>NW_027526445.1:47588180-48908180 GCF_048455015.1 Haemaphysalis longicornis
AAAGGTCTTCAATACTACTTGCGTTTTTTTTTTTCGGCTAAAGAAACGTCTCTCGTGGCCGGAATGGAACTAAGTGAAGAAGTGAAGCCTAGTTCTTTCAAATCAAACACACTCGTATTTTGAGGAACGAAACGTCCGGAACTACTTTCCGGTTAGCAAAACTCACGACAAAAGGCGCTAGCAATTACTACGTGACTCCGACGGGCAGCGAATCACGCTCCGTCGACACGTTACCGCGGCCTGCCTGCGGTAGGAGGTAACTGTGTACGCAACCACGGCGGCGCGCGCGCGAATCCTTGCTGCTTCTCAAAGCAGACAGTTTATTTCAGGGCGACTAAAAAACGCTGCTGCCCCTTACAGAGAGCCTTTTAAAGACGCACACCTAAACTCTAAAATTACGGCGTCCGTCCGTCCGTCCGTCCGTCCGTCCGTCCGTCCGTCCGTCCGTCCGTCCGTCCGTCCGTCCGTCCGTCCGTCTGTCTGTCTGTCTGTCTGTCTGTCTGTCTGTCTGTCTGTCTGTCTGTCTGTCTGTCTGTCTGTCTGTCTGTCTGTCTGTCCGTCCGTCCGTCCGTCCGTCCGTCCGTCCGTCCGTCCGTCCGTCCGTCCGTCTGTCTGTCTGTCTGTCTGTCTGTCTGTCTGTTGTCCGTCTGTCCGTCCGTCCGTCCGTCCGTCCGTCTGTCTGTCTGTCTGTCTGTCTGTCTGTCTGTCGCTCGATTAAACCTCCAGGCCAACAAACAGGAGAAAGAATGCTTGAACACGACGTATATACTATAGACAATTATTGTTCAAAACTGCTGAAACTGCTGCCATGTCTGATACATGTCCACATTACTCAGCGCAAGGAAAGCCTGAGGTATAACTTGAGGCAAATTTTAAGTGCATAACCGAGAGCAGCGGCATTTTTCTAAATTGGAAATACACCTTTGACTGGTTTTTACGGCAGCAAGCAAAAAGCACTCGTTAAAAACGGTGTCGAAGAAAGGCGAGATGAAAGCAAACCGTAGAACAGAGCTAGAGCTGTTCCAGCAAAACAAACTAAACGTGACCCCGCACATGGCACGCGAGCAGTGTTGTAAGCGCGGGCAAATTTAAATTCAGCTGGACTAGAGTCACTCGGCACTTTTTTCTCTCATTGTCATGTGCCGCCAGAATTTTCATTGGTCGGTCGGCACCACGTGATATTTGTTTACATATGGGCGCAGACATTTTGTTTCTTGGCGCCTCTCTCTCTCTCTCTCTCTCTCTCTCTCTCTCTCTCTCTCTCTCTCTCTCTCTCTCTCTCTCTCTCTCTCTCTCTCTCTCTCTCTCTCTCTCTCTCCCCCCCTCTCCGCTGCGCGGACGCTAGAGCGGCCGGTCACACTCTGCCCGTCACAACCGGCGGCGGTTTCGTTGGGAGAGATGGCAACACTGCGAGCCAGAAACAAAATGGCCCCCAGACGCTTCCTTGTGCACGAAGTGGCGGTACTTTTAAGCGGAGCTTATTTAGTGACGCTAGTCGCGCCTGGGCGGTTCTGCTTTCTGGCTCTTGCCACGCCTGCCTCGCCGTGTTGAGAGAGAGTCCATTGAAAAGAAGAAGAGGTCGCCCTGAGATGTTGGGCCTGCTACTTCCCACGGAGGCAAGGGTACGGGGGACGAAGAGAGAAAGGAATGGGCATGAGAGGTGACAGCGAAATCAACAACATAAGGCGCGCGTAACGTGCACGGGGGCGCAGAAACAGACTATCAGTGTAATTCACGTCACGCATCATTATGGTCCACATAAAGAAAGAAAGAAGAAGAAGCGAAACAGGAGAAATTACTCCGCAGTCCGTGGCCCTGTCGCAACCTCGAGCCGAGAGTCCGCAGCGCCACATCAGCCGCTTTCGTGTACTTTCAACCGTGCGTGGCGGCCTACAACAGCAACACTCTTCCCACAGCTCGTCGGACCTTCGTCACGCGGTGCCTTCCACGTGGGCCGAGTAAACGCTGTGTGACGTGAAGGCGGGTGTCGATACACAACTAGCCTTGGGACCTGCGTCAGGAACGCATCCCATGTAGCCGTTACGACGCTTTAGTGCGCGCTCTTTTCACCGCTCGCCCATGTCGTATAGGCATTGCGTTCGCTCCGGCCAGTGCATGCACCCCGTTCAGAAATATCAGTTACGATGTAACTCTCCAAACGGACGCCGCTTCTTTCTGCTACTTCTACGCTCCGCCGTGGCAGTAAGACGGTTCTCTCAGTAAAGCTCCAGCGGGGAAGGAGCGATAGACAAAGTTTTCTCCTTTGAGGGGCCTATAGATGGTATTTCTTGAAAAGTTTAGCTGTCAACTTCTTCGCTTGGCAGCACTCGGCCACATTCATGGCCGAAGCGCCACGGACATGGCGCGGCTTGTTCCATTGCGGCCGCACGCCGCAGAAAAAAAAAAAAAACGGCATGCGTCGTCTGCTACGTTTCCACCCGATTCTCAACGGTGGTGTCAACAGATAGGTTATTAATCGCCGTCACATTAGACAGGAGGCATTACTTGGTGTTCGGTAGGGTAGCGTTTGGAACGCCCAACACACATCATGTGCTTAGCGCGGACACGTACCGCCATCCCGAGGAGCCTGACGTAACCAGTGACGGCGCACTCACATGGTTACCTGCATGCGCCCTCATAAAAATCTTTACCGAGATTTAATAAACTTGTTATAGATATTGCTCAAAAGAACCCTATAAACATTTTGTCAACATTCTATAGAATATTTCTATTGAGTTTCCATTACAAAATGGCCACCGCGTTTCAATTAAAAGTCTATAGAGCCAAGTCAGTAGGCCTTATCGGTTCTGAATGTAGTTTCTTATGAGTTTCTTATGGGGTTTTTATAGAATATATTCAATAGGTTTTCTATGCAATTCTTACTGAGTACAGTCGCGACAGCCTGTTGCGTGGAAATCAGGTTTGAATACAGTTTCTGACAGATTTTTTATAAATTCATGGCAATTAATGTTTTATAAAATTCTTATTGAGTATAGTCGTAACATCGTGTTGCGTGTAAATAAAGTTTGAATAGAATTTTTGATGAATTTTTATTAAATTTGCCTGGCTTCGCTTTTTTAAAATTATTATTGAGTATGGTCGTATCAACCTGTTGCGTTTGAGTCAGCTTTGTATACAGTTTCTGGCGGGTTTCTATTAAATTTATCTGAATTAAATTTCTATAAAATTCTTATTGTGCCCAGTCATCAAAACCTGTTGCATATGAGCTAGGTCTGAATAGAATGTCTGATGAGTTTTTATTAAATTTATCTCTATTACCTTTCTATAAAATTCTTATTGAGTATAGTCGTAATATCCTGTTGCCTGTGAGTTAGGTTTTCTGGCAAGTTTTAACAGAGGAGCTTTGCAGGGGCTCGAACTCTCCGGCGGTGATGTCCGCCATGCCAGGCGCCACCGCTCCAAAGTGCTCCCAAGACGAAGTGATGGGACGTCCACGCGCGATCTCGCTAGATGAGGCGGGGCAGGCGGCGCTATAGCACCCTACATATATGCACCGATAAGCTACCAGACCTCCGTGGGTGGGCTATAGAAACGCAATACAGAGTCTATTGAAACTCAACATAATGAAGGTAATAAGATTCTTGCTGCGTGTTCGTTATAAAAAGTTTATTGCCTGTCTAATGACCACAGTCCACACAATCGGAGTTCAAACGACTTTATAGAAAGGCAGTACAAAGTTTGTTAAAACTCAATATAGTGAAGGATATAAAATTCATGTTGCATTTTTGCACAAAAAAGTTCATTGATTTTATATTGGCCGCAGTTTTTGAGATAGGAGATTTTGTTCACTCTATAAAAACGCAATATGAAGTGTATTAAAACTCAATGTCTTGAAGGCAATAAAATGTTTGTCGAGGTTCTGCAATACAAAGTTTGTTGACTTTTTAACGAGCACAGTCTATAAACGATGAGTTTCAATTGACTTTTTATTGACTCTATAGAAACACAATAGGGGGTCTATTAAAACTCAACGTCCATTTTCATGAGGGCGTGCCTCGCCAGTGAATACGACCTACAGCTCCGCCGACGTCCGTCGCCTTGCAGCGATACACGTCGTGCTCTATTTCGGCAGTTGGCATGGAGCGAGCCACTGCGAAATTCGGGTAGTCTGCAAAGCGACCTACACAGAATGGCGTGCAAAACGAACATTTATATTTGATAAGAATTTAGCAGCTCGCCGCTAATTGTTCCCGGTGACTGCCACTTTCGATCCTCACGCGTTGGACAACAGTATAGAGTTTAAAGGGGCCCTGAAAGGCGTTCTGAGCACACTAAATGAACTAGCGCAATAGTTATATTGGGTCGTCAACGTCACCTGTGCCAAGTATTACTCTTTTACGCGCAGCGGAAAGCTCACACTTTTGTTGCAAAGTTTGTCGCTTTTTTCTCACCCTTCCCTTCGTGTTTTTGGACGCCGACATCTTCACATGTCTACGTCATCGATTCCCAGATGTTCGTCATGAGCTAGACATCCTGCTATTGGGCGGCTTTTTCACGCACTTCCGGCAAAGAGATGAGTCGTCTGCTCAGCGTCGGCTCGCCGGCTGATCTGCCAGCGGAGTGCCGGAGTGCTTGAACATTTTACGACAAACGAAACAAGTGTAAAACAAACGCTTAACCGTTTGTATTGAATGCAACACGGCCATAACACGACATTCTCTTACCTGAGTACGTTCCATAAAGAAAGCGCTGAAGCCCCGTGGCACTTCTTTCGAGCAATCGACTTCATGCAAGACTTCTTTCCTGATCGTCTGATTCAACCCGCCTCTCTCCTTTCATCCTTTCCACCCCCCCTCCCCCTCCCTCCTTTTCTTGCGCTGTAAAAGTCGGTGTGCTGGGCCTTTCGGTATGGGCCTTTGGCCTTTCCAGCACACCCCAGCCCTCCTGGGTTGAAATAAAGTATTGTTATTGTTATTGTTGTTAGAACGCCCTGAGCCGAATGCCCGGGTTCGACGCATACATTTTATTCAAATTCAAACAATCCAGAGATGCGTTTCGAACGAACACATGCGTTACAACATGCGTTGCAAGTCTGAACCGCGATTGACAGATGATGGGTTGATTCCTTCTGTCCGTCGTAAATTCGGCACTCACCTCGCGCGCGGTTGCGGGGACGAACAGCACGTCTGGCGCACAAGCCGAGATGGCTTTTAGCCACGCACACTGCACATACCCCATGCGAGGTTGAGTCGTACGTCGCTCGAGAAAGATTATCCAGACCATGGGAAGCACTATCCACCCGCAGAAGCACAACGTCACATTGCATCGCAAGACAAAGGCGTCCACAACACACACACCATCGCCTCCTGTAATGCCAAACGCATCTCGCACTTCCCAATGGGAGTGAGTGGTACGCTTCCCAATGGGAGTGAGTGGTACGCCTGCAGTGCCCACATGTCGCGAGGTGAGGCCCCGAGCTGAACCGGGATCACGGAACCGTAACGGACTTCTAGAGTGGTTTGTGCCTTGTTGCCAAGAAAACCGATGTTTGACATTGTCAAAGAAATGGCGCTCGCTCCAGCGCTAGAAAGCTCAGAGCCGGGGCGGAGCATGTTTTGCCAACGTTGCCGCTCTCCACCACGCGTCGCCCCAAGCTGAACTGGTCACATGATTGAAGCGTTTTGTGCACGGGTTCTGTATCGGTTTAAAATGTCTTTTTCACATGCCGCCGGCAGGAATTACCACCGCCGCAAAATAAGACCCGGCACCAGCGGGGCCACATCTGATACGGCGCTTTTTGGATAAACAGTGCGCGGTGCATCCAAGAGAACGAGCGCACGATCCTCCCCGTGCGGCTGCGAGTTCACCGCCGATAAAAAGACGTACACCGCGAAAGGGCAAGGCCACGCCGCCGCACACATTTGGCCAGATTTTTCGTTCGCTTTTCCTGCCTTGAGCGGAGTGCGGGATTCATGGTGTCAACAAAGCTTGCCCGTAGCAGACGGCAGTGTGAGCAGCGCAATAGCGGAAGTACGTCACCGCCGAGGAGCTCAGCATCATGGGAGGCAAGGCTCGCGCGCCGTCAACAGCCGAGAGTAAGTCGAAAGGTGGAGGAAACGCGGAGCGACGATAATGCGCGGTTTTTGATTTACGATTTCTCAGCTAATACTCATCGCTTTAACAAAATTCTTGCGGGAAAAGATTGTTAATACATTGCTTTATTTGGGTACATGTACATCCATGCATCGGCGGAAGGTATTTCAGGACCCCTTTAAAAAGAGTTAACGAAAACTCCGTGAGGCTGTACGGGGATGCTTCCAACTTCACCTCGCATGGCGGAAAGAAGCGTAATTGCTTTCAGCAGCAATACTGCCAGTACAGGCTGCATAGTCGCTAGACTAATTAAGCAGCACGTTATTTTCCCACGATACAATGAAAACAAAATAAGAATGCAGTTCAGCCACCAAGCGTCGGGTAAGGTGCCCGTTTCACGCGCCCGCTAAGCACGCGTGTTGCCTTTGAACGAAGCTTCAATTGAAATGTAGATTATCAAAAGCAGCAAGCTGATCAATGCGCCTCAGGTTGAGGCGAGCCCGAGTTAATGGTGAGGTTAGGGGCTGAGGTGGGTCGAGCTAAGGGCTGCTGCCCTTAACACTGGCTGAGCTGACGTCGAGGATGGTGAGGTCCCCATCGAAGTTCACCTCACGCGGCTATACCAACGCTTACAGCTTGCTGGCACAGCTGCGGCGTCACGCTGTTTAACCTGCACACATTTTAACACGATGGCTTTCTCAGTGAGACCGATGTTGTCCCGCCTAGAAACTAATGAACTTCACCGTAGACCAGTTAGTCGACCAAAAAGCTCTCATGGGATCTCTGGACACCCGGCGCGTGCGTGAACCGGGCTTCCATTGTGTCAAAGCGGTCCGTGGGAAATCGCGAAAAAGGAAGTGTTATAGACAATACACGCATCTGCCATGAAAAGGAGTACAGTAGGATACGTGTACCTCATAGCTACCACGTATCGGTATGCACTTAGATTGTTCGTAAAGAGGTCTCTGGTTCGTTCCCGGGTTTCGGCACCATGTAATGGACCTCGAGGTCCTCCGGCTGCCAAGCCGTCGAGAGAGAGCGGAGAGCGCACGTCTGATGAGAATGAGGGCTTTAATCGAACTGCTCCGCGTGGAGCGCGAGCGCGTGCCACCTCTCGGTCTTGTGCTGATGAGACTGATGATGATGCAGCGTCGTCTGCTACAGCGCAGAAGAGGAAGCAGTTACAACAGTATAAATGGTGGTTGGTGGTTGAGGTTCGCGACGGGAAAATGAAAGGAAATTCACTGGGGATATTTTGAGCTCGGCAGGGAGCTCACCTGCATACAACCCAGTGCAGGGGAAAGGAAGTAGAGGGGGAGTGATAGGATAAAGTAGAAAGAGAGAGAGAAAGAGAGAGAGAGAGAGAGAGAGAGAGAGAGAGAGAGAGAGAGAGAGAGAGAGAGAGAGAGAGAGAGAGAGAGAGAGAGAGAGAGAGAGAGAGAGAGAGAGAGAGAGAGAGAAAGGTATAAAGAGAGCTGTCAGTCCTAGAACGCTGTCAGTCCGGGCACACCAGTCAATCACTGCACTCCGGGCTACAGCCGCTGCGTGAGGCCGGTCGTCTCCAGGAAGTGAAGCAGATAAGTGAACACTTCCCGTTGGGTTGCCGCAGGTCCCTTCGGGAACAGAATGTCCTCCATGTCGGCGCTGGGAAGGCCTCGACGCTGGAGCGCTCGGTGGAGCTCTGCTCTCGGGCCTGCGTGGTGGGGGCAGAAGCAGAGTAGGTGCTCGAGCGTCTCCAGTTCGGAACAGTCCGCACATGTAGGGGAGTCCTTGCGGCCGTGTCGGTGCAGACGCTCCGCCACATTGCAGCAGTTCAGCCGCATGCGGAGAAGCAGGCAGCGGGCGTCCCTGCTGATGCGTGCGGGCAACGGTCTGGGCGCCAGGCCGCTCACGACCCGAGGGTCGGAGTGCATCGTCTGCACCATGCGGGCCAGGGCAGTGCGGGCCTCGTCGAACGCGGTGACGTCTTCGGAGACTGGGGTGCTCTCCTGGTGGGCCTCCCTGGCGCGGGCGTCGGCGTCTTCGTTGCCCCGGATGCCACTGTGGCCCGGCAGCCAGTGGAGCCGCAGGTCACAGCCTCGGGAGGCCACAGTGCGCAGCTTGATTGCAAGGGAGCGCTCCAGGTAGCCGCTGCTGTTTGTGGGTTGATCGGCCGCGTGCAGCCGCAGCAGGGCAGTCCTGGAGTCCGTGAGGATGACCGCCCCGGGGTGGTTATGGGGCCCCCTTTCGAGGAGGAGGTCGGCGGCCAGGTGCAGCGCTGCCAGCTCCGCCCGTGTGGAGGAAGTGGGGAAGGGCAGGCGGCAGCTCCGGCTGGCTCCCAGCTCAGGCACCACGCACGCAGCCGCCCCCTCGCACGTGCTGTGCTTGACGGAGCCGTCCGTGAATAGATGCAGGTAGCTGCTCAGCTTGTCCTGCAGCAGGACGGCCGCCTCTTGGCGCATGGCCTGGGGTGGTGTGGTCCACTTGTTGCGGACCCCGCGGAGGGTCGTGGTGATCTGCAGGGCCTCCCCGGTGTCTGGTTGTGGCGGCTCCAGACAGGGTCGGTTCGGAACCTCGATGCCCTCCTCGAAGATAGTGAGCAGCGCTCCCATGTGCGAGTTGGGCCGGCTACGGAACCTCTGCAGGAGCGGAGCCCCGTCACGTACGGCCAGCAGACGCTGGATGTGCCGCAGCCCCGTCTGCAAGGCCCGCATCTCGATGGGCCAGGTGCCCGCCTCGGTGTAAGTTCCCGCAACCGGTGACGTGGAGGGGAGGCCCAGGCAGAGGCGGATGGCGCGGCGTTGTTCGATCTCCAGCTCCTGCCAGCGTCGTGGTCCCAGGTAGGCGAGTGGAAGCGCGTACAGCACAGCTGCGGAGGCCATGCCGTGGAAAACGCGCTGCGCCACTTGGTGTGAGCAACCATTGCCTCGTGACAGAAGCTGCCGCACCCCTTGGAGCACCTGTGCGCTGCGTGCCCGGAGGGCCTTGACAGCGGGCAGCCATGTGAGCCGGCAGTCAATGAGCAGCCCCAGGTACTTCACGGTCAGCCGCCAGGGAAGAGGTCGCCCGTTGAGTGTGATGGGCGGTGTTGCCTGTCGAGCCCTCCATCCTCCCGGGTGCAGCATAAGGGCCTGCGTTTTGGCCTCCGAGAGCTGCAGGCCACGGCTCTCGAGGAAGACCGCAACTGCGCCCAGAGCCTCCTGGAGGCACGCCTTGACTATATGGCAGTCTTTGGTGGGGCCATGGGTCCAGAGTGCCACGTCGTCAGCATACACCGCCACCTCTAAATGGTCGCATGGGTGCGTTCTTCGTTCGCCATTTCGGTCTTTGAAGGTTTGACGATCGATTGGACACACTTACCGCGAAGGTTGGACGCACTTCTAGCTTTCGAGTTTCTCTCAACTTTTTAACACGGAAGTGTTTTGTTCCGGAGTCCACAAACATTTGAGTGACGTCATATCCGTCACAGAAGTGGCGCCAGTAGAACGAAGCAAGCGGCCTGTAAAAGGTGCACCCCTGCAAGTAGGGTCTTCTTGCGGGGAAGCAACCTTTTGAACCAAACAGTACGTTATACTGACGGTTGTTCGTTTTCGGGCTTTATATTTTAACACGAAAGTGTTTTAGGCCGGGATACACCAAGATTTCACTGACGTTATATTCACCACGGAAGTGACGCCAGTACACCTTTGCCGAAGCGACGCGCCAGCAGGTCGTCGCTCACCAAGCACACCCACAAGACAGCCGCAAACCCGCAAATCATGCTCAGCTGCAGATTTCGCTGCACATTTCACTTTCGTGTTTTTCCGATTCCTATGACAGAGGAATAAACCACATTTTTTAAAGGAAGGTTGATTGATTGATTGTGGGGTTTAACGCGCCGTCGCAACGCAGGCGATGAGGCGCGCCGTAGTGGAGGGCTCCGGATTAATTTTGACCACCTGTGGATCTTTAACGTGCGCCGAAATCTCGTACACACGGGCGTTTTTGCTTTTCACCTCCATCAGCTTTTAAGCTCCATTTGCTTTTTAAGGAAGGGAGGGTAAAGTTTTTTCTTGATGTCACAAGACGATGGGTGTGCGTGGTTGCAGGCGAGGGTGTCGCCTAATCTGCTCTCGCACCTACAGGCTCGCTTGCGTATGCTTCCCGACGCGAGCTCTGCGACAAGCTACGACCAGAGAAATGCCTGCATGCATACTCGAACAATCGACAAGTCATGTGCAGCGGAGCGGAAACGCGCGCGCGTGCAGCGTACAGGCGTCGTGCCACGCATGGAGGGCCGCGCTGCGAGGATCGTGCGCCGAACGCGAGTGAGATACGGAAAAAGGTTGAAGGCCCGATGCAGTCGTCCCTGAAAATAACCACTGTAACGCGATGCGCTTCTACACTAACGAGAAAAAGCCGTCTTGTAGGGTTGCTCAAACGAGGTTCCAAGCACTTAAAAGCGCTTATATGTCTCAGCTACGTATACAAGTGGCACGCGACGGGGGATACATTCCATCTCAAACTCAGAGAGAGCCTGCGCGACTAAGACTGTAAATAATTAAATAATATATATATATATATATATATATATATATATATATATATATATATATATATATATATATATATATATCAAGGTTGCAGTCGTCATTGCCAGTGCTATTCGGCTTTTTTTCGAAATATTTAATAGGGCCGAATGACGTGTGCTTGTCACGTTTCTTTTGATTCATTGATAAATAAGCGAAAATATAAGTCGAGAAAAAATCCGCCGTTTTCCGGGAGCGGGACTCGAACCCACATCTCCGCATAACCGGTGCGGTGCGTTCGCCATTACGCTATCCCCACAGCGGCTTCTCTCTCGACTTTAAAGCGGGGGTTTATATTTACAAGAGCTCTGAGGCCGGTCAACTAGCGCCGCCCCTCGACTACCGCGGGAGACGTAGAACGTCTTCTTTCCCAGCGGCCGCCACGCAGAACGTGGTCGGAGGTCGGGGTTAGCAATTGGCATATCTGAACTGCTGGAGCCAGTGCCTCGTAATGCATGTAGCAGAACAGAGAGATACGGGACGAGGGACTCGGTAAAGATACATATCAAGGTTGCAGTCGTCATTGCCAGTGCTATTCGGCTTTTTTTCGAAATATTTAATAGGGCCGAATGACGTGTGCTTGTCACGTTTCTTTTGATTCATTGATAAATAAGCGAAAATATAAGTCGAGAAAAAATCCGCCGTTTTCCGGGAGCGGGACTCGAACCCACATCTCCGCATAAACGGTGCGGTGCGTTCGCCATTACGCTATCCCCACAGCGGCTTCTCTCTCGACTTTAAAGCGGGGGTTTATATTTACAAGAGCTCTGAGGCCGGTCAACTAGCGCCGCCCCTCGACTACCGCGGGAGACGTAGAACGTCTTCTTTCCCAGCGGCCGCCACGTAGAACGTGGTCGGAGGTCGGGGTTAGCAATTGGCATATCCGAACTGCTGGAGCCAGTGCCTCGTAATGCATGTAGCAGAACAGAGAGATACGGGACGAGGGACTCGGTAAAGATACATATCAAGGTTGCAGTCGTCATTGCCAGTGCTATTCGGCTTTTTTTCGAAATATTTAATAGGGCCGAATGACGTGTGCTTGTCACGTTTCTTTTGATTCATTGATAAATAAGCGAAAATATAAGTCGAGAAAAAATCCGCCGTTTTCCGGGAGCGGGACTCGAACCCACATCTCCGCATAACCGGTGCGGTGCGTTCGCCATTACGCTATCCCCACAGCGGCTTCTCTCTCGACTTTAAAGCGGGGGTTTATATTTACAAGAGCTCTGAGGCCGGTCAACTAGCGCCGCCCCTCGACTACCGCGGGAGACGTAGAACGTCTTCTTTCCCAGCGGCCGCCACGCAGAACGTGGTCGGAGGTCGGGGTTAGCAATTGGCATATCTGAACTGCTGGAGCCAGTGCCTCGTAATGCATGTAGCAGAACAGAGAGATACGGGACGAGGGACTCGGTAAAGATACATATCAAGGTTGCAGTCGTCATTGCCAGTGCTATTCGGCTTTTTTTCGAAATATTTAATAGGGCCGAATGACGTGTGCTTGTCACGTTTCTTTTGATTCATTGATAAATAAGCGAAAATATAAGTCGAGAAAAAATCCGCCGTTTTCCGGGAGCGGGACTCGAGCCCACATCTCCGCATAACCGGTGCGGTGCGTTCGCCATTACGCTATCCCCACAGCGGCTTCTCTTTCGACTTTAAAGCGGGGGTTTATATTTACAAGAGCTCTGAGGCCGGTCAACTAGCGCCGCCCCTCGACTACCGCGGGAGACGTAGAACGTCTTCTTTCCCAGCGGCCGCCTTATATTTTCGCTTATTTATCAATGAATCAAAAGAAACGTGACAAGCACACGTCATTCGGCCCTATTAAATATTTCGAAAAAAAGCCGAATAGCACTGGCAATGACGACTGCAACCTTGATATGTATCTTTACCGAGTCCCTCGTCCCGTATCTCTCTGTTCTGCTACATGCATTACGAGGCACTGGCTCCAGCAGTTCGGATATGCCAATTGCTAACCCCGACCTCCGACCACGTTCTACGTGGCGGCCGCTGGGAAAGAAGACGTTCTACGTCTCCCGCGGTAGTCGAGGGGCGGCGCTAGTTGACCGGCCTCAGAGCTCTTGTAAATATAAACCCCCGCTTTAAAGTCGAGAGAGAAGCCGCTGTGGGAATAGCGTAATGGCGAACGCACCGCACCGGTTATGCGGAGATGTGGGTTCGAGTCCCGCTCCCGGAAAACGGCGGATTTTTTCTCGACTTATATTTTCGCTTATTTATCAATGAATCAAAAGAAACGTGACAAGCACACGTCATTCGGCCCTATTAAATATTTCGAAAAAAAGCCGAATAGCACTGGCAATGACGACTGCAACCTTGACATGTATCTTTACCGAGTCCCTCGTCCCGTATCTCTCTGTTCTGCTATATATATATATATATATATATATATATATATATATATATATATATATATATATAAAGAAGATAGGTCAGCAGTCTACGACGCCAAAGGAGGCATAGGGGTGTGGTTAGGCTCTTTTTCTTTTTTACTAAGGTTAATGAAGTATTTCCTGAACGTATTTCCTGAATGTATTTCCTCAACGAGCCCCTCATTTCCTTACTATATTATTCTGCGAAAGCCTAGCGAGGGTCTCGGTTCTGGTCGCCTTGATGCCTAGGTAGCATAAGAGGGCTTCCCGCCAGTTACCCGCTCATGACAGGCTGTAGACGTTGGAGTCACGCCGCGGGGGTTGAAAAGAAGGTCCCCTTCTCCCCGTGTAGTCAGAGTGGCGCTGGCTACCACCCTCAAGTGTCAGATACACCTCTAGTAAATATAAATAGCCCAGAAAGTGAAGGAGAACACAGTCGCCCAGATAGCCGAATTGGTAAGGCATTCGACATGTAATCGAAAGGCGTGGGTTCGGTCCCCACTCTGGGCGCGTGTTTTTCTTTCTTTCTTCTGTATATTAAAAAAAATGTTCACTTCATTAACCTTAGTAAAAAAGAAAAGAGCCTAACCACACCCCTATGCCTCCTTTGGCGTCGTAGACTGCTGACCTATCTTCTGTATTTCCTCAACGAGCCCCTCATTTCCTTACTATATATATATATACATACATAAGGGTGTCGAACAGGAACCGTACGGTTATTTTCTGAGCACGCTGAACCCGAACTGGTACTGAACCGAAAAAATAAAGGTTACTGGTTCACGACGAAACATTTCGACGATCCGCTGTTGATAATGCGCAGTCAAAGCCATTCAGACCTTTCCTTTTCCCGTACCATCAACCTACCCTCTCACGCACATTTCCCTCCCGACCAATCACCACGCCACCACGCTCTCTTTGTAGTCACAACAGCCTGGGAAACGGAATGCGCATCAATGCATCAATGCCATTTTGCAGCTGGTAGCGCGAGCATTGTGGGAGGCTGACCAAACGAAAGGGCATTCCCGGCAGCTTGCAGGCGATATGAAACGACTCTGCCCTTCCCTCGCTGCGACTTTATAGGAGCAATCAGGCTGCAAGAGTGCTTTACTGCGCCGCAGCGAAGGCCCACAGCCGAAGTGTGCAAACGTTTTTCGTTTCGTAATTTTTTTTTTTAAAAAAGGCCACGCACCTGAAAAGAAAAAGCCCGCTTCTCGGAAGGAATGAAAGAGGATGCAGCAGCTTCTTCGGTGGATGACGGCGACGTTCGAGTGAATTGGTGAGAAATTCCATGCGTTCGTCATTCTGCAGAATATTACCAAGGAGGGTGTGCATGAGCTCGAATGCTTGGCGAATGGCAGAAATTTCTTCGGCGATATACCAAAGTATCGGGTCATTACGGTCTTTTATGCGCTGCATATGATTGTCAGATGTGATGACTGATGTGGGATTTTGAGATGTGTAAGAGACAAGGATGGAGGGGGGAGGGGGAAGGGACGGGCTGGGCTCACCCGCTGGTAGAAGCGTAGCTGGCTTGAGAAGAGGACGTGACCGAACTGACTTCTCCTGAACATCCAGGTGCCAGGGATTGGGTCTAGGAGGTCTTGCGGCCTCCTGTGTGGCTTGGGGTAGTTGGGGGTCCAACAACCTCCCATCACGGTTGGGAGGTTGTTGGAGGAGCACATGCTTCTGGTTGGTGCGACCAGGTGACATCTGCCAAGCAGTCGATGTTTGCTTTGGAGCGAACTGCCGGGACTTGTGTTCTTCTGTTTGTGAGGTTGCCAGCTTGTTCTGCGGAGACTTTTCCTGCGCTCGTAGGCGGCTTTGTGGCTATTTTGGTCTCGCTGCTTTTGTACGGGGCAGGTTTTGTCAAATGTCGGAAGGTTTCCTCCGCAGTGGAAGCAATGGGCGGAGCAACGATGCGGTTCATCCTGTGCGTTGAGCTTGGTTGAGCAGGTGGGGCAGCGCTGATAAGTCGGAGGGTGAGCAGCACCCCATGTCCACATTCGCGGCACCTATTGCACTTCAGGGCATTGGGTCTTTCAGCTTTGCATCTATACAAGACGCGGCGGAAGAGAACGTTGTGGGGTACATGGGTGGCCTCGAACGTTATTAACACCGACTCAGTCTCTCCCATCATGCGAGCAGACAGGATTGTCGCGTGCCACGATTCAAGACTGTAAAAGTTGGGCGTGAATGACGCCACGACACGAAACCACGGGGTCCGTCACATAGGCTTTCGCGATGTGAATGCATGCTTGAATAGACAACGTGGTGATAGCTGCTACGCTTCGGTGCAGTGGATTCATTGGAGGTCTCGAGAAGGATGACATTCTGGTGGTACCTAGTGTCACTAGATAAGGTTACAGAGTATCGGCACTCTTTTCTCCTATTGTTCTGTGCCGCCGCCGCGATCACTGGTAAATTCGCACCACGTGACATTTGTTTACACTGCGACGGTTCATGGGCACCGCCATTTTGTTGCTTATGAGTTTTTGTCGGTCAACTGTGATAGTCTCAGCTTGTCCTCCATGCTCTGCGGCTGCGCGCGACTGGCGTCGTTCCGAACGCGAATCAAAGATAACGCGCTTCGCAGCATTTCAGCTGCAGGGGTGTGTCCGAAGATGCCGTGTTTCTGCGTCTTCGGCAGTGTCGTTTACAAATGACCCCGTCAAAGTTAGCGGTGAAGCCGCAGAAGAGGCAATCTGGCAACACTGATGAACACCAAAATGGCCGCCGTTGCTCACTTGCGTGCCTCAGTGACGGTGTCAAAGCCTGGTGCCCGTGTGGTGCCAAGTTTGCAGCTGAAGCAGTGGCTTGAAAGATTTCGTAGGGTCTCACCTGGGCGATTGTGAGCGTGTTTGGCGTTCTGATTACGACGGTCTTCACTGCTGCGATTGGTGCTGTGGGAACCTTTGGCCTGCCTTTCTTCATGTTGGTAATCTAGTCACGCGCGTCAACGTATTCTTCGATGGCATGAGCGGTTTCTTCAGCGAGGAGAGCGCGTGCTTCGGCTGGAGATGCATCGGCGGCACGTGCACGGCGGCGGCGGCGGCGATCGCGCCGTTGCCATGGCAGCAGATTGGAACTCCATTGTTCCTCACGCATGACTGGCGGGCCCGGACCTTTCTGTCCACAGGCTTTCACATTTCTTCCAAAGTTGAACGCGTCAGCACGCGCTATAGAACCGGCGGTAATTGGCTTGGTTAATTGGGCGTCTGTAACGCGAGCTGTCTTGAGCTCTCCCCTTGAGGTGGGGACGGACGCGAACTGTTTTCCTGGTATTTTTTGCGAGCGCCACGCGGAAGCCTGGACGACGCCAGGCGCTGCTTCTAAGACGCGTGCTCGACCGAGGTAAACGGTGAGAGTAACTATGACCAAACGCTTTTGATGCCGCACACCGCACACATTACAGCCAACAACAGCTTCGCTGTTGAAAAAAATGTATCACGAGGCGACGAAGGTAGTGTAGGTAAGGCGGTAACCAGTGATGGTCAGGCGGTAACCGCAAGACACCATAACGCACAAAATTCGCACTCCGTAAAACCCCGAGATGCTTAGCCTTCTATTACCGTTTCTACGCTCGGTTCCCACCCGACGGATAAAATGTCGTACGAATGGGCTTTAAAGACATTCTTTTCCCGCCACGATCTGCGTTCAAGTCAGCCACCGCTACGCCGAAGCAAAAGAGCGCCCCCCTTGAAAGTATTAAGGCCCAGCCACATGCACGCGTAAAACC
Organism: Haemaphysalis longicornis; assembly: GCF_048455015.1. Lineage (NCBI taxonomy): Eukaryota > Metazoa > Arthropoda > Arachnida > Ixodida > Ixodidae > Haemaphysalis > Haemaphysalis longicornis. Next base: position 47,604,908 of record NW_027526445.1, read on the forward strand.
GACGGACTCGCGCAACGACGTAAACCGGCGTAGCGCGTAGGGAACCTGCGTACTCCGGCGTACGCCGAATGCATTGCTACCCGCTTGTTGCGCCCAAGTCAGAGCCCGCCAGACATCGACGCAAACTTTCGGGCGCACGGTGTTGACGTAGACCTCTGGCGGTGATGTTATCTGGCGGTCAGGTCGCATAACAAGACAGCAAATTGATAAATAAGCTAACTTTACTGTGAGCTATGCGATAAAACGAAGTAATTTGTAATATATGGAGAGCAAACAACCGGACGACAAAGCACACGAAGCAACGAGCAACTATGGGAGCAAGGCAGTTTACGCCAAATGTAGCGGAGGGTATTGTGCCTGCCAAGTATGCGTACTAATCCTTCGCGTTTTTTTAATGTCCCAAGAACTGTTTTAGTTGTTTCTATATTATATATATATACGTACATTTGTGAGAATAGGTATTATTTGTTTTATTAGAGTTAGAATGTAGTTGAACTGGTCGCCACAAAGCTGAGTCCGGGGTAGTCGAGCCACACTGCGCAGCGCTCGGTTTACGCGCGCGTTGCGGCGATATGTCATATGTGGTTACTCGCCCTCTCCGACGTCGTCGGTCGGCGTGAAGGCAGCGGCGTATGTCGCCGCAGGCGTACGTCGTTGCGCGAGTACGTCGATTTTACGCGTGCATGTGGTTGGGTCTACACGATGCCAGCCAGCCTACACGATGCGCGAGTTGCGACACACATTGCGCAACCATCGCCAGCGTCGCGTCAGCGCACGCGACCGCAATTGTCGTCGTCCCAAGTTTGCGAAACAGAAAGTGCCCGGGTCGCGTGTGACCTTCGCGCGCTCCAAGCGACGGTGCGCCCGCACGCACGCCGCGGAGGGCGAGGTATACGAGCGAACGGCACGTGCCGCCCGTCTGGCGTTGCAGTTTGCGGGCCGAAGCGACCGGGGTGCTCAACGCGAGGCGCCGACTTCTCCGTGTGGCTCGGGTCAAGGAGCAAAATGAGGAACCATTGTGCGCTCTGCGAAGGTGGGCGACCAGCGAAGCATTCTAGCGTACGACATAGAGGTGACGCAGAATGTAGGTGAAATGTACGAGGGAATTTTATGCGTTGACAGCGGCCGTCCCTGGTTTTGCCTCCCGGACACGATACATGCAGGTAACCGTAGCCGTAAACTTAGCTATAAAGACTATTAGCCTGTCCAAGGAAAACTAGGGTTTCCGGCCAGAGCATGCAGCGAACGAAGAGCTATAGCACACGTCGCTCGCGCAGTGCCGCGCAGTATTATAAGCACTCCACTATATCGACGTCCACCGGCGTTTTGCAACAAAATTGCCGCGTCTGGCATTACATCGTTCTAGATAACGTAAAGCTAGGCAACCAAAGCTAAACATAAAATGACATGACCTAATTCGCACACAAAGAAATCACTTCAAACACCAAAAATAACCTAAGCAATAAAAATTAAAGTTCAATTTAAAGATGAAAAAAAGAATAACCGAGGCAAGTCACGAATCACCGTCCTTGGGATCGAGAAGCTAAGACGTATCCTCTACACTACAACGACAGACGCTTCGGACGGCACTCTAGCCATGCCCGCAGCGATCAGCTTGAGTGCTGTCAGACGGCACTCTAGACACTGCGTTTCTGGCAGCAGGCAGTCTTTGCCCGTATTCCTCTTTCCTCGGAACGAATTCTAGCGATTGGATGCTTTCACCGCGAAAACTGTCGGAGCCGCGAATTCGTTCGGTCGGTGTTTAAAGCGTGGCTGGCGGCGAGTCCGTCGGTAGGGGCGGCATGTAGGCTCCCTATCCGTCGGTGCCGCGAAGGCCACCAGACGCTTGCTTGACCTTGACCACGCGAAGCGTGCATTGAAGGTCGGAGGGACGCCATCAGGCGATTCCTGCGTTTGTACCCGGAGCAAAAAGCTTGGCTTAAAAGCTTTCGTAGCTCGGGAACCGCTATATTCATTGATCTGGCGAAAATAACTCAAGAGCTGGACGAGAGGATCAGAATTTTTGAAGCGAACCTGTCTTTAAGTTTGTCAAGGGTTAGAGCGGGTGCCAGGCGGGACACGGTTATGAAACGTTTGCAGGGGGATACATTTCGACGTTGTATCTCCAAGACTAACAAAGTGAACCGAACTGCAGGAGCATTGTTCGAGAGATATGCCGCCAGGACTGAATGTATAAAACTCTAAGGGAATCAAACAAGTAGTTCAATGTAACAGGTGATTCGATACAAGAAAAAAAAAGCGATTCTCAAGAGGACGTTTCAACTGTTCCATTAACAGTGAGTCGAAATGTCGGAGTTCGACCTTGAGTTGGCGTCACTCGCGATCGGTACGCGGTGGCGGTCGGTTGTCGACACGAGGCGGTCAGCCTGGACGATGGACAGGATTTGCGCAACTCGCTACTCGGATGTGTGAGAGGCTGAATAACAATTTTGTGTGGCAAACATTAAATTTCGTCGAGATCGAAAGACTGAAGAAAAAATTCCTGCAGTCCAATCACCGAAATTCACATTTTTACTAGAGGAACCATTTTAAATTTGGCACCTCACAATTTTGGCAAGTGAAGGACTCGCAGCGGGGTGGCGCTGAAGCACGCTTTCTTTTTTTTTTTTCGCTCTGTGGTGCGGAGAAAAAGACCGCTAAAGAAACACTAAAGGAAACAAAGAAACACTAAAGGACACTAAAGAACACTAAATAAAAACGAACACTATAGTGTTCATGTTTCACATTTCGCGTCCTCGGCATGTGGGCGCTGCTCCGCTTTGGCCGGTCTGGTAGTTCAGCTCTTCCCGCACTTACCGTCATTCGATCTACTTCTTTAGGCACCTTAATAGCTGTTTGCGAGGGGAGAACCCAGCGTCATGGCGATGCCTTAGTTTTGCAGAAGCTTGCTTTTCTTTTTCGTGGTGGAGGACTAAGGCCCATCACTAACGTTGCCCCGCCAGTCGGCTTGCCTGCAGGGTGACACCGGTTTCTGCAAGGTTTCAACTAGTGTCACTATATAAAGGCTTTTGGAGTATCGGCACTCTTTTCTCTAGAAGAAGTGACAACTGGGCTAGTTGGTAATGCATATGGGACATCTTGAAGGTAGCGCACTTAAAACACGGACACTAGGGAAGAAACGACAAACCTGTGGTTTGTCGTTTCTTCCCTAGTGTCCGTGTTTTAAGTGCGCTACCTTCAAGATGTCCCATATACTCTTTTCTCTCACTCTTATGTGCCGCCAGGATTTTCATTGGTCGGTCGGCACTACGTGATATTTGTTTAGGTATGGGCGCAGCCATTTTGTTCCTGGGCGCCTCTCCTCTCTCTATCTCTGCTGCGCGGATGCTAGAGCGGAAGGTCACACTCTGCCCGTCACAACCGGCGGCGGTTTCGTTGGGAGAGATGGCAACACTGCAAGCCAGAAACAAAATGGCCCCCAGACGCTTCCGGGTGCACGAAGTGGCGGTACTATCTAGGGACCATAGCGGTACTCTTAAGCGTATAGCTCATTTAGTGACGCCGAGGTTCGTACGCAGACGTCGCCCGTGACCCCACATCATGCACAACGCACCAAACCTGTCGCTGTCAACTCCGCAAGGTGCAGGCTGTAACTGCACCTACGCACCGTTCATGCAGGCTCTCCTATGGCGAAGCTAAGTAGCTCGCGGGACACAATTTTAACGAGAAATAACGAGTTGACTCGAAGCAGGTCGAACATCCGGCGGCCCTGGAACGCAAACTGGCCAACGGCTCAAAGAATAAAAAATCAGGGTACAACTGAATCGTTTGAGCAGATGGCTCGGGATATTTCGGGGTCCGCGCGAAATTCGAATCATTGGACGTACGCTATGACGTGCCTTTCGCATTTCGACAAAATGTTGCCACGATTACGGCGAACGCCGGAGTCTTCCTCGTTCCGAGCAAGTTTTTCCACGATTACGGCTAAGGCTGGAGTTTTTAAAGACGATAGTCTGTCTTGGGCAAGTTAAATAGAGAAATTCTGGTCTATCTGCATGTCTGTGACTCGATTCAGCCACCCGACCCAAGTGAAACAGGAACTGCGCAATAGTCTTATATACCCACAGCTAGAGCTGTGCACGGGCCGAAAATTTAGGCCCGAGCCCTTCCCGGGCCCGGTGCTTATCGCAGTAGCTCCGGCCCGACCCGACGAAGAAGGCCGACGGGCCTCCCGGCCCGGCCCGAGACCTTATGGCCCGGGCCCGGCCCGGCCCGGCTGCGTGTTTCCAACCCAAATACCGTATGGGCCCGCGGCTGATTTGGGCACGTTTGGAAGCGAAAACTATTTAAAGGCGGTAAAATGCATCTTAAAGGAGTACTGACACGAAATTTCAAAGCTGAGATAACTATGTAAAACGCTTCCTTTTCATCAGGAGATGTCTCCCAGCAAGTTCCAACAGCAACCGTTCAGCGAAACATATTTATAATCCATTTTAATCTTCGCCCGCACGAGAAAGCCCAGAGCGGGCCGACGTGACATCATCTGCTACTTGCCCCAAACTGCCGACGTCGGGGCTCCCGTGACGAAGCCGACGCGCTGGCTGTGGTTGGCGCGCGCTGCTCGGGCGTGTGTACACGTCATGGTTTTGCGACTGACGTCATGCTGCCCGGGCCTGTGGGGACGGCGAAGACCTCGGCCGGTCTGGGCGCGCGCGTGCGCTCGCTCGCGCGCGCTTCCAGAGAGGCAGCGATACGGCAAGAATGGTGACGCCATGTGATACATCCTGTCATGGCGGCCGCTCGGCGTTTTTTTGTCGAAACCGAAACTGGCACGAATAAACGACGCCGTAAAAGAATGTTTACGCTGCGCTCGACCGTCTAATCCGTCATTCTATGATTAGTGGGCTGGTAGGCACGCATAGCAGCGAAAAAAACGCAACGTGAAAAATTCGTGTCAGTACTCCTTTAAAGGAATTGATAACAGGCAAAACCAACATTAAACGGGCAAAACAACCCCGATTAAACATAACAATCACGCACATATCCCTACCGCAGCTGTCCTTCGCTCAGCTACATACGATGGAATCGAAACCGACATAAAGGTGACCGAACCGCCCAACTTAAAAAAGATGTACCAAAAACACCCCAACCACGGACAAATTCAGGGTAATATTGAAAAATATTCAAGTAAAGTAGCCGAAAACGAAATGGCCCAAACCAATGAAAAGAAAAAAAAAGAGCTGGAGCTCACCTAACGGGAACAAAACCACCCGACATTTTGTGCAGAATTTCATAATTTTCCATAAATTAATTAAAGCAAGCAATTAAAAATAGAATGACACATTGGGCATTTGAACCTGATTCTTGCTATTGCTATCCAGAAATGGAACCTGTATGCCAGGGGACCAGCCGGTTCGTGTTTGTTTAAACAGGGTGTGTACTTGCTTTGTTGTTTCGTCAGTATACGTTTCCTTTTCTCAAGAGTATATAGGGCTGTCGGACTCGGTCCCTTCTTTTTATCGAGACGCAAAGTACACGCGTGCATTTATGCACATTTTATCGTTGCCGCTTAGCTACGTTGTATACCGACTCATATCGCTTATCTATAAAGTTTCAATCATATTAAGTGTTACTGTTTACGCGGCTGTTGGCGCATTTAAACCTCCCTACTCCCCTGTTGTGCTTTTCCTTTCGTCTTCGTCTGCCGGCCACGACGCCCGAGGGCACAGGCCACCTCCTACCACCAGCTACGCTCGCCACGATGTTTTCCCGCCGAAACAAAGAGCAAGACTAAAGTTGAATTGTCACCTCAGTCTTTGACAGCTTCACTTTCGTTGACTCAGAGAAGGAAACGCAACTCTGAATAGGGCACTGCTACAGAAAACAGATGGAGACGCAGGTTTCTCTGGCAGTGTTTGCACTTCAAAGTGTTCCATCTTGAAAATTTGTTTTCGCCCGAACTTAGAGGTGGAAACTTGTCCCGCTGAATTGTCATTCGTTGCCCTTCCCTAGGCGGTGTGTCGCTGAGCCGCATGTGTTGCTCAGTTCATCCCAAGACATGCAGTTGCAGATCTCTCACACTTACCGGCTTGCCATACGCCCACATGTGCCTCAGGGCCTAACGATAAGTCCCGTGGAATGTAAAAGGAAACCTCCTGTGTTTTTACCGCGTCAGCAACATGTAGTTTCTGTGATTTCATAGAAAACCTAAGTATTTCTGCACTGTGCCGGGCCAGCCCGGGCCGTCAGGACGGCCCGGCCCGTCCGAAGCATTTACATTTCGGCCCGAATCCGGCCCGAGTCAGGTTCGGGCCCTGGTGATGATTAAGTCGGGTGGTCCGAGCCCAGCCCGTGGGCCGGGCCGGGTCCGTGCTTTCGGGTAAGCCCGAGCCCGTGCGCACCTCTAGCCACAGCCAAATCTATACGCCTCGAGCGCGGCCTGTAGGGGCGCCACTGAAATCCCCCTAGCGGCCCGTTTCGAAAGCAGGCGCGGGAGTCCCAGGCCCGCTCCCCCCTGTCGCCGTTGCTTTTGGGGCTCGTTCAAGACAGCGATTTACCGTTTGTCCGCGTTCGAAATACCGAATAACGTGGAGCAGGCACTCTGTTTGCAAGCGTAGTGTGTTCACGAGAGTATAAACGTTTATGACGCGATATTAGTGAGATATATATGAGCGCCGGGTGTGTGTCACAGGCCGGCGTCCCGAAGCCAGCATTTGCTTGCAGCTGATTGCAATTCCGCTGCCCTGAAATTTAGTGGCAGTGTCTCCGTAAGCAGTGTTTCCTCCGATGGTCATGTTGCGGCCATACACACTATGATGTAAATCGACTCTGTGCACTTACAAAATCCAGCGGAGCACTCATACCTGACAGCACGCAATTGTTACGCCTGCCAATATCACATATCAGATATTGATCAGTACCATGAACAAGCCAATGCGGCATAAATTTCACAAACATTGTACCAAAGAAGTACGATGGATAATGCAAAATTACACTCCGGAGTCAGCACACGACGACAAATTTAACGTGTCATCTTGTCCCGAGGTGAGCGCTCGCAAAGATTCATCGGTTACATTTATCCTCCACGAGAAGCGCGAAGATGGGCTTATAGAGTAATCCGCGTCCGTGACCAAACTCTTCTTCGAAAAATCGTCATATGACATAGGGAGATTGCAGAATCTATCATAAACCGAAATCAGAGACTCTTATCAGATACGACACTCTTCCAACGAGCCCGTGTGTACGTAATTTCTGCGCACGTTAAGGATCTCCAGGTGGTCAAAATTAATCCGGAGCCCTCCACTACGGCGTGCCTCATCGTCTCCGTTGCGTCGGCGCGTTAAACCCTGCAATCAATCAATCAACTCTTCCAACGTATTGCTCGTGAACTGCCTATCCTGTATTCTGCAAAAAATGCGTCCACCGAGTGATCAGCCGTTCGTTGAAGGCGAAAAACAAACGAAAAGTGAACGCGCAGCTTGTGTGTGTCATTACTAAAACGTTCATTCGTTGATTTCGCTCCGCATTTGTACACAACGATAGTTGAGCGTCCTCCTCCTCAACCCCCCCCCCCCCCCCCCATGTCTAGCGAAATATCAGTGCATTTCGCATCTAGTCGGTCTGGTGAATACTACCTTGCTCAAACAAACGTCTTTAGCATTTCATAGGCTGCATTCGGTTTTTTTTAATTCCTGTACGACTATTCTATTTATTCCTGACTTGCAGATCATTCATTTTCCGGTGGTTTCGTTAACATATACCTTGGTTCTTACTATAAGGCATGAGTGGGCACATATCTGACAATGTACAGCCTTTGAGTGTACTTATCATTTTCGCGTGGCTTATATTCCCATAAAAGGCACAAGTTTTTGTCAGATATTGGGTTATCACATCCCCGAAACATATTTTTTTACGACGTACATATTCGAAGCAAAGCCGCATTTGTTGTCTGCGCTGCAAAACGAACCAACCTCTTACAGTGCCAATATCAGGTCCAAACGAGGCGACAATAAATAGAATTCACTTGTGCTGACGTGTTCGAAGGTGACAGCGGTGATATGCTGCTGCCGTCGCCGACGCCCGCAACAGCGGCCACGAAGCGCGCAGAACCGCCTCCCCGGGTAGCTCTACTTGGCGTTAGAGCGCTCTACCAAGACGCAGCTTTTTTTTTTAAAGTGCCCTAAACGTGCAGTTAGCTTACAGACGTCACCATAACAAGTTGCTTAGTGCGCGGAAAGTCAAATAGAAGCGAAAGAGAACCAAAACACTGCATTACCACCTATCAGCCACGCAGCGCTAATCCCGCAAACGCCGCGGAGAAGTGGCGGCAGGCGGCGCAGCGATCACGAATCTCGAGGCGTATAGACGTCTAAGTCCGGCGGCAATGTTCATACTCGTCAACATTGTTGAACCAGAACAAGACATTACCAAATATAAGGCAGAAAATCAATGCATGAGGAACATTTGCAGTGTTCCTTTATTAAATGCTTGGTTTTTGCGATAGCAAATGAAATATTACACCAACTGCAGAGAAAACGTCGCCTGCTGTTGCCCGCGCTACCTGGCGGCATTTAAAAAATCGGCCGGCAACAGCAACGGAAGGTTCCACTAGATAGGTTCCACGTTCCGCTTGAAAGGCTTGTGGAGGAGGGCAACGTGGTTCTATAAATGTTGTAGTATGGTGCCTCTATTCACGTGCGTCTCCGCCGTACAGCAGCGCTGGCATCGAAGCACCCGACTTGGAGCAGCGGAACAGGGTAAATTTAAATTGACTTGAGCAAACCTCTGGCGTGCAATCTTGGGAGGAACGAGACGGGAGCGGAAAAGAGAAGGGAGGCATTTACTTGCCAGGGGCACCAGTCGACTATCGTCTTTCGTCGACATTTGCAACGAAACGAGCAGATACGCGGTCTTTTTTTTTTTTTTTTTGTCAACCTCACCTTCCAATAACCCTCCAGGGCCTCAGGCCTATTTCTAAGTAAAGTCGTTCATTCATTCATTCAATCTTGGCCGATCCCTAAGTTGTTGTGCTCGGCATTTTCTTGGAATGTTTAACTGCGGACACGAAAAATTACGATTCACTAAACCGCTTCGCTACTAAAAAGAAACGCAAACTTCCGCGCTCCACGCGTCCTCCTAAACCGACGATTGCACCAAGCACTGCGGGGCGCACTTCGTGCGCAATGATGACGCCTGGTTATGCAAAAGGGCAGCCAAAGGGAATTATGCCAATAGATATAAACTGTCGTTAAAGGCTGCCGCGAAGGAGAGCCGAAACTACTCGTGGTAAGCCATTTCGTGTGTTAATTTAAAACCCATTGCACACGGATTTTTCTGATTTAGGGGCAAAGCCCCTTAGGAGCTGGGGCTGTTGGCGTCTTCTGTCGTCGTCGTCGTAATCGTCGTTCGTTTCATGTAGTCACGGTACTAGAACACCGAAAAACTCGTTCACGCCTCACGCTAGAACGTAACGCCTACCAAAAAAAAAATAAAAAAAAATCACCGTGACACTCGTTTACGCCTCGCGCTGAGAGCTTCGTGCTCCAAAGACACGAGACTTATACAGCACAGCTGTACACCTCTACCCCCACAACAGTTTCATCTACGTTGCCAAAAAACGCCAAGGCACCAAAAATATGCTTATACACTGCATGTTTCGCCCCTTCCCAGGTTTCACGTTAGTGGAGATGGCCCGGGACAGACTAGTCCAGCATTAACGCTTTCCAGGTGCGCGATATTTATTAAATAAATTATGAAAGGCGGCAAGTAAGAACGTTGAGAGTGCAGGTGCTCTATCTCCATACAGTGCGCCCTGAATCAAGCTTGTGCCACTCCTTGCTACTGAACCACTCGGAGGCGAGGAACTGTGCCCGAGCAGAACCTGCCGCCTGCACTGTTTCAGCTTTTAGTTCCGCCGTGGAGGGTTACCGGAAGACTCAGCCCAGCCGAGCGCCCGGCGCCGGCCAGCTCCGCCTTCGAGAACACTCTGCCCAGCGCGCGTTCGTGCCGTTCTCCTCGCCAGCTCACGCGCACTCGCGCCTCAAGTGGGCAGCACAGGCGCCGAGTTCGTGTGCCGCCGGTCCTAGCGCGTGCTAACGCGGTCCACCTTGGGATGAAAGCCTGCGGATGGAACGATCCGGGCCTGCCATTCGCAAAGAAACTTTTTTTTTTTTTTTTCAGCGGCAAGTTTGGAAATCCAAGTGAGGTGCAACAGCCGGGTCTCCGGCGAAGGGGGAGTTGCCGCCAGCTCTGCTGTTTCTCCAGCCTCGCACCACCGGTGCAGGCTGCGCCATTTTTTTTTTTTTTCTTGCGCAGCGTTGCTAAACGACCAGCGGCGTTTCTCCCAGTGTCGTAACCGAGAAACCGAGAATAGACAGTTGATACTCCCAGTGATCGACCACGCAGAGAGAGAGAGAGACCATGAGGTTAATGGTACGTAAAAGAGAAGGGCTCCAAATGGCATTGACCGTGCTTTTGCAACGATGCACGGCCAAATTGTTTCGTCGTGAAGGTGGGGAATCGGAAGCCTTTCTTTCGCTTCAGTTTTGGTTCTGTGGTGCGGACCACTAAAAAGGTAACGGTATCGGTTCACTTCCGGCGAAAATACCGATTCTCGCTCCGGGTTTCATTCGACACCCCGGTTGTATGCGAATTCACTGAATTGTTCACTTTCATTTCATTGTCTCCAATAAAAGGCAGGCGCATTGCGAATAAAAGTGTCGCAACTTGGGCTGGTTTGTGCACGCACGGTCGTAGGAACGAAAACAGCATGACGGACGAGACACAAGAGAGATAATTAAGACGCAGACTTCCGCCGACTGGCAACCATATGCTCTGATTGGTTCAGGACACCGATTTACACCCTGCGCAACAAGAGCGAGGGAAAGAAAAAAATAGCAGTGGCTCAGCTCGCCTATGCCAGGATGTATGTAGTGTGAGCTAAGGTTCAGCAATCCAATCCAATCTAATCCAGTCCAGTCAGGTCCAGTCACTGTTTCTCGCTCATGCGCAGCACGGCTCTCCAGGAGCCACGCGAAACGGCTGCCAAGCGGCCCCGGCGCAGCGCCAGACTTGGCTACTGTGCAACGGAGGCGCACAGCTTGGCACGCACCGGCGCCAGTGCGCCTGCCGCGGCTACAACAGCCACTGCCGCTCTTCGTCTGGGGTAGTCCGCCGCGTCAACGTAGCAGACCTCTGAGTTGGAGTGGTACTGCTTGTGAAGTGCCGTGGCTCGGGCCAGCCGTCTCACTTGATGATGCTCCGGATGCATATTTTCAGGTAAAGGGGCCACACTGAGGTGCGCGCGCGTAAGTCATCCCCAAGCAAAATTTTTGTTCCGTGTTGGTCTGCATAGGAGACGCTGAGAAGATCTAAGATGGCTCTTCCGGTGGCGCTTGCGGCTATTCTGTTGTACAGTGCTGTGCGCTGGGCTTCGACGAGTTCGTCTAGGGTTTTGTGTATGCCCATCTCCATCAGTCGTTCGTTAGAGGCTGAGATTGGGATGCCCACTGCCAATTTGATGGCTTTGCGTATAATACGCTCAACTTTTTCTTTTTCTGTTCGAGTGAGCTTTCATCATCATCATCATCATCTGCCGCGGCTATGACGTCACTCCTCTGGAATGCGCAGACCGGCGAATGTGCAGACCCAATTCTCTGCACACCCATACTCCAACTGGATTGGATTTCAATCCAATCCAATCCAATCTAATCCAATGCTCCTCGCGCTTGCGCAGCCCGGCCCTTCAGGGTCCACGCGAAACTGCTCAACCTCGGCCAGTGTAGCTTACGCTACAAAAGGGCGAAGCGGGCTGCAGCGTGTGTACCCCGGTACCTCGACCGCGGGTAGCCTCACCAGATTTCTACCTCTACCGCACGAGGTCCACCTCAGTTTCCAATGGAAGTAAACGTCACCACACGTGGTGATGTCTCAGTGAGGTTAGTGAGTGAGGTTGAACATTCTAATCTCATTGGCCGAGTTTGAGGTCGAGGTGCGAGCTTACTTTTTCGCGTGGACTCCTGCAACCTGTAACGACTAGAAGTCAGAGACCTTTCAAAGAAACTGTCCAAATGTCCATCATTGGGCTCGAAAAATTTATCTAGATATTTTTAACAATATAATTACTCTTAACATTTCGGCGCACCGAGAGTCACGCGAATTTATTTACACTTCCCTTCATAAATGCAGTGGAAGATACACAATTAGCAAGATGCATGCGCTGTTACTGCCCCGAACTTTCGTAGTACACCATCTCGCACGTTCAGCCCTTTTGCAAAACGTAGGCAGGATTTCATTAGTAGTGTCGCTTTTACATGCATGCGGTGGGGTACGTCAAGCAAAATAGAAAGGAAATTTTATACGTAACGTTGACGTGAGATTGAGTTGTTGGAAGACATGCACTTATGAAGAGCAGATTGTGGTATATGGTGTTCAACCGGTGTTGAGAAGAGCTGTGGTTGAGGTGAGTTCACGAAAACTGAGTGACGTTTTTGTAGCGTGAGCTACACTGGCCGAGGTTGAGCAGTTTCGCGTGGCTCCTGGAGAGCCGTGCTGCGCATGCGCGAGCAGCAGTGACGTCACACGGCGCACAGCTGGCGCGCAGGCGCCGCCGCCGAGACTGGACTGGACTGAATTGGATTGTAAATCGTTTTAGCAGCAGTAAGAATGATAATCAACTAATCCTAGACAACCAGGAAACCTAAGAATAACCAGCTGAATCTTAACTCACGCTACGTATATCCTAGCATAGCCGAGCTAAGCCACCGTTAATTTTTTTACCATCTTTGTATACCCGACGCACTCGCACGCATATTTTACTTTTCCCGGTGAAAGCAGGCCGAAACTTAGAACTCGCGGGAAATTGGGGAGGGTGGAAGGGCGTGCTTTTTGCGCCAAGCTACAGCTGGGATAACATGAAGGGCGGTGTGGTAGGGGGCTCCAAATTAATTTTGACCACCTGTGGATATTTATTCTGTGCCGAAAACTGAACACGCGGGCTATTTCGTTTTTCGCCTCCACCAGAAAAACGGCCACCGCGGCCTGGATCGCGCCCGCGTCCTTAGGCTCGGCAGCACAACGCTGTCCACCGCGGCGGCTGGGAGGAAATCGGAAAGGTGTTCAACGTCATCGATAATTAAATTTTAAAAAATGGACATGTACTCAACCGACATTCTCCGGGGAACATTAAGGTTATTCTAGAAAAGCAATGGTTCAAAATATTCGACTTCGATATAAACAAGTTCGACATAACGTGCTCAGAAGTGTGGGTAAACCAATGCACATATATTCCCGCTTTTTACAAGATATTGATTCAAAACTTAAATCCCGAAAGTTATTCTAGCGTTACGAGCAGTTTTAACATGACTACACACCAACGCCTTATTGGTAGCAGACAGCCCACACATTGTTTAGCCGTGAAGCACGTTAGAACGAGTTCGGAATGTTGGAAAGGACTAGAGCCACTCGATGATTCAGGAAAATTTTCGGATCCCACGCGATGCCCAGTCGCTTCACATGATTGCTCCGCATCTCAATTGCTTTTGAAGTCCTCTGCATAAACTTCTGCGAATCAACCGCAAAACGACCATATGTCGACACAAAATGGTATAATCGGACGCAAACGTACGCAAAAACAAAAGAAAGAAACACGCATAATATTTACAGGCTCTTCATTTTAACCCTCAACGGCGCTCTAAAGGCAAGCTATGAGCAGAAATATGTTTTGGGGCCTGGGGGAGATTGTTTGCTACACACGAAACTTCCCAATGATTATAGCAATATATTTCAACAATTTCAATTTTTCTCACTGGTTTTTAGGACGCATGTTTATACTAGAACAATAGAGGCGAGTATAATAACGAAAACTATACGTGCCAGTACACTGCCCTGCGGCCACCCCCCCCCCCCAAAAAAAAAAAAAAAAAAGAAATTACCAGAATTTACGTCACAATGCCCAAGAACGTTCACTCGAAACAAAAAAAAAAAAAAAAAAAAAAAAAAAAAACGCCCATACTGTATCTCGCGATTGTTTCGTGCGCAGTTAAGGTACCCGAGCATTGCGGTACGTGTGCTTGCCAATTGATTCATTACCAGTATCGACAAACGGGTCAGGTTCAGCACAATAAATGCGGGCTACATGAAATTATGACAATGAACCAGTTGCAGGCATGTTCGTACGCGGTCAGACGCGCTGTTAGCAGACGATGTTGGAACGCCGCTATCGATGCAGCACGCTGGCTTTTCGTCTTCGATGTCCCCAGCAGCTGAACAAATATAAATGTGTTCCAAATATGCTCCCGGTGTGTCCAAATTGTCGACACCGTGACAATGGCATAACTGCCCGCGAAAAAGGAGCAAATTAAGGCCGCCCGCTCGCTTTCTTACCGTCACGCGCAGCCCGGACCTCGGCGGAGTTTCCTTTCAGGCGCTACCGTCGTTGGCGCGACGATAATCCACTGGTTGGTCTGGCAGCGCCGTCGCTGTAATCCCAAGCTTGCTGTATCCAAAGGAACGCGGATGCGTGCACACGATGAGCGGCCAAAACAAATCCACGACGCGTTATCCTTCGTGAGGAGCACGCGCGCACACACCTCTCTACGAGCACACGACGCAAGCCAAGGCAGGTTGCGGGTGGGCGAGCCGCGGATCAACAGCGCACCGAGCCGAGCGCACCCAGTGGCGCACCTATCGAGTGCACCGCCATGGAGTCAACGTTGCATGGAGTGCACCGACCGTTCCGTTCGTCTAGTTTGAAACCTTTCCAGTCCGCAATTTTTAAGCAGCAGTGACGAAATAAAAAATGATGATGATGATAATAAAAGTCTTTTTTTTTTGAACTTTGAATTAGAGTGACGGCAAGCGCCATCTAGCCTATCTTTGTAACTTAAATTTAGTGAACCCTCAACTCGTATTTCTTTTTAATTCTGCCCTGCCGCTACCCCTGTCTGGGATTACACTTTATCGACTTCCCTGCTTTTTTTCCAGGCCCAACCACATGCACGCGTAAAACCGACGTACTCGCGCAAAGACGTACGCCTGCGGCGACATACGCCGCTGCCTTTACGCCGACCGACGACGTTGGAGAGGGCGAGTATGGGCTCGAAAAAAAACAATATGCCGAGGGTGGGCGAAGGGGATGGGCTCAAGGAGCCACCCTGGGCTCAAGCATTCGAAAAGCGCCAACCGCGCCGTTTCTGTGCCATGAAAACGAAGTGGTCCCGAAGTACGCCTGCCACATTAGGCCAAAACAAGGGACCGGTAACCATGGCGGAAAGAAAAGTTTTCTTCCTCCATGCCGGTAACGGAGGACCGGTCCCTCCTCTTTGGTTTGACCTCTATTTTCCATGCGAGTTCACAACATTAAGTAAAACCATTTTCCGACGACCTGCATTATCTGACCAATGTATCGTATCGGCCACGTTGTACATCGGCTCTGCATTTTTCGTCTGCTCTTGCACACCTGCATTTCCACGTCTCTTCGATTGGGCCTGCACTTTCTGCACGAGTTCAGAATGAGTTCAGCCGGTTCAGCGCAGGCGCCGCCACGGCAGAACCGGCCCGCGTGTCACGTGGCGTGCGTCTGGGCG
The DNA here is from genome assembly GCF_048455015.1 of Haemaphysalis longicornis. NCBI lineage: Eukaryota > Metazoa > Arthropoda > Arachnida > Ixodida > Ixodidae > Haemaphysalis > Haemaphysalis longicornis. The sequence continues at coordinate 47,620,453 of NW_027526445.1, forward strand.
GCCAGGATTGTCATTCACGCAACCGGCCCTGCACTTTTGTCGTCTGCTTCTGCACCTCCTCCCTGGGAGGTGCAGGAATGCCATGAACTCATCCTGCACTCCCTGCACCGTCGGTAAATCGAAGAGAAAAGCGCAGGCGCCGCGCGCTGCACTCTAAAATCGAAAAGGTGAGTGCAGCACTACCTGAATGAGTGCAGCGAGTGCAGCCAAATCGACACCACCTTTTAGGTCTCTTCGGTTTGTCACCGTGATTTTCTGAATAATTTGGGCTGCCCAGAGCTGCCCTAGAGCAGCTCCATAACTTTTTTCTTGCCTACTATTTTTTTTTGCAAGGGTCGTCCTGGGGCTGTTTATGAACTGCTACGAACTATACTGTACTGGCTACGGCATAGAGATAATATACTGGGCTACGGCAAATAAAGGGAACATGTTCGAAGAGTCAGCATTAACTACAGTGTCTACAATTATTCAAGGACTGCAGTAGAGTCAGGATCTGTTTCAGTCCATGCTCTTTCGCCCCTCGCTGCACTACTACGGCTAGACTAGATAAAGTGCAAGTGCTGCGCTGAATTGGAAGTGCAACTACACGTTTTGATTTGATATGCGGTAATGCCTCTAAAAAATCCCCTTTCGTCAATAACAATTACGCTTCTTTAGCGAAATAGAACGAATTGTAAAACTTTTGCGGGGCAGTGCAGTCACTTCCGACTTCCGCTGCGCTGCAATCTTTTGTCATTTTTTGTTGTTTAGGATTTGCGGCGTTTGCGGCATGGCTCTGTGACTGCGCTGTGCTGGTTTGCTCGGTTGAAGGATCCGCAAGTTGACAAACTGAAATGACGACAATACGGCAGTTCACGTGCGACGACCTCTTCTTGTTTAATAATGTGTAAGTTCAAATACCTTCGTGAGCGTCGTGGCGTTTTTCGATACTGTGTTAACATGTTCGCTGTCTTCTTTTTCCGTTTTTAGCAATTTGGATCCTCTCACAGAAACTGTATCCTTCTCTGCTGATTTCGCTGCGATGCGACCATTTCAAATCGCGTATAGTTGGAATACCGCTATCAGATCTCGAGGTGTAGTGCCCGCGCTTTTGAATCCTAACCATGCACGTCGCGGGAAACTGCCGGCCAAGCAGCACATGAAATGTTCATCTGTTGTGGTCATGTCGGTCGATTAGCACCAGCGCTGTCGTAAAATTGGCTTCGCCCGACTTTGAACTTTCATTACGCGTCTGTGCCACAAAAAACAAGCGCCCTCACTTTTAATTTGCGTGCGCGGAAATCGAAGGGTTTCAGTTGGAGCATTTGCATGCTCTACCGACTTTCAAAGGCCCAAAGCGTGAATTCGGCGTCCTTGAAGGTGTAACGTGAGGGCTAATCGTACCTCCCAGCAACGCATGGTGTTTCATCCGTAGAGTCTTGGACCAACGGCACGCGATCGCGGATATATGCGCCAGAACAAATAGCGCGATTTCTTTCCATGCAAGTCAGATTGACTCGTGGCCTAATTAGAGTAACAAAGTTTGGAAATTCGGCTTTACAAGCATACCAATAACATGCGATTATTGGACCTCCACGAACGGCACTCTTCAATTTTGCATGCTTGGGTTGATACTTTCGTCTTCGCATTCCAGTTGTCCATGACTGTACGTATGCACGTTCAGATATTTGAAATTAAAAATTTGGCTTTCGTCCCCCCTCTGACGAAAAAAAGACTTGCTTGCTTTACGATTGCATGTACGAACAGCTAAATGTCAGAGCGATAGGGCTTGCGACTTAAGCTAGTGTCTTGATACTTGGTTACGGCAAGCCAGACAAACCACTATGCTTTGTCGTTTCATTGACTGAAAGCTAGACAGATCGTTGTAACCAGAAACAAGGTGACACGTTCAACTTTGCTTGAGCAGGGGTTAATGAAGGCAGTGAACGCTGTTGTCATGCAGGGAGGTTTGTGTGAGTGCCTTAACCATTCCACAGTATGGCCTGTCATTCTATCTTCAGTACCTGGCCCATTGGCCCGAGTACTTTCAGGTGGCAGAGTCTCCGAGCGGCGACATCATGGGCTACAGTACGTGTGCACTTTTTCTTACAGCTGGCTGACTTTGTGACATGAGGTCGGCCGTGTCGTACGTCTGTGTCTTATCGTCACGTATTTTCCAGTCATGGGCAAGGCGGAAGGCATGCAAGAGAACTGGCACGGCCACGTGACGGCGCTCACGGTTGCACCAGAGTACCGGAAGCTCGGCGTCGCTGCCATGCTCATGTCGGGCCTGGAGCAGATCTCAGAAAAGTGAGACATCGAGCGAGCTCAGTCGAACACCGAAAACCAAGATGGCTCTCTTTGTAGTGGTTGTGCGGCACTTGAACTCTGTGATTGAAGAATTTCAGTGCAAAAGAACAAAGGCAGAGGAATAGCGTACATGAGGGCTGTTCATTAATCTTCGTATTTTGTCACTGCCTGCTGGGATTCACCCGTTGCGGATGGCCAGCTCTAAAGTGCCGTTGCATTGCTCAGTTGTCAAGCACCATATGTTGCGAGTGGTCATTGCAGCCGTCTTCATTGAATTTGGAGAGTCCCATTGCACCAGGGGATCACTTATACTCCTGTCACATGGCAAATCTAATGTCATTCAAAGTGAATGACATTAGCTAATGACATTCGGTTCGGCCGTGCGGGTCTACATGGTGAAACAAATGTCGTTTGATTGTGATAGCAGTGACGATTAGCAAACTCGCAAAACCGCAAAATTATATTTCAAGTGCATTTGGAATGTTTTGAGACAAACTATTTTTAAATACATAACCAAGGATTATTTAAAAAAATAATAATAAAATCGCCAGTTTAGGTGACATTTGTAGACATCACAAGCCGAGCCAAGTCCGCAAAAAATCCGTATTAGGGTAGTGTGTGCACCGGGGATGAGATTTTCTTTTTTGTTAGTACTTGTTTGTCTTTCTTTATTTGAACAACAACACGAAGAGGCAAATATAAGTTCGCTGGCAGTTTTTAGAAACAGTATTCTATGGTTTATTACTGAATTTTCTCGTCTAGTGATGCGCCACTGCTGTCGAGACTACTCATTTGGCCGCTAACTGAGGTCCGGGACCTCAGTTAGCCGCTAAATGTCATTCGCCTCAAATGTCATTCGGTATTCTCGTGTAGTGCCGAATTAATGACATTTAGCGCAAATGACACTTGCTATAAATGTCATTAGATCTGCTGCGTGACAGGGGTATTACAGTGGTAATGCTGTTCAACTTTCCGTGTAGGCAGTACTAGTCATGTTTCATTGTTTTTTGGAGGACAAAGTCATGCCCACATGTTTGTAAGAAAAACTCTGTTACGGTACCAGAATTCTATTTGCTGTACGTTGTGGTTAAGGCAATGCTCTGCAATGTGTTAGGTCGTGGATTCTATTCTTGACCACACATGCTGAATTTACTACTGTAGGTCGAAATGCAAAAAATTGAAACGTGAAAATTCGGCTCATGTGAAAATCATGTCAGACAAATCAATCTGACTGTCTGCCCCATTGCCGGGTCTGCCTTTGACGCATTAAATTCCAACTTTGCAATTCAACACATTTATTTATACTGTGGTAAGCATAGAGTTCATCACCCTTTCTTAGCCCCAAATTTGCCAAGCTACGTGTCGATAGCAAATCCTCATTTAGGACCAGAGCTTACTGAAAGGCAAAAAGGGTTTTAAAAGTCCGTGTGATTTGAATGGGCTTCTAAGCCCTCTGACGGGTGTGCCTGCCTTCTTGGGAACCCAAAGCTACTCTGTGTTGGTCAGGTGGTGAAATTGCCTGCCCTCTTTGTTGCAGGAAGCAGACGTACTTCGTCGACCTGTTTGTCCGAGTGTCCAACAAGGTCGCTGTTGACATGTACAAGAGGCTAGGCTACAGCGTCTACCGGAGGGTTCTGGAGTACTACTTTGGCGATCCGGACGAAGATGCCTTCGGTGGGTAGTGCTGGGCGGGCATCCGTGTTTGCTAAGCTCAAGAGGTAGTTACGAACGAGAGAATAAAGCTGGCGGTGCAAACATACAAGGAACACTGAAGTGAGGTCGTCGGACTTGTAATTGCGGCCACGCTTCGTGGTTCAACTTGTGTATTGTGTGTCGCAGGCATCTAGGGTCTTGGTTTTTTTTTCTTTTTCCAACTCGGCAAACATTATAGAACAGTAGGAGCCAATTGTGGCTTTTCAATGACGTGCTGCTCAGACGTGACCCTAGTTTGCAGTGTAGTTCGGTGCTATCTGAGTCTTGAAAATTTTGATGATTTGCCGACTTGTGTCGAAAATGGACGCTGTGGGAAATGACTCATGCCCGGATTGCCAAGGTGCTATAGGCCGGCAAGGGGCAAGGGCAACCTCTCAAATCCCCCCAAACCACCCGAGTTCTCCCGTTTTCTGCATTTTTGACGGGTCTTGTGTTACGGGAGTGACTCAAGGCCATTGAACCCTAGAGTTGCTAATGGACAATGTTCTGCCCAGGCCGCTCCACTGTTGCACTCACCAGCGTCTGGAACCAGCATTTTCGCGCATATAACCCGCACCAAAACTGCGAAAATTACAGTGGCAAAGTGCGGATAATACACGGGGTTTTTCCTTTGGTACAGCTTCACGGCAATGCGCGTTATGCCGTGAAGCTCCTGCGCAGTAACACTGACTAAGCTTTCCATGGCAGTGATTGTGCAAAACATTCAAGGACAAGGAAGAAAAAAATGAGGACGGCTGCACTCTGACAGCTGAATTTTATTAGTGCATTGTGACTGTCGCCTTGCAGTCAGTGTATTCTACTTGCTAAATGTACGCTTTTTCTGTCTAGTGTGATGTGTTGCTCGAGCAGTAGCTTTGGTCCAGCCTTTCCTGCATCAAATGTGCGGGCCATATGCGAGGACGTTTTTTTTCTTTTCCGGCGGGCTGAAAGTGAGGGTCCGGATTATATGCAGGGGCGGGTTGTATGCACGAAAATGCGGTATCTTGTCTCGCCGGCGTACCCATCAAGCTGTCTGCCTGCGTGTGCACTATCCTAAGGCGGCTCTGCCATCTAATCAAGCCCATTCAAACCGTCGGTGTAGAAAAATGCGTGCCCAGCCCTCTGCCCGACGTCATGTACAGGCCGCATATGCTGCTAGCTGTGTACCTCCTTCCAATGTCAAACGCCTATTCGGGATTTCGGGTTTACACCATTCCCACCGCAACCTATGTGTCAGTGCTCAAACCATGTAAAGCTGCCTTGCAGACCTGGAAGGGTGCCGTGATTGTCAGTGGCAAACTAGCAAAAAGTATTAAAGGAACCAGCACTTTGGAAAATACCTTTTTCCAACGAATAAGTGCCTATAAGCAGGCTGTAAGAACTCGTGTACCTGGCTCACACAATACAAGCTTCAAACTGGCCATGCAGACAAAACAAAGTTTGTTTTATTTGAAAGATTTCGTGTTTCATAGTGCCCCCAGCACTTGTCAGGCAGCAAATGATGCCATGCTCACTGAGGAATTATCCAATTTGGGTTAAAATTTTCATTCTCCCGCAAATCGGGTGTTTTCGTGGCGTGAAGTCATGAGGGCGGATATTCAAACAACCTTCCATTGCGTCATTAGGCTCTGCAGCCTTCCTTACCGTCAGTCCTCCCAGATGGCGCTTCCATACCAAAGCCGCGGACTGTTGTCCGTTGTTGTTTTGTTTCTGACTGCATTTGCACCTGGCTTGTTTTTGCTACCGCAGAAAGTAATCGTTTCGTGAAACATGGGGTATTTTCGACAAACAGGGTCACGTAAGACAACATCGCTTATGCCAATCGGCCAGTGTTGTCTGAGACAGCTCCAAAGCACCGCAGTGCTGTGTAGCTAAAACAAGCATAGGTGCGCCCAGTTCCAACAACAGCAGTGCGCATCGTTACTTCCATGTTTACGTGTATTTTCGCAACTTTCCTTGTTTACCATACCATTCATACTGCTGTAAAATGAGTATGCATTACATTTAGGTGCAAATAGCTCGTTCGGCAAGCTTATAAGCCCTGCCTAATTTGCGTTTGCTTTTTCCAGCCTCAACCAATCGCACAGCCGGGCATATGACATCATAGGTTCTGTTGCGGGAAATGAGCTAGCGGGTCGCATGGCCATTCCTTTTTTCCTAATTATACCTCTATCTTGTTTGAGCGAATTGTGTGTTAAAAGCGGTGTCAGTATGATTCTAACGAGGCAATCTTTTGAATGAACCAAACGTGTTTTGTCTGCATGACCCCTTTAAGTAATTAGATGCTTACAAACCCCTTTGTAGTGTCCCTTCAAACCAGAAATTCGAAAGCGCTGGGATTACTTGCAGTGTACAGTCGTTGTGCCTTGTCATGAACCTGCTCTGTCCTCTACGTGTGCCGATATACTGCTTGGCCAAGACTGACTAAACTGTGTCCTCCGTTTATCTTGCAGACATGCGGAAGGCTCTCTCGCGAGACATCTTCAAGAAGTCGGTGATTCCTCTTGCCCACCCTGTACGTCCCGAAGACGTGGACTGAGTTAGTATTTGTGCAATAAAATGGAGGGCTCTTGTTCCTGTTCAGAGGGTAAAAAAACAAAAGCTACGTGGAGGAGAGGAACTCGGGTTGCTGTGAACACAATGGCATTGTACACCCTCTGCCCTTGCAATGGAAGGCTACCCTAAACGCTTTTTTTTTTTTTTTTTTTTGGCAAGCATTACATTTCCCAGGTGAAAATTTCCAGTTGAAGCCTTCATGAACCCTTTAAAAGTTGCGTCTACCACCAACTTGTTTGAGCCCAATTTTTTTCAGAAACGTGTCATTCTGTGGTCTCGTTTGTTCAGCACGAATACAGTCAGTCCTGGGTACTATATCGAACTCCAAGGGGGCTGCAAAATAGCTCGATATGTCAACAATTCGATATATAAAATATTTTCTTTTGCATAGGATTTCCATGGGGATGTTTGGACTGTTCGATATCCGGGATCAACTATGTAGGTAATCTTGCTCACCTGTTGATTTTCAGCTCCAATAAAGATTTCCACCTGCTGAGCTGGCCCTCGCAGATTACAATGTCTGACGTGTCACAGAACAGCAGCATCCACATGGGCACCAATACAAAATTCTTCACCCTCGCATGAGGTGGCAGAAGCATTTTGCTCGCAGAGCCAGTAAAAGCACTTGGTAACCCAGTTTCTTGGCTTGGCGTGTTGAAGACCAAGTTTGAGAGAGAGAGAGAGAGAGAGAGAGAGAGAGAAAACGTTTATTGAAACAACAGGGACAGGGTAGGGGAGAAAAAGAGTTAGGAGCTGTGGGCGGCCATCCTATTCCGGTAGGCCGTGTGCCGCGGCTGCCATCCTCGCCTGAGAGATCAGGGCCTCCTGGTCTTCAAGTTTGAAACAAATTTTTATCAAAATTGTAGTTGGTCCTAGATATGTAACTAATGTGAAGCAAGATCTTTCTCCTCAGCCTTCGACTTAACACCGTACCTCTCGTAGCATTGCCATCGTAATTTCTTTTCAAGATCTGCCAAACAGTAAGCCAGATTCCTTGCAGTACTGCAAGTAGCATGCTTCTATGGTAGTGTGCAGGGCTTTTTTTTCTCCATTATTGCAGACCTTTGCAGAGCAAATTAGTGTGGGCTTGTATTCCTAGCATTGCACCATATCAGCCTCTAGTAAAATGTAAAAAATTTCGACAGTACTTCGTGCGTTTCGATTGATACAAGGGTCGTAAACACACTTTGCCCAATTCATTTGCAGCGGCAACCCCTTTTTTTTTCTTAACCAAGGGCGAGAAGAAATAAAATATTCCAAAGTGTACCTGCCGTGTGAAACTGGGTGCCAAAGTGTCGTAAAATAGCTTTTGTCACATACACTACACTGGTATTGCACTTTGTTTCACACAGTCCCAGCACCCAGCTTGACTGCCTAATCTGCTGGTAGGCGATACTGAGCATTGAATCGGACCAAAGTGACACTAAATTCCTGGGCGCAATTTTTGACAAGCCAAGGGAATTGGGCGACACAAAATTGTCAGCCAAAGCGTTTGCTGGTCAGCTGAGAGATTTGTCGACTGAACGTGTGTAACATGTTTTCAAGCTGATCGAGAAGTGTGCCCTTTATCTACTGGCTTTGCTGCAAGTCTCATTGAAGTATCACTGTCTCTGCAGTGCCTTCCACCCTGTCCTTTCGTTGCCGTCCAACTGCCCCATCTTTTCCCCATTCCCCACATCTGTTCTCCCCTCTCTTCTAAGCTCCCCCTCGCACCTGCGTCCTTTCCTAACCCACTGCCAGTACTCCCCTCTGATCCTCTACTTTTCCCCTTCACCCTCTCCCCATACTCCCTGTGGTCCCAGTTTCCCCCTCGTATACTGCCTTCACCCACTCCTACTCCTCCACCTCACTGTTCCCCTTTTCCCTCTCTCCCCAATCTTTCCCCCTCACATTTCCCTCCTTCCGCACCCTCTTGTGCCCTTCTCTCCCCTCCCACTACTATTTCGTGTCCCCTCCCTTCTCTCTCTAGCAAGCACCCCCACCCGTGGCATCTATCGTCCAGGTGACAGACAGACGGATCATCATTTCGACACTCTGCTAACCCAAGAACCAGTGTCCCTGAAGAACTTCTTCCAGGGACAGTTCACCTCTTCGTCTTCCAGTCGGGTTGAAGCTTGCTCCTTTGTCTCATTTTGTCGACAGAGAAGTCCAAGGGAAAGTCTTGCTTCTGTCATGTGCGCACCAAATGCAACCAGGCCTAGCCTCGGGAACGTGTTCTAGGTTCCGTGTTCAACACATTGCAGTAGGCAGAGCCATGTTTGATGGCCATGGTCGATCGATCAATGGGAGCTTCCAACTCGGCACTTCCAACCAGTGTTGCGGAATGGACAGCCCCATTCCATTCCAAGAAAATAAAACTTTCTGAAATTATATTCCTTTCAATTCCACGGAATGGCAAAATTCCACGGAATGGCAAAACAAAAAGAATGCTTGGCAGTCACGTGGGTGGTCGCCAAATTCCGGCCATATTTATACGGGCAACCTTTTAAAGTGGCAACAGATCATCACTCCCTCTGTTGGCTGGCGAACCTGAAAGATCCCTCGGGGCGTCTAGCCCGCTGGAGCCTCCGATTACAGGAGTTCGACGTCGCGATAGTGTACAGGTAGGGCCACAAGCACAGCGACGCAGACTGCTTGTCACGCGCCCCTGTTGCCCAGGACTCAACTGATGCAGATGATGATGGTGGCTTCCTCGGTGCCATAAACCAAATGGCTCTGGCTCAAGAACAGTGGGATGATTCAGAGCTTGATCCCCTAATAGATACCTCGAAGGCCAAACCTTTCAGTTACCTCCAGTTTTCGCACGCAGCCGTACATCGTTTCGTCTCCTCAACAACGTCCTGTACAAGAAGTTTGGTCCCACGGGAACAACGCACCTACTCGTTGCTCCCAAAACACTCCGTGAGGAGATTCTCGGAGCCTGTCACGATGAGCCGTCCTCTGGTCATCTCGGCTTCGCCTGCACATTGGCGTGCATACGCCACAAGTATTACTGGCCGAAGCTGACTGAGAGCGTGAAACGTTATGTTAAAACCTGTCGTGACTGTCAGAGGTGCAAGACGCCACCGACAAAGCCAGCGTTTTTTCTGCAGCCCATAGATCCCCCAAAAGTACCCTTTCAACAAGTGGGGATGGACCTTTTGGGTCCTTTTCCTTTGTCCTCACCTGTCAACAAGTGGATAACTGTTGCTACTGATTGCTTGACTCATTATTATGAGACCAAAGCTATATCCCGGGGCACTGCCACAGAGGTTGCGAAGTTTTTCGTTGAAAACATAGTAATTCGCCACGGTGCCCCAACGGTAGTCATCATAGACACAGGAACTGCTTTCACTGGGCAACTGCTTGACGAAGTCTTGAAGCTTAGCTGCACCAGCCACCGTAAAACAAAAACAACCGCATATCACCCTCAGTCTAATGGACTTACAGAATGGTTGAACAAGACAATAGCAGATATGCTTTCAATGTGCGTAGACATAGACCATCGTAACTGGGATGACATCCTTCCATATGTGACGTTCGCCTACAATACGGCGGCGCAAGAAACCGCATTTTTCTCCTTTCAGCTTAGTATATGGTCGGGATGTCATCACAATGCTCGACTCGATGCTTCTTCCTGAAGGGTGCGACAATGTCACTTATGGTGCTGAAGAAATCGTTCAGCGCGCAGAAGCCTCACACCAGCCAGCACGTCAGTGCATTCTACACCAGCAAACCCGTGACACGCGGTGGTACAACCTCCGCCATAGAGAAGTCACTGGCCAGGAGAAGAAGTGTGGGTGTGGACCCCGGTTCGTCGACGAGGCCACTCCGAGAAGTTACTGCGACGCTACTTCGGACCATACACAGTCTTGCACTGGATGAGTGACGTGAATTATGAGGTTATTCCTGAAGGAACAGTGCGTTCCCCGTGGGGCCCTATGCGAGCTGAGGTTGTCCATGTTGCACGGATGAAGCCTTATCACGCTCGCTGAACTCAACCTCGGACAACTGTGGTGTTTCGTAAAACTCGTTTCTCTTGTTTTACCGTCTAGAGGACCTGTTGGTAAAGCATTGGGACGATGCCTTTCAGGGAAGGGGGCAATGCCGCAGTGCTGTCATCGTGCGAGCCCATTAGTGTATGTCTCACGGCAGCTTCCCTGTTACAATCCCCCCATCTGGGTACGCGCCATAGCGCCTGTAAGAAAAGAACTAAAAAGAAGACAAAGACGAGAATCGAGACGCGTTCTGGCTGTTTGCCAGCGCTACTGCATTGCGGTCTAGTGTGTTTTCTCCCGGTGTATCTACACCATTAAACTCTCCTATTCCATTTTTCCCGTGACAGTATTTTACTTGTCCTCGAGGCTTTCTATGGCAGGAGCAGTTGGGGGCGGCCCAGGAACTGGTCAGGACTTGCAAGCAGGAGAGGGCATCTCGATGATGACTTGCAACATTGTGGTGCAGGGCTATTGCTGTGGCTTAAGATGCAACATCATTACAAACAGAAAAAGGGGGGGAGGGGGAAGGGGGGGCAAACTTCTGACGACGAAAAGATGAGAGATTTTAATTTCCGAATACTCAGGAGAAAACGCACGCTTCATTTCCTGAAAAGTTGCCTGTAGGCTACGATGCTCCCTAAAGCCGAATTTGAGTGCAGCGCTAACTGCAGAGTCCTAGAGTCCTCTCGGTGATGGCGCATAGCTGCTGCGTCTGAGGGAGCGATTGCGTTGTAAGCGAGCACATGACAGTGTGCTGCTCTAACGTTATCTCGCAACGCGTCGCTGCCACTGAGCTTGTATCGCAGGCAACCTCGACTTACTGCCCTACGTACCGCTTACACTTTCCCCCGGCGCTTTCTTGCTGGCTCTACCTCGTCTATTTTCTACAGGAAAATATCAGTAAGCTTAGACATAAATGTCGCGCAGCGAGAAAACAGGTGATGTTTATGCATTACATATTGTTGAGATAATAGCGTGCAACAATTAAAAAAGAAAAAAATATCCCCGAGGGTTGTTTAGAAGAATGCACGATAGTGGCAATAGGGCTTCATGTGTAAATAAACTTTACAGTGGAAGCTTTCTTGGTGGGACCAATGACATTTTGTCAAAAAACTAATGCTTTTCCTCATAGACTGGCTGCTCAACCAAAAAGCTCTGATAAGATAAGGATAAGATATAAGATAAGGACACATGGCACAGGCATGAACCCGGGTTACTTGTGCAGTAAAACGGTTACTTGGAAATCTCGAAAGAAAAACGGTTCTAGATAAGACAATACACCCACCAATCATGAAGAAGTACATTACAGTCAAACCCGGTTATAACGAACCCGGGTAGAGCGAACTATACTATATATCGAACAAAAATATTTCAGTTACGGAAATACACGAGAAACATACTCCTTATAATGAAGTTCACATAGGATATATCGAACTCTGTGCGCCTAGAATGGCCGCCAAAATGCATGGTCTCGAAGCGGCGATTGAGATGTGGATTGGCCGCGACCACGGAGCAAGAGCCGCGACTGAGACATTGCGCGTCGCACGGAGCGACGTGACGCCCGACACTTTCCATAACTGTTTCCGACACGCGGGACTCGCGACGGAACCTGCCCAGTCAGCGAGTCCGGACCAAGACAGCAGCATTGAATTGTGGGAAGAACTCGCCAATGTTCCCGATGATGTCGCGAGCGAGAGCCGTCCGACGCTTATAATGAAGCGCTTTCGGAAGTCGATGTGCTCCGCCAGTGCTTCTTCGATTTTGGAGGACGTGGACTTGAACTGGTGCAAACAATGTTTCATGTAGAGAATGCTATGCTAGTTGAAGCTGCCAAAACGAAAGAGTGAAAACAAAAATCACCGCTTTTTTACAAAGTAGGCAATTGGGGCAGAAAGTAGCTTTATTACTTGCAATAGATGGACTACTTTGGGTGTGGTAATGGTTACTTTACTGCGTTCGTTTCTGCATGCGGGGATGGTGGAGTTGGGGTTGGGGGAGGGCTCCCGCGGATTGCAAACTCGTTATAGGCGGGTTCGGCTATATCGAACTATTGGATATATCGAACTAATCGAAGTGCATATTGTAGTTCACTATAAACGGGTTTGACTGTAGTACTATACCTGTAGCTCATAAACGATGTATCGCTATACATTTAGGTTGTTTGTAGATGCGTTCACTTGGTGTGCAAAAAACTCATCGCATGGGTTTGGTCTTCGTTTGCGATCTGGGTTTTTGAAGGTCTGACGATCGATTGGACGCACTTTCAGTGAAGGCAGGATACACTTTTAGCAAAGGTTTTTACGCACTGTTGACGCAGTTTTGATGTGAGAGAGATTTCGTGCTTCTTGAAACTTTTCTTAGAAAGGAATGGTAAAATTTTTTTTCATTGCCAACACTTGCTGACTTTCATGCACTACGAGACGCACTTGCAGTTCAAAACAACACAAGCCCTAAACTTGTGCAAATGTAAAACTTTTAGTTCATGCTGCCCTAACCCCAGCACCTCAAATATGACTCACGAAAGTTTATTTGATCAATCAATGTGGTGAAAACCACCTGGCCAGGACAGTGTGGTCTGTTTGGAGTCCTGTAATCTCGATGCATGGATGGAGGCAATTTGGAATTTCGCCAACAACCAGAGTACGGCCAATCATTGCCTTCACTGATACCTTTTCTAGTTTGACACATGTATATCCCGATAGTACAACTGCTCAACAGAAGTGTACGGCCACAAAGTAAAATAAAGAGGAGCGCTTACTGCGGCCCAGAAAAAATTGTTTGCGCGGGCCGATAATGTTCCCACGCCACCCAGCTTTCACTTTGCTCTCTTCCTCTGTCGCAACCCTCTCGTCGTTGTGCCTTGCTGCTCTCCCTTTGCTCGCTCTCCCCAGCGGCTTTTCTCCTTCCGCCGCGACATCTGCCTTCTAACATGTCAAACTGTGCACGCAATCACGAATCCAATTATGGGGCGCTGCCGCAATGTGCGGTAGGGTAATTGCACACCGCCACATACGTGACAATCGCTTATTCCTTATCAAGGAACGTTTAGTCAAAAATATTCAAGGCCAGCTGAAAAATAGGTTTAAGCCCAGCAAATCTAAGATGCAATCGTTGAACGATGATTTCTGAAAAAAACCAACCAAGAAACGAGCTATACCAATATCGCACCCTACAACATGCACTCTAGCTTTATTTGTCTTAAGGTAAAGCGATGAAGCGCGAAAATCGCCCTATCCTGCCACGTGCTTAACGATTTATGCTTCTTCTGCACACAAACAACGTTAACGGAGGTCGTCCACAATCTATAGGCGTGCGCAATGATGCATACATTTCTACACAAGAAATTTACGGCTGCCGCCTTGCAATGAATACAAAAAGGCGCTGTCAGCGTGATTAGGCAACAAAGAATTCCGAACGCTATCTTTGTTTTAATCGGTGTCGTTACTAGGGCCCGACGTTCACTGTCACTGTGCGGTCGTGATATCTTGTCGACGCCGGCAGCGGATAACTCCAGATGCATTGCTTAGCAACGTGTTCTGATGACCTGGTTTGTGAAAATAGTTTTTCGAGAATAAAGAGCCAAGCTGGATAATGACCAATATTCCGTGATAAGAAGTACTCGCGTTTTTTAAAAATTAAATTTAATTGAAAAAAAAAACTTCATCAAATTAAATTTGCAGCATGTGCTTACAGCTACACCTCTCGCTATCTTATTAATGTTGGCATCGACGGACGTCTGCCACCTGCAAGTCGTATCTGCGTGTAGTAATTAACAGCTGGACAGCCGGTTAAGGGGTCGCAAGTGTTCACATGTTGGAGAGGGAGGGGGGCAAGTGCTGTGGAGCCAGCCGTGATACCGTATTTCTCGAAGCGTCCCCCAGCGTGCCGAGCCGTGCTTGTTTCGGAAATACTCTCAACTAGTGTGAACTTATGATAGGAGCAGCTGTTCATGCAATTCAAATAGTTAAGGTAATTTGAAACGCATTGTTGACTTCTGAAGCACCTTGCGCCAGTCATCATTGTTCAAGCAGCACTCCGCATTTTACGTGCGTTCTACAGCAAGGAGCCAGCTGCTTTCGACTATTTGTATGTAGTAGTTCCCAGGAGCGCAGTGCACTACACAGCAGTGTGTTGTGCACTACGCATAATGTAATGCAATGCGTGCCGTCTTATAAGCTCCAAAAAGAGAAGAAAAGAATCTCGGGGCTACACCCTGTGGGCTAACGTACGGGATAGCAGAGGAACCCGGCTAGTTTCGTGACACGAGCAGAGACACTGAAGCGATTTGGCATGTCGGCTGACTGGTTAGCATTCATATAGACCTTGAGCCAGCAAGTATAGCTTACAGATGGTGAAAAAGTAGAGGGGCACTTTTAAAATTGCTCGTTGTCAGAACTAGTCTGCTTCTGTCGGCCTTTGTGATAAATGTAGAACACAACCGAATTTATTTTCACCAATTTACGAGACGTACTCCCATTCGTGGCATGCAGTGCGTAAACGGTAGGGTTTCTCCAGCGGCCAGATGTCTGTATGTGGTTTGTACATTTTGTTTTCCCACCCTGCAAAGCAATCCTTGTGGTATTTTTACCGTACGACAACTTCATTTCGTGAGGTAGTGGTTATCCAAGAGGTGCTGTTGAACATGCTCATTAACCCGTGCGAAAGAAGCCTGCAACGGACGCGAAGGTGTGCAAAACAGGCCCAAAACAAGCGTCGCTGAAGCAGACGACAAAGCTGGTGGAATGGGTCCCACTGTCACGCCCGCCCGCCTGGCTGAGCAGGCTCCGGCGCACGGGGAACGCCAATTAACAGCACCCGTTTGCCGCGCCATCTACACTATGCTCCGTGAGTGAGGGACATTAAGGGCCTGTCAGAGAGAATAAAGTCGGCGCTCCTCTTTATCTTACTCCATGTGTACGGCCTTAGTTCATGCATAAATGGCCACCGCCACACCAACTTCCATAGTGATGCCCCGTTGCATTTGTGTTTTTAAGCTATCTCATGTTCTCAACCTTTAATAAACCGATTCCCACCAGTTTTGTCTTTAATACTGCCTTTTTGTTCATTCACGCACAGTTTGAAGAGGTTGAGCATGCCAGCAATCCACTAGATCTAGCTCTGTGAGCTTATTGGTGCACCATCATAGCCAATGTCAGCAAAAATGCACACTGACATGACCTAATGGTGTTCCGTCGTCGCGGCGTAACTGAGAGGCTTCGAAAGCCAAGCAGCTTATATAGTCATAAGCGTTCCAAAACTCGAGAACCACTGGCGCCTGTCATACATCCCTGTTCTTTAGTGCAAGGAAAACTGTAGGTACATTTGAGGCAAAATATACGCAACTAATGGCAGTGCCCGCATTCAATTAGTTTGGAATGCTCGTTGGGTTCGTTTTTGCGATAGTCACCGAAAGTGGCAGTGCAACGCCGGCACGTGCGGGAGGAAAAGCAAGCACAAAAAGAACAGAACTCCCGCTGGCGGAGTTTCAGGCAGGGGGCGTGCGAGCACTGCGGAGGCGGGAAATTTGAAATGCGTTGGGTGGCAGCAGTGAGCGGACAGCGGCGCCACTGTCGAATCACTGCTCTGCACTTCCGACAGCTTTCACGTTGAGTGGACCGTCTTTAATT
The DNA here is from genome assembly GCF_048455015.1 of Haemaphysalis longicornis. Classification (NCBI taxonomy): domain Eukaryota; kingdom Metazoa; phylum Arthropoda; class Arachnida; order Ixodida; family Ixodidae; genus Haemaphysalis; species Haemaphysalis longicornis. The sequence continues at coordinate 47,636,594 of NW_027526445.1, forward strand.
TTCCACCCTCATTCCTGCCTTGCGAGAAAACAGACGGCAGGGCATATGCGCACGGATGTGTGACGTGACGTCTACCGAGGTGATGATGGCCACAGGGTGGGGAAACACGTGCGCAGTGCCGCCTGTGGAGCCACTGTCGGAGGAAGATGATGCTGGAGATGCTTCCCAGCGCTGCTACAGCCGCGGGAGAAGAAGGGGAGGAGGAGGAGCGGCGCCTGTCACGTCTCCTTCCCTCCCTCGCGCTCCCGCTGGCCCTCTTCTGCGCCCTGGGCATCTTGGTCCCCGCCTGTCTGCTGCTGCTGCTGCCGTTTCCACTTCTTGGCAATCTCCAGTAGCTTGAGGTGCGGCTGCGCGGTCTCGTCTGTCGGGAAGATGTAGTCGAAGTACTCCTCCCAGCCGGCCTCCGACTGCGACAAGGCACAGGGGCAAAGCTGGATCATTATGTGCACACGAAAACTGCACTCATTATACGAAGTAACAAACAGACAATATTTATTAGCATTGATATTTATGCGAATACTATTTTTATCAATTACTATTATTAATTAATAAATAATAGTGGTAATAGTTAAGCATTGATTTTAATGCAATATTTATTTGTAGCCAAATAAAACAAGGACTAAGGCCCGTCATTGCATGATGGTAAAACGTGGACTGCGCCGCATCCTATGCTACAGTCAAACCCGGCTATAACGAACCCGGATAGAGCGAATTATACTGTATATCGAACAAAAATAATTCAGTTACGGAAATACATGAGAAACATATTCCTTATAACGAAGTTCACATCCGATATATCGAACTCTGCGCGCCTAGAATGGCCGCCGAAATGCGTGGTCTCGGAGTGGCGATTGAGATGTGGATTGGCCGCGACCACGGAGCAAGAGTTGCGACTGAGACATTGCGCCTCGCATGGAGTGACGTGGCGCCCGACACTTTCCGTAACTGTTTCCGACGCGCGGGACTCACGACGGAACCCGCGCAGTCAGCGAGTCCGCACCAAGACAGCAGCATCGGTGAACTGTGGGAAGAGCTCCCCCAAGTTCCCGATGATGTCGCGAGTGAAATCCGTCCGACACTTATAATGAAGCGCTTTCGGCAGTCGATGTGCTCCGCCAATGCTTCTTAGATTTTGGAGGACGCAGACTCGAACTGGTGCAAACAATGTTCTGTGTAGAGAATGCTATGCTAGTTGAAGCCACCAAAACGAAAGTGAAAACAAAAATCACCGCTTTTTTCTTTGCAAAGTAGGCAGTTCAGGTGGAAAGTAGCTTTATTATTTGCAATAAATGGATTATTTTGGGTACGGTAATGGCTACTTCACTGCGTTTGTTTCTGCATACGGGGATGGTGAAGTTGGGGAGGAGGAGGGGGGGGGGGGGGGGGGGGGGCTCCCGCGGATTGCAAACTTGTAACAATAAGTTCGTTATAGGCGGGTTTGGCTATATCGAACTATTAGATATATCAAACTAATCGCGGTGCATATTGCAATTCGCTATAAACGGGTTTGACTGTATATGTGTCCGTTCTTTTACCACGCAGTTACACAATGAATCAGTACCAGCTCGCCCAGTTCCCAGTAACCTACAGTTGACAGCCACAAAGTGGCCGCACTGACCACTGCTCTCCAGAGTGGCACTTTGAACTCTGTTGCAAGTGGCTTTTCAACATGGCTCATAAAGTTTGACGAAGTTTAGCCACAGCCACCAACGCTTTCTCATTTAAGTGGGGGCCACTAAAGAAAAGAATACAATTTCGCTCACTTGGAAAACAGTATAGTCGGGTAAGTTTCTCACAGCTCCATTCCAGCCGCCAGAGATGTCTTTTTAACAAAACAATAGACACCGAAAAACTTCCCACTTCAGTGAAGTGATAAGGGTAAGTGTGGCACGATGGGCCTCCTCGATTATCAGTTCCGGATTGTCCGCGGACTTTCCGAGACGCGATCCGACGCTCCATTTTCCCATGTATTCCTACGGGGCTTCCGATTTGAACGCAGTCCTCGGACTGCTCACGGATCGTCCAGGACTCGTGGACTGAGGACGCCCGATATAGGCCAGAACTAAAACCGTAGCTATCAGTGTGTCAAGTGCACATTAGCGTTCAAGTGACACGATCAATCTCAGAAACAGGACTCAGTGACATCATGGAGAAATTGCCAGACAGCGGTGCTGCCACTGCTTCACACGTTTTCTTTATCATCCCCCCGATTTGTTTGGAGTTTGCAATATCACTGGTGTTGTTATTATCGGGCGGACAAAGGACCCTTTTTAGTGAACCAAGCTTGTATTTTGTTTTCACAGCCCTTATAAGGCGGCAGAACTATTGGCAATTGCTCCTTTTTTTTATTAGTGGAGCAGTTCCCGCTCTGGCCGTGACATCACCCTGTGCTGGTATTGTGTTACACTCTCTATGGAGCAGGTTTCTTAGCCGCACAAAAATCATTTCCCAGTAAACATTAAGCAATACAGTCGAATCCCGCTACAATGCAACTGACGGGACGTGCATAAAATTTCGTTGAAGCGAAATCTGCCTCAACACAGCACAGAAGGGCAAGAAAATAGCCCCGGATATTTCCGCGTCATTGGCAGCATAATACAATGTTTAGAAAAAAGAGTGACGCGCAGTAACGTCGTGTTTAGTCAGATAACAAACATACCAATGGTTATCTTTTTTTTTTACCAGAACGCAAAGAGCATGATACTGAGTAGGAGGGGAGAGGTGAAGTAATAAAGGAATGCAGGCGCAAAGCGCATTGCTGTACAACAGGGCGTTTCCACCGAGCTGATCACTTGCAGATAGCTGCTAGGCGGTCGGAAGCCCCCCTCTCGCTTATGGCAGGAACGGCGCCGTTATCTTATCCTCTGACTAGGCACGGTAGCAACTGACCTTGGCAGGCAAGCCGCGCGCGCTGGCATTTAAAGCGACCGTGCGCTCGCGACTAAGATAGGATGACGCGGGTTCAAGACTAAACACGAAAACATTATTTTTGCTTATGAATTTGAAGAATTTTAGGAAAACTGCAAGGACAGCTGCTCACAACACATACATGACGGCGCTGTGCCAGCAGCAGAGCATGTGTTCGCGCGATTTCAACTGGATACGGATTAGCTATAGCTCTGGCTTGGCGAACCTGGCTTGCGCCTCATGTAAAGACGGCCCGCCACATCGTTATCACCATCAAACAATGGTGTCCACCTATGAGTGTTTTTGTTTTGGGTGGCAGTGTGGGTATAGGGAACTAGAATGTGGGCGCACCGCGCATGTTTTCGGTGAAACTAAGCGTCCTGAATGTATAAAAAGTTACAGATAGCTGGTGCTATGCTTATTTTATTGTTCAAACCCAGCCCAAATCATCGGAAATTTCGTTGAAGAGAAAGCAAGCCTGACAAATAGTTCGTTGTGGCAAGGACTTTGTTGCATTGACTTCTATGGCTAGCTGACGGGGAATTGGAAATATTTCATTGAAGTGGACTTCGTTGTAGAGGGATTAGACTGTAAAAGAAAAAAAGGTTCCTCGGCCTTCAGATTTTGATATAGCACGGCTTATAATCCGGCTAAAAAAATGTCTCCCCAGCAATGCATTTGTGTCTAGAAGTGAAGCCGACTTTAAGGAGATCAGTGTAAGTTTTCTGTAAGCTGGCTTTCCCACATTGCCCGTTGCACAGTGAAGCATGACCGTCTGTGGAAGGAGTAAGATTGCAGAAAACAGCTCTATGTTATCGAAGGTCATCATCATCACCACCACCATCATCACCAGCCTATCTACGCCCACTGCAGGGCAAAGGCCTCCCCCATTAATCTCCAATTATCCCGGTCCTACGCTAACTGCGACCAATCCCCACACATTTCTTGATCTCATCTGCCCACCTAACACTCTGCCGCACCCCCTGCCACGCTTGCCTTCTCCGGGGATCCACTCTGTTACCCTTAAAGGAGCCATGAAGACAAAATACAAGTTGGGTTTATTAGAAAGACTGCTTAGTCCCGATAACAATGATACCAATATCATCGCAATCTTCGAACAAATAACGGAGACATTAAAGAAAACGCGTGAAGCAGTCGCGACCCCCTAGCCGATTTCCCGCAACTTTTCTATGACGTCACGGAACCTTGTTTGTGCGATTGGCGGCCGCCTAACTGACCTGTCGCGACGACAAATGACTGGACGTCTGTAATGGGGTCTCTAGTTCCATTTGACCGCATCACTTGAATGCTAACATGCAGTTAACGCACTGAAAATTATGTTTTATTCTTGGCCCGTATGACGTCATTCTTGCTCATAACACATCACTGTGGCGCAAAATTTGAAAGTTTTTAAATACTTCTTGCTTTTTTCGTTAAAAAAAAACATCTTTTGTGGCTGTAATGGAGCTGAGTGAGATACTGAATCCTAGTTCTTTCAAATTAAACAAAGTTGTATTTTCTCTTCATGGCTCCTTCAATGACCAATGGTTATTTTGACTTCGCATTACATGCTTGTTCTCTGACCCATTCCGCTTTCTTCTAGTCCCTTGACGTTACACCTATCATCTTCCGTTCCATTGCTCGCTGAGTCGTCCTCAGTTTAAGTCGAACCCTCTTAGTGGGCCTTCAAGTTTCTGCCCCAAAGGTATCCCGAAAAAAATTATATGACAATTAGGCGCTAAGACGACTTTACCATTACGCCGAGTTTAATTTACTTGCCATAATTAGTTACTTCATGGTGAAGTTGTAAACGTTACTCAATTACTTTCTGCTGTCAATTTGCGGCCATCAACACAGGGAGTATGGTTACAAGAAACAGTTGTAACTGTTGTTTTATTAAGCGAACTATAATATATATATATATATATATATATATATATATATATATATATATATATATATATATATATATATATATATATATATATATACTCCAACATTATGCGCAAGAAAGAAGCTGAAATTAAACGTGATCTTTGTAGAGACAACCCACAGCTCTGCTGTTTCAGCCTATTTCACACACACTGGATGGAACTGCATTCACTTTCTTTTTTATTCATGTTGCAGCTGCTGTGTCACAAGAGCTAAGCAGCTGGGCAGTGTCACTTCAGCGCACGGACCCGCGGACATTCCACTCACATCCAGGGAGCTAGTCACGGATGCCCGTTAACGCAGCAATGCTCTAAAAATGGAGCGAGCCCCTGAATCCCACTGCCACTCCTTGGCCGAGAATATGACTTAACCTTTGACAGCACGACTTGAAAGCCCAATCTCATCTCCGAGGGACACAATGCAGCGCTTGTCTGAGTGATCGTTTCATAACGCTGTAATAAATTGTCACTGTCACTGACGCTATGCGCTCTAGAAAAATGAAACAGAGAGGATGAGCTCCTCTGTCTCCTTTCGCTCTGTTTGCAGCAAAAGATGTTTCAACACAGGGCACATTACGTGCTTTTAGTGGAAAACCTTCTGAATGGGACGGACACATGTGTGAACTAGAACATCAACTAGTGTAAGAGCCACCACAATTGTGAGATTGCATTAGCTATGGAGAGGGCACAAAACAAGTCCGGCGCAAACTCTGTGCACAGCCAAGAAATCAGTACGGTGGTCAAGCTGACAGCCTGGGAATTTCGACCACAAAACAGGACAGAAGACAGGACTGCTTACTCCGCTTATAAGACGGGTAGCTTAAAGCTAAAGGGAAGGCCACGCACTACAACTCAATGACAAGACTAGCACAATCTCAACTGCAGTGGTGGTTCTCCTTCGACTTTTCAGGCGGCGTTGCTGAAAAGTTTGCCGAGAGGGAGAGAAGAAGATGCACTGCACAGGTGAACATGCAACAGGGGAATACCCCTTGCCAAGCTTTCCAAAGCAAGCATTTCCTCCCCTGCATCAACCATCTCCGTCTTATGCGCTTTTAGTCAACACACCCTGGTCGCGCAATGCGTCACGACTGGCCTCCTTCGCGAGTGCGCGGTGCTAATCATGAAAAAAAAAGTTGGAGCCAAGGGCAATCTCTCCACCTGACTTTAGGACAGAGTGGGCACTTATCGGAGGGGTGTTTAAACCTCCCCGAACAGGTTGCCATGACCACAGCAAAATGCGAGACTCTTCAAATTTAGGACTTGCCGCAAGCTCCCCCCTCGATGAAATGCGCCACTCGTTTTTCACATATACTCCAACACTGTGGAAATTTCCTTTGGTCTACTACGTGCCGACTGTCCGCTGCGATTCAGGCACTGCAAATCAAGAAACCCCAGTGCGTAGCAGTGTTTCAAAGCATCCTGCCATCCCACAGCAGGGGGAAGCTTATCCACCCCTCTCAAATTAAAAAACTTGGCACCAGCTGGAAGGGAGATGGCCACTTACCCCGTCTTCGCCGACAATCTTCCTGCGCTTCTTGACCTTCTTCGGCATCTGCTTGGTGACCGCCTCCTGCGTCTGCTCATCACCGTGGCTTGCCTGTACACAAGAGCATCCCAAGGTCACGAAATATCGCCATGCTTCCCCCCTCCACATGAGTAATGGGCACGGCTAGTGACACTAGCCAGATACCAGTCGTAACTGCAAGTGCAAGACTGAAGTCGAGTGAACTAGAAGTATACAGTAATTCAAACAGGCCCCAAAATGTGAGGCAAAGAGAGGGGTCGAGCCGTTCAGGGGCACTGCGAACGTTTCCCCGCCATCGCAGCACAGTGGGTACAGTACTAGGCTCCTACACAAAAGAACCAGGTTCAAATCCCAGCTGAGCTGTCTTTTTTTTTTTATATATAATACCTCATTCGGCGTACAAAAGCGCATAAACTGCACCGTGCACTGTGGCTGTGCAATAAATTATTGAGTTGGTCTATGTTGTGCGGTTGTTAGCGGAGAAGGCGGCCTTCTAAAACAACCAATAAATAACACTTTAAAAACAGCTACAGCGCGAAGAGAAACAAGGACACATACTAACGCATCGGCTATGAACTGGTTGGAATTACTTCTGCAGCTTCCCTGCCTACAGCAAACACGCATATAACCGGACACATATATTTCAGGGAGCCATTGGCGCAGCCGTAGGCTATGCATTGGTTCTCAGTTATTGCTATAAAGAGGGAAAAAAAAAAAAAAAAAAAACGGTAAAGAGGAGATGCAGCGTGAAAGAAAGGTGCAAATATTTAGCAAAACTTAGCAAAGCCTAGAAAAACTGGCAGAAGCTCGGTCAACCCCCAGCTCCGCCGTTTCTCCAGCCAGTGCAAGCGGCGCCAACTGTTTCTTGCTCATGGTCTTGGACAGGCAAGCAATGAACCCTGCTCAAATAAGCTACCAAGGCCCCAGGCTCCCACTTACTAAAGGAGCCATGAAGACAAAATACAAGTTGGGTTTATTAGAAAGACTGCTCAGTCCCGATAACAATTATACCAATATCATTGCAATCTTCGAACAAATAACGGAGATATTACAGAAAACGTGTTTGGCAGTCGCGACCCCCTAGCCAATTTCCCGAAACTTTTCTATGACGTGACGATTAGCGGCCGCCTAACTGACCTGTCGCGACGACACATGACTGGACGTCTGTAATGGGGTCTCTAGTTCCATTTGACCGCATCACTTGAATGCTAACATGCAGTTAACGCACTGAAAATTATGTTTTATTCTTGGCCCGTATGACGTCATTCTTGCTCATAACACATCACTGTGGCGCAAAATTTGAAAGTTTTTAAATACTTCTTGCTTTTTTCGTTAAAAAAAACATCTTCTGTGGCTGTAATGAAGCTGAGTGAGATACTGAATCCTAGTTTTTTCAAATTAAACGAAGTTGTATTTTCTCTTCATGGCTCCTTTAAATCACTGCACAAGTTGAAGCCATGACTCTGCTGCAACACTTCCCCAGTGCATCCCCTCCAGAGCAAATACCCTCGAAAACAAAAAGAGAATTCCCCAGGCACCAAAAGTCCGCTCACGCAGTTTAAAGGGCCCAGCAATTATCAAAGATTTCATTACTGGTACATTATGTTTGCAGCTCTCGCTTCTCATTCTCCATCAGTGGACGCAAACTACTCCCACAGGCAGACATGCCACACTTCACGCAGCAGGTTCCACACCCCCGTTGGTGCTTTTTTTCCTCCTCATGAACGTACTATACACATGGGCCAATTCTACAGTTGCACTGGCAAGGTGCGGGACTAGTGCTATGGTTAGCACACTTGGCTCTGGCGACTCTGGTTCAAACCCCACACACACCCACTTTATTTACTCTACACAGCGGTGGCCACTGCCCGTCCCGTTTGACAAGACGCCCAGGGCTACAGAGTTTCATACTAATATACACTAGAGGGAAATCGGGCGCCACTGTCTAGGGGAGCCGCGCTTCAACGAGCGTTCCGTCATGTACCCAGCAGGCACGTTCCACTTGTCCTTGGCATGGCTCATGAACAGGCTGAAAAGTTGGCTCTCGCTGCAAAAAAGCAACAATATTACTGCAGAAGGTTCATGAAATTTCTTTTGTTATTATAAAACTGAACCTCCAAAAAGATTGATTTGTCAGTGATTATGTAGAAGCTTCATGCTTGATGAAAAAGAAAAAAATGCTACCCATTTTTGTTGATTTCGGCTTCGAGACAAAAAAGAAGAAACCATAGCTAAGCCAAGTAGGGGAGGAACGTTGCCAGCGGCAGTGGTGCCACCCACGGCCTCCCGCGACTGCAGTGACAGACTTCCCTCTGGTATATATTAGTATGAAACTCTGTGGCCCAGTGCAGTCTCCCTCCCCCCTGGTGTAGAAAGGGGTGCCCCTTGCCTCGAACTCGCACCAGGACTCGAGCAACATGAGGCGCTCCTCCTTCTCGGCGCTGTTGCGGAGCTCCTTGTTGGCCCGCTCGTAGATGGTCCTGGCCAGGGGAACGGGGTCCTTGCCCCCGTAGTTGAGCTGGAAGTGCGCATAGCTGATCCACACCTGCACACGGAGAGGAGAGGGACAGCTGTTTTCTCTCTTCGCTTATCTGCATATTTTTGGGAGCAGTTCTGGGCAGTTCACGGGCAGTCCAGGACTGCACCCGCACCAGAAACCCAACAGACGACAATAAATAAATAATAATAATAATAATAATAATAAAAAAAACAGAGCTAACAAAGTTCTTACAAGAAGCACATTTTATTAAGCCTTTAAGGTTTCAGTTTTATACGCATAAAAATGAACAGGACGTATGTATTGTCGCAAGTTGTAACCAGTAAACTTTTTTCCGGAAGTGCAACGTCGATCAGGAACCCAATCGCCCCGCTTTGGCTGATTTGGCAGGGGCATAGAGAAGGTGTTGAAATTTTCAGAGATTTTGGCCGGATTGACAAACTCGAAATGTTGATGATATGATATAGGAAAGTAAAGAATCAATATACAACTATATATGTTAACGAAGCTCAGCACACCAGTAATAATAATAAAAGAAAAACTTCAAAACTGCATTCAGTTAGACTCCAGCTCCAAGTGCATGAAGACCCCTTGAGCGCCCCAAACTCCAACTCTACTCTCTCGTATGCTCCGAGTGCACACAAACCCCTCGAGCGACAACGGTCGGGACTCTTTTCCTGCCGCAAGATCCATCAAATTGCCTGTAACACAGCTGTATCCTTAACTTCCGATTCCATCCTCAATCTGCTTCTCGCTTTGGGGGCTTGTAAATTCCAAGCTTAACATCTAGTTTGCGACCCCAAGCATGGGAAGCTTGAATTCTCAGCCAAGACCCTTCTTTATGGTAAAACTTCGGCATTTCGTTGTCTCAACAATGCCCCTCCAGTTCTCCACCTGCATAAACGGGAGGGCTCAAAGTCTGCGCAGGCAGCTGTCACATACAGACATCTGCCAAACAGGTAGCTGCCACGGCTTGCGGGCCAAAATCCTGTACGTTACCCGCGCAGACGAGAAAGCACGCGGGGTTAGAACACGCGCCGCCTTTGAAGGAGGTTGAGGGGGTTTGCGCATGGCCGTCGAGCTTTCAGAAGCGATGAACTCCTGTTGCGCCGCTGCGATGGTCTCGCTAGTCGCCAAGCCGTTATGTAACCTTTTGGTTGGAGAGTGACAGGTGAGTACGGGAAAAGGCATCAGACAACAGTTTAAAGGGATAGAATGCTCCTGCTCACTTGTGCGCTGCTGCTCCTGTCGGTGCCGCGCATCAGTTACAGCAGTCAGTCGTTCGTTGTCTATTGGTCGGGTCGTCGTTAGGTCGTCACTGCCAGTGGAAACATGCTGAAGCTTCTCGTCTGGATTCGGGCTCTACAATGGCGGCGAGTCTGGGTCGGCCTCTCGCTTTCGAGTCCTCAACAGGTCTTCCGTGTCCACTGTTTTACTGCGCCCCTTCAGGGGTTCCTCTCTTCCTGCCGTTGTGCCCAAGCGGGACCAGACCTGCGGGCTACCCTTTGATCCACGCCTTCCGCCGGCTCATTCCCAAGCGGAAAGGGCCCACAGGGACAAACAGCTTACCGTCCCCGAGTTGCGCCGGAGGTCCATTTCCAAGAAGACATGAAGGGGTCGCACGCAGGATGCATTTTTAATTAAGTAGACGCAACTTTCGCCGTCCCAAAAGGAAACAGGCGTTCCTGTTTTGTCTGGCGTCCACACCTGAGCACTTCACAACACCTAGGCCTGCTGATTCCCCAGCTCGAAGGGCGGGCTGGACCAGCAGCCTCTGCGTCCACACTAAGTGGGGCCTCGAGATTACGCTATGAATGGAGTCGCGCGTATGTGTAGCTTCCGCAACACTTGTTGCTCAGACAGCTTGCAGAGCTACACCAAAGAGGCGTGGGTTGAAGCCGAACGACCTCACAAGTGGCCTACTCAACCTTTGAACATTTAAACAACCATACGCTTATCATTGCCGCAGGTGCAAGTGCACTCCAGCATACAAAAATACACAGGTTTCCCGCAAATCAAGCAGCGATCGCCAAAGAGAAATCTTCGAGGCTTTTCGCATTGCGAAGGTGACGTCTTAGTCAGCACCCCTTCCGTGGCATAGTCTAAAACAGAAGTATGGTTCCTGAAACGCACATTAACGTGCGCAAGTGCGAAATGAATTAGGTTTCTCCTTTTCTCTTATAAATCGGGTTTTTTTTTCTCCTCCTTTGGGCGCCCGCGCCGACGTGCTAACGTATGTGTGTGTCTTGTGAAATTCCGCAATAAACTTCATTGTCATACGCTATACACTGAAATTTCTGGCAGAAGCTGTGCACGCAGATATCTGAGCCCATGCCCCAGCTGCCCCAGTCGATGCCCCAGCTGCACCAGTCGATTGGCGGACCCACCAAAAAAACCGCGCTATAAATGGTATTGTGCTTCGGGCAACCGAATTACACTTAAATCTCGTTATAACGAAGTCAAAGGGGTGCCGATTTTTTTTCGTTATAACCATTAGTTCGTTATAGCCACTGACTAATTGTAATACTGATTACCGTACGCAACGGCATGCAGACAAAGGTAGGTCACCGAGAATGCATCCGCTACCGTAGCGGCCGCGCAGTAAAGTGCTGCACGGAAAACAGCAAAAAACTGGAATCAGACACGCAGAAACTGATTTTTATTTACTCGCCGCATACCACGAACCCTTTTATGTAGATGGCGTGAAAAAATCCGTTAGGCTGCGCTGATTCATCTTCCTTAACCGAAGGACGGCCCTCTCCGCAGCATCAGCTATGTCGAGGCCGTCTTCGCCGTCTTCGTGCCCGCCGAAGTAGCGGCGCAGCAGATCCACCGCGTCCAGCGCCTGGGAAGATGTCGGCACGTCGTCCGGGCAGGGTGGAGAGTCGTCGTCCTCGACACACTCGTCATCGCTTCCTTCTTGCGGACGAGCAGCGCCAAGCACGTAGTCACTGTCCGCTAGTTCCTCCGTAGCCACAACGTCGGAATCCATGCTCACGTAGTCGCAGAAGGTTTCGCCTCCACGCACGACACCGGAATCAATGAGTGCGCTCCACGACGCCACGGCTTCGTTCGATGCAGAAGTGTCATCGGGGGCGCCGACTCGGTCAGCTGACTCGTCGCTGTCACAACTGCTTTCGCTGGCAGCAAATGCACGGCGAAAACAGTTGGCGATGGTGCTGGCAGTGGCGCTCATCCATGCTGCGTGAAGCATTTCCATCGCCATGTACAAGTCGATCTTGGTGTCGCGTTTCAGGCGCATGTTTAGAAGGAGCCGGTCTATAGCCCGCTTTCTATAACCAGCCTTCAAGGACATGATGACGCCTTGATCGAGAGGCTGTATCACCGCTGTGCAGTTGGGGGGCAAGAACCGAAGTTCAATGTTTTCAAGCGCCACACCTGTGTGATGGGCCGAACAGTTATCTAAGAAAAGGCATATCTTGCGATTCTGCCTCTTCAACTTCTCGTCCCAATCACGCAGCCACCCCGCAAAAACGTCCCGTGTCATCCAGGCCTTCCTGTTAGCAAGGTACTGGAGTTGAAGTCGCCTCTTTCCCTTAAAGCACCTCGGCGAAGTGCTTTTCCCTATCACCTAAGGGGGGATCTTCTCCAATCCATCCATGTTCGTGCACAGGAGCACGCTGACGCGGACTTTGCTGTGTTTTCCACCACGACACAGCTCTCCCCTCAAGGACAGAGTCCTCTGCGGCAACATTTGGTAAAAGAGCGCTGTCTCGTCAGCGTTGAACACGTTTTGTTCTCCGTACTTCCGAACGACGGGTCCAACGTTGGCTTGCACCCATGCTGCAGCCGTCTCTTCGTCGACGGATCGGGACTCGCCCGTGATGACTCTGCCGACAATATCGCGGCGTTCCTTAAATCGCTGTAGCCAGCCGTCGCTTGCAACAAAGTTGTCGCAGCCCAAAATACAAGCGAAGTCGATCGCTTTTCTCTGGAGGAGTGCCCCACTCACGGGCAAATTCGACGCCCCTGCATCTAAAAACCATTTGAAGAGAGCCTCTTCGATGGCTTCAAAAGCAGGTGACCGCAACTTCTTCCGGCTACCTTTCACGCCGCATGCGACAGCGCTCGTGATGGCTTCCTTGCTGGCGAGAATGGTGGAGAGGGTGCTCGGCGCGATTCCAAAGTCCTTGGCCACTTGCGTTTTCTTAGTCCCTGTTGCCACCGCTCGAATTATGGCTGCCTTTTGATCGAGAGCGATAACTTTGCGTTTACGTTTACATCCACTGCTGCTGTCGCTCATTGTCCTCCCGTGAAACACGCCACACAACTGGATGTAGAAAGCTAAACCGGCGGAGCGTCCTACGCCTACACTGCTACCGCTGCTGCTTCCCGTGCGTGCATAAACAAAGCAGGCGAGAGAAGCAGCGCGCCGCGGCGTGCCGTGTGCAACAGACCGTCAGTAAGAGCTTGGCTTGGCTTGGAGCGTCGCCGGATGGGGCGGCGCTGCCGCAGGAGGTTTAAAATGCCGCACCAGATGCAAAAAATGGGGCCGCGCTTTTTTAAAAATCGATGTTTTTCGCAAAACGGGTGGTTATTGCCAGTTTGGGACAAAAGTTGTTCGTTATATCCCTTAATCAGCAAATTTTTTATTCGTTAAAACGCAGTTTTAAACACATGGGCTTCTATGGTGACTTTCAAGGGGAATTGCAACTATTTCGTTATAAACCTCTTCGCTATAACGAGATTTAAGTGTATACGCGGTACGCTTATGCATTGAGTTCTGCATGACGCGAACCGGTGCTCAGAAAAACGCGCATTATTTCCGGTCCCGCACTGCAGTTAAACCTTGTTATAACGAGACGGGCTAAAACGAAATAATGCACATAACGAGCAAATCGCAATTCCCCTTGGAAGTTGCCATAGAAACCAATGCATGTAAAACCCTGTTATAACGAGGTAAAATTTGCCTGTTACGGGATGTAACGAACAAATTTCGCTAGGAAATAAAGTTTTGAGCCAGTTTCATGACACTACCAACGAAAACTTGAGACGGTGCGCAACGCGACAACTGCCTTTAGCAGTTCAAAACTCCTACCGTGCGTCCTCCAGCAACGCACACCATGCGCCCGCAAAGCCCTTCCCACCTTCCTCTCGCTGCACATGGCCTGCAGCCAATGCACGCGGCATGCACGGTCGCCGGCCGCGGCTCGCCTCGCTGAACTTTTCTCTCACGTGCACCACATAAAAGCTGCATTGGTGAAGTTGGGTCCCTGCTTTTTTTTTTTGAAATACTAGTCTTATCTTTTATCGTGCAGCGGGCGTGATTCGGGCAACATGAATGCACCAGGCAGGAAGCGAAAGAGAGAGAGAGAGAGAGACCATGTTTAACGCTGGAATAGAAGGCAGCTATGATAAAAGCCGTCACATCAGGCGCGAAGCTGAGCAAGCCATCGTTTGCATCAGAAAGACGCACTGATGTCCAATTACGGACTTTTTTTTTTTTCAGCTAGTCTGTTTGAAATACGAGCTATGCATTTAAAACTGCAATAAAGTAGGTGCGTGAATTTTTTTTTAAATCTCCAGAATGCGGTTATTTTGTTGTGTTCCGCCATGCGGCGCGATGCAGTTTCGCCCGCCATTCGTTTAGGGGAAGTACAGTGCATATTACTTGCAGTAAAAGCCCGCTACGGCTATAACGAGATAATGGTTACAACGAGCAAATTGCGGTGCCCCTTCAATTTCGTTATAACGATCTTAGACTGTATAGGCGGTTATGTTATAAAGGGTCTCCACTGTCTTAGTGGTACCTTGACGTGCTGGGTGCGCTCGAGCAGGCGCTCGTAGAGCCGGGCGGCCCGGTGGAACTGCTCCTGCTCGATCTCAAAGTCAACGTAGCTCTTCCAGATGACCTCGGGCATGTCCAGCCGGGGCTGGCTGATGGCAATCTCAAAGATGGACCGCGCCCGCTCCACGTCCCCCAGGATCGTCTCCAGTTCGGCAAACTGTTATAGCAAGACAGGACGAGGACGGAACAGGCAGCATCATCAACACCGGCCAGTTCGGACTGCACAGTCCCTGTCTCTAGCGTAACGTGATGGCGTGTAAGGGTGGCTGCCTGCTGTCTCAATGTGTCCGCCCCTCACACGAAAAAGACAGTTTCCATGCTCTCAGTTTCCAACGTGCCGAATTTCCCCTTGCAACGGGCTCCCCTCATCAAATAGAATGCCACAACCTGGTAGAAGAAAAACAGCAGTTGCCAACAGGTGCTACAAGGAGTTTTCTTCTGAGTTAGTTAAGTAAGTTGAATTCCTTCTCCATATTCATCCCCTCCTTGTACTCCCTTCATTTATCTCCTCCTAAATGGCAAGCGCCTCTGCGGCGCACGAATGCTGCCGGCATTAGGTGAAATATTAACTGTTCCATTTTCTGCAGCCAGCCTCAGCCTTCACACCTTTCTGGTCTTTACATCTACAGATTAATGCGAGTGGAAAAAAAAAAAAAAAAAAAAAAGCTGACCAAAGGCAGCCTGATATGTTCGCACCCCCAGGAAAAACGTTGGTAGCAGTAACAGCAGTAGGCACACGTACCAAATAATAAAAAACAGAAATTACAGGTCAACAGTCAGTAGAAAACTGAAATCAATGTCAAATATAAAAAACGGCACCACAATTACGAATCAACATTAAACACCATTGCAAAATGTCAAATATAAAAAACGGCACCACAATTACGAATCAACATTAAACACCATCGCAAAAAATTGTTTTTTTTTTCTTCACCATTGCACTATTTGCACGCAATAAATTTTCATTCATCTGACACGTCAAGTTATTACAATACCAAGCTATCGCTGGGATTCAGCATAAAATTTTGTGTGCTAATTTGCGGTCTTTGCGGTGCTTATACAGTACCACTGCCCTGATCTTTTTCTGGGAATGACTCCCTACTACGTACGGACAGTCAATGGCAAAAAACTGAGGTGATAAGGCAGCAGTAAACCTCTGCATGCCAGCAGCATAGCTCTGCCACGTACCAGCTTTTACAGTAAGCACACTGGCAGGGGGAACAAGGCATGGTGTGCCTACTCGCACAGTCTAGATATGTACTACTCAGCCTGTTTTTAGAAATACAGTAGTCGACCGAATAGTCCGAATAAAAGTCAGAATAAAAGAGCCGTCCAAAGTCACAAAAATCGGCCTTATTTCATTTAGATAAGACTGACGAAGTCACAAATGGCTTAGGACAAACTTGATGATCACGTTTCTGATAAGTCAGCGTCACCTGGTTCCCCCCCAAAAAACGTGGTGTCTAGGAAAAAAACTGGCCTTGTATGACCTGTTTCCAGCTTTCGATATTGCTTCCGCCCCAGACTACATGCAAAATTATGGGCCCCCAAGATCAAAGTTCGTTACCCCTGTGTGAGTCGAGCCAATCCCCATCCAATCTAAAGCTAGCCAGATGGCTTAGGATTCAAAATGGTGTCTCCTGGAGGTGCACTGTGGCCCTGTCGCGGAAAGTTTTGTCCAGAAAATCGAACTTTTGGCTTTGTTTTGTCTGAAATATCCGTTGTTCATATGCACCGCCAGTTCTCCTATGGGAGAACTGGCGGTGCATCGGGAAAGTCCGGGAAAGTCCAGCAAGTCCAAATTTTGGGAGTCCGAAAAAACGATCGGCTACTGTATGGCCTGCACGGGATGCAAACCTCAACTGCGAGGATAACTGACCACTGAGCAAACCTACGTCTCGCAACGCAAGCTATGCCACTGAAGGGGGTAGGGTCGTACAAACCCTGTGGTGGTGGTAGTGGCGATTCTAGCGCCACACCTAATGCCCCAGTGGCCCAGTACCGGTACCTTGATCCAGGTGGTGCAGTTCTCGGGGGCGAACTCGAGGAACTTCTGGTAGAGGATACGGCAGCGGTCAAACTCTCGCAGCTGGATCTCCAGGTCGATGTAGCCCCGGAACAGCTTGTCCTTCGGGCACAGTCCGATGGCCGTGCCCTGTTGAGAACCAAAGATTGGCAAAGGGGGGGGATAAGGAGGCTGCTTAGGCAGGGGGCAGCTGGTTGTCACCCCTCTCTTTCCTTTGATTTAACTCACTGTGCCGAGGTTAACGCAGGTGATGCAAAGTCGTCACTACTGAAGCAGTTCAAATATAGTACACCCTCGTGACATGCACAGCGCAAAATGCATCCACCGAATACAAATTCCTGATAACACAAACAAATTTTCCAAGTCCCTTGGAGTTCGTCTCAATGAAAGTTCACTGTACGGTGCATGGCACGCAGATGCTGTCCTGGGGGCAACGCTCCACTGTTTTTACAATTGATGTTTTTTAGGATGCAGCAAATTCAAAAGAGCACAAAAATGGGACCACAGGATGATGTGATACATTATTTGACTGTTTTGTGGAAGTCGAGAGCATATAATTGGCCGTGCTAACCACCGTAAAGACACGATGCTGGCCTTGGATACACTTTTCACACTTCCAGCTTTCAGAACACCTATTTCCACTCATTTCATAGTTAACGCAGACGTTTTTCTTGCATCCCTGTCCAAGTTGTGCAGGCTACACATGGGTTGCACACGAATTGACTGCGGTGCGTGTGCGTTGACACGGTGCTCAGGCATCAACAGCGCACAGCATGACTCGCTGTCATACTTTCCCACGGAGTCCCAATAATGTGAGGTGAAGCCTCCTTAGAGTTAAAAAAATAAAAATTGTGTTCCTACCCTGCTCATTTGAGTCGTCACGTTGTAAGCACACCAGTGTGCTGCTACCTGGATCATCGCTTATCCCTACTGGCCACGCATTAAAATAGTTAAGTTTGGCCTTTGGCTCTACATTGCCGTAACGGAAGCAACAGTCTCCGGCAACTGCTTGCCAACTGTGCTACCTTAACAGGACGGGGGCCGGACTTGTATGCTTTCGTCCTGTAACGCAATGCGACTACTTTAGTCCTCTATACTTGCTAGTGCGTTGTCACAGCTGACGTCAGCAAGCCGGTGAGGAGGATGGCGTGAGAGGGCACTACTGAGTGCAGTCATCTCTATATAAAAGGTGCGTACATTGCCGGAAAAAATATCTCAGCACGGCCTCCGTGTTGTAGATTTCAATTTGGTAAGGCTTGGTTGAGCAGACAATGTTTACGCCTTACTTCAGTGTCCTCTTGATGAGATACCTACGTAATGCTCAGCTGCATTATGCTCTAGAACAGGTCACGACATGCGCACTTCACTTGGCTGACCTTACGTGCAGGTGAAACGGACTCTAGGCCAATCTTGCAAAAGAGAAACAAAACAAACCAATAAAAAGAGCTAGTTTAGACTCGCCAGGAACAAGCCCCACAGGTATGTGTCACTTATGGGGAAGGGGGTAGGGCAAACCAGCCCTCACGTTCACTATTCATCAGTGCCTAAAATATTTGAAAACTGAAGCTCTAATTGAGGCTAATACCTCGACCTTGAGACAATACCTCGAGACAATCAGTTTTTTGATGCACAGCTCATTAAACTTCAGTGTTTGAAGTTGGCACTCAAAATGGCTCCTTGCCAGTGTTGCCAGCAAGGTTTAATGAGCTGTAAAATTAGTTCCAAGCGATGCATAAAAAAACTGATTGTCTTATTGCACTCACCAGGGTTCATAGTGTTGGAAAATGTAAAGATTACAGTTTTCTGACCAACACAGTTTTGTCTGTTGTTCCTCCAAAAATAGTTAATTACCTCTAATTATCTCGGGACCTAATTGACCAACAAAAAAATAATTCCATATTTGAAATCAGTGGAGGAAAAGCAGCAAGACTGACAGTTTCACAAAGTTTACTCAAAAATTAAAAAAGTTTTTTTAAGAGCAGTGTCCAGAAGTGCTTAAGTGCAGAAATGACTGAACCGCTTAAGTAACCGCTTAAGTGCAGAAATGACTGAAAAGGAAACACTTGACAGTGCTTTCTATAGCCCGCCTTCTACTGTTCGCGTCCTCAAGCGCTGTTTAACGATGTGGAAACTCTCGGTTATGCACTGACATCCTCCCTCAAATGTGCTGAGGTTTCCTCTCCATTGAATACCGGCGATATGTTTTGTGTTCAAGCATTCTTTCACCTGTCTTTTGGTCAGGCGGTCGAGTCAAGTGACAGGCAGAAAGATGGGAGGAAACTTGTTCCCGCCTCGGTAGCCCGAGAAAGACCCACCAGGAGCTTTCGAGCGGCGGCCAGGTCCTTCTGCCGCACCTCAAAGTAGGCGGCCCAGAGCCAGAGCTTGGCGAAGGTGAACGTCTTGTGGGGCAGCAGGCGCAGGCAGGCCCTGTAGACCTGCCGGGTGCGCTCCGCGTCGCCGGCCTCCAGCTCCTCGTAGAGGGCGTAGTTGACCCAGAGGTAGATGTAGCGGCGCCAGAAGCGCTTCACCCGCGAGGGCGGCACGTTGGCAATGGCCCGCTCGTACGTCTCTCGCGTTGCCTCCACGTTGCCCTCGCTCTCCATCAGCCGCAGGTAGTCGAACCACGCGTCGTAGTTCAGGGGGTTCTCCTTCACTTGCTGGAGAACAGCAGCGGGGAGAGAGACGGGCCTTGCAGCACCTCCATCACAAGACCTCGGCTCTGCACTTATAAACTCAAACTTTGGGGGTTTCACGCATTGAAGATATGCCTGGGTACTGAAGTACAGTGTAGCTGAGGGCTATGGACTAACTTAGACCACCTGGGGATCTTTAGCGGGCACTGAAATCTCAACACAGAGGTATTTTCATGTTTTGCCTCCACTGTTCATTGGAACCCGGTTGTACACATAATGGAAGTTTCCCTCTTGTATGAGTCACAAACTTGTTGACAATACCCCAAGATGTGGCCCACGGCCTGGGGTTCAAGGATTCCCACTCTGACGGAGCAGAAAACTTCCACCAATTGACCGAGCCAACCTCGACCTCAATTTGAATGTAGTGAAGTACTGGGCAAAAAAAAAAAAAAAATATCGTCCCATCAGGAATCACAACAGTAACGGGGCAATGAAGCACAGTCACCAACTGAGTCAAAAGATGGCAAACATTGAGAAATCCGCACGATTTCCCCAAGTGCAACCTGAAAACGTCCTGACCGAGTAAAACCTTTAAATCTTTTAACGTGGTTACTATCTGCACTCCCATTTGCCAACTACTGGGGATTCAGCACAACGTGGAAAGGAAAAAGTTAGCCACACTCTTTCAGAACCACAAGATGCTTCTGGATAACATTAACAGCATGACTACATGGGTTCCAAGACAGGCGGGGCTCACTTTGATTTCATACAAGGCCACGAAAAAGAACCGTGTGACCCTCCTCCTTGCTAACAGTAAGAAACTCATCAATCCCACTAAAGAAATCCCATAGATCTTCAACACAGTGCTATCGTTAGCACCGTGTCGTCTTTGTTTTTCTACTTTCGTCCCTGCTGTGTGAACGCTTTCACCATCAAGATGGACAGCTACCAACTATCCCATTTGTCCGTTCTACTGCAGTACAAATTCCATAGACTTTGCCACAGGCACAGCTGCCTTTAAAAATTGCCGCAAATTGGCTGATAACTGAGAGAGCCAGAGGTCCTTTTTTGCTCGCACTAGTTATATTACCGAATCCCCCATAGCATCACCTCCTTTAAAGGGACCATGACGACAAAATACAACTATGTTTTATTTAAAAGAAGTAGTCTTTTGTAACTCGGAACCATTCCAGCCCCAAAAGGCATTTTTTGAGTGCTCAGAAAAGTAGGGAGTGATAAAGAAGTCTGAAATTTTTGTCCACGCGACACCGGTGGTGATGCAATAGCGAAAATACTGAAGACAGCTACAAGTATGTCAGCAGCACCATACCATTCACAATATATGATCCAATAGAACCAGAGACCCCGCTACAATCCCCCAGTCAAGACTCTTGCCAGTGGCTTTTGGTCAGTGGCTGACACTCTTCCGAACAAGACTCTGCGACATATCACAGGGACCCGGTGAAAAAGTGGCTGGCTTCATCTCTCGCCCTTAACATGTAGATTGTTTGTTTGAAGTCTGCGTCAACATCACTATCACTGTAGTAAACTAGGACAAACATGCTTTAATAGGTCAAACCTGCATTTTGTCTTTCTGGCCCCTCTAGAGAACATGCACAATCTCAGAGTCACTCAAGACGCACCGGATGCGAGACTCCCCATAGGCCCCATGTATCCCAACTCAGTCCGCTGTCGGCCCCGTGCACTGGGGACTGAAGCAAGCACAGACCGAACTGACTAAACACATCTGTTGGGCAAGTAGGTGCATTATGATTGAAAAATAGAGCGCGACTTGGACAAAAGAAGAACGACAGGACAAGAACGGGACGGAACAAGTCGTCGACAACCGACTACTAACAGCCTGCCATTTGTCGAAGGAAAGTTAGCCAAAGTAGCACTCGAGTGCTTGCGGCAGCTGCCACAAGTCATAAAAGAAACGAAAACCCCCGAAAACGTACGTAAAGCATTAGACTTCTCCACTTTGAAAAGCAAGCATCGTGTAATCAAGCTGTGCTACTTGGCAAACGTCGAGCAAAGCTCAGTTCTCTGTCCCCTAGGTGCCATGCCCACACAATTGTTCCCTAGCTACAGCAAGGCTGGGGTGCTCACACGGCCCGGATCCCGAAGCAGAGTTTCTCAACTGGTGTAGAGTCTCCGCCTCCTTGCTGGATATTCCGGACTTTTCCGAGGAACTGCCACTTGTCCCATAGGAGTAAAGGCTCACGATTTTTTTGGACTGCTCTTTTGTTCGGCCATTTTTCGTTCCCCTCCAGGTCCGAAACATCGGTCGGCTACTGTATGTTAAAGAACTCTGGCACAACCCGACTTTTACCCCTGTCACACGGGCACTTTCAACCCAGATTGAAGCGAAGTGCGATTGACTTTTTGAGCGCACTCGACGCACCGCAGCTGCTACACGGCACGTTTCGACGAGAAGTTGCACCGGTTGCACTCATGTATGCCAGATGGCGCTAAAAATGTACTCCGCGGCCGGCGTCTGGTAACTTCGCGCGGTTGTAGCTATGTAAATTTTACCGCACGCTTATTTGGGTAAAGTTATGTGACACAATTTGTGGCGTTTGTTGAAGTTGTCACCTTCTGTGCCATTACT
Source organism: Haemaphysalis longicornis (assembly GCF_048455015.1). Taxonomy (NCBI): domain Eukaryota; kingdom Metazoa; phylum Arthropoda; class Arachnida; order Ixodida; family Ixodidae; genus Haemaphysalis; species Haemaphysalis longicornis. Next base: position 47,658,533 of record NW_027526445.1, read on the forward strand.
CAGCGGATATGAGAGTATCGCCATTTTCATTTGATCGCACTTGGAAGCCTTGATCGCGCTTGGGGAACCAGGACTGAGTATAAGCGGGATCGGGCTCAATCATGATTGAAACTGCCGTGTAGCAGAACCCAATCCAGATTGAGACTGAGTTCGATCCGGATCAACTCAACCGTGATTGAAAGTGCCCATGTGACAGGGGTATTAGCCGTGTGCTGCGCCTCGCCAGTGGGCCCACTGTAATCGGCCAAGTGGAGAGGGCCGCACAGGTACCCACCTCCTCGTACTGGTACTTGCGCTTGCTGACGATGACGTCCTCGATGCCGGCCCGGTCGCCGTACTTCTTCTCATGGATGGTGTAGTTCTTGAAGAGGTCCTGCGCCTTCTCCTTGGGGATGTGCTCCAGTGCGTACTTGTAGATCACCCGCACCCGGTCGTGCTGCACAGGGGGCAGGGCAGGGCGGGAGCACTGAGCCAGGTTGCCGTATTTTCACACGCACAACCCGCACCAAAAATGCGGAAATTTCAGGGGTGAAGTAGAGGTGCGGATTATATGCGAGGTATTTCCTTTGGTGTAGCTTCACCGCAATGCACGTTGGGCCGTACGGCGGTAGTAGCGACTAAGCCACTGTTATACCATTGACAGTGCTTATTTTGCACACACAGCTCAACAATATACCAACCTGAAAAAAAAAAAAAAAAAGTATGCACAAGCCATCTAGTTACGTAGTCAGCTAGGTAAGTTCTCTAGCGTAAACAAATGTGTAATATTGCTTGTGCAGTAGCTTTGGTTCATCCTTTTATGTATAAAATATGCGGGCAATACGCGGGGATATATATTTCCTTATCCGTCGACGGAAAATGGGGGTGCGGGTTATATGCAGGGGCGGGTTATACATGTGAAAATACAATATGTAGTAACAGCGACCGCTCGATAGACCGCATCGCCACAGGGGAACAAAAGAAACGAGATTCCCTCCTTCACGTCGCAGCACTGATTTGTGCTTGCCTGTAGTCAACACTGCATGCGTGCAACTCAAGAAGAAAAACAAGTTCGCCGGGGCTGGTAGGCATCTGCCACCAATAGTGTGCTTTGACGGCATGTGCCAACAGCAGAAGTATGCCCCCATGGAGGTAAATTTGGAAAAATGAAAAGGGCCAAAGCATGTCTGCTTCACGAGTATCTGCTCGGGCGAGTGCAAGACGAGGCTTAAATTGAACGTAGATGCAACCACAAGGCGGATGTGCTTACGTATAGCATTTATACCCGTGCCCCACATACGCGAAAAATGACATTACATGTTTAAGGCCAAAGATACTGAATCACCTTATTTGGTGGGCCGCGCTACATGCGAAGACGCAAAGGCATTAAAGGGACACTGAAGTGAATTTGTCAAGCTCCCGTTTTTGCTTGCACTGTGTAGACTGGCTCAAATTAACACACTATTCATCGTTTATCCGGTTGACAAATTGGTAATTATTTTACAAAGCGCGAAAGAAGAAAAACTACCATGCGCGGTTTGCGGCGGCCGCACCAACTAAAGGCTGTGACGTCAGGAGGGGGGGGCACCGTAATTGGACGATGCCCAAGGTTAGCAATCAAACAAGTTTCGGTTTCGGTTCTGTAAAACAACATGCTTGACATCCGATGGCGTTGTTGGATGGCCATTCTCGATATCTCAGTAATCGCCGTACCGCACTTCTGCCATGTTGTCGGCTGTCAAATGTCTAAGATAAACCTCCCAGGGCGGCTTGGAATCGTAGAAATCACTAGACGAGGCCTACACAGTGGATGAACGCCCTCCGTGTCACCGCAGACTCTCAAATGCCATGTGCTTTTCCCGCATATTCGGAGCTTGCCTCACTCACGTCTGTTTGTAAACAGCTAGTTCGCACCAGGCCAAGGGTGTGCTGATTGAGGCCTGGGCCCACTGCCCGCAAGCAGTCGGTGCTTGTGGCAACAGCACGCCAACGAGAACTCGCTAGCGCGTCATTGCCAGTATGCGCGCGTTCTGCGATCTCGCTCAGGGAGCAGTGAACGTTACGGCCCAAAAAGGGTGAACTCAGTCCAGAAAACATCGGCCGCATACAAAAAAATCAACTTAAAAAAAAAAAAATGTACTCCCGGGGATTCGAACCTGCGACTTTCAAAAGAGTAATCCCAGCGCCTCAAACCACTAGGCCACGAGCCGGCACTGACCTGGCTGGATATATAAGGTCTATAATGTATAACCAGTTTACACTTTTATTTATTTTAAGCATTGCAAGTACTTTATGTGACTATTTGTTGTATAGCGCTCCTGCAGTAAGCGTCCCCCAAACTTCCACAATATCTCACGTCTAGCAATTGCATTTCTTTGACAGAAAAGCGTTTGCAGATGTGCGGTCGTGCTGCTGACCGCTGTGTTTGTTTACCCAGCGCAAAAAATGCTTCCTGCTCCCTAGTTTTGCGCTGTACGGTAAAAGTTTCAGTTGATTTTATTTTCTTAGTACCTATATTGACTTCGCTGACTCTTCTCCCGCCTTCAATTGGCCTTAGATTTTCCTACTAGCGTAAAGTCAGCGAAGCGTCGCATGTGCACTTGTGCAGCGCTTGTGTGGAGCGACCCGGACACTGAGTTTGACACAGTGTACAAACTAACAAAGTAAAGAAAGGCACATTCTTTCATTCACAAAGGTGTTGTGGCTTAGTTTAAATTGAGCGAGCGAATAGCGACGACCCGTCTGCGGCCGGCGGCAGAAACGCTGGGCCGACTGACTCGATCGGTAGGTCGGCTGGTCGGCGAACCGTGCAGTAGCGCAGCCATTTTCCAACTCATCTCCTGCTGACGTCACACGAAAACGCCACAGAAAATGGGCGAGCGTAAAGAGAGGAGGACAGCATTTTCGAATTGATTTTTCTACTAAATAAATTCGCGTAAACGCGGCCAGAGTGGTCGAAACAAGGCCTATGGACTCCGAACTACAATTTGCGCTAGTAATCCCGCAATGTTTACAAATCACTTCAGTGTCCCTTTAAATGTGTTAGGCATGATGATGATAATGACCAAAAAAGAGAAATGCACTCATATTTTAGAAGTTTTTAACGTTGAGACAAGCATTTAACAAGGGTTAAAAATGTTTTTTTTTGTGAAAGAAAACGTTATAAAAAACTGTTTTCTAAAACATGCTGAGAGCCGCTTCTAAAAGTGGTTTCAGCAGCAGCCGTCGCCTGCCAGCAGTAGCCAAATCCAAAAAATTCAAAACAACCAGTAACAGGATGTTTTGCCTCTTTTCGCTGTTTTAGTGAACTTCGTCTTATTCAGAACTTTGCCACCAAGGGGGCACAAAAAAATCATCTTATTTCGAAGTTCAGCCACGTTTCCATGTCAACACTCTGGTGCTGAGAGTTTCGTTGGTTTCATGTGGTGCCCACTGCGTTCAAGAGTAGGCAGATTTAATTAAGGCGTTCGTGAAAGCGAACAAGTTGTGCAGAACTCCTTAAACCAAACATGACATTAGAGCGAATGGCATCAGATTTTTGCGTGTAGCAGCGAATTAATGGCATTAACACTTAAGGCATTAAGCACTGAATGTAATTTTTCGTGTACGTGTGGCACGGGCATTACTCCACAGCCCTCACAGTGTTCTCTCCAACCATCCAAGGATCGGGAGGCTGGAGAGGACACTCCCCTATTTCTGCCTGCTCCCAAGCAGGCCTGCACGACACACCCACAGACAACCAGGGCCTGGGCTCAGTTTCCAACACAGCTGAACATATACAGTGCGAATGTCTCCCTTCTGCCGGAAAGGCATTGCCCTTTTATGATGACCCCTGGCTGCCATTTCTTTTTTTTTTTCTTTGAGACTAGGCCCTTATGTGAGTGTACATGGCAGATTAAGGGGGGAAATGGCTCTTAAAACAATTTCTTTTAATTTTTAAGTAAACTCTGTGAAACATGTCAGACTTGCTGCTTTTCCCCCACTTAGTTCAAATATGGCATTATTTATTGAGTCAGTCAACTAGTTATCAAGATAATTTAGAGATAATTAGCCATTTCTGGAGGAACAAGAGACAAAACAGTGTTAGCCATAAAGCTGTAATCGTTATATTTTCGAATACTAGGAACCCTGGTGAGTGCAATAAGATAATTTGTTTTTTGATGCACCACTTGGAACTAATCTAACAGCTGATTAAACTTCAGTGTTTGAAACGGGCACTCAAAATGGTTCCTTGCCCCTGGTGCTAAGAAACTGTAATGATCTGTAAAATTAGTTCTAAGCAGTGCACCGAAAAAGCGATTCTCTTATTGCATTCACCAGGGTTCATAATATTGGAAAATACAAAGATTACAGTTTTATGGCTAACACTGTTTTGTCTCTTGTTTCTCCAGAAATGGCTAATTATCTCTAATTATCTTGGCAACTACCGTAGTTGACTGACTCAATAAATAATGCCAATTTTTAAATCAGTGGAAAAAAAAGCAGCAAGACTGACAGGTTTCACAGAGTATACTTAAAAATTAAAGTAAGCTGTTTTAACACCAGGGTCCCACCTTAAATGGTGGCAGAAGAAACCACAAAGGCATGCACACGGGGACGGCAAAGAGCAGCGGTAAGCACAGGTACGAGAAGTTCGTGGTGGGAAGAACCAAATGAAAGCACCAAGCACAGCAAGCTGCCAACACAGGTAGGCACTTCGATGCCTCCTTCAACTGTCTGTGTTGCCGGTGGACTTCAGGGGGGACATGGCTCTGAAAGGGCACTGAAGTAATCTGTAAACATTGCGGGATTACTCGCGCAAATTTTAGTCTGGAGTTTCTAGGCCATGTTTCGACCACTCTCGCAGTGTTTACGCGACTTTATTCAGTAGCAAAATCAACTCAAAAATGCTGTTCTCCTCTCCGCATCCTCCTTGTCAATTTCCTATGACGTTTAGTATAACAAAATGGCTTGGCTTGACTACGCTACTGCACGGCTCGCCGACTCTCCGACAGAATCAGCGGCCCAGCGTTTAGTCGGCTGCCGCCGGCGGGTCTTCGCAATTCGCTCGCTCAGTTGAAACTAAGACACGACACGTTTGTGCCTGGAAAAATGTGCCCCTAGTTTATTAGTTTGTAGACTGCATCGAACTCTAATTCTAAGTTGCTCCACACAAGCGCACATGTGGCGCTTTGCTGACTGGTACGCTAGTAGAAAAATCTAAGTCCAATGGAACGCGGGAGAAGAGTCAGCAAAGTTAATATAGGTACTAAGGAAATATAATCAACCGAAACATTTATCGTACTGCGTTAAACCAGGGTGTGGGAAGCACTTTTTTGCTCAGTGAACTAGCACAATGGTCAGCAGCACAACCACACATCTGCGAACGCTTTCCGTCTAAGGAATGCAATTGCTAGACATGAAATATTATGGAAATTTGGGAGACGCTTACTGCACAAGCGCTATACAAGAAATAGTCATCTAAGCAGCTTGGAATGCTAAAAAGAAATAAAAATATAAACTGGCTACACATTATACATTTATATTTCCACCCTGGGCATCGCTAGTTTATGGCCGACTGGTTTGGAGCGCTAGGTACATTGTTTTGTAAGTCGAAAGTTCGAATCCCCGATAATGCATTTTTTTAAAGGCTGTGGCTAGCGTTCCGTCCAGATGGAACGGAGCGCTGCGGGTTATCCTTCCGTCCAGACGGAATACAACTGAGAGCTTAGCGTTCCGTCCAGACGGAGGACGGAGCCGGCGTGAAATTTGTACAGTTCCGACCAGATGAAAGCAAAACTGGCTGATTAGACGCCATGCATAGACTACAGATTTGGCGTGGCAGATCGAGAGCAGTCTTTCTTGATATTTATTTACCCAGCCGAACGAACCGCTTCCGGTAATTGACTAGCCAGAATAACCGTTAATTAGTAATCGCCATTACGAACTACAGATGATCAGAACTCTGTGGCGATGGATATGTCGGCCTTGGCTCTAGTGAGCAGTAGCGGAGCGCGGCCGGTTGAGTGCAAAATCAAGACCGACTGCTCTCACCACGTCAATTGTAAAGGGGGCGCGAAGTTAGCTGTTACAAACGACGCAACCACGCAAAAAAAAAAAAAAAAAGAGTCCGGGGAGAATCGAACGTGATAGAAAAGTGTTGCTATCGAAGGCGCAACCTCCACACCAAATCCGTAGTCTATGCATGGCGTCTAATCAGCCGGTTTTGCTTTCGTCTGGTCGGAACTACAAATTTCACACCGGCTCCGTCTGGACGGAACGCTGAGCTCTCAGGTGTATTCCGTCTGGACGGAAGGATAACCCGCAGCGCTCCGTTCCATCTGGACGAAACTTTAGCACTTGTATATTGTTCCGCCTGGACAGAACGCTAGCCACAGCCTTTTTTAAAGTTGATTTATATGTTTTTGGGCAACGTTTTCTACTTTTTCTATACTGAATTCACCATTTTTGCGTTGTAACGTTAATTTCTCGAAGAGCGAGTTTACAGAGCGCGTGTGGACTGACAACGACTGCCTGTGGGCACAGTCCCGAATCAGCCGACCCTTGGAAAAAGTGCATGGCATTTGAGTGTCTCCGGTGACGCAGAAGGTGTTCATCCACTGTGTAGGCCTTGGCTTAGTGATTGCTACGATTCCAAGCTGACCTGGGAGGTTTATCTGATGCCTTTTACAGCTGACAACATGGCAGAAGCGCGGTACGCTGATTACTGGGATATCGAGAGTGTCCAGCCAACGATAACGTCGCATGCCAAGCATGGTGTTTCACAGAACCGAAACTGAAACTGGTTAGAATTCTAATCTTGGTCATCGCCCAATCCTGTAGCACCTTTGACTGACATCACTGCTGTTAGCTGGTGCGACCGCCGCCAACTGCACATGGTAGTCATTCTTCTTTCAGACTTTATAAAATAAATACCGCCTTACCACCCAGATAAGCGATGAAAAGTGTGCTAATTTGAGCCAGTCTATGCAGTGCAAGCAAGAATGGGAGCTTGACAAATTCACTGCAGTGTCCCTTTAAAACAACTTGTTTTAATTGTTGAGTGTACTCTGTGAAACTTGTCAGCCTTGCTGCTTTCTTCCCAATGATTTCAGATATGCCATTATTTTTCGAGTCAGTCAATTAGTTCCCAAGATAATTAGAGGGAGTTAACCCTTTTTTTGAGGAACAATAGATAGAACAGTGTTAGTTATGAAACTGTAATTTTCATATTTTCCAACAGTATGAACCCCAGTGAATGCAATAACAGAAGCACTTTTTTTTGATGCACTGCTTTGCACTAAATTTACTAAATGAACTGAATTCTCTATGATTAGGTTTACGCTTACAAACATCAGGCGAGGTTGAAACCATGACTGCTTTGTGGATGAAGTGGTTATGGTGCCATGCCCTGTATGCGAGCACAGCTTCCGAGCTTGAACCGACCATGTTATTGGAATCATTCCTAATTGCTAACGTTTCGCTCAATAAACCTCTATGCTGGTTAGAATCCTGGTATAAAACCTGCACGCACAGGTTATTTGGAACTCCACCAGCGTGTTTTGTGCCTCATAGCGAATGTTGGATGCTTTATGTTGTGACAACCAAAAGTGATAAGATACAATACTTTTGAGCATTCGGAAAAGTTGCAGAAACTGTTTTACCATCTCCTTACAAATTTGTTTTCGTCTTGAATTTTCGCTGTCGTCGGTTAGTAGCAGCTGGCTGTTCCCTACGTTCAAAAGATTGCTAAATACTGGAGCTGCCGCCTAGCTCCGACTCTTTACACTCCGCACAGGACTGGCTTTGCAAGGAATGCAGCGACGCCAGCAATGTTTCTTCCAGAGCGGTATCAAAAACTATACTTTAAATCACGCCTTGAGCTAGCGTATACGATTGTGAGTCGTTCATTATGACAAAAAGCTATGCACACGCAAAATCTGGTGCGGACAAGCACCAAACGTCAACCGAGCGCAACGAAACAGTTTCTCTGTTTCGTCTCCGCTCTGTTTCGTCTTTTTATTTCGCAACCTGCTTATAACAATCATCGGTTATAATGATAAAATTTCCTTGGCTCTTGAATATTGTTATACGTGGGCTAAACTGTATTGTCCTCCTTCTTCATTATTGGTGCTGCCTGTATCGTCTTATCTAGAAGCGTTCCTTTTGCGATTTTCAAGTAGCCATTATGACACAATGGAGGCCCGGTTTCACGCACGCACCGTGTGTCCGGAGCTCTCACTGGAGCTTTCCGGTTGACCAAGTGGTCTATGGAGAAATGCATTAGGGTTTTTAGAAAATGCCATCGGTTTCACTAAGAAAGCTTTCAAGAAAAAAACAAAAAAACAAAGCCGTTCCACTCAATGGGAAAGGTGTTGGAAGTGCAGAGCAGTGATTCACCATAGCGCCGTTATCCGCTCACTGCTACCGCCCATCACACTCTTCGCTGCCCTGTCTCACTCCTCTCTTGTTGAATGGAACAGAGGTTTGTGCAATGCAAGTCAAATTTCCCGCCTTCGCAGTGCTCGTGCGTCCCCGAGCCTGAAACTGCGCCAGCGGGAGCTCCGTTCTTTTTGTGCTTGCTTTTCCTCCCGCACGTGCCGGCATTGTACTGACAATTTTTTTCCCGCTTACTATCGTAAAAACCTACCCAACGAGTGTTCTGAACTTAACGACTGCGGGCGCTGCCGGTTAATTACGTATATTTCGCCTCAACTGTACCTGCAGTTTCTTTGCGCTGAATGGGGAGATGTATGACAAGCACCAGCGGTTTACGAGTTTCGAACGCTTATGACTACATGAACCGCTTGGTGGTCGAAGACTCTGGGTTACGCCGCGACGACGGGACACCGGCTCTACTTGGGTACAGCGAGCGAGCTGGACCCAAGTAGACAAGGTGCGGACAAGGTGCGGCCCTAAAGTACTCTGCACTTAATAAACAGAAGGGTCGGGCTGGGAGGACCAGTTCCTGTGACCAAGCCTCACCTCCCGCTGGTTCTCCTCGAACTTGGCGAAGGCGACGAAGAGGCGCTCGTCCATGTACTCCTCACCAAAGAACTCGACGGCCCGCTCGTAGATGCGGCGTGCGTTGGAGATGTAGCCGTTGTGCTCCTCAAACTTGGCGTACTTGATCCAGTGGCGCACGTCCGGGTGCACCATCACGAGTGCGTCCACACACAGTAGTCAAGGCTCGTGCAGCAACAGGGATTGCAAAGGTCAGCATTTCATTTTGTTAGCCATGCTGAGTATAATCCAAAGCCAGGCTGATTACGATGACAAAGGTTAAGAAGTGTGTTCGGCTCAACCTATATGTACAGCGTTGCAACAATTACCCAGCTACTTTTTTTTAAAGAATTCAAATTTTGGCGCCAAAGCAATGCCTGGGCTGTACCCGCCGCGGTGGCTCAGTGGCTAAGGCGTTTCACTGCTGAGCATGAGGTCGCGGTTCAATTCCCGGCCGCCGCGGCCACTTTTCTGATGGAAGCGAAAAGCAAAAACGCCTGTGTGCACGAGATTTCAGCACACGTTAAAGATCCCCAGGTGGTCAAAATTAATCCGGAGCCCTCCACTATGGCGCGCCTCATTGCCTGCGTTGCATCGGCGCGTTAAACCCTACAATCAATCAATCAACACCTGGGCTGTGAAGCGCACCGCAGCAGAGGGTGCTGGATTGATTTTGACCACCTGGGGATCTTTAAAATTTGCCGAAATCTCGTACACACGGGCGCTCTCGCTTTTCGCCTTCATCAGAAAAGTGGCCGCCATGGCAGCGAATCGAACCTGCATCCTCGTGCTCAGCAGCTCAACATTGTAGCCACTGAGACGATGTGGTGGGTAGCTTGCCAATAGATTTAATTAGTTCTGCAATTGTAGTATGACGCCAGAAAGAGGCGAGGGGGGCGCACCTAGGCAGGCACGTTTGTAAAATATGCAACGGGGACACCCAACCCTCGTTACCTGACTCTTTGCAGAGTTGACGGGACCGACAAATGGTTCTTGTGAAGTACAGATCCTCTATCCCAAATGAAAGGGCATCACCTTGAATTGAACACTGCTTTCCCCGACAGGACCCCAGAACGTTTATAAGTGCAGTTTCTACCAAGCCTACATGTGCTGCCAACATGAACGCTTGCAACCACAACAGAGTGAGCTTGCAACACACCTCTCACTGTTCGTGACATAAAAAGAGGTGCTTGAAAACGTTGTTTTCAGCTGAAACAATAACAAAATTCCGTCTTTCTTATTAATTTAGGCAGTTTTTGAATCCCGCACTGAAACTGATGAAACTGTTTGCACAAGAACGATTGTGCCCCGTTAGGCACTCAGGGCACCCCCTTTCAGATTTCAGAAAGTTTAGTGCCGAGTTAAAAGTTACTCCCGTAAATTTACTGACAAATTCTTTGCTGTTATGACCATATATGAAATGGTGGGTTTCATATGAGCCAGAGCACCGTAAAGTTCCGAGCGAGCGCCCACCCCCTGAAACATCGCCCAGCCCCCTTTTGGGGTGAAATATCGAATTTACTAAAAGACCCCAAAGATCGCCCGCCCCATAAAATCGATGGCTTTAATGTTGGTGAGTGAACAAAATAAATGCGAATCATCGATTCATGCGCTGGTGCGGTTACTTATTTGTCCGTTCTGCACTTGAGCCGAAAGTTCGCCCATCTGTTTTTTTTTTTTTTTTGTGATATCTCCGCAGTTTTGGTTGGCAGCGCTGCCACTTTTTTCTAGTTTTTTTCCCCCACCTGACCCGGAAGATTGCCCCTTCCGCATTTTTCACGTGATATCTCCATACTTTGGACGGGCGTTCTTTCGGAACTTTACGGCACATGCACTCCACAGAGTGGTTTCTCCTTCTAAACAACAACAACAACAAACAAACAAAAAACGTTTGCAGGGGCAGGATATAGCGTTCGTAGATCTGGCGGGCGCGGTCGAGCTCCTTGTAGCGCAGCTCGAAGTTGATGTAGGTCTGCCAGGCCTGCTCGTGGGGCTCCCACTCCATCCAGCGCTCAAACACCTGGCGGGCGCCCCCCACGTTGCCCAGCATCTCCTCCATGTAGGTGTACTTGTACCACAGCTGCTTCACCCGCGGCAGCAGCGACACTGCCCGGTCCCAGATGTTGCGCGCGTGGTTCACCTGGCGGTTCCTGCGGCCGAGGGGAGAAGGGGGACCGCCGCCCACTGCTCGGTGAGGCGACGGCGGTACAACCGCAACCTCCCCAACCATCCGCCTCAGACTGACAAAGTCCGGTGCCTGGCACGGTCTCGCAGACTATCCAGTGCCGGTAGATCGGGGAGGCGTCAAGAGGCCATGAAGGCAAAATACCAGTTCAGTTTATTAAAAAGGCTCCTTTGCCCCAATAACAGTGGTGCCAGTTTTATCGCAAACGTCAAACAATCAATGGAGATATTACGGAAAGCAGAGGCTGCAGTGGCCACTCCCTAGCCACCAAGGGCGGTGTAAGCGGGGAACACCTTCCCCCGAATTTTCGTAAGTGGCGCATCCCAACCCCTCCTTTTGGGCTTTTTCATCTATAAGTTTAAATGTAAATACGAGAATAAGATAAGAAAACAAAAATAAGATATTGTCTGGGCGCAGACTATCTTTTTTATATTTTTTTGCCTGCAGGGTATAACACCAGCACCCCGAAAAAATATTTTTGACTACACCACTGCCAGCCACTTTCCTTTCCAGCCAATGATCTATGTTGTCCCCAAATCTTGTTTGTGCAAATGGCAGCAGCTGACCTAAAACACCAACAAACGTGACGGGGCAATTGCAGCAGGTCTTCTCGTTCCATCTGGTCATGTCACTTGAATGCTAATGTGCAAATAACACATCGATAACTATGGTTTCCGTGCTGGTCCATATTGCATTACTCCTGCCCATAACACGTCACTCTAGTGCGAAGTTTGAACGTTTTTTTATACTTCTTGCATTTTTCTGTTTACAAAAATGCTTTTTGTTGCTGGAATGGAGATGGGTGAGTTGCCAAAGGCTTGTTCTTTCAAGTTGACCAATATTGTATTTTGACTCAATGGAGACAAAACACAAGTTTGGTTCATTCTAAAGATTGCCTCGTTAGAATCATACTGACACTACTTGTAACGCACACTTCGCTCAAATAAGCTATACAATTAGGAAAAAAGGGAATGGCCATGCTACCCCCTAGCTCATTTCCCGCAACAGAACCAATGATGTCATATGCGCCCAGCTCTGCGATTGGCTGAGGCCAGCCAAAGCAAACGCAAATTAGGCAGGGCTTATAAGCTTGCCGAATGAGCTATTTGAACCTAAATGTAATGCATATTCCTTTTACAGCAAAAAGAATGGTGCGGCAAACAGTGGAAGTTACAAACATACACGCAAACATGGAAGTGTTTATGTGTAATGCTCTTGGTACTGGGCGCACTATATTTGTCTTAGCTGCACAGCGGCCCGCCGCTTTGGAGTTGTCTTACATGACACTGGCCGATTGGCGTAAGCGACGTTGTCTTATATGACCCTATTTGTCAGGAATATTCGATGTTTCACGAAACGATTACTTTCTACCATAACAGAAACAAGCCAGGTGCAAGTACGGCCAGAAATAAAGCAACGGCGGACAACAGTCCATGGCTGCGTATGGTATCGCCACCTGAGAAGACTGGTGGTAGCAAGGCTGCAGAGCCTATTGACGCACTGGAAGTTCGTTAGAATACCCGCCCCAGTGACTTCATGGCAGACGCCACGAAAACACACAATTTAGCGGGAGAATGAAAATTTTAACCCAAATTGCCTAATTTTTCAGTGCATAAGGCATCGTTTGCTCCAGGACAAGCGTTGAAGGCATTAAAAAACATGAAATCTTTCGAATCAAACAAACTTGTATTTTGCCTGCATGCCCCTTTTAAGCGAACACATACAGTATGGAAGCTACGGTACAAAAACTATCATGACCATCACAGATGGCTAGCACAACAACATGTGCAGCAGTGGTTGGTGTAGAACAGCTGCTACAGGACTATGACGACCGGTATGGTTCGCCAATACATGTACACCGTAGGCTGGTACGGCAAAGCTACCACAGTACCACAGTGACTCCTACGGTAAAGTCCACTTTGGTCTCGCACCACAAGAGGCAGCGCGCATTTTACCGCGCGGAGAACTCCCAGGCAAGTACGCAGCCATGGCAACGGATGGAAACTTTTTCGACTAGGATTCCATCGAATGGAACCAATGAGCATATATTCGCTTGTCAGGAGCTTTGCTTGACGATAAAAGGGCTGTTTGCAGAGGACTCATACCTTGAAAACTAGGCAAACTTTCACAACATTCCAAGCAGTTTCTGTTCACTGAAACTCCCTGTTAAAAACGCCTGAATGTGTTAATGCCCGAGAGTGGCTACACGAGAGAAAAGTATTCCGCATAATTATTTGGCATAAATTGATGTTGTGGCACAGTTTATTTTTTCCCTTTCCAGATGTCCAGCCTTAAAACCTCCCCATACACCACGCTGCAGAACAAAAATCACTAAGGCTGCTTGTGCAGCTGGCTTGTGATAAAAAGTTAAATTTAGGATGGAGGATCAAAGCAGTAGTAGTAGTTGTAGTACTAGTAGTAGTAGTAGTAGTAGTAGTAGTAGTAGTAGTAGTAGTAGTAGTAATAATAATAATAATAATAAAATTAATAATAATAATAAAATAGTAATAATAATTGTTTAAGGGAGCAAAGCCAACAGAGGGCAAAGAGTGCCAAAAGTATTACAAAATAAATACAAGTGGTGTAAAATTGGTAAAACTGGTCGGGTAAAATTCAACGGTTTAAAAAACAGATACGATAGCTGGTGCAAAAGGCCAGGTTGCGATAATGTACTGCATGAAACAAGATGTAAAAAAGTATTCTATGCTAAAAACTAAAAAAAAAAAAAAAGAAAGCTCCCTAATACCCCTGTCACACGGGCACTTTCAATCGCGATTGAAGTGAATCGCGATCGAGTTTTCGAGCGCGCCCGGCGTACTGCCGCTGCTACACGGCACGTTTCAATCGCGATTGAGAAGTTGCACGGGTTGCGCTCGTGTTCGCCAGATGGCGCTAACCATGTAGTTGCGGCCGGCATCTGGTAACTTCGCGCGGTCGTAGGTATACGTAACTATGTAAATATTACCTCACGCTTATTTGGGTCAAGTTATTTGACACAATTTGTGGCGTTAGTTGAAGTTGTCACATTCGGTGCCATTACTGAGCGGGGACGAGAGTATCGCCGCTTTCGTTCGATCGCGCTTGGAAGCCTCGATCGCGCTTGAGAAACCAGGATTGAGTTCGAGCGGGATCGAGCTCGATCGCGATTGAAACTGCCGTGTAGCAGGTGTCCGATCCGGATTGAGCTCGATCCGGATCGACTCAATCGCGATTGAAAGTGCCCGTGTGACAGGGGTATAAAAGGAATCACAGCCTCGTCAACAAAAAGAATGATGGATGTCGTGGAATAGGCAGTAGGTAAAGTTCCGGGAAATGTTTGCCTCGTGTTGTGTCCAGTGCTTTACATGTATTTACAATGCGAGCTACAGGTCGGCCCTTTCTGCACCTGCTAAACAGGGGTCCTGACGACTCAGTGGGCACGTGTGAGTGTGTCGCATGTGCGTGGCCTATCCGTAAACCCGCTAAGACAGCTTCCGCGTGTCTGTTGTGTGGGTGAGTTGTGTATTGTCCTACATGTGGTTTTATTACGCGTAACAGTAATAATAACAACAAAAACGCAACCATTTCCAGCAGAAAGTAGGACGTGTGCTCCACCTGGCCGCAGAATGATGAACAGGGTAACAGGAATTACCTATATTTTTTGTACAGGTGTACATCCCCTATATTCAGGGTCCCCAAGTTTCTAAATGATGTATGCTTGGGTTGCACCTCGTAAGAACCCAAACTATGCACTTATGCATCCCCAAACTCCTAAAATGGAACGGCTGCAGCATATAGATGTCCTTACATACAGATGCACGCATTCTTTCCCATCAATTTTTTATTTTTCTCTTCATTCCAGTCCGCAGTGTTGCCCCCCTTCCCCCATTTCTTTTTCTATTTTACAGCAGTTCCACAAAACATCGTATTTCCCCAAAGAGTATGCTTATCATATTCAACCCTTACGTCATTATTTTGGCAATTTGTTATTTCGCAACTTTTTGTTAATTGTTGTTGTTGCTGGACTTTTTGTTAATTTGTTTTGTTTGGGCAATTTCGTTGTTTAGCAACTTTTGGCAATTTGCTTTTACATTTCACGGCACATTCTATGCACTGGAGTTTCTAAAATGTGAAAAAAGTTTGCGATCGTTTGCCACTTACGACACACGCATGAACGTATAGCCAGATTTAAAAAAAAAAAAAAAGAGAAAGAGAAGAAAGGATAAACTTTCACTCACTTCATTTCCATTTCGGCATACTTCAGCCAGAGGGTGACATTTCGGTGGTCCACGTCCAAGGCGCGCTCGTACACGGAACGCGCCCTGAAAGAGACAATGTTGCAGCTGTTAGCGGTGCAAAAAGGCCGTCTGAAATGGAAACGTCTCGAAAACCTACATTAAATATGACGAGAAAAAAAAAAAAAAAGAGAAATAAACCAGGGATTACATTCTTTTCGCAGCTGCAGAGATGCAGGGAGTGTAAGCTATGCGACAGAAAGCACTATTACCGGGGCATCCGAGTTCACCACACGCCTTTAATCCCAGCAGAATTATTCACGAATGTGTGCGTTTCCTACTGGCTTGGTTTCCTACGGACGAAGCCAGCAACTTGCATCACGGCGAAATGAAAACTGAAGTGATATACGGTACAACCTTGTTAATGCAAAATCCCTGGGTCAGCAAGCTGACTCCGTTATAAGCAGCACTTTGTTAAAAGCAGTGGTGACTTGCTCTCCCTCCATCGCAGTTGGGATCGTAAAAATGTTGAATTAAGCTATTTTGTTATAGCGACAGTTTTACTATACTTTGCTTTACAGGTATGGAAGCAGCCATCACTGTTGATTGAAATGACATTTTACTAGTTAAGAGACAATTATCACAGTAACACTCGCCTGGCTCTAAACTTAATGCACTTTTATCGACCCCCCCCCCCCCCCCGAGAAAAAAATAAAATAAACAAGAGGACACTTACCTCTGCACCTCCTTCTGACTCTCCTCCCATTGTGCGTACTTAATCCAGTTGCTGATGACAGACCGGTTCTTGCGAATGTTGTCCTCAAACCCCTTTGAAGAGCCAAAACAGGAGAAAAATTGACAGGAATATGGCATTTGTAGCTACTCTCTAACGAATGTCACAGGGACTTTTCAGCCGATCATCGTACCTTTCAGAAGCCGCTGCCCACTAAAAGAGCTCGATGACAATCGGCTCAGCGGTCATTGAAATCACCCCTGTGACCGGGTAGTCTCACCAACTCACCTTTCGTTTTCTCAACTGGTACTCGGCCAACTCCTCAGGATCGGAGATTTTTTGCTTCGGCGGCTGCGCGTAAACAAACCAGTTACAGCGTTCAGCGAGGTAAACGGCGGTAAAAACCGCAGGGCGCTGAAAAGTATACTCGTGATTACCGGTGGCAAGATCTCCAAGTCTCGCTCTTTGGCTTCCCGAAGAAGTTGCTCGGCTGTGATTTGAATTTCTGCCGGGGTTTTGTTCTTCACCTGAAAAAAAAAAAACCATGACACACTGAAATACCACCGAGTTGACCGCCACAGAACAAACTGCAACAACTTTTTTGCTAGAAGCAGCTTGCAAGTTCAAAACAACGTAGAAAATGCGTAGATGAACGGTTACCTTGGCAACTTTCGGGATTTTCTGAGGCTTTGCTCCACTTGAACTAGCCATGACTGTGGCTTAGAGGAGGGTGTAACAGCTAGAGAACGGTGTGGTAATCCCAACTTAATTATCTTTGAGATTGAAAACAGCGTTGGCCCCTACTCAAAGACGATCAAAGTTTCTCGCGAGTCAACGACATGCGAAGCGCCATGTTTGTAGCGACGTTGGTTGCGGTCTCTGTCGGGCAAAGTCAAACCAAGAGACACTTCTATTTCGTATAAACTCAACGGTATTTTGTATATTGCCGGAAATAATCTTTTCCATCAAATTTACAAGAGCTGTGTTATTTTTTGAATCCATCAGCGGATCGCAGACGAACCTTAGCAAGCATTTTACTAGAAAGGAAATGAAAAGTAATCTGCATCCGTGTCAATCCAATCCAATCTATTCGGAACGTAAACAATCGCCAGTTTCATTAGAGTGTACCAACGTTTTTAGATTAGGTTGTGTACTAGAAGTTTTAGAGTGGCCCGAGCGGCGGCCTCTCCCATTGCTCCGCCGGGTCGACTTTCGCACAGAAAATAAAACGGCATAGCGGCGGCGCTGCTGTCCTCAACCACTGAACAGCCGCCGCTTCCCGGCCCCAGCTGCGTGCGGCAAGATTTGCGCTGCTCGCTGCGGTGTTTGGCGCCTGGGCAGCTGATTTATTGATCGATTATGAAGTTTAACGCGCCGACGCTACACAGGCGATGAGGGGCGTCGTTGTGGAGGGTTAATGATTAATTTTGACCACCTGAGAATCTCTAGCCTGCGCCGAAATCTTGAACACACGGCCGTTTCTAGCTTTTCTTTTCCATCAGAAAAGCGGACACCGTGGCAGGAAATCGAATCCACGCCTTTGGGCAGCTAATTTAGAGAGTAAACGCCGTACGTTGTAATTCCGCTTGTGAAAATTTTAAACTAGTACGACCCAACATCAAGTTACCGACGCCTTCCACCTAACGATACTTTCACATTTCCTGATGCGTATTCTGAAAACGCTCTTGATATACAGCTCCCGTTAACTCAAAGCCGTAAAATTGTGTGAAAATTTTAAGATATGTGGAATGCCAAAAATTTGTGGCCAGGTCACTGAAATAGCAGCTGGTGCTCTATATAGCTTCACTGCAAATAGGTGCTTTCCTAATTAGGGAAAATAATTCGCGGGGAAAACAATTTTTAATATTTCAACTTATATGATCCTCGCCTTTTTTGCGTTCGCATCTGCATCCAAAAAAGAAGCGTTCTCAAGCTGTTCAATGCATCACATCGGTTGTTGGTCGCCAACGCTGCTTTCTATCTTGTTGTGAAGCAGACGTTGCATGTTTGGTGTTTCTTCTGTTGTAGACACTTCTGGAGGCTCCTCGTCGTCCGCATGATCAGCTCCGTTGTCCACATGTAGCTATCTCAAAACGATGTAAGCGACAGACAGCATTACGGTAACGGGGAGGTCGGTTTTGCACAGCGCGTACTTCGCGTAAATTTGCCATGCACGACCGCGTTTGGCGCGTAGTAGTGGGAGCTAAGCGTTCGAACAGGGACATTATCAGCTGCCTGTGCTAACTTTGCCTTGTGTCCTCTCTGTCAAGATTTCGAGATATCCGTGGTCCTAGGAAAAAAACGTTTCGAGAGAAATGGGGGCAATTGCGTACCGCCTATGGGAGGTAATTATGCATGGAGAGAAAAAAGTTACGATTTGACAGATATTTCGAGATTCCAAAATGCAGTTCATCTTTCACGTTCGGTATCCGGAAAGTTTTCCCCTTCACCGGTATTAGTTGCGGCCAGCACAGTGGGACCTTCACTGCAAACTTGGTTGGGTTCTACGTCGTGGCACGGATGCATTTCTATATAAAAAGTCTAAACAAATCCTGTGTACATGCGAAGTTCTGAAAATGCGTTTGCCCCAAAATGTAAGCAAAGTATTTTTGCCCCAGGTAAATCTCTATGCTAGCGTTGTTGTACTTTTCTTTGTTGAATAGATTTTGTGTATGAATATTTGCGTTACATTTCATTTTCGTTGCCATCGAAACTGCAATAGAAATGTGTATTTCGTACCAGTTCCGTTTATTTGAACTTTGACCTTTCTTTTATTATAGACTGTGTATAGTTTCCCGCGTTATATTTTATTTTTGTCGCGATGAATATATTTGTTAATGGTCTTATCTGTGCCTTGCTTTGGTTTTATGTGCGTGTAGTTGTTCTCTCAGTATACTTGTGAATAAAATTTCTGTTTCTTTGATTCGACTTTTCTTAGCTGAATTACGCTGTTGAACTCAAGGACACGGCTTCGATTACCGGCTCCGGCAGCCGCTTTTCTGATGGAGGAAAAAAGCGGGGCCCCCTTTTGGTCGAGATTTCGGTGCAAGTAAAGATCTTCAGGTGGTCGAAAAAATTAATCTGGAGCCCTCTACTACAGCGCGGCTCATATTCTCTGCAGCGTCGGCGCGTTAAACCTCATAACCAATCAATCAATCAATCAATCAATCAATCAATCAATCAATCAATCAATCAATCAATCAATCAATCAATCAATCAATCAATCAATCAATCAATCAATCAATCAATCAATCACTGAACCAAGGTAAAGGTGGTACGAAAAATAGAATGTTGGGAGAATAGTTGCAAAAAACAAGGTTTTGGAGACAACTGGGCTAACAGCTAAGATAATCCTTAAGTTAAAACAATTTTTCGCTTGCGTGTGTCATTTTCTGCTGGGTCAGGCGACAGCATGCATTAACACCACGCTCATCCTTAATTATTACAAGTGGACCACTGCTCACGGCTATAACAGCAGCTCACGTAAATTACACCACAATAAAAAAATTTGAAAAGCCTCATTCGAGGCCTCATATTTTTTTCATTTTTTTTGTGTGTGAACGAATTATGTCCATCCAGCAGCATAACAACGACAGGATCATAAAGCAATCATGAACTCGTTCATATTAGGTCGTTTGACGCAAAAAAGTTTTATTGGGGAATTTGTAATAGCGAAAATGTCGC
The DNA here is from genome assembly GCF_048455015.1 of Haemaphysalis longicornis. Lineage (NCBI taxonomy): Eukaryota > Metazoa > Arthropoda > Arachnida > Ixodida > Ixodidae > Haemaphysalis > Haemaphysalis longicornis. Next base: position 47,678,310 of record NW_027526445.1, read on the forward strand.
TGCAATTACTTAATTTACAATCCGCTACGAATACGGCACCAAAGGATCGATAAAACCGTAATTTTGTTGTTGTCGATCGGAAAGGGCAAAATTAACGGAAAATGCGCCGCAGCCTTTATTTCTCATTTCCCTACCCACACTCCACTGCATCTACAGTATATTTAAACAGTCGGACATCCCTCGGAACAAGCTTCAAGCGCTCCGCGCGTGCAGCAGGAGCGTTTCCTGGCCGCCGACAATACGGCCGGGCGCGCGGCCGTGACCGCGGCCAGCCGCCGCTTTCAGTTGTCGTTGACTACAGCGCCGCCGCTATTTTCTGCGCGAAAGGAGCACCGCTCCGGGACGCCGGTCGGGCCACTCTAAAACTTCTAGTACACTCTAGTTTCATGCATGGAAGGTTTCATGTAGCTTCATGCTGTTCAGATGAAATTGTTTACTTCTCTTTGGTTTCGTGGTGCACCGCTAGCGTCAGTATCCTCACTTAGGAGTAGCTAGACATGCGAAAAAGCGTAGAGTACGCATTGCGAAGGTGTGCGACTGCCCGCTTGCAGACAGCGTTGGCTTACCCGCGCCCTGTCTCATAGTGAAGCGTACCAAGCCCGGAAAACGCGCTGGGAACCAAGTGTCCATTTCAGTTTACGTCTAACAACGCGTACCAGTAGTTTAGGGCGTGTGTTGCGTCCGCACAGCCGTGGATGGCTGGCGGCGATTTATTAAAACTCATGAAGTTGGAACATTGGCATTAGCTCGGGCGTCGGAGAGAGCAGTGGCCAGCGTTCGACGCGTGAGGCGCGCTCGTGCCACACAGCCCAGTGCCTGTCTCGCGCGCACATCGTCGTCGTCGTCTTCTGGCGACATATCAGCGCGATTGTGAGCCTCGAACCACCGATTCATCGTCTAGGATCCCAGCCGCACACAACAAGAGGTGGAAAGACATACTTCAGTATGCAAGTGTGACGGACGCTGTGATCACCCGCCGTCGCAACAGTGTCCCGAGCTAAGAATGGCAGTGTGCGCGAGACGCGCGCCGTTGGCATCGTGCTGGGTGCGTTGAGTTCTTTCGAACCCGCTGTTCCTCGCCACCGCTTCAGCCAGCGTGCAAGCATGGAGGACCACAGCCGTCTGCTTCTAGCTCCATGGTTGTGGCCAGAGGCGGCCACGTATCTCCGCATACACGTCCTGGGCGCACAGCCGAGCACATCGACCGGAGCCGGCCCGACAACGCAGACACAAGCCGAACGGATGCGGCAGTATCGGGCCAAGAAGAGGATGGAAGAGGGGCCTCTGGAACAGGCAAGGCGGGCCGCGCGCATGCGGGACTACCGCGCCCAGCGCAAGGAGAGCGGCCAGTACGACCCGGCTAAGGAGGCGGAGCGCAAGCGCCAGTACCGGGCGAGAAAGAAGCTCGAGGCGCAACAGCCCGGGGAAGTCGTCACGGCGGAGGAGAAGCTGCGCAAGGACGCGGAACGCAAGCGGCTGTACCGAGCGAGAAAGAAGCTGGAGGCTCAGCTCGCCGCTGCATCCAGCGAGCTTCCCCTTGCGGAGCGGACCGATCGAGCCGAGGAGAGCGAACGGGAGCTTGCTGCGGCAGGGGAGCCCGGGGAAGTCGTCACGGCGGAGGAGAAGCTGCGCAAGGACGCGGAACGCAAGCGGCTGTACCGAGCGAGGAAGAAGCTGGAAGCTCAGCTCGCCGCTGCATCCAGCGAGCGGACCGATCGAGCCGAGGAGAGCGAACGGGAGCTTGCTGCGGCAGGGGAGTCGTCCTGTGGTCTGCCGGAGGGAGCGGACCTGGCCGCCGTGACGGCTCCCAAACGGAAGTACCGGCCGAAGAAGAAGGCGGAGTCGCAGCTTGGTGGAGTGGACGGATCGTCGGCGGGTTCGTCGGAAAAAGCGCTTGCAGCGCAGCGCAAACGGCAGTACAAGCCTGGGAACAAGCTCTTGGGGAAACACGGTAAGTAGCAGAACAGGCTATCCAAAAGTGAAATGGGGCGCTGCCAAGCTGTGCAAAAGTGCACGCCAGTGTGATCTATGAGTAGAAGCCCTGCAGATAGCGGAGGTGCGTTGGGTACAGGTGCGGTCAAAAGTAATTGGAGCACGGGAGCGGCGTCCGCACACTGCCGGAGCGCCATGTAGCAGCGCCGGGTGGAACGACAGGGATTTGACAGCGCATGCGCGCGTGAATAACCGATTGCCCCACAACAACTCGGAGTGCCTTTGTTTGCCTCTGCCGCGAGCATATTCCTCTGCAGCTGAGCGAGCACGCGGGCAGTGGTGAATCGTGATGGCGCTGATAGCAGACCCGCATGGATCGATGTCGCGCGAGCGAGCTGCCGATGAAGCGGCCGTATCAGCGCTATCTGAAGCAGGGCATTTTCGAGCACTTTATATTGTTAATCAGTGGGTCAGGGCGGTGCTGATGCGGCCCTTGTGTTGATAGCTTTCTGTATACTATACAAATGTGAAGATATTGCGAACACATCCTGGAAAGAGAAGGCCTCCCAATAAATTACATTTGAGGATGGAGGGCACTTTATAACATCGGGGCTGTTCTAGTGCTGGGCCTGACGGCAGTCTCGGCTGGTATCGTTTAACGTGAAGCAAGTTTCTGGCCCCGCGTCGTAGGGCTCAGCAGCACAACTCCTTACATATTTTATGATTTGTAGCAGGCAAAAGAGCACACCTTCTTGCTTAACCAAATGATATTTATTGATGGTCATGTATATACAGGCAATGCTTTTTTCTCAGTTTGTTCCGAAATAATAACAGTGTATTTGCATCAGCACGACGAAATAAAGATATGAAGCTTCTCACTACTCTGGAAAATAAATTCATCCAACAAAGTGCTTCGTGGATTTTTTCATGGTGCCAAGTGCCTGCTTAGTACCTAGTGAAGGCTCCCTGCACGTTTACTGCTTCAGCCATGCGTCGTGGCAAAGACTCGTACAGGGATTCCACGAAGCCGTTTGCCTCACGGAGCTTGTTCCACTCAGCTTCCACAGCCTGCCACAGGTCGTCCGAGGTTGCTGTGCGGAGGTCAAGCCTTGAGAAGCGATGCTTCATTGTCCCCCAAACATTTTCTATAATGTTGAAGTCCACTCCTCTTGGCGGCCAGTCCAGCACTCGCACCGCGCGTTCTTCTAAGAACGTTTTCACCGTCCTTGCAGTGTCTATAGGGCTCAGGTCCTGCTGGAATAAAAAAAATCCGTCCGGGAATGGGCCTCCGCAGATGTAAGGTAGAAGATGCTCGTCTAGCAGGTCGCGGTAGGCAGCTGCATTGAACGCCCTGGGCAGCCTCACTAGCGGACCCAGGCCTTGAGCGCTGATAGCTCCCCAAACGTTGACAGAGCATCGGCCGCTCGCCAGGACGTCGCGCACGAAGCTGGGCAAGTACCTGACACAGAAAATAACGAGATAAATGTATCAAGCGCACGCACAATCGCTTACTAGCATAAAATGTGCAACCTTCAAATAGAGCTGCAGGCAAACGTATGTAGTGACAAAATTTCTCCCAATAAATGAAGAATCAGGCAAAAATCTTCTATCGAGAGTTCAACACACGGAGTGATCAGCCGCAGCTGTATCGAAAAGTGACTATGAAGGTTTAGTGCAACTTTTTTTTAAGAGTAAGAAGTTAAGTCTATGCACGGGCGAAGGTCTAATATACGGCTAATGTAGCGGTGTGCGTGCGCGCACACAGCTTCGTCGTAAATGCTTGCGTCCATAGCAGTCTGCCGTACTGCCCGCTTCTTCATCTTATCGTGACAATATGCTTTACGCTTCCCATCGTGAATGGACTTAAGTCCGCAAAGATAGGGTGATGTTACCTGCAGTTGTAGGGCCGCCAGACTTTCCGCTGTTGGTCCCACTTCGAGGAAAAGGTACTTTCGTCGGTGAAGACCACCTCGCCCCAGTCGGTCACGCTCCATTGCTCATGCGCACGAGCGAACTCCAAGCGTTGGCGCTTTTGTCGATCAGTGAGATACGGCTTTTGGGCAGCAATACATGAACTGAGCCCAGCCTCACGTAGTCGCCTCCTGATGGTTCTCTCACTGATATCAAGCTGAAACATGTCCCTGATCTCTCGGGAGCTCAAAAAAGGATCATCAATGGCAGCGGCAACAATGAGCTGGTCCACGTCTTGCATGCTTGACCGGGGTCGTCCTGCCCTGTAATCGTCATCGATGCGCCCACCATCATCTCTGAAAGCCTGAATGATGCGGTTCACAGCACCAAATGACCGTCTTGTTATGCCACATATCTCACGCTGAGATCGGCCTTCTAATGAAAGTCTAATGATGTACTGCCGCTCAGCGCGTGGCACTCTTGAAGGCATGACGGCAGAGACTAAGCAGAAAACTTCTACGCGAATAGTATTTCGTTTAAATCGACACTTGGCGTCCGCGAAAAAGAAGTGAATACTCGCTGCTTTCAACTTCCGCCAAAAAATACCGCCCCCTCAGCATGTGGTTCTCATGCGTTGGCATGCCTTATCTGATGAGCAGCAAATCTAAGGCAACTGTTTTCATGGTTTGTTCTTTTATTGATGCGCTAGGACCCATTCAAACCTACGACTGTGCGTTCTTCACGACACAAAAGCTACATCAGTATTTCCCTTGCTCATTGATAAAAAAAGCAGCGCTCAAAAATACGCTGCTTAAGGTAGCGCTGATACCGCCGCTTCTTTGGCAGTTCACATGCGCGAGTTGCAGACCCATCGCGGTCTTCTATCAGCGCCACCACTGCGGCCAGCGTGCTCGGTGAAGTTCATTGGAAAATTATCGGACTAGGAATAAAGAAAGACACTCCGAACTGTTGTAGGGTCATCTGTACGTCACGCGCGCATGCGCTGTCGGGTCCTTTTTGTTACGCCCGGCGCTGCTACATGGCGCTTCGGTAGTGTGCGGACACCGCTCCCGTGCTCCAATTACTTTTGACCGCACCTGTACATCAGGCTGACCCACCTCAATTCTTCACTGCCTTGTCGCTGGGTCGAGGTTAACGGCACCTTATTGCTACCATCAGTGCTCGGCAGTATGCGGACGAGTCTGCATTGGCCATGGCACTGGCGTATGGCCGATGTGATAGTTGTGAGTGGGAACTTCATTGATTATTAACCAGTTCTTCTTGGCATAAAAATGGTGGTGGAAACCGTTTGTCACCACCGGTGCTTCATTTTTTCGGGAATGTTTGTGTAATTTAACCTATCGCATTCCCCTCACGCAGGGACACTCTTCTTTCCCGTAAGAAATTCATCTACGTTCGTTCGCAGTAATGCAAATTTTAACTGATGTAACTGGTTTTCACTAAGCTTGCTCTCTTCCTCAATTATGTTGAGAGCCCATTTGCATTGCAAGAGCAGTGCAACTAATACATGCGTGCAATTATATTTTTCGCGTTTTTGGCCCCACCGGCCAAATTGATCCACCAGCGCTTAATCCTCACGGTGCAAGCCGCGAGTTTATCGATAACCGCGGCAGTCACACGCACTGAAGTTGGTGGTATTTTTGGCGAAGGGACAAACTCGCGTTGCCTCAGACCGAGTTTTTTTTTATGATGCAAGGAAAGAAATGCTTTCAAAAAACATTGAAAAAAGCGCCCCTGGCAAGCAGTGAAGACTCAAGTGCTGCTTCGCTGAAGCCGCCGGTTAGGCAAGCGTTGCAACTTCAACGTGGATCAGCCAGATCTGCCGATGCACTCTCGCTATGCGCGGCGCATCTACTACCGTATTTGCACGACTCTAACGCACCCCTGAGTGTAACGTGCAGGTACATTTACGTATGAAAACCCGAAAAAACAATTCGAAGCCGATTCTGCCACACCGACGTAAAAGACAAGGCACCACGCGCCTGGGAGAAGACATTTTATTTGACGTACTACGCTACTGTGCCGGCAAAATCCGTTGTGCTTCTTAAACTTGCTTATTCAGCTCCTGCTGGCATTGAAACTAAAGGGGAAGCTGATTTCGGTTTTTAGGCTCATTCAAATTCGCATGCAAATTTCAAAGCTAGTTCTAGTGTGGGAAAGGTGCCTGCTGGAATCGTGCAAATACGGTATTACAGATCGTGCCGGCATGCAGTTTTGCCTTGTTTGTCAACCACTTGTGTGCTTCGTTTAACTTTTGGACTGCCTGTACATGCACGCGAGCATGGTACGAAAAACCTTCAGCATAACTAAGCCGCTTCATGTTTCACGGTCCCCACTTACACACAGTGCGTTATCTCGATTCTTCCGAATTATCGGTCACAACGGAGCCAGTGTCTCCTGTCCTGGTGATTTTGTTATATAGGGTGTTTATATAGCGCTTATCTGATTACCAGGAGGTTTGCACACTTTACCCTATGCACTTGTTGTTTCTAGCACTTTGCAATGCTTGCTGTCGAGTGGTGGCGCTACTGAGCCCACTGCCCGACTAGCAGAGTAGAAATTGTTGCACTGACTGGGGCGCCAAGCTGCGGTGTCGCTGGAATATGTGAGTGTGGGCACAGGTGCAGTGGCATGTGGTGCGCTGACAGGTGACATCATTTATCAGGTCAGAAGCGCAGAACCTGTTGCTGCCAGGGATGGCGATTGGTAGAGTCACTAAATAAGCTACGCCTAGAGTACCGCCACTTCGTGCACCCGGAAGCGTCTGGGGGCCATTTTTGTTTCTGGCTTACAGTGTTGCCATTTCTCCCAACCTAACCGCCGCCGGTTGTGATGGGCGGAGTGCGACCGGCCGCTCTAGTTAGTGTCCGCGCAGCAGAGAGAGAGGAGAGGCGCTCAGAAACAAAATGGCTGTGCCCATACGTAAACAAATGTCACGTGGTGCCGACTGACCAACGAAAATCCTGGCAGCACATAACAATGAGAGTAAAGAATGCCGATGCTCTAAAGCCTTTATTTAGTGACGCTAACGAGGGCTAAGCAGATGAGGCATCAGCTAATAAAATGCTTCATTCAGCAAGTTGGTTCATGGCTTCAACAAATGAAAAAAAAAGAGTGCAAAGTAAACACAAGCAGACGTGTAGCTTGTCCAGGCTACTTGTGTTCTTCTGCCCATGTCCTTTGCGCTCTTTTTAATTAACTTATTTTGAAAATGCATCAGTGCAGCTGTTTGCTTGGAAATCATTGGTTTATTGATTATAGGGTTTAATGAGCCAAAACTGCACAGGTTATGACGGGCGCCGTAGTGGAGGGCTCCGGATTAACTTGAAAATTATGGCTGTGTGGTATGCCATTAAGGGGACACTAAAGGCGATCAGGAGGTTGGTTTTAAACGAATGTCTGACCTTTGCGAAGCCATTTTAGCATTGATGCGGTGCCGAAAGATGCCTTGATTGCCGAGAAGTCGCTAATCAAGCGGCGCATTTCCCCTTCTCATTTCCCTCGCAGCGATTTCATGATGCAAACAGCGGCTGTTGGAACCACTGTTTTTGTCACGATTAACCGGAAACAAGTAGGACGGCAGTGAGGTGTAGTGGTACAGAAGGAAGAAGCAACCGAATACAACGCTACCGCATGCCAAGCGGTTTCGTCAATTTTGTTCAAATCAGCTGTGCTCTCCCCAACTCCAACGTCCTTTGCTGCTCTGGACCACTAAGCAAAATGTTTCTTCATGTGACTCCCATGATCAGTATTGATGCTTTGTTGAAAAAAAAAGCACGTTGTCCATTTTAGGTCGTGTTAAGGTTGGTGTCGAACCAACTGCTTGTGCGTAGCACGCCATTTCGCAGGGTGGCATCGCCACACACGTAATCAAGTACAGTTGAGCCCGCTTATAACAAACACATCAGGAAACTGAAATCAGTTCGTTATATCCCCTTTTCGCTATACCTGGACACAAAATATACGAACATTTGTTCGTTACAGCCACTATTTCGTTAAAACCGGGTTCGCTATAAGTGGGCTATTGCTTGTATTCACTGGCGAGGTGCGCATGCAGGCAACCATGTGAGTGCGCCATCACTGGTTATGTCGGGCTCCGCGGGATGGCGGTACTTGTCCGGGCTAAGCACATGACTGTTTAAACTATGTCGCCTAACACAAATTATTGCCTCGAGTCGACTGTGAGTGCGATTAATAACATCTCTGTTGACCCCACCGTTGAGAATCGGGTTGAAACGGAGCAGACGACGCACGCTGGTGTTTTTTTTCTTCGGTGTGCGGGGGTAGTGGCCCGAGCCGCGCCATGTCTGTGGCCCATAGAGATAATATGCTGTGGCGCATAGGCCATGCCTGTGGCCGTTCCCAGTGTTTCCAAGGGAAAAAATTGACAGCTAAACTTTTCAGTGAATACCACCTATACTGTACCACCACGCAGCGGCAGCCAGGGAAGACGGTGCATATGCCAGATGTTGCACACCTCCTTGTCCGCACTTTAAAATACTGAATTAAGGCCAAATATGCATTCCCTGTTTTTTTTTTTTTAATGCAGCAAGAGCTCTCAGAAGGTCATAATAAATGTTGCTGTGCACACAGTGCTGTACAAGAGTAGCGCAATTATCTGGCTGGGTATTGCGCCAGGTATTGCAGCGAAACAAACTTTGTTGGCATTCGGAGTCAGCTGGGCTCCCATGATATAGTTTTTCGCTTTCTCTGTGTTCTTTGATATTCAAACATGACACTATATGAAGTTTTTGTAAACTTGTGAAGGTGTATCGCTAAAATGTTTGTCATGCAATTTCAACCACTTCCAGTTTCGGTTGCACAACATAGCCAGTGGTTGCGCAATACAGCGCCCATCTTCACAGTTTCACTATTTTCTACCTTATTTTAAAAAAAGCTATGCATAAGAGTGGTACGTACATTCGTGTTCTCGGTGAGCTAATCTGCTGATCTAGAGCAGCTGTTATTTTGACTTCAGTGTCCCTTGAATCTCTTGAGTTTCGGAGAGGTCAAAAAAGAGTGCTTCCGCTATATTTGCTCGTTAGAGCAAAAAGTGCTGGCTGTCGTAACTTCTGCTACAGACCAGATAGAGTGATAATGTTAGTCCTATTGCCCACCTTTTTCACAAAGGCTGGCAAAAAATCAAAAGATGAAAAAATTAGCAGTGGCTTAGCTCGGCTATGCCAGGATATACGTAGTGTGAGCTAAGGTTCTGCTGGTTATTCTTAGCTTTCCTGGTTGTCTAGGGTTAGCTGATTATAATGCTTACAGCTGCTAAAACGATTTCCAGTCCAATCCAATTTAATCCAATCCAGTTGCGGCGGCGGCTCAGGCGTGCCAGCTGTGCGCTGTGAGACGTCACTGCTGCTCGCGCACGCGCAGCACGGCTCTTCAGGAGCCACGCGAAACTGCTCAACCTCGGCCGGTGCAGCTCACACTACAAAATCTAAGTAAATTTGAATATAGTCATTTTAAACAAGAACAAGTTATGTGAAACAAACAAACAATCAGAATGAAAAACTACACACACCCTCTGAATTTTATTATCATAACGGTGAAAGTAAAGTTTTTAATCAAAGCTCCATGCACTACTTAATGTGGTGTCAGCAAGTCTCTCTTTGTTCAGCGGTGCTCAAGCCACCAGAGCAGACCATGCCAAAGGTCAACATAAAATGCGGTCAGTTGAGTCGATGCTATTGAGGAATGATGGTGGTAGTTGGTTCTTCCACTTAGTTACAGTCCTTAGTTACCCTGCACGCTGCCTACCTAGGATCCTGATCTTCCCCTCTCCAACTCTTCTTTTTTTTTTTTTTTTTTTCTCAGGCCCGCCTGCTTTGTCCAGCCTCTCCACTGCCCTCCTCCAGCCCGTGCTGAAAGAGGGGCACGCGCACGCTGAGACACAGTGCACGCGGTGGCTGTCAGCCAGCTCCACACAGGCGGCCATCCTGAGCAAAACCAGGACCGTCGGCGTGCAGACGTGAGCGGCAGTGCAGGTGCGTGGCGTTCGTTTTCACTGGGGAGTCGAAAAAAGAACAAGGCCGTGTTAGGCACGTGGGTTCCACGTAGCTGCTTTAAAAAAATTTACCATTCCTTCCTAAGAAAAGCTCGGAGAAGCATGAAAGCTAAGAGTGCATCCAACCTTGGCTGTAGGCACGCCCAATCTATTGTCAAACCTCTAAAGGCCCAAATGGTAGACGAAGAACGAACCCATGTGGTGATTTTGCGTGCACTAAGTAAATGCATCTATGAACGACGATCTAAGTGTACTATATGCGTATTCTGGAGGTCGTGGGTTCGGATCCCACCCAGCGGGCATGTTATTGACCACTTTATTTCTTTATTTGAAAAAAAGAACTATCTGTTTCATGGATAATAAAATGACCTGCGACATTTTCCCCTTTGCTTTTCTTGGCTTGCTTGACTGCCTACCCTTATTTCGGTCTTAATTCAACGAGCCCCTCAATTTCTCATTCTGATTCGCTACATACCATAATGTGGTTTATGAGATTAAGGTATACTATTGTGCTCCTCCTTCATGATTGATGCTGTGTGTACTGTGTTGTATAGAACCGTTCCTTTGTCGGGATTTTCCAAGTAATCATTTGGCACAATGGAAGCCCGCTTTCACACACCCGCCATGTGTCCAGGTCTGTGGGGGAAAGGCATTAGTTTTTTGACAGGACGCCTTCGGTCCCAGTAAGAAAGCTTTCGCTTTAATAGGTGGCCACGCAGGGTGAAACGAGACAGCAAGACAAAGTACAACCTTGTTCAGTTTGAAGGAGCTGGTAACCACTCATCCCTATTCCAGCCACAAGAGATGCGTTTTTAGCAGAGAATACGCAAGGCATGTTGGTAAACTTTCACTTGTCATGCTGCACGATGTCAGCAGTGACACAAGAAAGGGAACACTGAAAACAGTGTGTGGAAGCCCCACTACGATTGCCCAGTTGCATTCCTTGGTGGTGGCTTTGGTCAACGGCCGCCAGTCACACAAACAAGATTCGCTGGCGTCACGGAAAATCGCCGGAAAGAATCATCTGTTTCTTTCAGTGGCTCTATGAAGGCTTGGAGTTCAGGATAAGATTGCTGTCATTGTTATCAGGGCAAGGCGGTCTTAGTGACGAACCAGGCCTGTATTTCATCGCAAAGTTAGATTCCCTGTGAAGAAGTCTCACAGTGGGCCGGAGTTTGGGGGCCAAACAGCCTTGGCTTAACCCTTCCCCAAAAGCAGTGGCTCTCAAAAGGGGTTCATGGATACTGTCAAAAAACTAATGCCTTTGCCCGTAGACCAATTGATAGACAACAAAGATTTGATGAGATCTCTGGACACAAGGCGAGTGCCTCCATTGGACTTCCATGTTGTCAAAGTGGTTAGTACTTGAAAATTGAGAAAAAGACTCAATTGTAGATAAGAATACAATAGTGCACCTTTAGTTCATAAATCACGTGTGTCGGTATGCATTGAGATCGTGTGTAGATGCGTTTACTTAGCGTGCATAGAACGGTAGCATGTGTTCAATCTTCATTTGGGATTTGGGTCTTTGAAGGTTTGCTGATCCACTGGGTGCACTTTTAGTGAAGGTTTTGACGCAGTTTTGATGCGAGAAATCTTTCGTGCTTATCTCAGCTTTCTTCGGGGGAGGACGGCAAAGCTTTTGCTGAATCTTGCCACCAGCACGGAAAAGTGGTTTGGCTGCTGGCACGTACGTTTGACTGCTGCACATAGTGGGTGTTTTAAAGTTGCCTTTTTGCAGCACAACACTGCGAGTGTGTGGTGGGAAAGCAGGGCACACAAAAGGCAGACAGAAGTATGTGCACAGGCTGCCAAGTGTAAATTGTTTGCCTGTATGACACGTGTCAACTTGCGTTGTTGACACGTGTCATACACGTGTCAACGTGTCCCTCTACAGCTTTTGCAGGACCGGAAGGGGGTGTCCCCAGTGCACTCATGGTTGAAAGCCACTGCCCGGAAGGATGATTGAAAAATTAGTAGCTGAATGGTCGTGTTACGGCTGCAGCAAATCTATGTCGGCACTTACCTACTTGAGGCGTAGTTTGTGATTCACTAGTGCCGAGCTCCCAAGCTGACACTCTAACTTTTGTTGTATGTGTTTTGCGTCTTCACAATGTGTGGCTTGATGAGGTGCAGACACATCTCATTTTTATGAAGGAAAAAGAGAACAGGCAGCCATTCACCGCCAGATATACCACAACTTGCACTTCTTTTCATGCGCTGTTCATCATAGCCGGCAAAATCTTGTCAGAAATAAAATTCATAATCGAACCCCCCCGTGAAGAAACTCTGTGTCAATACGAATGGGGTGGAAACGCGCAGTGTTTATTGAAGGTGCACTATGCAGGACGATGGGTGATCAGATGACGACCTTGACATTTAAGAACCAAGGTCACCACCGAACCGGGGGGTGGGTACCTTGTCCGCCAGTGGTGTGACCAAACAGGTGTAAAATGTGGAACTTCGATGGAGCACCATGTGAAATTTGGGGGCCAACATGAAAGTGGCGTGTTTCTGTTTCTTTGGCAATATAGAACTGGCATCTGCCTAGGTGGCTCAATGGCCAATGCATTGTGTCGTCCAGCCAAAGAGCGCGGGCTCAATCCAAGCTGCAGTGTTTTTCAGATGAAGGCAAAAACAAAAAATGGACGTGTGTCGAGATTTCAACCCAGGGTATCAAAATTAATGCGTAACCCTCCACTACGGCTTGCCTCATAGCCCAGGTGTTAGCTTTGGTACGTATAGGAGTCAAAATTTGACATTTCAATAAAGAAAAGACATTGCCTACATTGTGAATTCAAAGTGAATTCAATGCAGCAACACACTGTATTGATTGATTGATTGTAGGGTTTACCGCGCCGACGCAACGCAGGCGATGAGGCGCGCCGTAGTGGAGGGCTCCGGATTAATTTTGACCACCTGGGGATCTTTATCGTGTGCCGAAATCTTGCACACATGGGCAGTTTTGCTTTTCGCCTCCATCAGAAAAGCGGCCGCCCCGGCCGGGAATCGAACCCGTATCCTTGTGCTCAGCAGCGCAACGCCTTAGCCACTGAGCCACTGCGGCGGGTACGCTGTATTCTGTGCCAAAAGGGCCTGAATGGTGATTATCCCTAATTTTCCCAGCCATGGTGGCTGCTTTTCTGATCGAGGCGAGAAGCACAAACGCCTGTGTGTGCGAGATTTCGGCGCACGTTAAAGATCCCCAGGTGGTCACAATTAATCCGGAGCCCTCCACTACGGCGTGCCTCACCGCCTGCGTTGCGTCGGCGCGTTAAACCCCACATTCATTCAGTCGTGAATATCCCTAATTACGAAATGGTTGCCTAAGGGTGCTCTAGGAGATTTTTCAAATAAAAGGGAGAAGCGGTTTGACACTGAAATTATCCTGGACTCCTATCTCCTTCCTTTGTGAGCACGTTTCTTTTTTTTTTTTTTTTCCGTGCATGCAAGCATCCACTTGTCTGCATTGATTTTTCATAAACACTACCTCGTGGAACTAGCAGTTGGTGCTCAGAAGATCGGTGGAAAGGGCTTAAAGGAGTGCCACATGTACAGTCTTTGTCAAAATTTTGTGGGCAAAGTTGGAAACGCGCAGGCTGCGAAAAATTCAATGTACAATCTTACACCTGAGTGAGGCTGATACTTTTTATGCAGGAAAAGTAGACAAAACACCTTTCTTTCTTACTGCCCTAAAATTTTTTTTGTCACGTTTAAAGGTATACTCGATTTTTTGAATGCCTCGTGGTTGAGAAGGCTTAATGATTGGCCCACAAAATTTTGACAAAGGATTTACAATACATGGCGCGTTTTTGCCTGAGGTTTGTTTTGCATGTGTTGGAAGCGTCACACTTTAATCATACAGTAAGGCCACCCAGGCCTGCCCACATTTCAGAGTTACAGAGGCTGCTACATTGGGCATGGCTGGAGAAGAAGAAAAAAGTTCACGTTTCTTTCTGAGCTGCCAGCGGGGTGAAAGGCTGAACGCAGCGCTCAGGCGTTGCGCATAGACATCTGCTTGGTGCGATGCAGTGCTAGTGTTCACATCGTGTTGGTGCGACAGATGGTTTAACCAGGCTTGTGACGAGAAGAACCAGTGTTTATTTGCTGCCAGTTTTATGGCATACAAGGGGTGTAGGGGAGAGGACGTACCGCCTGATATACTTGTTGCTGTAAGTGTGGTTACCCGCTGTTTTTTGGCACACCTTACCTTGACATTGGTTCCTCCTCATGCTCTATTTCTTCCTTTTTTCTTTTTTCAGAAGTGCCAAGTTGCCTCTCAGTTTCATGGTCCCATGCTGAAGGGCTTCTGCAAGACAGTCTCATCGAGAGCATATCATTCACCTTGTACAAAGCCATCTCATGGATTTGAAAGTGGTCCCAGTGATGCTGCTTACCGTATAAGGCGGAATATAGGTCGAGCTCATCCAACCCGTGGAGGCACCATCGCCACCACCATCAATCGGACGCATTGCCATCTTTTTTGTGTGTTTTTTCTGGCTGCCAGTAAATGTATGCGTTCTATTTTCTTCTTGCTCATAATGAGTTTGGGCGCTTGGTGCCCCTTCACAGCAGCATTCAAAAGAGAAGTTGGGGTTTTTCCAAAGCCAACGACGTGTCGGATGCCTTGTGCCAATTCGGCGTCACCGAAAGAAGTGTATACTACTGGCGTCAGCTGAAAGGGCGGCTCTCGGTATGCAATGCACGGAAGACCTTGTTTCATGGGTCCTGCTATGGGCACCTGTGCACTTGCGCTGCTGTACAAAGTGGCGACTTTTGTCCGTGAGCGCCGTGTGACGTCTCTACAAATGGATGCCGCAAGTTGTTTGCTGGCCGCCTGCCCAGACTGGCTCTCGCTGCGGTCTGCACCCCATGCTTTGCACTCACTTCACGATGACATGGTCTTGTGAGTGTTTAAGAAGTGGTGCATAAGCAATTCCCTAGGCTGCGCCAAGGACGACTTGCTGTGTGGGCGACATTCAGCGAGAAACAGTCGTCCGCCGACATTTCAGACAACCCTAACGAGTAATCTGAGAATGAACAACGAATGAATGAGCCCCTATAAAACGATGTTGAGTACCGAATTAATTTTTTTGCATTTTTCGGCTGCATGGTATCAGTCGACCTATGTCCTGAATTGTACAGTAGATGTCTTCGATGTTGATGGCTGGAGAGGCAGGCTCTGTTTCGTGTAACAGTCATGTGCCTCTCAGGCTGCCAAGTCTGTTGCTGTGTTGAGACGGTTGAGAATTCTGCACTGGTCAGGAATTTATTGAAGGGCGAGGTGGTGAAATGCGCAGGTTTCAGTATACATGCTTGGAGTTTCACGCACCAGGGAGCCATGAGATGTGGGGAGCATAACGCACATAAGAATTTCTGCAGCTGCAAGAGATCTTCGACCCTGCCGCAATACTGCACATCATGGCTCGCTTTCTACTGCAGCCCAGCGATAACATCGGCAGTTTGTATTCTGGCAGTCGACAAGTTTCTGGCCTCAGCCGCTTGCTGTGGAACTGGCCCTTTGCTGGACTGAGGAATCCAGAGCCCTGCTCAAGGAAGAAACAGTACAGGAAAGGCAGGGAGGTTAACCAGGGAACCGTCCACTTGACTGCCCTACACATGGGGATGGGTGGCATCGAAAGCAAAAGGAAGCACCGCAATATATGTCAAAACAGAGAACATGAAAGAGAAAAATCTGATGGAAGAACAAGGCATGGGAATGGTAAGTACAAATACAAAAGCATACACGAGAAAAAAAAGAGAAAAATGCATAAAACAAAGCAGGCCAACCAACAAAATTGGCGAACAAAGGACTCTGGATGCTAGTAATGTAGTGATGTCCCTACAATAATTCAGTTAGGCCTGTGGCCTTCAAAAGGCGAAGTAAGGCCTTTGCAGCTATTTGGAACTGTGACGGGCAACTGGAGTAAATGGATGCGTGCACGTGAGGCCCCTTGTTTGCGTATACTCATAGCGGCCGACAGGGTGGCCCAAAATGACCACCTGTTTAAAGACGTGCTCAAATGCCATAAATGGTATACAGAGCCCAGCAAGCCCACATTTGCCTCGCTTCTGCAACATTTGAGAAGTTCGCACACGGGGGCCGAATTCTCCGAAAGCAAGGAAGAGAGCCGTCGTTTTGAAGCAGCGCAGTGTTGGCATGCAAATGCATGTATTCTAGTGCTGGGGCGGCGGAGGAGTAAATCGGGCGGATGATGCCCAGGTTGGACATCACCCGCCTGATTTACTTCTCCCCCGCCCCTTTAAAGGCCAACAGCACTCCAATTTCACCTCGGCCAAATTTACATTGAACGTACCGCAAGTACCTCCAAACCAATTGGGACATAACTTGTCGCCCCGTGAAATGAATTTTTGAAGTGAACTTTCCCAGCTGAATTTTTCAGGCTCCTGTTTTTGCTTGCACTGCGTAGACCGGCTCGAATGAACACACTTCTCGTCGTTTATCCGGTCGATAAGGCGGTATTTTATAGAGCCCGAAAGAAGAAAACCTACCATGCGGGATCTGCAGCGGCCGCATTCTAGTTCACTCTAACCGCACCAACCAAAGCAGCACCATCGGTGCCATCGATATGAGATGCTACGTGATTGGACGATGTCCAAGGTTAGAATACAAGCCAGTTTCGGTGTCGGTTCTGTGAAACAGTCAGTAGTATTAACTTTATGTGTGAAACAACACGCTTGGCATCCAACGTTATCATTGGATGGCAGTCTTGATACCCCAGTAATCGGCATACCATGCTTCTGCCATGTTGTCGGCTGTAAAATGTGTCGGATAAGCCTACCAGCATGTCTTGGCACCGTAATGATCACAAGCGGAGGAGTACACAGTGGATAAACAGCCTCTGCGTCACCGGAGATGCTCAAATGCGATGCGCTTCCCCCCCTTTGGAGAGAGAGAGAGATCAAACTTTATTTAAAGCGGCCCATGTCCGGGCTGCCGAAAATGTGGTTCTGGTGGGCCAGAATACGTTCAGGCGAGAATTCCGCAGGTGTCAGGGCCCCGCACGTGGGCAATGTGCCGGGCGAGGCGAGGCCAAAGGATGGGGCGAAGATCAGGCAGAGGAGTGGCCCAGCTTTCTCGTGAGTGTGGAATGTGGGATGATAAAAAGTGTGGATGAAGAAAGTGAGGTGATCGCCTGGCGCGAGGACAAGTCCAATAGGTGTGTTTAACGTCGGGGTAGGGGCATGCCATCTCAGGTCGTTACTATATAATGAAGAACGGGGTCACAAGCCTGGCCGATGTAAGTGCCTTCGCGGCGTGTGAGGTCAGAGGTGGGAGGCAGAAAATTGCGGCAGGAACTGCCAAGGTCCTTCAGCTGTTGCCTCCGGGCCTTGTGATGGACGGCGCGTTCTTCCTTAGGGCTGTAGTCCTGGGGCCAAGGGTTGAGGGTCGCTCGGGTTTCGATTTGCACGAGCAAGGGCGTGAGGCCTTTCATTCCCTACAATTCCCTGGTGTCCGGGGACCCATTCTAGAAATATGTGCAGGTGACTGTGGGCTGCCATGTAGCATGTCAGCTCGTGATGAATGTGCACAGGTAACGAGTTAGTTGCGAATTCTCTGAGGGCGTCTTCACTATCCGTGCGGATGGTAATTTGGTCTGTTGCATGGGTTTGCAGCATGACCGAATCGGCATTGACTTGAATTTCAGCAGCTGTAGAAGAAGGTACATTACAATGTTGACGATGATCTCTTCATGTGGACCTACCACGACAGTTGTGGGTATGTTGTCGGTAAATGTGGCATCTGTGTAATATGTGTCCTGTGATGGGCTGGAAAGATTGAGGGCTCTACTTCGGCACCTGCCGGAGTCTGAAGACGGGTCCATGTGTAGGGTTGCCACTTGCCCGGTTTTGGACCGGCCCAACCGGTTTTTTAATCAGCGGGCCGGTTGCCGGTCGATACTTCAAACCGACCGTCACTGGCCAGTTTTTTGGCCCTCGTGCTGTGATTATGTCTGTTGTGGCGTGTTATAAGCGTCAATTGAACAACTAAGGCGACAAACGTGTCGACAAGCTGCGCAAAGACACGCGAACAGAGCAAATACGGGGGCGCACGCGCTGCCTGAGATGGAGGGGGACCTAAGGCAGGAACAAAACAACGAAATGCTGCCGCCGCGGTCAGCAGCTGCGATTACTTTGCAGTGAAGCACATACAGAGCAATAACCAAGCTTTCAGTACTTTTAGTACAAACGTTATGTTGATTTCTCTCTTAGAAAACGCTACAATATGTCAAAAACATGGCGTATTTTTTTTTCAGCACAAATTAAACATTCTATATACCCCCCTTCCCCGAAGGGCTGGTTTGTTTTACGGGGAAAGGTGGCAACCCTATCCATGTGACGTGGGATGGGCTTGACCATTATTCCAGGAATTGTGTCCCATGGTGGAGATTCTTTTGGTATAGGAGATAAGTGAGATGTCGCAAACCAGGATGGTGTGACCTTGAGTTGACGTCGTGAGCCTGTGCTGTTGGGCAGCGATGTGCGCGGCTACTTTCTCTTCGAGAGTATTGTGGAGGGCCGTGTCGGCAAGAAGATAGTTGAGGGCGTACATGGGCACACCGAGCTCCGTTCGTAAGCATTTCCGGATGGCGATCTCCATTTTATTGTTTTGGAGCTTGCCTGGCTCATGCATGTGTCATAAGAGGCATGTTCGCACCAGGCCAAGGGTCGACTGCTTGGGGACTGTGCCCACAAGCAGTCGGTGCTTATGGCAACACCACGCCAATGAGAACTCGCCAGCCCGTCAGTGTCAGTCTGCACGCGTTCTGCGAACTCGCTAGCAGAGCAGTAAACATTACAGTGAAAAAAATGATGATTTCAGTATAGAAAACATTCCCCCCAAAACAAATAAATTGACTTAAAAAAAAAAAAAACACGTTATCCGGGATTCACACTTGCGAAACCATATTCCTATTGCTCCAGACCACTCGGTCATAGCTAACGCGCTCTGTGGGGCAGAAATATGAAGTATATATAATGTACAGCCTGTTAACATTTCCACTTGGTTTTAAGTGCAATGCACTTCTTAAGCGACCCTGAACCTGCGTCCACCGGCGATGTCCGCGCACGTGGAGATGGGCGCGCGCAGCCTGGCCGCTGACATAGCACATACCCACGAGGGGGATTGGCCAGGAATCTCCTCGTCTTCCTTGGCAACGGGGGGAGATGGGCGCGCGCTGCCTGGCCGCTGACATGGCACATACCCACGTGGCGGAGTGGCCAAGAATCGGGCGTGAGAAGGGCTAATGCACCTGCTTAAAGGAGTACTGACACGAAATTTCAAAGCTGAGATCCGCTCTAGCAATCAAGTACAACGACAACACAACTAGGTGTCTTTGCATCTTTCTTTCTTTGTAGTTGTGTGTGTGTGTGTGATCTCTCTTTCGCGAACATTACCGAACCGCGCAAATTCAACTCGTGCATTCGCACTTTCACATTCTTCCCCTCGGGGAAATGCGGGGAATTTTTTTAGCATTCCAAGCAGCTTAGATGACGCATTGGCGTCACAGCATCAGTGATGCACACTGACTATTCGAGGTTCAAGCACTGCATGGTGGCCCACACTGGCTTGAGGTTGGTCATGCACCATACTTTGATTATAGTCGTGATCTGATTTTGGATTTCATAGGAGCCCCAGCCAAACGGCCAGGGCCATTCAAAAATTGGCTGTAAAAGCTCATTCGACAGCCCCTCCCCACGGTGATCTTTAGTAAAAGGCGAAAGATCAATCCGCGCTATTTTGAGGAGAGGCTTGAGCGTGTGGTCCATTAAAACTTTTGGCGATGGGTGCCCCTCGTGACGAACGAACAACAGTCCCCGGTGGCCTAATGTATTTTCAGTAGAATGAACGAACACTGGCTAAGCTGATTACCTTTCTGAATGCACATTGCCGTTGCCAAACTAAAGAAGCACATCTCTGTTAATAGAAAATTATAGGTTCAATACTGGTAAGCGACATAATAGATATGTACAACAGGGTTGTGGTGAGCACCGATTCGAAGTTGCTTGTCAAAATGGCGGCAATGGTGGAAAAATGGAACAATGATATAGTCATGAACTAGAATTCTAGTTCACAATAACAATGATTCTCGGCCGAAGAAAAGGCAAAAAATACGCGATTTGAGGAGGCGCCGCGTCCGCGCACTGCAGTTTGTTCTACAAGCGGTGTGCAGTCGCATATGCTGAACAGACACGGTCGCCAGCCGTGACCGGAACACACGTCACCATCACAGCGCCTCTGACTGCGCGAATACTGTTGTTAAAAGATGAACGTCAGGCTCTCAAAAACCAAGGCAAGTGTACATAGTAACCCGAAATGAATTAAAATGTGTCCCAAAAAGAAACGAGCCCGAGTACATGGCGTCTAATTACACGAATTTAAACAAAAACTTAGATTTTCGTGGTCGTGTCACCGCTAGAGCTATGTCCGGCAAACGATTAATGGCGTCCGTCACGCGGCAAACTGAAAAAGAAAAACCCCTAAAAATAGGCCAGCATATGTGATCTTTCCTCGACACGGCTACAGAGAAGCGGCAGAGCGGATCTCCCAATCGCCAAAATACGGGAAATTTTTCACCACTCAGAACGCATTGTAAAACACGTGTGCAGGGGAAGTGCAGGAATGACAGGAATTTTAAAACATGGAGGTACTGACGACATTGTAAAGCCTGCAGTACCAGAAACTAATTGCCCCACCGGGGAAGGCCAAATAAACACCATCATTGGGCCAGCATACAGGTCGGCCTTTAAGCTACCTATTTTCACAATCACCACAAGGGTCTTTAAATTGTGTCTGGTAATACGTTCGAAGAAATGTGCATGGAGAGGCCACATTTCTGCACAAAAGGAGCGTCCGGGAAAAAACAAAATGGATACAGGACGTCCTATAAAGTATTGTCACACCTCCAGAAAAAAAAAAAGCTGGACGCCATGATGGATATGTCACCGAAGTAGCGATTTCCCATTAAAGCCGTCGCCCTACTGAAAAACGTAGATGCAAGCCTACGCGAGGACAGCGACAAGCCAGGATCAAATTCCTTTGAGAAAAGTTCCAAACCATGAAAACAACAGTACACGCCGACGCCGGGACGTTCGAAAGTACGAAGGCAACAATTGTCATACTGGAATATCGAGCTGTAATTTCATTACTTTCATACACGCGGGAATTGAATCCTCTTTGCGACACTCAATGGGCCTTTAGTCTCTTGGCTACCGGTAGAGTACTTAAACGCTTGGGAAAGATTGTGCAATCCACAATGGTAAACGTTCCTACGGCCCCAAGGTTCTGAAAGAGAGCGACGCTGCTGACCAAGAACTCGCATACCGTGCTCCCTGTTGAACACGCGACTATCACACTCCCCTCCGAGGAGTAGAAGAAAAGCGAACGGAAACTCCGAAAGGTTATCCAAGCCTAGCGTCAGGATGGCTACCTCGCCACTGGAGAGAGAGAGAGAGAGAGAGAGAGAGAGAGAGAGAGAGAGAGAGAGAGAGAGAGAGAGAGAGAGAGAGAATGCAGGATGGTGAGAGCACCGGTGGGGGGCGTCCGCTAGTCCGGGATGCCCTGGTCCTTGGTGGCTGCTCGTGCCCTCTCTATCAGCATGCGCTGGGTTGAGAGCAAGGAGGTTCGAGAGGTCCGAGCTGGACAGCCGGTCCACCCACTGCTCGTACGTGGGGCGGGGATTGGGTGTGAGGGTTGGGGATTGTTGGCGCTCCCAGACCAGGTGGTACAGGATGCCTGGCTGGGGGCAAAATTGGCAGGTGGGGACGATATGGCGGAGGATCGAGGGTGCAGTGCGGGTAGGAGTTGGTCTGTAGCTGGCGGTGTGTGGTCACTTCGGCTCTGGTAATGTGGGAGTTGGGTGTAGAGAATTGTTGACGCTCGTGTCTGAAGTGAGAGAGAATGTCCGCGTAGCCATTCAGTGTGTGGGGGGTTTTCTCCGCGTCTTGGCTCTCTTCGGAAATGGCCCGGAGGGTGTGTACTTGGGCAACGGCGTGTGCCGCCTCATTTCCGTCGAGAGACTCGTGTCCAGAGGCTTAAACGATATGGATGTCGGGAAGCTGCGGGGTGGTATTAATGATCTTAGGCGAAGGGTGATATGCGGCTGTGCTTGTAGTTGCGGCATGCTACTTGCGAGTCCGTAATGACTGTAACGTATTTACTGCTTGTGGTGGGGCTGCTAGGGCGATGGCGATTTCCTCAGCGGCGTTTGTAGAGGTGGTGCATATCGTGGCGTCTGTGACTTCGGTTCCCTGGTGTTCCATAACTGTGACTGCATGGGCGGGTTTGCGGCTGTAGCGTGCGGCGTCCGTGTAGCGTGTCGTAGGGTTCCCTGCGTGCTTCTTCGTAACCGCATCGACCCGTGCTTTGCGGCGTGTTTTGTTGTAAAGGGGGTGCATATTCCGCGGCACGGGAGATACACGAATGTGTTGACGAATGTGGAGGGGGACACGTTGGTACTGGTCTTTTTTCGACGGTACTGGGTATCCGAGGCGTGTAAGGGTGTCTCGTCCGGTAGGTGTGCGCTTGAGACGGGTGGTTTGGGAACAACGATGAGCTTCGTGCAATTTTTCCAAAATGTTGTGTACGCCTATATAAGGTTGGAGCAACTTGCGCGTGGATGTTGAGGGGGGTAGGCCTAGGGTGAGTTTGTAGGCTTGGCGGATGAAAGTATTGAGTTTTTCTTTTTCGACGGATTTGAGAGCCAGGTATGGTGTGCTGTAATTTAGACGACTGATCAGTATTGCTTGGGTTATTCTGAGAGTGTCCTTCTCGTGAAGGCTGTAGCGGCGGCGGGCGATGAGTCGAAAGAGGTGCGTGAGTTGTGTGAGGGTGCGTGTTAATGCAGGTAAGGTTTGAACCGCTTCCATTTTTGGGTATGCTGAAAATGCGGAGGTGGGAGGGGGGGGGGATCTGTGGGTACTGCTAGGTTGTTGATAGCTAACTCCGGATCGGGGATTGGGTATGTTCGTTTTTTGTAAGTGCGGGCACAGAGCGTGAGGAGGGCGGATTTTTCTGGGGCGCATTCTAGTCGACAAACTCGGAGGTATGTTTGAGTGGCGTGTATGGCTTCCTGACGTGTGTCTTGCTGGGCGCCGTTGCAGCCGGTGGGACCCACAAGGTGAGGTCGTCAGCGTAAAGTGCATGGTGTAAATTGGGGATTGCTGCGAGGAGCGGCGGCAGACCTTTCATAGATATAGGTTGAATAGTAATCGTGAAACGACGAATTCTTGTGGGGTTCCCTTGGGCGCCATTGGGAATGGGCCGTAACGCAGATGCCCAATGCCTATCGTTGTCGTGCGGTTGGTCAGAAAGCAAGCGATGTAGGAAAACGTACGTTCGCCGCAGTTCGTTGAGGCAAGACCTTGCAAGATAGCATGGTGTGCCACGTTATCAAATACCCCTTTGATGTCTAGGGCTAGTATTGGTTTTTTTGCTCTGATTGTTGAGGGTATCCAGGACGTCGTCTTTGATCTGAAGTAGGATGTCCTGTGCCGATGAGTGAGGGTGAAATCCGTACATTGTATGTGGGAAGTACCCGTTGTCTTCGATGAGGGATGGTAGTCTGTTGTGCACCATGTGCTCAAACAGTTTTCCGACACAGGAAGTGAGAGAAATGGGGCGGAGGTTCTTCGTAATGAGCGGTTTGTTGGGCTTGGGTATGAGGGTGATTTCGGCATGCTTCCTTTGAGGGGGGTTCCAACCTGCCAATGGGAGTTTAAAAATTCCAAAAGCTTTTCAAGGGCAACGTAATTAGGGTGCGGAGGAGCTTGTTAGGTATCCGGTCTTTTTCTGGGGCTCTGTTGCGGGTTAGATAGTGAAAGGCTGCTTCGATTTCCGCCATAGTAAAAGGTGCGTCCATGTCTGGATTGGGCTTTCCCGTGCATAATAGAAGTATCAGAATAGTATCGGGAATGGGTGCTTAAAGCGGTTGCTGAAGGTCTCGCAATAAATTTGATTCTGTACCCTGGTAATTATGTATCAGCCGCTTCGGATGGCGTTGCGTGGTGGATTTTGATTCCTTGCTGCCTATTAAGGATCGGAGTAAGTGTCAGGTGTGGCGGGTGCCGAGCGTGCCTTGAAGTTGGTTGCAGAACTCAGTCCAGTTTTGTTGGCTAAGTTGTTTATCATACGCATATGCCTCTACGCATACGCATACACATACCATACGCATATGCCCCCGATAAGTCGGGGCGAAAGCCGTACATTGTATGTGGGAAGTACTCGTTCTCTTCAATGTGAGGTCTGTCACCTGCTATCCTGGTCACCTATCCTGGTTCCGCTATCCTGGTAACCTGTACCAGGATAGCGGTGCGGGGGCCAATGCCGGTGACGTGTTGTAGCCGCGCAGAGTAACAGTGTCAGAGTCTGTTTCTTGCAATGCGATAACGTCGGGTTTGTGCTGTTGCGTGTAGTGGGTAAGTGTAGGCTGCTTGTTGCGGTAGGACCAACAGTCCCACTGCCACAGGGTGAGCGTTGATGGGGGGTTGCCATTTCTGTTACATGTCATGGTCGGATTGAAGGGTCGATGGTGTTTCGCCCAGTTCTGGGAATAAATGCCGCCTCATGGGTTTCTTGCGTGCTTATTTGGCTTTCTTTGTTTCCTCCAGCAAGTGTAGCCGTTGATTCAAATTATTAAGGCGTTCGTCGAGGCGATCGCCAATGCCGCGTATGAGGCGCTCTAAGTAGCTGAGATCGACTGATGTGGGCGCAGCAGCGTGTGGGATGGCGGACAAGGGCTCTAAGTTTCTGCTGGTGACTGAGGCGCCTGAGGTAAAGGACCCTGTTTCTGGGTTTCTGTCGGCTGGTGGGGTTGGGGTGCTTAGTGATTGCTGCGGAGTTATTTGTTCCATTTGAGCGAGGAGCTGCTCGATCCGATTTTCAAGTGTTGCGGTGCGTTGTGCTGTCTGTTCGAGCTGTTGTTTCAGCAGTGCATTTTCTGCTTGAAGCGTCTGGATAAGGGTGTCGGGAGGGGGTGTGGGGGGGGGGGTGGGGTGTGGAGGTATAGTGGGTGTGGAAGGCGCATGCGAGTAGTGAGTGGTGGTGCAATAATGCTTGTCAACGCGTAAATGTGGGCTAGGTGGTTCGAACTGTGAAACAAGGTTAAGTAGCGCGGTAAAGAAGGGACAAAAGTAGAGCGCTAGCGACTAGTTCTTTACGGCGCTGCTTAACCGTTTCACAGTACAACAATGGCTGACCAGCTTACCTGGTGAGTGGTGTTCGTTTAGTTGGCAGTCTGCCCTTGCTGCTGGCTGGTGTTGTAATTAGGCGCAGGTCGATGGATGTTCTGCTTGGGGAGTTGGTGCCATAGTTGGTGCCATAGTTGGGAGTTGGTGCCATAGGCGGCGGTCGTAGTTTCTTTCTGCACTCTCTGATGGCCGTGAGGTGATCTAGTCGGCAGAGCTGACACATGGGTTTGCAGTCATGGTCTGGTTTGGGGTCAGGCGCGTGACATCGCTGGCAGATGGCGACGTTGGGATTGGGGCAGACATCTCGTCGGTGTCCAAATTCACCGCAGAGTGTGCAGCAGTGTATTGTCTGGCGGTAAGGGAGCCAACGGGTTCATAGGCCATACGCCTTGATGTAGAATGGGACGTGAACGCCCTCAGATGTGATTAGAGCTTATGTGGATGTTCCGAGCACTCGGGCGTGCAGTATACGTGGACCATTAGCTAAAAGGATGTAGGGGAGCTGCCCGTTGGTGGTGTTGGGATCGAGCCCTGTTGTTAGCCCTCAATACGTGTCGGGCAGTGGTCTCAGGTAGGGCAGTACTTCTTGTATTGTTGCCCCAAGCTATATAGAGGTAATCTCGTTCAATGCAAGGGCGCAGGCTTCGTCGGGGGTGCTCGCAATGATTAGGTTTTGTGCAGCTTGGGTTTCGGACACGAGCGTAGAATGCAGGTCCGGGTATGTTGCTTGCCTTCTGGATGCTCCGAGAAACTTGGCCATCGCTACACGAAGCTACGCGGAATCCAGCTTGCGTTCTGTAGATTATCTTGTAGTCGGAGTGCGGGAGCTGTGGTTGTGGGGCGCTACGTGGGGGTGTCCGATGGGTGGCTGCCGGCGTTGTTGGCGGCTGCTTGCGGGCGTGGCGGTCGTCTCGTAGTATTTGCTGCCATGATCCGGGAGCTGTGATGGCTCTGCCGCTGTTGGGGTCGAAGTCATGGCAGTGTTGGGGTCTAGCGGCGATGCCATGGCGATGGAGTTGGAGGCGAGCCGAAGCCCTGACTGCGATGGTTTGGCTAGAACTAGCAACGCTATAGGCTTAGCGTAGGTTCCGACGTGGTGGTCTTTATGTGGCTGTAATCTACGTACCGGCGTCCCGGTGACGTAGCGGGTGGCCTTGACGTGAAGCGCGTGACGTTACTGAGGCGTTGGTGGTGATTTGGTCAGCCAGAGAAAACGTGGTCCACACCAAATGGACGCTTTAGCGAGCCCAAGCGAATCTTGTGTTGACTCTGTAGGCCGCTGATGATGATTCGCTCTTAGAGGTGTTCAGGGGATGAAAGAGAGGGCAGGCGAAAAAGTGGTGATAGGAGCGGGGTCGCGCACACGCCTTAGTCCCTTTGTGGGCACTATAGTATTTCATCTAAGCCTGTGTTCTTTATGAAATGCAGAAGGGCTTTTGTTGCCTTCTGTGAAGTTGACTGTAGGGGTCGATGTTCTAGAATAGTCTCCACTGTGAATGGTTGATTGTCCAATCGGCTGAGCTCGGTGGCCAAAACGTGTCTTTCCGATGAATACAGGGGGCAACAACAAAGCGCATGTTCGATTGTCTCTTCAACCTTGCAGGCGTCGCAGTGGGCACTACCAGCCATCCCGATGACGAAGGAGTAGGCTTTCATGAAGGCTACTCCCAACCACAGTCTACAAAGTACAGTAGACTGTGATCTAGACAGCCCACACGGAAGACGGCGCTGGAGTAGAGGGTCCTGGCTGTGGAGGCGCGAATGCACAAATTTCGAGGTATTCCATTGACTAATGGAGGTCCTACGCGCGTACTGAGGAAGCAGCCTAGCGGCACCGGTCCTTGAAAGCGGAAGCAAGGTGATGCTTTCACTGTCATGGCTTGTCCGGGCAGGTACATCAGCCAAATCATTACCGGTTATTCCACAGCGACTTGGCAACCACTGGAGTAAAATGTTATGGCCATTTATTTTTTTGCCCTTCCAATTTGGACTTGAGACGTAAGACGAGTGCCCACCTAACAGAGGATCGTGTTCTGGCGTTTATTTTTCTTCGTGGCGGGGCACGCATTACCTTCCTGCCATGCCCGCACCTACTGCTTGGCTCAATTTGCAAGGAGCCCTACTGAAACATTCCACATATACGGAATTATGGAAATACGGAGTTGATATGGAATATGCCGCCCCCAAACACACCGAAAGTAGATGTTAGTATAAAAAAAAAACATGGAATCGCATTAGTGTGCGCAATCAAAACGTTTGGCCCAGGTTTCATGTTTTTATCTTCAATAATAAGCAAAATTACGCTCCATATGTTTTCCATATATTCCGTGTATACGGAATGCACACGGACAATGATTTGGTGGTTCTAGTAAACTTACAGACACAAAATCGGTGTCAAATTTTTGAATAAGTATGCACTATTTCGTTCAGATGTGTTTCTAAAAAATATTCTGTGTTTTGTTACGGGTTTGTGTCATTCAAGGAAAGTACTCCGTATTCCCATATTTCCGTATGTACGGAACTTTTCAGGGGGGAGGAAGAGGTTGTGGCACATGATAAGGTGCTTTTAGGTTTCCGCACTATGGCGCCCGTTTCTTGCAGTACTTGCTGCTCTCAGTGAACACTCAGTAATCGTGCTATGACTTAAATTTGCAGCCTTTTTCAGCAAAAAAGTAACGACAGCCGTCTTTTTTGATGAGCTTTGAGGTAATCGAGCAGTGGGCATCGACAACGGAGCTGCTTGCAAGTTGTCGTCGTCTATCGAAGCTCATACGCTTCGTGCTTAGCCTAATCACGCAGTGACGTTACTAAAGGAAGCATTGTTCTTCAAAGATGCGCAAGTAGGGAGTTGGAAAATCGTTTTTCTTGAAATATCACATGAAAATAGTTATTGAGCTGTCACTTAAGTATGAGACCCTAAGCATGCATAAGCGCACAGGCTAGCTGTACTCATGAAAAGTAAAAGAAATGTTCAGAGAACATTATTTTGCGTTGATGGGACGAAAACCGATAGCTGTTAACATTATGTATTCGTAAGAAAAGCTAGAACCTGTCCTCCTCACAAAATTCCTACAACAGTATAAATACCATCCACTTCAACGTCGAAAATTTTAAATCCTTCTACGTGATTCAATACTTACTAAAAGCTTTTGCCTACCCGAACGCCTGTACGCTATGCCGAAAAACATAGTCCACAACCAATAATACGTTGCTGTAGTTTACTTGAGACTTTTTGCATCCTCCAAAGGAACTTTATTTGGACGGTCATTTGTCCCACTGCTGCTGTTCAAATCCTAATTATTAGAACACTGCTGATGTTAGAATCTTAATTATTTTTCCTCTGGCGCTTTTTGCGCTTAGTCGGCGTTGCGCCATAAAAATACAAATATCATTTTTATTATTATCATCGAATCATAATTTTTTGAAAATATAATTATCGAAGAGCAAAGTAGGCTTGGCTTTAGTGGCACTCTTGGTTCATCTGGACACCTTTTAAAAGCTACAGGATGTTCAGCGAGGGAGCTCTCATCAACAGTATTGATTGATTGTAGGGTTTAACGCACCGACGCAATGCAGGCGATGAGGCGCGCTGTAGTGGAGGGCTCCGGATTAATTTTTACCACTTGGGGATCTCAAACGTGCGCCGAAATCTCGTACACACGCGCGTTCTTGCTTTTCGCCTCCTCTCATCAACAGTAGATTGTCTCCTTAAGGGTGATAAAGTCATCCGTACAAGGTATACCGATAAGCACGGGGTGTATATTCGGTAGTGTTGCTTTGATAAGTTGTTTTGAACAGGATGAAGAAAGTATCGGTTTCTGAAAACGCAGCGGTTGTGCGACAATTCTTTATCCGTACAGTTTTTCTTGAATACAAAATGCACCAGCAATAGCACAGGCTGTTTGATAAAGCGGCTGCATGTTTACTGTTGTAATGCAGGTTCATGTACATGGCACTCTTCAGCAACGCTTCAACCATAATTTTGTCAAAGTCCATGACTACACAGATTCTTTTATTTAATTTACAAGCGTACGAAAGTAACGTCATGGTGTCCCGGAGTTTCGAAGGCGTGTGGCCACTTAAGTCCGGCTGCACGTAGCATGGCATGGAAATTGGACTGTGTGTTTAAAGCCAGCTCCTGAGTGGGACCGAACTCCAATACGCGGCCTGACTCCAGTACCAGCACCCTGCGAAATAGGTCAAAAGGACAAAATTGTTGTTGATTCCTCTCTCACAGGCATCGGTAAAACACGAAAGTGAAATGTGCAGGGAAATCTGCAGCTAAGCATGATTTGAGGGTCGGCGGCTGTCTTGTAAGTGTGATTGGTGAGCGACGTCCTTCTGGCGGGTCGCTTCGGCAAAGTTGTACTGGCGTCATTTCCGTGACGGATATGATGTCAGTGAAAGTTTAGTGTATCACGTCATAAAACACTTTCGTGTTAAAATATAAAACCCGAAAACGAACAACCCTAAGTATAACGTACTCTTTGGTTCTAAAGGTCGCTTCCCCTCAAGAAGACCATGTGTGCAGGGGTGCACCCTTTACAGGCCGCTTGCGTCACTCAAATGTTTGTGTACCTCGGAATAAAACACTTTGGTGTTAAAAAAATAAAAAAAAGGTTTATTGTAGCTCCATTTCACAGATTATTTAACTTACTTGACTTGTCGCGGATTTAGAACGATTTATACTAAGCGTTAAAACGCGCTTTGAGAAGAGCGTTACGGTGTGGGCTACAGACGCCCACGTGCTTGCTGCACGCAGTGCTTACATTCCCATCGCGAATGTTTATGAGGAATTATACCTTGGATGATTGAATTTTTATATATTGAGATGGTATTGCTTTAAACTTCCGCTATCGGTTGCATTGAACGGGCAATCATATTCAGATTACGGTGTTTAATCCGCCGAAGCTACTACTGGGTCCTCGGCTGCGAGGCGCGCCGTAGTGGAGGGCTCCGGATTTATTTTGACCACGTGGGAATCTTTAGGGTGCGCCAAAATCTCACCTCAATGGGCAGTCACAGTTGTGGTGTGCAAACGAGGGTGATTGTCATCAAGATGTTTTCTATAACTAATGGTAGTTTTCTGGTAGAGGCATTCTTTAATTCACCACAAAACTGTTGCGTATATGTGGCTTCGCAGGGGCGGGTTCATTTTCAGCATAATTTGACATATCTCGATAAAATTTCATAACACAAATTTGCGACTTCCGAACAAAACCATCAGAATTTTTGAGGCATGCAGTAATTCGTGTTTTCTGGAGAACTAATCGACGGAATGAAAATTGGGTGATCAAGAAGATAAAAACACCGTTTCAGTAGGTGGAAGTAAAACTGGCCCACACGACTAGCAAAAGCGACGAACGGAGGTAAGTGTTAAAATTGGTGGTCCTGCTTTTATTAAACTTACTTGTCGTTGTCGAGTATTGTGTTCAGCCTATGGGCGATGGTGAGCACAGTGCAGTTGGAGAAACATTGGCGCACGGTGCTTTGGATCAGCTTGTCGGTGTCACCGTCCATATGCGACGTGGCTTCGTCCAGCAGAAGAACGCGGGGCTTTCGGAGCAAGGCCCTTGCCAGGCACACCAGTTGCCGTTGTCCAGCACTGCATGTGATCAAGCACGTCGATACAAAAAAAAAAAAATTAAATTCGTAGAATTTAGGTTTACACTGCTAGGCTCCTTGCCAATAAAAAATGTAAGTAAAAAAATGCGGTCTAGGCAGTGCCGAGAATGGTTTTGCGCCGCTAGTCGTAATAAACGCGTGGAGGATGAGAGCCTGCATTTATTCGTGGCCTTCGTACTCCATCCCGACCGACCAACCTCATCATTCCATCACCCCACTCTTATCCCACCGTCCTCCTTCCCCGAACCCTTTCCCCCGGAAGGCGTAAACCAATGAGCAAGTGGGAGTAAACGCTTCAAACAAAGAAACAAAATTGTCGTTCCAGTGAGCGGTGCCTAAATAGACAGAACATGCACGCACTTGAATCATGAAGCTGCGCTGGCAAGCATGAAAAATATTGACAAAGAATTGGCTGGCGATTACGATACCCCCAACGGCGAAATTTGAGCGCAGCGCGAGCTGTAGTCTTCTAGGGGGCGGCACATAACTGCTGCATCTCAGGTAGTGATCGCATCATGAGCGAACGCCCTATGGCGCGCGCTACTCTGGTGTTGTCTCGCAGTGTGTCGCCGCCGCGGAGCATGTCTCGCGCGGCCTCGGCATACTACCTCCCCCTCACACTTCGCCATGCTTCTCTGCTCGCTCTATCTCGTCTAGTTTCGGGGTTTTTCTTTCGCTCTGTTAAAACGAGACTGACGGTGACGCGAAACTACCGGAGCGGGGGCCTAAGATCTACGCTCTAAATCAGCATCCCGAAGCTGCGAATAAAGCATGAAGGCAGCTGTCGCATTGCGGACAACTCATGCCTTAGTATTCTGAAATTTGCCGCCGCTTGTGGGTATCCTGGCGCCCGCTGCAATTGCGCATTCGCTTAGTCTGTGCCGTTGCGCGGCGCTTTTCCCTGCTCTTCCCGAAAGGCATGCTCGTCTCGCCGCCACTAAGCAGAGAAGACTTTTGGAACTTCTGCTCGAGGTGAAGTCTGTAGCGCTGTAGCGACCGTTGTGGCGATAAAGCGATGTCAAGCAGCAGTCGCTCCTTCCGCCCTGGTAGTGGGCCTGAGCTCACCTCATTGGCCAATTTCGAAAGGACCCGATCCCCCTTTTGTCGGGACGCGATGCGCCCGCCATGCGTGACGGTTCGGGGAGACGCCGAAGTTGCGCCGGAGAAAGCCCGCCAGGGCTTCCGGCCCGTGCCTTAAAGGGACACTGAAGTGAATTTGTCAAGCTCCCGTTTTTGCTTGCACTGCGTAGACTGGCTCAAATTAGCACACTTTTCATCGTTTATCCGGTTGACAAATCGGTAATTATTTTACAAAGCGCGAAAGAAGAAAAACTACCATGCGCGGTTTGCGGCGGCCGCACCAACTAAGGCTGTGACGTTGAGAGGAGGGGCGCCGTGATTGGACGATGCCCAAGGTTAGCAATCACACAAGTTTCGGTTTCGGTTTCGGTTCTGTAAAACATAACCAATGGCTTTGTTGGATGGGCATTCTCAATATCTCAGTAATCATCGTACCGCGCTTCTGCCATGTTGTCGGCTGTAAAATGCACAAGATAAGCCTCCCAGGACGGCTTGTAGTCGTAGCATTCACTAGCCGAGACCTACGCAGTGCATGAACGCCCTCCGCGTACCCGCAGACGCCCAAATGTCATGCGCTTTTCCCCCATATTTGGAGCTTGCCTCCCTCATGCCTGTATCGTAAAAAGCGTGTTCGCACCAGGCCAAGGGTCTGTTCATTCTGGCCTGTGCCCACTGCCTGCAAGCAGTCGGTGCTTATGGCAACAGCACGCCAACGAGAACTCGCTAGCGCGCCAGTGCCAGCCTGCGCGCGTTTTGTGAACTACTTCGTGTATCCATGAACGTTGCGGCCCCAAAAAAGGTGAACTCAATATAGAAAACATCGGCGGAAAACAAAAAAGTTAACTTACAAAAAAAAAAAAAAAAAAAAAAAAAAAACACGTACCCGCGGGGATTCGAACTCGTGACTCGCAAAACATTTACGGTGAATTCCTAGCGCCCCAGACTGCTAGGCTACGGAGCGGGACGCGATAGCCTTGCTAATATAGGGTATATATTGTACAACGGGTTTACACTTTTATTTAGTTTTGGCATTTCAAGCCGCTTAGGTGACTATTTGTTGTACTGCGATCGTGCAGTAAGCGTCGCCCGAGTTTGCACAGTAGCTCACGTCTAGCAATTGCATTTCGTAGACGGAAAAGCGTTCGCAGATGCGTAGTCGTGCTGCTGACCGCTGTGCTTGTTCGCCCAGCGTAAAAAAGTGCTTCCCGCGCCCTAGTTTTACGCTGTACGGTAGAAATATCAGTTGATTTTATTTGCTTAGTACCTATATTGACTTCGCTGACTCTTCTCCCGCCTTCAAGAGGCCTTATATTTTCCTACTGGCGTACCAGTCAGCGAAGCGTCGCATGTGCAGCGCTTGTGTGAAGCGACCTTGACTTGGAGCTAGATACAGTGTACAAACAAACCAAGTAAAGAAAAGCACATTCTTCCATTCACAAACGTGTCCTGGCTTCGTTTCAACTAAGCGAACGAATTGCGACCAAGCAATTTTTTTTTAACCTCCTTGATTGCGACGACCCGCCGGCGGCCGGCGGACGAAACGCTGGGTCGGCCGGGGAGCCGTGCAGTAGCGCAGACGTGGCGCACCCAATTGCCAGCTCATCCCCTCCTGACGTCACACGAAAATGCCACAGAAAATGGGCGAGCGTAAAGAGAGGAGGACAGCGTTTTCGAATTAGTTTTTCTACTAAATAAAATCGCGTAAACGCGCCTAGAGTGGT
Source organism: Haemaphysalis longicornis (assembly GCF_048455015.1). NCBI lineage: Eukaryota > Metazoa > Arthropoda > Arachnida > Ixodida > Ixodidae > Haemaphysalis > Haemaphysalis longicornis. Next base: position 47,711,823 of record NW_027526445.1, read on the forward strand.
CGAAACATGGCCTGGGGACTCCGGACTACAATTTGCGCTAGTAATCCCGCAATGTTTACATATCACTTCAGTGTCCCTTTAAGTTGCTCCTGTTGCTCCTATGCTTACATGTAGGCAGCACCTAACACTCGACGATCACGCCGTGCGGTGCGCTCCTGTGAGCGAACGGACCGCGTCTCTGTCGCTGGTGCGAGTCAATCTGGCCAGCACGGCGATGCGCGCGCACCGCGGTGCGCCGCGCTCTGGATTTTGCCCTGAATGAAGAGCCCACTGGTTCTGCGCGCACACGATATGCACAGTTGTACGTAAGGCCCCATCACCCCTTCCACGCTAAAGGAGGTGCGGACATGTAAACCATGTACCTGGGACGTTGGCGTAGAATAAACGTCTTCCCTCAGTACCCTGGGCATCTTCCTTTGTCGCGCCTACTCCACCTGCCGAATAGAGGCGGTGTTGAGTTAGCGCGGCGGCGTTTCGGTCTCGTTAGCGTGCTCAACTAGCTCGAACCCACGGCGGGTCCTCGCAGTGTGTAAGATTGCATGACTCGTGTACTGTCTGGGTTATGCATATTGTGAGGTGCGGAGACCACACGTTCAAGCCTCCACTCGAGGGGATCCGTTAAAGCGATTTCCACATGTAAAAGAACTGCGGTATCCTCCACTGGGCCGAGTCGAGGAACCGCATGAGGCGGAGGACAGACTAAGAATACGGTTAATAGAAACACGACCCGCAAAGGCTGTACTCTATCGTTTTACCTGAGGTTGCCTCCGGCGTAACCAACTTCCATGTGCAATTTTGTTGACTGCTGTGCCACGAACTCAGCCAGGTGAGCTTCATTTAGTACACGCCAAACTTCGTCATCCGAGTGACGGCGTGTTGGGTCCACGGCGTCACGTATTGTTCCTTGCACCAAGCAGGGATCCTGGTTGGAAAACAGAGGTAATCCTTAAGGCAGGATAAGCATATTGTGTTGTTAGCGGACGACAATCGATGTACGCATTATTTACAGCTCCCAATGAAATGTACACTGCCGCCTGTTTGTGACTGCCGCGGCTCTGATAACTGCAAAACTGCGTGGCCTGTGCTATAGGTAAGATAACTACGAGACGGCTGGCATCTACAGTGACACGGGTGAAACACTGATGCTTCGGTGATGAGAAGTAAGTAATTTCCGAAATTGCCACAGCTCTGCGCTGAGTGAGAATAGCGCCTTCGACAGAACATGAAATTTTGTGCAGATAAACAAACAAACGATACAGATGTCGACAAGAAAAACGGCTACAGGTATGCATTGAAGCAACGGAGGTTCCCAAGCAGCAGAGGCCGATGGCCAATGTTTGGAAACCTCATGGATACCCATTGGCTTCCGAGCTGTCGGCCACGCATCGGTAACAGGACTGAAAGATTGATTGAGCGCCAAGCGCACGGCGACCGGAAATAACGTCACACAAAAAGCCCACCGGAGGCCAAGCTTTAGCAGACGGATAAAAGCGCATGTTGGCCACGTGCTTGCCGTGCGCGTAGCGTGTGCAAACACGATGGTTAGAGCGGTGAACAGGCAACAACGCAGCAAAAAGTAGTTGCCTAGAGAGCCACAGCACCGTGCCACGAAACAAAGCCTGCTCAAACTAAGTGCAGCGTGTTCAAAATGGCGTCGAGATAGTGTTAGATGTTCTGTAGGAATGGGTCATTTGTGTGTCCTATTGTGTTTGTGTTTGCTTTCGTGTTTGTGTTTTGAACAAGCTTATTTTGTTTTCTTGCCACTGTTAACTCAGGTTTCTCGTTGTAAGTTTGATGTTCATAATAAAAAAAGTAAGCAAAGAGATCTGATGTCTTGTGTTGCTCAATTGTTTCTTGCAAGTTACGTAATTGCTTCGCAAAGTTGGTGCAGTTTGTTTATTGTGCCTCGCGGTCCGATTTCTGTTTTATACATGTCATTGTACTGGAAATTATTCAACGAGCGCGCATGAAATACATAATTAATGCGCACTCGTTCAAGAATTTGCTGTACAATGGCCTGTATAAAGCACAAATCGGGCCGTGAGGCAACTCATAAAATAGGCATTGGCTTTAAGGACTGGCCACAAAGACAGAAATGTGCATGAACATAGCGTGGGGTCCACCCATAGGCATTATCATGGCAAGATAATTTGCCAAGCGTTGTTCAATATTGGCCTTCCAGAGCTTGTCCAATTGTTGGCTTGTCACCTTTCCCAAGCACCAGCCAGTAACGGCGGCCGAGGTATTGCTAAGCTCGGACAAATGGGTCACTGATGATTTGCCATGCTTGGGCTTGGCACTTTCTGCTGCTTGGGAAATTTCTGAAAGCGGTTCTGAACAACATTTTTCAATTGAGCCTGCTTAACGCAATTGCTTTGACTTTGTCACCATTTGAAGTCATCAGCAGCATCGTGGGATTCGATAAAACAATTTCCGGGAGAGGCATCTAGAACATTCCTACTGCGGTTTTTATGAACACACATTCAGAAAACACTGAGTAGGGCAAAAAAACAACACACAAGAAAGAGGGCAGGGACAGGCGCTACAGCGCCTATCCGTGTGTGTCTTTTGTTTGTGTCTTCTTCCTTGAGTGTTGTGTTTTTTGCGCTGCTCAGTATGTTCGTAGACCGTAGCCAACACGACCAGAAAGAAGTTCTCTTGATGTCATCGGATGAACGTGCTGTAGAGTAAAATGTTGCTTTTGAGGTCGAATTTTATGAGGCAAATCAGGGGCCCATGCCTGCCATGGTCGGTGGCGGCATGGTTTCTTAAAGTATGAATAAAGTCACTTGTATTTTATTAAAGTTGATACTTAAAACTTGCACCGAATAAATAGGAAAGTAATAAAGCATCCCGTTCCCTGCGAAGTGCGACATTGTTTATTCCTGCAGGTTTCCCCTATGCAAACTACAAGAGGATTTCTCGCGTAACACAAACTTACGCAAGGCTTATGATTAATTTGGAACAAGGAAGAAGCTGTGTGACAAAAAAGAACAACGAAAGCAGAATGTGGACAAACTTGGTGCTTCGCAGCTGCCAATATGATTTTATTCGAGTACGAAACACTGCTAAGAAAAGACAAACATATGCTCTACAAATCCCAACTGCTTTTAGAAAAAAAAAACAGATGAAAACACAGCATGAAGTACAAATTATGGCGTGATATTGCACTAAAAGAGGTAGATTTTTTCGCTCAAGCAACTACTTCGTTGTAGCGCCCAGCACTGTCAAAGTTTCAAATCAACTAGAGGACTTGTTGGACCTGTTTTGCAACCCACATCAGGCGAGCTAAAATAGAATTTCAAAAATAACGCTACGCACTAACAGGTGGAACAGAAGGAAAAAGACACTACACAAGGGTTGACATGCAATTGTACAAACGCTTTTTAATTGCCTGTCGGGGCCCTCCAAACTGCTAAAGAGAGGCACTGCTATGTCACGCCTTCCATCCGCCGTAAAAACTCACGTGAACACCTCGCCAATGAAAGACTTTGCTACCTGCTCTGCCATCTGCAGGCAGCTTGAACACCGAATTCGCAATCGTTTCTGTGTGCAAGGGCTCAGTGCAAAAAAAAAAAAAAAAATAACCACGAAAAGAATGAGCTGCGAAAAAGGGGCGAAAAAAGAACTTGTCAGGTTTGCCACATGTAAAGCTAGTCATCACGAGGGAAAAGCCTGCCTGGATTTTGCAGTGTTGAATGAATATTATGCTTTTTCGCAGTCGGCGCGCCATCCATCGCTGCACAGAGCGACTAAACGCCAGCGAGGCAGCCGTAGCCACTTTTTCATAATCATTTGTCGCAATCATCAGCCATCTATATTTTGTAACAGCAGAACGCAAACTGTACAAGATAAACAAGTGTCGACAGTAAATTTCATGCTGACAAGTTTCACTCTTTTTTAAGCGAAGATGAGAAAATTGGCGGGCGTTCACATCGTTTAGATACGGTAATATTGTGCAGAAACTAGATTTAATGCTTCGAAAGCCACCAATAGAATTGGCCGGAAACTTATTAGCCGAGCGAATTACACAAAAGCAGGATGGAAGGGAAACCCGCACATCGTTTAGAATAATTTCACATTGCAAGTTTTTATGCTGTGAAGGTTATTCTAAGGCAGTAAAAATGCTGTGTGTATATAGTTACCATTTCATAAGCATCGACCAATGGCGATTTAATCTGTGATTTAGGTTTCGTTATTAGCTCCATAAGATTCTTACCCTACATCTATCATTCAGCTTTTGTTTAAAATGTCTGTGATTTACCTGCGCGCTCTTTCTTCTTAGCTGTCGCTTGAAATACCGCTAAGCTCGACAAATGCCACCTGAAATCGGTAGTTTGCTTTTTAAATGGGCTTCCTGGGAATTTATTTTGGGTATGTAACCTCACTGCATGAATTCGTGTATCAGTGAACTGTTTCTTCCCGAAAGACATAGTTTTTCCGACTTTGTATTCACGCGTGCGCATGCGTCCCGTAATTCTTGGTATGAAACAAGGAATCAAAGAGACATTATTTATATGTCCGGTTTTTGGCAACGATACTAAAACAAGCGAGTAACGCTGAAGATGTGTGTATGGAAGTAATATTTTTTCGCTATGCCTTCATACATGCGCTCAGATATGAACGCTATCACTGAATCATAATGTATTCTATAGTTCCAACGTGCATCTTCGTAAAATACCGAAATTTCCAAGCCAGGTCGCGTTTGCTTACCTGTGGTATCACGGTTATTACAGATCGAAGTGTCTTGAGTGGGACATATTTGATGTCAACGTCGTCAATTCGGATACTCCCACTCGACGCTGTTAGAACCCGAAGGATAGCCATTACCAGTGACGATTTTCCGGCTCCGGTACGGCCGACAACCCCAACCTGGAATTTTTTGTTACGAAATTACACAGTATCCCCACGCCTTGCAAAAGCAAAGAAATAGTAAGAAAGGGTACTGAAAAATGTTTCTTCAAGAATGATCACAAGTGTGATTACATGAGGGGTGTTTATTTAAATACAGAAGTTCGCCAAGCACCAGAAAAAGAATTGTTCATTACTGCGGAGAAAGCAGCGCACTTTAAGCTTATGAAGTCAGTGATGAGGCGCAGCAGAAAAGATTCTCTGTCTAAATAAAGGCGAAAGCCGGAACTGAAGAGGCGGTTAGAGTTTTCCAACGGTGCGTGTGGGAGCGCTAAATTCACTCAGTGAAAATATGGAGGCTGCTGGGACATTTAGAATAGATACACTAAGAAAAACAGCGGAAACGACCGGACGACGAAAGGGAACAGCGCCCGTGGTTTTGTCATCCCTTTCTTCGTCCTGTCATTTGCGCGGTTTTTCTTAGTGCAACGATGTACCAACCTGCCCGTCAGCTCACCCGTCTGGATTTAGAACAGAGGTTTTGATGGAAAGGAACATTCTGCACGCAAAGTAGTTTATTTTTAACTGGAGTCAGCCCAGTCAGTCTGCAGACGTAAGCCGAGAGGTTTGATTTAATTTGATTTGATTAGACTATACGGTCTACGCGCCGAAGCTAGAGATAAGCTATGAGGTGCGCCGTAGTGGAGGGCTCATGAATAATTTTGACCACATCGGAATCTTAAGCGAGCGCCAAAATTTCGACACACGGGCATTTTGCTTTTTACCGGATACAGAAAAGCGTCCGCCGCGGCCGGTAATCGAACCCGCGCTGTTGGGCTCAGCAGCTCAATGCTTTAGCCACTAAGCCACCGCTGTGGGTTAAAGGAGCCATGAAGACAAAACACAAGTTTGTGTTATTCGAAAAATTTCGTGTTTATAGTGCCCCCAGCGCTTGACCGAATGCAAGTGATGCTTCCTTCACTGAGAAATTAATTAATTAAAGTTAAAATTTTGGCTTTCCCGTTAAATCTTGCGTTTTCATTGTCTGCAATGACTTCACAGGGCCCATGTTTACCGTTAGTAAACCTAGATGGCGCCACCACACAGCGGCAAGTCGTTTTCTGCCTTTGGTTTGTTTGTGATCGTATTTGTACGTGGCTTGTTTCGTTCATAGAGACAATCGTTTCGTGAAACATGGTGCTCACTTGACAAATACCGTCACGTAAGACATCGTCGCTTGCGTCAATCGGCCAATGTCGTCTGAAATAACCCCAAAGGCCCACAGTCCTGTGCAGCTAAGCCAAGCATTGTGCGCGCACTACCAACAGCAGCATACGCATCGGTACTTCTATGTTTAAGTGTGATTTCGTAACTTCCACTGTGTGTCCCACCATTATTAGGGCTTTCAAAAGAATGTACTCTAAATTTAAACGCAAATAGCTCGTTAGGCAAGCTTATAAGCTCTGCCTTATTTGTGTTTGGCTTTGCCGCCCTCCGCAATCGCAGAGCTCTCTGGTATGACATCATAGGTTCTGTTGCGGGAAATGAGCTGGTGGGTCGCATGGCCATCCCCCTTTTTCCTAATTATGTAGCTCATTTGAGCGAAGTTCACGTTAAAAGTGGTGTCAGTATGATTCTAACGAGGCAATCTTTTGAGTGAACCAAACTTGTGTTTTGTCTTCATGGCTCCTTCAAGCAGAGAGAAAAGACGATAACATTTCAGTAGACTTGCCTTCTCGCGAGGGTTTGCGACAAAAGATATGTTCGAAAGGACATCTGGGAGGATTCCCGGCTTGTACGATGCCGTGTAGTTGTCGAACTCCAGCTTTCCTTCCGGCGGCCATGATGTCTGGTTCGGCAGTTGTGTGCAAGATAGCACAAGTTCGCATGGCAGGGGAGATTTGTTTTCTTCGTCCGCGGTAGGTCCAGGGGCTTCGCATGTGTCGATCTGCAGGTTCTCGTGCCAAGAATTATGTACTTGGTATTAAAAACATTTTAACACAGCTTGTTTTTTTTTTGTTTCCAATAACGGTCAAGCTCCCAATCCATACCTAGTTAGTTTCTAAACTGTCATGGGATTACATTGGCAAAATTGCCAATATAGCCCTCTAATTGTCTACAATTTGAGAAAACGAAAGTTTTCTGCACAAGGGTTGCTCTGGAGCAAACTTATTTAGTTGGTGAGGTTTCATCAGTCGTAAAAAAACGTGGACGTAACGAAAAGTGTGCGGTAGGGACTGCCGTCGCCACAGCACATTTTTCACTGTTGAAAGCTGATGAGCTATTGTAGCGTCACCTCGGTGTTGGGGCTATCAGAAACCCTACTCCTTGAGGCTGGCATATAAACAGATTGTTCTACTGTGTTTTTGAAAGTGCAGTAATGTGTACTTTTGGAAAATCTTGCAATTTCCATGAATCACCCGTTTATGTCACCTCAACGGCGTAGGTTTTTCCCCAAGGGTTCTTTAATTTCTTTGGCGAATTTGCAGAGCCAAATGTTGTCCGCAATATTTGTTAGTTTATGCCTCCATCAAACCTTTGGTACTTCCCGCCTTCTTTTGCCGACCGTCGGTGGTCATTTCCTTGCACGTTTGACCTCTCGGTCTTCATACGTATTACATTGCCTGCAAAGCTCCCCTTTTATGGACTACTTTGAACGGGGGAGCTAACACCCGTGTTGGTTCTCTTATCAGTGACGCTATTTTATATCTATAAACGTAAGGACATTATTTTTTTCTATTGTCCTTCAGTCTATGCAAGTTTTGTGTAAGGGGATCAGGGAGACCCCAAGTTTGTGCACGCTATATCGGGGAAACCACATTACTGGCATACCAGTATTTTTGTAGGGACAGAAGTAGCTTAGTTACGATAGTGTCAGAATACTTACCGAATGTAGCTGTAGCTATACAGGTTCCAATTAAATTTCTTCATACGTAATAAGTAGTTCAAGATAGTCATAGTCAATTATTACCAGTGTGCTAACACGGACGAAATCGGTCTACACACACGCAAACAAATGTGCGGGTGTAAGTAATATTTCTGTTAAGCGGAAAAATAAAAGCTTGAATTGTTTTCTCGACACCTTTCTTTAAAGGGGTTGTAACACCAAATTTTACGTCTGTAAACAGCCTGCTGTAGGCTTCGTCTGTATGCAAGGACACTCAACCCGAAGTGCTGGGTGCAGCAAACGTTAAATATATATTTTAATTCGCTTCTAAAAACTTCTTAAATGCTCGTTCTGGAGATCGGGACCTATAGCTAGCGCCACTAGCCACCACATCAATATATTACCAGCATGAGAAAGTTTCAGTGACGTCATACCACGTTAGCGATTCGAGCGACGTCAACGTGAACCACAGTTACGACAGTTACCTCTTTGGTCGGATAAGCCAGCGAATGCAAGCGATGCAAGCCCCATCATCATCGTCATCATCATTGCACTTTAAGGCAATTCAGTGGCTCAGGTTCTCCAAAATTCTCTTATGGGTAATCGATGCACCCAACGATGACAATTCGGAGAATGAAAGCAACAAGCACACAGTTTTGCTCAATAATGTTATCTGCATTGGGACACTGCAGAATGCGAATGGACCAGATTGCTTTGGGTAGAGCCACAGCGCAAACAATCTTTTGAGTCAAATCGTGCGCTTGATATCACCATTCGTGGAAACATCACTATTGTCTGCATAGCTTTGTCATTTGAATGCTTCGTTGTGAAGCTGAACCTCAAAAGTGCATTAGAATGTGTGCGGAAAACGACATATTCATGTGAAACACTTTACCCACAGGAGTGATACGGCACGCACTCCGGGTTTCACACATAATCCTACACGTATGGGAACAGTCACAATGGCCTATAAAAACAAGGTCGGAAGGTTCATCGTGGACACATCTGTATAGTGGACGATGGCCTTCATGGTGTAATAAGTATTTTAGGGGCGACAGAAGGCTTGTTTAAGCACCGACAGATTGATCAAAGCGTCATTATTTGCATAAGGTTGCAAGAGCAATTTGGCTTATCCTCGCGGCTTCGCACTCACCTCAGGGGGTAGCCTGGTATATTCGAGGCATCGTTCAAGTGACACGAACGTTTGGAAGAAATAGAGGGCGCCGGTAGTACACCCCATAATCAGAAGTGGGATCTGTGGGTGAAGATGGAAAAGGAAGTGGAGATATTCTTCCAAAGCTTGGCATTTCACAGTGAGAAGCATTAGTTACATCTACTACTTATCGCAAGATTGATTTTAGGATTGGTGTTTCCCCCATCAGCGCAGACAATACACAATAATTTTTGTTTTGTTTTGAAGAAAATGTTCGTGAACGAAAATTGTGTTATAGAGAAAATACTCGTTAAATAACGCACAGAACTTGCTCTGAAATCGCTGCTTACGGCCTTGGTTGTGACGCAGAAGTGCCGCACCATCTTTCACTCCCAGTTGAAAATCAAAGAAGACAGAGAGAAAAACCGCTATTCATCGTAGCGCTAATGGATGCATAGCGACACGCATAGACTTATGCAATCGAAAGAGAATTGCGCATGTGAGTGTTGTAATCTTGTTGGATAAGAATATTGGAGCAGATGAATTTACAAATCTGTATTCAAAAACACATTTCGTGTGTCACTGAAAAATGTTCTTTGATTTGAAGTACCTGGCTATATTTTTCTTCACATTGCTCCTATCTGAATCTTCAGATAATCGAGCAAACCTGTTATCTACAGCACCGGATATTTCAAATAGAGATGTCAGAAATTATTTCAGGAGTATAAAACGTGGTTCAAGAGTTGTGCATCTTATAGCTGATGGCCTAAGAAGGCTAGAGAGATGGGGCTAGAGGAGGGCTAACACGTAAATAAAAACCATGGAAGTGCCTACATCTGCTTACTGGCTCTGAAGGTAAAATCCAGGTCATACTAATCAACGACTTCTGTAGCCCTGTTGCGCGAATTTCTTCGACAAACTTCTTTACTGCCACACTGCGTTTGCGTCTCTTTCTTTGCTTTTGTTTGTTTGTCTTCAGCAAGCAGCAGTTACTTTAGCAAGCGGCAGTTACTTTAGCAAGCGGACTGGCATGCGCTACAGCTTTTGTCGAAGGGTTCTGCACAGCTGGTGCGCCCCTGTTGTATTCAAGTGCCAACGCGTTCAGGTGTCACAGGGCACAGACTATTGTGTAGCTTTCATGTTTCAATTCGTAGCTTTGTGACGGATACATTAGCTCCTCAAAACCAGGGATCCCTGGCGAATCCCCACGAAGGCGTGTGTCGCGAAGAAAGTAACAACGAAAATAACTTTTGCTCCACCGCTGGCATCGTGCGGGGAGAGCGTAGTGTTAGCGCTTTGGTCTACTGCTATGAAGACTCGGTTGCAGATCGCCTATGAACTCAAATATCTTTTTTTATTGTCTGTTTAGAAAGGCGGAAATTTCTTACGCGGGACAAGAACGGCAGTTTTTCGACTGTGAGACACAAAAGGCTGTCTCCATATTCCAGGCAGTAATGATTCAGGTAGTCAGGAAGGGTCATGGATTCACCTAAATCCACAGGAATACCGTTGTTGTGCTGAAGGATAGCCGGTAATGCTGAAACGTGCTGTGGAAAGAGCCCTGACCGGCATGTAAACAAACGCAATCTGCGTCTAACGCATGTGTGCCAGTGTACATCGAACGTCTGACGCATACTCAAATGGTTTCAGTTATGAGTTGAGGCTGAATGTTGGGCTAGTTGGTGTTGATTAGAACCATATTACCAGCGAAAAAAGGGACAAGAACCAAGAAAGAAGCACACAGGGCAGTCGCTAGTCCTGTCTAGCGACTGTCTAGCGATAGACTAGCGATTTCCCTGTCTGCTTGTTTCTTGGTCCGTGTACTTTTTTTCGCTGGCAATATGGTTGTAAGTTATATATGAGGTATCGGGAAGCCATTCAATCTACGTAAAGTTGTTAGAAGCCACACGCAGATCACACTCATTTCTTGGGGATCCACAAAATGGTGGATAACTTGTCTTAGTTACTTCATGCTCTCATCTTTTGTATTTTAAAAACCGCGTTTGCTATCGCGGCACAGGCAAACGTCACAAAGACCACGCCCTCCCCCGCTGCACCTACAGTGGAAGTATATTTACGCTGCTTTTCCTTGTTATAACTTTACCCCAATCAAGCAAATGTCCGAGTGCGCTTGAAATTCACACCAAAATATATCCCAAGAACACTTTATTACTTTAATAACCTCTCGGGCCTGTCAGCCAATCTAAAGACACATTTACGTAACGAGTTTTGGGTAGTATATATTACTTGTGCAAATGTTTGCAGGCTTTGCTAGGAATTGTTGCGTTTCCTCTTTATGATAGTAAAGTATTCAATACATAGCGACTTTTAACCAACTGTGACAGCGTTTAAATTAGTGTGACAGTATATTTCATTCGCACGCTGTTGTTGAATTTGGTTTTATGTCCACAGATTCTATTAAGAAAATTCGGAAAACAAACGACGAAGCAATTCTATACTAGTTCAAAACACACTGCAGTTTTTTTACATGCTTTTTTAGCCAAGAACTTCAGTGCCTCATTGTGGGACCAACAGGTCTTGTTGTTATTGTTGTAGTTACCCGGTACAGAAAATGGCCGCTGCCTCAAGCGGTGAATAAAATACAAACATTTCAGTTTATTGCATAGCATTGAATCCCAGTCTCCTGAGCCCATCCACTCGCACAAATCGTTGCAGGAATGAAAGAAGATATAACTTAAAAATGTGTGGGTTCGAGCTAGTTGGTAATCTATTATTCGATTTTCAAGCGCGAATATTCAGACAAGGGACGAACGGGACAGAGGCAAGCGCTAACTTTCAAATTGAAATTTTTACCTGCGTAAAACAATAAAAAGTGACTATCCGACTGGACGCTGTTTGTTAGCTATGAACTCACCGCCATGGAGGAGATCAGGGCGAGTCCCACAGTGCCTCCGTCCGCGAGGACGTCTTGCCTGGGTCCTGACCCGAACAATGCAACAGTAACAGTGGCCAGGACTCCAAGGAACCCACAGATGCCCCCCAAAAAGCGAAAGGTGCGGCTGCAGTCCAGGAATGTCAGAAGCGCCCGCATGCTGCTGTCTACGAGTCGGTAACAGTGTGCGCAGAAGCGGCCCTCGACGCCGTACGACCAGACCATCGACAATGAGTCACGGGTCTCCGCCACGTGCTGGAGAAGGCGCGAAAACTCGACACTCTCAATGCGCCGTGCTGCGTTTGACGCTTTAGACACAAACACCTGCAACGAGTACAAGGAAAGCGAGTCACACAGCATAAAATTTAGTACTGCATACAAAAGAAATGCTGCAAACGAGAATCAATAAAAAGTAAAACCATAAAGCCGTGATGGTGAAATTTGGACTTATGACATTATTCAATTTTTACTGAAAGAGCATTTCTGCTTATTCTGCATGAGAAAGTAGCGTTCAGTACTTCTAGAAATTCGTGGTAACTGTAACACTGAAGGATCAACAAGCTCCAGTTTTGAACACCACTTTGTTGCCTTGTCGCTGTCACCTACGCTCTTTGACCATGTATGAATTAAAGATTATGATGACAGGCATGTAATTGAGAGATGAAACAAATAATTACACACACCTGTGGTTTAAACATAACATTTAAATTGGGTATACATCTAAAACCGACTTCGTAACAATTGAAACCAACGAAATTGGGGATAGACCATCCGCGTTGGCTCAGTGGCTAAGGCGTTTTGCTGCTTAGCTAAAGGACACCGGTTTGATGCGGGAGGCAGTGGCTGCTTTTCACATTCAGGCGAAAAGCGAAAACGCCCGCCTGTTCAATATTCCTGCGCACGTGAAATATCCCCAGGAGGTCAAAAACTAATCCGGAGCCCTCCACTATGGCCCACCTGATGACCCTTGTGTAGCGTCGGCTTGTTAGGATCCACAGTCAAAGTGTACACCAGGCACTGATCGCGTTAGTAAACGTGGACACGCTGTCTGTACCCTTTAAACGGGAGCATCTCCTAGTGAGTGTGAAGTGAACGCCGCCTAATCATCTCTGCCTTTGCGACCTCGTCAGCCGCACAAATTGTGGATCTCCTGGCATATCACACCGGTGGCAAGAAACTTGCGTCGCTGTAGGCTGACTAAGGCTTACTTCACTTTGGTGGCTACGCCATCACAGGGAGCAGAATTATCTATTTGAAGCATTGAATGATTGATGCTTTCGCGCCAGGTAACAGCAGTGAGGCCTAGATTCACCAAGGAGCACACAGAAGGGTATGCACTAAAAATGTTCCACACGCAACCCATTAACAGGCGGTGGTGAGCACCGAACATAACTTTTACTGGTATCTGCGCCACGTACCAAGAGCACGAGAAAAACTGCGACAGTGATGCCGCTTAGCAATCCCGCTGTAGGTGCTTGGAGGCCGGTGACAGTAATCTTGGCGATGGCAGCTGTGAACGTTTGCATCACAAGCTTCGTGGCGAGGAACACACGGCTGTCGATGTACTCCAAATCGGTGGAGAAGCGGTTCAGCACTCGGCCTCTTGGTGTGGTGTCGAAGAAAGGAACTGGACTGGCGAGCAGGCATCGCAGCATGGCGTGATGCAGTCGCCCAGACAGATTCTGGAAACCCACAGCCAACAATACCGTGCCTAGGTACGCCGCTAGCACTGAAAAGGACAATACCAAAGTAACAGGCTTTACTACTAGAATTCAAGCTTTCAGTTTCAACCGTCAATATGAATGTTACAAGAACAATAAACTCTCCCGTAATAGAGGTGGTTGGAAGGATTTGAAACAGAGCGTACATAGAGTGGCACATGGCCAATTCACGGGTGACAACTAGCAAGTTTTATATTCTTCAAACGGGTGGTGTCCGTACTGTTAGTGGCCACCAGTTTTGATATCTATGACGTGGTGATTTTTTTTGCTGTCTATGTTTATTTGCGTGTGGGTTGTTGCAAATTGCAGGAGCATTTTCATGTTATTGTGGAAATAATCCAATGCAAACGTGAGCCTCGATTCGCACACCCTCCTCTGAAGTGCGGGAAACATTACGAAGGGCTCTCTGCCGCCCCAACACTAGGGTAATTTTATTTGTTTTTGCGTGAAATGTCGTCCACATAAATAAATATAGTATATTTAGCGCCATGCTTTCGAGATATAATAACAGAAGAAAAATGGAAATAATGCGGTATTACAACAACGGTTGTTTGTTCATTTTTTGAGGGACCTTAATCGACGTATTGCTCTATATCTGTCATTGTGCCCCGTGCCACGAAAACAACATTTGCATTCAGAGCCAATGATTACGGCTCCGTTACTGTGCCGGCGAGCTAGAAGCTGTATAATGCTGAGAGGCTGTAGCATGTTGTGAATCTTCACCGCAGTTACGGCCACTGACTTAACTAGGATGTACGTTAATGTTTTAAAGGGTGGTAAGCTTCTGGGTAGAGACAGTTGTTTGGATGAAAAACAACTGACAACTCTTCACCAAAAATTCGTTTTGCTGACAAAGACTCTTCAACTGAACGTAATATCTCGCAGCAGTCTTGATGAAAGCGCAATAAAAACCTGAAAACCCGAACCTATAAAAGGACCAGCTTGCCACAAGATTTGTGCTTAAAAATAAACAACGGGTAATCTCAATCTAGCCATTTACAGAGAGGCTGTGTTTATAAACTAGGACTCATTTTTTTGCGTCCTTTCAAGACGTATACAAAAACATTGAGCTGTGAAGGTCCCTCATTCCTTCTGTAGCTCACAAACGGTGACCAAAACCTGCGTGTTACGCGTTGGATTTTGATTGTAGTCCTGGACGAGTGTACAGCGTGTTGTTTGCATTACCGGAGTAACACAACACTCGAACCTCTGAAGTCATGCGCAAAGTCACTGACGTATGGAGCGCGATGACGCGCTATTGCATTCTATGAGTAGTGAAATCGATGTTACGCATCAACTAGCAGTCAAAGCTCAACTAAGCCATGCCATGGGGTACCCATACCAGTATTGATAAACCACGTCTAACCTACTAAAGATGTCTGGATAATATTCTAACAATGCCTGGGGCACGAGGGTAGCTTTCGTCATGGTTTTACAAGCCTTTTTGGTGTTGTGAAGATACTTGGCGTATATTAAGGCGACTCGCAGGAACCTTTCTTATGGGATAACAAATGGTACAATATGAAAAAGGCGCGAAAAAAAGACAACTCATAAAGAGTGTAGACAGGACGAGCGCGTCGGCCTGTGTACTGTCTTTCTGAGTCACCGTGTTTTCTTCGCGCCTTTTTCGTAATGTATCAATACCAACTCCCCCAACTTTCCATTGTGCATCACAGTTTGGCGTGCTATACTTGTCGGATACGCTCGTTTGCGTCAGAGGTTCATCTTAAGGTTCCTCGTAACTGCTATTGTTGCAAAATGATATGCAGCTTTCTTGGTTCGGATGTTGATACGACAACAATCAGCGGTAGTAGAGTAAAAGGGGCGAAAGTTCTCTTAAAATTAATTTTAAAAGCGAAGCTTCCGTGTCCTCACTGATGTCGTTGTGCACCAATACGTCCTGCAGGAAAGCCAACTTTCTCTGACGATGATGATCAATGATCGTGGGTGAAGTGAAAGATAAAAATGCTGCCCCTGGCCGGAATCGAACCTGAGTCCCTCGCGTTATGACACGGGCGTCTTTCCCATTGCTCCATTTCCACATGGTCGAAGCAAGCGGCAAGGAGCAGGTACCGATTCGCGCCGTACCCCCCAAACACAAACGTTAGGCCTACGCAGTGCACACATGAATGTTGTTGTGGACATTCTAGAAAAGTGGTGCGCACCTACAGAGTAGCACGTAGTCGCAGTGTGGGATTGGCCAACCAAAGAATCCATTACGAGAAAGCTTCGCGTTCAACCATCGGCGTCGTTAGACGGAGGTGTGCATGATTTTTATTTCAATCGTAATCCTAATAGAGCGGAACCTAAATTGGTGCAACAGCCTTAATTTTGAGCGGCATATTTATCAATAACTGTATCCTTTCTATACTTTTTGAAGTATTTTCAGTGTCTGTTAAGCTGACGTAGACGAATATTTCTGTGTGGAGTTAAATCGGGCAGAATAACGAATCAATGAGAAATAGGGCATACTATTTATAATTGTGTTTCACAGCCTTCCGTCGCAAATGCAAATAGGGAATTAAGTGCTTATTATAGAATGCGGTAGGCGTGAAAACAAACGTTTGCCGTTTCAAAGTTCCGTATCTTCGATGAGCGCCATGCCTCATGCAACACTCCAAACAATAGGAGATCACGACTTACAACCCCGACTCTTCCATTTGTATAATTAGTTTTAGAAACATGCAAGCCGTGAAATGTGAGCCTACCGTCCATGAGGCAGAAAGCTACCAGTCCGGTTACCCACAGCGACGTCGGCTCTTGTCCAGCGTTGCCTGCAGCCCACTGCTTTATCCAGTTCAAGTACATTCCAATTGCAATGCCTCTTATCACGTAGGCAAAGAAGCCAAGGACTGGCCATGGGCCGCTTAACTTCACCACGCACATAAATAGGTCCATCGTTCCCTGGAAGCGAAACATCGCAAACAGTGCAGACGTAAACAAGACTTTTAATTGTTAACAAACATGCGTCACAGTGAATTTGAGTGAAAGTCGACTTGAACGATGATAGAGTACACTTTTTATAATGGAGGTATGTACGGTCATCACCTGGATTCCCGGACTATGGAACCACTCCTACTTTATGGGTCATTAAAGTTTCGTACTGCTACTACTGTACCGCCCTACGCGACGTTTTTACGGAACTTGGTAAAGTCGCGGACTAAGCTAAGGAACCTTCCGTGGGCATTGCCTCAACTGTTGCCGGGAACGAACTGAATAAAATTACACGAATTTCTGAGCATTGCGTTGGCCACAGGTGCAACGGTTAGGCAAATGGTGACAAAGCCTACAAGAATAATGCAGAACAAAAATAAATGTCTCTTTCGTAAGTTACTTCCACGAAGTAAATGAAAATACGCGCTTAGTTTGTTTTCAGGGTCAGGTCTGAAAATACTGCCGAACAACACAGTTCATTCGAGTTCATAGAAGCCTACACATTGTATATAACACCGTTTTAGTAGGGGTCTAACGTGCCCCCGATTGAAACGCGCAGTAGATTTGAGAACCCGGTAACCACAAGCATTTCTTGGCGCGCAGATTCTACCGCGAACACGAAATAAGGCCCTTAACAGACGGCTCAGAATTGCACAAAACCTTTATGGGACATAAAGCGGCACCCGTTGTACGCACGTAAAGCCCTTCCGTGAAGCTTTGCACTTAAAAATGTGACGCCTTTGTTTTCGCCCATCCTGAACACACGACTCCGGGAAGCGTTATGCACGGGATGCTGCCCGCTTTCCGCCGTTTCCCCCAAGATGATTTCTTTGCGTTTAAACAAGGCCTCCATCATTGAATGCATTGAGTCCCTGTGTTTCTGTTTCGAGTTAGAGGTTTCGGCTTTGAGGTTTTGAGTTTTGAGTCCGTGTAACGCGCAGTTAATTTTGACGCCTATTTTAAGGGTGTGCATTAGAATCTAGAAAATGCGATTTTCTTCAAGACATTTCACCTAAGTGAACCATTCCGTATATGAAGAATTATGGGCATGCGAAATTCATACGGGGTGCTAAGCCCCCAGACTTAACCAATGTAGATAATATTTTCGGAAGCAAAATAATCAAATGATTTGTCAGAATAGAAATGTTTGACACAGTTTTCGTGTTTATGCTACAGTAAACCGCGAAATGCAGCAAAATATGTTTTCCGCATGTTTTCCGTGTCCTCTATACGGAATTCATACATAATATGATTTGGCGCTTTTGGCGGTAGCGGAGAGCTGAAACTGTTGTGAAAATTTTTAACGTAATACAGTACACAATTATCACGTGGTGCGGAAAAATATTCTGTTTATGCCGGCGGCGTGTCAGCAAAGGTAAAAATTCTGTTTTCTCATAATTTCATACGTATGGAACTTTTCAAGAGGGCACTGATAATGAACTGTGCGAAAGCGAAACGGAGATCGAATCTGTAACCGCATTTTCAACCGTATGCTTTAAATAAAGGTAGGCTGAAGCTAGAACATCAGGTTAGCATTGAGGAACAACAGTGTGTTGTAATGCGGTGCAATAACTTTAGGAAAGCGCAACATGGCACACATCAAAAAATGACTGAGCCGTGAGGAGGGTTACTGCGCATGTAGATCAAGATCAGGTGTGGGCGTCAAGATCAGGCGAATGGAAGCCTCCGCTTCAGACTTGTCTGCGCCACAGTTAACATGCTGTCGGGTGCAACGTGGCACCGACACAGTCAACGTACCGTATTAGACAGGCTAACTTCATCTGCAGTGATGCGACCTGTTCTTGAGTCAATTTCGTCGCCCGTCGTTGATAGGCTGAAAACAAAGCGACGTGTTGCTTATTCACATTCAGAGTCATGACGTTTCGTAACCGGCCGAAGAGTTCAGCTTTTCAGCCTGGCCATGCCAAAAACGCCCGTTCCGGTACTACCGAGGTGCCCGTGGTGATTGCGGCCCATGGTTGCTTGCGCATATCGCAAATTTAGGTTCCGAATATCCCACAGCTGGCGCTTAAAGCTTTTATGTAGCCCCAAGTACAGCGACAATATACCCAAAGGAGATGAACAATGACGACAGGAATGATAGAAATTACACTCGCACTAAATAGCTGTTAAGTTCGCTCAAGGAATTTTGTTCGTGAGACCAAGGTACTCCTTGGAATTTTGAAATGTCTGCGGTTTTTAACTCCAAAAACTTCAGTGAGCACCTCTCTGGGAACTATCCCATAATTTCATTGGGGAATTCAGAAACCTTATCATATGGAGGTTTAAAAGGGTAACCACATGGAGTGATTTTTGTGAGCGACGCAGCAAGCGGAACTCAGTTGTCTTCAGTGGAGTAGAGGTGCGGGCGACAGCGACCATCTGTGGCTCAAACCACGTAGTACGCTGCCACCAGGACCCTCTTTCGCTGTCGCTTGTCCCTGGCCAGCCAGAAGCAACCGACAAGCGAGCGACAGGACGTATTGGCCCGGCCACAGTGTATTATTACGCAGTTTGGGCGCCAGGTGGTCGTTATCACCCCTACCTCTAGTCCACTGAAAGCTATTGAGTTCCCTTTGCTGGGTCGCTCAGAAAAATCGCTCCATGCGGTACCACATGGAGCGATTTGTAATGGGTTTAATGGGGGTGGATTTAATTGGTTAGCATTACCCCAATAAACTCACCGAGTTCAAATTGCCGTGTTTAGCAAGAGAGAGAAGTTAACACCCTGCTAGATAAAACTACAAGAAGGAAGTAACTTTTCCGCCAACTGTTCGACTGGCAGCGTTTCCGGTTTTCCAGTTCAATCTGCAACACTTCCTTCGGTTTGGACCCAAGTGAAATAGGAAGGCAGGGGCACACCACGTATCCACTAACTTCAACAAAGATTGTGGGATATTGCTTACAGTTGACTAAATCAGCTAAATGCGTGAGGGAAAAAAGTTTGTTCCAGCATGTGTATTTTTACGCAATGATTTACTCAATAATTTTGGGATACAGATTCAGTGTTCACATTCATATAAAAACAGCCTCTTAAGCACCAACGTGGGCCACGCGAAGTTGGACGCCTAAAGGGGCCATGGAGATAAAATACTTGTTCTGTTTATTTAAAAGACTACTTTCCCCCGATAACCATTGTCCAAATTTTATCAACGTCTTCAAACTTGCACTCGACACATTAAAGAAAACACATAAGGCAATGACAACTTCCCAGCCACTTCTCGCGGAATTATCTATGACGTCACATAATTTTGTATGTGAGATTGTCTGACGCCGCCAAGAAACATGACTGGCTATTCGTAGTGGGGTCTCAATTTGCGTTTGATACTATCTATTGAGTTATAACGTGAAATTAACGCACTGATAGCTACGTCTTCAGTGCTAGCCCATATTACGTAGTTCCCGCCCATGCTACGTAATCATAAGTCGAAATTTAAGAATTGTGAACATTTATTGAGTTTTCTTGGTTAAAAAACGCGTTTGGTGGATTAATTGTAGTTACCTGAGTTAGCAAAAGCTACTTTTTTCAAAGTAAACAAAGGTTTGCATAGTCTTCATGGCCCGTTTAAGTAATAGTGCCAGCTGTGCGTTGCGCTTACTTGACGTTCAGGTGGAAATAACTGACTTTGTCACTAATCGTTTGCGGTATGGTCTCTTCAGCAGCTGCAAAACACAAGCACCTTTCTTAATCACGAAAAGGGTGTACAACACAAAAGTTCAATCGGTGCGGAAACCCTGACAGTGTTCTTGCTTTCGTTCTTATTTATATTTCACTATTAAGCAAGCCTTATTACAATTGTTTACATTTGTATGTTTAAATTTGTATTTGTACGATGTATTTTAGGTAACCCATGTCGTCGAGATCAAAATTTCCCAGTTTCGCTTTTTCTTCGACAGTCCCAAGCTTCCCGCCGCACGTTCAAATACTGTGAAGGGTGCGTAATAATAAGTGCACTTCTAAATCGATAAACGAATGGATTTAAAATTAGCGATTTTGATTCAACACTTGCAGTTCTCAGTTGAAGTGTGTATATTGTCGTAACGTGATGCATAAGTTGTGTCTTGCTTCTGGCTTCTTGGAATAGATTTTGGTGCGCACAAAAGCTCTCTTCGTTTTTTTTTATGCATCTGATGCAAGCTCTACTTCAAACTATTCCTCCTCTTGCGCATGTGGTCATTATGTCCTCTATCCACGCAGTGCTTCCAACCTCCTCGCCTACCTTGTGCTGTTGACAGGTTCAGTAGCTTCGCCACCTGTGGTCTCGTTAATTGTCTTGGGGCACCTTGAGTCCTTAATAAGGGCCTCAAAGGTTTGAAATGAGATGACTTGCTTTTGGTCCACTAATAAAATTCGATCCATTTGCTCAACGTAGCGACTTTGGTTACACACGACGATTCTTGTCTGAAAAATAAAAAAGGAAGGCCATTGTACGTATAATGACTTGTAAGCACTGTATAATATGAGAGGTTTTTTTAAAAATTAATTTGTTTGTTCCGTTCAATGCGCAATGGTGCTTGAAAGAAATTATCTGCTCTTAAAAAGAAAAAAAAAGTGATAGAAATCGTTTGTTAAGATAGCATTGCTGCCAGATATTTGTGTTAAAAGTGTGAAAAGGGGCAAGTTTTGCGCTGTGTTACCTCGCCCTTTGCCGGGCCCCTAGGTGTCTCACAATTAGGACAATACCCCACTTGCACTTCGCACATAAAAAACGGCGACGCTTGAACAGCCCGCTTAAATTTTGCTTTCTGAATTACGATACCTGCGACGTTACCGTGGCGTGACTAGTATGAAGCAGTACTGCTGAGCGATTTGCAACTGAGCTCTGAATGTTTATAGAATAAATTTTGTATGCAGCTCTCGTCACCAAGTAATTGATTCATGAAAAATAATTTTGTATACGTCAATTGCTTTCTGCTGATCGAAATAAAAACACATTTTTCATGAGCCTCACATATAAATGTAATGTGGCTTTCGAATAGACCCTTGAAAATATACGTTAGGTTTTTAAAACAATATATCATCAAGAATCTATGTTCACGTTGCTTAAAAAGAATGTACTGTCCCTGTGAAGGTATGAGAGTATTCCAAGTAGTAGTGTTTCTGATAAGAGTCCTTCCCCTTTTTTCTCATGTCCCACAACAGGACCTATTGGCTTCCTCCTATAATAAAGTCATCCATTCCATTCCCTGAAAACGTGGTCGTAACTATGTCTTGAATTTCGTTAGCCACGCTCAAAGTATGAGAAGCTTTTTCAAAATACGCCGTGTTCAAAATACGCCGTGCTTTCATGCTGTCGTCGCAAAATGTTTCTTCACTTTGTGTTGTTACTGGTGACGTTGTTTATTTTGAATGACGAGATTAAATCCGGGTCTCAATTAATTTTAAAGGGCTCCACCACATTCCTGGGTGACGCGTATTCTTCTCGAAAAGTATAGGTTACCTAATAACTTTCCCTTCGTCGTCAACGTTGTTGGTGTTTAGGAGAATTTGGGACCAAATGCCGTGGGAAAAATTCTTGAGAAAGCTTGAAACCAAAATAAAAATAAATAAATGTAGAACGCATGGCCTGAAGCCCACCATTTAGGACGATTAGTATGGAAAATAACGCCGATGAGTATTAAACTGATTTAGATAAGACTGGATAAGCTATACATATATTTTTTAATTTGTTCTATTCTCTGCCAATATCTTTAAATCCCTTCCAGATTAGTGTACAAGATCGGAGTTCCGATCATGCAATAAGCACAGCTAAGGAGAAAATTATTGTGCGTAAAAAATAGACAGCATGCAAGGACGCCTACCTTTGTTATATGGCAAAAGGTGCACCGTAGGTGCCATGTTTATACAAGCTGAAGCGCTTTTTCACTTCTGTTGATTTTTTTTTTGTTTGGGCCGTGACACCTGGGACCCAATTCTCTAGAACGAGAGGCCGTCGTTTTGCAACGACGTGGTAGCGCCATGCAAATGCATGCGTCGTCGGTATGCGGCATCGATTTTAGCTTCGGGAAAAGGATGAAAATCGCAGGAGGAAGCTCGTCCGAAAGGGCGCAAAGCCACACGCACTTCCCGCCGTCGTTTCGCGCGCCGCTTTTCGCCCTTGTGGAAAAGCGCCCTCCTGCGATTTCTACCCCTTTTCCGCCCCTAAAAGAGGCGCCCCAAGCCGAGAACGTATGCATGACATGGCGCTACCCCGAATGGCCGAATGGCATGGCTCTACCACGTCGTTTTGAAACTACGGCCTCAAGCTCTAGAGAATATAGCTCCAGGTGCCCTTTTTACAGTGAAATATAAATATCGACTAGTTTATCAGAGCACCGCCAAATATCTCCCAATTTCATTTTAATTTCTCCTACTATTCTTTGGTACACACTGCCATGTATTCTCATTCAGTTACCAGCATTCGTTGAAGCTGGCAAGTTTTGTAACAGAACAATATTGTGTTAATTATATAGGTATAGCTTTTAGTGGCAAAGACGTATCTACACAAGCGCGCAATTCCTGGCGTTGTCTTAAACTCCGGTCAGTCACCTTTGAACTGAGCAATCCGTCTTTCCCGATTACTCGCTCGAACACTCTGGAGGCGACTTGTACGTCCAGGGCACTGAGGGTGTCATCGAGGAGGTAAATACTGCTGTCACTGTAGGCGGCTCTTGCCAGGGCGATTCTTTGCTTCTGGCCGCCGCTCAATGTAGCACCCTGTTGAATAAAAATGGTAACCTTGAAATGTGACATCTAATTAACGTTTCATTTTTTTCCTTTCTGTCGCGTGCAAGTTACGATAGTTACAAATTGAAGTGCCTAAATAACTTACATTGAGTGAAAAAGCCGGTATCATCATATACCTGACAAAGCTTGCTGCAAACCTAGTTGGTTCATGGCGTTAAAAATTGTGCTAGCGCTGAAAGAACAATCCATAAGAGAGACGAACAGGATTCGCGGTAATATAATTGTGCATACTCGGAGCACACGCATCGCCGTCAGAAGACATGAAACACGTACTTGGGAAGCGTTCTATAGCGTGAGGCTTTCTATGGTGCGGTATTAATACAGCGGTTGCGATAGGTGGCCACCCACGCCAGTAGAGCATAAATAAATTAAGCAAACAGGAAGACGCTCCCTTCAGAAGAAACCAAGTGATCATAGAGATATGAAACAAAATTCAGCATCGTCGTCAACTGTCGCATGACAGACGGCAGGAACAAACGTTTCCGAACAAGTTGGGGATACATTGAAACCGTTTGAAAAGGTAATGCCACTACGAAGCAAAGCGTCCAAGATGTCAAGATTACGAAACCCTTCGACAACGCGAGGAGGAAGCAAAGGATCTCAGGTATTCAACTGACATTAAAAATGGATTCGCATTCAGGTCCCGTAAAAAGTGCTTTGTATTCCTCGGGCGTGTTTTTCTTGCGAATTGTAATTTTTTAAGATAAAGCGAGTAAATCGGTATCAGAATTCAAAGTTTTTAGTTGTGTCGAGACTAGAATGCGCAGACGTTACTTGTTGTCGCGAAAGCTACACTACGATACCTCGGACAGTCTTCGCGGGGGGACCAGTTTTGACCTTGAGCGCTAGAGGTCAAACCCCACCCCCTTTAGCAAGCGCCCGGCACGGAGCAGCGGCCCGATGGCGGGTAGAGACATGCGGCAGGGAGACAGAGAGCAAGGCGAGGAGGGAACAGAGACGTGCGCGGGACCCCCGTCGCCACCTGGCGGAGGAAGGCGAGGAGGCCACCGCCGCAGCGGTAAGCGCGTGTCACGAATGAAGGCCAGAAGGCCACGTGCGCCACAAAGCTGTGTGTGATGGAGGAGGACGAACTTTCAACTGTGGCTGCCCGAACAGCGGCGAGGCTTAAACAACGCCGGGAGGCGAAGTAAACACTGTATTCATTGCAAACATGCCTGTATATCATTGGGAAACGACTCCTCGACCACGCCTCAACAATGGGTCTAGCCAGGGCAGTGAAGCTTTCGCTATCAACTATTCGCACTTTCCAGCAATGGCGGCGCCGCCGCGCGCCTTATTTCCGAAGCTGTTTGTAGATGATCGGCGTCTCGGGCGAAGGCAGTCGGAGCGTTCGGAAACGCGGGGATTGACAACGCAAAACCAAAAAGCAGTCGAATGTACTGTGTACCACAGTATAGAAATCGCTCAGTACCGGGAAAAGCCAGCGTTCATACCTTTCCTAGAGATAAAAAAGCCCGAAAGGTTTGGATAACTATGCTCCGCACTGGAAAAGGTGTAAGCAACACAATGGGATTTGCAGTAGTCCCTTCACGAAAGCTGACTTCTTCGGGAGCTATATCCGTAAGTTTAGTTCGCTCTCTAGATATTGATGGTGTGTTTTTCGTGCAAGTTGAGTGTGTCGTTTACTAATAGATGGTTTGCAGCCACTTAAATCGCGGTTGAAGAAAGGCGCCGTGCCGCCACATAACATTCTATATGTGCACGCACGAGAAGAAAGTAAAGCGAAGAACCAAAAGGAGAACGTCATTGTTCTTTTATTAACGTGCTGGTTTCTTTTAATAAATGCTGCATTCCAGTTGCATTTTGTGCTTTGTTGGGTTGTTTGTGCTTCGTTCTCTTTTTTAGCATTTGTGTGATTACTGTTCTGAACTAGCTGCTTTTTTCTTTCTCAACCCCCCCCCCCCTCACACACACACACACTCTTAGGCAAAAAGGACTAAAATAGGGACTAAAATACAGCCGTTAGTCTTCGCGGGCGACCGTTCATCTTCGAGGGGAGTATCTGCGGCAGAGTACGGGCCGTGTGCATAAATGCAGACTAACTGTTCGTCCCCGCCGATCTATAAGGAGTAACGGGACGACGAAACGAATGCAGGTAGTCTCTTTGCTGCGTTGTTAATACCCTAATGGTTCGGCGCTGCGGTCGCTGCAGGGAGCGGACGTGTCTCGCATCGGCTCCGCTGATTTCGACTAATTGCGCCGGGGTAATTGAAGATATCAACGAGATTCTGTTATAGGGTGACGCAGCTTGACCCACGGAATCGACTGACACCATTTTCGGGCAAGTTGCATCGATTTTCACCCATTTATCGGCGAAGACCGATCGGCCAACGTGGTCGGCCAGCTAGGCCTAACCTAGGCTTAGCGCGACTTCGGGCCGGGCGCGCCGATGACGGCCGCCATGGCGGAGACGGCAACTACCCTGGAGGAGATGGCGACTACCATGGACATCGGAACCACCTCTCCACTTGAAGAAAGCCCTCGAGCATCGACGATGCAAGTGAATTACGACCACGGACGGGTGTCGGTAGCGGTTACCGGCACGGACCCAACACCGGCGGAGGAAGGAGGCGAAGACAGATGGCAGGTGGCGAGGCGGCGGATGCGGCGGCAGGCGGCCGGGGCGGCTGGCGGTAAGTAGGTCCCTGTTGTTTCTGCCACTACTCCCCCTGCAGCCCCCAAGAATCAGGCACGTTTCGCGAAGCAGGTCGCCGCTAGGCTTACCAAG
Organism: Haemaphysalis longicornis; assembly: GCF_048455015.1. Classification (NCBI taxonomy): domain Eukaryota; kingdom Metazoa; phylum Arthropoda; class Arachnida; order Ixodida; family Ixodidae; genus Haemaphysalis; species Haemaphysalis longicornis. The sequence goes on from NW_027526445.1 coordinate 47,737,738, forward strand.
GCAGCACGCATGCCGCATGCGCTGCCGAAGGAGGATATTAAAGTCATACTTAGGCCACGTGGCGGGCTAAACGTGGCGCGTACCGAGGCACCTAAGCTAATGGAAGCCATTTTCGAGATGGCAGGAACTACACTGCAGGAATCTAGGGAAGACACGATTTGTACCAACAATGCCCAAAATATCATAGTAATAAGTACCCCGCATGAGCAGAGAGCTCGAATGTACTCGGGCATCCGACTACTCAGAATCGCGGGTAGGGAACACGAAGTTAGTGCGTACGTGCCGGCGCCCGAGGGCACCGTGAAGGGCGTCATACGTGGCATCTCGCTTACATACACGGAGCAGGACTTGCAGGAGAACATCGTAAACGAAGCGAACCCGCTCGCGCTCGAAGCGCATCGAATTGGAAACACTACCACAGTAATCGTGGCTTTCGAGGGTACGAAAGTGCCTAGTACAGTAAAATTTGGAGCTATGATAACTAGATGTAGCCTTTACAAACAACATTACGAGGTATGCCATTGTTGCAGCAGGCTAGGTCACCGCGCAGACGTGTGTCCCTACCCGGACACCGAGGTATGCTTTGCGTGCGGAGTGTCCAATCCGGGCCCCACACACGAGCGAGAATGCAAACCCCGCTGCAAGCTGTGCGGCGGGGCGCACCCCACCGGAGTGGCGGGATGCAAGAACCGCTACAAGATCCCACACGTGGTCAAGCAGCGCCGATGGGAGCGCAAGCGAACGGAGGAGCAGCAAAGGCGTGCGCCAACATTAGGCCTAACTGACCTCCCGCAGCTGCGGGCGGCCGGGGAAGGCGCGAAACGGATACCACAGAAGAATGCTGGCGGCGCCCCGGCAGCAGCAGCTGGCGGAGGCGAAGCGAGCCGCCGCAGCGGCGGCGGCAATGGAAATCAAGTCAAGACCAGCCCGCGAGAGGGCGTAACGTGGGCAGCCGCGGTGGTGGAGCCGCGTCCGAGGCGGGAAGCTAACCCGCAGGAGCCCAGGAGCTGCGCACCGCAGCAGGTACAACCAACTCCGGAAACGATGGAACTCCGCAGTGAGAATGCGCGCCTCAGAGCGCAGCTCGCACAACAAGACCAGAAGATTGCACAACAAGAGCGGCAACTACAAGAATTCAGCAAGAAGCTAGATATGTTCCTTACAAATCAACAGCAACATCAAGCCCCAGCTTTACCATCGAAGGCAACGCGCAGACAGGCGCGGAGACAAGTGCGATTTCAGGAGCAAGAACAAGAGCAAGAACAGATGCAAACGCAGGAGCCCGAGCGGATACACGCCGTGGAACCGCGAATTGCGGAAATAGTCGAAGAAGGAGAAGAAACGGTACAGAACAGAGATTCAACCACTGAAGAAGAAGACTTCAGCCCCAGGGCGAAGAGGAGAGCCGCAGTAATGAACGCGATCGAGAGACGCCACCAACAGCTGGAGGAAAGCCACCAGCATCTGGAGGAGCGCATGGACCGCTTCGAGAGGGACATAGAGGCAATCAACCGAAGACAGGCTACGGTAGAGAGAGAGAGAGGAATTTTATTTAAATGAAATAAACACAGAAAGGTCGGCCTGACGGTAGTATATCTGGCCAGCTATTCTGTGTGTGGGAAGGGAAAGTGGAGGAAAGAGTGTGGATAGAGGACGAGAGAGATGAAGATGGCGGAGAAATAAATGAAGGGCTATGTATAGAAGATGCCTATACCGATACGGTGTATGTGTTAAAGTTCAGCCGGACGGGCCTCAACTACAATATCTCTGAGAGGCCGCTGCTGCGCAGAAATGTCAGCACAGCTTTAAATGCACTGTAGGAACGCTTCGCGTCTGGCCAAGGTCCCAGCAGCACTTCCTCCGACACCACACGACAGTCCAAACGGGCCAATGTTCTCACTAATTGTTCTCGAGGTTGCGCATAGCGTGGACAGTGGCAGAGAACATGCGAAATAGTCTCTGGTACATGGCATGTCTCACAGTCGGGGTCACTCGTAAAGCCAATGAGGTGCTTGTAGCGACGGGTAAAAGCTACGCCAAGCCGTAGTCGGTGAAACAGCGTGGCGTAGTTTCGCTGAATACCAGGAGGTAACCGAAACTTGCAGTCGGGGTCCAGGCGGTGTAATCTTCTATGACGATTGTCAGGGTGGGTCCAGTGATTCGCCGAGGCGTGGCGGAGAATGGTAAACAGAAGGGCGGTCGTGTCCGTCCTTGCGAAGGGCAGACGTACAACATCTGCATTTGCAGAAACCTTCTTTGCCTCCTGGTCAGCCCAGTCGTTACCAGCTAGCCCGCAATGGCCTGGTACCCACTGAATGGTGAGGACATGTCCTTGTTGCAGTGCCAATGAGCATAATTCGAGTACTTCCGCAACAAGGGCATAATAGGGTCCTTGCCTCATAACTCCGTTGAGGACCTGGAGTGCTGGCTTGGAATCACAAAACAGGGTCCAAGCTTGAGGTGATTCACGGGAGACTAAACGAATCGCCTCCCGTATGGCAACCAACTCAGTGGCAGTAGAAGTTGTCTTGTGGTCTAGTGTGAATCCTCGGGTAACGCATAAGCTTGGAATTACCACAGCCGCGGTGGACCGGGATGCAGTCACAGAGCCATCAACTACAGCAGACATGAGCGTCCGCATGGCCAACATGGAACGCATGCTACAACAACTCCTAACACGATTCAACGAGATAACCCACCAACAGCAGCAGCCACAGCAGCAGCCGCAACAACCGAGCACGACCCGACCAACATGGCCAGAACAGCGCTAACGCGGGAGCTCGTGGTGTGGCAATGGAACGCGAATGGCCTGCGCAAAAAGAAGGCACTCTTACAACAATACATGAGGCAAGTCGGCCGGCGGCCAGACGTAATACTCATACAAGAAACACACACCGAGACTCCCCCGGGCTTACCGGGGTACCGCTCCTATGCCAGCCCGCCCAGTGCAAGAACGGCTGGGAAAGGTGCGGGTCAGGGGGTGTGTACCCTGGTGAAGAAGGGACTCACTTATATCGAACACGGCCTGCTCCAAAACAGCGCCATCGAGCACCTAGCCATCGAGGTCGTCACGGGCCGCAAGAGAAAGGAGAGCACCTACATAGTAAACGTCTATAGCAATCCCAAACAGTTCCAACAAAGATTCAGAACCTTAATGCACACGACGAAACAACTGGCAGGGGACAACAGCGCGCTCGTGTGCGGAGGCTTCAATGCGCCGCACACGGCGTGGGGGTACCCGAAGTCTACGACCAAGGGCCAGAGCCTCTACGAGGAAGCTATGGAGGCGGAATATCACCTGCTGAACGACCCATCGGTGCACACGAGACACGGCACTTCCACGCAACGGGATACGAACCCAGACCTTGCATTCTGCAACACTACCACCGGAGTCCGCTGGCGGAACACGGGCGAAACGCTGGGCAGCGATCACTGCGTCCTCGAGATAACAGTGCCGCTGCGCGGCAAAGCGCCGGTCCCCCGCAGGCTAGCGATGACGGATTGGAACAAATACAGACAAGAGTTGGACGCTCTGACCGAGCAGATAGAAGACATTGACAAGTGGTCGCGTGAGCTCAACGCGGTGCCACGGGCAGCTACAACGGAGGTGGAGGCAGACGAAGGGACCCCGCAAGTCGACAGCCGCCTAGCACACCTGCTGGAGGCGAGGAACTCACTGAGGGCCCGGTGGAAGCGACAACGCCACAACCGGAGGCTCCGTAAACGCATCGCCCTACTAAACACCGAGATCGAAAAGCACAGCGAGGTGCTCTGCCGGCAGCAGTGGCAGGCGGTCTGTCAGGAAGCGGACGGCCAAATCCACAAGAGCAGAACCTGGCACCTGCTCCGTCATCTGCTGGACGAGAGCAAGACGAAGGGGACGCAACACCACATCCTTGCCCGGACACTACACAAGGCGAAGCAGGAGCTCGGCGAAGCTGAGGTCCGCCGGCGCATCGACAACAAATACCTTCCATCCACCCCGCCGACACCCCTCCCGAGTTACGCGGGCGAGGCTAACGCCAAGCTCGACGCCGACATCGAGGAGTGGGAGGTCCGGGCAGTCATTCAAACCATCAACTGCAAGTCGGCCCCTGGGCCGGACGGGGTGTCAAACAAAGCGCTGCGCAACCTCAGCGACGTGGCCATAACGGCGCTGACGGGTTACTTTAACAAGTGCTGGCGGGCGGGCAAGCTCCCCGCCAGCTGGAAAGAGGCCAGAACAGTACTGATCCCAAAGCCGGGCAAGACGCCGAGTATCGACAACTTGCGGCCCATCTCCCTGACGTCCTGCATCGGGAAGATGTTGGAGCACGTCCTCCTAAACAGATGGCAAGCGTACCTGGAAGAAGAAGGTCTCTATCCCGACACGATGCTGGGTTTCCGAACCAAGCTCAGCACGCAGGACGCGATGCTGCTCATCAAACACGAAGTCCTAGACCGACCGGCCGGCTCCATGGACAACAGAGCGGTACTCGGCCTGGATTTGAAGAGCGCGTTTGACAACGTTCGCCATTGAGCCATACTTCAACAGGTCTCGCGCCTCAACATGGGGGAGCGCTCCTTCGCCTACATCCGTGATTTCCTCACGGGCCGCACCGCAACGATAGTGGCGGGAGATATGGAACTACCCAAGAAGAGTCTGGGGAGCACGGGAACGCCGCAGGGCGCCGTGATCTCGCCAACGCTGTTCAACATAGTCATGATCGGGGTTGCCCAACGACTAGAGGGCATCCCGAACGTCGGGCACACCATTTACGCAGATGACATCACGCTGTGGATGTCCGGCGGCAGTGACGGCGAGATCGAGGCGTCCCTGCAGAGCGCCATCGACGAAGTCGAAGACCACCTGCAGGACACGGGCCTCACGTGCTCCCCGAACAAGTCGGAGCTGCTGATTATTCCACCGAAACGAAGAGGTCAGGGAAGCAAAACAGAACCCGACATCAACCTCCGAACTCGAGACGGGACGACCATACCGCGGGTGAAGACGCTGCGCGTCCTCGGACTGCACGTCGACGCCCTCGGGCACAACGGCCTTACCGTCACCAAGCTCGAGATGAAGATCATGACGGCATTACGGCTAATCAAGAAGGTGGCAACGCGGCACGGAGGGATGCGAGAGAACAACCTCCTGAAGCTGGTTCAATCATTTGCAATCAGCCATGTGGCATATGTGGCGGCCTTCCACGACTGGTCGGCGGCCGAGAGCGGCAAGGTTGACGCTCTGATACGCAAAGCATACAAGATGGCACTAGGCCTCTATACACACATCAACACGACGCGACTCTTAGAACTAGGAGTCCATAACACCTTAAGCGAGATAGCAGAAGCACAGCGCACAGCACAGCTAACTAGACTAACGCTAACCAGAACCGGCAGGTCGATCCTGCACAGAGTCGGTTGCCAGACGAGGCTGCAGGGGGAGGGAGACAGGGGACCGGTGCCACCGCCGCCTCCGCGGTCGTTGCCGCGCGGGCTGCTCGGCCTCATGCAGGTCCCGCCGGTCCACAAGCACATGGATCCGGAAACGAACCGGGAACGCCGCCTGGCCAGGGCAAAGGCCCTCACGGCCGCGCATGCGGCAGACACTAACGCCTACTACGTCGATGCGGCGGCATATCCGAACCGCCAAGGTACGTACGCTGTGGCCGTGATAGCGGCGACCTCAGGGGAGCTGTACACGGCGGGCAGCGTGCGGGCCCAGGACCCGAGGCAAGCGGAGGAGCTGGCCATACCGCTGGCCCTAACCAACCCCAAGTGTGCGACGGTGTAGTGTGATTCGCGCAGTGCTGTCATGAACTACGCCACAAACAGAGTGTCCTCGTGCGCGTCTAGGGTGTGCGGGGCCCTACCACAACGAACAATGCCGGTGACCATCAAGTGGTTCCCGGCGCACATGGGCCCGGTGGGAACGGGTGCCAACCGCAACGAGGGGGCAGACCGAGCGGCGCGCGTGCTTACCAGACACAGCGCTGCCCCGAGCTCCCCCCTCGTCCTGCGGAAGGCGAGGAAGAAGATGAAGAAGACCACGTCGAGGCAACTCCAATCGACACATACAAGGAGGTGCTGGCCTGGTATCGGGAGGGCAGAAGAGCCTACCCACCGCCGCACCGGAATCTTACCCGAAGAGAGGCGGTGCTAGTGCGCCAACTACAGGTGCGCGCGATATGGACGCCTGTGTTCGCCAAACACGTGTGCCCCGAATTATTCCAGACAGATAAGTGTGTGATGTGTGGTGACGGTCGCGCTACCATGCAGCACATGCTCTGGGAATGCCAGCAAACGGACTCAACCACTGCGGATCCGCTGCCGCCGCGCTTGGAGAGTGCGGTGACCAGTGCGGAATATGAACTACAGAAGATGGCTGCGCAGCTCGCGCTAGCGGCCATCGATCGCCAGCGGCCGAACTTGTCACCTCCCCACCAGGGAGGCCGGCGATAATAGGCACCCCCCGAGGTTTCCGCAGGCCAAATCAAGACGTTGTTTCTCTCTCTCTAATACCCTAATGGCGTCGTCGTTGCCCTTTCGCGCATATGTCTGCGAACAGTTTTATATTTCCAAAACACAAGCCATTGCAGCCACTGGGTGCTTTAGATGGTGCCACGGGAGAAATATTGATGTTAGTTATAAGAAAATCGCCTAGGGTAAGAGAGCGGCGGGTAATACCAAGGAGCAGCGAAGCGCGATTGCCATACGCTTCTAGGCGAGTTTATGTTGATACGCTGTGTTGCATACGATTCGTGCGAGGTAATAACGGCCAATGAAAGCTTTCAAGCGCCTTAACAGTAACGCAAAAATTAGTGACAATAGCAAAAGTGTATTCCTGAGCGTAATGAATATGTATATGTTTAACAGACGAGAAAAAACGCATGTTGCTGATGACAACTGCAAAACAAAAATGCTCGCTACAGGTAAGCGTCTCGAAGTTATCTTTTACACTCGGTACATAATTGCCTTGGGCACCAAAGCTATGACAATGCTGCAACTGCTGTAAAACCCGCTTGCAATTCCCAGTCGCAATCGTCTAGCGACGCGAATGTGAAGAATTCAGGCTAAGCAACACCGAATTCGCTTTCGCCGATGCGATGCAGGAAAATGTGGCATGTTTCCTTATTCTGACACTTACACAGACGACACCTTTCACATACGTTACATAGAGCACTTAACATATGTATCGAACACTAAGAAAGCACTTAGCTTGCGCCAATTTGTGCGGAAACAAATGAGTCGTCCGATCGCCCAGCTACCTATCTCAACTAGGCGAGCACGAGTTGATTGTTATTTACGAGAAAAACTATGGTTGCCAGGCTCTACTTCGAATCGAACTGAGCAATAGTCCCTAAACCTAGCAAAGCGCTAAGCGCAAGGCGCAAATCGCGGTCACGTTCGCTTGCACAGATAGAAATTCGGGCACTAATTGCAATGGATCTGTTGCGTTATGCACAGAACTACACGCTGTACACTTGAATATTATCTACCGCAGCTACAACCCGGCGGCGTGGTCCAGCGGATAGCGCGTATGGTTCCTTGTGTGTGTATCCGGGCGTCGATCCCTGCCGGTGCCGGAGTTTTTTTCTTTTTTCTGCACTCTACGCAGTTCGTCCTTGGGGAGCATCGGAACGGACCATCCGGGTGGGGGACTAATCGTTCGTCCCCTCGCAGTTAGTCCCCATAGGGACTAACGATTGTGGCAGAGGCCGTTAGTCCCCGAAAGGACGAACTTTTAGTCCTTTTTGCCTAAGAGTGCAGGAATGGGCGATGTAGGTATTTGTAATAAATAAATAAATTTGTTACTGCGGCATCGTCGTTTCCGACAGTGCGCTGAAAGCACAGCACGGCTGATGTAACAGGCCCTGCCGTAGAGGAATCAGCGTTTGATATTTAGTATCGGCATTTTTATTATTACCTGTAACCTGCATAAACGCCGTTGGATGTTTCCTTGTAAAAACAGCCCACAAAAATTTAATTTACTCGGATTATTCGCTCTTACCCGACACAATTGCGCAGGTGGCAATAACAAAACGCTGTGCTCGGTTGCGTCTACCGAGTTCTGCTTGGCGCCTAATATATATTCGTAAAGTGTGCTTGAATAATTTTACGAGCATGGATGGAAGTGTAGCATCCTTTGCCGAACTTGCAGTGCCAACAAACGTTCACACAGTGCGGTTGGCTGGTGACGCCATTCGGTTGCAGGCACAGTCCATCTATGCTTAGCATGTCATACATGGCCTCCCTGATGCCGCAAAACACTGTGTGACTGGAGTTATAAACTGCTTCGCCTTCGACAAAGCACCTTCGTGTCTCATCGGCAAGGAAAAAGATGGTCTGAAGAGACACTAATGGCCCCGGATCGGCTTTTTTCTCCAGACGCGCGCGCTTACACGACGTCCCGATCATCGTCCCGTCCTACATTTTGGATACCCCGTCGCGCCACCTATATTCGCTGGAAAGTGCGAATAGGGTTAACCAAAGCTAAACCAGAGCTATTCTTTTTAATGCAGACAGCCGCGCCGGACGCACTTCTGGCTGACACGCAAGGAGTTTCAAACGCAACAACTACTCAGTCATGAAAGGCATACTGGCTTCATATTCATTGTTATTCACGGGGCCATAAAATATAATGAGGTAGTTACCTCTGGCCAAAACAGTTATCTTCACAAACATCAAAAGTAATGACATTGTTCAAGAACCCATTTTTAAAATAACTCGCACAATTTTTTTATGGTTGCGAAAGATGACGGCATTGTGCTTCGTTCACCATGCAACTACACCTGCAAGTACCTTTTCTCCAACTTCTGTGAGATCACCGGCCGGAAAACAAGCAATGTCTTTCCGGAGGTCGCATGCGTCGAGCACTTTTGTGTAGCGATCAACGTCCAAGTGTTTACCAAAGAGAATATTATCCCTGATAGACATACTGTAGATGCACGCCGCTTGGGGGACGCATGCCAAGGGTCCCTGCAAGAAAAAGATACTTATGAAATAATTTCAGCACAGTGATGTGCATTGATACTAAATGATCTACCATAATAAAATGCCCAAAACTGAAACATAACAGCCGAAATGTGTGAGAGATACCAATCTAACCAGACTACTTGCTATATAACAACATTTTCTTTGTGACAAAACTAAACAAAAATGACAAAAATATCTTCATCCAATTACTTTGTTCTTTAACAAACGTTCTGACATTCTGCTATCATTTATTTTGTTATAAAATTAGCACATAGCTATATTTCTAAATGTTCACGTGCCCGCGAAACGTGCTTTAAAAACATAAAGAAATGTGGTAAAAATGGCCCCGCATAAAAAAATTTCATGTTTGTGTTGCGGCGTTTTGTTTTTTTAGGTTGGTTAAAACTAATGCGATTGTGACACGAAACTATATATGTAACAGTATAAACGGAACTTACATCATGCTGCGGCAACAGCATTTTTAATTCTTATGTTTGGGTCCATTACTTTTCCGCCATAGTTTGAGTGGCGATATTTGAAAATGATGTCTCAGTCGTAGCAACAATAATATGAATTTTTCTCTTTCGAATGATATAAATTGACGTTGTAATGCTGTTCGATTAATGTTTCGCGAAGTGAAAAAGTAGTGAAGCCTCAATACAGGCGCTGTTAAAGTATGCCTTTGGTAGCATAGGTGAAAGTTGCGTCCGACATGTTGCATTCTGCTTTGAGCTTTGCTTGGCCCCGAAACTCATTGTGGGCAAGCCTGTTTTACAGCCGAGGCCAACCCTGTAACACATCGAGCAATCTGGAGTGATTGAAACGACGATGTCGCCAACGGGTCCTGTCGGTGCGTTGTCAACCGACGTTGTCGGTGGCGTGAAATGAAAGCTGCAAGGTCCCTGCTTTCAGAACTTCCCATTGAAGCAAACGTGAAGTCACCGAAGGCGACACAGGGTACGTGGCAAAACAGCAGGCGATGGCGACAAAACATGTCAACAATGTAGCACGGCGTCAAAGCAGCACATGACAAATCAGCACTGTGACGAAACAGTGAAAAGTCAAAGCAGTTCGCGAAAAAACAGCATAGCGCGCACGCCGCAAGGATAACAGTTTAATAGAATTGCATCTTGACGACCGTCCGGTATGAAAGCAGCGGTGTTGATTTGTTTCCAACCCTCCAAACCGCTTCCGCTCAGAGACTAGCCAAAGTCGCAATCAGAAATTAACAGGGGGCCTGGCTAGTCTCTGAGTGGAAGCGGTTTGGCCGGTTGGGTAAAGAACAAAAAACGATTCTGCCATGCAAAGCAACTGTCCTCTTTGTTGTCGCTTAGTAGCTGCAAGGGAGCAGTCTTATTTGATTATACAAAACATCCAAAATCGCTTGCGCTTAATAAGTAGCCAGTCCCTACTATTAACAGGGACTGCTTGCCAGTGAGCGTTAGTTTTGTCGGTTGGTTTAAAACCAAATCAGAGTGCCCCAACTGGCGACTGGGCAGTCTGATTTGCTTCATACTTCCAACCGCTTCCAGTCAATGACTAGCCGGAGTTACTATTACTCATTGATATAACACCGGTTCAAATGTAAATGACCCCTTAAAGGGACACTGAAGGAAGTTGTTAACATTGCGGTACTGCGAGCGCAAATTGTAGTCTGGAGTCTGTAGGTCATGTTTCGACCGCTCTCGCTGCGTTTACGCGGCTTTAGTCACCAGAAAAATCTAATTCGAAAATGCTGTCCTCCTCTCTGCATCCTCGCCCATTTTTCGGTGGCGTTTGTATGACGTCAGAAAAAAATGGCTTGGCTTGACTGCTCCACTGCACGGCTCGCCGACCTTCCGACAGAGTCAGTCAGCACAGTGCTTATATAGTTTGCCGGCGGCCAACGGGTCGTCGCAATTCGTTCACTCAGTCGAAACTAAGCCACGACACGTTTGTGAATAGAAGAATGGGCCTTTCTTTTGTTGGTTTGTGCACTGTATAAAGCTCCAAGTACAGGTCGCTCCACGCAAGCGCTGCACAAGCGCACATGTGACGCTTCGCTGACTGGTAGGATAGTAGGAAAATGTAAGGGCATTTGAAGGCGGGCGAAGAGTGAGCGAAGCTAAGATAGGTACTCAGTTAATGAAATCAACCGAAATGTTTACTGAACAGCGTACAACTAGGGTGCAGGAAGCACTTCTTTTGCGCTGGGTGAACAAGCACAGCGGTCAGCAGCACGACCACACATCTGCGAACGCCTTTCCATCTAAGAAATGCAATGGCTAGACATGACATATTGTGGAAATTTGGGGGGACGCTTACAGCGCGAGCGCTATGCAATAAATAGTCATTTATGCTGCTTGTAATGGTAAAACTAAATAAAAATGTAAAGTGGTTATACATTACATACTTTATATTTCCAATACTGGCAGCGCTGGCTCGTGGCCGAGTGGTCTGGAGCGCTAAGCATATTATTCTGCTAGTCGCAAGTTTGAGTCTCCGAGAGTGCACGTTTTTTCTGTACTGAATTAGCCATTTCTGCACTGTAACGTTCATTGCTCCACGAGCGAGTTCGCACAAGGCGCGCAGACAGCACTAAAGCGCCAGCGAGTACTCGTTGGCGTGCTGTTGCCATAAGCACCGACTTCTTGCGAGCAGTGGGCACAGGCCACAACCAGCAGACCCTTGGCCTTGTGCGAACAAGATTTTTACGATACAGGCATGAGTGAGGCAAGCTCCAAAGACGGGGGAAAAGCTCATGGGATTTGAGCATCTGCGGTGACGCGGAGGGCGTTTATCCACTGCGTAGGCCTCGGCTATTGATTGCTACGATTCCAAGCCGTCCTGGTAGGCTTATCTGACGCATTTTAGAGCCGACAACATGGCAGAGGCGCGGTATGGCCATTACTGAGACATCGAGAATGCCCATACAATGACAATGTCAGATGCCAAGCATGTTTCACACAACCGAAACTTGTTTGAATGCTAATCTTGGACATCGTCCGATCACGTAGCCCCTTTACCTGACGTCACTGCTCACTGCGGTTAGCTGGTGCAGCCGCCGGAAACTGCGCATAGTAGTTTTCTTCTTTCAGGCTGTATAAAATAAATACCGCCTTATCGACCGGATAAACGATGAAAAGTGTGTTCATTTGAGCCAGTATACGCAGTGCAAGCAGAAACCAGGAGTTTGGCAAATTCACTGCAATGTCCCTTTAAACTGTTCCATAAAAGCATGCTGTTTGACGACACGCTGTTGTCTATACAACACACATTATACTTAAGTGGGCAGTCCCAGCAGGCTGTCAATTGCACCGATGCCTCACTGATGACATACCAAATCTGTTCCGCTGAATTTGGCTCTGTCGTATATTCGCCCGTAACCGCCATCAGCTCATAATTGATGGTCCTGCACCCGTGACTGAACTGGAGCACGTTAGTCGTGTCCGTGACGACTCCGCTACTCTAGAAATAATAACCCAGTGCGCGCTTGAAAACAGTATCTACAAATTGGTGTAGTGGTTTGACAGACTGTCCCGGACTGGCCATACCCATCTACGACCAACGTCAACAGTGCAAACTGTGCTTTTTGGTGCCACTGACTGAGTGAACTGTGCATCTTGTGAATAGAACTCCAAAACTAGAACTGTGTACACTGTGTGAATTATGTCCTTTCCCTTTCTCCCCCCTCTCCCCCATCCTCACTTCCCCACAGGGCCTCATGGCCTCTAGTTCTTAATAAAGTGTTTCACTCACTCACTCATGCTGTTGCGCCGGTGCTGTTTTGTCGCGTGCGGTTATGAAACCTCCCAGCAACAAGGAGGCAATGCCTTACTAAATGAATATATTAAACATTTGTGTCGGTGATATCGTGTTATCGGTGATATCGGTGATACAGACGGTGATAGCATGTGCCCTTTTTTGTAGGTGGTTATACTTTACCTCGATATTGTGACAGAAGAGCGTAAATTTGCAGAAAGCAATCAGCAAATCTAAATGGTTGCTGAATTTCTTGGAGAAAGCACAGTTGGTTGTTAAAAAAGGTATTCGTTTCATGCGATATTTTGAACTAGGATTATGGAACCTTTAAAGCTCTTTTTTTTGCCGATTATATCCTCGAACCATATAGTTGAAAAAATTCTGCAACTGCTAAACGGTAATCGAGGAATTGAATGGAACAATTAGTTTTGTTTTATAGGAAAAAGGAGTAAGCCCTTAACTGTGTCTGTGTAAGATGAATAAATATATTGTACTGTCTTTCTTCACAAAATTTTATTAGGTATTCTAGCCTGTATGTGCGACGTTAAACCAGAGCTCCGGGGGACATAGTCGTTGTTAAGTCGAAAGACTGCGAAAGCTGTTCAGTGTTTGTATGGGCGGAATTAGCATAATTATTTCTTCTTACTCACAGATATGCTTATTCACAGTGAAACAGCAGTCTTGTACTTTGAGCCGGCAGCCTCAATAAAAAAATTCCCCGCATTTCCCCGAGGGGAAGAATGTGAAAGTGCGAATGCACGAGTTGAATTTGCGCGGTTCGGTAATGTTCGCGAAAGAGAGATCACACACACACACACACACACACACAACTACAAAGAAAGAAAGATGCATTTATTCACAGACACCTATTTGTGTTGTCGTTGTACTTGATTGCTAGAGCGGATCTCAGCTTTGAAATTTCGTGTCAGTACTCCTTTAAGCGGGTGCATTAGCCGTTCTCACGCCCGATTCCTGGCCAATCCCCCACGTGGGTATGTGCCATGTCAGCGGCCAGGCAGCGCGCGCCCATCTCCCCCCGTTGCCAAGGAAGACGAGGAGATTCCTGGCCAATCCCCCACGTGGGTATGCTATGCGGACATCGCCGGTGGACGCAGGTTCAGGGTCGCTTAAGAAGTGCATCGCACTTAAAATGCATGCTCACCTTTTTCCCACAATAGCCGCCATGTTGGTGCATCTCCCCTTGAATTGCACGCAGAAGGGCCGACTTGCCGCTCCCTACAAAGCCCACCACACCCACCAATTCGCCAGCTTGTGCACCGATGTTCACGCCTTGCAAGACAATTGTCGGCATTTCTTTTTCTTGGGCTGCCTTTGAATGCCAGCTAAATGAACACCTGGTCATCAAAATATCGCCATCTGCAGAATAAAAGTGTACAAAGCTTTATTTCAGGCTTCTGCATCAACGCCGTGGTGATCATACCAATGGGTCGTAGTCAGAGACACTGGTGAACAATAAAGTTTTTTGTACCACTAATTAGTGAACACAAAACCTTTTCAGTGAGATTTTACTAGATCTTTGCTAAACTATTTTCACTTCAAAAAGGCACCATCGGCATAGACGAAAGCAAGCTTCGATGTAACTATTTCTCCCTGGGATAATGACGGCGAAATGACGTTTGGTGCATAGGTTGATAATTGACTTTTCTGGCTGCGTCTTTGTTACGCACAGCGTCGCGTGCACAGAATGCGCGCTATCCATCTCACAAGAGGCAGAGAAGAAATTTCGCAGCGCGTTATGCTTTCCTAATGTTGCGTTTACAGTTTCCGTTCCGCCCTCAGAAGGCCTGATATTCCTTACATTTGGTTCGCGTCTGAAGAATATTGTCCTGATGGTGTAGTCCAAAAGTTAACGGATTTCTCGAAACTAGAGTAACGTGGGAAAACACTTACGGGCGATTAGGATACCACCTTAAGCAAAATTTGGGGAAAGCTATTTAGGTGTTGGATTTGGGGATATATTTAAGTAAAGATTTTAGGGAGACCTGCATGCTTGTACACTTAAAACAAAGTGAGGCATCTGTTAAAATATGCAGACAGACCTCCAGTGATACACGCAGTGCTGTCTGAAATAAAGAGTAACGTTGGGCCTGAGGTGAAGTGTTTCGGGCGGTATCGGGCCGGGTGAGTAAATAGCTTCCAGTCCCGGGACAGGCCCTGACTGAACAAAACAGCCCAGAAAGTACCATATTTGACTTACAGTGTAATGGTTAATATAGGTAGCTTCAGCGGTGACAAATAAACGCAAAAAACTCGGCGTAATGCGACTAAGCATCTCAAGGTACTCATGTATCCTTCCGCGTGCTCCTTGCGGTCGCAATTAATAAAATCGACACCCTTGGCGAGCACAACTTTTAATCGATTGGTTGAAAAAGTAAATGTTGCGCTCGCACTTTTTTAAATGACTGCGGCTTTGAAAATTTCGCGCATTTTAATTTTGACGTCCTGCAAGGGCTCCGCGATTTTTTCCCACAATGTCGCTAGCGGTCACCTGTAAAAACAACTACTTAGTTACCTTTTAGTTGAGTGTCCTCTATGGTTTTAGTTGCGCTCTCATGACGTTCGTCTTCGCTGTACAACGTGGCGATCCGCTTGATTGCAAAATATGACTGAAAAAAAAAAATAAAACGTGCTCAGGTAAATTGAAAGTAAAGAATATGGGTGTTGCCATACCTTTGAATTCCTTCCCGCTTTCGTAAACTATTGCTTCCTATATTTAAAAGCAATCATAAACAAACAGCAATGCTTGTATTGTAGACACTCCTCTTAACACCGCAATAAAAAATCTTCTTAGGCAATGAAATACAAGTCGGGCACTTTTTCTTCTTGAAGTGCTCGAACAAGAAGGTACAAACCCTTTATTCTCGAGTGGCTATTGCGACCGTACTATAACTGGTCCCGAAACTAAACTTGCAAGGATCACTTCATATTTCAGAAAAAAAATTTTCCTGTTTTGTGGATACGTATTAGTTAAGATGTAATGCACAATATTTTAGTCAATTATCCGCGTCATAACTTACTATTTGTTATTACCTGGCTGTTTTTCTATAAGCTGTTCTCTGGTGCGATCTTCACTTTTGTACTGCTTGATAAGCATGAATGTTACCTTCGTATATGTGTTTTTCCTGCCACTTTTAATACATGTACATCTTTCTGAGTATGTTCAATCATCTTGATTTTTTTACTTTGGTTTGTATGTCCCGTTTTGAAATACCTCCTTTGGGGGCCCTTAATGATCATTTTAATAGAAAAACGTTGGAATCCTGTTAAAAGTATGTGCTATGCGGACATTTTCTCCATATTTTTTTATCGTTTAGATGTCCCTTCGTGCTGTTGTTTAAAATAAGCGGCAGGGCATGCCGTACCATTTCAATTTCGCAGTTGACGATCTGATATGTCACCAATAAGCAGTAGTGTCGACGAGCGTATAGGTGGTATTCGTTGGAAAGTTTAGCCGTCAATTTCGTCGCTTGGCAACCCTGGAAACGGCCACAGACATGGCGTATGCACCACGGACATGGCGCGACTTGGGTCACTGGGCCCGCACGCCGAAGAAAAAAAAAAAAAACGCCGGCGTGCGTCGCCTGTTCCGTTTCAACCCGATTCTCAGCGGTGGTGTCAACAGAGATGTTATTAATCGCACTCACATTGGACTCGAGGTAATACTTGGCGTTAGGCGAGGTAGAGTTTGTAAACGTGAAACACACCCGGGCAGCACAGGACTGTTCGGCCTAAAACAGGCCGGTGTACTTTGGCCGGTCATTTTCTGTCCGGCCGTTTTCCGGCAGCCATGTTCGGCCCATGTCCAAATGTGGGCCTTTTGGCCGTATACGGCCGTACTCCCATGGCTGTCCAACGGCCAGTGTCCGTCGGCCATTCGACCGGCTTACGGTCATACGGCCAGACTCCAGCCGTAGGGCTCCGGCCATTCCAAAGTCACCCGTGTACGGCCGAAGTACGTCCGCCGGAGGACAGCCGAGATGCGGTCGTCGGACTCCAGCCGGACAACAGCTACCGGAAATACGGCCGTGCTACGGGCATTGGAGTTCAGCCACAGTACGTTAGCTGTACTGAGGCCGGTCACTGCATGTCGCGCAAGCAGATGACTCATTCGCGCAGTGCAGAAGCAGCACAAACCCAGCATTTTGGGTCCAATGCAGCCACATCAAAGTGAGCTCGCGCGCAACCACCAGCCGTCAAGCTTTCAGCGCAGCCTTGCTTAATTACCAGCCTCAGTAGACAGCAAAATTCGTTTATTAAACAGTGCTCACAAATTGTCGTTCCTTTAATTGCTGTGCCTCATTTACTGCCGAACACAGAAAATATTCAGTTCTTTGTAGAGCTTGAATAGATGTATTGTCCAGGTCCTGATATCCTCTGTGGGGCGGCTTACCTGTAATAAACGGGAAAACAGGAGGGGGGGGGGGGGGGGGGCGGAAGGCGCATACTTTAGTGGGTTGAATTTCAGAGAGATAAACTGCGCCGCTTTTAGCCAATTTCTTTTAGGGCAATATTCCGGAACACTTTCATGCTATGACTACATAAACTATTTTTATAACAGTTGCTTGACCAATTTTGATGAATATAAAACCGGCGTGAATGCCTTTACGAAGCGTTTTGGTCCTCAACAAAACACTCAGGAGCATTTAATATAACTCCTTCACAAAAAAGTATATCCAGTTTTTCCCCATTTTTCTTGCAAAGACATTTTCTACTCGATCAACTTTTCCTGATGATCTTGCGCAGGGCTAATCCTAAGAAGGAGCGAACAGGTACTTTCATTTTCAATCTATTTTAATGTTGTTTTCATGAGTATACGTCCACACCACTTAATAGTCCAAAAGAGCTTAATTTTCCTCTAATGTCATACTACGTTAAAAAAATTCTAGGCGCGTCGCGAATGACGCCCTGCTTCAGGTGGCTGCAGTTGTATCCCTTTGTGTTCACGCAAGGAAAGGCGTAAAGTTACATAATTTGTTTCAAACCAATAACATAGCAATGGTAGCATGTATACAGGAAACCTTGCATACTGCAACGAATAGGGCAATAAATATTTTATTGGTCAAGGTGGAATGCGTAGGGTTCTCAACCCGTCGGAGGCAAACTTGCCCCTCTGGAATTTTATTTATTTACTTCTTTATTCATTTATTTATTTATTTTTTTTGATTTACTTATTGATTGTTTTATTTATTTATTTATTTTTATTCATTTATTTATTCATTGTTTTATTTATTTATTTATTTATTTATTTCATGCCTGCTTGCCTTTGCATGCATTACAGAAGGGAGATACATAACAATAAGCATTAAATATGAGACAAAATAACAAAATAATTCTACAAAGCGCGCTGAAAATCGTCAATATAAACAGTTAATGCAATCATACGTGGAAGATAATTACACTGCAGTATTGATGTAAAATAAAATGAATCGCGCAAGGCGTCACCTTTAAAGGAAAGATAATAATTTGCTTTAAGCTAGCGGTCCCACTTTGCGATATGTAGAATGGCGCTTGGACATACTTCTCCCCTTCTACAACAGTTTTCGAATGATAGATATTACGAAAAAAGTTAAACCTGTGGTTTCGTCTGTGATCTTTCACGTCCTGCCATTTCAGTTTATTTTTACTTTCTCTCATGCTAAGTTGAGCGTGCCAATTACCTAATACGAATCGCACTGACATATTCTGTATGTTTTCGAGCGTATCAACGAGCTCTTTTGTGTAGGGATCCACGAAAACACATGCGTACTTCAAGATTGAGCGCACATGAGTTAAATACGGTTGTTCTTTTCAGTTAGATGGAGGTTCACTGAAATTTCGTCTCAGAAAGCCAAAAACATATGCAGCTGTAACTTTCACGGTGTGCACCTGCCTATTTAACCTCTAACCACTCCCTAAATAAACTCCTAGGTATTTATATTCCTCGGCCGTTGTCACAGCAGCATAATTTACGGTATACGTATCCAATTGGAATGAAGGTTTTCTTGTAAAGGTGCCGTTAACAGACTGTTTAACATCCAAAAACTTTTCTGAATCAGCACACCAGGATGTTATTAAATGAGGATAAAGCTGCAGGTATACGGAATCACGTTCATTCGCTATAGCCCGGTTAACTACACAGTACTTTTGAACAAAGCTATAGGACCAATAGTAATAACGATGCAAAAATTGATTCATTCAGTTCATAGGATGAAATGTACTACGCAGAGGGTGATATGCAACACCATCATTTGCTTTTCTGCAGTCCAAGAATATACAGTCAACCACTTTAAGCTTATCTATTTCAAGAGGCAAATCGTGCGTGAACTCAACAATCTGCGTTGAGCAAGAAAATCCTGACAAAATCCGTGTTTGCTAGGATGCTGGCGATTATGTTTACCCAAATGAGTCATATCCCAAGAGTAGCTAAGCTCACCTTCAAACATCGGAACTAAATTAACAGCTAGGCTTCGTCAGTGACAACGCTCTGTTGTTATCGCAAATTTAAAATCATTTTTTTCTAAATAGGCAGTCATAAAATCCCCTGAAGTAACATAGTGCAGGGCACGAAGTTGATCCTACCAATGCACGAGCGAGTCTCTTCTACGTTTATCACCAACAACATAGTGCAACATTGCTTGTCGCAGTTTAATTGTAAGCAGAATAACTTGCGCTTTGGCTCCCACTTGCCTTTCTTTGGTGGGGAGTCCTTGACATGGTGGCGGTTTAGCTCCTGCGTGGGGTCGCTTGCTCGACGCCCTTGAAGGCCAGTTATTTTGGTGAACCATCTCCATCTCGGATCGGACATCCCTGGCGGATCGATGTCTCCAATGCTCTCCATTTCTTGAGCGGGCGAATAGCCTCGAGATGATGCATCGACGAAGCCGGCGGCAGAAGCGTGGTAGCGGCGATGACTGGCGAGGCTTAGCTCACCCGTCGGTGTAGCACAGTCTTCTTGTGGCAATAAATGACATTTCGATGGCCTAAAAGGTTCCCTGCTAATGTCCAGTGAGTCCATGCACCTTGCCCGTTCACCGAGAACACTCATTACTGTTTGACAAACGATGTTCGTTCATTTAAAACGTAGAAACACGGAGCGGATGAAAAACGCGTCCGCGTCGTTCGGCTCCCTAACGGCTTTTTGTCCCCCCAGGAAAAAACCGGTCGGTCTGCTTCCTAACACGTCTGTGCATGAATTCTCGGCGCCCAGGCGCGAGCCGTTGTTCGGCTGTATGCCGTTTGCCGAAAAAAGGACGTATAACCAGATACCTTACGTAGGCCGGTCTCCTCTTGAACACCGGTTGCCAAATATTCTGTTGCCATTCGCTTGCCGTAATTCGGCCGAGGACAGCTAACCGAATGCAAAACGTATATTCTGGGGCCGTACGTCCGCCGGACGCGCGGTTCACCGTTGAAACAACGAATGCACGGCAGCCGCGCTCCGGCCGGTCTCCTTTCGAACACCAACTGCCGCAAGAATACGCATATTCTGTGGCCGGTCGCCTGCCGTGCTTCGGCCGATTACCGCTTCCCGAAGAAAAAACGGATGCCCTAAGGCCGTACTTCGGCCGTTCTCTTTCTCAACATCGGCAGCCGTAAGAGAACTGAATATCTGGCAGCCGGTTAGCTGCCGTTGTGCGTCCGGACACGGGCGGACGGAAAAATGCCGAAGCGCTGGTTGCCGAATGTTGGCCGTTCAATGCCTGATCAGTGGCTGCCAGAACCTGGATGCTGGCCGGACATGCCAGAAAGCGGCCATAGACGGGCCGGTCTTGGGGCATACTTTCTGTGCCGCCTGGGCAGTCATGTGCTTAGTACGGACAAGTACCGCCATCCCGCGGAGCCCGACGTAACGAGTGACGGCACACTCACACGGTTGCCTGCATGCGCGCCTCGCCAGTGAATACAAGCAATATGTAGGGCGGCAATACCCTCTATCCACTTGATTTTTTTTAAGTGCGAATGCACTTAAAAAAAATGGCGGTGGATGGTTTGGGGTCGCTTATAAAGTGCGAATGCACTTTATAAGCGACCCCAAACCATCCACCGCCGGCGGCGGCGGCGGCGGCGTCCGCAGTACTCCTCTATATTTAAAAAAGAAACAGCATCCGGCGCCAGGTTTCGATCCGAGGACTTTGCGGCCGCAGCGCGACGCTCTACCGACCAAGCCACGGACACGACGCTGATATCAGTGTTAGTGACGCGCCTTATATCTTTAACGCATTCAAACTACGTCGTCAGCGGCGTGCGTTGGCGACTCAGCGGCGTTATAGCGGCTTGATAACTGCGTGGTGTACACGTGATACTACAAACCCGATGGAAGAGATGGAAGAGAAGGCGGCGAGGCGGTGGGCTGCGGGGGCCGAGCGCAAGCGCCGCAAGCGGGCCGACAACCGTGCATTCGCACTTTCACATTCTCCCCCTCGGGGAAATGCGGGGGAATTTTTTCTCTATTGATAGTGTTACGGGGAGTTGTGTATTTGTATTCACGACATGGCACTCTTTTGATCAAAGCGAACTTTCTTGTACTCTCTAATGTCCATTAGTGCAGAAAATTCCCAAAGTTTAACGCGTGCCACCCTCTTGAATTTTTTTGCACTACAATTTCTGACATAAGAGGTAGTGAACAGTGAAAAGAAACTGCTGACGATGTAAACGATATAGCGATGTAATTTCAAGCTATGCATGGGTACAACGAATACGTTTCGCTACTCTAGCTTAGCACTTGTAAAAAAAACTTTACCATCCCGTCCCAAAGAAAGTTGAAAGAAGCGCTAAAGCCTTCTCACATCAAAACTGCATCAGAAGTGCGTCAAAACCTTCTCTAAAAGTGCGTCCAGCCTTCGCTGAAAGCCCGTGCAGTGGATCGTCAACCCTTGAGAGACCCTAACCGCAACTGAAGAACGAACCCATGCGACGATTTTTTTGCGCTCTAAGTAGACGCATCTACGAGTGATGCAAATGCATTCCGATACGTGATTTATGACAATAATGTATACTATCGCACTCCTTCATCATGATCGATGCCTGTATTGTCTTTAGAACCCTTCCTTTTTCGAGATTTTCAATTTCCCGTGTTGACGCAATAGAAAACCGGTTTCACGCATGCGCCGGGTGTCCATAGATCTTATCAGAGCTTTTCGGTCGACTAACCGGTCTGTGGGGAAATGCATTAGTTGTTAACAGCTGAGCTGTTGTAGCTGGCCGTCATGTGTGGTGCATAACGCGGAACGCGTTAAATTGCCGAGAAAATGCCGAGCGCACGGGACCTCGCACCTCGCGATGACCGCGCAGCGTGCCCAGCACGTGCAGTGGCTTTAGCATAAAAAAAAAAAAAAAAGATGGCTGCGGTTTAGTTGACCGAACCCTGGATATGCCAAGCGAAAGCTAGGCTTAGTCTGGCTAATTCTTGGTTTCACTTGGTCAACCTTTGATGTAGCTGCATGTATTATAGCATTCGTCCAAAGCCTGCCTTTGCCTTTGGTTGTGGCCCCGCTTACGGCGTTTCTCGAGCCTAACTGGTCGCTCTCCCCAGTCTTGATTGACTGATTGATTACGAGGTTTAACGCGCCGACACACACAGGCGATGAGGCGCGCAGTAGTGGAGGGTTCCGGATTAATTCTGACTACTTGCGGGTGTTTAGCGTGCGCTGAGATCTCGAACACACGGGCGTTTTCGTTTTTCGCCGCCATCAGAAAAGCGGCTGCCATGGCCCTCTTCCTCAGTCTCCGACAGGAATTGGCAGCGCAGATGAGGGCCACCGCCGGGCTGCCGACCCAGCGGCGCATAGGTGCACCACCAGCTGCGGGGCGGTGAGGCTGCGGGGGTGGCCCGCTGCCTATGAGCTGGACGGATACCCCCGCCGCAGCCCCCGCTGCTCACTTGGGCAGAACTGACTGAAAAGAGGGCGTTGTGCACAGAGCTGAAAGCGGGCCCGGTGAGTCACGTGATACGCTACAAGGGGGTGTGACGGAGCTGCGGTCAAATGAAGGTGTCATATTGCGGACGACCGCGAAACCGCTCGACGAGATTAATAAAGCTTTGCTCTAAAACTGGCGAAAACCCCGCGTAGAGAGAAAAGGCCGAGCGCTCGTGAGCGTGTTGACTCCGGCGCAATGGCTTTAGCAAAAAAAAAAAAAAGCTGGGGAGAACAAGGCAAAACAGCGCAAAAAGGACAAGGACAGAGAAAGATACACGACAGGGACTGCATCGTGTGTTTTGCTCTGTCCTTGTCTTTCTTTTTGCGCTGGTTTGCCTTTAGATTATGTAACAACAATCCCAGTTTTCCTCGTTAATAAATTTCATTTCTGGTGAAAACCCCGAGGAGCGCCTCCCGTTACCTAGCAAGCAAAAACGCCACAGCTGGCGCAAAACCTGTTCCACAGAACCTCGACACGACTCCAGGAACGCCTTGCGCATCGTGCACGTACGCGCCATCGCTGCACTGCAGCTGTCGTCAAGCGTTACCGCGCATGTAATGCTTGGCATGAGGAACACTACGATATTGGTGCATATCACTACTACTAGCACCGTGTAAAAGCGATGACGGATCATTTAAAAAAATTACGACGTACAAATTCGTGGGGATGTGTACTTCAGTGCTCATAGAGATAAACAAATCCTTCAGCTTCGCGACGGTTCAAGCCTTGTGCGACTTAGTGCAAGCTTCGGGAGTTTTTTTTTTCACAGAGCGCCATCGGAACCACTAAGAAAGCTTTTCCTTTAAAAGTACTAAGCTGTATCTAACATTCTATAATACACGGCTTGCCATGGCCCACAACTGTACACCAAACAATTTTAATGCGCCCATAAAGGAAACCTGCACGTTTGTTTCACTACACGGTGCCATCGCCGAGTACCAAACCTGACAAGTTCAACGCAAATTGTCTTAATTAGGCTATATAATTGGGGAGAATGTTGATTTGGGGCGACTCCGGCCGACCGTGTAGATGCCGTTTAGGGGTTTTGAAAAGAGAAATACGAAGACGCTAGGGTGCAGTCGCAGCCAGCCAACATTCGAGGGACGCTCGACATTCCTCGTTTCTTCAGGATACTCGGGATGGGATCGCTGCTGTCAAAGAATACTGGCGAATTGCAACTCTTCAAACAACGTCAAAGCTACTCAGAAATTTTTCCTTTACCCGCCGCGGTGGCTCAGTGGCTAAGGCGTTGTGCTGCTGAGCACGAGGTCGCGGGTTCGATTCCCGGCCACGGCGGCCGCTTTTCTGATGGAGGCGAAATGCAAAGACGCCCGTGTGTACGAGATTTCGGCGCACGTTAAATATCCCCAGGTGGTCCAAATTAATCTGGAGCCCTCCGCTACGGCGCGCGTTATCGCCTGCGTTGTGTCGGCGGCGCGTTAAACCCTGTAATCAATCTGTCAATCAGAATTTTTTCCTTTGGCACAGGCGTGCCTACCACCGAGGTCCCCGTATAACGAGTGCTCTCAGAGATCATTTTTTATATCAGGCCAATAACCTTATCTTATGCCACCAAGCACACCTACTCACGCGCTACTTGTTTCAAGAAGACCATCTTTAGCGATGGTGCGCACATTACACGTATTATTTCACGTCGGCGTAAGCCGATGTGAAATAATAGTTTTGTTTTGATTAGTAGTTTTGTTTTTATTAGTACTAAAATCCTGTGTACATCTTGTATACATCCCGGAATGTGCCTTTGTAATCGGATAGCCTAATGACAACGTGTAACAGGGACCATAGGGCTTGTTAAAGCTGGGCGAAAATGATACAGCTTTTTTGCAGCTCTTCAAAAAAGCTGCAAAAATACACCAAAAAAGAGAATATTTTTGTCACTGCCAATGTAATGACTCCAGCAGTTATAAATCGTTACTTTTCGGCTCTGGAGCTAAACATAACTAAATTGTATATAGATAGAGTGGCAAAAAACTGGAAGCAGAATACTTTCGTTCTGACATTTCTAGTGATACAACGAAGGGTGTTACTCACCAGTATCCAGACTCTTACTAGGGCCACCATGTTTGTGTTTGCTGGATCCAGAATCGAGAGAGCGTATAATGATGAGAACGATACCGATGCTGTCAGAACCTTATCCGGAGAAGTCATTGCAAGCGTGGCAAACAGTATAATGGTCATCTGCGGATGACAAGCGAAGTCATTCAAAGTTAAAAGATGTGGATTCAAAAGTTCCCGTGAAAAAAAAAAAGTTTGGATGTTTATACACTGAACATTACACACAGCAGCGAAAATTAAGCGAATGGCGGCGGGGCCGACCAGACGAGGTAATTTTCGGAGGGTATACCCGTGCCACACGTACACGAAGAATGACATTAACTGCTTAATGCCTTAGGTTTTAATACCATTAATTTACTGCAACATGCAAAAATCTAATGCCATTCGCTTTAATGTCATTTTTGGTTTAAGGAGTTCTGCACAACTCATTCGCCTCCAAGAACGCCTCAAATCTGCCTACTCTAGAACGCGATGAGCGCCAAATGAAACCAACAAAACTCTCAGAACCAGGGTGTTGACGCGGAAACGTAGCTGAACTTCGAAATAAGGCGATGCCTGGTGCACTCTGGGTGGCGAAGTTTTGAAGAAGACAAACTTCACTAAAAACAGCGGCAAAAGGCAAAACATCGTGTTACTCGTCGTTTTGAATTTTTCGGATTTGGCACCGCTGGCAGGCGACGGCAGCTGCTGAAGCCATTTTTAGAAACGGCTCACACCATGTTTTTGAAAACACCATTTCTCATAACGTATTCTTTAGCAAAAAAACCTTTTTAACCCTTGTAAGACTTTTTTTATGTTAAAAACTTCTAAAGAGTGAGT
Source organism: Haemaphysalis longicornis (assembly GCF_048455015.1). Taxonomy (NCBI): domain Eukaryota; kingdom Metazoa; phylum Arthropoda; class Arachnida; order Ixodida; family Ixodidae; genus Haemaphysalis; species Haemaphysalis longicornis. Next base: position 47,763,247 of record NW_027526445.1, read on the forward strand.
AAGTTTCTCTTTTTAGTCATTATCACTATCATGCCGAACACATTTATTGCCTTTGCGTTTTCGCGTGTAGCACGACCCGCCCCAATAATGTCAATGGGAATCTTAAGGCCTTAAACACTTCATGTCATTTTTCGCGTACGTGTGGCACGGGTATTAGACACTGTCCGAACGCGTGTCTTATTTGTTTGTTCCACCATTTCAAAACGCCTGGTGTGGAAAAACGTACGTATATTTGAAAGCATTCCACGTTCTCCTAAGTAATGCAGTTTTATATTCAGCGTATAATTCGGACTACCTCTAACTGTAAGTTTAGCCAGAAGAGTGCTCAGTAAAAAGCATGTTTTTGTGTTTTCCCATGAGCAGAGAAAAATTGCAGACGATTAAGCGGACGCCGCACAATCATTCATCAATGGCCTGCGTTCTGTTGCGGCCCTAGGCAGCATTCTTTTATCTATCATTGAAATATCGAACCTCGTTAATTCTAACTCCAAGGGGATAGAAAATCTGTTCGAACTACCGCAGGTCCCCTTCATTGGCGGTGGAGCGCAAGCTACCATAGTAGAAACACATGCGCGATAAAGTATACGGTATTGCACGTCCTTCGGAGTGCACCTTCAATAATTACAGGCTCAAAAGTACGGCATACGCAATGACCACTTCGAGATGCGAACCCGAAGAAATGGGCGCGCAGTCTCTCGCCATCCTCTATCTTCTCTAGAAAAAAAAAGGAAAAAAAGGAAAAGGCAGCACCCGACAGAGAGAGAGAGAAAAAATTAAAGCCGTTCCACTCAATGTGAAAGCTGTCGGAAGTGCACATCAGTGATTCGCCATTATGGGCTGTATCGCCGTTGTACACTCACTGCTACCACCCCATGCATTTCGAATTTCCTGCCATCGCAGTGCTCGCGCGCCCCCTGCCTGAAACTGCGCCAGCGGGAGTTCTGTTATTTGTAACCTTGTTCTGTTACCTCTCTCTGTATGGCGTCTTCCTTGCACAGTTTACCCCTTTTGAGATCATTCCAAAAGCATTGAAACGAGCCCTCGGGCTCCCCATGAGTACATCGACAACCAAGAATCTTCAAATTTGTTTCATAACACTATCGAAGAACTCACTGAAGGTGATCTGGCAAGTCAGCGCCTCTGTCTGACACTGGCTAATGCGTTGGCTGCTGAGCACAAGGTAGTGGTTTCGATTCCCGGCCGCGGCGGCCTCTTTTCTGATGGAGGTGAAAAGCAAAAATGCGCGTGTGAACGAGATTTCGGCGCACGTTAAAGATCCCCAGGTGGTCAAAATCAAACCGGATCCCTCCACTACGTCGCGCCTCGTCGCCTGCATTGCGTCTGCGCGTTAAACCTCACAATCAATCAATCAATCAATCAATCAATCAATCAATCAATCAATCAATCAATCAATCAATCAATCAATCAATCAATCAATCAATCAATCAATCAATCAATCAATCAATTAATCAATCAATCAATCAATCAATCAATCAATCAATCAATCAATCAATCAATCAATCAATCAATCAATCAATCAATTAATCAATCAATCAATCAATCAATCAATCAATCAATCAATCAATCAATCAATCAATCAATCAATCAATCAATCAATCAATCAATCATCAATCGATCGATCGATCGATAAATCAATCAATCAATCAATCAATCAATCAATCAATCAATCAATCAATCAATCAGCCTCCGTCTGACACACACTCAAGCAGGCCGCTTTGTTATTCAATGCATCAACTGGCCCTGGGCAGAACAAACCCGCCTAGCCCCTCTGTAAGACAAGCGGCGTAAAAATATTTCGGTACGACCCCTTCCGAAGAATATGAACCCTGACCTCCATCCCGGGCGCACGAGCTCTCGCAGCCAAGCCCAAACGCCTATAAGGTAATCCCTCTGACGTGTCTTGCACCGATGGGGTGAGAGCTACGCTGACAACAAAACCATGGTTGATGTGGTAGCATAAAAAAAACCATTTAATTACATGCGCGTCCATCTGGACGACCTTCGAGAAGCTGAAGAACTCGCCATTGCCTTAGGCAGGCCTTATCCAATCCACCAGCAAAGTCATCATCACTGACTCTCAAGATGACCGCCGCAGGGAGGATGGCACAAACGACCCTATGGATACTTCAACACTACCGTCCCCCTCACCGAGTGGCGATTGTTTGGACACCTGCCCATGCCTCTGCAACGGGCAACAACTTCGCCCATCAACAGGCTCGCGAACTAGTCCAACGAGCCCCCGATGTCACCGCAGCTCCGACGCCATTTCTCATCTATTAGGACATTACTGACTTTTCCACCTGTTCCTTTCCTGAGCTGTAGGAGACACAGTGGATCAGCTGTCAACTGGAGGACCGTTCTCTCTTGGCGACACGGGTCAAAACGGCTATTTCAAAGCATGGATTCCCGGACTAGGATTCTACTCTCACTTTTGAGTTGATTGAAATGTTTTTTCTCTCCCTCTGAATTGTATAAAAGAAGTAAAACAAATGACATTCGTGCATGTAACATGGCAGTGATGAGGAAGCACAGCCAATAGGAGGACGCTTGAAAGAAACTAAGAGGAAGCTAGCCATCGGTAAAACCAGAATGTACGCACTTAGAGACGAGCAGGGTAACGTTGCACAACACGCCCGAGATAACAAAGGCAGCAGAACGATTTTACACCACGGTGTATGCCAGCGACGTTAGGCCAGGGAAAACTACTGACGGCGTTACTTGCGGTGTACTACAAGAAACTGAAGAGGAAGTAGGAAAGGCGCCCAAGAGCGTGAAAAGAGTGAAAGCCGTGGATCCTTTGAAGGAGTGAGGAGTTATTGTGCCGAAAATGCTTGCTGCGCTATTTTCTCACCGATTATAAGCTTCACAAATAGCACCCGATTTCAACCCCCCCTCCCCCACCCGCTTGAAAAAAATACACCATCCGAGACCGAACACCCTATACAAAAACTCATGTCGGTTCGGAACACCTGCACGTGATCTCTCTGAAAAAATTTGAAATACCTGCCAACACATAACGTCACCGCAACTCCAGCACGATTGTTCTCTTTCCGCGGGATCTTTCGGGGTGGTGTGGAGGTGTAAAAGCTCCTCATTCCTTTAATCAGCCCTTCTAGCCGGGAGCGGAGTGTAGAATTTATACACAGAATGATAAAAAGATCGGTGCAAACGGTACGAAGGAAGTCAGAAGGCCTTGTATCAAGCGATGTTGCGGCGCAGGATATCGCAATAGCACACGCACGCAACCCGATGGTCCTGCAGACGACAGGCCACCGGGAAGTGAGGCATCGTGGGCAAGGTAGGCACGCTCGCGCGGTGCGATGAAATCGACAAAACGATGGACAACGGCGGCGCGGAAGCAAATGAGGTGTTTTGATTTTCAGCGACTATATGCAGCGACCCATCGCTTCAACAAAACCGTCAAAGGTGGTGATTACTGGAACTTTGATTAACCTGAAAATCTGAACACCCATGTATCGGCAAAGCCTGTTTCAGGCCTTGTTGCGACCGGGAAGGCCAACCCGAGCCGAGCTCCGTCACCTCCGACATACGTTTGGTAGCATGGTGTGAAGCGAGCGGCCAGCTGCTGTTGCAGCCGTGAAGAAGTCCAGTAGCCGTAAGCTAACGTAACTGTTTACTTCATAGCGAGAGGTGAGCCGAAGCCAAAGAACAACGCCCCGACGGGCCAGGTAACAGTACAGGACTCGAGCAGAGTGACATCATTGATTCGCTGCTCAAACAGGAATGGATCTACAGCGCTTGGGCGAGGTTATTTATACCCGAAAGCGCCAACGGTCAAAACAGCGTTCCCTCTAGATTGTGCACACACCACGAACGTCACAAACACACACAACGCTCTTTCCAGAGTTTGTGAGCAGTCGGTAGTAGCGGCGCAAGTTGAGTCCGAGAGAAGGGAGAGATGAGGACTCCGCTGCGATGACGGGGCCTCTGTGCCCTTGAAGGGCGTTGAGACGTGCTTCACCCGTAACCGTCGAAGTTTGAAACGCGCCGAAAGCGAAGGGTCTGACCCGGGCTTGTCGAGACGTGAAAACATGAGTCACCGACACGGTGGGGCTTGTCTGAAAGGCGCACGTAGTGGAGGCTTGAGCGCACAGCCCAGGAGTACTGAAACGAAGCCGAATTGCGGGATCAATCGTAACAGCCCCCTTTGAAATTTACTTGCACGTTAGAGTAGTGCTAAAAACCAAAGCTGTCTTTCAATGTTACCCGCTTTTGATTGAATAGTCGCAGGAGCTGGATAAGCAAGTTTTTGAAGCACGAGGGATTATAAATGTGACACTTTCATACGCCAAATAAGGTGTCTCCTGCCGGATACGTGGTGTCATGTCTTAACATTAGCGCTGTTGAATGGGGGTCAAAATACTTTTTAGAATTTTCATAAGTAAACTTACCCGTGCGTTACAACTGGGACGCGTTGGAACCGTGCAAACACAGTATCTGAGGGTAGCGGACATTCAAAAATAGTCAACTGAATCTCTCCAATTACCCGATAACGCATGTCTTCGCCCGTGCGGAACGTTTTCAATCCACTTCTAGGGGGAGTAATCTTCTCTAAAAACCAATTTAACGTGTATTTTCAAATAAAGTGAACCTGCTACTCTGTCTTTACGTATTTACGGGTTACATGAGTTGTGCTCAGTTGTAAATTTGCACTAAACGATGGTATGTATGACCCGTGCCACGGAAACTTATAAATGGGAATACTGTGTGATAAAACAAAAATGTTGTTTATGTACCAAATATGAAAGACAGATGTTTGTAACAAAATATTCTATAGAGCAAACAAAAGGCTTCAAAATGTAGCACAAAAATGTTTTGGGTTTTGCCGATATGTTGTTTGTATACAATTAAACGCACATTTTCTGGTGTGCGTGAACAAAATAACCGCTTGCCAACCCAGTGTTATTTGCCTTAAAAAACAACCTTCCGAGTTAGTCGTTTCTTGCCCTTACGAACGCTCCACTTACTAAAGGTATTGAAAATGTATCTGAAGTGGCGTTCACAGTTCGTCATGGCCTAAATTTACTCATAAATTGTCTTGAGTTGGCAGCTCTAGGGGAAGAAGCCTTCCTCTTGCGTTGGTCTACGCGCTTTATAGTGGTCAGGAGTAACATCCTGAGCGTTTCTCTAGTGCCGTACTGAGCTGAGTTAGTTTATGAGCTGTTTTTCTGAACACTGGTGAAGTTTGTGTGACTTGATTTGTAGTGGCTTGTTGACCACGCCAAAAATTTTGTGCAGTGTGTATAATGACCATGTTACATGCAGACTGATTGGATAATTTTCTGTTCTTAGGGCAGCGCTGTTATCACTAGTCGCTGCGCCCTGATATGTGGGTTATAATAAATTTATTTGTTCTCGCGCTTGTACAACAGTATGAACACAGGGATATCTGAACTTGGAGGGAAGCATTGCGTGGTTAGAAAGTTTCCGTGGAGTTATAATGCGTTGGTGCTGCCTAAACCTCCACTGCGTTCCATTAAGGATGTAACCAAATTCATTTACACTCAGTTGATAGTGGTGACCGGTATTTGATGTGTTCATTATAGTGTGCCTAAGGACTGCACCCATTGCGGTTCCTCGAAGGGCCTCACATATATAAACATGGCGCTGATATCGTGATAGCCAAACTATATCCTCCTGAGACCGGAGACATGACGGAGATAAAACCACTTAATCTTTAAATAATTGAACTTTTTAGAGTACAGAGATAATTATGATGTCATTTTTTATTGGCTATGACGTTTCATTGAACATTTATCAGATGTGCAATATGTTGCACACTGGGAGTAAGTTCCCAAGAAACCGTGAAACATGGTGCCATAGATTGTGTGTGTGTGTGTGTGTGTGCGTGCGTGTGTGTTGTGTCTGTGTCGTGTGTGTTTTGTGTATGCCGGTGTGTGGTGCTGTGTGTTTTGTGTATTTGTGTTGCGTGTGTGTTGTGTTGTGTGTGTGTGTGTGTGTGTGTGTGTGTGAGCGTGCGTGTGTGTTGTGTGTCTGTGTTGTGTTGTGTTGGGTGGGTGTGGGTTGTGGGTGTGTTGTGTATTTTGTGTATGCGTGAGTGTTGTGTGTACTGTGCGCGTTTTGTGTATGTGTGTGTTGCGTGTGTGTTGTGTGGTGCGTGTGTGGGTGTGTTTTGTGGTGTCGTGTGTGTGTTGCGAGTGTGTGTGTGTAGCATCGTGTGTGTTTTGTGTATGTGTGTGCTCTGTATGTTTTGTGTATGTGTGTGTACTACGTGTGTGTTGTGTTGTGTGTGTGCGTGTGTGTATGTGTGTGTGAACGTGTGTGTGTGCACGTCTGTGGGTGACCCGCCTTGGTGGCTCAGTGGCTAAGGCATTGCGCTGCTGAGCATGAGGTCGCGGGTTCGATTCCCGGCCACGGTGGCTGCTTTTCTGATGGAGGCGAAAAGCAAAAACGCCCGTCTGTAGGAGATTTCAGCGCACGTTAAAGATCCCCAGGTGGTCGAAATTAATCCGGAGCCCTCCACTACGGCGCACCTCATCGTCTGCGTTGCGTCGGCGCGTTACACATTACAATCAATCACGTCTGTGGGTGTTCCTCGCTGTTTCCGATAAAGACAACGAAGGCGATCAGCTATGGAAAGCCCTACCTCTTCTTGACACCATTACAAACGCTTGCCTCACTCTGCCGTGCTCACCAAACATCTGCGTTGACGAGCAAATTATTCCCTTCACCGGTAAGTGCCCATTTAACCAGTTAGTTCCTGGGAAGTCCAACCGGACAGTCCTGAAGAAATTTATCTTGGCAAGCCCTTAAGGCCTTGTCTTCGGTTTTGACATCTTTCAATGGAAAGGAAGCCTCCTACAAAAGAAACAAAATGTTATCGGTGCAGCGTGTCCCCATTTGACGATATTTTCGAGGGCAGAGGCATCGGGGGAACCTCAAGAGATTTTTTATGATTTACTTGCAATAAAAAAATCCCGGGCCATCTCCACAAACATGAAGATTGGCGAGGGGCGAAGCATGCAGTGTATAAGTGTATTCTTGGTGGCTTGGAGATTTTGCCAACTGAGATGAAACCGTTGGGAGGTAGAGGCATACAGCTTTGCTGTAGAAGTCTCGTCTTTGAAGCACGAAGCTCTCTAGCGCGAGGCGTAAACTAGTGTCCCGGTGTTTCTGTAGTACGCATTACGAAGCGCTCCAGCGCGAGGCGCAAACGAATGTCCCGGTGTTGTTTAGTGCGCGTTACCTTCTGGCGCGAGGAGTAAATGAGTTTTCCGGTGTTTTAGTAGTACGACTACATGAGACGACGATTACGACGACGACGACGACGACGACGACGACAGGAGACGCCAACAGCCCCAACCCCTAAGGGGCTTCGCCCCTAATATGCCCCCAAGTTCAATAGAAAGAGCAAAATAAAATAATGGGTCCTGCCAAATCTAGTTGTCCTGACGTGCAACCTGTTGTACATCGAATTTATGACTGAAATGAAGAAGAAAACAGAAAAGTTAAGGCACAAATGGCGGCCGTGAATTATACCCTAGTTTTTCATGAGCTCGTAGAACGAAAATCAAGAATGTCACAGCATTTTTTAACACATGAAAAGGATTTACTTTATCGGCGTCCATAGAAAACTTCCGGACTGAAAAAACACCATTTTTGTTTGTTAGTATGAGCACAATGTCACACGTAAAGCTGCATGAAACACTGATAGATTGCACCACCAGTCTCTACTCTAGCTTTGAGAGACTGTTTTGGGTTTGCTTTCAGCCAATTTTGTTTACGGCGTGCTGAAGTCTGAATGGGCAATATGTTGTACGCGGTGTCTGAAGAGCATATGGCGTTACCCCAGTAAATTTTACGTCAACAGTTAGCCATTCACAAGCGATAATGTCGCAACAACACAAACAATAAGCATCAATATGTACAATGCGACGCCACCAACCCGCTTGGCTACAACACTACGAGGGGGATAACGCTGCTTGTCTTGTGCCGAGCTCCGTCCGCCTACCATCCCCAAGGAAACATGGGATGCAGCTTGCACGCCTCAAAATATTATATGTTGCTTATTGCATTTGGAGTATTTTGTACTTTTTAACAGCGAATGTGTTGAGCAAATTGTGTGCGTATAGCGTCCGCAGTTTTGTTGCTGTTGTTGTTGTTCCTTAGTTTGTGGCGCATACCCAGTTGGGTTTTTGGCCAGGATCGGGAGCTTTTTTGCGGGTACAGTGCGTGATTTAGAAAACCAAGATTTGGAGAAACAAGATTGATGAGAACAATCGCTCAAAAAATATAGGAACTTGTAGATGAAAAGCCGGACTATGAGAAGTTGAAAGAAATATATCTTTCGTGTGTGTATTGCTCAAATAAACTCGAGAAGAGCGGCTAACAGGGTAGGCGCCTTTTCTCCCAGATGCAGGCGTGGACGGCTTTAACCAAATCCTTGTGAGTAAACCCGATTGAAATGGCACCAAACCAAAGTAAGACCGGCACTGAAAGGGTGAGTCCAAGTCGGTGAATTGGCTCAGCGAGGAAGCTTCTTCTAATGAATGCGAAACCGCGGCATTGTAAGAAAAACTGCTCAATGGTTTCAGGTTCATCACGAAGGGGGCAACGACCAGAGGAGGTGAGACCAGAGTGGTGCATATAGGAGTTGAGCTGCGGATCTCTAACCGAGCGCTCATGCACGCATGATTCGTGCGCACGTTCGTCAAGCTAGGCATACCCACTTTCGGAGATTGGCCAGTACTAGCCAAAAAAAAAAAAACAGCGTTCGCCGCGTGCCTCGAGCGCACATTTGTCAAGCCAAGCGCACCCACTTAGGGAGGTTGGCCAACATTGGCTACGAAAACACTCCGAAACCAACGCCAACTAGTGGTAACAGATTTCAAGGGAACTCTGCAAGATTGTATGACAATTAGACAGTCAAACGCAGAAGAAGCGGAGACTGGTGTCATCCTCATGGCAATTCGACTCGGCGAAAAGACGAGCAGAAGTCGGAACATAATAACAGACTCCAAGAGAGCAGTATTGAATCTTGCTGCAGGAAGAATACCAAAACGACTCAAAAACCTTCTTTCCCCTGAACTGAAGAAAAAATACAATATCACATGGTGTCCCGGACACGAAGGACTGGAGGGTAATGAAGCAGCTTGCAAGGCAGTGCGTGAACTCACACACCGCACACCTGACGATCACGCTTATTACACCCACCTCCCCGAAAAATATGGAGAAAGACTCTCGCTCACTAGGCAGAAGAGAAGTACCTTTCCTACTCCGCACAAGGAATTAAATGCTATAGAAGCTCAAATCCTGACGTAAATACAAACAAACACGCACCCACATAAATCACGACTGGCAAAAATGTTCCCCAATCCTTCCAAGAAACGTGCACAAAATGCGGAGTGATAGCCACGCTATTTCACGCAACCTGGGCGTGCCCGCGCATCTGGCCCCAGAAAAACAATAGTATACAGATTAATCCTATCGAGAGATAGGAGGCAGCCCTTACCAGCTCATCTCTCGAAGATCGGCTACGTCTGATCCAGAGAGCCAAGGTGGGAGCCGTTGAATCTGGAGCCCTGGACGTCGGGCCCCACCCATGAACTCCCTCTCAACTTTTCACCCCTGTTCCCTTCCCCTTTCTTCTCACAATAAAAGTTGTACTACTACTACTACCAGCGTTCGCCGTGTCATGGCAACAGTTGTTCGGAACGAGAAAGCACGTGATAGCGTACGGCTCTTGTTAAATGCAGAGCATTTCAGTAACTCACGATGTCACCCGCGTTGACGTCCGTCGTAGTCCGCACCGTCGTTGTCCGCACCCCTCCCCCTAAACTATATAAAAAAATACTATCCGGCGCCTGGTTTCGATCCCTCGACCGTGCGGGCGGAACGCAATGCACAGGGTGCTCTACCCACTGCGCCACAAAGTCGACACAGAATGGGAAGCTACAAACGCGCCTTATATCCTTGACCCATTCAAACTATGTCAAGAAGCTGCTGATACAACGCATTCACTACCACCAACTCCCCAAACACTAAACGTTAACGCAATACACCCACCCCATATGCGACGCATTTACTCGAGTCCCCCTCGCGGGGAGATGGGACCGCCAAAAACAACGCGTTGTGGACTGCGAAGTAAGGTGCCGGCACGTGCGAGAACCGCTCGCGCTGTTTGTTTGTCCTCGTGCCGCCCTGCGCATGTGCTCTGTACCGTAGAAGAGCCGCGACTTGCATGTCGAAGCTGCTGTAGGTGATCATTGACTCTCCACATGGCCGGCTGCGGATAGTTCGCACGGCCGAGGAACAGGCCGCGCTTCAAGAGGCTCGGCATGCAAAGCATGCGCTATAGACGGTAAGTCGCACTTGTCGAGTGGCGTACGAAAATATCGAACAAAACGACGACCTCAGTCTGGCCTTACTCAAAATAATGTCATTGAAATGCCATGCCACCGACGTCAACCACAGCAACACAACAATACTAAAACTCAACTTTGTATCCGTCAATGACTACTTACAACATCTTCTACATTACAGTCTTGCCCGTGAGTGCAAGATTCCCTGAATTTCTTGCTTCTAAAATTTCAACCAAGAGCCTGAGTAAGCGGGCGGGAGGGTCGTCAAAGGTGTAACACTATCATTTTGAGCTCTCTTAGTTGTCCGCGAATAAAAGCCCTCCTAGCGCTTTGCACAGATGTGGCTTATGGAAGGGGTTGCCTCACGCAAGCAAATGGCTCAAATTAGAAACAACACAGTGGGTGGGGAGGATAGCACCTTGTGCGGTAGTTGGTGAGAGTTGATTTGACGGACTCAAAGGGGGAGTGTCATTCAAGTATTAGTATGATCATATTTTTTGGTTTTGGTTTAGCATCGCCAGCTGGAAATAAGTTGTATTCATAAAATGTGCCTTGTGTAAGCTGTACGATGGTGCCGCTGTGAACTTGTATTAAGTACATAAATATACGTTATAAGTATCTCATTACGTTTGCCAATCATTCATGTAATCAAGGTCATTCGCAGTAATTAGGGCAGTGTTGTGTGATTGACGTGCTTTGTCAATATAACAAGAAAACAAGGTGTTGAGACAATATTCCCTTATCAGACTAAGAAGCATATCACTACACGCCAGTTAACCATTTAAGACGTGATAAGGCACACGGAGGGTGAAAGCGACTGAGTGCTTCGTCAGGGATTTCAAAATATGTGCCATTTTTAGAACGAGGCTAGAGCTGGCTAGCTGTAAGTCTGCATGCTTTCGGTTATCATTCGCATGCACTGAGCACCCCTTGTTAGGAAGTTGTCGATTCTTTCCCTTAACGCCGGTGTTGGAAGCCAAATATGGTGGTTATAGCGACGAGATCACGGCAGTTGAACGATACCGGCCTTGACACTTACCACGGTACTTGTTGAAAGAAACATTGTGTCAACAAATCCGTCTGAAAGGTTGGCGAGAAACTGCTGCTTGACTTCCTTGCGCCTGTTTTGCATGAGGAAATCAGCGTAGGTGTCTTCCCACGCGTAGAATTTGACAAGACGCACACACGACAGCAGATCTGTCATCTTCTTGAGACGGGCGTCGCGGCAACCTAAAATACGGCGCTGAAATAGAAAAAAAAGTGCACACGATTCTGGAAGGTCTAAGCCAAGGCACTAAGTCGCTCCATTCCAAAGTTTTGGCCCAAGTCGCTCTTGTAAGTGTTCAAGAGTTTGGAGAGTAGTGAATGCAAGCACGTGGTACCGTTGATCATTATTCATGTCCACATAATGCGGGCTATAGTGCACTCCTTGGCGGCACCAAGGCTTTGTATATCTTTGAAATACTACACAGCAACAAAGCTACAATCAGCTATCTAACAACGGAGCGCACGGCTGCTTTTTAGTTTAAATTCAAAGGACTCGTTTGGTTTACACACTTTTCGCTGGAATGCATGCTTGAATAAAAATTCAGAATATCGGTGTAACTTGTTCCCAGCGGCGCTGTTTACCTGCTGTCCCTCCCATTCCTTTCGAAGAAAGGAGGTAGTTCCTGGAAGTGTCGCCGAACAGGCATCGTCCGCACACGGGAATGAGCGTACTGAGTAAGGTCAAGACGCGGCAGAACCGAGGCATGGGAAAGGTTGAGGGTCTGAGTTTGGTGTTGACTAGAGCAGTAGAGACGTCGAGGGGTCGCGGCGCAGCGGCGCAAACAGGGAAAAGTCTGCGTGCGTGGCTTCGAACCTGCCAAGCACGCCTGCAGACAACGACGTCGACATCGCTGGCCGCCAAGACGCAGCAGTTTCGCGCACGCATTTGGAAAGTGTCCAAGTTAGAGGAAACCCAGAAAGATTACTAAAACAAGATGGAGTTAAGACTAGATATGCTCTCTCTTTGGACAAGTCGACTAAATTTTGCTGACGCATCCGCCCGCTCGCTCGTGCATCGAAATGCTTGAAAGATCTCGCGTGTTCTCTGGTCACCATAGCGCATAAGGGCATGACATTCTCAAACAAGGGCTCGCATGAGGGCTCGTTCGCTCATAAACCAACATGCGCCAACGAGCACGAACAAACGACGGTTTGCGTCAGCAATCCGTTATTCGACTTGTTGCCCAAGGAGATAGCATTTCTACAATCTTAACTGTACCATGTTTTAGTGTGCTTTCTGTATTTCCTTATATTGCCTGCGTGCAATAAAATATATTCAGTTGTTAGACAGTGCCCGTGTGTGCCTCTTTCTCGTCTTCCGTTCACTTTCTTTGCGCTCTTTTTTGCCATCAGAATGAACCAAGTAGCACATCTTCACACCCAAGATTGAGTTTTCTTTCGCGAATTACGGCAACTCAATAAAATCGAAGCAGGTTTGCTAAATAACCCGCCACCGTATTGGTGGTTAGACCCACCAATTTTTGTGCTGTTTGGTTTAGTGACGTTATGACGCTAACAGCGAGAGAGCTCTCTGTTTTGTATGCCTTGGAAAAGACAGCTGCCTCATGAAAGTATCTTCTCAGATGTCAACATTACAGCCACCGTGGCGGTTTGTTAAGGTTATTCGTGTCTCTGTGTAGAAGCGCAGTCCGCGCTTTTGGCAAATTGCAATCGATAGAGTTGCCGATGGGTAAGAGCAGTAAAGTCCTGTAGCAGTGCAAAAATCTTTGTCATCCATTATGTCATAAGACACTCAGTAGAAATGCGCAGCACCAAACAAACATTTGTCTCCAGAACTTTGACGGGTAGTAGCATGGAGAAGATTGCGAACATGTCAAACTGCCTCAAGCCACGGCCGCAATCGGCCGCATGTGATGGCTGCATTTAGTACGTAGTCGAGAGCACCACTAATTTGTAGCTTGCGTAGTGTCTATCAGCAGGGACAAGACATGGGTACCGTTCCCCTTCCCATTATTCTCGTGAAGAAGGAAAATAACTTACCCCATGAAGACTAGCTTCAGAACCCCGTTTTGCTTTTAAGGCCTCGTTAAGTAACCTTGTACCTTTCAGAGAGGGGCCAACATCTAGCACCTGGTCGAGCTCTTGTAATTAGTTTGGAGCCGGATAAAACAATACTGATGATAGGGCGCCTCACCTCAAGTACGTTCTTCGTGTTTTTTTTTTCTCGCTGAGGCACGTTGGTAATAGCTATACCTGTTTAAAGACGGGTTACAATGTTCATGCTCCGTCTCATCCAATCGTTAGGTAGTAATAAACGTTAGAGGGCCTGGTGTAAAGTGAGACTTATAAGTACACACGAATATCGTGAGTGTTATGATTAAACGTACCGGTAGCCACCAGTGACTCAGCGCAGTGAGCCACACACGATATTTGACTTCTTCGCTACCCCACGTTACGTCACCGGTTCCATACTCAAACTGTTTGTAATGATGTGGGCACAATGCTTCCTCAAATGGGCGGAATAGGCGTGACTACATTTTAAGAAATCGTACGTCTGAAATCGCCATTACTGGTACTGGCTATATGAAGGAGTCGGCGACAATAGTGTAACAGGGCATATTTATACGGAAGGTTCTTCTTAAGCCAATACGGTTAAGCTCTGCCTCTTTCTTCGTGAGTCAATAACTAACTCGCTATCAGATGTACGTGCCAAATTAGTTCTATCCTAACTTTCTGAGTATCGTCCCCAAAGTTCTGAAAATACAAATGCGAAAATAATGCTTACTTTTATTTTCGATTCACTGCATTCTGAAGAAACAAATATTTATGCCCCCTTTATGTGGGTCAATGCGCTTCTGTCCAATCATCTTTTAACGTTAATTTGTTTATAAATAGAGCTTACTTGCAACTGTAAGCCACGAAAGCCTTCCTCTGGCGCAATATTTTCGAGCGTCACATGGCACAAACCCCAAGTAGACATTGTAGTCAGGCTAACAACAGGGTTGGCTAGGCAAACAAAAAAGGCCACTAAAGCAGGCCACGATGTTTTTAGGCAAAACTTGTTTCCCAAATGGTGCCTAATGTGAACACATAGGTCATCTAGACCGATAGCAGCAATGGATGGCACCTTATCGGGTCTTCACAAAATACTTAGGTAGAGTTCTCACCCACAGCTCCTGCTGTATCTTGTAAGATGGAATCAACAGGAGAAATGCCAGCAGGTTCCAAGCCCCGCAGCAGAGGACAGGAATCATTCCAACTTGCAAATGCAGTGTGTAGAGCACAAATGGAATGCTTAAAAATCCGACGAGAAGCCTCAGTCCGGATGTCGCTGCATTGGACAGGGTCGTGCAGTCAACCGCCACGAGCGATACCAGGTATCCAGCTGCGTACTTAGGCTGCGCCGCTGGGCTCAGGCGGATCATCTGGAAGTTTCAAGATGGGATAACCATAAATATGTGCTTAAAAACAGGTAACATTTAGGTAACTCTGGGAAACCTCCAGGGGAATTTATTTGGTGAAATACAGGGTTAGGGATCTAAGCATTAAGCAAGGCCGTTAACATTCAGTCCGTGTTGAAAAACTAACAAATGCCAGTTTTTTTCTTATAATAATGCCTCATTGTGCTCTCAGTCAAGCATTGTTGATACCAAGATGGCACGTTGCGTGAGTTGATACTGGTTCATGATAAAACAACTAGCGCGAGAAAGAGAGGGAAGTACAATTCTTAAAATATACAGAGGATTTGATTTTGATTGATTGTAGGGTTTAACGCGCCGACGCAACGCAGGCGATGAGGCGCGCCGTAGTGGAGGGCTCCGGATTAATTTTGACCACCTGGGGATCTGTAACGTGCGCCGAAATCTCGTACACACGGGCGTTTTTGCTTATCGCCTCCATCAGAAAAGCGGCCGCCGCGGCCGGGAATCGAACCCGCGACCTCGTACTCAGCAGCGCAACGCCTTAGCCACTGAGCCACCGCGGCGGGTAAAATATACAGACGAGGGTCCCGAAGTCCCATGACTGTCACGGCACCCTCGACGAGCAATTACAAATCATGGTTACTTAAAGAAACAGCAATGAAGAATGCCTTGAATAGTAAAGGTAAAATAATTATCAGATCATCATTATATAGTAGGTCGAAATCTTGTACAAAGATACAATAGCTATACACACACAAAAACACACATGCTAAACACATAAGAAGTTCGGAATATATAATAGTTCACGCATTAGTGACAGTGCTTGCTCGAAAAAAATAAAAGTAGTCTTAATGACGTGATATGTTTAAAAGACAGTGTGATGGGACTTAATAAATGTTCACTTTTAGACATGGGTAAATGAACTGCAAATAAAGATGCTAGTTCTGCAAAAGAAGATCTTTTAGCACTTTTTAAATGCCGATAGGGACAAGCCAATTTCAGGTGCAGAGGCAGAGTGTTCCACAAGGAAATCGAAGCGAAGTGAGCACTCTTTTTTCCGTAGTCAGTGTAAACTGTTGGCGGTAAAAACGTTCGTTGACAGGCAAATCTTGTGGGGTTTGGATTACGCAAATGTTGATTATCGATAAATTCAAAAGAGAGTTGGTGGTCAATTAGTTTAAACATCCCAGCAATGTTGTAATGAAACAGGCAGTTGATTGACGGCGTATTAAACTTGCGTTGCAGTAATGCCGAACTATAGTAAACAGTACTATTTAAAATGATGCGCAATGTTTCGTTTTGGATGTGTTGAACAGAGTGCAAAATGTATTTACAAATTTTGCCCCATGCAATGATACCATAATTCAAGTGGCTGTGAAAGAATGAAAAATAGAGCGACAGCAAGGTATGAGCAGGGAAGTAATTCGTAGCCTTGAATAGTGCTCGAATGCCGAACGCAGTCACTGTTTTTATGTGGTTTATGTGATAGTTAAATTTAAGGTAACAATCGAGCCGGATACGTATCAACTAAATGCAGTCACAAGGTGGAATTGAAGTACTACCGAGCGCCAAGGAAGGGACCAGCGGCAACTCTCTGTGGTTTGACCTAAAAATCGTAAATTTAGTCGTACTAGGATTAATAATTAAATGGTTCTTTCAGCACCAATCCAAAATATTAATCATAACAGAATTTACCAGGACGAAGACAAGGACGAGGAAGGCTACAAACACTACGCTGCTCTCACAACTGAATTTTTTATTGGGAAAGTAAACATGTATACACAAAACACTGCGCATGCCAAAACAGTCTAATTCAAGAAGAGGAAAAAGTACACGAGCCTCCAACCCGTGAAGTCACACGTTCTGCAAGATAACAAACTTCGCTTTTGTGGAAGGTCACAGAAGGTTGGCTTACATAGGTTTCACAATTTTTAGATATGTAAACAGCTTCTGACACCTCCCTTGTATGCTGATTCGTGTTTTTGGACAACAAGGTTGTGTCAGACAAAGCCGGTGTACAACCACACGTATTGAAATGAGAAGCCAAGTTAGAAAGGGAAGAGTTCTGGATCGACACAGGTAATGCTCGCGCAGTCGTTTATTGACGGAACGACCGGTTTGACCTATGTAAGAAAGAGAGAGAGAGAGAGAGAGAGAAAGAGATGAAACGTTTGTTTGAAATGAAAGGTCTTGATTGAACTAGGGTAGGTTCCCTCCTTCAAGGGCCGATATTTCCACTGCCCCAGTCTTGGCCCTAAAGATCAGATACTTTTGAACCCCAGGGTCAGAGCTGGCCAGAGCTGCCTCCCATAGCTCATATAACTTGGTGTTGGTGTTTCCGGAGGGCCATATAGTACGACAACCCCAGAATGCATGGAATAGGGTGGATATTTCACCGCACTTATTACATGCGTTTGAGGATTTTTCGGGGAACATCCTCGATAGCCTGAGGATTTTAGGATAGGTGTTCGTCTGTATTTGTCTGAGAGACTGATGCTCTGCAGCTGTTAAGCTTTTATCTGGTGGAGGAAAGAGAGCTCTGGCTTTTCTTTGAATGTTGAGTCGCTCACCGAAGGTATTGGGGAGAGGGGTGACTAAGCTAGGACTGCTGGCTGAGCGGTTAGTAAGTTCTCGCACAGCTTGGTCTGCTCTCTAATACCCTCAAGCTCCTCCTGTCCAGGTGTCCAAATGATATTTTATAACTTAGTGATATTTAGAGGTAAAATTTTTGTGAGCCTTTTGTGGATTCGGCCATTTATAATGTTTTGTACGGCTTTCTTAGAGTCCGTAATTATTTGGAGGCTTTTTCCTTGGAATTCTCTATACCTTACGGCCAATAGAAGGGCGCTAGTTTCGGCCTCCTCTGTGCTGGTGTTCGTTAATTTGAGGCAGTCCCTGATTACTCCTTCTTGGTCGACGATGACTAGGGAAGCATTGGTCTTGTCGTAAAAGGCAGCGTCTGTATATACAACGTTTGGGTTTTTTTCCAACTTTCTGCGTAGGAAGTTGACCCTGGGTTTCCTTCTGTCTTCGTGTAAGTGGGGGTCCATGTTTCTTGGAATGGGGAGCACTTTCAATTTCTCTCTGGCGGCGTTGCTTACGTCTTCTTTGTCGATAATTGAATGTACATCTAACCTGGAGCCTACTCTCTGCAGAATGGCCCTGCTAGTTCTCGTCTTTTGCAGCCTTTTCTTTTGTGAAACAAGGGTAGCTTCACAAATTTCTTCAAAAGTGTTAGACACGCCGAGATTCATGAGTTTTTCATTTGCCATGTAGTTTGGAAGACCGAGAGCCGCTTTGTATGCAGTACGCAATATAATGTTGGCCTGTTCCTTTTCCTGCCTATTTAGAGAGTAAAAAGGCAGACTGTAAGCAACTCTGCTTAAGTTTCTTCTTCCTTCAGCCCTGCTCTTTTTTGGGTTATCCTCCTAACTATCTTTGCAATTTGCAGCGTTGATTTTTTAATTTTTGCAATTGTAAAGTTTGCTCTGCCATTGCTTTAAATAATCATCCCAAGGATTCTTAATTTATCTCTGTCTGCTACTTCGTGGTCCCCAAGCTTGATTTTTATCTCCTCTGGGCTCCTACATCTGGTGTCGTGGACTCTGATAACTTCAGATTTTTCCGGTGCGCACTCTAGGCCGTTATCTCTTGCCAACTTTTCCACCCAGTTCGTGGCTTCTTGGAGTGCCGCTTCCTTTTGAGCCAGGGAGCCTTTAGTGGCCCAGATGGTTGTGTCGTCGGCGTACAATATGGAACCTATTTCGGGGATTTCTTGGAGTTTCTTTGCCATGTAATCGTTGTAATATTGAAAAGCAAGGGGGAGATAATTGATCCCTGTGGCGTTCCCTTGTTTGGCATTTTGAAGGCGTCGGAGCGAACGTCTCCAATCCGAATGGATGCTGTGCGGTCTGATAAGAAGGCTTTGACGAAGTTGTATGTCCTCACTTTGCAATGCAATTCGTTGAGTGCTTGTAGAATGGCCCTGTGGGACACATGATCAAAGGCTCCCTTTAAATCTAAAGCCAAGATAAGGTGCTCGCCTCCTCTTGGGATGTTCTGTAGCACTTCTTCTTTGAGGATTAGAAATACATCCTGCGTGGAGATGCCCTTTCTGAAGCCCAACATTGTGTGTGGTACAAGGTTGTTGTCCTCGATAAAGTTTGACCGTCTGTTCATAACGACTCTTTCGAATATTTTCCACACACATGATGTCAAAGATATGGGTCTCAGTGCGTCGATTCCTGGCTTTTTTCCTCGTTTCAATATTGTCATGACATCTGAGTGCTGCCAATCGGGAGGGACTTCGCCCTTGATCCACATATTATTGTTAATACATTCTGTAAGTTCTTCTACTTGTCTGTCACCGAGGTTCCTGATCATCGCATTTGTGATACCATCGGATCCTGGGGCGCTGTTCTTTTTGGCAGCCATAATGGCGCTGTAAACCTCCTCCTTTGTGATGTCTTGGTCCAGAAGTTGGTTTGGTTTTCCCCTGTACACTTCATTGTAGGGCTCTGGGATCTGTTTGACTTTGAGTTTGTCCTTTAATAGTTTAATGAGGTCCTAGTTGCTACCTTTAAATGTACGGGCTATCCTTTTGAGCATGTGGTTGCTTTGCATCCTCGTTGCAAGGGGGTCTAGCATGCTTCTAAGGATCGCCCATGTTTTTGAGGTGCTCAACGTTCCTTGCAGTGATTCGCAAAAATGGTTCCAATTTTGTCTTGCTAAGACATCGGCATATTCTCTCGCTTTCTTATTGATTTCTCCAATCCTTCTTTTTAGCTTTCGGTTTCTCTTTTGCCGTTTCCACCTTCTCTTCAGGCTATTTCTTGCTTCCCATAGGTGCGCCAGATGGGAGTCGATATTTGGAGTCTGCATTGATGTTTGTAAAAATGCTGTGGAATGTTTGTACTTTTCTTTCATGTTGGCACACCTTCCCTGATGGAAGTTTTTTCCTCCGGATTGCTGTCACCACTGAAGTATTCCCTGAACTTTTTCTAATGGGTAATCGTAACTGTCCCGAGACCCCTCCGAAATTGTACAGTCCGGATTGAGTTAATAATTATCGAGTGATCGCTGCCCAAATTCTCTCTTAAATTTGTACACACGACGTCTTCTTCCTCCTTTACGAAGGTTAAATCGCGGCATGTATCCCTTGCATTTTCTCCGCCAGTTCTGGTTGGTTGATTGGGGTCACTGACGAGAGTTAGGTTGCAGATCTGCGCTGCAGTAATAATATTGTCTCTCTTTCTCGAGTTACGTTTATAGCCCCATTCTCTATGGGGAGCATTGAAGTCACCTAGTACGATGAACTGATTGCCCTTTGATTTCTTGATAGCTTCCTGGAATAGATCCTCGAATCTGTCATCACTTTTTCGCGGGGGGCTGTAAATGTTCAGCACAAAAGTGCTTTTCTTTTTCTCTTCGTTGGGACTATCTCTATGAGAGTGGCGTGAGAAGTGGCTGTCTCGAGCGCATGTTGTATGGCTGTTTTGTCCTTTCTGACGAGAGTAGCTATGCGGGTTTCTTCTTGTCCTTTAATTGTATAGTAGCCCAGCAGCCTGGCGTTGTTGCCTGCTTCCTGAAGACATATGACATCAGGTTGGATTGGTGGTGTTTCTATGTATTTTTCTAAACTGTGTTGTGTACATAGTAGACTTCTGCAATTCCACTACCAGATTTCAAGGTGATTCTTAGTAGTGCACACCCCTTTATTCTTCATCGCTAAAGCTGAAATCAGAGTCACTTTCATCCTTTTCTAGGATCTGCTGTTTTTCTTTCCTTGAATGTTCCTGCATTTCTAGTTTTCTCTTACCGTCAGTGTTTCTTATTTTATTTGCATCTACTTGTCTCTGTAGGATGTCGAAACGGTTGTTAATTACCTCGAGTATTTGAGCTAGGAAGAGCCCAATACCACTGGGGTCATTTAAGAGAACTTCCGGGAGCCAGGGCTGAGGTATGGGTGGGGGCTGAGTTTGAGGGAAGGGCATGCGGTTTTTGGATTGTGACTGATGGTTCTCGCGTACTATTTGCCTGGGGAGTTGCCGTAGTTGTTTTTTGAGGTCTGCAATCTCTGCGTTCTGTTTGTCAATTTGTGCTTTGGGCTCCCCAATTATTCGATCTTGCTCTGATTTGTGTGTTTCAACTTTCGTATTAGTGTTAGCCAGGGAGGAAGCGACCGTGGACCAGCTCACCTTGGGGGGTTTCTTGGTTTCTGCGACTCTGGAGTCTTTAGGCTTAACCGTCTTTGTATCCTCTTTCTTCTTTGAGGTGCTGGGGGACTTGTGTTGGGACGTCACCCTGGACTGGGATCTGTGTCTTCCCTCTTTCTGCTCGTCCAAGTCCGGCCACTTGGTGCTGAATCACCTGTGGCGTTGTTATTTTTGGTCCTTGGTGTCGTCTCTTCTTGACTTCCTTTGATTTTGGTTACCCTGCGGTATCCTTGCTTTTCTGAGCTTCAGTGGACATTCTTTCGAGCCTGTAGGATGTTGTTCGTTGCACAGCACGCACCTGGGCTGACACGGGTGACAGTCTTCTGGGTTTTCAACAGCACAGTTCGGGCACTTCTTGACTGCTGAGGTGGGGCACATCAGATCGGTGTCCGGGTGTCATGCATATGTAGCACACTTGCCTGGTGGGTCTGCACAAATAGCAGGGCATTTCTCCGCTGTAGAAGTACACCACTTTTGGCACGGTGTTGCCTTCAAAGGTAATCAATGCAGTCTTCGATTTTCTTAGCATGCGGGCTTGTATAATCTTGGTGTTGTGGGTACGGATACGTAATCCGTTCATGAGTTCTGACGGGGTCGTGTCTTGCGGAAAACCGTGCACAACTCCTTTCACCTCTTCTTCCGAAAAGGCTACATAAGTCACCACCTCGTGTGAGGTGCTTATGTTGATGAGGGAGATCTTTCGCAGCGCGTTCACCGCTTCCGTGCCTGGCGTGCTCATTATTAGAATATTTGAGCCAAGACGCGGACGTACGACAAACTTGTGCAGATATTTTTCCCCTTGCTCGCACGCTTCAGCAATGGCTTTCGTTATTTCGATGGTGCTGTAGTCTTTGAGCGAGAGGCCCTTACGCGGCTTCATGACTATTTTGACGTCGTCCCTCGGCAGCGGTGGGAGTCGCCGGCGTTGAGGACGTTGCATTTCATTTTCTGGTTTTGAAAAAGGCTTACTTGACAGCGAGGCCTTTCCGCTATTTCACTGTCAACTCGGCTTTCTTGTCCTTGTTCACCCTCCGTTTTTCTCTTCTGCTGAGGGCTTGTATCCATCCCACATCGTCGTTGGCGTCCATGGTGCCAGTGTCCAAGGTCGGCTGGCCAGCAGCGTCGCCATGCGGGTTTGACGCAGAAGGCACTTCGCTGTCACATTCTTCCATTTCGCTGTCTTGACATCGCTCCCCTGAGGTGCGCGTACTGCCTTGGAATTCTTGCCGGGATGTTCCGGAGCTCTTCGGGGATTTCTTCATGGCTGCTGAAGTCCTGGGCTGTGCGGCGAGCAGCCGCGGCCGCCACTGCCTCGGTCAGCGTTAGGCTTATCGCGGTCGCCGGGCACAGGTCCGCTTCTGATGAACGTAAAATGAAAAATGAAGCCACAAGACAACAGGATGCGATAGAAGACGCTTACAGCCCACGCAACATACTCGTACTTGTGGTTGGCAGTGCTCTTATTAACAACGGACTTTTTATAGGTATCTGTTTTTTTGGCAACCAGTGGACAATTTTTTTATTTTTTTGGATCTTTGAACACCATAACGGGAACGTAACACCATAACACCATAACGGGAACATCATAAGGGGAACGTACATTTTTTAGCCCGTGGCCAGTCCTGTGCGTGTAAGGAATGACTGCAAAGTTCTTTTTCTTCGGCGAAGGATTACCACTCGAGTTACGTTTAGCGCGAACTTTTAAAACTTTTATTAATTTTTCGGTGACAGCCACGAGTAGAATAGAAGGAGAACCCGCGTCTTGTAGTCGGGCTACTTGCTTCGCAAATGTTTACAGGATTTTTCTAGTGCAGGTCTTAACTAGGAAAAAGCAATGCCACTGTTTAATACTTTAGAGCGGGCTGACTTGAAATCAAGGCTTGGTTTTGCTGAACGTGGTTCATAACAAAAGCAAATGTGACTACTTTTAAAATGCAAACTAAGGTCAAGAAACTGCACCGAGTTATGTTTCGGCACCTCACAGGTGAAAGACAGATCAATTCCTGCGGTCTTAAACACTGCTAACACTTTACTGACAGCTTCAGGCAGTACAACTTGTTCTTCAACCAGCACCAAATAGTCATGTACGTACCGAAAGGTGCACTTCACGCCTGCATTTAGACATCCTTCCACACAACGATCAATTCTGGCTAAAAGTATCTCACATAAAACAGGCGGCACGCATGAGCCGATACACACACGATATCGCTGAATGATCAGGCTCCAAATAAAGAAATTTAAATAAATTTAAAAATATTAAACAAATAAATAAATAAATTTAAAAATAACAGATAAATAGCTCCAAATAAATTACTAGAAATTTGTCCACTGGTTGCCAAAAAAGATAGCAATACAAAGTCCGTTGTTAATAAGTGCACTGTCAACCACGGGTACAAGTATGTTGCATGTGCCGTAGGCGTCGTCTATCGCATCCCGTTGTCTTGTGGCTTTTGTTGCATAGGTCAAACCGGTCGTTGCAGCAATAAACGACTGCGCGAGCATTACCTGTCCATCCAGAGCTCTTCACTTTCTAACTTGGCTTCTCATTTTGATACGTGTGGTTGTACACCGGCTTTGTCCGACACAACCGTGTTGTTCAAACACACTAATCAGCATACAAGGGAGGTGTCAGAAGCTTTTTACATATCTAAAAATTGTGAAACTTATGTAAGCCAACCTCCTGTGACCTTGCACAAAAGCGAAGTTTGTGATCTTGCAGAATGCGTGACTTGACGGGTTGCAGGCGTGTGTACTGATTACTTTTCCAATAAACAAAATCAGTTGTGAGAGCAGCGCTGTGTTTTAGCCTTCCTCGTTCTCGTCTTTCTTGCGCTGGTGTTCCTTCAGCATTGATGATAGTTTATTTGTTTTAAAGCATGCGTGGCAATATCAAACACTAGACATTGCAGGGAAGTGATATATTAGTGTGATTCTGCTGCCGTATCTTTGGTGCCCCTGCCATTATCGTGAAGTTTTTGGTTTCCACTGCGGTTTGCAAAAAAGCAAAATTGCACGTTCGCGTCAGTATGAGCAATTCAGTGAGTAATGAAGTGCGTTTGTTAATTTTATCAATGGACGCCCTTTTCTCTCCTGTGTGTCTCTCAGGTCGGATTTATGATATATTTTGCCTAGTCCTGTTAATACGACCAGTTTTTTTTACTTTGGATGCTTCAGTACGTGGCGCACTATAGAGCAAAAGGGATTGTTTTGTGAGTTCTAACCATGACAGCTGCATTAGTAGCCGTTGCGAGCACCGTTTTGTATAGATAGATTTCAACGTCCACCACTTTATTACTACATAAAGTGTAGTGGTTCTCTCTAATCCCCAAGACCCCTTCGAGCACTGCCGGTGCTACTTCCAGCAGGACCCGCCGCGGTGGCTCAGTGGCTAAGGCGTTGCGCTGCTGAGCACGAGGTCACGGGTTCGATTCCCGCCCGCGGCGGCCGCTTTTCTGATGGAGGCGAAAAGCGAAAACGCCCGTGTGTACGAGATTTCGGAGCACGTTAAAGATCCCCAGGTGGTCAAAATTAATCCGGAGCCCTCCACTACGGCGCGCCTCATCGCCTGCGTTGCGTCGGCGCGTTAACCCCTAAAATCAATCAATTAATCAATCAATCAATCAATCAATCAATCAATCAATCAATCAATCAATCAATCAATCAATCAATCAATCAATCAATCAACTTCCAGCAGGACAGCATCCGGGTGACTAAATCCGTCATTTTCCGGCTGTAACAACTATAAAAAAATGTGCGTGGGGTGAGATGAAGAATCTAGTTTCGCGGAAGCCATCTACGCGGACGCCACCGCATGCTTTATAGGCTACTAAAGAAGACAAACTAGAGCACCGACGCTCTTCAGACTCCCTGGTCACGTCATGCAACCGCATTCTTCAAAGTCGGGAAGCTGTTGTGCCCGCTGGACGTATTTCACCAAGCAATAAATCCATGATGAAAAGCTACACAGTTTTCTCCGAATGCACCCGACCACTTGGTAACGACTGATGGACTACGCATACTGTAGTTTTGTATACGTGTTCCCATATTCTGGTTTTATTTAACGCCAACAGTATTTCATGCGCAATTTAGTATGACCAGATGTACACTGCTGTTTACGTAAGGTGTGAAAAATGTACTGAATACGTATTGTTAGCGCTGAGAGGCGAGATTAGAATACACCAGACAAACTGTGGGTGTTCGTTCAATTTGTTCGTATCTTGTGCGCTGTATTTCACCGCTAACAGTGCGTCCTATATATTACGTAAACTACGAGGCCAGCTTTACGCCCTTCTGTCATCAGTAAATGTACTTTAAGAAGTGTTAAAATTGATGTCGATGTCCGGATATATTCTAGCTATTGAAATAATTTTTGTCTGATGACACCATGTGCTTACCTTGTTAAATACGAGGCCAGCAAAGAGGGATTTAACTCGCACGGCCAAATTTCCCGAATACATCGCTTCAACAGCAGATAGAAGGAACTCGGCACCACAGCTTGCCACAAGCAGCACAGTCAGTGTAGAAACTTCAGCGGAAGTTGTTGCTCTGAGTAGTCTCCTGTAAAAACAAAATTCTATGTGGCATTTAAAATCTCAGCAGCATATGAACAGAATTATATCCGGTGCAAATAACCCGTATTTTTATAAATCACGCGGAAAACTAAAATTCTACAAAACTTCTTGAACATTCCTCAGATATTTGTGGCACCTAACAAAAAATTTCCGCTGTCAAAATGATAGCTATGCCTACCGTGAACTTCAGACGATCAATGATTAAAATTGCAGATTGCAGAAAACAACAATTCTGGAACATTGGGCCATTAACGTTTCGTTTTCTACCATTGTTAGCATTGCAGAAACCTGGGCGGAATTACCTTAATACATGTTTTGGTATGCCCGTAATTAGAAGCGTCCGCTCGCGTAGGTTTACTACGTTACTCAAGAAAATCTTGTCCTTGTAGCACGTGCGAAAGGGCTCTGCCTATTATCTCAATAACGAGTGCTCATATCGGAACAAAGTAATTATCCCTTTTTTAGAGCTTTAACCTTGCAATCGTAATTGGGGCCCAAAAAGTGCAATATCGAATGTACGAAATGGCGAAAATGTCCAACAAGTTCTAAGAATCTAAGAGAAGGTTGCTCATGAGCAACCGCTTGACTAACATCTGGTATGATGTACGAGCCATGGTCTGCTGTGCATGGGTGTGTTAGGCAGATGTGGAATCTGCGACGCATCTGAAAGTTCTACGCCTCGTCTTTTCTGCTCCTGGTCAACGCTGCTTCAACGCGCTGCTATGAAGCGGCCTTGTAAGGTCCTGATGCAGTACGGCCGGGATTACCGCAGGCGGGAGCAGATGCACATCACATTCAAGCCCATACTTCCCCTCCGTTTTGGTCGGTTTTCATAGCACATCCCAAGTCAGAGCTAGTGCGAGGGGGAGTCCTCATGAAAAGTCTGTGGGTGCAGTTACTGCGACGAGCCTTCATACAGATCCCTGGCGCTTGCTTGCTGTCAATGCACCCTTAACGGAGCACACTTCGCTTTGTGCTAGAAGGAATATAAACACCGCGATGGTCTGGTATAAACAACATGGCGGTAACCTCACTTATCAATCCTGTTGTCACGTGACTGAGGTTTCTATCATCAATGAATAATCAGTAGGACCAGATCCACGGCCGCAAGACAAGGCGTAGCGGATGGGTGAAGCCATCCATATTTTGATTCGAAAAACGAAGTTACGTACCCCATTATAGTGAAAAGAAATGATGAGTCCTCAGAGCTAAACAAAAATGGGAGTCTTCGGAAATAAAAGTGAGATTCTTATATCCTCTGCCCTCTACAATAGAGAGAAACAGTTTGCTAAAGTGCGTGTACCTTTCCCGTATTGAATTTTATCTCATGTTGCTGTTTTTTTCCGCAAAGATATCTAACCCAAATTTCTAGTTTTTCTACTAATCAATTTTAAGGCGCATTGCGATCGGATGATAGATTAACACCCTAGTGATGTAATTGAACAAATGAAGCCTTCTTGGCTGTGCAAGTGCGAAGACGAAATTGCAGCGAGAGAAGTTCCCGGTTTCTCAGATTTTTCAAATGTATGATAAGAACCGTTTTATCTCATTGTTGATGGAACCAATTTATCGCCCTCACGGATTACGGTTGATGCTGATTAACTAAGAATTAGCAGCTGAGGCTTGAAATGGGGTGAAATAAACATATCTCTAGCTTCGTTGAATGAGTAGAATGCGGTTATATTGAAAAAGCAGCAAATGTTAATATATATATATATATATATATATATATATATATATATATATATATATATATATATTTAAAAACAATGGCAGTATTTTTAGCATAAATGTTGGAATTGTATTTCATATACAAAAGGAGCACAGCACGTAAAAGACAACCACCACCCTGGTGGTACGGGAATGTGTTGCGGTGATGAAAAATTGTGGTGCGGAGGGTGTGCACGTGCGCAAGAGCAGATTACTTTTGGTCGCTTCTCTAAGCACTGAGTTATATTAGTACTCTTGCCTAACATTCAACAGTAATGATTACAGAGTCTTACTCGAGAAGGGGAATCCTTATGATGAGGTTCGTATAGTAGGCAGCGGTAACCACTATGTCCCAAAGCACGTCTTGCCAAAGCACACGTAGAACGGATAGGATAAACCGGCCTCGTCCAATTCTTCCAGACGTCCTGAAAAGAAAGCAGCAAAATATAAAAAAATGTACTAAGTGAGTCCTGAAGCTCCTTTAAGGACACCCAGGGAGCAGATGTAAACTCGAACGGCAGAGTTCGAGCAATGAATTCCAGGAAATTTTAATATGGTCAGTACTCACGATGTTATACATTAAAGGTTTATTTATTGTTATCCCACGTCTTTTGTAGTACTACGGAGGTTTTTATGCACTGGTTGCACACAGATACTGGATTGAATTTGTACATGGCTGTGTACAATATACTCTTCCAGCCTCGGAGGGTTCGATGTATTGGCCCGTAATCATGAATAGACTGAATGTGATCACACCTCAGTACAGTATACTGTTGGCGCCTTCCTTTCAGATATGTTTCAAAAATTTCAAGACAACCTTGTTTGGTTGTCTTGAAACAACTTGAAAGATGTCTTGAAAGACAACTTCCCACGTTGTGTGATAACGTAACCCCAGTGAATAATACTTGAAGTCGTGCAAGCATGCAGAGTAGAGCCTGGTCACTTTAATCGTAGCGGTTTGTGGTGGGTGTCAAATTGGTGTTCGGCATGTACTTTTTTTACTTTGCGCATGTAATTCCCTGTGGTATTGCACGCTTTGAACAAGAACAATTATTTTTTGCTGCTAAAAGAGCCCACAAAGATATGTTTGGTTGGATCCACGCATTTTAATGCCACTTTTACAATAATATTTCTTGAGGCCGTCAGCTCATGAAGTGATAGTTAAACAGTTTGATGTTTCCTTTTGGTGGAGCGCACGGCTTATTAGAAATAAATCCAATATTTTATGCCTCGTAGTATTCTGTTATTTTTACTACTCCTATTTTATACCATCTGTTACGACCACAAAATGACCATAGATTAATTTGTGTTTTCCGTGGCTGCAGTTAGGCACGGCTTCACATTTGGTGGTTTCTGGCAGTAATGCTTGGTAACTTTTTATTCGTTGAAGATTGAACAACTTGTTCCCGAAGTACGGGGAATCCATCCACCTCTTGTGAACAAAACATGTAAGAACTTGCTGCCAGCGTCGTCCAAGAGAAGCGAAACGCACATGAATGGTTTAAGCACAATAGTCGCCCAGATTCACAAGTAGAGAAGGCGTCTAAGCACTACTCCCTATTCAAGTGCCTGCAATACAATGCGATTAAAGGCGTACAATAAGCGAGCACAGAAGAAATACCTACTTCCGTTGAGGGGTTTACTGCTTCGGGCTGCTGGAGACCCTCGGAGAAAGTAACTGCGTGGTCACCATAACGGCACAGTAACCGACGCGGATGCGACGGGTAAAATTCTTAAAATTATCGAAATAGTTTATCGTCATATTTCATAAGTGAGGATGGAATTTTACATTAACATATTTATGAGTGTTTAGCGCACTGATACCGAGGGAAGCTCTAGCTACAACTTATCGGGCAAACATGGAGAAGTTTGTTTTACTACAACTCAATTCACTCTAAAACTCGTTATAGCCCTGTTCTCCAGAGCACGTGCGGCCACCGCTGATCGTTATTTACAGTAGGAGATAGCATCAATCTCAGCGCATTTATACAGTCGTATTAGTGTTGAAACGTGTTATTCGTGATGGCAAGGCTGAGTATGAGACCGGGGAGTTTTATCATCAAGACATCACACGGCAGAGACCGATGATTTATAGAAAAATAACAATTTTTTTCATTAAAAATATATTCTCTCTCTCTGTTAAACAAACAACTTTAGTACGTGATCGATGCGATGGTATAAAACGTAACCTTGTTCCTGTCATAAAAGTTATTGCAGGTAAAGAAGCACACGTTGAGAACGCAGGGCATGATAACTGATGGAAAGCGACGAGCTGTGCTGTCACCACCTTTTAGCAGGACACCCGGTCAGCGCTAGTCACGAATCTTAAGACCGTCGCGAGGCCGCGTGGAAACCGCATAAGTGGTCGCCGACAGCTCGGCGGCAACGCAATTAATCGCCGGCCTCGAGTGGGAATGCGTGTTGTTCACCACGCCAGGCAACCTGATACTCTCCTTGACAAGCTCCATTTGCCCAGAACCCTCAAGTTCAAAGTCTGTATCGGCAGCATGTATACCACAGCGTACCTGAGACTTTTCAGCCAGCATTTGCATTGGTGTTAGAACTGTTTTATTCCTTTATTCTTTCCACTCACAGCAATTCGCGTCTCCGTGATGAGCCGGAGTTGCGGTGGAGGAACCTCGTAGACAAGTTGGCCGGCCCGTCATTGATTTCGAAAAAGTTTGAATCAGCACCGCAGAAGATTTTTGCTGACGCCGCGTCACCGGGCAGAAGTCCAAACCCACGCAAAACCACCTTGGCGGTACTTAGCGTATCGGCGTCGAAGGTTGTACCAACCGTCATCCATGATTTGCTGGTTCGTTGTACCAAATAAGCTGGCGGGCCTCCTCTGCACGATGCAGCTTGCAAAAGGTTGAGGTTGGCATCGATTTTGAGGCCATTGTCTTCTACGTGAGGGATCACGGTGTCAAGAATACTAATAGGCCGTCTTTCGTACATATGCTAAGGCGGAGTCATCGGCGTCGTTACGGGATGGCTGTGTTGTGCGCAAAGGGGATTTGCGGAAGAATTTCGTCTCCCGTTTTATGCTCAACGTGGACATACATTGACAGCATGTCCGCCATTTTTATGTGTAGGTGTTCCGTTAGTCTGTAGTTTGTCCGTAGTGCGCCGTGGTTCTTCGGTAATCCGTGTTGCTGTAACGTAGGACTTTTTGCATGATCCTTCAATGAAAAACGTTCTGCAGACCAAGATTAGTACTGCAAGAGCTCTGTGTCACAGCATATATATTGGGTAAATAAAGAATTTGATTGCTGCACTGAGGTTCCCTTGGGAAGATCGGAGATGTCCTCGTAGCGCGTTACGAGTATGTGGCTACCCACCCATTTCTGCGAATTGTGGCGTAAGTAACGGTACTAAAAGGCTCATTACGACCTATTGGAAGGGTCTCGATGATAAGGCGAGGCTGCATAGGTTCGGCAGGTCTTTTTGGGGGGTTTCCTGATGCTGGCAATCACTGGACCTCCGGACATATTGAGTGATGCCGGATTTTGGGCAGGGCCATTAGTACTTCCCTTGGTTTTGCCAATTGTACAGTGCTCAGCGATTGAAACGCGATACTCGGAGCGCGTGGCTGCTGGTGCTTGTGGCGCCATAGGTGAGCGCTTGTGAAAGCGAGCTGACGCATTGTGGTATGCGGTGAGGGTGAGAGCGTTCGTGACGCATGCATAGTGCATCCGGGAGACAGCCCTTCAGTGTGCTGTTCTTGGCGGCGCCATAGGGGTGCTACATATCATGGCTTCAAAACGCTGCGCCTGCGTGCTGTGCGCGCCACGATAACACATCGTGATAAATGCTAATTCAAACTCTTCATAACGCGCGCGGTGCCAGCTCGCCCAGCTTTGCGCGGAGCGGCGCGGCACGCAGGCGCAGCGTTTTGAAGCCATGGCATGTAGCACCCCTATGGCGCCGCCAAGAATAACACTCTGAAGGGCTGTCCCCCGGATGCAGTCAGCATGTGTTACGAACGCTCTCACCCTCACCGTATACCACAATGCGTCAGCTCGCTTTCACAAGCTCACCTGTGGCGCAACAAGCACCGACAGCCACGCGCTCCGAGTATCGCGTTTCAATCGCTGAGCACTGTACGTGCTGTGGGGAGGTGTCCGGAAGGCGGCTTGATGTGGCATGTTTCCAAAGTTCTGTCACGAAGGCCTGCAGGGATGAGAACAAGTTTCTTCTCGTCCTGAGGTAGAAATTTTTATTTACCTGGATGAATGAATGAATGAAACCATGTTTATTCCTCATTATAATGTGCCGGGGGCACTGCGGTGGAAAGGACTACCCTTCCCTCTTCTATTTACCTAAATGGAGCTTTTGCGCAGCATGCAGGAAACTTTCGCTTGGAGGTGCTTAGAACGGCGACAATGCATCATTCAAGGTTGTCGATCATGACGCGCAACTGGGGGCCGGCGTGATGCTGGGCGGCTAGATCACTCTACATTACGATTTAAAAAACGCGTCATCTTCGTTGGTGTGCTGTGGCGTTAGGTTACCAGTGCGGGTGACAGACAGTCGACCGTCGGAATGTTTCTTGCAGTATTTGTAAACAGTGGTGGGTCGAAAGCCTGGAGGCCGGCTCCATTACCGACACGCCCGGATGGAACCTTCAAATTGATCAGTCAATAGAGTACATGCAGCCTGAAACAACCTTGAATGGTTTGGTATACTCGTAAAGGCTGTATGCGAAAACGACCATTTAATTGCAAGGCACAGATTCGCACAGACTACGCAGTAGTACTTTTTCTCTTATTTTGACGTGCTGGGAGTGGCGCAAGCGATTCTTTTTTCGCAGCGGCTTTGTCATTGAACAAGGGCGGCATCCAAACATATCTTACTGCGCATCTTGCTTAAGTGTTTCGTCAAAATGTAAGAATTCCAGCTTGTTTTGCAGGCATTGTTGCACCTCACAGAAGGCTTCCAGTGGGGCTCCTTCTCAGCGCAAGGGGTGCTGCCTGTCGTGAAACGCAAGAGGGGCTCTGCTATTCGTGCGAAGCTTCCCACGAAGGGCTGGTAGTACGCACACTAACCGAGGAATCTCCGTGCATTCTTCTTGTCCTTCTTGTCCTTTGTCCTCGGCAAATCCGCTTGGCTGAAGTTTTCGCCTGGTCAGGGTGAAGCACTCCTTTGGCACTGTCAACGTCGCCCAAAAACTTCAATTCGTCGTACGAAGCTGCCCTTTTCAAGCTTCGGCGTTTATCTCGATTATAAACTGTAACCTTGCAAGGTGTTTTGTGGCAACAATGGGGAATACGACAACATCGTCGAGCTAGACGAGGCACGTGTACCACTTGAGGCTCAGTGTCCATGACTACCTCTGAAACGTTGCTGGGGCCGAGCACAGCCTAAACGGAGTCCCCTTAAACTTGTACAGTCCGTCTCAAATTATAAATGCGATCTCCTCTCGGTCTCATTCGTGCAGTTCAATTAGCCTGTAGCCGGTATTCTGATGTGTCGCAGAGAAGTACCTGTCGTTGCGGGGGTTGTCGAGGGCATCGTCGATTTGTGCTAGGGCATACCCGACCTTTTTGGTTTGTTGGTGATTGTGTCCAGTCGTTGGTGGTAGACACAAAACCTCAGTGTGCTGTCTTTTTAAACAATTGTATGATGTCGTCAGCGAACATAATTTCAATTTGCATCCGGATAGCTTTGCCCTTGTGTGAAGACACCTGGTACGGTCATTGACGCGTAGGTTAGACTCCATCTTCGGTGATAACTTGGTCCTTCGCGAGGGGCGTTTCGTAACTGAGGAGTCGACGGAAAACAGTCGCTGTAGCTGCGCAGGAACGAGCTTAACCTTTTCTGTTTTCAATGCGATAGCGCCGGGTACACATCCTAGAAAGAGTGGGGAGTACAGGCATTGTCGTGCTCGCATTGAAATTCGGCAGCTGAGTGATAACTCTTCAGTGATAACTCGGTCCTTCGCGAGGGGCGTTTCGTAACTGAGGAGTCGACGGAAAACAGTCGCTGTAGCGGAGCAGGAACGAGCTTAACCTTTTCTGTTTTCAATGCGATAGCGCCGGGTACACATCCTAGAAAGAGTGGGGAGTACGGGCGTTGACGTGCTCGCGTTGAAATTTGGCAGCTGAGTGATAACTCTTCGGTGATAACTCGGTCCTTCGCGAGGGGCGTTTCGTAACTGAGGAGTCAACGGAAAACAGTCGCTGTAGCGGAGCAGGAACGAGCTTAACCTTTTCTGTTTGCAATGCGATAGCGCCGGGTACACATCCTAGAAAGAGTGGGGAGTACGGGCGTTGTCGTGCTCGCGTTGAAATTCGGCAGCTGAGTGATAACTCTCCGGTGATAACTCGGTCCTTCGCGAGGGGCGTTTCGTAACTGAGGAGTCGACGGAAAACAGTCGCTGTAGCGGCGCAGGAACGAGCTTAACCTTTTCTGTTTGCAATGCGATAGCGCCGGGTACACATCCTAGAAAGAGTGGGGAGAACGGGCGTTGTCGTGCTCGCGCTGAAATCCGGCAGCTGAGGGATAACTCTTCGGTGATAACTCGGTCCTTCGCGAGGGGCGTTTCGTAACTAAAGAGTCAACGGAAAACAGTCGCTGTAGCGGAGCAGGAACGAGCTTAACCTTTTCTGTTTGCAATGCGATAGCGCCGGGTACACACCCTAGAAAGAGTGGGGAGTACGGGCGTTGTCGTGCTCGCGTTGAAATTCCGCAGCTGAGTGATAACTCTTCGGTGATAACTCGGTCCTTCGCAAGGGGCGTTTCGTAACTGAGGAGTCGACGGAAAACAGTCGCTGTAGCGGCGCAGGAACGAGCTTAACCTTTTCTGTTTTCAATGCGATAGCGCCGGGTACACATCCTAGAAAGAGTGGGGAGTACGGGCGTTGTCGTGCTCGCGTTGAAATTCGGCAGCTGAGTGATAACTCTTCGGTGATAACTCGGTCCTTCGCGAGGGGCGTTTCGTAACTGAGAAGTCGACGGAAAACAGTCGCTGTAGCGGAGCAGGAACGAGCTTAACTTTTTCTGTTTTCAATGCGATAGCACCGGGTACACATCCTAGAAAGAGTGGGGAGTACGGGCATTGTCGTGCTCGCGTTGAAATTCGGCAGCTGAGTGATAACTCTTCGGTGATAACTCGGTCCTTCGCGAGGGGCGTTTCGTAACTGAGAAGTCGACGGAAAACAGTCGCTGTAGCGGAGCAGGAACGAGCTTAACTTTTTCTGTTTTCAATGCGATAGCGCCGGGTACACATCTAAGAAAGAGTGGGGAGTACGGGCGTTGTCGTGCTCGCGTTGAAATTCGGCAGCTGGGGTCACGTCACTTGCATCTAAAGGATTGCTATGGGTACGTTGAAATGCTGACACTCCTCATCAAAAATCGGGACCAAAACCGGCGCTTTGTTTGCTTCAAGCGCGCAATGCCTCTTTCGAAGTACACACTGCGTTCAAGAAGCAAGCGCTAGTCGCTCTCCACAACATCGTCGGTGTCAGAAACACCATTTTGACAGCACACGGCGATCATCACGCTTGCACGGGAAGGCAGGGTGACTATAATCAACCTCGACCCTTAGAGCAGTGCGGTGATTTAGTAGCGCGGTATCAAAACATCAAACAACTCAAGAGTCAACGATCGCCTTTATCGTGTGTTTAATGCAATATAATAATGACTATAACAGCAAAGCGCAACAACTTCAAGTTGCACACAATAATGATGAAACACACTTCTCCCCCTTCATTCCTTTTTTCGAAATATTTTTAAGTTTGGGTAATGGGGATGGTTATGGGGTGTAATATTTTGAGCACAGCATTTTCACGCTATAATCGTTGAAACGTCTGCTTTTTATAGCAATAGAGAGATAATCATTTCTATTAAGATTATTTAACAAAAGGAAGACGCGCTAATATAGGTAAGCTAAGAAATGTCTTGCAGTATGCATGAAGAGGGGATTTAAGAAGGAGGACATGAATGCTCATCAGCATTCTTTATGCACCCTTTGTTTGTACAGTTGGCTATACTGACCCCAGGAAGCGGATTTCTGAAACAACAGAAATTATTTTGGGTGATGTTACATATCCATAGCGCAAATGTTATACAGGAGC
This sequence comes from Haemaphysalis longicornis, assembly GCF_048455015.1. NCBI lineage: Eukaryota > Metazoa > Arthropoda > Arachnida > Ixodida > Ixodidae > Haemaphysalis > Haemaphysalis longicornis. The sequence goes on from NW_027526445.1 coordinate 47,798,615, forward strand.
TACATGATGGGATGCTAATGTACCGTGTCGTGTTTTATTGCTGTTGATATTCTTTACTTTGACTGATGGAGGCGCAAAGCAAAAACGCCCGTGTGTACGAGATTTCGGCGCACGTTAAAGATCCCCATGTGGTCGAAATCAATCGGGAGCCCTCCACTACGGCGCCTCTCATCGCCTGCGTTTCGTCGGCGCGTTAAAACCTACAATCAATCAAATTCCTTACTATGAAAGAGGTGTTTTCATGCCACTTTTTGTGTAGAATGCGAATTTGAGTTATCGCATGGAGTGACGTAAAAAAAGCAATACTTACTTTCCTTGGAGATGTTGAAGTGAACTTATCAGTGTGCGGCACCGAAGGGCTTCCCCTAGAACTGGCAAATAGTTAATCGCAATTCTCGCTTTGAATGCAACATTCCAGATGTGCCTAGAAAAGATTTGCCGATAAAAACATGAAGGTCCCTTGTGTCGTGTGAAGTACGATGACTAGAGGAGCGGCATGAAATACACAGCACGCACATTGTTACGGAGTGCACATAATTTTTTTAGGGGCTGGGGCTGCTGGCGTCTCCTGTCGTCGTCGTCGTAATCGGTTTCATGTAGTCACGGTACTAAAACATCGGGAAACTCGTGTACTCCTCGCACTAGAATGTAACGCGCACTAAAAAACAGCGGGACACTCGTTTACGCGTTGCTCTAGAGCATTTTGAAACGCGTACTAAAAAAAAAACACCGGGACACTCGTTTCCGCCTCGCGCTAGAGAGATTTGTGCTTCAAAGAAAAGAGACTTTTACAACAAAGCTGTACACTTCTACCCCGAGTGGTTTCATCTTCGTTGGCAAAAATGCGAAGGCGCCAAGGATACACTTATACACACGCATGCTTCGCCCCTTCCCAGGTTTCACGTTAGTGGAGATGTCCAGGGATTTTTATTTTTGTTATAATTTCGTAACGGTTGGGACAATAATTGTTTTGGTATTACGTAATAAAATTTGGAACGACCAGAATTTAATCCAGGCAGACCTGACTCTTCTTTCTTGTGTATAAAATTTGGAACGACCAGAATTTAATCCAAGCAGACCTGACTCTTCTTTCTTGTGTATCGTTTTGGATATTTTGCGCTGAAATATATTTAGGATATATTAAGCTGAGAGGAAGCTCATGTATCCACAAAATACAAGAATTTTCTGACATATGCAGCTTGTGGGGGACTACCTAATTATAAAAAGGTAATAAAATTCGCCCTAAAGACGCGGAGTGGCAATTCTGGAGCGCTTTACCTTGAGTGTCAATTACTTTTTCCAAGAATATATATTTCTCGGTGTAGGAGTAGAGCTGTCTTGCAGGCCAATTGCCATATAATTTAGAAGAGGCAAAGTTTAGATAAACCAATAGTCACCGATGTTTTTTCTGGAATCACACTCATGCAGTAAAAGTTCAGGCATTGGGAGAGGACGAGCAGTCTGTACCGTTTACGTCTTCAGTGTAACATAGTTATCACAAATAAATACATTTCGGAGCAGTATTACTGTAGCCATTTAAGCCGACAAATCGGATATAATGTTCTTCGAGGAAGTTTTGACAAAACAAAACCTAAAACGTCTTTGTTCTGCACTTCTGCTGCGCAGTTGGATTTGCCGCAAGACGTTTCTGCCGGCGGCGTTTTTCCTTCTGAAGTAGAAATATACACCGAGTCCTACCCCCACACTGCGTCTCTACAAAAGGAGGTGAAGAACACTTGTACCACTCGTTTGCGAATTCCAGTACAGTGAGATAAACACTGGATTTCGTGCGACTCAGCGAGGCATCATACGGCTGTTAGCAACTGTGCGGCGCGAAAATCTTAAATTAACGCGATCGCTTAAGAAACAGATCCGTTGCGAGTAGATTGAAGCAATAAGCTGAGCGTGAGTTTAACTTGCGTAGGAATATTTCGATAGTGGGGAAGGTTTCCCTTGCAGCAATATTAAATTCACATACTATAAGACTATTTCCCCTGCTGCAGTTTCCTTCAACTGTTGCACGCACACAGAATTGAAGCGACAGCAAGGGTTGCTTAGCTTTTTGTTTTAACTAAAACATCACGCATTTCCTAGCTGTCGCGGCTTTTGTTCGGTGGCTAACGCCGCCTTGTTGGCTGAGGACAGAGTAATTATGGCTTCCATTTCTCTCCGTCGTCTTCCTTATAATTTTTGTGTTGTTTGAGAGCACGCCGTAGAACGCCCAGAGCAAACCGATCCCAGGTTTGCTCCATCGTCGCCATCTTTCTTAAAGATTATTGAGTGGCTTTCGTCGCAGCCAGTAAGAAAAATTCTCTTCAAGTAAGGGGGGTATCGTACAGGAAAATCGGCCACGAAGCCCCTGTTGTTTGTTGACCGGGTGGGATAACGTCGGTGAAGCGTTCCCACAAATCCCCAGGACCTGGGAGCACATGTTGACAACACACTTGCCGTAATACAATCGTTTGACGACCGTCTTGGTTGAAGTAGATGCAGCTAGTAATATCAGCTTCTGCCGCAGGCTTTTTCACATGTATGAACTAGTGCTAAGTAGTTACGATAGGCTATCGTGTTCACCCGCATGTATGCAAGGCTAAACATTAAAACGAAAGTGAAACTGAAGGAAAGCGTGCTACCTGGACAGGGACATCGTATTTGACATATTTTGCTAGCTGAGGTATGTGTAGAAGTTCCCGCAGACATTTATCTTAGACTTGCCAATCCCTGAACCAGTGTTTGTTTCAGAAGAAGGCTACGAAAAGCTTCACCAATACCCTTTTACTATGCATTCTATATTTGAAATATCAGATATTACAGTTTGGTAAAACTCATGAAGCAGCGATACCTGTTTTCACGCTTTTCGGCTTGTATGAGTTAAAAACCAAGTGCTGCTGCCGTGAGGGGTTGAACTGCCTTCAGGACAATCTAATCCAGTGATATAGGACAGCCTGGTTTTACACTTTTCCCTCCAAATAAGAGCAACATCAACACGCAACGTAAATATGTATACTAGTAGAAACAAGTTGGGATTAACTCCTGCCCGTCTACACAAAACTTTTGGGCGCAGTTAGGGAAAGTTCAGTACCAGATTCTCGATTCAGGTAGAAGATAAGGTGACAGCGTTTCTTCCAGTTTTTTCGGTGCTATTAAAGGATTTCATTAAAGAAGTTCTCCGTGCATTGGTGAAGTGTTGAAATCATCTACGTGGCTATTTCGCGTGCAGAGCAATTATATGTTGAGAGTCAAACTCAAGTGTTTAATATTTTTAATTCAGAGCAATAAGTAAGTAACATTTCTAACTATTTCTAGGATTTCCATTCTTCGTTTGCAAATAACTATATTAAACTTTCTTGGATAAGACAGAGACAACTCGTTCGATCGCCTGAAACTAACAAAAGGTATTGTTTTAGATTTTGTAAAGAGCAACGTTAACAGGGTTCTGCATGCCGTCAGGAATACGGCAATGTGATTTATGCTTCTGATGTATACGTCTCCAGCTCACCGACATAATCGTGAAAGTATGATAATTTTTACAAAAGTCTACTCTAGAATATCATGAATTGATTACACAACATTAACGACACGTTTTAAGAGTTTAGCGTGTGTAGAGGTACTGCGTTCGGCTAAATATCTAGATATTTCGTGTACAGGGTATTAACAATGACGTTTTTATGCATTGATGACGGCGTCATAGTAGCAACATCTGGGAAAAGCGTGTTCTTGGAACTACCTCAGTAAATCACGTCCCAGTAAGATGGTCGAATTGGTTTTCGCATCGAAGGGTTACAAATGGGCGAGGAGGTTTTTAGAATTTACAGTAAGTTACCTCCTAATTGGGTTGAAAAAATAATACTCGGTCAAACGTTTTTTTATTCAAATGCGTGAATATTTCTTAGTGCCGTGAACTTAACGCATTTTTGCTTGATAGGATTACATGCGCAAACTTATTGGACCAAATTTCTACTTTATTACCGAATTAAAAGACGAGTAAAGCAACATTTCATTCTGAAGGTATGTTTACAGCTAATGTCGGGACATTTGTAAGGAGAAAATTGAGCGCGTTTTACGGCTGTTATAACTTCCTTAAGCCGATAAAGTTTTTGGAACACTCGCGGTGTTTGTTCGGAGTAGTGGTGAAGGGGAAAATATCCCCGTGGCCTTGAAGAATGGAATGTGAGGTATACTCGGGAACAAGTTAAGAACGGCATTAGCTCATGTACGGTATCACGCCACCTAAGCGACGGACTGGGATGTCAACGGGTGCGCACGTTTTTAAAGGAGATAGTTATGAACGCGTGATATCGTCCATCTTTTCTCACGTAGTTTTTTTGTCTTCGCTGCAACAGTTCATAAGCATATTAAGTACAAAAATCACTAAAACGTCTCGTGCCAAGTTCAAACTATTCCAAGTAACGCACTACTTGCGCCGCGCGGAGTTACATCCGGCTGCGTTGATGAAACACAGCGGCAACTTTTGTTGCCGCTGTTGTAACTTTTGTTGCAACTTTCGTTGCCCTAGGACAGTTACCACCTGTAACAGGGCAAAAGAGTATTTCGGGCCTAATAAGCTTTAGTGCCTGCCCTAAGCAGCGCTAGTATTAAACCAAGAGTGTAAAACATGGTTATATAAGTCCTTTTTGGTAAGATGATCCTTTTTGGTTGATGGAGGCGAAAAGCAAAAACGTCCGTGTGTACGAGATTTCGGCGCACGTTAAAGATCCCCAGGTAGAATTAATCCGGAGCCCTCCACTACGGCGCGCCTCATCGCCTGCGTTGCGTCGGCGCGTTAAACCCTACAATCAATCAATCAAAGATCACATGCCATCACCCCGCTTCAAAGGGGAAACCAATAGCAATCATCATCATCATCTTCTTCGTTTCCGCGCTTGACTTGTACCCCTGTATAGCTACAATAAATGGTGAACTGTGTGGTCAGATATACAGCCGTATAAATCATGCGTTTCGTTTTGTCGCCGAATCCATCCCCTGGCGCCAAAACCTGGCGCCAAAACCCATCCCCTGGCGCCAAAACCCAAAACCATCCTCATCACGACTGTGACTTAGTCCTCACTGGCTATTAATTACAAACCTCTAACCTTTTCTCTGACAAGGATGCTGATCCTCGTCCCATTCATAATACCGTAGTGAGGAGCGGAATGATTCGTATTACCGAGATCATAATCTCCTTGTACCTCTCTATGCTCAGGAGCTGAATCATGACACTGTGATAGCTCTCCGTGAAGACTGACAAGAGGGCAGAGTACAGTGACAGGGTTCTGACCCGTTTGAGCAACTGGATGATATTACTGCGCTTGAGCAGCGTTCAAAATGCCCCACATACGAGAAAACGTGGATAACGATCGCTGTCTTCAAAGGGACAACACCGTGTCACGTACCTACAATTTAGGAGGCATGTGCGCATCAATGTATAAACTCTGTCCCTTACCGCATTTTATGGTACACATTGCTGCAAAAACTAGTGACAATGATTTTTTATAATGAAATGCATTGCCTGAAACCCTGTGGGTCAAGAAGCCTAATTTTTTTCGGACTGTCAACATGAAAGCAGCGTTTGAAGCCAGAATGCGTAGCCGACTTTTGAGGACTATATATCAAGTTTATCTTTCTTCCACTTGACGGCTAGTTGTGTACTCTGCAAGAACTGAATGGTTATTTCGCATCGCAACCAGATGTACACCTCGCTACAGTGAAGAGTCTGTCAGTGTACCAATGTTGCTAGGTTCTTTCATTTAAACTACCCCTCCATATGCTCTCCCTGGTGATGTAATAGCTGACACCCAAAGCTACATCGGGCTCTGGATGCGCTACTTTACAGGGTTGTAACTCGTTCTACTGATTTGCTTTATGGTAACATTTTTGCGAGCGTATAATGTTTGGAAAGTTTATTTTAGCGCCAACCTTAGCTTCCTAATGGGTTGCGAAACTTTGTTATTTATATTAGAAACGAAGTTTCAATTGGGGTATTGTGTTGTTGTTCGCAGTGTATCTGCGACAATAAAAATGTTTGAACTTTAGTACATGGCGGTGAGGTTAGCCTCTCCCTCCCTACCTACCTCCCTCACTCCCTCCCTCACTCACTCACTCACTCACTCACTCACTCACTCACTCACTCACTCACTCACTCACTCACTCACTCACTCACTCACTCACTCACTCACTCACTCACTCACTCACTCACTCACTCACTCACTCACTCACATAAAAACGTCCAACCAATACTGCTGCACGTACAGAATTTTTTGTGAGTATTTTTGGAGTACATTTGGGTCACGGCGCAGGGGCTCACAAAGGCGGGAATTTTTTAACTTCTACTACCAACCGAGAAAAAGGGGGAAACGCTGTTGCCGTAAATTCGTGATTTTTTGCTCACCCATTCAGATATGAAAGTGCTTTTTGCTGATATGTGCATCCCTTAAGAATACCTAAAATGTTGTTTTGGGGGTTCCCCTTACCACCACTATTCGGACGATCGTGCATTTCGGAACAAAATGAATGTTCTTGAAGATGCTGCAATAAATGTTTCACCGACTGATTTATCCAATTGCTGTTTTGCCAGTAAATGTAACTAACAGGAATGAAATACATCAACTTTAAGAATTTAGCCGGGTGACTCCGCTAAAAGGGCTAAACGGATTTTGTAATTTGCACCACGAGGGGCCGGCATTTGATGTAAAGGTCAAGCCAAACTGCTGGTTGTAGAAACTTCAAATTTGAGGAGCACAATCCGATAATGGTGTCCCACGTAAGTAATAAATTTTCCAGAAGTTACACCACTAAGATAGTGAGAAGTGCTAGATTGTTCCACAAAAATTTGTTTTTATCGCTGACCCGTGCGATATCGCACAAAGTTTTGTTGGTAGAAGTAACCAGAATACAATTTTGCAAAAACTGTTTTGCAAGTTTTTCCATAACAACCAAGTAATAGGAACAATCAAGATTTTCGATAAATTTCCAGTTTTTACGGATGTATCAATAAATATTCAACCCATGGCTATATCGAAATCGTTTTGCTTATACGTGCTGCCCATAAAGTTGTCCGAATACCAATTTAAGGATTGTGTCCCAAGAAGAGTACAAACAAAAAAGCGGGCTTTTTTAAAATTACTCTCCCTCGAAGTATAATTAGGTTCAATTCTCTCTCGTAGCATGGCAGTCGCCGTCTGTCGGGAATTTATGCAACGACATTCCTGTTGTAAGAGCCCATGCTATTTATTATAAGACCATCACTGGTGGGTATTCTTTAAACCAAACACATAATATTTTCCATGAGTAAGTAGCCTTTGAGCCCACCATGTTGGTGCAATTTGTTTCAGGATAGCTCGAATAAATCACAAATTGAAGCCATTTACAATAACCATGCGCCTGCTGGAGGAACCCATGCACTGAAAGCAGGCAGGAGTTCCTAATTGTGTACAACTCCATGGTCAACTACTTAACATGAACAAGTAGAAGATAACAAGTGTAATACTCATTCGTTTAATAAGTACAGTGGCCCTCCCGGACATCGCCGGGTACTACACACACACACAAATTTTTGAGTAATATATTAAGTGCGGGTCCTAGTAAAACCAAGCGAGGTCGAGCAAGCAAGCAAGCAAGCAAGCAAGCAAGCAAGCAAGTACGCGAAACCCAGCAATAAACAGCTTCGCGGTAATAGCTTGCTAAGTTCTTCCACTGGCATAATCTAGTGCGCTCTCAAAGCGTGCGAGTATTTTAACGAAATCTGCACCTGAGAAGCCTAGTCTAATTTAAATGAGCACGTGCTCGCGGATGCCCTTTGCGACAAAGCCAAATTATTCATCTGCGCTTACTGTGAATGAAATTTCGGAATGACAAGGCTGCCTTCATGGGCTTCTAAATAGCAAGGCCCTTTTTGTTTAGCGGCTGCATAAACATCGCTCAAAGGCAATACAAGCAACACGTTTCTGCCATAGTCAATGCGGTGCTAATACACGTTTTTATCAGAGGCGTAAAAACCGGAAAGGAATGATTATCGCTGCAGGAAGTGGGTTACGCCAAACAGCGCATAATATAACGTTACTTTCATAGAAGTCAATTAGGTGCTTCAGAGAAACTGTTTGCACAGATTATGGGCTTTTCTGTCAAATGCAAATGGAGATGATCCTACGCGGAACTAAGTTTACAGAAATAATATCGCACTGTTTTGTTCCTACAACCTTGGCATCTATTTTTTGGCATTTTTTTCCTTTTTGTAAAGTGCGATGTGTCCGAATATGACCATTCAAAGCCTGAGAACATTCCACTTTAGATGCTCGCAAACTGTAAGATGCATATTAGGCTCCCCTGTTTGATATTGGCGGAAGGAAAATGCGGCAGTGAAACCAGTAGCCATCGCTTACCATGGCATTTAGTAGCCATCGCATTTAAGAAAGCCAGGCATTCACCGCTACAGATCGCATATTAACATAGTTTGAAAATTGTTGTCTTCCTTGCCTTTGTACAGGCGGTCATAACAGTGTTCTGGTATATGTCTTAAATGGGCTCCTAACGATGTATTTTCTGCACGTGCTGCCCAGGAGCGATACGGACACTAGTAATCCAGGCCAAATAACCCAAAGAAGAGAACGCGGCATTTGCCAGCTGATTTTTACCAGTGAACAGCTCTGCAGACGATACGGGAAAACGTTGAGTACGTGTCTTCGTTTGTGTTCCTTCTGACAACCTGCAGAGGGAGAGGAGGACCACAAGCTGTTTACAAGAATGGAATACTTCCAGCGATTTCACGGAAATGAAACATTTTTGAAGGAAACCGAAAAATATTGTCAACATGTGCTCTTGAACGTCTCGTACCTTTTTAGTTGCAGTTATTGCCTAATAAATCCTTATAGCTTTCGAAAACTAAGAAAAAATATCATGAGCAATTTTCGGGTTCTTTTCATAGCAATATACCGGCGCTAAAGATGCAACAGCCAGCGTAACAATGGTTAATGGGTTTTGGCGCTGGGATGAGGCCAAGAGATCATATGAGAAAAAAGTTTGCTTACTTTGTTTTCGTTTTGCACGTGTATATGTGCACATTCTAAAGAAACCTTCATTTATAAGCAAACACGCGATTGTTTCCTTGTCCATTTCATCTGCGGCGGTGATTAAATACAATTTAAGAAGTATCACGCTTCACCCACACGTGCCGTGGATATGCCTGTTGGGACCCTTTACCTCAATTTGTTGCCGTTTCATTCAAAGTGCGTCCATTATACATCAATATGCGAGCAAGGTTTCTTTTTTCTCGCTCAAGTCGTATTATGATTCTCTCACAGAGGTCACCACGTAGTTATGTGAATGGCCCCATTGTACTGCGTTGTAAGAGTGACTGCGCGAACCAGAGGTTGAGGGGTCTTGAGAACCCCCCTCCGTTGTCATAAAGAATGGGCTTATTTCCAAATTTGACCTTGACACGATTACGTAAATCGTGGTTCTCAAACAAAAAAATCTCTCTTGAGATTGCCAAGCGCGAGGCTCAATACCAGAACATACGACCCGCCTGCAACGTCGAATTGTTCTTTCATTTTTGATCCGCCTTGTTTACTTTTTCGTGCAACTTGCTACTGGCACATTACTATCACTACAGTTTTGGTGCACCGGTAGAAAAAATTAAGCAATTTTCTTTTTATAATTTTACGCACGATGACATCTGCGTTACGCGTCAAATCGGACTGTAGGTGCAATCCTCGTGCCTTGCAGAGAACATGATAGCTCTTCGCAAACCAAACAAATACCAATAGTTATCGGACAATGTAGGATTGTCCAAGTGGACAAAGAACTGTTACTTCGAATACATGGTGTTTGATTGGAGAATAATATCCAATTCATCGTGATTGTCATCATCATCATAAAATTTATTATCATCATTTTTGGTTGTCTTGATCCCCTACGGTCGAAACATAGAGGGGCTCTAAAATATATAAAACCGCGATACTGTCGAAAAAATGCGACATGCATAACTCGGCTGTTCTTTGGGCTATCTCCTTCTACTGCTCAGAACCGAAACGTTAGGATGAAGCCTGTTGCAGTCGGTAAGCAGTTTTCAAAATATATGATGCTAAAATAGACACCATTGCCAACCAAATGTCGCAAGAAATGCCTAGAAACGACACGGGGTTCATATAAATACATCAATTCGAAAATGAAGGTACAATTTTTCTCCACAACAACCTCATGCCCAGTTGAAGGCACAGATTTGCGATCTTTTCGCCCGTACCTCTTTATTGCGGCGCGTGATGTTAGGTGTATCTTGCAAACCTGCCCAGAGAATGGTCCCGAACGTGGAGAATGTTAGTAGCATGCTAGACGTTATTGACGAGGTGTCACCAGGAGGCAGGTACTGGATGTTCTGAAAGTGAAGAAAAAGCAAGTATGTTCTGCAGTGGTTTGAAACATTTTAGCTCAATAGAGCAAATAAGATAACAGAAAGTGCGAATATAAAGAACGAAAACCCTTGACCCGGAAACAAAAAGTAGGAAGAGTGAGTCTTAACTAAGCCCATGGAGTAAAAGTCTTAACTAGCCTTAGAGATTTATGTGCGCCTGTAAGAGTTAGTGTACCAAAATATTTCCTCGTAGTCTCTTCTCCAAGCACGCCTCCCAGGTTACTGGTCAACTATAGGGCCATACGGATTGATTGAGGGTTTTAACGCGCCGACGCAACGCAGGAGATGAGGCGCGCCGTAGTGGAGGGCTCCGGATTAATTTTGACCACCTGGGGATCTTTATCGTGCGCCGAAATCTCGTACACACGGGCGTTTTTGCTTTTCGCCTCCATCAGAAAAGCGGCCGCCGCGGCCGGGAATCGAACCCGCGACCTCGTGTTCAGCAGCGCAACGCCTTAGCCACTGAGCCACCGCGGCGGGTATATAGGGTAATACTCGTCTGGCACATTGAGCAGTCAATTCGTTAAGATAAGTCCTTTTCTCCGTGCGCATGTGCGCGATGCTCACCTGGTGTTTTACTTGACCTCTAGGTCATTTTAAAAATGGAAATTTTCTAGAGTGGCTCAACAGATGTCATTATTTTATGAAGCATGCACGAGCGTTTGCGTGAGTAATGCCGTGAACTAGGCATTGGGTTTGTTTGTTTATGTTTTGTTTTTACTACCCAGCCGCGCCCGGCTGTGTTATCTGTGTCCCAAGGGAAGCGCGCGTTCCTTTCTTTATTTGTTTATGCCGCACGGGTTATCTCATTCTGATACGGAGAGCGTTTCGCGCTAACGTCACTATAGCCTCGAATAATCTTCTTTGATCTACAATGTTCTAGATGTAAATCGACGGTTCGAGAAACACTGGCACCGAAAGATAAAAGCCTGCAGAGCAGACGCCGGAGTATTCGAATCGCCGGCGCTCGCCCGCACACGTCACTTTGTTGACTGCTGCTTCGCCGCCTGTGTATTTCTTGAGTTGTTTGGGGAGCGCACGTTCGCTCCAATAACGTGTTTTCCTTCAATACAACTACGTCCTCTTTGGCTTCGTGACAATATTGTCAGCGAAAATGTCAAAAAGTATTTGAATATCCACAGGAGCATCTTTAGGAAAGCGAATAATCTCGTCCGCACTGTGACAAACGGTGAGGGCACGCGCAAGGACTTGCTCGAACGCCACCGATGTCACTTGAACCTGACAATACCCGAGAAACGCCACCTGTATACTACTGCCGATCACACGTCATGCTTTTCAGTGGAAAGAGTAGGGACGCCTAGTTCCGACGCTCATCTGCGCTGTGGCGCGCGCCGGTGGACTTACCGCTGGGGAACTGTGCAAATAGTTTTTTGCACGAATGAGTGATATGAGCCGGAAACTTCCCTAGCTCGGCGCACGCGGGGATGCGAGTGAGTGCGGAAGGGAAGGAAAGACCAAGAGGAGATGCGGGTCGACTAGGGTGCCCTCGACAATGCCGCACTCTTCACTTTTCAAAGCAGCTATCTTTAAAGCTCTATCCTTATTTTGATACTGCGCTTACGCTGGCTCTGTTACTGAATGAGGTTTTGCCGACGTTTTGACGACGTGCCCTGAGGCATTAAAAATAACTGAAGATTCACTGGTGGGCCCTTAAGAACGTGGGAGCATCACCCCCCCATCCCCCCTCGCCAACATAAGCCTCAGCCACGGCGCAAGAATGTAATCTTGCTCCGTGGCCTCAGCCTATTGTTCTCGCCATGCTCCAGGTACACAAGTCCGCAACACCGCGTACCGATCATGTTCCGCATACCGTTCCAACCGTGCTTAGCATGCTTGCCATCTCAGTGGTCACGTTCAACGCGTACGAGGATGGACGAGAGTCACTGGGCCAGCGAGACGGGGTGCGGCCGGCCCATCCGCAGGGTGAGGATACGGGGCGCACTTGGACTCGAAGCGTTTCTGGCAGTGTCTGCAGCGAGGTTAAGGCAGCTCTGTTCACTGTCTGGTACTCTGCTCTTCTGTTCCTAGCTCCGTTGATGGGTCTACGTGAAAGTTTTTATCGCAATATTATGGTTCTCGAGTTGACAGTGTACTGGGCCACACATTTGGAAGGAATGTTTGTTTGCAATAAAACAGCGATGCCACAGCAGGGAGCATATGCAGGTGTCTTGAATGCTTTGATGCTGGATTCTTAGAATATACTGAGTGTGGCTGACGAATTTCTCCGGGGTACTGAAGACGCTTTTGCGAAGGTTTTAGAAACATTTGGGTTTTAGAAGCATTTATTAGTCTTAACGCACCGAAGCTACAGCTGGGCCTTGAGGCGCACCGCAGTGAAAGGCCAGGGATAATTTTGACCACCGGGTGTTCTTCAGTGTGCTTTGAAATCTGGACAAATGGGTGCATTCGTCTTTTGCCTGCACCTTAAAGGGACACTGAAGTGAATTTGTCAAGCTCCCGTTTTTGCTTGCACTGCGTAGACTGGCTCAAATTAGCACACTTTTCATCGTTTATCCGGTTGACAAATCGGTAATTACTTTACAAAGCGCGAAAGAAGAAAAACTGCCATGCGCGGTTTGCGGCGGCCGGACCAACTAAGGCTGTGACGTTGAGAGGAGGGGCGCCGTGATTGGACGATGCCCAAGGTTAGCAATCAAACAAGTTTCGGTTTCGGTTTCGGTTCTGTAAAACATAACCAATGGCGTTGTTGGATGGGATTCTCAATATCTCAGTAATCATCGTACCGCGCTTCTGCCATGTTGGCGGCTGTAAAATGCACAAGATAAGCCTCCCAGGACGGCTTGCAGTCGTAGCATTCACTAGCCGAGACCTACGCAGTGCATGAACGCCGTCTGCGTACCCGCAGACGCCCAAATGTCATGCGCTTTCCCCCATATTTGGAGCTTGCCTCCCTCATGCCTGTATCGTAAAAAGCGTGTTCGCACCAGGCCAAGGGTCTGTTCATTCTGGCCTGTGCCCACTGCCTGCAAGCAGTCGGTGCTTATGGCAACAGCACGCCAACGAGAACTCGCTAGCGCGCCAGTGCCAGCCTGCGCGTGTTTTGTGAACTAGTTCGTGTAGACATGAACGTTGCGGCCCAAAAAAAGGTGAACTCAATATAGAAAACATCGGCGGAAAACATAAAAGTTAACTTACAAAAAAAAAAAAGCACGTACCCGCGGGGATCCGAACTCGTGACTTGCAAAACATTTGCGGTGAACTACATAACGCCTCAGCCCACTCGGCCACGAAGCCGGATCCGCAGGCCTCCCTAACATTGGGTATATATTGCACAACCAGTTTACACTTTCATTTAGTTTTGGCATTTTAAGCAGCTTAGGTGACTATTTGTTGTACTGCGCTCGTGCAGTAAGCGTCGCCCGAGTTTCCACAGTAGCTCACGTCTAGCAATTGCATTTCGTAGACGGAAAAGCGTTCGCAGATGCGTAGTCGTGCTGCTGACCGCTGTTCTTGTTCGCCCAGCGCAAAAAAGTGCTTCCCGCGCCCTAGTTTTACGCTGTACGGTAAAAATATCAGTTGATTTTATTTATGTAGTACCTATATTAACTTCGCTGACTCTTCTCCCGCCTTCAAGAGGCCTTATATTTTCCTACTGGGGTACCGGTCAGCGAAGCGTCGCATGTGCGCTTGTGCAGCGCCTGTGTGAATAAGCGACCTTGACTTGGAGCTAGATACAGTGTACAAACAAACCAAGTAAAGAAAGGCACATTCTTCCATTCACAAACGTGTCCTGGCTTCGTTTCAACTAAGCGAACGAATTGCGACGAAGCAATTTTTTTTAACCTCCTTGATTGCGACGACCCGCCGGCGGCCGGCGGACGAAACGCTGGGCCGACTGACTCTAGGCCTCTTCGATTTACAGTCTCGGGCTCACCGCGGACTCCCCGAGAAGCAGTCCAACATTCGATTTTCTCGTGTATCCCTATGGCTTCGGGGAATCCTCGGACTACCCGCGGGCAGCCCGCGGGGAGCCAGAAGTGGAAAATCGAAGAGGCCCTCTGTCTGAAGGCCGGGGAGCCGTGCAGTAGCGCAGCCAGCCAATTGCCAACTCATCCCCTCCTGACGTCACACGAAAACGCCACACAAAATGGGCGAGCGTAAAGAGAGGAGGACAGCATTTTCGAATTAGTTTTTCTACTAAATAAAATCTCGTAAACGCGCCTAGAGTGGTCGAAACATGGCCTGGGGACTCCGGACTACAATTTGCGCTAGTAATCCCATAATGTTTACATATCACTTCAGTGTCCCTTTAAAATGCAGCCAGCACGGCTATTATTACACCCGCGGCCTCGGGCTCAGCGGAACGTCGTCTTAGCAACTGAGCCACCGTGGTGGGTGACGCCGTGATTTGGTCGCACTGCACCTGTTGTCGAAGTACAAGCCATAAACCTGCATCCTGCTGGCCTATCTTGCCAGCAAGCTCGCAAGCGTGCTCAATCAGTGGCTAGCTTGCTGCCTCGATAGGTGAAAAAGTTTATTTACACATCTCTTGCGTTCGACGGCTTTTGTAGTCGAACGCAAGAGATAGTCAATATTCGGTCAGTAGAATAGTCAATTGGCGGTGAGATGTTTGAGTGGCGCCCCCTGGCTCTGACGTCAGCTTAGGGACTCGCGCCGCTGTCGTCTGCTACACTCCGTTTGTGAGGGGCAGCAGTGTCTGTGCTAGAAATCTACCGCTTTGTTGCTGTAGTGCATTAAAAAAAGTGCATTTCTATAGTGCTTCAGTTACTTTGCCAGCTTCTGACGCATCTGAATAATTTGAAGCTGTATCCCCCACAAGTTTGCAACACATGAGGAGATAGAGAACAACTTTCTTCAGAGCATCGGTGAGAAGATCGCGCGTAACTCGTCATTTCTGGCTTATTCGCGAGGATCAACGCTCAGAGCCCCTCGATAAGTGTTCAAAATGCGAAGGCTTCCCTGCAGAATTTTCGAGGTGCTCTTATGAAGACTCAACAGTCTAATGCTGCCTACCAAGCAGCGCGGGCCCCTACACGCGCATCGCACGTACAGCAGGAAATAAAACGGCTGTCTTCTATTTCTTTTGTTGTTGTTTTCTTGTATCAGATTAATGTATCTTGTTGTTTTTTTGTGCCCGACGCATTAGTTTTTCTGCACCATCCCAAACGTGTTATTAGGAGGTTTGGGGGTGTTTGGGAGTCTCCCAAAGATACTGTGGATATTTTGCTTAGGTTGTATGGCATACATTTCCTTTTTCACAAATTTGCTTTCACTACGGCTGCGTGCAAGAATGTGCATATCCGCAGCGTGCTTTGTTTATTCACATGGAAATACAATGAGGAGGTTTGTGCTGCGCCACCGTGATCGCGCCCCAAACAACGTTGTCCACATTACTCGAAGGCGGCTTTTGTGCCCCGAATTTGTTATCATACCATCGTTATCATAACTAACTGACTCTCAACCCGAACAATGATGACATGATTACGGCGTTGAAGGCATTAGAGAGTTATAGCAGATCGGAAAAACGGTTCCGGTACGGTACACGGTAGCCGCTACGGGACCGTACCGGGAAGGCTCGTTTTTAGAGTTATAGCAGACCGTAACTACCGGCCATGCTACCGTGACTGGGAGCGACTTGTGTTGTACGTCGTTTGGCAATTTTTCGTGAGTCTGTGGCGCCTCCTGTGCTGAAATATTAGTTTTTCGTTCTCAAAAGCATTAGAAAAAAAAAAAAAAAAACATCCAACGCCCCTACGGAGATTCGAACTGCGACTGCGTGAACAGCGGCATTTTAACTCTACGCCATTTCAATAGATGGCGCCAGTAGGTCAAGCTCAGAACATACGGCTGGCTGTTTCTAGTTTTTCGTTGTATTTGAGAGACCCTCGCACTGATACCGCCTGTTCCTCACTCGCCGATTTGTAGACGGGCCACATATTGCTGTTAATTTAAGTAGCCGTATCGCCTTTATTTAACCTAAAAGAAGCTATCGGACATGCGTCGTTCGACGACACAAGCCACGGCAGTTGGGCCGGGACCGTGTTTCGCTTGCTGCTTGAGCTGTCAGAATCGCGTGGATTTCACTTGTTGCAACCTCATTTTTCTTAAATGATCTCATATTTACAATCCATTCGACTAGGCGTGAGCCACTCGTACGTATCCTAAACTCTTCCAAAGCGGCCGCCCGCTTCCGAACGACGGACACGGTATGTCTCGGTACTGCGCGGCCAAGTCGCTCCGGTATACGGTAGGGATCTGCGCATGCGCGGTGGCGTCCAGACGGTAGACGTTACCGTACCGGAACCGTTTTTCCGATCTGCTATAACTCTCTATTATGTACTCGCTAACTAACGCAATAAATAGTATACCTGCAAATAACACAAGAATCAAAACCGATGAATATTTCTAGGCAGGTCTTTATTGTATTCCAACCATTCCAGGCGCAAAGAACAAATCCTATTCTACTCGGGATGGCGTTGTAAGAATTAAATAAAATTGCTTTTACTCTCTTGTCCTTGACTGAGGACCCGGCCCACTAACCAGCTCGATTTCATTGTTAGATAAAGTTTTATCCTCCTCCCCTTCCTCCCCCCCCCCCTCTTGAGTGCAGTTTTCCTATAACGCATATCCGAATATCGGGAGGATATGGCTGTGGAAAATGTACCGAAATATCCCTCCAGGTCTGAACAAACAGAGTGTTATTGTATCTTTAACGTAGACGGGACTCGTTTTGCTCAATGAACCTCCTACTGGTTAGAAGCCTCGTACAAAACCAGCGCGCGCCTATACACACAGTGGGTTATTTGGAACTCAACCTATAGTTTTTGCAGCCTATAGTGCAGGTCGGCAAACTTGCATGTCATGACAAAGTAAAGTGATGTGATACGATAAGACGTGGTACTTTCGAGCGTTCGGCAAGGTCGCAAAAACTTTTTCCATACATATGATTACCGGGAATCATAATGCCTTCTGCCAAAGCCGATAGCCCTGAAGGCAATAATTTGTTTTGGTCTTTCATTTTCGCTGCTGTCGGTTATTATTGCAGCTGACTGTTCCCTTTTCGAAAAATTACTGAATACAGAAGCTGACGCCTAGCTCCGACTTGTCGAGCTCCGCACACGACCGGCTTCGCAAGGAAGGGGGCGACGCCGGCAACGTTTCTTCCGTAGCGGTATCTAAAACTATACTTTAACTCACACTTTAAGCCTATTATTATGATAAAATGTTACCCACACGCCAATTCTGGTGCGGTCAAGCATCGGACGTTGACCGAGCGCAAAGTAACAGCCGGGAGAGCGAGCCTGAGTGAAGCACACGACAAATGCGAGAATCCCTAAGCTGACGTCACGGAGGCGTGCTCCGCAGCGCCGCCTGTGTTCGCGCTCACCGCCAATAGACGGTTTTTCTTGCCGTTATCCACACGTCTCCACTGTGTGTTTTAACATAAAATCGCGTTGTGGATAACAATTTTTCTAGAACCTCGTCCATATTTACGAACAGGCGCACGTGTAATTTTATCTCAGTTATGAGTAGGAGGCTAGTCAATCCATCAGCAACACTGGGTGCCCATCTGCTTGGAAACACATTTCTATGCGTATCGTCGGCAGCTCTTGTGACGTACGAAACTTGACCTTTGCGTGCAAAAACAATTAACTGCGACAAAACAAATTTTTTTTCTGCAATTATTGATCTTCCTAAGAATGTCGCCAATGTGCAAATATTTTTTCGCAACTGGGAAGGCATATTTTCTTCGAACTTTTAAAACTCTTACTTGCCTTGTGGTCTTTCACATACCGCGCCCGTGGTGTCTAAGGTTACACCAGCTGTTTTCTTGATTTTTCCTTGTGTTCGTTCATCTATTCGCTGACCTTGTTAGATTACGGCTTGCAGCTTGCAGCTTGGCTAGGAGCTTCGACCCAATAAATTACCTTAATTGCTGGATTTATGCTAAAGGGTTGATATTAAAGCTAGTTTGCCAGGTTACCGTCCCGCAGGGGGCAGCATCATACACTCCCCATTGGTTGTGACACTATAAACAAGTAAAAGGACAATCAAGCATTGCTGGTCGTATGTGCATGGTTCTCTTGTTGACATTTCTGCGCAAATAACGGCAGAAGAGGGCGTCCCATTCAAGCAACATTTGTGCCACACGAGCTTCACACTTGTGCCGTTTGTCGTCAGAGTGTTGGCAGAGAGGAGCAATCGCGGGGCCCGGTTCCTGCGCCCAATGACGCAATGGTTCGGCTGAACGGCATATTTACGTTGAAAAAACAGTATATGCGCCGTATTGTTTATGAAAACAAAGTATAAACAGTCAAACATTCTCGCTAGCTACTAGAGCTGCTGGCCCGTTCAAGGCTCTTTCATAATCATTAGCGGAAAAAAAAATAACTACGAGCTCAGATGACGCAAATGATTTGGTAACATAAATTATAACTATTATTAAAATTAAAAAGTACACTGAAGTGGTATAAAAATAATTACAATTACCGCTTTTATGTTTCAATACTGTGGGGAAGAAACTGGATAACCTCTGCAAAACAAAATGAAATACTGCCTATAACGAGATATTAGTCCAAACGCGGCAGTAGAAGGGGCCCTAGTGGCCGACAAAAATTAACAGCATAGAAGAAGCTCTGTTGCGTGGCGATCAAGATCCGCGCAGTTCATGTTCCTTGGATGTGGCCTACGACGCTAGCAAGAGTAGCTACACCAGACAGTTCAACAGCGCACACGTTGGTTAGCATTGATCCATATATTGATCCAAATAAAAAGTCGGCATTATTTTGTAATGCGCTTTATGACCGCTCCCAGAGAATGTTTAGCCACACCACTTCTATGTAGCCTCTTAGTGCACATCTTGCTATACCCTGCAGTGCTGCCACTCCTGCGCCAAATGCGCCAATTTGCGCCAAATGAGGTATCCTGCGCCATCCTGATAAAAAATCCCCCCACCTCCCCGAAGGGGATCGTGCGGAAATGCGAATGCATTGGGTGCACCGATTTCTTCTTTGCGGTATCGTTGCCGCGAGGGATTCTACTTCACCGACTTCCATCGCTATCAAGGCGCCAGTCGGCAAGCAGTCACGGAGAGAGGCGCGCGCTCCCAGCATTTATATGCGCAGCAAGCGGAGAGGGGTACGCGGAGAGGAGAGAGAGACCCGCGCCAGCCCGCGCGCGAGCTCTCTCTTCACCCCGAGCTCCGCGATGCGAGCGCCCTCACACGCCGAGCGCGCTCCTCCTCTCCACTCACTCTCCGCTACTCGGCCCGAGCTCCGCGATGTGAGCGCCCTCACACGCCGAGCGCGCTCTTCCTCTCCCCTTGCCCTCCGCTACTCCGCACCTGCTCCGGTTGCTAGGCGCGCGCCACAGCTGTTGCTAGGCGCACGCCGCTCAACGACGCAAGACAACCCGCGGCTAAGAAAGGCATTCGCATTTAAAAAACCACGATTTTGCAAGCAAGTGCGCCAAAATTTGTGTCGCGCAAATCGCGTGCAGCCTGTTACAAGCACTACTTCAGTGGTCTCTAGACATGTGTAACTAATTCGGCTTGATAACTTGAACTCCCTAGCACCCGTCATCGTATTTGCCGCGGTGAGTTTGGTTGGCGCCGTCACTGTACCGCCGATAGTGTTTTCGTCTAGCAACTGCAGTGCTGGCGTACCGCGGTTCAAAACTTTCCTTCTTGCTGTAGTTTCCAATGGTTCCTGCTATGAACAATAGGTAGTTTTAGGTGGCGTTTATTGCCGGCTCTTTCCGCCCCCAGAGCCAGCGGGAGCGCCGTTTCGCGGCATGCATGACGCGCTCGGCTGCAAGCTCCCCCTTCGATTGTTGGGCTCGCGGAGTGGACCATCGCAAGTGAAGCGGGCCGTGAAAAATGGCCAGTCCCTCTAAAGCATGAACCTCGTGGAGCGTTTCCTGCTTGCGAGAACGCGCCGCGCACGCCACAGGCGCGCTGCCGCTGCCGCGTAACCACCCGCACGCTGCTAGCGGCGCGGCAACATGGCGGCGGCTTCGGCCGCGAAGTGGTTTGGGGAGCTCGAGCGACCACTTTTAAGCGCTCTCTAAAATACCGCTCAATGCACACACGAAGTTGCTTGTGTGGTAATGAGCTTATGTGGGCGAAATCGTCATTATAAAACATCATCCGCGTCGCCAGTGAAAGCGTCCATGCAATACCTGCCAGGGTGGTGAGCCTAAACCCCTTCGGATGGAGCCATCCGGCCGTGACTGGGCTGTCTCGAGCGCTTCAAAACCGCCGCCATGAGGCGCGCGCCTCCCCCGTGAAAAAATCGCACGCGCAACGCCGACGCGCACGAATCGCATGCAAAAATGCTCCATGCGCATTTCTCGTGCGCATTTCCAGCTCGCCTTTTTGCCTTTTATTCGCACCAGAAAGGAGCAAAATACCTTGCAAATTATGTTTTGTGGCATTTTTTGCTATTGCGTGGATACTTAGGGGATTTAATTGCATCAAACTTATGGGTACTTCTAGCGACTGTTTCGAAATAAGTGGGAAAAAAATCCCATTGCCCCAGGGATGCCAGGTTGGGGCTATAAATAGCCAAATATGGCTACTTTTTTGTGGTCGGTGGAATTTTTATTGGCTATTTGGCTATTCTTGGGCTATTGGGTGAGCTGTCTGTGAAAGCTATTTTTAATGCATGTTCGAGCCTGCCAGCTATGGAGCGTTTTAGGTGACTCCTTGAAAAAGTCTTCCCTAGTAAGGACAAGAAGGCCATTATTCTTCAGCTGTGCCGTCCATTTTTGATCGCACGTGTGAAAAGCATCTTGAAGCCCATTCCATGGCGACCTCTACATCAATTACTGGACGATACTGGTAAATGTTTAGTGTTGAGAGTTGCTTTGGACATATCTAGCAGTTGATGTTTATTTGCTCCAAGGTGCTCCAAAACTGGCATTAGGTGCTCCAAATTGCTCCAAAATTAATAATTTGCTGATACGAAAATTGCTCCAAATCACCGTTCATCAGTGGAACCACCGTACCCTGTGATGATAACGTTGCATTGACTACTTACGCGCCACATTTCATGCTGTCTTTTCCACCAATTTGAGGCCGCAAGCGTATGAAAACACATTTTAATTCATCAGGTGGTTGCGTCACTGTTTTGTGCCCAGCAAAGGTTATGGGCATTTATGGCTAAAATGCTCGTTATTATAAAAGAACAGAACACAGTAGTAATGCGAATTAAAATTTATTAACAGGCTCGCTGCGAACTGGTAACGTTGCATGTCGCATTTTTAGGCCTCCTTAAAAATGGCCTTTTTGAAAAATGCTGACTGGTCAACACCGCAGTTATGTGGTGTTCGACGTTTTTTACTATTAGCGTGAAATGCAGCCCTGTTGTAAAAAGCAAGACGTAAGACGTGCACTTACCGTTTCCTCTGTTGCAAGAAAAACATCCATGACTATTCCTACCAAGTGAAGGCAGTGCGCTCCCCAAATTGAGAATGGAGCCGCTGCCTGAAACCATCTTGTTAGAATCGTTCCAAATATGGCGCTGACCTAAAATAGCAAAATTTAGATGTTCGATGTAAAAAGCGAACAAGCAAGACGAGAGAACACACCATCGACAAGAGCACTTGAGACAAAAAAAGAAGAAATTTTGTTTTCGCGGAGGCATTTACTCTCAAGACGTGAGAGACAAGCTAGGACATGCAGATTACTGTTCATTACTTCTGCAGCACAGCTAACTTCAGGACCTGGGAAAACGTCGGGCTTCGGAGAAGGTCTATGCTTCATTTCTTCTACATTCCTGCACCTCAACTACAGTTCACTCTGTGTGTTAAATACTCGCTGTTCAAAGCCGTGCGAACATTTGTTTGCATGTAGAAAACGAGCTGCGAGTGCATTGAGGGTGTATACATTTCGAAGAGAAGGCTACAGGTATGCTGTGGCAAGCCACAGAATGCGGAATGCCTGTATGGCACCCTGCACACCATTATCACGGATTGGCTAGGATGAGGCAGTCGAAAGAAGGAATTTCAAAGCAGGCTGTGTGCTGTGTATTGCATTTATTACGTGTTTTCAGTTTATTGTTTGTTGTGTATTTATTACTTCACCCGCAAAATGTATAATGCTTTGAGGTGAAGTGAGACAAAACCTATGCAGCAGATGACGCAAGCAAGATGCGCACAGGGTCTTTGCCTCGGCATTTTTTGCCTAGGAGAATGAGTACAGAGGCAGGGGCAGGCCACCGATCAATGAAACGTCAATGACGTGCAGTCTTGGAGCCGACCCAATGGAGGAAAAAAAACCGTGGTTGATTTCTCTGTCATAGGAATCGGTAAAACCCGAAAGTGAAATGTGCAGCGAAATATGAAGCTGAGAATAATTTGCGGTTCGGCGGCTGTGTTGTGGCTGCGCTTGGTGAGCGACGTCCTGCTGGCGGGTCGCTTCGGCAAAGGTGTACTGGCATATTTCCGTGACGGATAGGACCAGCGAAATCTTGGTGTATACCGGCATAAAGCACTGTCGCGTTAAATAACAAGCATTGAAGGACGCTGGTATAACGTACCCCTTAGTACTAAAGGTTGCTTCTCCGCAAGAAGACCCTGCGTGCAGGGGTGCAGCCTTTACAGGCCGCTTACTCGGTTGTACTGGCGTCACTTCGGTGACGGATATGACGTCGGTGAAATCTTTGTGTATCCGGGAATAAAACACTTTTATGTTAAAAAGGAAGGAGTGTGGATAAGACGCCGGGTGATCCAGCGCTCGGACCGCAGCAGCGTTTCAGTGGTTCTCCGCGGAGAACAACCACGGTGTAAAGGAGCTGATGAGAAGACAAGGCCAATTCTGCGGAGAGGAAACGAGGCGATTTGACGACGGACAGAGACAAAGTATGTTACCGAGACAATTGGGGAAATACACAAGGAGGGGCAAATCTAGTCTTGTCGATACAGTCCCTATAATAAACAGGTACTGCACACGAAATAGTTAAGGCTGTCGTGCGAGGACGATGTGTTCGCTGCTCTGGCTCGGTGCGATGGTCGTGGGTGCTGTCGTGGCCGGGAGATGCCGTGTCTTAAGAGGTGCCGCGCGGTGATGCGACGCGGTTGCCTCTGCGCTCGGCGGTCACGGAAGAGCGCTGTTGTGAGGACACTGCAGAGATGGCGTAGGCAGTTTACAAGTCCAGGAGGTAAATGTGACTCGGCTCTGATTCTCCTGCGCGTTCGCGTCGATCAGAAAACTCGCCGAGAGCAGTGTTACTCCTGCCTCCAAATTGCCACCTCCGTTCCGCTTCTCCTTACTCTTCTTCCTTCCTGGTCGCGTAATCCTCGTCCGCCACGGCACCAGCGCTTCTTCTTCATCATTTCTAAACGCTGCGACTAGCGCCTCCTCACACACGCCTTACCTGTGCACGCCTCTCGTTTCATCTAGCCTACGAAAAGAGAAGACTGCTCTAAAACAAAGTTGAGTAGCCAATGTAGCCTTCATGCAAACGCAACGAGTGCCGCTGTTCGGCCTTCGTAGCGAAAGCAGGAGCTCGAAACGCGCTGCACCTATGTGTATCACGAGGTTAGACCTGTGGTTAGACCTGTCCAAGAGACACTTGAGGCAATTGCGGGCTTAATACTGATAGAAAAATTCGTGGCCAACTGTTCCAAGAAAGTGGCCATTTGTACGGAAAGGCTATAAAACTCTTTCCGCCGAGGCGACACAAACCTATCGCTTCATTAAGGAACAACAGCAAAATAAATTATCGATGTTTGCCTGGAGATTTTTGAGCGATACCTATATGTCAGTACGTCACTTAATTTGACATGGTATGAAGTAATGCTAGGGGAAAGGGCATTTTTTTCCTTGAGTGCCTTGCCCGCACATAGTTCGAGACAAGCCAAAGAGGCCACTCACGAACTACCCAAAGTTTCTAGCCTCCTTGGAGAAGGTGAACACATCCTCTACAAGAAAGCTGGCCGTTGTCAACCGGCGTGAAGTCTGTAAATGGGAGGTGCATAACTCAGTTTTTGACGACCGTGTTTGGATGATAGCATATCAGTTTCCAAGGGCGAAATGGAAGGAAATACAACCAGTGTTCTAAGTGAATATTCAACCAACGCAATTATCGTCCTTCTGTCTCCAATTCCAGAGGGCATTAACTGGCACCTACGACACATTATATTGTCCCGTAAGCAAGCACGACGGAGGGTTTCTTCAAGGAACAAACGTGCATTGGAGCGAACGTGTGCTCCGCCACAACCCAATAATATCGTTACGTGCGAGGATGCGTATATTTAAAGCTAGTCAAAATAGGCTGGGAAGCGTTGGGGTAACCATTAGCGTGAGTCTGAGGCGAACGTCGTCATTCTCGTCCTCTTCCACCAGTGGCACAGCGCCGAACGCATGTTTGTCTCGAAGAGGGATTTGCCCCATCCCATGACCGCCAGCGGAAATAGGCACCGTCTTGGTGCCGTCTAAGGAGAACCGGTCGGAGGGAGCTGATATGGCTTGAGACGGGCGACGTGAATACTGGTATGTGGGACAGTAGAGGACGAGGCCCCAGAAAAGACGGTAGGAGCAACCTCATACGTGACATCTGTGACGCGACGCAACACTTTCTACGGCCCAGAATAGGGCTGAATCAGTTTTTAGGAAATGTCAACACGACGTTTCGGGGTACCAGAGCAGGACAAAGGAGCCCGGAGGAAAATGGACCGTTCGGTGACGTTCGTCGTACCGTGTCTTTTGTGATACTTGCGAAGCAACAGGGTGGTCGCGAGCACGTTTACCAGCTTATGGACCCCAGCGGTAGCAGCGCGAGCGTATTTAGAGGAGGAGGCAGGAAGGAGCTATTCCAAAGGCAAAGCCGGTTCACGGACAAACAATAGATAAAATGGAGATAAACCGGACGTGTCGTGGCGGGGATATTGTACGCGAAAGGGATGAATGGTAATGCGAGGTCCAAATCTCCGTGGTCAGAAGACAGGTACATAGACAGCATGTCGGTCAGCGTCCGGTTCAAGTGCTCGGCGAGACCATTAGTTTTAGATAACGAGGCGTTCAGGATGAGATACGCGATATGGCCGTCTGCACACAGGCGCTGCATTACCAGTGACTATGAATGTGGCCTAGGTGGCCTGCGGCCGTGGTAAGCTTGTGTTCCGTCGAGCAAGAGCGGATGACGTTGTTCGACAACTTTGGACAAAGTTTTTTTTACGGTCAGTTAGGAGCTATTGGAGAGTGCCGTGGTGCAGAAGGACGTCGCAGAGAAGAAAGTTAGCGACGTCAGTTGCGGAGCTGGTTGTGAGTGGGGGGTGACGGCAGACCACGTCGTGTAGTCTGTCGCAACGGCCACCCACTGGTTTCCCGCGGACGACAGTGGGAGCGGACCAAGTAAATAGAGGCCCACCCGGAAGAACGCCTCATGGGGAATGTCTATGGGTCTAAGTTCTCCAGAAGGAAGTGTGGTGGACTTTTTCCGACGCTGGCAGCAGTCACACGAGAAAATGTAGCGACGTACTGATCGGTAAAGCCAGACCAGAAGGACCGACGCCGCACTCGATCTTACGTTCTGGGTATCCCTAGGTGACCTGCGGTCGGTGCGTCGTGTAGTTGGTACAGGACGGTCGAACGCCGGTGGCTGGGACCAACGGCGAGGAGGTCCGGACCGTCAGAACGGAAGTTATGGCGATATAAAACGCCATGTTGGAGTGTGAAGTTGCGCATGGAAGGGTCCGGTGACGAAGAGGTCAGACGTTGAATGAGTGAACGGAGCGACGAGTCACGGTGCTGCTCGTCACCGATGGGAAGAAAGTCATATAGTGCGAAGACGCAAGCGACATCAGCAAGTGGGGTGATCTAAGGAGGGTTAACAGGGCGACGTGAGAGGCTGTCGGTGTCTTTATGTAAGCAACCCGACTTATAGGCGATGGAAAACGTATATTCCTCCAGACGTAACGCCCAGCGACCAAGCCGTCCAGATGGGTCTTTCAAGTTGGTAAGTTCGTAAGGCAGCACAGCGCATGGTGGTCTGTGACGACTGGGAATGGTCTGCCGTATAGGGGCGAAATTTTGTGAGGGTCCAGACAAGAGCAAGGCATTCGCGCTCTGTAATTGAGTAATTGAGCGCCGACTTGGACGGCAAACGGCTGGCGTACACAATGACATGGTTTTGACCGGCTTGCCATTGGGCCAATACGGCGCCGATCCAGTGGCCGCTTGCGTCGGTACGCCCTCCGGTGGGAGCGGAAGCATCGAAGTGACCCAAAATTGGCGGTGAGGTTAGAACGGGAGTCAGAGTCCTGAAGACTTGGGCTTGATCAGGACTCCCCGTAAAGGTGGCGCCACTCTTCGAAAGGTCTATGAGGGGACGAGCTACGTGGGAAAAATTTTCTATAAAACGGCGGAAATAGGAGCAAAGTACCAAAAGCTGCGGACATCGTGAGTCGAGCGTGGCGGGGGGAAATCGATGATGGCTCGAACTTTTTCGGGTTCAGGCTGAACACCAAAGGTGTCGACAAGGTGCCAAAGAATTGTTATCCGGTGGTGGCCAAAGCGACACTTTTAGATGCGACGCTGAGAGCATCTCTTGCCGGCGCCTCTCTCACTCCTGCGTGCGTCCGTCGTCGTCGTTGTCCGCACAGCTGCGCCCCTCCTCCTCTCGCCGTGATAGCGCGCCCTCTCCCCCAACATCTGTGGCGCGCGCGCAGTGCGGCGCGCTCTCTCACTCCGCCGGTGGGCGGCGCTGCGCGCGGCGCAAGCGCGCTGTGCGCATGTGCAGCGCCCTCTCTCTCCATGGTCTCCTCTCCATCGGGCGCGCTGCGCATACGTTTCACGCAATTCGAGTAATCGACCCAACGGAAACGCACAATGGAACCCCCTTCAGCGTCGCATCACACCAGGGTTCCCGCGAGGGGAGGTGGGCGTTATTTTTGAATTCAGTCGGATACCAGCACGTCGAAATATTTTAAGTATATCCGATAGGCGCTCCAGGTGCGTCTTCTGAAATGTTTGTGAGAAGACGGTGTGGTCGTCTAGATAACATAAGCATGTGGTCCACTTAAAAACGCACAAAAGGGAGTCCATCATTCTCTCGAATGAGGCTGGAGCATCGCAGCGACCATATTACATAACCCGGAATTGGTAAAGGCCATCAGGGGTCACGAATTCAGTCTTTTCGTGGTCTTTCTAATCGACGGCTATCTGCCAGTATCCAGATCTGGGGTCAAAGGTCGAAAAGAATCTGGCACCATGCAGGCAGTCAAGAGCGTCGTCAATGCGCGGAAATGGATAGACATCTCTTTTCATGATCTTGTTTAAATGCCAATAATCCACGCAGAAACGTCACGTGCCATCTTCTTGACTAAAACGACAGGAGATGCCCACGAACTAGAAGGCGGTTCAACAATTTCTTTGCTGAGCATTTTCTCGACCTCTTTTTGGATAACGAGGCGTTCAGCATGAGATACGTGATATGGCCGTGTGCGCACAGGTGCTGCATCACCAGCGACTATGCGGTGCGTCACAGCGCGTGTTGTACTCACTGAACGGCTGCCTAAATCAGAGATGTCTTTATAGGACGACACCAGATAGGGAAAAGCGTCGGCGTCCACTTGCGAAAAATCTGGTGCTATCATCACAGCGATTTAATTCGCTGGGAGGAATGACTGCATGGTGGGACCCAAACAAGGCGGCACGGTCTATAATGGAGTAGTTTCGGTATGTGCTTCCAAAGGGCACATTGTTGAAGCGCCATTCCTTTTGGTAAGACATCAGGGGAGGAACTGAAGTTGAGGAAAGGGGGACAGGTCTAGTTGTCAACAAAAGTTATTATAGTATGAGACATAGTGAAATTGCGTGTCAGAAGTACATCCAGAATAGGTGAGACGACGTAGTCGCCGTTGGCAACAGGGGAGCTCGGTGATAGTGAGATGTAGCTAACAGCATTTGGTGGCAAACGAACGTGTTCGGTGTTGCAACAGCGCAGCTCGTGTGCGTCGGAAGAAGGGGGGAAAGAAAAGTGGAGGCTGAGGAGTCCAGAGGAACAGTCAATGGGAGCGGCATGTACAGAGACAAAATCAAGACCCAGAATGAGGTCGACAGTGGTCGAGTACGGTAAACGTAACAGCTGTTTCTTGGTCAGCGATGCGTATACGAGCGGTGCACGTTCCGAAGACCGGAGGCGTGCTGCCGTCGGCGACTCGAACTACGCGGGAAGTGGGTGGCGTAAGAACTTTGTGGCTACGGCGATGGCGAAGGCTCAAACTTATTACGGAAATTTGGGCACCGGTGTCAATAAGAGCGCGCGCTGCAACTGCATCGGCAAGGACGTCATGTAAATTGTGCGTAGTCGGCAAAGTCGGTAGAGGATTTACGGGCCGGGTCGTTGATGCAGCGTCACCTCCTTGAGCTCCATGACTTCGGTTTCGGAACGGGGTCGAGAGTAGTCGGTGATGGGGGATGGTTGGCGAGGCTGCTTTGATCGGCGATCAGTTGAATCTGGTGTTCGGACCCGTTAGAGTTGGCCGGGTTGAGGTCAGCACGGGTGCTGAAGCAGTTCTGCCGGTCATTGGAGTAGCCAAGGGTGGTGGAGGACTGCAGTCGACGTAGCTGTTGCAGAAGAACCAGATCCTGCGGCTGCGACAGTACCGGGCAATGTGGCCGACTCTGGAGCAATTGAAACAAATGTGCTTATCGTCTGGGGTGCGCCACTCAGCGGGGTTCCGGCGGGGGTAGAATGAAGGAGGATGGTCGTTGCGGGGACCGGGCGATCTAAACTCTTGTTGGAACGGAGAGCCAATCGCGCACACGAAGTGAAGGCCGAGGTGTGCTATTTCGTTGCCGACAATGGCTTAGATGACGAAAACGATGTGGAGATCATTCCGATCGGAATTCTGGGGCACCACAGTAGTAGGGGCCACAACGTCCAGTTCTCGGCGCACGATGTTCGTTATATCCGCTGAAGGCGGAACGGGGCCTTGTAGGCGTGATAGACGGTCTGGTAGACTTCCATTTGCACACAAAGATGTCGCTGCTGTGTGCGGATGCCTTTCAAAGGTTGTAGGGGCCGCTGGCCACCCTGACACGTGTGAGCGAGCGCGTGAGAGCGCCTGACATGGAGCGCATGCTCAGAGGCTGTCGGGAATAAAGAGTTCCGTTCTTGCTGCTGAACGGGTCGGTCGTCTCTCTTGTGGACTCCGGACATGGTGTCAGAAGTGTTCAGCCATGCCTAGTGATCCAGATGTTCCCGTCGTCCGTGTCGGCGCCTCCGGACTACAAGCGCCGGCCCCATTTGTGTTCACAAATCCGGGAGAATGGCCTACGTGGATCGCCACATTTGAAGATTGTCTTCGCGTCTGGCCTCGACTCTGCGGGCGACGAACGAAAGGTTCGAACGTCACTGTACGTCATGGGACCGCAGACGCGAACCTTGCTTACTTCGCTGAAACTATCGGCACCGGAGTCGCAACCCTTCGCCACAGTCAAGCAGACATTGAACAGTCATTTTGTTCATCCCGTCAACGAGATATACGAGAGTAGACGCTTCCACCGCCGAACGCAGCAGCCTAGTGAGTCAGTAGATGCTTTCTACGCGGAGCTTCAGAACCTGGTCAAGCGGTGCAGCTGCAGCTACTCAGATGTGAAAAGCCGCTTGGTTCGAGACAGATTTGTTGTCGGCCTGTTAGACGAACAACTTTCAGATCAGCTTTGCCACAGCACGAAGCTGACAGCAGAAGAGGCGCTATATCAGGCTCGCTTGCACGAGGACGCTTAAAAGGAACGCGCTGCACCGCCGATCATTGCAAGCGGTGCCCTGGTTGTACGCCAGCGTTCGATAAAACACGTGTTTTAGGATCTGGACGTGACCAAAGTAGTTGCGAAATTAACGAGGCATTTTATATCTATAGGGAAGGAGTTGATTGTGAGCACTCCTTCAATCACTTTTACAGATACGGAGATAGGCTACCTACGAGGTCGCGTGTGCAAGACATAGGCTGGCGTGTGTGGGGTTGTGTAGGGGAAGGTCGTGGTCATATGTTATCTTTGTTTGTTGCACGGACGCTAAGTAAAATTTCAGTTGTAGTGTAGCCAGTGTCCTGTGTACTTATTCTTCGTCCACGTCTCTTTTTCGCTAGTAAAATGCAGTCAGATAACCAACTAGCCCAACTTTCTGCCTTAACTGTAAAAAAATGGATAATATTCGCGCTTGTCTGAAACTGCTCCACGATTCTTACAGACGCGAGCGCACTTTGGGGCACCATGACTGACAGGTGCCCTAACCGGACTTTTCTCTTTGTTATGGTATGAATGGCCTCCGCGATGGGCTGCCGGTAGCGCGCCGTTGCATGGCATCCGCGATCGGCATGGCCTCCGCGATCAGCCGATCGAGGAGGCCATGGTTCTCCGTAGCATACGAGGTACACGTTGTGGCCACAACTGGCTTAGGAAAGAAGGATTGGCTTTAGATGGCCGGCCAGCTGAACAACTAAATGGGGGTGCTGCCGATTTCACCTGTAAAAAAACAATAAGTACAAAAGAGAGTAGGGGGCATAAATTCTTCGCCTTTCGAACGGGAGCCGCAAGTACAACTTCAGGGACGCAGGTGGTAAGAAGGGCCAAAAGGGTTCATCCACATGGCAATAACCAAATGCTTTCAAATGACCACAGGTTCTTGCCCAAGTTGCAAAATGAAGAGCGTGCGTCCGACAACTCTGCAATTGACGAGTGCATATTTTGCTGATGCTGAGGGTTCCCTCTGGCACTTCGCGTTTATTAAGAAACCGGGCTCGGTTTCTTAACAAACGCGAAGTGATGTCTTTATTCGTCGACCTTGACCGCAATAAAGTTATTATGATACTAGGAGGCAGTTTCCAGTGGCCCTCCCTTCTTCCTTTCTAATATTTTCAACAGCGTTAAACCCGGTGGGATATGGATTATCATACGAATAAAATATAGTTTATATGGTTCATATTGTTCATATGGTTTATATGATTATATGGTTCATATGATTAAATATGGTTAAATATGGTTTATGGTGGATTAAACGTGGTAATGAATTAAACATAGATTATCATATTTACTTGACTTTGTTCCTTGCAGTCATGTGTTTGCAACTTTAGCAAATCTCTTCGGAAAAAGTCAATATAGATTCGTTTAGACTCCAAACAGCAACTTCCTACGGGAATGTTCTACAGGATAAGAGATTTTACATGGCCCTTGAGTGGCTCAGCACCTGCCATAGGCGAGGGGTTCGTGAACAAAGAACCCACGTGTAGCTATCAGTGGATGGACAATCTAGGTCCTGAAGACGTCTGAAGTGCAAACTTCGGATTTTTAGGGAAAATGCCAGGGATAGAATTTGCACGCTAAAGGCATCGAGGAGTGCAGGCTTAAGTCTTTCTTTGTGGTGTCTACTTGTGTTCCCGCTGAAGAAACCCCAACAGAACCCCCGCCCCCTTGGCGGTTCCTTAATTGACGGCAAGGTTGCAATTAACATTCTGCGAAGTGTCTGATGATTATTTTTAGCCAAAAATACGCAAGTACGAACGGAGCTGCGGGAAAAGAAGAACGAAAAGGCGGTGGGCAGGGGGGTACAGGGGCTGGTGCGGCTTTGGGAGTGGGGCAAGTGCCCTTTATGGACTCCGCTTGTGGCGCCCATGTAAGTAGGTATATAAAAGGAAGCGCGGGTGGTTTAGTGTGTGCCGCGGCGCATATGATAACAGGGCCAGTATTGTCACAAGTGAAGTTTTCACAGATATTTTCTTTGGATGCTTGTACAGGGTGTGTTTCGGGCTGAGCATCATTGCAGCGTTATGTGGTGTGTCCCAGCCCCACGATCATCACGACAGGAAGGTGGCCTTTTCTTTTATGACAATGGCTAGAACATATCTAGCAAGGCGTACGTTCCTGCTAGAGCAAAATTGCTAGAGATAAAAACAAGCTAAGGAACTCGTAGTTAAATAAACCTCCCAAGGACGAGAGTTAAAACCGACACACAGCGCAAGGGACCTCTGACGCATGTTTAGTTGCATAAAAGTAATTCGAAATTAAAATATGAAAAAAAGGTTGGGTGGGAACAAGGCGCTCCCCAGGAATTGAAGACAATTGTAACCTGATTTCCCTGTGTGCTGTCAAAAGGTTTTCGCCGTTATGAAATAGTCGCAGTATATTCATTGCTTCTTCTCATCAGCATACTATTGGGCATCCTCGCTCACTAATCACTAGCCGCTGTAGTCATATTGTGTGCTTCAAGTAATTTATATATGTGTTGCTGTGTTCTGCGATTATCTGAGTGTTTTTAAAGAAAAGCAGGCGTCTGCGCGTTTTGAAGTGCTTAGCTGAGGTTTGATGCGCTTGTGACAAATTACAGTTACTATTGTATGCATGCCCATATTCTTGTATTCAAGAACTTCCCAGTGTGTCCAAATTGCTGTGTACTGCATTACAAGGGAATGGAGTAAGTAACACCTTTCTGCAAATCTAGTTTTTAGCATGCGTCCTTGCGTTACAACGCTTCGTTTTCACTGGATAAAATACCCGAGGACAGTTTCACGCGTTTCGTAAGTTTATCGCTATGCCTGACCTATTCGCTGGGTTTTATGCAACTATTTAAATAGTACTAAACCACGATATTCGGATCGCATAGTGACAAGAAAGAATGAAAACGGTTTTGTTTAATCTCATTTCTGTCAATCTTAAAATATTATGGTTTCGAGATTCCAATGATGCAGGTGAAATTGTAAGTACGGTTTCTTATCAAACCATGGTATGTAACCAGACTCGTTGCATGCAGTTAAGCAGAAGCGGTAAACAGTAAGTCTTACCAAGGCCACAGGTAGAATACAAAGAGCTGAGAAATTCAAAGTGGCTGGAAGAGAAAAGGCAGCCTCTTCCCTCATCCATTGAACTTGGTTGTAAGCTTGCCAGGCACAAAGGGCCGACGTTACCAGGTTGCAAACCTATCGCGCAGAAAATTGAACACGCTGTAAGTTGTAGCTTGCACCAGGTACAGACTACTACAGTATTCTCGTCAACAGAAAAAATTACGACCCCGGACAACTGCTTTCGACGTAGTGAATAAAGAGCATTTGTAGCCCATCTTACGGAGAGGGCGGATCAATTCTCTTAGGCCCGTTTGCCTCCCAGCTGCTCTGTTGCCACCGAATCGCCATGGGTGACCGCGTTTCAGAGCTGTTGTAGAGATAGTCGGTAGAGTTCTTCGCCGTAGCCAGAGAACCCTATAAATTTCGATAATACGAGGTCATGGGGAACGTAACAAAGCCATTTTATTTTCAATCGTGGCCTGTAGTCGCAGCACATCGGCTGGAACGGCGCTTGCTC
Organism: Haemaphysalis longicornis; assembly: GCF_048455015.1. Classification (NCBI taxonomy): domain Eukaryota; kingdom Metazoa; phylum Arthropoda; class Arachnida; order Ixodida; family Ixodidae; genus Haemaphysalis; species Haemaphysalis longicornis. The sequence goes on from NW_027526445.1 coordinate 47,832,325, forward strand.
AGCGCACGGGAGCAAGTGTCCTCGCATTGTCGACAGGGTCGTCTTTTTCTCTGTGCATCCTTCCTTCCTCCGTTTACAATGTCAGAGGCGCTCGGCCAATCGCCTCGGTTGCGCTACATATCCGCAATTCCGCTGGAGTTGCTTTGCTACTCGTTGTATTTGTATTTGTGTGATTAGGTGTCTGAGTTACTTATGTAGACCTCACTTTAAATCTCTAGCACCCGATTCGGGGGAATGGCCATAACTCAATCTCTAAGTCTACCCTTAGTCAGGTGGCGCCCCAGATATCCCTTCGTATCTGGAATGCGTGATCATCTTGCGTACCAGAGAGGTTGGGTTTTATTCGCCAATCAAGATTTTGCCGCTTTTCTTTTAAACTCAATTACTTTACTTTGTTGATATGACTTACCCTTAAAAACTGCACGTCATTCTACGCTTTGTTTGACTTTTATTTATTCTTTCTGCAGCAGGCCACTTTGCTTAGAGTCTTAGAAATTTTGTGGGACACATCTTCGTCACAATGCCAGATTTTTTACGTTCCTAATTAACTAATGCTTTCGCATCTTTAAGCTCGAAACAAACTTGTAAACATCAGTAATGCGAGTACTAAATTAATTAGGTGCCCTTTTTTGACAACCTAAATCCTGCTAGGTTTACTTTCATGTATCGTAATTTAGAAGAGGATTTGGAAAAAATAATAATAGAGGCAACGTCAGGTAAACCCTATTGCTTAGCTTGCTATTTAAACTGCAACAATATTGCAAAAGTCCAAGGCGTGGGGAACGATCACACACACGAACAAAATTACATAGAGTCTAGGACTGGTATTTCTCCCAAAACTCCGCACTGCTGTGCGATACGCTGACAAGGAAATGAAAAATTGCCGCATTTTTGCGGAATGTGCACGGGGAAAACGTGTGAGCATTCCTGGCGTTATTTTTATGTGGTACGTAGCGCAAGCGATATCCTCACTATCACGGCCAGTGTGAGCACCGAGGGGTACCCTGCCCAACCTCTTGTAGTCATACCCCATCGCCATTATCGTCTGTGAATAATCCTTATCATCATCGTAGGACTCGCGCTCCCCATAACGTTCAGTCTGAGCAAGCTAAGAAACGTTGTCTCAGAGGCCTCGTCCTTCGCTCTATCAAGTTGCAACATCGGCCCTGTATTGCGTAAAGCTAGGTTCCTTGGTTATTTGACTTTGACACAGCTTTCCTTCGTTGTGGAATTATACGTCATTGAGCAGCGACAAAGTGTGGGCCTGATTTAAGTCTGCAGATATTTGTTCATGTAAAACCGGAATAAAATATGCATCAGTTGACATGCATAACTTCACGAAAAAAAACGTGGGACGTGGGCCGCGTAACACTTGTCAGTTTTAACCAACAAATAGTAGTCATGTTTGCCAAGACTCCACAGGTAAGGCACAGTGCACAGCATGTAAAATATGTCGACCCTCTGCACGCGGCTGTAGGCTCAGATCTGAGGGAGATATAAAAGCTCCCTTTAGGTTAACTGGTTGGCTTTTGCAAACATGCCCTACATCATTGTGGTACCTGCGTGTATTCTCTCTCTCCCTCTCCCTATCTCTCTCCTCTGTACACACACACACACACATATATATATATATATATCCAAGTGCAGGAAAAATTACCTTAACATAAGTAACCAAGGAAGTGGAGGGGAAACAGCCTTTCCGGCAGTGTAGTGGTCATCGCACCAGACGCATATCTTGGAGGTCGTGAGTTCGTATCCCACACCACCGACATTTTTTGTCCACTTTCTTTTTGTCTTTCAAAATTCTTCATATGTTTCAATGACCTACCCCATTCTCGCCTTTGCTTTCCCAGGCATTCTTTACTGCCAACCCTTATTTCTGTCTTAATTCAACGAGCCCCTCATTTCCCATTCAGATTCTCTACATATATATATATATATATATATATATATATATATATATATATATATATATATATATATATATATATATATATATATATATATATATATATATATATATATATATATATATATATATGTGTGTGTGTGTGTGTGTGTGTGTGTGTACAGAGGAGAGAGATAGGGAGAGGGAGAGAGAGAATACACGCAGGTACCACAATGATGTAGGGCATGTTTGCAAAAACCAACCAGTTAACCTAAAGGGAGCTTTTATATCTCCCTCAGATCTGAGCCTACAGCCGCGTGCAGAGGGTCGACATATTTTACATGCTGTGCACTGTGCCTTACCTGTGGAGTCTTGGCAAATATGACTACTATTTGTTGGTTAAAACTGACCAGTGTTACTTGGCCCACTTCCCACGTTTTTTTTTCGTGAAGTTCTGCATGTCAACTGATGCATATTTTATTCCGGTTTTACATGAACAAATATTTGCAGACTTAAATCAGGCCCACACTTTGTCGCTGCTCAATGACGTATAATTCCACAACGAAGGAAAGCTGTGTCAAAGTCAAATAACCAAGGAACCTAGCTTTACACAATACAGGGCCGATGTTGCAACTTGATAGAGCGAAGGACGAGGCCTCTGAGACAACGTTTCTTAGCTTGCTCAGACTGAACGTTATGGGGAGCGCGAGTCCTACGATGATGATAAGGATTATTCACAGACGATAATGGTGATGGGGTATGACTACAAGAGGTTGGGCAGGGTACCCCTCTGTGCTCACACTGGCCGTGATAGTGAGGATATCGCTTGCGCTACGTACCACATAAAAATAACGCCAGGAATGCTCACACGTTTTTCCCACGCACATTCCGCAAAAGTGCGGCAATTTTTCATTTCCTTGTCAGCGTATCGCACAGCAGTGCGGAGTTTTCGGAGAAATACCAGTGCTAGACTCTATGTAATTTTGTTCGTGTGTGTGATCGTTTCCCACGCCTTGGACTTTTGCAATATTGTTGCAGTTTAAATAGCAAGCTAAGCAATAGGGTTTACCTGACGTTGCCTCTATTATTATTTTTTCCAAATCCTCTTCTAAATTACGATACATGAAAGTAAACCTAGCAGGATTTAGGTTGTCAAAAAAGGGCACCTAATTAATTTAGTACTCACATTACTGATGTTTACAAGTTTGTTTCGAGCTTAAAGATGCGAAAGCATTAGTTAATTAGGATATATATATATATATATGTAGCAGAACAGAAAGATACGGGACGAGGGACTCAGTAAGGACACATATCAAGGTTGCAGTCGTCATTGCCAGTGCTATTCGGCTGTTTTCGAGATATTTAATAGTGCCGAATGACGTGTGTTTGTCATGTTTCTTTAATACAGTGCTAAATAGGCGAAAATATAAGTCGAGAAAAAATCCGCCGTTTTTTTTTCTCGACTTATATTTTCGCCTATATATATTGAATGCGCTCAACCACGCCCACAATATATATATATATATATATATATATATTAGTCTGACGTGGAAACGAAGGGGATGTATTTAAAGATGGTAATTACAGTACTAAACGGGATAGTAAAGGCAGACAAGGCATCTGCGTTGTTCTAGGTAAAGCACGCACACAAACACCAGCGAACTTCTTTATCTTGCTCCTCCAGCCTGTGAATCTGCTTATCCCAGAGGGCGCATACCCGCAGAGAGGGGTTGCCAACCGGTTTAGTTTATAGCAAGGAGCCAAGGGAACGAGCCCGTGACATGACCTCCGGCGGCAGAAGCAACGTCCATGTGATGGCGATGGTAGAAGCTGAAGGCTGAACTAAATCACGGAAGAAGTAGGGCTTCAGGCGGGGCACATGCACAAGTTGAGGGACTGGTTGCGCAGTTGACGGTGAGTTCGTGACTAGACTAATTTCATACGTCACAGCAGTAACCTGGCGAATGAGGCGGTATGGGCCTGTGGAGCGGGACAGTAGTTTTTCGGATAGCCCAACATGGCGTGAAGGTGTCCACAGGAGGTCCAGGGAGCCAGGTGGGAAGCACAGATCACGGTGGATCTCGTCGTAGCGACGCTTCTGCCTTGCTTGCGACGCCGTAAACTAGGCGCGGGCGATCTGGCGGGCCACATCAGCCTAGGCAATGGGGTCACGTGCGTATTCTGTTCGTGGCCTGGTTGAGTCAGGCAACATGGTGTCAATAGCAGGGCAGGGTCACGGCCGAAAAGGAGCAAGAAAGGAGAGTAGCCGGCAGTGTCGAGGCGCGACGAATTGTAGGCGACAGTAACGTAAGCGAGAGGAACGTCCCAGTCACGATAATCGTTAGACACGTACATAGCGAGCATATCTATAGTGTCTTGGTAAATCGTTCAGTGAGCCCATTGGTGTGCGGATGATAGGCTGTGGTGAGTTTGTGCTTAATGCGGCAGGACCGAAGAAGGTTGTCGACGACCTAAGATAAGAAGCACAGATCATGGTCCGTGATCAGCTGACGAGGAGCATCGTGATGCAGAATGATAGCGTGTAGTAGAAAATCGGCGACATGTGTCGCGCAGCTTGTGGGAAGGACACGTCTGATGACGTAACGCGTGGTATAATCGGTGGCAATGGCGATTAACCTGTTACCAGAGCGGAATAAGAGGAAAGGACCGAGAAGGTCCAATCCAACACGGAAGAATGGTTCAGAAGGAACATCAAACGGTTGAAGAGGGCCTGCTAGAAGTGAGCGAGGCGTTTTGCGGCGTGGGCAAAGGTCACAAGCCGTGACGTACCTTCACACAGACCGGTAAAGGCCGGGCCAGTAAAGCGTCGCCGCAGACGGTCGTAGGACCGAGTGACCCCAGGATGGCCAGCAGTCGGAACGTCATCAAGCTGGTGGAGGATGTCCGAACGGAGATGCTGAAGTACGGCGAAAAAGGTGTCAGATCCATCCATCAGGAGGTGCGGCGAAAGAAGACGACGTTACATGGTAAAAAGGCATGGAGACATGGGTCGGATGGCTCTAAGCTAAGACGGTCTATAACCTGTCGAAGCGATAAGTCGAGTCGTTGGTGGGCGCCTATGTAGTGCAAGTCAGACAGGGCAAATACGCAGGGGTCTTCGTCATCCCACGTTGGATCAGACAAATCAACAGGATGATGAGACAAGCAGTCGGCTTCCCCGTGCATGCGACCGGACCTCTTGACCACCGAAAAGTCATACTCCTGGAGTCTTAAAGCCCTGCAGCCAAGTGGCCAGGAGGGATCTTTTAGCGAAGAAAGCCAACATAGGGCATTATGGTCGGTAATGACCGCAAAGGATTTACCGCATAAATATGGACGGAACTTGCTTACCGCCAAGACGAGTGCGAGGCATTCACGTTCAGTGATGGAATAGTTACGTTCAGAAGCGGACAGAAGCCGGCTGGTGTAGGCTATCATTCTATCGTGACCACTCTGCTTCTGCACAAATACTGCCCCTATCCCGTGGCCACTCGCGCCCGTGTGAACTTCTGTGGTAGCCAACGGATCGAAATAGGCCAAAACTGGACAACGAGTCAGGCGGTCAACAGGAGCTTCAAACGCTGCGCTTTGTGCGGCGCCCCAGGAAAACGAGGTATCGGCCTAAAGGAGATCTGTCAATGGCCGGGCGATCTCAGCAACAGTCTTGATAAAATGGCGAAAGTAGGAGCATAGTCCCACAAAGCTGAGAACATCCTTTGGCGAACGTGGGATTGAAAACTCTTGGACGGCGCGTGCCTTATCCGGATCAGGTCGCACACCAGCAGCATCGAGTACATAGCAGAGGATCTTGAGTTGCTGGCCACGGAAATGGCATTTTGAGTAATTGAGCTGGAAGCCGACGCGACGGAAAACTTTCAGGGTGTCTGCAAGACGATGGAGGAGTCTCAAATGTTGAGAAAAAACGATGACGTCGGCCAAGTAGTAGATGCACGTCAACCACTTGAAGCTACCCAAGAAGAAGTCGATTATTATTTCGAAGGCAGCCGGCGCGTTGCAGAGTCCGAAGGGCATCACCTTAAATTAGTACATCCTGTCGGGCTTCACAAATGCGGTCTTTTCGCGGTCCTTGGCATCAACAGAAATTTGCCAATACCGGGTTGAAGGTCAATAAAAGAAAATTACGATGCACCCTGAAGGCAATCTAGGGCGTCATGAAACCGAGGAACCAGATGACCGTCCTTTTTGGTGACTGTTCAAGTGCTGGTTATCAATGCAGGAGCGTCACGACGGATCTTTCGTTTTCACCAAAACGACTGGTGACACCCACGGACTGGCAGAAGGCTAAATGACATTCGTTTTCAGCATTTTATCGGCCTCATCTTGAATGATGTTGTGTTCGCCGTGAGAGACCCGCTATGGTCGCCTATGGATGGGGCTAGCATTCGCGGTGTTTATGCGGTGGGTTATCATCGATGTCTGTCCTAAAGGGCGATCGTCCAAATCAAAAATGTCTCTGTACGACGAAAGTAGGCGATGTAACTCGCGAGCTTGTGACGAAGGAAGGTCTGACGCTATCATTTTTGCGATGTCATCAGGGGTGGTCTACTGATCTTTGGAATCGTTCGGTGCAACCATGCAGACGTCAGTGAACACATCAGAACCTTAGCATTCGTATAGGAGAAAAAGTGTGGACAGCGACATCCGCTCGGGGAGTACTTCCGACGAAGAACGAAAATTAAGAAACGGCAGGCTTATTTGGTTGTTGGGAAGGTAGAGGGAAGGAAGAAACACGTGGTTTCGAAGGAGGGCGTCAGTCGTAGGTGAAACGATGTAGTCGCCACCCGGAACTAGTGGGCATGGTGACAAAGGGACGTAGGTCATTGTGTTAGGAAGCAGGGGACATGTTCTGTGGAGCACAGGCGGTTGGGGAGATTGGTGTCGGCAACAGGACCTGTCGGCAGGTTAGGACGAAGAATACCAGTGACACAGTCAATAATCGCAGCGTTGTCGGTTAGAAAGTCAAGCCCGAGAATGATGTCATGGGGGCATGCGTCGAAGGCAGTGAACACGGCAGGAATTTGCTGGTCAACAACACCAACCCGAGCGGTGCACAGTCCTTCGACGGTGGGCGTACGGCCGTCGCCCACTCTGACGACAGGAGATGGGGCGGGCGTAAGGACCTTACGAAGCCGGCGGCGAAGGTTGGAGCTCACTACGGAGATACTGGCACCGGTATCTATTAGAGCACGCACACGAACACTGTCAACATCAAGGTCAAGCCAATTGCGTCTCGTCGTTTTGTAAACAGGATTTTCAAGCCGGGTCGGATATGCAGTATCACCTCCGGGAGCTGCATTGGCTAGTTTTCCGGAGAGGTGCGTGCGTAATAAGTTGGCGGCGAAGGGCGGCGAGGCTGCGCCGAACGAGATTGGCGACGTTGTGGGATGCGAGGAGAGGCCAGAGAGGCAGCAGCGGGTGCTGCCGGGAGCATACCGGTGTTGCGTACCAGGCGGCAATTGATTATACCCATCGTTAGAGTTGATGGTGGTCGAAAACCTGTAGTGTGGCGCGCGCTTCTAGCGTTGTCGGCAATAACGGGTGACGTGACCAACGCGAGAGCACACGAAGCAGATTGGCAGGTCGTCAGGGCTTCTCTATTCCGCAGGGTCCAGCGGCGGTGCGTCTTAACAGCACTGGAAGCCATACCTGGCAAATGAAGGTGGAAGGTTTTGGCCGACGTCCGGACAAGTCATAGCGCACACAGAGTGGGTGCCAAAGTTGACGACTTCCTCACGGACCACGGCCTGTATAAGTGATACAGTCGGCAGGGTGTGGTCGTGCCCACGGTGATGTACAGGAGCCGGGGCCATGGCCTCAATTTCGCGGCGCACGATCTTTGTCAACGTGTAAGAATGTGTCATCGGGCCTGGTGTCATTGGTGGACTGAGAAGCGCTGTCAGATCCGCACACGATGAGGTTGCTGCGGTGTGAGGCGGCCGGGTGAACTGCTGCGCTATGCGGTGGCATTTCGCTTGCTCAAATCGGCGACATTCCTTCAGTATCGAGTCAACCGCGGCTCACTACTTATCAGCAGATTGAAGGTATAGCAGATGCCTGGGACAAGGCAGCTGCGATGTCTCACGTACTGCACATACACCAACATCAGCGAGCGTCTTTATCTTCCTTCTCCAGCCTACGGGTCCTCTATCCCAGAGGGCGCATACCCGCACAGAGGGGTTGGCCACCGTTTCAGTTTTATAGCAAAGAGCCAAGGGGGAAAGAGTCGGTGACGGTGTAGGTAATATGAATGTGTATCCACACACACGAGCTATTTTTTTAGCAAGACAAAACGTCATAGTAGCTTCCGTAGTGTTCCTCCTGAAACGATATTTTTATTCCAATCATAGGCCCTGCCGAGGCACTCGTAAAATTTTCACCGTTACTCGCAGTGGTGGACAATTCTTGAGAATTCTATCTGAAACTGACGTAGAGAATTTTCGGAGTGGTGCTTGCTTCACTTGCAAAGCACGGTACACGCTGTGAAGTAAAAAAACCTGGAAGATGTCGAAGTTTCAGCCAACTACAGGAGATTTTGTCGAAGCGATTCTTTATGTTAACCAAACACAACCAGACTAACCATGAAACTTTTTTGTGTGAAACTGCTTCATTTTAATACAACAAGAAGCGAAAACAGACTTACCAAATAGGCTAAATCAATAACCGTAATGGAAGGCGTTCTTGGCCGTCTTGAAATAGTCCGGTCGGTTATTCCCACGAAACTGATAGCGGTAAATCCTATGGCGCTCCATTTCAAAGCGGGTGAACCCAATATTGCAAGGTTTTGTGCCTAAAAAAGAAAGCCACCGGGAAAGTGTAACACACCGAGGCATTCAGTCACACTCACCCCTTACACGGCAGCTGAAAATGGGACTTAAAGCATATCTCATAAAGTTCAATGCCATAAAATACTTGAATCACAGGCACTGTTCTATTATATAACATGTGTGTCAGTAAACATAGAACTAGAAAAGGGCGCTTATTCTGGTAAATATCACCAGAAAAAATTGAAACTTCAAATTACTGAAAAACAGCGTATACTTTGCTATATTCTTAGGAACAAAAAGCAGTAAACAGAGGTTGACTAAACATTGTATGTCTTGAAATAATATTTTACCGAATATTTGATATTGTGTGAGCACTTTCCACTCTCTGTGTTTTGGCAATGCAGAACATATGTTATCGTCGAACATTTCGATATACGGTAACGGTCTAAAGAGCGTCGCACAGAGGCCGCCCTCCGGCAGGTGAACAGTCTGTGTTGATTTTCACCCAAGCGACCAGACCACTTCAACGCAGTGACTAGCCGGAGTCAATGTTAACTGTTAATACTGGCTCTTTCCAGCGACTGAGCGTAAGCGGTGCGGCCGCTTAGATAACAATAAACACAGACTGGCTCCATGCGGTACCGCTGTCCTCGCTGGTGTCGGGCCGCATCTGCAGTGAACCAGTATCTCTTGATTTTATCCAACCGCCCAAACCACTTCCGCCAAACCAAAATCTGACTAGCCACTAGACCCTGTTAATTTTGATAAACACTGTGGCTAGTCAGAGACCGGAAGCAGCTTGCCGGTTATGTTACAATCCACCCGCCTGCCCACATACCGTCGTCCACCGTGGGAGCAGGGGTGGGAATCTCCGCGGGGAACTCACGAAGAAATGGAAGATCAAGCCTTGACAAAGATAGCGAGAAAAAATCACAATACGCACGAGTGACGGTATACCGTCATACCCACGGTGCCCGAAATCAGGAATGGCTATTGAATTCCTCGGAAGAAACGGGTGCACGGCCAATCGACTCGTGCTCATGACAGCCCACGTGCTCAAGGCAGGGCGCCATAACCTCGTCCGACTCGTTTAAGCGTTCGTGAGTTGCCACATATCGTACGTGACAGCGTTACACAACTGCCGCCAATTCGAAAAAAACAAGATAGACGTCAGTAAAGTTTCTTTCGTTGTAGAGGTGGGTGGTGTCGTCGTGGAGTGGCGAAAGTACCCGATGACGCTGACGCAAGAGGTAGAAGGTGAAGAAAAGTCTTTTCACACTTATTTACAGCAGGCGACGAAGCATGAACGTAAGATAACACAAGAGCATGAAAACTGGGTTACGAAATAAATTGCGCCGCGCGCACGAGGATGGCATCGCGGCACGATCCGTGGTGGTGGCCAGGAGGCAAAAAACGTGCCAAGCCACCGCACGTTTGACTGGAAAGGTGTGTGGTGTTCTGGCGCCCAGAAACCGCCACGGGAACGAGTCTTCGTAGGGCCGTTCGCTTTCGCAGCTCTCGACAAACTCGCTGAAGGACGGGCGAGCAGGGAGCAAGCAAAGCCACCTCGGCTCAGCAGCGCACATGCCAATTAGGGTTTTAACCCCCGCTCCACCCCTGTCCGTCCCCGAAGTTCAAGAGAACAGGAAAGCCTTCCGCGACATCGCGCAAAAAGCCGCGGAAAAGGCCCATACAAAGAGTTGCGACTCGCTGGCGTCGGCGGCGGCCACACATCTATCCCGCCGAAGGGGGGGAACACGACAAATTCACAAGGGAAGGGGGTCATCGTCCCGACGGGGACTATCGGCGCTGCCATCATTACAACGTGCTAATATTGTAACGACAACTTTACATGCAATCTTGCCTGTTGACGAAATCAACGTAACGAGCACCGATGCCGGGGCTTTTACCCAATGGGCGGAGGAAGCACGCCAGCTCGCAAGCGTCTGCATTCGACACCAACAAGAAATCGACGCCGAGAAGTACAACAAGGGGCGCTGTAACGTAGAGTATCGACCAAGCGACCTTGTGTGGGTTTAAACGCCGGTTCGCCGCCGATTCGCCGCCGGGGACTTTCAGAGAAGCTGCTTCGGCGATACTTTGGGCCTTATCGTGTTCTCCGCCGTCTGTCAGACGTTAACTACGAGATCGTACCCGAGGATGCAATAGCACGTTCTTCCCGACGAAGGTCCGACCCAGACGTTGTGCCCGTGGTACGCATAAACCATACTACACCCGTCTTGCGAACCCGCAGCGGGATGATATGCGCGGTTACGTGCCCTAGCTGACACTCGCCGATCACTCAACATCTACGTGCCTGTTTTTCGTTTTGCTTCCGTGGCATCGGGCAGATGCCAACTAGGAGAGGGAGCAATGCCGCGGCTTTATTATTGCGGGCGAAATCCCTGACCGGCGAACAGGGCTGTTTCTTGTTATGGGTATGTGTTCACTGGTGAAAAGAGGAGAAGGAAGTACCCCCGCGCCTACACCAAATGTAACGCGGTGGCAGAGCAGATGAGACGAACCATGATGAAGGTGAACAATCGATTTACAGTATTTACATGGCGGCGATCAGACAGACAGCGCAGAGTCCGCCAGCACTTTCTTCGTGGTCATCGTCGTCGCTGGTCTGTTTTGACGGCGCTGTCGGGTATCGCCCACGTATATGTCCCGTAACAATATGCAAGGTACACAAGATAGCACGGGGACTCCTTGCAACTACGAACACCAAAAGCCTGACCCGAATCGGTGTCCAGCAACCTCGAAGAGTTCGCGTAAGCTCAGAGAACATCCCGACTCGAGAGGCTGTCGGCGATGAAACGCGGACGAAAGGTCCGTGCCCTCTTGCAGCAAGAGAGCAAAATCACGATGTTCGAGATACGCCAAGGCCTAAGAATGGGCCCTACACCCAGGAACGCCCACCGGGAACACAACAGGGGTAGAGGAAGAGCTCGCACCAAAGCCTCCACCGGCAGACACAGAAAGGACGCCGGTGCCATCTTCTCGGACGTGGAAGAATGGGCGGGAGGCGGTCGCTTCAAACTGGCGCTGGTCGATGCCGCCGAGATCACGAAGACCGCATCGAGCGTGACGTGCGGCAACGCCAAAGAAGCAGAGGAAGTGGCAATAGCCTTCGCACTGACAGACCAAGGCTGCCTCATCGTTCTCACTGACTCGGGTCAGGCGGCCAGGAACTACGCAAAAAGAAAACTATCACCCATTCCCGCCCGCATATTGAAATAAATTCCAAGAAATAGGAAACCCAACTACCAGAAACGCGTTCTGTGATTCTTGGCACATTAAGGCAAGGTATCCGAAACGACAAACGCAACGGGACGGTTAACTCCGCGGCACGCGCACTCTCCCACCGCGCCTACGGCGGAGACCGCCCTTCCTGGTTTACTGGGAAAGACAAACTTGTCATACAACGAGTTCATCATGCCATACCCTCTCACCCGCAGGGCTCAACTTCACCCGGCGACAAGCTAAACATGGAGCAGGCGGTAATCTTCCGACAACTACAAACGGGGACCTCCCCACTCCGTTAGTGCTACACAGAAGGTACCCCGACGCCCACCCGGGCGGCAAGTGCAGGATGTTCCACGAGGAGATGACCACCCTGGCGCACGTGGTGTGGATCTGCGCCGAGAACTCCGAAAACGCTAACTCAAGAACGTTGCTGCCGCGCTTGGCCGTGGCGCTGACCAGCTACGACCAAGGAGAGCAACTCTGGGCTATCCAGCAGGCCCGAGAGGCGATGGCGAGGTCGGACCCCTGGACTCCGCCCCCGGGGAAAAACGGGCCAGGCCGAGACGTCCCCGCGAAAGTGACCTAGGCCCGGTTGTCGAGCGTGCGCACACCGATGCACAGGTTTTGCAGGCCTCAATAAAGTTCATTCCATCCATACAAACCATCCATGGTATTGACATGCCTAAAGCGGAATTGGCTCTTAAGTTAGGAAAAGCTATGTATCAAACAATAAAATAGTTTAGGAGGTGAGAAATCAGCAGACAAAAACTAAGAAAGCAAGTTTACATGGTTGTAGAAAATCATGCATTCATTATAGGAAACAACCTTTCTTAAATGCCCACTTGCTTTTCAAAAGTTAAGAACGATTGGGAAATGTCTATACACACTGAAATATTAAACTTACAGTTGGGTTTGTTTCTTTAACCATGCCAACATCACTTGCAGTAACACAAAAGCACGCAGTGAGGCGAGAACTCGCGATAAACAGTGGCAATTATTCCGGATGTAATAAGTGCTGTTTACGTTTTGCAGAACAGACAAAATAAGGGCTGTTTGGGGATAAAAGAACCCGTTGTTTCCAGTAACCACACTTCGCAGAATTTTCGCAATACTGTAAACGCCCACCACGTCTTAAGAGCTGCAAACATAGGGCTACTATTTGATGGGGAATGTTCGTTATAGCTGTAAACGGGGTGACCTCACTAAGCCTTTCGTACAGAAATTTTATCTAAAAAGCAGGTTACGTACCTGTTTCAAAGTATCCATCCCTGTTCAATCTCATTTACGGGTGAATACCAGCAGTCTTGCGCGTTACGTAGGCTCAGAGCAATCCACTTCAGTCTTGCACTAAGTACTCAAAAAGGTAAAATTTAGTGCTTTTTACCTTGACCAGAAACCTGCATGCTGCCTGTCGCCGTGTCCAAAGAATACGTCACTGGCTCGCCAGCTGGATCTGTCTTTCACACATTGCGCAGGCCTAGATGAAAAAATAAAAAAGGCTAAATGAAAAGAAATTATTATTTGGTAGACATGTGGCTAGCCGTAGGATTAGACAGTTACGAAACGGGCACTTTCACAGACCTAGAAATGATACAGCGCCACACATGTTTTTGCAAATACTCTGCGTGGAGAACTTGTGGCGCTTGTCATTCGCGGTAGGAGGCACTCGTGATTTAATTCTTTGTGGCGAGTAGGCAGCTGGGCGACGTCAAATGCTCTTCGAAATCAGGTCGCGAACACTTGCTCTGGAAACTTTTGCGAGTCAGAGTCGGTTGAAACACACAGTCGATAGTTGGACAGAACGGTCTTTATCTCGATGATTAAACATTTTCTGACGTAGATACTCCATTAAGAATGCTGAATAGACGTGGTTACATTGCCTTTAGAGTGCCCAAGAAGTGGAACACTCGCAGACTCACTGACAGCAAATTTTCACACTGGCTCCACACAAAAAAATGTGAATGATTGCTCCACAAACTGATCTTGTACTTTCGCATGCTCGCAGTTTTGCAATTTCTGGCCTCTGCCTTCATCTTCTTGATACTTCAGGTTACGGTAATCTACGGTGCGAACGTGTAAGGCCACGAAACGTAGACGTCGCTCGATGGAGGAGAGTGAAAGTGGTAGCACTTCAGCTGTCGGAGCATAGCTTGGTTGTCCACGGAAGCAGGCGACGTGCTTCCAAGGATACCGCTTTTAGATGTTTCCGCACACCAACTATCCTGGCTGTTGCCTAGCAGCGCGTTGTCTGCTCAGGTGGTATTCTTTCTTTCTACGCCTTTTGCTTACATTTTTCATACTACGACGCAACGACGTTGCTTGGCAAGGATCCCTCCTAACGTTTATTGCCGAGAAGAGGGGACCAAAGGTAGCGTCATACTCCCACGACATTCACCAGAGACGCATTTCATCAAGCTATAGGCATCTAGCACCACGTATAAACCTAACGGTAGGATGTGATGTATATTTGTTGGCAGTGCACAAGAGCGCCAAATTGAATCTTGATTGCCTATTTATGGGATTGACTGACTCAATTTAGTTCCTGCTAATAATGCAGGGTCCAACAGACCTCCGGAAGTACGCAATACTTTGGGGGTATGTAACCTCGCGCAAAGCTTCAACACCTTTAATGCAAATTTTTAGTATGGGAATATACAGTGACACACAAAAAACGTGCGGAATATCATGCGGTTCAGTATGTGCGCCAAGTTAATGCCAGGTGTGTGACAAATGTTTGTTTAATAAACCGAATTCCCATTATCAATACCTCTTCTTATTTCGACACCCCTCAAGTGCCTTCGAACTCCTCACTACTCTCTCAGGTTTGCAAATTTCTCCAAGGCTTCCAACCGCTAACACCAATCCACAACTGCTGGTTTCTCTGAAATAATATTTGTGCTAGCGCAGTGAACAAATCAGTGCGTCTTTTTTGCTTTGTTGCAAATGACACGCAAGACGAGTGTTTCTGTCGGTCACATGAGCTAAGGCCTAAATTAACCAATCATAATTTTGATTTCTTATTTCGCCAAACACCAAGCATGCGGTTTCCATAACTTTTTTTCATTTGTGCAAACCAGTGCCCCAACACCTTAGCCTTAGCCAACTCCGCCAGGTATATGAGCTGTTGGTGCGGTGCCCAATCGTCTGTGTGTTTCTATGTGCCATTGTGTGTGTTTGCGCGATGTGTTTGTCCCCTCATCTTTGGTGTCTCGTGTTGTTTGCGCTGTTACTAGGGGTGTGTACTATGTTTGAAAGGATCTCAGCTAGTCATCCACTAGTGTGATCGACTACCTCCTATGGGTTACTGGTGTATTGCTAGTAAGACTGCTTTTACAACAGTGGCCATAGATCTGCGCACCAATGAAGCTGTGGCTGGTTTTAGGTGACATAAGCTCGCTAGCCAATCTTTCACATTTGGCTGTGTGAGTGATTCATTAGGGATGTTCATATCAGCTCATAGTGACCCACACATGGCCATCAGTTAGTCACTTCTGGGTTAATATGATTGCATCGCCGTTTGGTTATTAGGGAGTGACTCCCAAGTGATGCCTGATATTGTAAAACTGATGGCTCACAGTACTTTGTACGGCCCCAATCACAGTGTCTGACCGACCTATAAATCAATGGTGACTCAAGGGACCAAACTAAAAATATGTGGGTGGTGGCCCACTAGTGATTTGTGGGTCATACGTTAGAGCTCTGTAAGAAAGCTGTGAATCGTGGTACACTCCGTGACACGCGGGTGAAGTACCAGTGATGACCAAAGGGCAACTCAAGGACGGGCCATGGAGGATCACTAGTAATTTGTGGGAACTGGGGTTTACTTAGGGACCGACGGGTAGGTCATCAGCTGGACTCTCACGGGTGACCTACAATTGGTAAAAGAGGGCTGAGACGTGATCGGGTAACCTTTTGGTCATTGCTGGCGTCACAAATGACCCAGCAACAGCTGGTAAGTAAATAAATTGTCTCCAATCCACATTCTCAAGGTGGTTGGAAAGAAAACCTGTGAACGACCCCCACAACAATTCCACACGCGACGTCACTTGAATTCACACACGTGGCTCTAGAAATATTGAAACCAGAGATTCTGCCAGCCGTTACCTGCGGAGACACCGTCCCGAACGCAGCAGTGTCGGCCACGGCCGGGCTCTAGCGGTGGACGCCGCCGCTGTAGCCCGCACGTGCGTCGGAAGAAAGAAAACGGAGAGGAACGTGTCTCGAAGGGTTATACAGCGGAACCTAGCCATCCTTATGTGCTAGCTCGGGGCTACACCACCGCGAGACATAAGTGCAGACAACAAAACTATCCGGCATGTGAGCTTAGTGATTCCCAGTTAAACAGATTTAAACTAAATAGTTTCGTAAGTTGGAGAATGGCGAGAAAGCTGAGAGAACTTTTATAATCGCTATTTATCAGAACCACTTGCTTCTTTCGCCTTTTAAAAAAACGTCTTAAAACACAACCGAATTGGTGTTCACCAATTTAGAAAACGGAGTCCTATTCGTGGCAAGCAGTGGGCAAAAGGTAGCGTTTCTCTAGCGGACAGATGTCCGTAAGTGGTCTCTCCCACCCTGTACACCAATCCTTAACGTATCTTTGTCGTACGACCACTTAATTCCTACGGGTCCGGGTTACCCAGGAGGTGCTGTCGAACAAGTTAATCAAGCCGTGTGAAGTAAGCGCGCAGTGGACGAGAAGCTGCATCAAAACGGGCCCAACACCGTCGCTAAAGCAGACGACAAAGCTGACGGAAGGGACCCCCTGACACGCCAACCGGGGTGAGCACGGGGAACGCTGGGTAATAGCGTCCTATCGCCACGCCATCTACACTGTGCTCCGTGAGTGAAAAGCGCCATACGCCCCCCCCCCCCCCCCCCCCCCCCAGCCGCGTTGGGAGTTTGCAATGAGAGTTGCAATGCCACGAAACATCTGTGCTATTGCAGTGTGCTCGGTATTTGGGCGCCACTGCAGGTAGTCTTGCCTACCGTGAAGGGTTCCGGCAACAGCCTTTGTCAAAACATTACCGCACTGAACGTTACCGTACTGAACATTACCACACTGAACGTCAATACACTTCAGTGTCCGGTGGCTTACTGCACGGCGGGACGAACTGCTGGCCGCTTACTCTCGTGCGGACCCCTGAAGGTAACTGGCGGCGGCTGGTCCCTCCTGGATGGCGACTCCCGCCGCTGACAAGCGCCGCTTCGCTTATCTGGCGTACATCGGAAGTGTCACGCCCCCTCCAACACACAGCCTTCCCACCGTTCGTTCAAAGATGGCAGGAGAGGTGGCGCACGGTAGTTGAAACAAAATAACGCTAGCTGTCACAGGGAAGAGTCCCTACAGTCAACGTTCATGATGTCCATTTTGGAATTAATGGGGATTTTGTTTAGCTGTTTATGTGCCAGCCATTCAAAAACTCTGATAAAGCTTTCCCTACAGATTAGTTCAATCAATACCGTAATTACCCGATTCTAGCGCGCACTTTTTTTCCGGAAAAATAGGTCGAGAAATCGCATGCGCGTTAGAATCGGATAGAAACCGAAACTGCTGAAACAAGGGAAATTTTGTCCCGCTTATCGCAATCGCCATCTCAAGATGGCGCCAAAGCTTTTAGCAACGACTTTTCGGACGCAGGAAGCATAGGCGCCTAGGCTTTTCTATCGGCGTTCACACAAACCGTGAAATCGTTCCACTTGCGCGCTGGATAACAGCAATGGCAGCAGCGGCTCTTACGCGTTCAAAACGAGCGGTCGGCTGAAGCGTGCGCCTCTGGAGGAGCTCGCAGGATGGGCGTGCGAGGCGTGGGCCACGATCCCATCGACCATGGTTGAACGTCTGTTATGAAGTGTGGCATCGCGAACGCGCTTGACGGCACCAAGGTCGAGATGTGGTCAGCGGAGAGCGACGAGGAGTGTGACGAGTGAGATTACTTCGAGAAATAAATTGCCCGTTTCTCTCGCATTCGTTTTTCATGATCACAAAGTTCCGTGCGCGTTACAATCGGAGGTGCAAGTATTTTCGGTTTTTTCGCCGGGAAAATCGGGTGCGCGTTAGAATCGGGGTCGCGTTAGAATCGGGTAATTACGGTAGTTCATGCGGTGTGATACCCCCCCCCCCCCAAAAAAAAAAAAAAAACATCAGGGCCCCGTAAAGGGTGGAAAGGTGAGAATTTTGTTATTCCCTTTCCAAAATTTTATTCATGTATCAATTTTATCGACCGTCACGCCTTCGCAGAGCACTGATCGGTTCTAGACACCTCAAGCTTTCCACCACATTTCCTGGATGGAAGTTTTCCCCGCTTCATGCAGGCGGAAAAATTAGGGCATCCCGCCTGTCTGTATACTTCAACATTTTACAGTCCCCCTCTGGGTTGGCGCCTAGGAAAATAGTTGCCACATTACCCCATCTGGGCGCCGTAGTCAACGCATCTGCTTTATACCTTGTCGTTTTCGTCGTCGCGCTCATAAAACTTTCCCGACCGGGGTGCTGTAACCTGAAACGCGAAGCAGAGCGGGGCTTCTCCACTGTGATGACCCTGAGTCGGCAGATTAGCACTTCGTTATACATAAAGTGTTCCTTAATAAAAAAATTCATTATGCTTGATTTTTGCAAAATGAAATACTACATCCACTGCAGAAAAAAACTAACCACTGTCGCCTGGTGTCGCCCGCGCCACAACAGCTTCTGGAGGCATTTTAAGAAATCAAGCGGGAACAGTTACGAAAGGTTCCACTAGATAGGTTCCACGTTCTGCTTGGAACGCACGTGGACTAGAACAACGCGGTTCTATAAACGCTGAAGTAGGGCGCCTCGATTCACGCGTGTCTCCGCCGTACGGCAGCGCTGGCATCGAGGTACCCGGCCTGGAGCAGCGGAACGTGGTAAATTTAAATTCTTTTGAGCAAACATTTGGGGTGTTTACCTTAGGAGGAGCACAACGCAAGAGGGACAACATGAGAGGTCAGAGGGAAAGCAAGGGAGGCATCTACTTGGCAAATGTCGACAAGGACTATCGTTTTATGTCGGTCGACATTTGCAACGAAAGGAGCAGATACACGGCCGATGTCTTAGCTTCCTCAACTCAGCGTGCGCTTCACTTCTGGAGGGGCTTGCGGCACAGTCATGGTTGGTTGGTTGGTTGGATCCGGAACGAGAATAGCGCGTACCCACTCTGGGGGATTGGCCAAGTCTTATTGTGATTTCACTGCTAAAGAAGCTTAGTAATTAGTTTCAAACGAAGGGAAAATAGGGTACAGTGATGCTAACAATTTTGGAACCAAAAGAAATTCAATACTACTGTACCAACAGGTATTTCAATAAACGATTAAAAATGGGTTGAAGCTATTGATTAACAAGGCAAGCGACCTGTTTCGGCAATAAATGAGTGAAGAGCGCGAAAAACATCCCCGTTGCACCGACCAAGCCCGACCGCCCCACATGACAATAAATTAGGCACCGACAAGGCGAGACCCAGGCGCCGGAGGGGAGCCTCCAGGTAACGATTTCGGAGGGAAGAGAACCGCCGGCAAGACAACAGGAAGTGGTCAAGTGTTTCCTCCTCTTGACAGAAGCTGCAGGTGGCCGATGGCGCTATGCGTGCACGGTGCAGATAAAAATTCAAATTAGGCGTTCGACATCGCAAGCAAGTCAGTGTGACCTCGCACAGCCGAGACTGCGCAAAGTCACACTTCCAAGAGTACCGGAGATGCTCAATGTCTGGGCAGCCAGCGATGCTGTCTGGTGGGAAGCTGTCCAGTGAACTGTACCTTCGAAACCTAGTTCCAACAACACAGGCTATCGGGGGCACAGTATCAACGAGAGGACCATTCAGTGCTACTCCTGCCAGGTAATCAGCAGTTTCGTTAAGTTCAACTCCTCTGTGCCCTGGGACCCAGACCAGCCGGATTTCCCTGACATGTACTGGTATAAGCATCGACAGCGATCGGCGAAGTGGAGAAACGGTTGGTGAAGATAAAGCGGAGCAAACCGAAAAAGAATCCGTCACAATGATCACCTGGGAATGCTCTTCACTGAGCTTTCGAAGAGCGAGCGCGATTCCCAAAAATTCTGTCAAATATATTGACGTGAAATTCGGAAGACGAAGAGGAAATGCCCAGTCAAGCGCAGGTGAAAAGATACCTACACCAGCTTTTTTGTCTCGGACAGAAGCATCTGTGGCTATAACCACATGTGTCGGGAACTCTTCTAGGTAGTTTTCTAAAAGGCCAGATATCGTTCTCTCCGGCAAGCATTTGGCATTGGAGGGGAAAATGTTGACGAAGTCAATGTCCACCATCGCAGTGCGATAGTCAAACGTAGGTACAGATAATATGTTGATATTTAAAGGGGCGAGCAAGGACTGGACGAACACTACCTGTGGACGCTTGTACATGGGCCATGATTGGGCAAAAAAGGACGCTGGGGAGTGTACAAAAACCATTTGTGATCGTGATATAGGCAATTCCATTGCACGAAGGTATGCTTCTACTGTCAACACCTTGAAACGAGATATCAGAGGAAGGATTCGAGCCTCCCAGTACAATACCCGAATGGGGACGTAGCTTGGCAATCCCAAACACAATCGCAAAGCTTGCCTTTCTAATGTAATCAATGGTCGAAGCTTGTAGAACGGATAACTAGAAAAAAGGATACAGCCGAATTCCAGAATAGGGCGCACGTACATGCGATAGAGCATAAGGAGGACGTCTCTGCGCATACCCGATTTCTTATTACAATATCTCTTCAACACGGAAACCGCTCTCCCTCCTTTCACCGCAATGAAGTCAATGTGAGGACGCCAATTCAGAGTGCTCTCATACAACACTCCTAGATATTTCAGAGAGGTAACCTGCGGTATTGATTTCTGTCTGTATGTCAGATCAATCGAAATTGGGTCTTTCACTGGGAATGCCAAGAGTGCACACTTGTCGACATTTAGGGATAGGTAGAGGCCATCCAGCCATGACTCTAAGGTCGACATATAAAGCTGCAGTGACTGAAACAAGACATGTACATTGCTTGAAGAGCTAAAAAACGCCATATCGTCAGCATACAAGTACGACTGTACGCCCGCAATAACGGGAACCTCGCTGAGTAAGACATTAAATAAAACCGGAGAAAGAACGGATCCTTGAGGTAAGCCTCGCGTTTGATTGTAATGTGAGGAGGTAACGCCGCTGTGAGCAATAAAGAATTTGCGACCGGTTAAAAACATCCTAACCCACGAAGTAATATATTCGGGAAAACATAATCGATGCATCTTTTCTAAAAGTATGCCATGTTCCACGCAATCATAAGCTTTGGCCACATCCAATGTCACAAGCGCTGCGGCCTCTTTGGAACGACGAGCCAGATGAAGGCGGCTCTCTAGGTCTATGTGCGCCGACCATATCGAGCAGCCTGGCCTGAAGCCCACCTGTCGAGGACTCAAAATGTTAGCACTATTTAAAAACTTTTCGATTCTGGCCAATAAAACCCTCTCAACAATTTTTACAAGATTGGACGTTAAGCTTATCGGCCTAATGTTATCCAATGAAAGACCTAACCCAGGTTTTTTAGGCAAGGGAACAACTTTCGACAGACGCCAATCGAGAGGCACCCAGGAAGCGCGCAGAGAGTCGTTCACAATATGCAGGAGGTCTACAGGCGACTCCGTAAACACCATCTTTATCATTAAGACAGTAATACCATCTGGGCCTGGTGCTGCATCGGGTACACGCTGTAACACATCGTATAACTCTCCCTTTGCAACCTCTTCAAAGTTAAGAGGAGCCGGGCCCAGGACAGGGGAGCCATGGGCCGGTGGGGCCAGTACCGGGTAGCGGGAAGTGAAACGAGCCTGCAGTCCTACAGCCAACTGATCAAGAAGAATTTTTAAGGCTGTTGGCGTGTGCATGAAGGAATCAAGGTTTGGTGAGCTGTGGCCGTTTTTTCTAATCCGCAAGAACGAGAAGAGCGCACGCCTATTACTAGTTTTCGAGAGGAAAGAGAAGCGGCTTGTGTTATATATCTCTTTTGCCCGTGCAACAGTACGTTTGAACACAGCGCGAAAATACTTAAAATTGCTCCAATTTTCGGGACACTGGTTATACTGTAACTTTTTCCACGCTGCTTGTCTTCGACGGAAATCCCTCGTACATTCCTCATTCCCCCAAGGACTGCTTGGCTTCCCTTTAACCGAATAAATCGTAAATTTAACTCGAGTGGCCGAATCCTGAATTACTGATATAAGCTCCTTGGCACGAGCGTCAATTCTTGAGTTGGTAACGAAGCTAATGCTGAACGCATTAAATTTTCATACCGATTCATATTCACAAAGGAGTGCTTCGTACGGGTAACGTGTTTCCTTGCGCGAATATCAAAAACCACGGGGATGTGGTCACTAGATGTAGCACAGTCTGCCGTAGACCACGCAGCAACAAGACCCGGCTTCGCAAAAGTCAAGTCCAATACCGACTTACTCTGGCCGCGCAGGCATGTAGCCGCTTTTGAGTTCTCACAGGAGAGAGAGCGGTCGCTAATCCACCCCCATAAATGCCTCCCGCAAGCATCAGTACGATATCCCCAGTCCACATGATGAGAATTGAAATCCCCTGCTAATATGACATGATTTTTACAAGCCGCCAAAGCTGCATCCAGTGAACCAGTCGATGTCACCCCATATGGAAAGTATGCATTTACAAGGGAGAATGAAACATTTCCTGGTAATTCAAAGTCAACTGCAAGAATTTCACTCTCAGATGAGAGAGAAACAAATGACATGTGTGCACTATGGCAGAATTTTTGCGATACTAAAATCAATAACCCTCCACCTCTACCTTGCCTGTCCAAACGAAACGAGCGGAAATTTGGAATAAAAAATGATTTCTGGGGAGAAAGCCAAGTTTCTTGAAGTAGGATAACGTCAGGGTGGTATTGAGACACAAGCCAATTAAGATCAGGAGAAACAGAGAAAACAGAGCGGCAATTCCATTGGAGTACTCGTATACTTGTCATTGTTAGCCAAGCTGCGCCGATGATATAGCCTGTTGTAGTATGTCGTGCGGCTGATTGGGAGACTGCACGGAACTTTTTGGATTTTTGGTATTCTTTGGTTTGGAATCTTTGCTTACCTCCCCATCAGTGGGGGAGAGCCTGCGCTTTTGGGCCAGTGGGGAGGACTGGCCTACCTCCATCTCATCCGAGTCCTCAAAACAAGCGGACGACATTTCTTGGGACACAGGAAACTGTCCTAGATCAGTGAATGCTGCATTATCATCAGAAGTGGATGGCATGTTTACAAGAGGAGTAGGCGGGAGACCCGAGTGCCGCCCGGCAGCGATGCCGAAGGTGGCAATGGGGCTAGAAGAGCCGATGCTGAGGGAGGTGCTGCTTCTGCTAAGTCAGCATTATTCAGTGAAGGTGGTTTCCCACTTGCGGCACCTACAATGGAGCCAATTCCTGCAGGTTGAAGCTGAGAGCCGGAGGAAATCGCTGAGAACATTTGCAAAAAGTCTGCCATTTTCTGAGTCATGGCTTGGATTTGACTCATGCAGTCGGACAGAGACCATATAAGCGGCTGTACAATGGTAGTCATGGAGTTCACTACCGAAGCATTGATCATGCTGGAAATGGACTGCTCGCTGACAGAGTCCTGGCGGGAGGCCACAGTAGCATAACCACGCGCCCTTTCTTTGACCGCCGCTACAGCTTCCCCACGTGAGCACCTTCTCTTGTCTATGATTTCCAACACACTGGTTTCCTGAGCACAAGTCGGACAGTTGGAGTAATCAGCCGGGTGCGATCCCTGGCAAAGGCAACATCGGGGTTCAGCTGCTTGGCACTCGGAGGCAGCATGAGCTCCTCCACACGACACACACCGGGAGTTCGATTTGCAGCCTTTGATGCTACGGCCGTATCTCCAGCATTTGTGGCATTGGAATGGCCGTGGCTGAAGGGGTTCCAACCGGAACAGCAAAGGCCATGCCTTAATCTCCGAGGGGCAGGTGATTCCCGCAAAAGTCACGATGACGGATTCCGTTGGCATCTTTCTGTCGTTGACTGTTCTGCTGCACCGGAAGACCGAAATGGCACCCGCCGCTGCGAAACTATTCAGCACCTCCGGTGGACTCAAGTCCTTGCTAACTCCCCTCACGATACCTTTCGAGCATGCAAGGTGAGGAGGAATAAACGCTCTCACCGGCACTGAGGAGAACTGAGTACAGGCTAGAATATCCATGACGCAGGCCTCGTCAGACGACCGGACGAGTATGCCACCCCTGCCGAACGGTCTCACCTCCGAGATCTTCCTGAAATGCGGAGTCACCCCTTGTAGGTCCACCTGAATGGCCTTCGGATTATTGCGCCGAATTTCGCCCCCGTTTGTTGGAACCAGGGCCACGGGGATGTTCCGCACTCCTCCGTTGAGAAATGCCTCCACAGACAGGTCCTGCATGGGGAGGAATGCCGACCAGGGCGAGGAACCCTGACCGGGGGAGTTGAAAGACATCTCCCTCACCAATACACTAACTCACAAGAAAACAAAAACCCTTCAAGGCTGAAAATCAAAGCCTCTTAACCTCAAACAAACACAAAACCACTCAAAAACTCGGCCAAACCCCACAGAGCGCTCGTACGATCGAATGTTCCAGCGTGGCGGCCGACTTTGCAAGTCGCAGCTGTCATAGCTGTCACTACTACATACTCATCCGGAACTTCTTTTTCTTTGCTTTGAGATCCACTACCAGTTACCTGAGGATGAGATGACGCCATCGCAGCGATCTGCTCACAGGACGCGTTACAATTCGCGGAAATCTTGATAGACAGCGTACGAAGCAGTGTAATGAAACGTCTGAAAGAACGAGAATTGGACCAGCGCAAAGTCACCGCCACAAATGAAAACGACGTAGCAGTCATGTTAAGGAAGTCAAGCCATAGTTTAGTAAAAAAAATAACAGCATTTTTATTGGGCACGCTACGATATTCAAAAAGAAAACAAAAGCATCTTAACCAGTAGTTATCTAAACGAAATATTTTAAAGAAAGAACAAGTTAGTTTGCTACAACACTAAGGTGTAAAAAGGGGGCGCTGTCGTCGTTTTTCTGTATAGACAGGAAGGTAGCCTGTATCGGTGGTGACTTCGATGCTGTATCCCCGAGGCAGTCCCGGCTTCGTTCGAATTGCACCGGGGCTTAACATGGCGGACTGTCTGCGAAGGCGGCAATGAAGTCGTTCAAAGGGGGAATTGGGACGCACCCAATACAGTAGTTTGAACTATGTGTATTGAAATTCTGTCGGACCACCGAGCTATGGTATGCTAAGACGATTACCTCGACGTAGAGAAGAAATAACACAATTACGGGACGTAGAGTGGATTTAAACGGGGTTGGCAGTCTTTGTGAGGTTCTTTCTCTGGAGTGGGCACAAACAGGCTGATGATAAAGGTGATAATAATAACATTGAAGATAATGGTGATGTGGTTCATCTACTTATGGGGGAAGACGGCATGGTCTCACACATGCTTGCACAAATATCTTCGGTAATAAGACCCATGAAAGAAAAATTTCTTTCGATCATGTTTACACATGAACTGTTATTACCGAAAATTTCAGAACTAGTGCCAGGCTTCTTTCAACTGCAAATTTGTCTTTTAAGTGTATCTGTTCAAGCTATGGTATTAAAGTTATTTCTTGCAGGACACCCCGATGTTGACATGTGAAACAATATATTTAGTACGGCGGGCCACCTACAGACTTTCTTTTCTCCCAGCGCACTTTGTGCCCTTGCCTCTCTACTCGCCGTGATTTTGAGATCTGTCGTGGGCCGTCAATGTAAGCAAAAGCACACCGTGTCGCAACGGCTCAAGTACGCAAATACACTCTACGAAGGGTTGTCTTTGGCGAAGAAATGCTCACAAAGCTATGCCAGTAGAACTCTACTCTAATCAAGCACTCTACCACGTTATCTAGTTTGATTTGCGGTGGCTCTGGTCACCGTTGCAGCAGAGTCCTAGTAGAGTACTCGACTGAAGACACCACCCCACATTTTGATGTTTGTAACACAGTTTATTCTCTCTCTCTCTTTCTTTCAAGACACGATACACATGAAACACACAGTCAGTAATAACTGCATAAAGTGACTAAGACGTGGCCTAAATCCTGCCCTTTACCGTTTTTTAAGTCTGCCATTTACCGGTAGCAGTGTGCACCACCCAGGTAGAAAAACATGAACAAGGACTAGTGAATTTTTCTTAGCCTGCCAACTTCAAACTTCTACATTGGCCGGCAACCTGACGGGGCGTGTGGCACCACCAAGGATCCTAATCATCATCAGCAACCCTAGTCGCTGAGAGCAGCAGAAAAAGAGCCCAGTCATGCTGTCGGAAGAGGACTACGAGGGAGAGGTTCTGCCGCCAGCCAGGGCAACTGGTTCGGTTCGGAGCAGCTTCTTCGCCGAGGAGCTTCGAAATAGACGCCAGGAGAATGTGCAGCAGGTCGACTCCCCGGCCGGTGGGCTCGAAGAGGGCGGTGCTTCCCAGTCGCTGGTCACCGGCGCTCTCGCGCTGCTTCTGCTGCTCCCAGCACTCCTGGCACTGACCGTCTACCTGGGCGCGAAAAACCCGTTCGCTCAGGCACGCGCCGGTCGACTCCAAGAAGGCATACTGGGCCTAGATGACGACGTCGCCCCTCACGTCGACGACCCGGCCCACCAGGTACGACCAATGCCATCAAGAATCTCTGCAGCGCAAGTTACGGCACTGAGCTTAGTGCATTCCGCGGTCTTTATCGGTTGTTTCAGCGACCTACGCTTCTGGAATTGGGAATTCGAAATCGTGCTCCGTTGTAGCCGGCCGATGAATCAGTCTACGAATCAAAGGAGGAAGGTGTCATGTTTTTTTTTTTTCATTCCCCACCGAGTCCTCACCCCAAATTACTCAACAGTGTTAAGAAAGAACGAGGTGCCAGCCTATCCACACAGCGGACGCTTACATTGGTGCCCGGGATAGTCAGTGAGGTTGCGTGCGTGCGCTGGAGCAGCCGCGTGCAGAAGGTAAGCATCATGAGCGCCGATTGTCGGGCGTTATGTTGCTATCGAAAGCTGCCGCTCTGGGCATCGGCTGCAGCACCTCGTCCTTTGTGATTAAAGGGGCCATAAAGACAAAATACAACTGTCTTTATGCTTCAAAGGCTTCAGTATCTCGCTCAGCTCCATTCCGTCCCCATGTGACGTTTTTTTCACGAAAACTACGCAGGAAGTATAGAAAAAAATTTGAAATTTCGCTTTACAGTGACGTGTTATTAGCAGGAGTGACGCCATCTCGGCTGCAACTGAAAATAGTTTTCAGTGCGTTACCTAAACGAAACAAGAGGTCCAACTGCAATCCTTCAGGCATGCATGTGTCTTAGAGATAGCTCAAGCACGACCCTGTGACGTCATAAAAAGTTGCCGGAAAGTGGCTAGGAAGTCGCCACTCTTTCACATGTGTACTTTCAAATCTCCAATATTGTGTCGAGTTTTGCGATACAATTGGTGTCATTATCATTGGGACAAACCAGTACAGTAATACCTCGTTAACTCGAAGTTGTAAAAATAGGAAAATATTTCGAGATAACAGGATTTTCAATATATCCAAAGTTGCGCAAATTGCCATAAAATATCGAGTTCTTTGCAAAAAAAAGCGCTGCTACTTACCGCCTCTTCAACAGCAGCTTCCAATCTCGCTTTTCATAAAGGCCTGAAAGAGAAAAAAAACATACAAGAGACGTTCACCGGCTGGGCTTTGTGACAGTGCAATTTTACTTAGCAGAAAAGAACTGCGTATTGCTGGTCTGCTTTGCGGTCCCACACGGGCCTAAGGAGTCCTCTAGCTGCTTGACGCGTTGCATGAGCCGATCTTCCCCGCCACTGCACTCAATTTTATTTCACAGCAAGCGCAGCAAATTCCTCTTTTCGGCAGAAGTCAGCACCTCTCGAGGAGGTTCATCGTCGTCGCCTGCGTCTTCGCCATCCCCTCCTTTTGTGGCCATTTCAACGATTCCGGCGTCCGTAAGTTTTACTGTCACGGGCACATCCTGCTCTACTTCAGCGCATGTCTCTACCGACATTTGACGTGTCACAGGGTTGCAGGACGAAGTTGATATGCCTCTACGCTTAGACTACACGTTTGGGGAAAACATCGGCGTTGTGGTAGGCGCGGCAAAAGGAGAAAAAAAAATCGAAGGACTTAGGCGCGACAGCATCGCGCGAATCTTGTGAAACGGTCGGCGGTGGCAAAATTTTCGTTCCACTTTCAGTCCATATTTCGAGGTATCCGCAGTTTGGCCCAAAAATACTTCGAAATAAAGGGCAACAAATGCGTGGGACGTATAGAAAATGCTTCGGTGCCACCGAAAATTTCGACAGCCGATTTTTCGAGATACACGAGTTCCAGTTAACGAGGTATTACTGTAATTCTAATGAACCCAGCTTACATTTTGTTTTCACGGCCCCTGTCACACTTCCGACGACTAATAATTTGCCCTTATCTACTGTTAAAAAAAACACTAAGAATTAGTGCGCATTATTCAAGAGTGGCACTCGGCGAGGGGAAATAGAGGTGATAGATACAGTAACTGGAGCCATGAAGTGCTCAGCATCATTCCACCCGCTATCGCCGCGCGCGTGCAAAAAGTAAGCATCGCAACGAAAAAAAATTACACCATCTTCCCGTGGGGAACCATGAGGAGGATGCGAAGCATTATGGAGGTTCCGTGAAGGTTCCATTGTGTTGCCGTTATCTTGTTTCATTTATCGGAGCATGAATGGGAACGTAGTGTGCACCCCCATGTAGAGACAGAGAAATGTAGAGACAGCGAAGAGACCGAAACCCGCGTTACCTGATCGAACACCTCCTGGTTCTCGTCTTTCTTTATTGCGTGCTCACGCTCCTACCCCGCTGCCCGCCCTCTTTGTCCTCTTATGTGGTTGAGCTGCAAGGCGCGTGGTGCTTCCCGCCAAATCTTTCCCGCAGGAAATTCAACATCATCCTCTAAAGTTTTCAGTTCGTCATTTCCGTTGACGTTCAACTTCGCGTGCCTTCGTTGTATCAGTAGCTTCTTGACGTAGTTTGAATGAGTGAAGGACACAAGGCGCGTTCGTAGCATATGCTCCCGTCTCGGTTTGTAGCGCAGTCGGAAGAGCGCTACGTACCTCCCGTTGCGGCCAGACAGTCGTGGGATCGAAACCGGGCGCCGCCTAACTATTTCTTTTTATAGTGCACTGCTCTGACGTCAGCCGAAACGCTGGCGGGGCTGAAGAGACGTGTATGCGCAGTAGAGTGCGCACGGCGGACAACAACAAGGGAGGGAAGGACACAGCACCGAGCATGAGTTGCTTCGCATCTAAAAAAAGAACGCTAAGAAGCTGTTGCAGTACTACTTCATTTCCATATCCATTATTCAACTGGCTGTTCGCCTTTAAATATGCAGGTCGAACTACAATCCCAACTCTACTCGAGACGTGGCATGCCAGTGTGCATGACACAGAGCTTGGGAGTCTTTACGTCTTCCATTTCAAACGTTATGTTAGTTCGATTGGCAACATTTTGGGGGTTTATCTTCCCGGTTTTTACGGTAATGTGCCCCTATTACTCTACTCCCGTAAGTACTGAACAGCTACTTAGCGCTGCTGGGTCGATTACTGCAATGTCCGTCTCCCCTGCCAACAGTAATATCGCGTCAAACAGCATTAAAAATTAACTTCCATAGGGAATCATTTTTTCTAATATAACAATAAAGCGCGCCGTTCATTTTACCATCGGAAAATGTAAAATTATCTCGGCTCTGATGCGAAACGATTTTACCACGGACGTTTTTAGATGCGCAGCAACTCATGTTCGGAGCTGTGTCCCTCCCCCCCTCGTTGTCGTTGTCCGCCGTCCGCACTCTACTGCGCATGCGCGTCTCTTCAGCCCCCGTCAGCGTTTGGGCTGACGTCAGCACAGTCCACTATAAAAAGAAATAGTTAGGCGGCGCCCGGTTTCGATTCCACGATTCTCTGGCCTCAACGGGAGGTACGTGGCGCTCTTCCCACTGCGCTACAAACCGAGACGGGAGCATCTGCTACGAACGCGCCTTGTTCATTTAAACTACGTCAAGAAGCTACTGATACAGCGAAGGCACGCGAAGCTGAACGTCAACGGAAAAGACGAAATGAAAACTAATATAAACTTCAGTCGACCCCATGGCTGCTTCGCATACTACTCAGGGTTCCCCTACGGGAAGATGGTGTAATTTTTATTTATCTTTCGTAGCGGCAAATATATTGTGCTGGAAACGTTTGGGCAGAAATATAAATGAAGGTTTGTAGTCTTGACTATCTGAATAGTCGAACATATAATGACAAATCAACGAAGATGCAGAGTGTGGTATTATTACGTTAACTGATCAGTAATGTCTATTACAGCGATCTACGATTATTGTGCTCCATGAGAAAATTGCCTTCGTTTAAGTGCAGATTCACCACAGCGTGGTTTGATTCAATTCGTCCGAGCAGGTTTTTCTCAGTTCAGTACATATCCTTGCTCCGGAAACAGTCAAGGGGACGTTAAGACATCCCCTGTAGTTGCCAGGCGACCTGTATCAATGAGTTGCACAAGGTAAACCTGGATGTAACGAACCCCTATGTAACGAATTCCTGGATTTAACGAAGTTTCTCAGTTCCCCATTGTCACCCCCATTGAAGCCCATGCGTTTGCGACGTGTATGTAACGAAGGTGTTGCGATGGTTAACCTTGACGTAACAAATTCGCTGCGTTGGTAAGTCACTGTTTTTTACCAATTTTCTGAAGAATAGGATAGATAAATGCACTAACTTAGCAAATTTCGCCCGCACCGCAAACTACTGTGCGTTTCCACGTGTAAGGACAGTGTCGATTAGGTGCTAGGCCTGCCTGTCGGCGCGTAGTTGCGCGTCGCCGCTGCTACCTGCAGTGTCAGTTCTGCTACCAGAAAACGAAAAGTTTTGTCTTGTGAAGACAAACTCGAAATTTTAAATGCCGTCTCCGCCGGCGAGAAAGAAGAACGTCGCCGCGCGGTAATGTATCCCAGCCAGCAACCTCTCAGCAATTTTAAGTGCGGAACAGAGGCTCAAATTCGCGAAAAGATGCCCTTTCGGCACATGTTTGGTTCTTGAAACGTGTTAACGCACCAAAAAGTGTCAAAAGGCAGAAGAGATACTTGAGTTACGTTTGCGCATATGCCAAGTGAGCTTGCTGCTTTGGAGTGCCGTGTAGTGATTAAGTTCGTGCGAAAGCAGCAGGCGATAATCACGCAGTTTTTTACTGTGTAATAAATCCGTGAATGGTGAGTTCACCGTCGCTGATGTCTAGCAGTCTTGTTTCATTTCTGCTTCATTCACGCAAGCCCTAAGTCGAAACCTGGATGTAATGAAAAATTGCGAATTTTTGTCAACTCTGTTATATGCAGGTTTAACTGTATACGCA
Source organism: Haemaphysalis longicornis (assembly GCF_048455015.1). Classification (NCBI taxonomy): domain Eukaryota; kingdom Metazoa; phylum Arthropoda; class Arachnida; order Ixodida; family Ixodidae; genus Haemaphysalis; species Haemaphysalis longicornis. The sequence continues at coordinate 47,863,713 of NW_027526445.1, forward strand.
GTCCATGTTCGTTATAATTCGTCTCGCTTCCCCGAGACCGCGTCGTTCACCTCCCTCATTTTAATGGGCGACTGCGGCCTGCTGCGCTCAAACTCAGCATTTTAAAACGCGCCCATTGCTGTGCTCACACGTAAATGACGCAGGGTCATCACATCAAGACGCTGAACGGTGACTTCGAACAAGAACTCAGCTGGGCGGACAACACGTTGAAACCCGTGCTCCTTCCAGCGCGATCCCTACCGACCAATGAACCCCCGCCGTACGCACAAGCCCGGAACAGGAAGCCTCCAGATTACATATCGTGGCCTCGGAGAGGCCACGCGGATGTTGGCGGCCGCTTCCCCAACGCCACGTCGGGACCGCGGCCGATGGAAGATGAAGACATCCCCATGGGCCGCGGGATGCCGTATAAGCGAATGGGGCCTGATGACCGCACCACGCGCCCCTTTACGACCGGTGCTGCCGTCACAAAGAGGCCCGACGGCGCCGTGGTACCTCTTGAGAAACTCCCCGAGCTGCTGGTGTTCACGAGGCTGGTCGACGACGCGAAATCGCCAAGCGAGTCGCCGAACGAACTGATCCCCACCTGGAGGGAGCCGCGTGAACGAAAGTGAAGACTTCCTCCAGTGGCTTGCAGCCGTGGGCGAAAACTGTTCGCTAATTCTATCCTAGGTGTTCCAGCCTCGACACCCGAGTCCTGGAGCCCGGCACGTTTGTTTAAATAAAATTCCCAGTGATTGGTATTACTGGAAATTCCTAATGCATGATTTCTCCACACCGAAAGCCACGCAAAGTACAAATGACTAATCACTTGACCACCCTTTCGAGGCCTCGACGGCATCATGAAGTACTCTCTAAATCGAAAAAAAATTAGCAGTGGCTTAACTCGGCTATGCCAGGATATACGTAGCGTGAGCTAAGGTTTAGCTGGTTATTCTTAGGTTTCCTGGTTGTCTAGCATTAGCTGATTATCACGCTTACTGCTGCACAGACGGTTTCCAGTCCAAACCAATCCAATCCCATCCAATCCAGTCCAGTCACTGCTCCTCGCGCATGCGCAGCACGGCTCTCCAGAAGCCACGCGAAACGGCTATCAAGCGGCTCCTGCGCAGCGTCAGACTTGGCTACTGCGCAACCGAGGCGCACAGGTGGGCACGCGCCGGCGCCAGTGCTTCTGCCGTGGCTATGACGCCACTCCTCTGGAATGCGCAGACCGTCGGATGTGCAGACGCAATTCTTTACACACCCGCACTCCAACTGGATTGGATTTCCAATCTAAACCAGTACAATCCAATTTAATCCGCTCCAATTCAATCCAAACCAATGCTCCTCGCGCTTGCGCAGCACGGCCCTTCAAGGTCCACGCGAAACTGCTCAGCCTCGGCCAGTGTGCTAACGCTACAAAAACGTGCTTGCTAGTAGTACCTACGACCAAATATTTTTGGCACCGAGCGGCATGCACCTTGAATGCAGTGGGTTTCATAGGTTGTTACTGGGTCAAGATTGTTACCGCGCAGCTCGATGAGCGACAAGGTTACCTGCCATTCTTGCCGATTACCATCGCCTGTCAACAAGGAAAACAGCTCCCGGAAGGAAGCTCTCCCGGAAGGAAAACAGCGCTTGCGAGCGCGGCACGAAAAATTTGAACCTGAGCGAGCAAATGGTCATGCACAGGTATCTGTTTCGTCTCCTTCCAAGAGAAATAATGAGAGGAGAGCTGGTGTTTCGCTACATCATTCAGATTAACACCAGAGTTGAAGGACCCGTCTGCAACGAAAGTGCCGCCAAGAGCAACGTGGATCAATCCATCCCGATGTCGTTGCGAAGCGACAAGCCTGGGCAGAGCGTGCTCACCAATACATGTCGTCTTTATTACAACGTCTTTTAAGTGCGAATGCACTTTATAAGAGACCCTGAATTCCGTTGACCGCCGTCCGTCCACATAGCAACAGCTGCGGGTGCGCGCGCTCCTCGTCTTCCTTGGCAACGGGGGGAGATGGCACATACCCACATGGGAGATTGGCCAGGAATCTCCTCGTCTTCCTTGGCAACGGGGGGAGATGGGCGCGCGCTGCCTGGCCGCTGACATGGCACATACCCACGTGGGGGATTGGCCAGGAATCGGGCGTGAGAAGGGCTAATGCACCCGCTTACAGGAGTACTGACACGAAATTTCAAAGCTGAGATCCGCTCTAGCAATCAAGTACAACGACAACACAAATAAGTGTCTGTGAATAAATGCATCTTTCTTTCTTTGTAGTTGTGTGTGTGTGTGTGATCTCTCTTTCGCGAACATTACCGAACCGCGCAAATTCAACTCCTGCATTCGCACTTTCACATTCTTCCCCTCGGGGAAATGCGGGGAAATTTTTATTTACAACGTCTTTAATGTCGTCTTTATTAAAATACAACGCGTCTTTATTATTTAACTTTACAGGTAAACTATAATCGTCGTTCATTCGGCCTTGTAGTGCTCTAGAATATAAGAAAAATGTTCAGCAAGTATTGCCGCAAAAAGTGAGATAAAAAACAAAAATGACTCTGTAAAAGACGCCTGAAATGACAAAACATACCCTCATGCATAGTACGCGTTCAATTCGGAAAACGACCCTGTGATATGTTTCTGCTCTAAAATTTTGTTTCGTAAAGAAGCTCTAAACGCTTATACTGACAGCTTGGGTTCAAAGCTTCTCTCTTAACCGTTCCCGTAGAATTCAAACATAAACCTCCGAAGAGACGCTTCACTGCTGACGTCTTGGAATGTAAAAGCATTGCATTTCATTTCAAGCTATCTGATCCTTTGTGCATAATGTTATGTCGATCAGGATTATGTCATCTTTTATGTCACCTGAAGATTATGTCACCTGAAGATTATGTCACCTGAAGAAGGCATGTCTGGCGTGTATTCTTCGCGTCGTGACGGTTTCGGTTATAGTGGCTGTAAGGTCCACTTATGAGATTAGCGGCCAGGCGCCCGGGCTGCGCGTGAGAACCCGCCGCTCTATCTAGCGACGTAGCACTGCCAGCACTGCGCTGCTGCCGTCGCCAATTCGTCACGGCGTGCACGGGAGACGGATTGTCTGGCCCACCGTATACCACAAGGATAATCCCTCATTGAGAAAGCAGGCAGCGCCGCCGGATTCCGGGAACGTCTACCTGACGCGCGGAGGTGGTGGGATTACCCGCGTCGGGACAAGTGCCGCACGAGTCTCCATTGTTAATGCGCCCTGGTCAGCGTGACGCACTGTCGCCGTCTTTCGCTTTCACCCCGCGGGGTCGCACGAACCTGCTCGTCTGCGAGCGTGCCGTTGACCCAAAGGTGGCGGCGCCTCAATGAATATTCCGGGGCGTGCTGAGTGACAGCTGTCTACGTGAATTTGGGCACTCCCATACGCGTGTACGAACGCTACAGGGGCGTTCCCGAGAGAGGGTGAGCTCGAGGTTTTATAAGGCCGAACTTGGCCGTTGGAAATCGTTCTTGTCTGAGCGCCGAGCGGGGCAGTTCCCGGCGGGACAAGGAGTCTCGACCGTTAAAGCTAGGTTGGGATTTGTGAGCCCCCTAGTCGAGGTTAAGATCACGTCGGAGGTTTAGGGTGCAGCGCCGTACCGGGCAACTAGACGGATCTTGCGGCGAGACAGAGTCTCGGCCGTCGTTTCTCGAACGGTTTGTGTACGCTCCGAAAATAGGAGAGTTAGACGAAGTTGAGGAGCTCGAGTGATTTGTGCGCACTCAGAGTCTAGGTGAAGTTTCCAGTTTTTCCTTTATGTCTCATGTACCCAGTTTTCCTACTGTAAATAGCTGCATATAAACTCTTCGTTTCATTTAATCAACCCCAACGCCTTGAGTTCGTCAATTCGACCGCCGTCTCCAAGAACTTCAACACCTTCGCCCTGCCAGCCTCCTGCCAAATCAACCGGAGCCCGGGCGATTGGGTTCCTGATCGACACCGGACCTCGGGGAAACGATCTTTACTGTGGCTGATGGTGGATTTTGAAATTTTTTTTTATGTTGAACACTATGCTACGTCGGTGGAAGCACTGTAGTGGTATGCCTACTTTGCGCGGGATGGCGGTGTTGCATGTCATTTTGTTGGAGTACTTACCCCTGATCTGACGCGAAACTGCCCGAGGAAAATAAAATCACTCTGCACCTTCAGAAAACCAACACCTTTTACAATACATTGGCACATTTTAGCATTACATACCCAGCACATCCACCCACCGTTGGAAACACTACCAATCCTCTTGCGTCGGCGCGTTAAACCCTACAATCAATCAACTACCAATCCTCATACGCTTTACCCCATTGTGAGGCATAATCATCTTTCCACCTCCTACACTTCATTACCGAAGGAGGAAAAAAAACTTTATTCGACTGAAGAGCTGGTAAATGGGCAGGGTCCTTAGTCCAGGACTCCGTTGGTTCTGCCCGCCGTCTTCGCCCTTTCGGTCAGCCACAACTGCATAGTCGGGTTAGAGCTGGCAAGCTCATTCTACCGCTGCTCGTAGGTATACGTCTGGGAATCGGTTTCAAGCCTGGGTTATTCAGGCACTCCTGTAACGTATGATATAGAGTTGCGTGTTCGCCGCAGTAATTGTACGGGGGGTACAGAATGTGGGGTGAATGGCGTGCAGTCTCGTGGAGTGTGGCAACGTGTCTGTTTGTAGACGGCGGAAGGTCACTTGTTGCTTGGACAGCGAGTCAGCTCCTGGCGGGTAAGTGCGTCGGGATAGCCTGTAGTGTTCTGTTATGTCGCCGAAAGCAGCGAGAGGGCGATCTGCCCAGTCGTCATCCTACAACGGTGCCCGGTTTGCAAGACCTCGGGCGAACGCATGTGCTGCTTGGTTGCCGCGGAGTAACGAATGGGCAGGTGTCCAAATTATTGATAGGTTTCTTTTGGTGGGATTCTGGGCTACAACCTGCATTGCTGTTTTGGAAATTCTTCCCGCCATATACGTACGACAAGCGGCTTGGGAGTCAGTGATGATGGTACTGGCTTGAGTCTGCGCAATGGCTAATGCGATAGCATTCTCCTCCGCTTGGAGGGTAGTACACTGCTTTAGACTTATGCTCGTGATGAAGGCACGGGGGGGGGGGGGGGGGACAACTGCAGTTTTGGTGTTCGCGCGCGTCGCGTAGTCCGCTGCATCCGTATACACCGTGGTGGTAGATTCTCCCTGTAGTTTTTCGAGGGCTTGGGCTCTGATTTTTCTCCCTTTATGGTGTCGAGGGTTCATGTTCCATGGAAGTTGGGTACTCGTAGAATGTCCAGTGGGATATACGACGTCGTTCCGGTGGTTTGTGGGAGTGCGTAGCCTAGGTGTTGGAATACGTGGCGTCCAGGGGAGGTTATGGCTAGGCGTGTTCTCTAGGCGGCGAGGTGGGCTTCAGTCAGTTCTTCTAGAGTTTTATGCAGTCCAAGTGCTTGCAGTCGAGCAGTTGATGCACTTGTGGGCAAATCTATGGCTTTTTTGTACGCTTTGCGGATAATTGCGTTTTTTTCTTTCGTGTTTTTTTTGCGGGAGTCTGCCTTACGGCATAACAGTTATATATACAACATCACATTTGTTTCACGCAGAAACGTCAGCAGAGACCGGTACTGAGGGCCACATATCCACCGCTGTAGATCAGGGGGTCTCCCAGGATGGAGCCCTGTGCCCCGGAGGTGTTGCAGGCGAGAGGTTTGAAGGGCAGGGCAGGTCCATAGAAAGTGGCTCGTGTCGGCTTCGGGCACAGGGACCGTACAAAAGGGACATGTGTCCGCAAACATGAATGATAGCGGGCAGGCCAAGCGTGGGTCACTGCTGGGGATAAGGCTACCCCAACTCGAAGCCTCCGCAGCAAGACCTCCTCCCAGCGAGCGAGCCCACTGGTGAGGTCAGTTCCACGCGGTGGAAGTAAAGCACGCGTGGCGCGGCGGAGGCTCTCCTTTTCCACCAGCAGTTCTTCTAGGGTGGACACCGGAAGAAGTGGTAGCGGCCGTGGAAGGTCTATACGGCGACAGGCGCGATGCACCGCTATATGGGCAGGAAGCATATCCCGGCGAACCCACAAAACACGCACAGGGCATGGTTATGTGTCCAGGATCGCGTGAATACGTGCCGACATGCTGGTGCTACGCGCAACGCGACGTTGATCACGTATCGCTGCCGTGGAGTCCGTGTACATTTCCAGTTTCATGCCGGAAGTTACTGTCGATGCAAGTGCTTGGAGACCATCCCGAATAGCACTAAGTTCTGCCAACACCTAGGCTTGGTAGAGGGCGGAGGGTCTCGTAGGCGCAGCTCTGGTTTACGATTGGGTGAGAAGGACAAGCCAAGGCTGTAGTTACGAGGGAGTCGTGTTCCCCGGCGTCCACGAAAGCCTGCATGACTCTTGGCCGCGTCGCAGGCGCCCAGTGACCGACATGAAGGTGGGCTGCATCCGGAGGTTGATGAAGGCCAGAGGTTCGGACATGTAGTCTTGCCAGAGGCTTGTTGTCCGTCACCTGATGGTAGAGCCAGGGCAGTCTAGCCGCAGAAAAGGCTGGCATCGTATCAGGAACCTGGCCCATATATGCATCTTCTGCTTTTCTCGCACCTCAAAGATAGTGTAAGGGGTGACGCCGGTTATACGAGAAACAATGAACGCTTCGCACAAACGTAGCATGACTTGCTCTTTCATGCCGTGGTTCTGATTCGCAATCTTTCAGAGCATCCTAACTATTTCCACTGTGGTTGCTCCTAGTTCTTGGATTAGCTGGTTGTTTTGCAATTTGCTTGATAGGTCATGCCCAATACCTTCATTGTTCAAGAAGAAAGCATACTATGTCCGTCCAGTGATATCTTTATGTCCATGGCTCTGTCGCGTCGCCTCTTTTGCGAGAGTAAGAGCTCGGATTTTGGGGGTTGAAGGTTAATCCGCCACCTTTTGCATAGGCCTGAACTACGTTGGCAGCTTGTTGGAGGCGTTCTTGCATTGTTCCTGCCGATCCTTTGTTGATCCATATCGTGATGTCGTCGGCATATATTCCGTTATAAATATCCGCGATTTCGGCCAGCTTCTTGGGGAGAATCATCAGTGCTATAAACAATATGGGGGACAAGACCGCTCCTTGTGGAGTTCCCATGCTTCCACACGAAATCATTTCGGAACGGAGGTCTCCAACCTGAAAGGCCAACTGCACTCAAATTTTTCTATGCGGTTAGTTGTAAACATGCGATGGCGACGGCGATACGGAGTGCCGGTGTAGCAGAGGAACCCCGGAAAACGCATCCCTGCGCCCGCCGGAGCGCCGTGCAAGTCGTTGGAGAAGCGCGAGCTTCACGGGAGCGTTCTCCAACCTTAAAGGCCAACTGCACTCAAATGTTTCTTTGTCCAAATTTGATCCAAATCAGTAGTCTAAGCCCTTAAAATCACCATGGAATGATTAAATGATCTCCCTCCTTGTCTGATCAACTGCGTCAGTGTGCAAATGCTAAGGCTTGGGCGAGTGTGTGCATGATTACAAACAAGGGAACAGCGCTACACAGACCAAACACAACAAGAAGAAAGTGACAACCCCGAGCGATGACTTAAAACTATTTTTCGGCATGTCACGTATATATTATGGCAGTCAAAAATATAAGAAGAGCAGAAATAACACGAACGCCAGATAATAACTCCAAACTGGTGGTCATGCTGCACCGACGCCATGTGCCACAAACACGTTCTGAACTAACTGTAGGACAGAAAATTAATCTCTTTCTGCGAGAGGGACAACGAGGGTACGCTAACACATTTTATTTTCTTTTCGGCGCTCTATTTCTGCGGCTTCATTTGTTTCTCGTTATTTTATCTTTGCGTTTTGCAATGGCCTGTTTTTTTGGAAATATTGGGGCGCAGCCGTACCAATTCCGACAGTGGACACTTAAGTGGCCACTAATCGCCTTATGTACGTTCTAGTTATGTTCTTTTTATCTTTCATTGAGGCATCGTCCCGTTTGGCCTACGAATGTTTTCCCATAGGACAGCGGAATTGAATCGACGACGCCTTTACCGCATTCTACAAAACGGTTATCGTGCTTTACAGAGCAGCGCTCGTGGTTGTCACTTTCTTCTTGTGTTTGTTCTGCGTTGCGCTGTTCCCCTATTTGGTTCAGTGTATAGTCAAGGAAACCCAAGCTCCAGCACCTGTGCTCAATCGCACCACGAGGTAATTGTGGAAACGCCGCCGCCCCGACTCTGTAAGCGGTTGATAGACGAAGCGGCTCAGGCGCTTCGAGCAGCGGCGTGGACAACTTTCACAGAAGCGGCGGCGACGGCGCGCGTCGCTTACACCCGATAAGATGGCACCGCCGTATCCGAGCTGCCCAACACCCTCGCCCAGTGCTCACCGTCTGGATACCAGGGGAATGGGTTGTGCGGGCATTGCCAGAGGAACTGATCCATGGTTTGGACCACCCGACAAGCGGGGCAGTGGGGTGAGGAGTACAGAGCGGTGTACATGCGGTGCAGGCGGGAGAGACAAGGAAGTGTGTACGTCTGGCGTTTGTGAATGTTGGGCAAGAAAAGCAGCGGCTCTGCCTTCTCGCGGGGGAACAAGTTAAACCAACATCACGAGCATAGGCAGCGACACAATCAGCCCCCTGCTGGAGAGTATTATGTGTGGGTCACTGCCACCTGGAACCCGCAGCGCTACATCATCAGCATACAAACTGGGGCGAAGGGAGGGGATATTAGCAAGGGGCGGAGGTTTATCATAGTGATATTTAAGAGCAGTGGGGAGAGAACTGCTCCTGTGGGGTGCCTATGGAGGGAAGCGGAATGACGTCAGAGCACAGATCGTTAAAATGAATGACAGCCTTGCGATGAGGGAGAAGAGCCCGCACGTAGTCGTAGGTACGGGCTCCAGGAGACAAAGTGTTAATAATGGTTGCGGGTAGGTTTGACTCCGATGATCATCTACACGCTGCTGCAGTGTCCATCCTCCTAGGGGGTTTAATCTCCAAACCACCCTAGCGCTCCTGTCTTCTACGTCGGCGACGTGTCACGCGTTGCTTGAGCGGCCGTAGTCGTTCTACACCGGCACTGCCGGTGGACGGTGGTCGGTGCTTGGCGTGGCCGGCCCCGCTGGGGCCGAGCGCAGCAGCAGAAGTCATCTCGGCTCTCTCCCTGCCGACGTATTGCTTGAGCTCCGTGCTGCACTGAGCTCGGCGTGCAGGACATGCCGTGCTGCACGGGACATCACGGCGTGCGGGGGCGTAGCCACCCGGCTCCTTGCCCTCCAGCCTGCCCCGACCATCGTCCACCGGCAGCGCCGGAGTAGAAAGACTCCGGCCGCTCAAGCAACGCTAGACCCGTCGACGGCGTAGAAGACGGGAGCACTAGGTTTTGAGATTGAGACCTACCCGCAACCGTTATCACTACATACGAGAATAATTTCAGTGCTGCGACTTCTTGATCGAATAACAAACGCGTTTCCATGTTACCACATTAATTTCTGAGGCCGTGACCAATTTATTACTGATGTGCTTGGTGTAAAAGTGTCCCGTATACAGCTGAAGTTTTGTCTCATCGGGGGAAGTGCTGGAAACGACCGTTTCTTTGCGCAAAAACTATAAAATAGGCAATGAACTGGTTTTTTTTTACTGCTCAAAACAATTTGGGGGGGAGAACCCTATAGATCTTGATAAAAAGGCGGAAATACCAATACTTCCTCGTGTGTGCAGAAATTTGCTACCCTGCACTGGGGGAATGGGGCTCAGGGAATAAAAAGGGGGGGAGAAGAGGAAGAGATAGGAGTGGGAAAGCGCGCACTCTAGTCCCGTTTCGGGCACTAGTCTTTCAAGCAAGCTCGTTTCACTCAGGAAACGTAAAAGGGTTTTCGTCGCCTTCTGCGAGGTCGATGGTGAAGACCGATGACTTAAAAGTTTCCACCGTAAATGGTCGATTGTCCAATCGGCTCAGCGCGGTGGCAAGCACGCTCCTCTCCGACGAGTATTCTGGGCAGCGACACAGCACATGTTCTATAGTCTCTTCCGCCCCGCAGGCGTCACAGTGGCCGCTGCTGGCCATCCCAATGAGGAAGGAGTAGGCTTTCGTGAAGGTCACTCCCAACCACAGTCTACAAAGTAAAGTTGACTGGGGTCGTGACAGCCCATACGGAATACGGCACTGAAGAAGGAGATCCTGAATATACAGTCGGGGATTCGAAAAGTCCGGTGTATTCCATTGCTGCATAGTAATCTTGCGTGCAAGGGAGCGAAGCGTCCTGGCGGCATCGGTTCTTGAAAGCGGAAGTAGAATGGTGCGGTCGCTCTCATGGCCTGTACGGGCAGCTTCACCCGCCAGCACGTTACCGATGACTCCGCAGTGACCTGGAAGCCACTGGAAAATTACGTCATGGCCGGCTGTAATGGCTTGATGGAATTTTTCTCTTATCTCTGTCACCAGTTGGTGTAGGGGGCCGTAGCGCAGGGCTGCGCGCAAGCTCTGTAAGGCAGCCTTGGAATCCGAAAAGATCGCCCAATTTTGAGGAGTAGCTCCGATGATATGGTCAAGAGCCTCACGAATGGCTGCAAGTTCTGTAGCTGTCGAGCTCGTGGTATGGCCAATACGGAATCGAGTTGTTGCAAAATCTGCTGGCACAAACACTGCACCTGCCGAACTGGATGACGTTACTGAGCCATCTGTGTACACATGTTTCCGGTCGTTGTACCGTTCATGCAGTAATAGCAGCGTAAGCTGTTGAAGGGCCAATGATGACAAGTCGGCTTTTTTTCGAATTCCCGGAACACTGAGACGAATCTCAGGTTGTGCCAGGCACCACAACGGGGAGGTCGGTGTTGCCGCAGGGGCGTACCTTGAAGGGATTTCAGCCCTGTGTGTTGTGATAATGGCTGAAAAAGTAGATCGTGGTCTACTTTGAGGAAGCTGCGCCAGATGGTGAGAAGGCAGCCTCGTGAGGAGCCTGATGTACAGGCGTAGTGTTTCAATAGCCACGTACGTTGCTATTGGGTGTTCCTGTGCGATGCAAATGGTGCCCACTGTTGATGCAAACGCGGCAAACCAAGACACGCGCGCAGAGCCTGCGCTTGCACGCTCTGTATTACCCGCAGGTTAGTGGTACAAGTGTTGGAAATTGCTGGCAAGCTGTAACGCAAGGCGCCTAAAAAAAGTGCGGAGTAGAGTTGCAGCATTCCTCTTACCGATGTTCCCCACGTCTTTCCAGCAAGAAATCTGAATATCTGGGCAATGGTGGTAAGTTTCTTCTTAAGGAAAGAAACATGTGCGCTCCAGGAAATGTCCCTGTCCCTGTGATGTCCCGACATCACAGCACTTTGTTCAACGTGGTGTTCCTCAAGGTGCGGTGCTAAGTCCAACGCTTTTCAACCTAGTGATCGTCAGACTTGTGCACGCTCTCCCCAAGAATGTCTGCGTCTCCATTTATGCCGACGAAATTTGCCTCTGGGCTTCGGGGGTCAACCGACCACAGGTACGGGCACGACTTCAAAAGGCGGCCAATGTAACGCGATCTTACCTGCGGCAACAAGGTCCGAGTATCTCGGGTGACAAGTGCGCGCTGGTTGCATTTACCCGAAAGCCCATGTTTCGGTATTCCATCAAGATCAATGGGAGGTTGGTTCCCTACTCCAGGCATCACAAATTTCTTGGAGCTTGAAACAAGATTCCAGACTTTCGGGGCAGACCACCAAGGCGGAAATTTGATGGCCACTCTTAAGAACGCTGCAGATGACTATTTGCAGAACCATTTTCAGCTTCTTTCCGAAATTTCTAACCCAGAATGTGCCTTTAATTTTGCTTTAGCGAGCTGTGAAACGCTGTCGCTAGAGCTATACCTTTGTCGCTTCATGGCCAAAGCCAACGCTACGTTCTTACCGGAGACCGCGCACCTCGAACCGTGCGGGTGGTATCCGTAACTGCGTCATTCCATGCTCCATACGTTTTAGGCTCTACTTGTTTCGAGTAAAGCGAACGAAGGTCATGCTTTGGAACGCTTCGCAGTTTCGTGAGAACTGTTTTCCGGCTTCCGAAACAGACTTTCACTCAATCACATGGAAAAGCCAGCGGACATCTACTCTTGTTTGTATTGCGATGCGGGCGCGATAGCGTGCGGCTGTGGGCTGTTTAGCAAGTGATATGTTGGTTCACTCAGTGAGCCTCGTAACCTGTTAAAACTCCAGCACGGCCTCAATTGGTTTGGCAACCCCTGGGAAACAGTTCAGCCTCTGGCGCGGCGACAGGCCACTGCGCTCTCGGCCAGTCCGCACGTGCGCGCAGCAGACAAGTAAGGAAGAGGAACAACGCAGCCTAACGAGCGAAGGATGCTCGCAGGGGGAAACCTACAAAAGCATCCAGTGGCGTTACATTGGAGAATTAAAGACTTCGCGTTGACAACCGATATTAAGTATTTAAACGCCCTCGAAGGTTTTTATCTTCACATTTGTAGGATGTGATGGCGGGAAGACTATGCTCCAAGCAGTCAACGTGTCAACTTATGAAATTATGAAAAGAATGTATGTGCTAAATACATCATCATCTTCCAATATTATCTATATAGAATCTTTTAACCATAAGTGTTGTGATCGGCAAGGTTTAGCGCCACTTCATCTTTGCAGCCACCATGAAATTTTCCAACCGCACGGTCGCTCTCTACCTTGTCGCGCAAGCCCCTCTCGTCCTCAGAGTTGAAAAAAAAAACACTCACCATCTGAATACGGGGGCGAAATTACTGTAATTATCCGCAGATGAACACAACCTTCAAAACGAATATTTGCAGGGGTACGTAGGTAACTGAAATAGAGCTACAAGTTTTTTTTCTTCTGAACGGCGTACAGAAACGTAGATACAGCAGATAAATATTATTTGGGCGTTCTGTAGGGCACCGGCACTGCGCAATGTCCTTGTCTCTGGCGTTCGAGATGGCTGTCGAGCGCGCCGCATTCCTCAAGTTGTTCACACTATACTGAGAGTCCGTTCCTCGTAGCCGCATTGATACTTGTGGTCTTCAAATAGCTCCTTCAAGGCCTCGACGTATTGTGCGTGCAGTCTGTCCACTTCCTCTTCTGTCGGGCTTTCGTTCCTTTCAACGGGGATAGGTTTGCCCACTGAAAGTAGAAAACAAAAACTGGTTGATTCCTCTGTTATAGGAATCGGTAAAACACTAAAGTGAAACGGAGCAAAATCTGCAGCTGAGCATGATTTGCGGGTCGGCGGCTGTCTTGTGGGTGTGCTTGGCGAGCGACGTCCTGCTGGCGGGTCGCTTCGCCAAAAGTGTACGGGCGTCATTTCAGTGACGGATATGACGTCAGTGAAACCTTGCTGTATCCCGGCATAAAACTTTCGTGTTACAATATAAAAACCTAAAACTAACCCTAATTATAACGTACTCTTTAGTACTAAACGTTGCTTCCCCGCAAGAAGACCCCGTCTACAGGGTTGCACCCTTGACAGGCCCACCGCTTCGTTGTACTGGCGTCATTTCCGTGACGGATATGACGTCAGTGAAATCATGGTGTATCCCGGAATAAAACACTTTCGTGTTAAAAAACATATCGACACAACAGCTAAGAACGTGGTCAACACGCAAAAATTACGTCAGTGAGGCAAATCACTAAACCGAGAACGATGTGACCGCAACGACACGCCAGAAACAAGTTGTGAAACCAAACTCTCGTGACTAAAGAAACCAGATGCTTGGGAGTATCGCCGTCGACAGCTATTGGGGAAATAGCAATTGAAGGGTCCGAGTGCTGACACCTAATGCAGTTCGGGCACGGAGCACTAAAACCACAGATGTGTAAGAGCGGGATTTGAATTGGCATGAAAATGGGGAAGTAAACTGGAATAAGTTATGGATGCAGTGATGGGTGGCATAAACTACCTCTTCAGAAAGTCGGAGAGAGGAGATCTTAAACTTGTCTCTTATTTGTTGCAAAACCATGAACCGCAATTTTGTTCTACACATGAGATATTCGAGAACATAGCTGTAACAGATATGCTTATTACGTAGCAAAAGTAACAGGAACTACACTTCGCAATAATGTTGGGCCGAAGTAAGGAAATTTGGAAAGCCCAGTTTTTCTACAGCTGCCACATTGTAGCAACACGGCTTCATGAATGTGGATAGAAAGAATACTTTCCGAGAAAAAAACACTGCACATACAAATTTAAAGCCGTCCAAGTACCCACTCGGGCTGATGTTAACAAAAGAGGATTCAGAACAATTAGTAACAACGCACAATGTGGCAGTGAACACAAAACCAAAACAAGAATGTCCTATTAGCCTCACGCAAAACAATAGCTTCTTTAACATGCGGGAGGGGTCATTTATGATAATAGCGGGACAAACCCCAATCCTTAGACTTACAAATTGCGCTGGTATTTCGTTTCTATGCATGAAAACTGGGAAATCTGCCCTGTCCAGTTTTTGTATTTAAAACTAATATACTGTGTCATACCTCGGCAAAACTAAACGCCACTCACCCAAAAAATATTTTTCTTCACGCACTCGCACTCACATGTCGCCCTCAGCGCTCGCACTCACTCGCGCTAACGCTCACCTCTCGCCGTCGCCCCTCGAACTCAATCTCGCTCACCACTCACTGACTCGCGCTGCTCACATTCGCCACTTGACCTCACCACTCGTGCTCAATCGCACTCACCACTCATCGTCACCACTCGCACGCGAGTGTGCGCAGCAGTCCCTCAATGAGTCGTGACATGGAAAAGTATCACTGAATTACGGCGTCAGAAGTCTTGGTATTCCTAAATCAACACGCCACCACAGGGGGTTAACTTCACGGTGCCTCGTACCAGAAGTGCAGCGACGGCATACTCCTGAAGCTAAGCGCAATCGCGCCATGAACAAACATCACAGCGAGTGGCTCGTGCGACGGAAAGCCAACAGCGAGTAGTGGCGTTCATCGCGGTAAGCCCCGCAGATCGCGCGAGTAACGCGAGTGCATTCGCCACTCGTGAGTAGTGAGTGGGGCTAACCACTCGCAAGGGTTCAGTGCGCTCGCACTCGCGAGTGGTGAGCGGGGCTCACTGCCAGTGGCGCTCGCACTCGCCAGTCCAAAACGATGGCGAGGCTCACTCGCCAATCACTCGTGAGTGGAGAGGGGGGTTGTGGGAGTGCACTCGTGCGTTGGCCTGCCGACTTATGCTATGTGTCCACGAGCAACTATCAAAGGGCATGTACAACTGAGGAGCTTGCCAACAACAAAAGTTAGTCAAGGAAGGCATCCGATAGTAATGCGGGAAGCTCGGACGCCACTCTAGCTGTTTAGGCATGATGACATAACTAGGCTACGTACGTTCCAGGTGTTTGAAGATTAAGAATATAATATATTCAGCGCTTAGGGCGTGTCGGCAATAAATTAAGGATAATTGTATCTTCTAGGGGCCAGGCCCCTTAAAGGGACACTGAAGTCATTTGTAAACAATGCGGGATTACGAGCGCAAACTGTAGTCCGGAGTCCCTGGGCCCTGTTTCGACCACTCTGCGCGTTTACGCGAATTTATTTAGTAGAAAAATCAATTCGAAAATGCTGTCCTCTCTTTACGCTCGCCCATTTTCTGTGGCGTTTTCGTGTGACGTCAGCAGGAGAGGAGCCGACAATTGGCTGCGCTACTGCACGGCTCGCCGACCTTCCGCG
The DNA here is from genome assembly GCF_048455015.1 of Haemaphysalis longicornis. Lineage (NCBI taxonomy): Eukaryota > Metazoa > Arthropoda > Arachnida > Ixodida > Ixodidae > Haemaphysalis > Haemaphysalis longicornis. Next base: position 47,879,355 of record NW_027526445.1, read on the forward strand.
ACCGAGTCAGTCGGCCCACCGTTTAGTCCGCCGGCCGCCGACGGGTCGTCGCAATTCGTTCGATCAGTTGAAACGAAGCCACAACACGTTTGGGAATGGAAGAATGCGCCTTTCCTTACTTTGTTAGTTTGTACACTGTATCTAGCTCCAAGTCGAGGTCGCTTCACACAAGCGCTGCACAAGCGCGCATGCGACGCTTCGCTGATTGGTACGCCAGTAGGAAAATATAAGGCCTCTTGAAGGGAGGAGAAGAGTGAGCGAAGTCAATATAGGTACTAAGGAAATAAAATCAACTGATATTTTTACCGTACAGCGTAAACCTAGGGTGCGGGAAGCACTTTTTTGCGCTGGGCGAACAAGCACAGCGGTCAGGAGCACGACTACGCATCTACGAACGCTTTCCCGTCTACGAAATGCAATTGCTAGACGTGAGCTATTGTGGAACTCGGGGGACGCTTACTGCACGAGCGCAATACAACAAATAGTCACCTAAGCTGCTTGAAATACTAAAACTAAATAAAAGTGTAAACTGGTTATACATTATATACCTGATATTTTCCATTGCCGCCATCGGCCCCCTGTAGCCTACTCGTCTGGTGCGCTAGGTATGTCACTGCAAGTGTTTTGCCAGTCACAAGTTCGAATCGCCGCGGGTACATGCTTTTTTTTTTTATGAGTTAACTTTTTCGTTTTCCGCCGATGTTTTCTATACTGAGTTCACCTTTTTTTGGGCCGCAACGTTCATTGCTCCACGAACTAGTCCACAGAACTCGCGCAGGCTGGCACTGGCGCGCTAGCGAGTTCTCGTTGGCGTGCTGTTGCCATAAGCACCGACTGCTTGCGGGCAGTGGGCACAGGCCAGAATCAACAGACGCTTGGCCTGGTGCGAACACGCTTTTTACGATACAGGCATGGGCGAGGCAAGCTCCAAATATGGGGGAAAAGCGCATGCATTTGAGCGTCTGCGGGGACGAGGAGGGCGTTCATGCACTGCGTAGGCCTCAGTGAATGCTACGATTCGAAGCCGTCCTGGGAGGCTTATCTTATGCATTTTACAGCCGACAACATGGCAGAAGCGCGGTACTACGATAACTGGGATATTGAGAATGCCCATCCAACAACGCCATCGAATGTCAAACATGTTTTACAGACCGAAACCGAAACCGAAACTTGTTTGATTGCTAACCTTGGGCATCGTCCAATCACGGCGCCCCCTCCTCACAACGTCACAGCTTAGTTTGTGCGGCCGCCGCAAACCGCGCATGGTAGTTTTTCTTTCGCGCTTTGTAAAATAATTACCGATTTGTCAACCGGATAAACGATGAAAAGTGTGCTAATTTGAGCCAGTCTACACAGTGCAAGCAGAAACGGGAGCTTGACAAATTCACTTCAGTGTCCCTTTAAGGGCTCGGGATGTCGGTGTCTCCTGTCGTCGTCGTTTCATGCAGCCATAGTACTAAAACACCGGGTCACTTGTTTTCCAACGCCTCGCGCTAGAACGTAACGCGCACTAAAAGAACACACCGGGACACTCGTTTTCCAACGCCTCGCTCTAGAACGCTTCGTGTCTCGAAGACACGAGCCTTTACAGCAAGGCTGCATACCTCTGCCCCAACGGTTTCATCTCCGTGGGCAAAAACGCCAAGGCGCCAAGCTACATTTGTACGCTGCATGCTTCGCCCCTTCCCAACTTTCACGTTAGGAGATATATTTCGAGGTTTTTTAGGAAGGGCTGGTAATTTTGTTTCGAGTTTTCAACTCTACTCTGGGTGGCTTGTAACCGCACGCCTTGTAACTGGGTGGCTCGTAACTGGCGCGTTTATACACGTTTATACAATATTGTCAAGGCTAAACTCTGGACTCTAAGTGAAACTTTTTTCTCTTGCAGTTTTTCTGCTTGCGTGTGGTTTGCGAGTGAGCACGCTTTACTGGCACAATCGCAACATTTAGTTTCATTTTAGTCGTGTAAGCACAATGGATGCCATTTTTTAAGAACGCAAAACATTGAGAATACTTGATGGATTTTGGTACGTTAGTTCATATTTTAATGGTTAATTTCTGATGCTGCTTTGCGAGCGTCCTAGAAGAACAATAGGAATGGCGGAACTTTAGGAAGGAAGGGACAAAGGTAAAGTGAAGGCAGGAAGGACAACCAGGCTATGGCCTAGTTTGCTATTCTACACGTGGGAAAGCGGAACAATTGAAAAAATAAAAACAGAAAAAGGAATTGGGAAGGTGAGGACAGAGCGAAAGGAGGTGCATCTAGCATTGCTACGCTATAGTTACGGTACTATAGACGATGACGTCCAGTGAGTTCATAGAGCATAGTGTTACGCTAGTCTTCTGTAGAAGGTCACTGTTTTTAGTAAGCACACGACAGCTTTTATCGCCTTGTGCGTATATAACAGAGAAGGCCAGTGGCCCAGGATTTTCTCCTCAGAGAACGGCCGCCGACAGTCTAGCTTCCGTAAAGTTGAGGACAGCTGCCTTCTTTCCGATGAGGAACGCGGACAGTCGCATAGAACATGACGTATGGTATCCGGTGTGTCACCGACTTCACACGCCTGACTGTCCACCATTCCGTTCTTATTGAAGTAATCATTTGTAAAGGTGACTCCCAGTTATATACGACAATGAACGATTACATCAGACCGTGGGAGGCCTAATGAAAAATGACACTGAAAATGCGGTTCCATGGCATTTATGCAAGCACTCGTGAACTCTTGGGTACTACAGTTGGATATCGTGATCCCCTGGGATCACGATATCCAACTGGAGTAGTTTGCGGAGAGTGCTAACTGCGTCCGCCCGTGATAACGGAATGGATATGGTTTCCGTTTTTGGAGTACCACGCGGGCGGCAGCATCCGAAACTTTCGTTGCCGACAGTGCCGCAGTGACTTGGAAGCCACTGGAAGGCAATGTCATGACCAGGTTGGGCAGCACGGTCGTATAATATTCATCTCGGCCAGCAGGTGTTCTTGCGGTGCACGGCCACGGTCGCTCGATGGAAACAAGGACCTTGTTTCCGTCGAGCGGCCGTGGCACGGCACAGGACACAGTTGACTAGAGCGACTGAGGCGCAGGCTTTGAGTCGCAGATCTCCCATCTTCGGCATGAGGTTTGCTTAATGGTGCGAAGGGCACAACGGATGGCCGTTAGTTCAGCCATGGAAGTGCTGGTATGGGCTATCCTAAATACTGTGGACGTCGAAATTTGTAGCATAACCACTGCACCGGCAGAACTAGATGTTATAGAGCCATGGGTGTAATTATGGGCGCGGACACTATCTCTCGTGTGGATAAATGAGAGCTCGCTGCTGTAGTGCTAGCGCTGGAAAATCTCGCTCCTCCGCATAGCCTGGAATATTAATGCACGCCCGAGGCTCCGTTGTTCACCGAAGTGGTAGCAGAGGCCTCATCGCAGGCGTATAGTTGGATAGCATGCTAGTGATGTGGGCAGCTACAACCTTTGTGAAAGATGCATCGAGGCGTTTAGATGGATATTCGCAAGGTGATGATCAGGCAGTCTTGTTAAGTATCCAATACGGGCCCTGAGTGTATCAGTTGTCCCGTAAGTGGACAAAAGGTGATCACATTCCGCAGCAATGGCTGCACCTGCTGACGTGCACCGTGGTAGGCCAAGGCAAGTTCGTAGAGCCTGGGCTTGTATGCCTTCCAGATCGTGAATATTTATGAGGCGCGTACCGGAAGTACCGGCAGAAAGTTTAATTGCTGATGCTGAATATAGTACGGCCTAAATAATAGACGTGGAAATGCTTGTTTACACAAAGAGTACGCATGTTTTAAGTACTTAGGCTTATATCTGCATTACACTTGCAACCACATCTACTCTGCAAGCATGCATCATTTGTTGCTGCAAAACCCACAGTCGTGTTTTAGAATGTTTGCTTCATACGAGCAAAGTGTTGTATAGAGCACTGCTGATACGTACCAACCGTGACGATTTTCTGCCTGAGCGGTATATATCCCCAGATGTATGGAAAAACACCTCGGCCATAAAAGACCGGAGGAGCGAAGCCAGCTAAGCTCTTTAGCTTTTCTTGCAGCCAACGCAGCCATGATCCTGGCGGGTTCTTGAGCTGGTGGAAGATGTCGGTTTCTCCGAACGAGAAGACGGGAACCAAGTCAGCTCTAGAAGAGACAAACAGTGAAATAAATAGTCCATTTAGGGCAACCGCGAATGTTGTGTCAAGGCCCTAAAATGATGCGCAGTAACATGTGTGCGTCGTTACATAATGGTCCCTTAAATTAGCCGCATAGCAGGTTTATTTGTCACTAAACCATCACCTTCTTACTGAACAGATAATTGTCGGCTCATTACCAGATGCATACACCGATGCGCCGAAATGTCTGCGCGAGTCAGAGACCGGTCCCCCTCATAACAAAGGTACAGCGCCGGCGCAAAAAAAACAAAACTATGCATTCGCAAAACTAACCGGTTATTTTTATGGCGAAAGATTCTGGTGTGTTTTTTTTTTTTTTTCTGAACAACAGCCTGGTGTAACAGTCCTGGATGGGGACGTACACCTTTACAACCAGTCTTCCGTTATTCGGACTCGCGGGCTCTGTTCATACGCCTTCCCATCCCAATAACATTTCATTTCGTTTTCTCGTCTCAATTCCCCGAGTAGAGGAGCTGGCCAAGATGCACAGCTCGGCCCCTTTCGAGTCTCGCCTCATTAAAGTTGTTTCTCTGAACTGCACACTGCCTCGAAACTTAAAGCCGAAGTCAATTAGACATGATATTTTACATTCGTACAATCTGCCATTTCGACATAACGCCAAAAAGTCGACCGAAATAAAAATGAATACGGCAGAACATTTTAGTAGTGTCCTCGTGAGATTTAATTTTCTACATACCTTAACCAAATCTGAATATCAGTCATGGCTTCATACCACCATAAGTGCTGCGTATTGGTAATCATTGTGGGGTTTAGCGCGCCGAAACTGCAGTTGATGAGGCGCACATTAGCGGAGGGCTCAGGATTAATTTTCAGGATTAATTTTAAGGATTAACGTGGGCCAAAATCTCGAATCCACGGGCGCTTTTGCTTTCCGCCTACACCAGAACAGCAGCCTTCGCGGACGGGAATCGAACCCGCATCCTTGGGCTAAGTAGTATAACGCTTTAGCCCCTGAGCCACAGCGGCGGTTCCGTCCTACATATTGCCCGCTGGGAAAAAGCTGCTACGTGCTTGAAAATTTCTGTTCTTTGAACCTTTTAAAATGGTCTTCGGTATAAAAACCGCCTTAGAAACCGTTCAAAGCGTTCTAAACATAAATATTTTGTTATGGGTCTTTTTCTGCACATACGCCTTCTTAAGTTAAGCGTTAGCACTTTTAGGCGACTGACCCCAGAAACCTGTACGCCCGTCCGAAAGGCGAGACATGATGTGCTCCATATAGGAGCGCACGCCTCATCTGTAGTGTTCAATGGGTCTTTTTATTGGCAACTATTGTCCTGTAATTAAATGCATCAGACACAAGGTTTTTCAGTACAAAGGTATACGTATACGTATACGTGGATAAACCCCTGAATGGAATGTTTCACACTGACAGTTGAGATGTGCGAGTTTCTATATTTTTCCCCATCTGATTGACTACTCAAAGTTCGGGTTTGACGTTCGAAATCTCAAACACTCCGTAAGAGCACGACAGCAGTCCTGCACAAACGTGTAAGTCAGAGCCTATTGGGAGAAGATTGCTAACCTCCAGTAACTCTCCTTGTGTTATCTGTTTGTCCTCGCTGTGCACCATTTGTTCCACTGGTTTGTTCATTCAAGCAATCAACCTTGCAGTTAGAGTAAAGGTTGTAGCCCGTCATGGCCCACTGGTGCTGGCGGCGTGGCTCCCTCACCCGCAAATGATGGCATTCCGGACGAAACCTTTCCTCTTCATGAGGGTGAGGGTGATGACGGGGCTGTTTCTGTGGGCGTCCAGAGATTCCTGGGCTCCTCCAACTGCTATAAGGACGGCATGGCCCGTCCCCTGCTTTGTGAGGATGTACTGGAGGCTCTCTCTGTCTGCCGAGCACATGCCTGCAACGCAAGCGCCGACATCATATCACAGACCTCTGTGAGGAGGTAATCTCTGTAAAGGAAACTTGATCCTAGTAAAAGCCAAGTTTTTGTAAAATTGCCATGACTTGCCCGACGTATGAACTGTTTGCCCGTGTAACGCTTTCGTCTAACTTGTCCTCTGGAAGCCAAGGTTGCCAAGCTCACAGATGAAAATTTCAATTGAAGATCAAACCTTTCTTAGAGCGATTTGCTAACGTTAGCTCTAATGCTTTCACAGCAACTTGACCAGCGTCACTAGCATCGAATATGTACACGTATGTGTATCTGCTGCTTGCAACGTATGTTGTATGATCAAATTACATTAGAAGAAACCTGGTGTACTGAGTAACGGGTTGACTTTAAAGAATAAGCCCTTCCGTGGAATTCAACACAATCCCCTAACTCTAACCTGTATACCAGTGACAAAACAAAGAATACAATGCTTACAATATATTTTTGACGAGCGTGTAAGGCTAGCGTGCACGAAAAAGCTTTCCTACAGAGATACCGATGTTTGCATATCCACCCAAATTATACAAGACGCATCCTACAAACACAACATTTAAAATAAATGAACTGTTTCACCTACCGTACGAGAGCAGGAAGTCCCTGTGAAAGGGAAACCTGAAGTTCAGGTTCAGCGACAGGGCACAGAGGCGTATCCTTGGGGACAGGACGCTCCCGTAGTTGGTTGTGGGCACGAAGTTGGAGAAGGCACCCAAGCACATGATGCCGTGAGGGTGGTATCCCAAGATGTAGTTCTTGAAAGGATCGAGGTCAGCTGTTTTGATCAACCGGGCCGGGAAGTAGTCCCGCGCGTACTTCCACAGCCACCAACCACGGACCCAGCGGCTAGGACGTCCTCCGAGTTTGGGTGTGTTCCAGTCGTAGACGCACCTGTTCACGTAAAGCAAATCATGGACTCCACTATGTCACAACCGTATTTTCAGCTTGCTGCGAAAGATTACCACTTAGTTGACAAGATATCGCGATGGGCGTCCTGCCATAAAGCCCAAACTTGGCAAGAAACTTTTGGCGTGCTGGCTCATCGGTCAGGTAGAAAACAGCGCAGTTACCGCAGAGGACGAGGCAAAGACCGCAGGAGAAGCCCGCTGGTCCTGCAGACTCCTCTTCCTCAGCCGTAACTTCGCCGCTCTTTGATGGCAACTAAATTCCAAAACGGCCTGGAGCATACGTGATCTAAGCGCACATTGAAGGAAGTCGGGGGCTCTAAGTCCGCCTCGCCGTAGAGAGAGAGAGAGAGAGAGAAGAGAAAGAGAAAGAGAAAGAGAAAGAGAGAGAGAGAGAGAGAGAGAGAGAGAGAGAGAGAGAGAGAGAGAGAGAGAGAGAGAGAGAGAGAGAGAGAGAGAGAGAGAGAGAGAGAGAGCGGAGGCTGATGTATGAACCTCGCCCGGTGAAAGGCATATAGTCCGGGATCCCTTGACAACGACTGGCTGTCCTCACTCGGGTCACCAGATTGAGCGGGGTACCCGGATCTATGGGCATCACAGCCCGAGTGTACCTTCGGAGCGAATGCAATTTCAAGTATATTATTAATGCGAAAGCAGTAGGTACCTCCATAGGCTGAATATTTTGCACCCCTGGGACAGAGGCAGGAGAGAAACTGTCCGCCGAATGGCACGCATTAGCGGACGGCTCGCCGAATAAAAACTAGTCAAGAAATACTTAGACTAAAGCGAACAATTAACAACTAACTAAAGCGACAAACTAACAAACTTAGACTAAAGTGAACAAATGCAATTAGCTCACCCCACTTAGCTCACGGCTAAGTAAACTTGTAGACAACGTTCAATTGAGTTAAAAAGGTATTTCGGTAAACTTGGATCTACGTAAATTTCGATTCAGAGGCCTCCACACCACGATCTAAGCTCACATCCCCAAAACCGTCACAGTTCAGCAAGTCTAGCAAAAGGTTTATAAGTCAGGCTCTGGTCTAGCTAATTAAAAATCGGCCTAGTTAATGCCTTGCGGCTTTAGGCCAAGAAATGCGCGTCAGGGACATGCTTCCAGGCCTACGCGAGTATTTTAAGCAGGCGGACACAGTGGTTGCGATTAAGGGAGCAATCAAGAGCGTTCCCTTTTATGTTCCATTTGCCTGGCGATGCAACCGCGTATATTCATTATGTAATACAGGGCCAAACAAGAAAAAAGACGCAAAAAATGGGACGCTGAGAGGACCCATTCGGTAACCCGGCATTACTGCTTTCTGAATCCGAAGCATAGGCAGTGCGCAAGTGTCCTGGTAATTTTAGTACAATCTCTACAAAACCGTAACAAAGCAGCAGCGTTCTTAAGCGACGATCATGCTAAATCTAAACGCTGGAGAATTCGCACCTAGAGCGAAATGGCCTGCAGGACTGATCTAGCAACACTTTCTTCTTCTCTGATGGTATTTTGAGAGGTAAGTACGTAACTCTTACCAAACTGCATTACCCTTTCTGGACGATCCTGTCGTAGTATCCCTTTGTTATGCTGTACAGAAAGAACATTTATTTATTTATTTATTCATTTCACAATACCTCACAGGCTCCGAAGGGCATTGCGTGAGGGGCGGAAAAAAATAAAACTAATATACACAGCGCAGTACACTGGAATTCCAGCACTTGCTGAGCGTTCATATCAATGTCCAAAGACTCATTTTAATGCGAACGCATTAAATAGGCCGCTGAGCGGTACAGCAAAGTTTAGGCACCTGTGTCGTCCCCCTGCAGTTTCCGGGGATAATTGAAAGAAGTGGTTTTGGGAGAACCAATCAAATGTACATGCAGTTAGATACAGAACTCAGATTTAACATTGAAATACCTAAAAGGGTCCAGCTCTAGTTCTTTCACATGAACTTCAAAAATAAATCGTGTGTTCTTGCTCTCAAAGTCTACGTGCCAGCAAATGTCTTTTAGACCTACTTCAGGGTGATCGAATGCGGTTAGAGATGACATTTCAATAATCGGCCTTTATTTTTTCTTGGGGGTACTTGGCCATGTGACCGCTTTTGTACAGCCTTAATTTGGACAACTAACGGACGCCACACTGGTACGCGCAGGCTTTCCATACTCCTGAAAACCTATGAAATTTAAAATAACGTTTTTACAATTCTAGAATTCTGTCTCCTTCATTTGACAACCTGTGATAATATTCTTGGGGGCAATGCATTAGAATTTCTATGGGCGGCCTGCTTTTGACGGTCGGCTAGCGCTGTTAAGAGTTGCAGAATTACCACTCCGGTGTTGGAATGACTCCAGAGTTATTTTCCCCTGCCAGGACCCCCGGAATAAAACGGCTTCGGGTATTGAAGGAATAGAGCGGAAGTAGCAATGAGCGCCCATTGCCCGTGATGGTATTTTCTAGACCAGCTGTGTCGTTCTTCGGGAGGGACCTGGGCGACTGTACTGCGTAGTCATTCTGGTTCTTGGAACATCACAGCAATTGTAGTTTATCGCTGCTCTCAGGTTCATGCAGGCCTACGCATTCAATTGGCTGATACTTGTCATTTATTTCGAGCGAAGCGACGAGAAATTAGAAGTTGCAGGCGGGTAACTTATTTATAGCTCCCGAAAGCGCGCAAAACCAGTTGTTGCACACACTACTGTCGTGCTCATTGCAAGGGCCATATGCTGTAGTAGCAGTCCTGAGGATTAAAGCGGGCCTGTGGTTCAGGAACCCACACCACGAGCGGAAGCCGCCATGATTCTCCCCGGAAGCTTACACTGCGAATGTTCAATCACAAGAACTTAAAACTCTCCCCGACCGAAGTGTCGAGTCTTTTTGGCGTTCTCTAAAAATGTAACCAAGAGCTCAATGCGCGCCCTTGCCGCTAATTTATGCAAGCTCCCCTGGTACACCATACAGAGTTGCAGCGCTATCTGGAGCCCAGCGCCGACCGTTAACATTCTAATGGCAACAACGGTGCGGGCCTCAAGAATCCAGCAACGGCGCACAATATAGGTTGTATTCACTGGCGGGGCACGCATGCAGACAACCATGTGAGTGCACATCACTAGTTACATCGGGCTCGGCGGGATGGCGGTTTGTCCGTGCTAAGCACATGCATGCATGATGTGTGTTGGATGTTCCGAATTTTACCCCACCGAACGCAAACTAATAACTCGCTCCAATGTGAATGCTATTAATAACCTATCTGTCGACACCACAGCAGAGAATCGGGTTGAAACGAAGCAGACGACGCACGCCGGTGTTCTTTCCATCTCCGGTGTGCGGCCGCCGTGGCACAAGCCTCGCCATGTCCGTGGCGCTACCGCCATGCCCGTGGTCGTTCCCAGTGTTGCCAAGCGAAGGAATTGACAGCTAAACTTCAGTACATATCTATACTAAGAATAAAAACGGTGCCGTTCGCTTTCCCTCTCAATCGACTGCCCCACAGCAGTTCAAAACGCGGGTAGTAAAGAAAGAAAACTGAGTGGACGGCATGACGGCGCCCACCAAACAGTGCCGATGAGCAAGCTTCCATTTCTGTAATGGTGAGTTTTTGAACCTCCATGCTCTGCTGTTGTAATAACCAGCTTGTATATGTCGGTAAATTACGACCGTGTAAAAGTTGCAGACTGCGTTTTTTTAGTTCCGGCTTCGCCATTTCCTAGCCCAGTGGGCGCCCTTCCACGCAAATACAGCAATGAGGAGGCTTTTACAGCTCTCAGCAGTCCAACGCTGTGCTTCGCTTCCATCTGACTGTGCGTCCCTCTCCTCTGCAGCTGTGGCAAACCTATTCGTGAAATCAGATTTGCTTGGTGTCAGTGCACGCAGCGTTCGCACGTGTGAATAAAACTAGGTCATAACAAAGCCCTTCATTCTGGAAAAATTTTCTTTTCGTTCGCATAGGTTCCTCGTTCTCGTAGAAAAATTGTCTCAGCCTATTTGTTTATTTTGCCGGCTAAGCAAAGCAAAGCTGCTAAGGCAAGCGGCGATGGGTTACTCTTTGGGTTGGTTCGAAGTCACTAATTTGAACTGCAAGGGCACGCCACCTCAGTTCGTATTAATTAAAGTTCTAACTGACGAAAATAACAAACAAACGCTGCACGATGAGATTGCGTAGCAGTAGAGCACGTCATTAATTGAACCCTTAAAGAAGTCCGCCACTGAATCCTTCCTTTTATCCTTTAAGGCGAGAGACAGCACTATTGATCAACAAGGGAATGTAGCGAAAGGTCTCTTCTTCAAACTTGAAGAGACAGGCGGCATTCCATGCATCCAGTCATTACTTCAGATCTATGGCGGCAATGGTGCTTCGTCCAACCCCTCATCGGGGTCAATGCAGAGGCAGGTTCTACGCTTCTAACCTCAGAACTCATGCCATCTTTAAGATGGCCCCACCACTTGAACTTGTATCGACGTAGTCCACAAAGGAACTTCTTCCAAACGTCCGCCTTGATGGTTTTACATTGCTTTTACCAGATTTAAATTCTCAGTTTTTCTCTCTGTTCCGGAGGCGGTGCAGCCTCGATTGCGGGTAGCAGGTGCGTTTCTCTGTTCGTGGGCCAGGCCCCAATTTGCCAGCGCGGGGGCATGCAGTTCGAATTCGCGGCGGAGGTCAATGGCGTTCGAATAACGGACTTTTTGGTACATAGTACTTTTGATACATAACGCACTTTTGATATGAGAGCTTGGCCGGAACAAATCGTACAGGTCGAATTATCCATAAATTGGAATTATTGAAGTTCAAATTAACGAGCCTTCACTGTATTATGATTGATTTCAAGGGCATGTAGATGTGATGAGGGTACGTACGACGATATATGTTTTCTAGCTGCAGCTGACGAACGGCGCTGGTGTGGTGATACCCTGAACAGACATCAAAATACCGCGCTATAACCTTTGCAACAAGATATGGCAAGGAGGCAGCAACTAAACCACACACCTCTTTCTGGGCCTGCGCAAAAGGTAGCCATCTGATAGTACGCGATCAATTAAGAAAGGAAAATATATCTGCAAGACGTCCTTTTAAGTTGCTACTACCCCTGGACTGTGCTGACGAGTATTTTAGATTTTTCGCAGTTATCGATTCGCATTATACTCCGAGCACTCAGTTCAAATCGTAGGTTACTCTATACTGATTTCGAGGGACAGTTTCAACGTCGGGAAATTGAATGAATTAAATTGAACTGCTTGGCCACTGAAGTGTGCGAATGGGTTAAGTTCAGACATTCCGACGAATTGAAAGGGAGGGAACTTCGGCAAGTTTTTAATTCCCCGGAAGCTATTTTCAATGGAATGGGTGCTAGTTATGTAACACTGATGTTTCCCGCCACACTCCAGTTTCAGCGCTCTCTCTACCTTTCTCTCTCTAAAACCAAAGCGGGCGCGGATAAAAATTAGCCATGGCTTTGCTCGGCTATGCCAGGGTATACGTAGCGTGAGCTAAGGTTCAGCAATCCAATCCAGTCCAGTCCAGTCCAGTCACTGCTCCTCGCGCATGCGCAGCACGGCTCTCCAGGAGCCACGCGAAGCGGCTATCAAGCGGCTCCGGCGCAGCGTCAGACTTGGCTACTGCGCAACGGAGGCGCACAGCTGGGCACGCGCCGGCGTTAGTGCGTCTGCCGCGGCTATGACGTCACTCCTCTGGAATGCACAGACCCAATTCTGTACACACCCGTGCCCAAATTAAATTTACAATCCAATCTAACACAACACAATCCAATTTAATCCAATCCAAAGCCAATTCAAACCGATCCAATTCCAATTTAATCCAATCTAATGCTCCGCGCGCTTGCGCAGCACGGCTCTTCAAGGTCCAAGCGAAACTGATCAACCTCGGCCAGTGTAGCTGACGCTAGGATAGACTCCTATTTGAAGAAACTGGTGATCGCCGACGAAAGGTTTAGTTAAAAAGGCTAAAAAGATGTTTCGGCTTCCATACGGAAGCTCCTCTGCCACAACGGCTCAGTACCTGCTTTATACGGCCTCCCGAAGGCGCAGTGAACAAGGATTCCGTATGGAAGCCGAAACGTCTTTTTAGCCTTTTTAGCCAAAACCTTTGGTGGGCCATCGCCAGTTTCTTCAACTATGAATCTTTTACCCGACCAGACGAGATTTCGACAAACCTTACATTTCGCTACTACGATACACTCGCCGCAGCGCACGAGGTAGAAACAGTCATTCGTTGACTTCCCGCATTTGACGCTGCTTTCCTCGGCGCCGCGTCCTATCGCTCATTTTGCTTCTCTTTCTGTCACCCTTCGGTTTGCCTTCGTTGCATTTTAACACAGTTTCCGGGCTTATCACTTTCACAGCTCATCAGGGACAACGCGTGCAAGCGCTGCCTGTCCACTTTCTCCCCCCCAGGCGTGTCTCGAATAGGCTTTGCGAGGGAACGTCCCCGCACTTCAGTTCTCTTTCAGGCGCAATCCTAGTCACCCGGACGAGAAATTCGGCATGTTCAGCACTGCGGCGTATGCTTCACCGTGTTTCTAAATAGAACGGGGATGAAATAAAACATGAACCCGGTGATGAATAAAATCGAGAACTAGAGGTGCCCAGATGAGAGCTTTGCACGTGATAATGAAGCCCGTTCCGCTCCCTCGTGATTGCAGCCTTGCTGTGGCGGTTGAGGAAAAGGGAGGAATAAATGGCGAAATAAATGAAAACGGTGAAATTAATTCAAAAACAAATTTGTACGATTTAACGCGCCCACGCTACACCTGGACTGAGGCCCAGGCGCAGTAGAGGACCGGCTGCGGATTAATTTTGACCACCTTTAACGCGTGTGCCGAAATCTCGACACACGAACGTTTCCGCTTTACGCCTCCATCAGTCAAGAGGTCAATGCAGTGGCCACGGTCTAACCGGCGTCCTTGGGCTCGGCAGCACTACGCCGAATGGCAAAATAAATAACTGAGAACACAGAAAATAAACGCCCAAAGTTACGGAACACAAATAAAGCGTTTTGACGACGAAAAGTCATTTTCTTCGTCCACCTCTCCCTCGCACCTCATTAACCCCTCAATTTCGGCAGCAGAGGGGGGACTGGGAGAGGATAACTGACGTTCCTTCCAACCAAGGGCTGTATTCCAAGCAATCACCGGCACTCAAAAAATGAAAAAATTTCGGGAAAACCTCCCTCACTCAGTATTGTGTGGCGGAAAATACGTCCGCTTTGTTGAAAAGATGCTTGCACCCGAGGACATTCCGCAATTTTTTTTTTTCTGGGGAGTATTCAGTGCAGCAGTAAATTGTTTTGAAACGGACAGCGCAGCAGACGGGACGAAACGAGCACGAGAGAGAGAGAGAGAGAGAGAGAGAGAGAGAGAGAGAGAGAGAGAGAGAGAGAGAGAGAGAGAGAGAGAGAGAGAGAGAGAGAGAAACGTTTATTGTCAGAGCATTTATGGTGTCCTTGTAGGAGTGGTTTCCTCTTCACAGTAATCCATGAGCTGTCTTAGCACCGACTGCCCTCTCGGTGAGCAGGAGCTGGTCCGAGAGGCAGGGGCTGGACAGCAGTGTCTCCCACTGCTCTTGAGGATTTGGTATGCGGGGAAGGGGTGGTGGGGGCTTGTTTTTTCTACACTCTAGGATAATATGTCAGTGTACCAGGTTCTTGGCAGTATTTGATTCTGCTGGATATTGGGTTGGGGATATCCGGTGTATTCTAATTGGATGCGGGAAGGTGTTGGTTTGTAGGAGCCTAAGTGTTGTTTCTTGGGATTTCGTGAGGTTTGGGTGAGGTAGCGGGAAAGTCCATTGAGTAAGCTTGTAATGTTATGTTATTTTGTGGTATGTTACAAGTATAGGTTTCTCCCTCAGAGGCCTGGTCGGCAAGTTCTTGGGCCTTTTGGTGTGAAAATTCGTTGCCCTCCTTGGAAGCATATGCAGGCGTCCACACAATCCTTACTTTTCTGTCGGGGAATTTGATTGAAAACATGCGGTGCGTTGCTGGTGCCACCCAGCCCGACCTGAAGCGCCTGCATGCTTCCTGTGAGTCTGTTACGACCACCGTGGCTTCCGTCTGCGTGAAAGCCAGCGCCACAGCTAGCTCTTCCGCTTCTTTGGTCGATGCGGTTATTACGGTGGCGCTGACAAGGAGCTCTGCCTTTGTGGTGACTACCACTGTCTTTGCTCTTCTACCACGGATTGCGGCTGCATCCGTGTAGTCAGTTTCCGGGAGGGTGCCGTATTTATTGTCTAAGGCTTTCGCTCTAGCTTCTCGTTGACCGGCATGGTGAACCTGGTGCATGTTCTCTGGCAGTGGGTTGGATAAGATGTTATGCCGCCACCGCTCAGGAAGCTGCTTGTTCGGCTTCACGTCTGGGGAGCTCCATTCGGTTCGGTTCAACAGTTTTTGGCCGGTTTTCGTCATTTTAAGCCATGCTCTCTGGCTGGAGAGGTGGCCCTCTACGAGCTCGTCTACCATGTTGTGCAGATCCATGCGAAGGAGCCTATTGGCTGACGCGCTCGCGGGGATCCCAAGGGCTTCCTTCGTGGCTCTACGGATAAGGGTGTTAAGTTTTTTCGTATCTGTCTTGGTTAGAGTCATGTAGGGCACAGCGTATGTCAGCCTCGATAGAACAAAGACCTGGATAAGACGGATGGTATCATCTTTCATCCCCCGGTGCCTATTTGTGACTCTACGAATCATACACAACTTGTTGGGTCATTCTGGTGAGGCGCTGGAGCATTATGTCCCACTTTGCATCAGTTTGCACAAAAAGCCAAAGTACCCTGAGTGAGCTGCAGGGCTTAATTGTGTGTCCCTTTAAATTGATTTCGATGCTGTCCTTGCCATTTTAGTGCGACGACGCCGGACCACCAAGAGTTCTGACTTCGGTGAGGAACCCTCCTGTCCCCTTTCCTTTGCGTACTGCTTTACAGCGTCGGCTGCTTGCTGCAGGCAGTCTTGAAGTCTACCGAGTGAGTCAGCGACAGTCCAAATTGCTGTATCTTCGGCGTAGAGCGCGTGGTTTAAATCTGGAATGCTCCCCAGCCTTGCCGGTAGACCCAGGAGCGCGATGTTAAATAGGGGCGGGAAGAGTACCGAGCCTTGGGATGTACAGTCGGGGATTCATTTTGCAGACCACGCGAGCACGTGGCAAGAGCCACCGATGCGCCCGGCGCCAGTTGTCGAGACCGGCGCGGCGAGCATGCGCGTCATGTTTTGCTCGCAAGCACGCCGATTGCGAGGGCTTTGGCCCAAGTGCTCCTCGCGTCCTGATAAACACTTGCGCGCAATGTTTTATTTGTTTCTTTTGTGCTTTATAGTTTATAGACGATGAGACTAGCGGCTTACCAACGGCGTCCCCGAATGAAGCGCGTACGAAGCAGAGTCTCACGGTACCGCGCTACCGACGACGAAATGCCAGCTATATGAATAGCAAACCTTTATTCACCTTGTTTGTTTTGTAATTTTGCCACTGAACATATATTCCAGCTCTCTCTCCGCTGCCCATAAAGTAGGCGATTTGCAATTTTTATAAAAGAAATCCTCTGTTTTATTTGTAATGTCTACTTCCTTAATTAAAAAATGATTGAAAGACATACCCATATGAATTGTCTGTTCGTTCTGCGCGTCGGCATTTTCAAAACGGCACCTCGGGTTCCCATCGAAGAACGCCATACCATTCGCTACTTTTCGCCGTAATATTAATCGCTCCGTACGGCCTTCCGAATGTTTTTGTCACTAATGAACAGGTGTTTACCACTGAAAAACCATCAGCTTGTCCGCCTGTTTCGTTGTTGACCTTGTCCTTCCGCTCCGCTGGGCATCTGCAAGGTAGCCATTTTTTGGTGGAGGCGAAAAGCGAAAATTCTCAAGTGTGTTCGATATTTCGGCGCATGTTACGCATTCCCAAGTAATCAAAATTATTCCGGAGCTTTCAACTACGGCGCGCCTTATCGGCTGTGTAGCATCGCCGTGTTAAAACCTCATAATCAATCAATGCAAGCCGACCTTGAATTGCTCCGGCCTTGGAGCAATTCATCCCCGTAGGCATGAATTCCTCGGCTAACAGCATCTCTTGGCCTATTAGTAAGCCGGCAAATGTGCCTTTGAAAAACAGCTTCTCAAAAGTAGCGAATAATTTTACGGCATTCAATGGGAGCCCGAGGTGGCATTTTTACGAATGCGACGGGCAGAGCGGACAATTTATGTGAGTACGTATTTCTATCATTTTTAAGTAATGAAGTAGGCAGCAAAAACGCCGAAATAATTTCTTTTATATAAATTGCAAATCGCCTACTTTATGGGCAGCGGAGAGCGAGCTAGAATATATGTTCAGTTGCCAAATTACAAAACAAACAAGGTGAATAAAAGTTCGCTATTCATATAGCTGGCATTTCGTCGTCGGTAGCGCGGTACCGTGAGACCTTGCTTCGTACGCGCTTCATTCGGGGACGCCGTTCGCCAGCCGCTAGTCTCATTGTCTATAAACGGTAAAGCACAAAACAAACAAATAAAACATTACGCGCAAGTGTTTATCAGGATGCGAGGAGCATTTGCGCCAAAGCCTTCGCAATCGTCACGTTAGGCCCCAAATGTGCCATAGGGAAGGAAGGAATGCTACAAAGGCGTCGCTATGAGGGGCTTGAGTGACCATTGCAGCACCGCTGCAGGAAGCGAGAAAATCGGCGTGCCTGCGAGTAGAACAGGACGCGCATGCGCGCCGCGCCGGTCTCGACAACAGGCGCCGGGCCTCCAGAGCGCGCATCGGTGGCTTTTGCCACGCGCTCGCGTGGTCTGCAAAATTAAGTCCCCGACTGTACCTCTGCTTCCGAGGGTGATGAGAGCTCAGCTGATATCCCCGATTTTGAGTGTGGCTGTGCGGTCTGAAAGAAAGTCTACAATGTTGTATGTTCTCTTCCCGCATCCGGTATTGTTAAGGTTTCCTAGAATTGCCTCATGCGGCACGGTATAAAAAGCCCCTTGAGGTAGAGCGCTAGTATTGATATCGGGGAGTGTAGAGTGGCGGGGGCGAGGGTTTCTTTTAGCTTAACTAGCACATCCTGGGTTCCGAGATGCTTTCAAAATCCAAACACGGCGTAAAATTGCAGGCCCAACTGGCACAACCGAGCACGAAACAAGCACTTCTGCAAGTGTGTCGCCTGCCCGTTCCGTCCAGTCTGCTGCGCTGGCCCTTTCTTACAAAGATATGTACCAACCAGCTCTAGTTTCAACTCTTCCGAGTAAATATTTGCTTCATGTGCTATTCTTCACCCTTGAAAATGCCTGGAGAGGGCCTTGGAAATCTCCGAATAGCTGAAAAGTTTTGTCTCCGCAAGGCTGTATATTTGGGCCTGTTCACCCGAGCGCGCTGTTACGCAAGCTTGTTAATTAAATAGGGCTTAAAATTCACAGGAGAGGTATTGCTCAGCTTGCGGTCGTGATACTCCGACTTGCGATAAGAGAAATCTCGCTATCAAAGACTGAATGACACGAAAAAAGTTTCAGCTCCCCGCTTGAAAATAAGCGCACGTAATGCCTCCCAAATTTTTAATAATATAGCGAGAGCGACGACCGATCTGCTTGCCAGCGCTTATCACGGTGTGCAGCAGCGAAATAGGCGAGAGTACGCGCATGCGCATAGGGCTATCTGCTGTACGAGTGTCGTCTGCTACGCTGTTGCCTTGAGAGCGGTACACCCCCTGCCACTGAAATTGAACGACTTTGTTCACGAGAAACCGTGGTTATTTGAAGCGCATGCGCATATCAAATAAGCGTTTGATTTTTCTTTCGGATCACTTGCTCCGCACAGCGTGAGGGATGTCACGGAAAAGATAAATACAAGCAGAACAGGGCGGGCTTTTTGGTCGAATGGCCGTGTGACGCTGCGTGATGTAATGCGATAAATAAAAAATCTGAAAAAAAAATAACAGCTTGTCCCTAACGCTGCCTCTGGCGTACGGAAATGTCCTTGCAAGATAAGAAAAACAGGGGTGTGTTGCCCTGGGGAGAACAGCGGAGCAGACGACGTTCCGCCCAGCAGATAGTTCTATGGGCGGGCGCGTACTCTCGCCCATTTCGCCGGTGAACACCGTGATAACGCGCTGACATGCGGATCGGTGATCGCTCCCGCTGTTTTATTAAAGACTTGTGATGCTGCACTTTACATACGCAGCCCAAGCGGCACCGGACAGCCCGCGTGCTTACCAACAGCGAATCGACTCGTGCGAGGAAAGGAAGACGCGCGAAGTTAAAATAAGCAGCCCGGTCGCTTTGTTGGCAGTAGGAGCGCTTTTAAGGATTCAATTTTTCTCGCGAAATACTCAACAGAGCACCATCCAAAGAATACGCAAATATTGCCGCTAGGATGACTATCATTACGCTAAGTTCATTTTCATGTCATAGCTTACAGTAAAGTTGTAAGGGCTGAATTCTCGGCTGCTTTCAGTACATGAGTGCTTACGGAGGGAGTAGGGTTCCAAAAAATGGCGTAACTCTTGCTTTATCCTGACTATCCCAAAATAAATCATATGACAACTGGCCGCTAAGGTGACCAACACTACACCGAGTTCAACCTACTTTTCGTAATAAACTAGTTCACAGTGAAGTCGTCAAGACTGTATTCTGCCATTGCCATCTGCTCTCCGTCACATTGGCCTTTACGGGAGGAAAACGGGCAGCCCTATGTTTGTCCCCCAACATAAAACTGCACGGTCCAAGTTTCGTCGAGCTAACTATAATTAGCTAGAAAGTGTTCGGAACCGCACATTACAGACAAACGTGCATTGTTTCGTGCACTCCTTGGACCGCGTGCCCAGCTTCGCCGGTCGTCCTTTCTCGCAGAGTGCCAGGGCACTAAATTTTCTTGAAACAGAAGAATGCCCGACAACATACCATGCCGCGTACAGCAGGGCCAGCCAGTCGTATCGGGTGCAGAAGAACAGGTAGGCGAACGCGACGCTGCCCAGCAAACCGCCGAAGAGGAACGACGTCGTGACGAAGAACACGGCCAGCGTCTGCAGCGGTCGCTCCAACAGCCGACTCACGGACATCAGCGGCACTCCTAGCACCCGCATGGCGAACAGGGCCCTTCCGCTACGAGCACACGGCGAGCAAAACAGCCACTGCGACGCGAGTGTAACCTAAAATTGGTCCCCGGGACTGAGGTTTCGATAATATTCCTTCTTTCCTTCCTTCCGCTTGAAGAAGCCGCGGGCCGATAAGCGGAATATTTTTCCCTGGACGGCGTTGGATGAACGCTCTTATCGCACTGCGGCGTCGGCCTGCGCTTGGAGCGGACGTCGGGAAACATCTGAGTGCGGATGTATCTACGCTAAAGCAGCAAGGAAAAGAAAAAACAAATTAGAAAAGCAACAAACACTGCAGCGATTGAAAAATGAGAAGTTCTAGAACCCTAGTTTGCGTCGTGCTGTGATTAAGGCACGATGTGCGCTGTGTGCAGCTCAACGGCATTTATATATATATATATATATATATATATATATATATATATATATATATATATATATATATATATATATATATATATATATATATATATATATATATATATATATATATATACAGTCGAACACGGCTATATCGAATTATTGTCTATATCGAACTCATAAATTATCCCCTTGAAAATTCTGTGTAAACGTATAGGAATTCGTACGTTTATATCGAACCGTATTTTTCCCGACATTGCGTATATCGAACGCCGCGCGAGCTGGAACGTGCTCTTCGGCGGTCGCTGCACCCCCGATTGAGGTTGAGTAGGATGACGAGGAATGCGCGGGCATGGCGAAGACTGGCTCGCGGAACTAATCCCCCCTACCGGAACGAATTTGCGCTTACCCAGTCGGGCCCCGCTACCGCCCGCCGTAGCGTTAGCGGACGGAGCCTGGTATGCTAAATCTCTCTAGGCACACAAGCCCGAAGGCTCGGAAAATATGACAATGCGAGGTAGGGATGCCCCGACTGCACACGTCCTTTTTTGTTTTGCGGCTGGGTACGTTCCCCGGCTTGCCGAAAAAGGTTTTTTTCTTCCCTCTCTCTGGGTCTGTCTTCCCCCGATATCGTCTCGGGAAAGGGAAGAGGGAGCGAAGGCGCTGGCGGCCTCCTTCTTTTGCATTTTGCTACTGTTGCTGCTGTTTGGCGAGTTGTCTCGCACCTTTCGGAGATCACTGTTTCTCTCGGAGATGACCATCGCGAGCGCTTTGTTGGATGGAGTCCGTTCAGAGAGCCTTGGAATTGTTACGTTCAAAGTTCTTGTGGTACGTGCGCGCTGTTCTTCTTTTGCGTGCGTGTTGTGCGTGGTGTGCGAAGGCGCAATTTTCTAGTTGTGCAGCCTCGAGAAGATCGAGACCAGCGTGTTTATTTTATTTCCAGGACGAAGAAGCAGGCCAAGATCAGCGATTTTTTTTTCACGGAAATAAAGCGTCCTGTTTGCGTCTTGAGTGCGAAATTAGTTGTCATTCTTGAATGCGACGATCCGTAAGTGATCGTCCGCCATAGGTAAGGTCTCAGAGCCCATATTTTTTATATCGAATTTTTCATATATCGAACTATTTCGCGATCCCCTTGGAGTTCGATATATCCGTGTTCGACTGTATATATATATATATATATATATATATATATATATATATATATATATATATATATATATAGTTAGGAAATGAGGGGCTCGTAAAGGACATACAGAAAGATAGGTCGGCAGTCTACAACGCCAAAGGAGGCATAGGGGTGTTGCTAGGCTTTTTTTTACTACGGTTAGTGAAGTTAACATTTTTTAACTTCAAGGCGTGGGTTCGGTCCCCACTCTGGGGGCGTGTTTTTCTTCGTTTCTTACGTATATTTAAAAAATGTTAACTTCCCTAACCGTAGTAAAAAAAATGAGCCTAACAACACCCCTATGCCTCCTGTGGCGTTCTAGACTGTCGACCTATCTTTCTATATATATATATATATATATATATATATATATATATATATATATATATATATATATATATATATATATATATATATATAAGTTAGGGGTGATTTGTGTGTCAGGCGGCTGTCCCCACACTCGGGCTCGGGAATAAGTGCGACGACGAGTGATTTCCGCCCGAAACAGCGTTCGTACACAACGCCTGTAAATGCCCCCATCCATCCCCCCTGGCGTCAAGCTGTTTCTGCTTCTCTTGTGCACAATCACCATCATCATGCGTGGTTTGTTCCTCTGCGGCCCGTTCACCTAACAAGGGGCTGTTCTGAATCCCTGCCTTTCAATATATCTACATGTAGGTGATAAATGTGAACAACACTGCGGTTAACTTATTTATTACTAATCAGTCCAGCAGTATCGGCAGTAGGTCCTGTCTTCTTCAGGGATTCTCTTACAATGAGTATCGACAGCACTTACTGCCTTCTTCAGGGGTTACCTTGTAATGAGCACTAATTGTAAGAGAAACCTAGGAGACAGTTGTTACGGGCGAAACTGTTGAACTAATTAGTAATAACTAAGTGAAGCGGAAATTTTATATTTTCACCTCAAGGTTCTTTCTGGAATATTTCCAAACTCATAAAAATAGACATACATACATACATACATACATACATACATACATACATACATACATACATACATACATACATACATACATACATACATACATACATACATACATACATACATACATGCATACATACATACATACATATATTGAACTCTCCGTTGGATTAACCTCGAGGAAGTATGTAAATTAACGGAAAGTTCGCTAAACTGAATATTCCCTTTAAAATATGCAATAGCATAGGGCACACAGCAGACATTCCTAAACGTGTGAAGTGCAATTCAATAAGTACATCAATATTATAAGAAGTGCAGAACACGGCATTGCAGTACATCTCATTTCGAAAATAATATCTATGGTTTTAAGTTGTACTGGTGCTGCTATAGCGTATACGCCATGGTGCTTCCCAGAAAGTATGCTTTGTGCACTCCCTCTTGCACACCAAACGCCAACCAAAACGCGGAATCCGCGGTACCCCTGGTTACCCGCTCCCGCACGGACGCTGTGCCACTGTGGCGCTGTAAGCACAAGCAATGCTGTGCTGCCGCAGTTCTTGTAATCCCCTTTTCCCTCTTGCCGAGTCGTGCTCCAAAGTGTATAAACTTCAGATAATTACCCGGAAATAACTTCCATCTTTTGCACCTGTTGGAAGCTGGGTGAGCATTAACCAGTAGGTGGGAACGAAAGAACTCAAAACTCAAAAGGAAGCTTAAAAAACGAATAGCAAACAAAAATGTAGATATACAAACATACGCCTCTCAACTCACAAGGAACGATTGAAACAGTATGTGCAACCAATCAATGGCGATATTCACCTGAAAAAAGTCTGATATTTAATTCAGTATTTGATACAACCGGGGAACTCCAAAACAGAGCTAAACAAGCATGTAGATATACTGGCCGCTAACTAACACAAGGTAGAGGACCTGCTAGCCGAACTAGCAAATTTCTATCTTCCCAAAAGAGACTTTTCGGTCTATGAAGACTACAACGGCAAGACAAGCAACACGCGCCACTTTAACACGCCAATTACCCGGGCAGAGCTTACTAAAGCCATTGCTGAAGAAAGAAAGCCTAAAGAAAGCCATTGCTGAAGCTAACGCACTCAGCTCCGGGACCAGATCAAATTGGAAACGGAATTCTTCGCAATCTAGACGAATCAGATTATGCGTATCTTCTGCAGGTGATGAATAAGGCTTGGGGAAGTGGAACGTTACCCCAGGAGTAAAAGGACGCTATAGTTACCTTCATCCCTAAGCCTGGAAAACCGATAGAGATTGGAAACCTCAGACCAATCTCTCTAACATCACGTCAAGGCAAGGTATTAGAACGCATCATCTTAAAACGGTTAGTACGATATTTAAACAAGAACAAGGAGTCATCGTTCCAGGTGATTGGCTCTAGGAAACATACTTCAACCCAAGACGCCCTCCTTCTGATCAAAGGAGACGTGATCAACAATCTAAGCGCAGCTCGAAATAACCCCTTCTGACCTGCCGATTTAGCCATAGCATTCAATAATGTCCCACATGACGGTATCCTTGAGGAGCTAGAAAAACCTGACAGCGGCGACCATTTCTACAACTACATAACACATTTTTTGAAAGGCTGCTCTGTATGCATTGTCCTTGGACCGCACACATCCGAAAATAAAAAGCACCTAAGCAGAGGTATAGGCCACAGGGATCGGTACTGCCACCCATGCTTTTTAACCCAGCGATGTGTGGGTCGCCTGAAAATTGGATAAATTTCCAGACATAAAGTACATCTCAGACGCAGATGGCATAACAGCGTGGATAACTATGGGTTCTTTGTGGTATATTGAAAGCACTCTACAAGCAGCACTTAATACAATCGAAGAGGAGGCTAAAAGAAAAGGGCTCCATTGCTCCCCTGCCAAATCAGAATTTCTACTCGTAACTAAGCACAACAAACGAAACCCCATAGTAAAAGTTATCTGACCTTAGGGTAAATTCACATTCCGCAAAGAACAAAAATTAATGTCTTGGTGCTTCGCATCCAGCAAGAAGGGATGTCTTATACAACTCAGCAACTTTTGAAGCAAAACAGTCAGATCATTCACCTGATGAAAATAATCACCAGCCATAATCCCGGATCGAAGAGGAAGAAAGCCCCGAGGCTAAGTGGTGTCTTGATAATTTCCAGGTTTAGATATCACCTTACGTACTTAAACCCATCCCAAGGAGAAAAAACATAAGCTAGAGGCGCTCATCGGAAGGCTACCTAAGTTCCCTTATAAGTACCAATCTCCACTAGCAAGCAGGCCCTATTCAGTGTTGTACACGTTCCTCTAAAATAGGAACGAAAGCTCGTTCCTGGTTAGTTCTCATTTTTTGAAACGAGTTCCCGTTACAAGTTCCTATATTGGGAAAGTAACGCGTTCCAGCTACACTTCGAACATTGTAACGTGTCGTTACATTAACATTACATTTGATTTTTTTTATCATCATGTGGTGTCAGATAATCCAGAGGCGAAATGAAGTGAGCACAATAACACTCATATCACACTACGTATATTATTCGAATACGTACACCGCCGGCAGCAGATTATCCGGAGATAAAAAGAATTCAACGGAAATCTACTACAGGAATTTTTTTCAGGGAGCACCGGACATATTCCAGACATTTTTAACTGCAACTGTGGTGCTCGTCTATTATAAGTGCAACACATATGGCGCTTCCCAATTTTGTCTACAAAGGTGCAGTCAGGATACTGCGCTGCAGATGGGCAAATAAAAAGTCACTCACATGCACGAACATAAATGTCTTACACAAGAAACCGCATCGACAGGAACAATACGTAGGTGTTTAATGAATGCTGATTCAACATTATAGCATTAGTGAAAAAAGAATGTCAAGAATATATATTCGCAACTTAGTAGAGTCATTTGTTCGAACTCAGCAAGAGTTGCATTTCGATGCTGGTGTCATGCAGGCTAACCCGTTTTTTTTTTGTCAACACTTTGTTGGCAATGTTGCAGAGCCGTACCACCAAAGCTCTTGTAAGTACTACCGTGCTGTACTTGAGGATAAATTGGTTCATTCCCTCAGGCTCAGCAAACTGCCTCCGCATACGCTCATAGGCATGTGCTAGCATACAACACGCACTGTCCACCGACAGTGGTTAATTATTTCGTGTATATTAAGTGAAGGGCACTTTATGGGCTGGCCTTGTCGTCTTAGCTCGCTAACGGTCGATGCGACTGCCGGATTCAGGCGGCGCGGTGAGATAACAGACCCAAGTAGAGCCTTCTACCAGCGTCAGGGAGTCACACTGAGGCTTATAACCACGCGGTTTAAATAGTCATAACCGCTCAAACCTCGTGAACCGCTGGCACTTGTCATACATCTCCCCGTTATTTAGCGCAAAGCTATCATGCACCAAGATTTTAAAAAAGAGCAATGGCGTTACTCGAAGAAAACCTAGTGCATAATGTTTGCAGTGCTGTGGAGAAGCGGGCTGTAAGTTTTTTTGTTAATGAGACCTAACTAATTGATAGAAATTAATTATCTAACTCGAGAATTACTGTCCCAATCACTGAAGTGTCAATGAGGCACTTGTAGGCACCCGCGAGGGGCATCTAACTGCGGTATTTTCAGAGACGAACTAATTGCGTACTCATTTATTCTGACTGCTAAAGAAAACCCGCGAAATATGAAAAATACCACGTGATGGCGCTTCCGCTCGCATTGTAAAGCAGCGTCCCCAAATAAACTGATTAAAAGCAACTGCTTCGCCTGTCACCCGCCCGAAGAGACAGCGCATCATCTTGATAATGGCATGCATGGAAGGCGCAGCAAGATTCGCGGGGCGAGTGTGCAGATGAGGCACAAACTCGGTCGCGATTTCTTCTTTCTTTTGTTTATTTCATTCTGGCTAACTCAGAGGCAGCCTGTATGGGAGGCATTGCTTTAGGATGCTCACGGAGGTGCCGTCACGTGGTATTTTTCATATTTCGCAGGTTTTCTTTATCAATCAGAATAAATGAGCACGGAATTAGTTCGTCGCTGAAAATACCGCAGTTGATGACTTTCGTGGGTGCCTCATTGACACTTTAGTGATTAGAACAGTACTTCTCGAGTGAGATAATTAGCACCTCCCCTCGCTCTACGCGTGTGTACATTGAGATGGCTAGCTATGTTGCGTCGTTTGGCACTCGTAGATAATCAAGTTCATTTGTGGACAAGGCTATGGAAGGAGCGCTGACGCAATCTCCGCCTAGCCTTGCGATTTCCGCAGCCTCCACAATTTCCATTGTCATGTGGTCACAATGACGCTGCATGATTTGGCATTCGTCAAATTTCGGAGTGCATTTTCCGGCAAGGGAATTGTTAGGAGGCTGTGGAAATCGCAAGGCTGGGCGAAGATTGTGTCAGTGCTCTTTCCATATCCCTGTCCACAAAGGAACTTGATTATCTACGACTGCCAAACGACGCAACATAGCTAGCCATCTCAATGTATACACACACGGGCTTAGTGCGAGGGAGGTGGTAATCATTTCGGGGTTTGTTTTGCATCTCATGTTTTCGACACAGTTGGTATAGATTGATTGATTGATTGATTGATTGATTGATTGATTGATTGATTGATTGATTGATTGATTGATTGATTGATTGATTGATTGATTGATTGATTGATTGATTGATTGATTGATTGTAGGGTGTAACGCGCCGACGCAACGCAGTCGATGAGGCGCGCCGTAGTGGAGGGCTCCGGATTAATTTTGACAACCCGGGGATCTTTAACGTGCGCCGAAATCTCGTACACACTGGCGTTTTTGCTTTTCGCCTCCATCAGAAAAGCGGCCGCCGCGGCTGTGAATCGAACCCGCGACCTCGTGCTCAGCAGCGCAACGCGCCACTGAGCCACCGCGGCGGGTGGTTGGTATAGATTACTTATCGGGTCTACTGTTTTATCGTAGGTGTGTGCATGCGTGTTTATAAAAATTCCCCGCATTTCCCCGAGGGGAAGAATGTGAAAGTGTGAATGCACGAGTTGAATTTGCGCGGTTCGGTAATGTTCGCGAAAGAGAGATCACACACACACACACAACTACAAAGAAAGAAAGATGCATTTATTCACAGACACCTATTTGTGTTGTCGTTGTACTTGATTGCTAGAGCGGATCTCAGCTTTGAAATTTCGTGTCAGTACTCCTTTAAGCGGGTGCATTAGCCCTTCTCACGCCCGATTCCTGGCCAATCCCCCACGTGGGTATGTGCCATGCACAGACACCTATTTGTGTTGTCGTTGTACTTGATTGCTAGAGCGGATCTCAGCTTTGAAATTTCGTGTCAGTACTCCTTTAAGCGGGTGCATTAGCCCTTCTCACGCCCGATTCCTGGCTAATCCCCCACGTGGGTATGTGCCATGTCAGCGGCCAGGCAGCGCGCACCCATCTCCCCCCGTTGCCAAGGAAGACGAGGAGATTCCTGGCCAATCCCCCACGTGGGTATGTGCCATGTCAGCGGCCAGGCAGCGCGCGCCCATCTCCCCCCGTTGCCAAGGAAGACGAGGAGCGCGCGCACCCGCAGCTGTTGCTATGCGGACGGCGGCGGAATGCGGACGGCGGCGGACGCTTCAGGCTCGCTTAAGAAGTGCATTCGCACTTAATATGACATATTCCTGTAATAAAAATTCAGTCAAGAGTCAGCGCTCGTCCTCTGTGCCTCAGCTTAAGTCTTTGTTTCTGTTGCGCTGTATTGTTTAGAAAAGTCGATTTGCCATAATATTCGCTATTCCAAAATTCGTTCAACTGAAACAAGTTTGCATTGAATTCCCAAGAAAACCACCAGGGATTTTCTGGGAGTTTGTTATTCTCAAAATTCGCTAAACCGATGTTCGTACAAATGAGAGTTTATTGTATACGTATATAAATAAATATATATCCTAATGGGGTTTATTTAAAAGGCCAGGGAACGGAGAATATCAAGCAAGGAAGGCGGTTCTTGCTCGAGCAGCCGAAGAAGCGGGGAAGCCAGAACTGATTGTGATCGCGCTTGGCACGCTGCACGCTTGATGCGTGGGGATTGTCCGGGTGCAACTTGGATTTCGGCCTGAGCTTATATCCCTTGACCTGGAGCTCCCTTCTTCATTAAAATCACTCCCTGGTGACAAGGAGCCCTGCTGGCGACTCAATGGCGAAGGCAAAGCGATGGGTTCGTGGCAGGGCTTCGAACGGTTGACATGGACGGTCTAGCGGCCACGATGACTGCGATAGTCAGGCAGCGTGAGCGGCTCGACGACGTAATTCACTGGTGGTGTGCGCTCTATGACGCGAATCGGGCCGTGATATTTGGCAAGGAACTTCGAAGACAGGGCAGGTGTTCTAATTGGTATCCATAACCAAACAAGAGAGCCAGTGGGGAAAGAGGCCGGAGATGGGCTTTTGGCGACTTTGTTCACTGGACATGAAGGAAAGAGCTGACTACATTCTTTAGCTTGTCGCGCTATCTTATGGAAGGGCTTGCTCTAAGAGCATCACCTGTATGGGAGGATGGTGCCCATAGTACTCGCGTCCATAAAGAAGGAAAAAGGGAGCGGTGGTGGTTTGCGTAGCGGTATTGTACGCGAAAGTAACGAGAAGAAGCACCACGTCCCATCCCCCCCCCCAGTTCCCCCCCCCCCCCCAATATGTCATTGTAGACAAAAATATAAAACAAAACAGCCTCCCTTAGTGCGTTTTGTTAAAACATGTACCCTAGAAATTCTATAAAAGCCACCAAACCGCGACTAGGCGCCAAAACCAGAGCAAACTGCAAGAAAAACTCCATCGAGCGGCCAGTAGCGTTGCGAGGGCGTCTGCTTTGAAGCGGCCAACAAAAATGGCGGCACCGCCGCCGAGTTCAAGGGCACGTGGCACAGTGGGTGAGGGGAAAGAAAAAAAAGGAGAGCGGAAAAAAAGGAGTTAGCAGTTGGCGCTACCTAGTAATTTAAGGGGCCTTATGAATGAATGAATGACATTTATTAAAATGGGGGAGGCCACATGGCCGTAGGTGGGGAAGGAAAAGAAGGGAGGAGAGGGGGAGGTGATCACTCAATCGTTAGAGATGACTCGTTGGAGATTAGATGATCAGTGATTTCTTTGGGAGGGGGAGTGTAGACCCCATCTCACACTACCCCTGCCAGGCCACTCTTAATGAAAAACACACCTAGAGCATGCAGAAAATTTGGGTCTTCGTACGGGGGATCATCAGGGGACGAGTTGGGGGCAGAGCACTGAGCAAAGAAGATGCGAAAGCTACACAATGCCAAGTGAGGTGCTTGAGGTCTGAAAAGACATTCTGCTGGTAATGGGGACAGTACGGATAGGCTGAAGAGTCCAAATGCAACCATTTCCGCAGTGTGGAGGGTGTAAGGGCCGCATTAGCGAGTGTCTTATTAACAAAGATTTCTGCGGAACGGGGTAGAGTGGGGACACCATGCAGGTAGCCCTGCGGAGTCTTCTCAGCGAGCCGCTTTCTGCGAGAATATTTAGCATGATCCAGTTGGAGGCGCGGATGTAGACCTGGATCAGGTGCAAGATCGGGAGCAATCAAGGGAGGTGTAGGCTGAAGGCTATCCCGCGCTGCATTATGAGCAGCGTGATTGCCGTCCCCCTGGGTCACATACCCCGGAATCCAGGCTACGCGGACTTGCGTTCCGTTTCGGGCCAGTAGGTTAACCATGGCCTGGATGGGTGAACGGTAGGGTGATCAGAGTAAGCCCTATTGAATTCTCTGATGGCGGCGTGGGAATCAGTGAGGAGGCGGACCCTGGGTGGTGGCGGTGCACGAGCCATGTAGGTCATTTTATCCAGGGCTCCTAGGAGACCATGGAGCTCGGCTTGGAGAGGTGACGGGGCGATGGTAGCGATAGTAGTGGCGCTGCTAAGATCAGGGCGTTCTTCGCAGTGCCAAGCCAAACCGTTAGAGTTGTCTTGTCGGCTGGTGACTGTAAATATGTCCACCTCGTTTGGTAGCCTCTGTGCCATGCATCGGCGGAGAGCGCGCAGACGTGGAACGACGCTAGCTCGAGGGATAGCCGACCGTTGCGAAGAAACCACGGTATTTCAAGGGGGTGGGGGAGGAGAGGGCATGGGTCCGATTGGGTGCGTTTGAGAGTCCCATGCAGTAATAGCAGCACCCTGGATAGTGAGCGTGCGCCGGAGTTGATGGTGTTTCCGGGTCTCTTCAAGAATTTCTGGCAGGGGAGGCAGAGGAGCAGCTTTCTCTAAGGCGCATATCCTAGTGTGCCGTGGGAGGCCTGTGATCGTCCGCAGGGACGCACGAATTCCACAGTAGTATTAACTCTAACTTATCCACTAAAGCTTAGTGGCGCCGCCATGCGCCCAAACTTTCAATGCAGGGACTTTATAAAATATTTGCAAAAGGCAGAATATTTGCAACTAAGTGTAACTGACACATCCCGACATCATTTGTGTTACATATTACAGTCAAACCCGACTAAAACTAACCCGGATAGAGCGAATTATGTTATATATCGAACAAAATAAATCAGTTACGTAAATACACGCGAAACATATTCCTTATAACCAACTTCACATCTGATATTTTGAACTCGGCGTGCCTAGAATGGCCGCCAAAATGCGTGGTCTCGGAGCGGCGATTCAGATGTTGATTGGCCGCGACCACTGAGCAAAGGCCGCGACTGAGACATTGCGCCTCGTATGGAGTGTCATGAAGCCCATGGAGGATGACGCCCGACACTTTCCGTAACTGTTTCCGACACGCGGAACTCACGATGGAACCCGCCCCGGACCAAGACGGCAGCTCGCCAACCTTCCCGATGCTGTGCCGAAAGGAGTGTCCTTCGAAGATTTCCTGAGTGTCGACGACGACGTTGCCGTCACTGTAAGTCCCTCGGACGCGGACACCGTCAGCAGCACCGACATAATGCTGCTGAACAGCACCGAGGAGACAGAGGATGTCGCAAGTGAAAGCCGTCCGACGCTTAATGAAGTGCTTTCGGCAGTCGATGTCCACTGCCAATATTTCTTCGATATTGAAGGACACGGACTCGAACTGGTGTAAACAATGTCTCGTGTAAAGAATGCTGTACGTACTAGCTGACACTTCCAAAACGAAAGGGAAAACAAAAATCATCGCTTTTTGTGTATCGATTGTTTTGTGTATGGTAATGACATGCTTTATTTTGTTCGTTTCTGCATGCGGGAATGGCGTGGGGATTCCCGCGTATTGCGAGCTCGTAACAATAAAATCGTTATAGGCAGGTTCGGCTACATCAAACTATCGGATATGTAGAACTAATCGTGGCGCATATATTGCACTTTGCTAAACCGGGTTTGACTGTAGTTGAATTTTTGCAGTTTTCGGCTTGAACATGCAGCTTGAACCGCTTGAGCCAACAAATGTTGGCTTGAACAGAGTATTCTTTACGATAAGACTGCGTCTGCTGCAACCCGGGGCTTCCGAGCCGATTCCCCCCGAACTGGCTGCTGCGCCCCAGGGAAGTGACGTACGTCAACAAAAAAGTTGCGTAATTGCATGAAACTGTGGTTATTGCAATAGTATTGCATATATAGTTTTGCTGTGACAAACTTATATTGATGATGATGATGATTAGTGGCTTTCCCTTTGAATCGGGGCGTCGGTTGTCAGCAACCGACTTGTCTGTTTTATAACGTTTACTTGCCCTACTCCCAGCTAACCTATAGATTTGCTTCCTCCCTCCCACCTCTCCCTCTTTTCTGTTTTAAACTCATCGCCCCCACCCCCCCCCCTTTTTTTCTCCCCTCGCTGTTCTAAATTCTCATCCGCATGATTACTTAGCCTGCGTACCCATCCCTTCCCTACTTTTCCTCCACCACCACTCCAGTCGCCTCTTCGTCACCTCTATGGCCTTGAAGTTGAGGTTCCCCCTCGCCCCAAATCCCAAAGCCTCCGCCAGCGTCGTTTCCCCCTCACCCCGCGGTGGCCGTATCTCTGTGCAGCTCCTGACAATATGGTCTATAGTTTCCCGATCACTGCCGCAGCATGCACACGTTTCATCCTGCTGCCTGTAGCTACCCGTGTATGCCCGGGTTCTCAGGCACCCTGCCCGTGCCTCGAAGAGCAACGCACTGCCTCTCGTATTGCCATAGAATCCCTCCTTCTTAATTTCCCGTTTCTCTGCCCTATAAGTCTCCAGGGTTTTTTTTCGCTTCCATTCTCAGTGCCCACTTCGTCGTCTCTGCTGCCTTTACCTACTTTTTAACTGTTGTGTACACCCCGCTTTCCCCTACTGACTTTCCGTACCGCTTGGTCAGCTGTCTGGTCCTCCGTCTCCACCGCGTGTCCACGCTCCTCAAATACAGGTACTTAAACACCCTCGTGGCCCATTTTTCGTCCTCCATGTCACGAAGTCGCTCCTCAAACTTTATCTTGCTCTGCGCCTCCCTCACCTCGAAAGATGACCAGCCCATATCCCCTTGTACCGCTTCGTTTGTAGTTTTACTGTGGGCCCCTAGGGCCAA
This sequence comes from Haemaphysalis longicornis, assembly GCF_048455015.1. NCBI lineage: Eukaryota > Metazoa > Arthropoda > Arachnida > Ixodida > Ixodidae > Haemaphysalis > Haemaphysalis longicornis. The sequence goes on from NW_027526445.1 coordinate 47,912,393, forward strand.
TCTACCTACCGCCCTCTGATTTACTTCCAGGCCCGCTTGGGTCTCTGGCTTCATGCACAGAACCGAATTAGCGAAAGTTAATCCTGGTACCATGACTTCTTTCCAGACTCCCCTTACCACCTCGTATTTGCTGTATCCCCAGAGGGCTCTATGCTTCATTATAGCCGCGTTCCGTCTTCCTTTCGTCTCAAGGTGAGCCTCATGCGCCTGCGTGTAATCTTCGCTGTTGTTCAGCCATACTCCTGAATATTTATACTCTTTCACCAATGGTATTTCTACTTGCTGCACTGATACTGTTTTGTGCTCCTCGCCGTCATTAAAGACCATGATCCCCGATTTTTCTCTGCTAAAGGATAGCCCTAGGTGCGTCGCTTCTTCACCGCATATATCCACCAAGCCCTGCATTCTTATCCGGTTCTCCGCCATCAACAATATGTCGTCTGCATACATTAGTGCCGAACCCGTTGTTCCACCACCTGCCCGTTTTTCATGTAGGATAAGTCGAACCCCAGCGTGCTGACTTCTAGCTTCCTCTCTAACCCCGCCATGTAGATCATGAACAGCAGCGGAGAGAGAGGACATCCTTGTTTCAAACCCTTATAGGTGTACCCTCCACTATCCCTTTCATCCACACATGTTCTTTACAGTCTTCTTTCACTCTGTTCCAATTAGTCCCCTGCCGTACCAGCATACCTACTCCTCCGCCTTTTCTCAATCCAGCCGTCCTGTTACAACCTTCCCATACATACTCTCCGATTACCGGAGGTTCCTCCAAGTCCCGTAGGTGCATCTCGGTCACAGCGTATACCTGGATATCTTCCTCTTCTAGCTGCTTAGTAATCTCCATCCACTTCTCTCTTTTCCTGCCACCCTGCATGTTTGTGTACGCGATCTTCAGTTTCCCCCCTCTCTTCTTTACACGCCGTCATCGCCCCTTTCGTTTGCCTGCACCGATCTGCACCGACCCCGCTATCTCCTTTTGCTCCTTGCATTTGTCTACGCCATCTTCGAAAAGGCCTGTGGGCCCCTTAAAGCCACAGTTCGCGCCGCGTGTCGTCTTCCGATGGCTGCTCCCACCTGCCCGTTGAAATGCACTCCGTCACGCTGGAACGCCCTTTTCCGGCCCATCCATTGGACATCCCTGTTGATGTCTACGACAGCGAAACTCAGCTCCTTGCCCAGCTCACGTATGTCTCGGTTTACCGCTACAACTTCCCTTTCCACATGCACCCCTCTCTCAAATATATCTGGTACTGTGCTCACGACGACCTGCACATGTGGGCACAGCGCCCAAAGTTCTTTCACCCCCTTTTCTAGCTGCTTGCGCACTGCCGCGCCCCTTCCCAAAAGTTTAGTGGCGCCGCCAAGCGTCCAAATTTTCAATACATTTCATTATATGCCTGTGAGTTCCGCCTTTCAGAAGTCTCTTGTTGCGCTTTCGTTCGTAAATAGAATCAGAGAATGTAGCATCGACAAAATAAGAATATAATATAACTAATATTTCTGTGAAGACTTTTCAATGACTTTTTACCGACTTTTCTACAGACTTTTTATTGACAATTAGGGTGACGCTAAAGATGATGTTGACGATTAAAGGCCTTCCCTTTGAACTGGGGTAACGGCATGCGCCATCCTAAATTAAATTTAGTTGACCCTCAGCTCGTATTTCGTTTTAATTGTGCCCTGCCGCTACCCCTGGCTGTGAGGACACTTTATCGACTTCCCTGCTTTTTTTCCCACCAATACTCTAGCTGCTGCGTACTGCTGACCAGTTAATGCTTCTATCAACTGCGAAGCCCAATGCCTCAGGAAGTAGGACTTTCCAACCAATTCTAGCCGGCTGAATCTTTTGGCACTCTATTACGACGTGGTCGATTGTTTCTTTATCCCTGCCATGATCTCACACATGTCTCATCCTGGGACGCTGCTGGAACGAATATTTGCTCATGCTTCTATGCCAGCGCCCCTCGCGGGCGTTTGCAAATAGCGATCATCTAGTGTTAAGGCAGGCATAAGGCAGACATTAAGGAGGCTCAAGTAGTCGCGGCTGGCGACACGAGGTTCGAAGAGCGTGGTTTTTGGCTGGTGACAATTCAGGATTTCAGTAACAGTTGTTCCTCTTTTCGGGAATTCGTCAGTGGTTGTTACAGTTTGCTGTAGTAAGGCGCGAATATTTTTTTATCGTTTTGTGTCACAGCGTGACCGCGATGTCGAAGCCATCGCATTCACTCACTTTCAAAGGCTGCAATCACATCCGTCAGCGTCTTGTTCTATCGACGCTCAGCGGCAAGCCGATCGAGATCACGGAGATCCGTCACAGAGATGACGAACCGGGATTGAAAGGTAAGCCAGATAAATTGTGTATCCTCGCCCGTACGCTGTCCAGCCAAGTTTCGCGGAACACCGCTCAGCGTCAGCCCGGCGTCGTGCGAACGCTGCACGCTGCGTTTCCCAAAAGTTGGCGCTTGAAGCAGAGGGAAAGTGTAAATTTTCGCTACCTCTTGAGTTGGAGGAACTCGTCAACCCGTCGGACATCACTTGGGATGCGGGTTTTGCGTGCCGCATAGCGCAGCTACACTTGAACCAAAGGCTGTAAGCAGGCGCGACTTCTCGTTGGTTCCTTAACTGCACTTGGGAGGCCTGACTGGCTAATTAGCGGACGAAACTAAACTAGTTCGAAATTAAAGTAATAGTATTCCGGGTATGCAGATTATGGGGCCCTTGTGGGCTACGGCTAAGAAGCAACGAAAAGGTTGTGCGACAACACGAGTGCTTGGCTTGTGTGTTTTCGCCTCGTCTTTTCGTTTGTGCTGTAGTTTAATTGTAACACTGAGCCACTCTGGAGGAGACAGTAATAACCCTGCAGTGCTAAATAGAGAGTCAAGCAGAAGTCTGGGATATCAAGCTCGGTTCATGCAGGGCACTTCGTGTAATCTTGATGGCTGTGAGTGACAGTATTGTATACCCAGAGCCCCCATACATAAAAAGACACTGAAGGCAACCAGCAAGTTGGTTTCAAACGAATGGCTGACCTTCCCATAGCCATTTTATCGTTGATTCAGTGCCAAGAGACGCCTTAATTGCTGAGAAATCACTAATAAAGTAACGCGTTTCCCTTCTTCATTTCTCTTGCAGCAATTTTGTGACGCAAAAAGTCACTGCTGCAGCCGCTGTTTGCGTCGCCGTATACTGGAAGCAAATGAGACAGCGGTGATGTGCAGCGGTATAGAGGCGACCTAATACAACGCTACTATTTACTGCGCGGTTTCATCGGTTTTGGCCAAATCATTCAAATCAGTGGTCCAGAGCATCCTTTGCTGCTCTGGACCACAAGTAAAAGGTTTCTTCACGAGGCCCGTGATCAACATTAGAACTTTGTTGAAGGAAAACATGTTTTCTTTTTGAAGCCGCGTGAATGTCGGTGTCGGCGCGGCTGCCAGCATGGCCGAGTAGCATCCAGTGCCAGCCAAGGAAGATGTTGCGTACACTAGACGTTGCGTATATTTAAAAATACTGACTTTAGTCCAAATGAGTGTTGCCGTGTTCTTTTTTTAGCGTCGCAAAAGCATGCAGAGAGTCATGATCAATGCGGTTTTGTTCACAGTACACCCTCCCCCCCCCCCTTCCTCCAACTCCCTTCCCCCATCTCCCCCTCCGGCGATGACAAAGGTCAAGGCACGGAGTGTAATTAGGACTAATACATACGTATTACAACAACAGTACTGCACCAAGGGTCGCATAATCATCTGGCCAAGTATTGCACCAGGTATTGCACTGAAACCGAAACGGAGTTATTGGCTTTTGGGGTCGCCGTGTGATCTATTGGCTGGGTTTCCATGGTATTGTTTCTAGATTTCCTTTTGTTCTTAAACATGACACTACAGAAATTTGCAGTTAGTTTTTTTAAACTTCTGAAGGCGTATTGGTAGAATATTTGTCACGCAACTTCAACCACTTCGTACACTAAGGCCAGTATGGCCAGTGGCAGCGACACCTGTCTTCACGTTTTCACTATTTTCTACTTTATTCTAGAAAAGCTAGGCTTAAGAGTGGCATATTCGTGTTCTCGGTGATCTCATCTATCGACCTAGAATCTAAAGTAACATGCATTTTATCTTCAGTGTCCCTTCAAAGGCCAACTGCCCTCAAAATTCTTACCTTTTGAAAACCTTATTTTCGTACCATCTGCCTAAAAAGACTCCAGGACACAAAATATGACAGCTGAAATGGGTGTATGTGTGGCGCAAGTGGCCGTCAAAAATCGGCGAATATGAAAAAGAAACTGAAAAGAGCGCGGCCATTATAAGTGACGCAGCTGGCCCAGCCGGCGACCGAGCGGCTGCAAGCGGCTGGCCTGCCGGAGGGTACCTGTGTGCAAATTTCCCACTCGCAGCATCCCTAGAAGAAAAGCACCCATCGAAGCTCGACCGGTTGTCGTGGCATGCCAAAGGGAAACGCACCCGGCATGTGCAACGTTGCCTGCGACGGAGCTATTTTGAACGCTTATGACTTATTAACAACGCATTTCACGGGGCTACTGATAGTACGCACTTTGCTTTAACAGTAAAATTGCCCGAGGGGAAATTTGAGTGCAGTTGGCCTTCAAGTCTTTTCCTACCATGACAGCTTGAAAAGTGGAGCAATAAAAAACACAAGCAGTGGCCAGAAACAACAATGGCCTCCAGTGAGCCAATATTCAGAATAGCAGTTTCTAGAATAAGTATTTGGTTTTAACTCTGAGGCTAAATAGTTGTCATCTGAGACATTCTTACAGGTATGTTGTTGAGACGGCCTGGAAAAAGGGGAAGGCGATGAACCTAGCAGAATGCAACAGATGCATGGAACCGGGGGGCCTGTGCTGTCATAATTATTCTGTTTAGAAGGATTGCCGCTGCTGAGGACGCAACAAAGTAGCCCCCTCTCTACCTCGCCTACTCCTTTGCCTCCAACACGCGTATACTACCACGCTTGTCGTACCGGTCTCGGTTTGTGTGGCAGCCAAAGACAGCTTGTATATCAACAAAATTAACAATTAGGGCTGGCATGTCTCTCTGCCATCTTCCTTTCATTTTTTTGTCACGTTTAGGAGCACGTCACAGAGTGCTCAGAGCAAGTTGGTTGCCATCTTCCCAAGTGCCTGCTCTCACTGGCTTTCGCTTTTGTGCCAAAGGTTACAAGCCAATCAGATGGGGTCTTCCCACCGGAGGCTTCCAGCCACTCCTTTTGCAAGCTTTTTGAGTGCATTCTTTGCCTCAAAATTTTCGTATTAAGTCCCTCTGTTTTTTTCTGTTTCATTTGTGGTCCCTTGGCGGCCATTTTGTTGAACCAATGCTGCATTAGTTGCCCTTCTGCACTAAATGACCTTCCCAACCATAGTTGGGAAGGTCATGGTTATTAGTTCGAGTAATGCAACACAGGGAAGGGCATGTGGAAGGGAGCTACGTTTAACTGTTGATTCGAAACACTTGTGTCGTACGTTTATATCGAGACATGTACTCTTAAACATCTCACACATGCCGTCATGCTTTGTCGAAGAAATTTAAGATTTGGAAATGATGCCTGTATGCGTCCCCTCTTTCTTGTGTTGTGTTTAATTGTGCTGATTGCCATGTCTTTTAAATCTGCTTCATCTGAAATGCCGCTACCTTAGATTGTTGCCTTATCTGTAGCGCAGTATTTTATGAATCAGGTTGATTCATAGCATTGTTCCTTCCATGGCTGTTTGGGCAGATGTAAGCTTTCTTTGAAGGTACTGAGAAAAAAAAAATGGGTGCATTAAGGCGGGGGATCTGAATGAATCAGTACCTTTTTTGCCCAGCATGGAGGCAACTATCTTGACCTGAAGCTGGTCGTGGAATGAAAACTCATATGCCGATGTGTACACTGATACCCGATCCCTCCTGAAGTTGTTCACGTGCGTGCAAAGCCAGTTATTTGGGGCCCACACATGCATTTAAGTGGTGGAAGTACCGCAGGGAGCAGCCCTGAGCCCGCTATTTTTTAATGCTATACATGGGGCTTAATTAAAAAGTACAGCGTGGTTCAGTTTCAAAGAACTATCTTCTAATAACTCTCTCTGCCCTAGTACAGCCATGAAAGATGTCCATTTGACAAAAAACAAGTATAATTGAAAAACTTTTTGAGTTTTGCAGTACAGTGATGTAGTTTCAGCAGAAGTGACACATGAGCGGTCAGCACCGAAAACAGTTATCAGTGTGTTAACTGCACGTCAGCGTTGATGCGATACAATCAAACGAAACTAGAGGCTCAACTACATTCGCTAGTTATGTTTCTTGGTGGTTGCTTTGGTTGGCAGCCACTGCTGGCACCAACAAGATTCGATGACTTCTTCCATGAAAACGGGCTGGGGTGTCATCACTACCTCATCGGTATTCTTTCATATCTAGATTGTTTGCTTAAAGTATGCCATAAAACTAGTATTGTTGTTAACGAGAAAACGCAGTCTTTCGTGGTTTTTTTAAAGGTGGTTCCCCTTTGACCTCTCTGTGGTGGGGTGGATGATGGTTTTTTTTTTCTCTGCTGTGCAGGGTACGAGGTGGACCTGCTGAAGCTACTGGAGAAGGTCACCAACGGGAGCGTCGTGGAGATCAGCGAGACAGGTGTGCTGCCAGCAGAAAGTTATTGAGACCGGACTTCAAATGGCTTGTGGTTATCAGCATTCTTAACCTCGTTACAACTTTGGGAGTTTCTTGTCAGGTTGCTTTTTTCACAAATCAGAAAGACGTTTTACTCTCTGCCAATTGGAACATGTAGTGAAAGCCAGTGTCAAAACTTTGACCCTAAAAAAAAAAAAAAGGAAGAGCGGGAAATTTTCAGGTAAGTTGAGATTAGGAGGTCTTGTTGTATGGTTAGCATGAAAAATGCAGTAAGACAGAGTTTAGGTTGTTTTGTTGCTTCTGCAACCTGCAAACACGATTCATGTGTCTTGTGGCTCCTTCGGCCATGACTGTAGAGTTGACCAGGTTGGTGCAGGTTGAGCGAATCAGTCATTGGGTGGACTTCAAGGGCAATGTGCCTTGTATTTGTGGAATCCTGTTGATATCTGCTTTAGGTGCAGGATGTGAAGGGTACTGTCAGCATGGTTTAGCGAGGGTTGAATGAACATTGTAAAAAAAAGAAGATAGCCAATGGAACATGAAGCGAGACAAATGTAACCGTTTATTTTTAGCCATGCTTTCATTGGCTCATAGAGCCTTGTATACTGGCAAACAATGTAAGCCATAAGTAACATAGGAGTTTTTTTGTTTGTGTGCGCTAATTTAAATGAAACCACAACACGTTATATCCTTTTTTTAAGTTACGTGCCACTTCCTTGGTCTTGGCAGTTGTCTAACTGGGGGGCTTGCTTTATGTTCAGTCTATCTTTAATGCACTACAGCTTTAGTCATATGACCTTGTAATTGGGTGTAGGAAATGTGTCGAGCTGCTAAATGCAGCTTTTTCTTGCACCTCCTTGTGTTCCTGCTAACAAGAAATAAAAAAAACTCTCATGCCTATGTCTACACTTATGCTTGCATAGAGGAGACCCGATCCCACCTGAAGTTGTTCCTTTGCTTGCAAAGCCAGTCGTTTAGGGCCCACATACCCAGTGGTAGTACCGCAGGGAGCAGCCCTGGGCCCGCTGCTTTTGATGGTGTGAGTTCACTACCACCACTATGCAGGCACCCGGCTGCGGTACCGGCCGGGCCTCCTCTGGGGCGGTGGGCCGGTGGAGCACGAGTGCAACACCGAGCGTGGTGTGGGCTACTACCTGGAGGCCCTCCTCTGCCTGGCCCCCTTCTGCAAGAAGCCTCTGGACGTCGTCCTCACAGGCGTCACGCACCACCCACTGGACCCGTCGGTAAGGAGGACCCTGCACGCGTCTTCTGCTCTGGCGAGATTCCATTCCTTTGTGGAGCGAATTGCACCCCCTAGAATTTTGCATAGTCTGCTGTACGAAGGGTTCGTTTTGGGATGAAAGCCTTGGGCAGACAGCACACCGGTCGACCGTAGAACCCCCTCAGTGTAATAGCTGTTTTTAAATACGATAGTCTTTCTTGGGCTATTTAAACGCAGAAATTTTGATCTGTCTGTTTGCCTGTGACTCGATTCAGCTACCCGGCCAAAATGAAGCACAAACTGCGTAATATGTATTCTCATATACTTACAGCCAAATCTAAACGTCTAAGTCCGGTGTCAATGTTCATACTTGTCAACATTGTTGAACAAGAACAAGATATTGCGCAAGTACAGTTGAACCTCGCTACAATGAAACTGACGGAACCCGCGAAAAAATTTTGTTCAAGCAAAACTTTCATCCACCAAAGGGCAAGAAAAATACCCCGGTACATTATCCGTAACAAATTACTGCATAATACAACGTTTAGAAAAAGGAGTGACGCAAAATTACGTGGTGTTTATTCGGATAACAAACGTACCAATGGTTATCTCTTTTACCCACAAGTAAACAGCTCGCATTATGGTGGGGAAGGGGGCCCCGACCCCCTGGGGCCCCGACACGGTTTCTTGGGGTAATCCGCCACCATTTCTTTTCTGGGCACGTGGTACCCCCCAGGTGGATGCCCTGAAGCAGTCGAGCCTGCCGGTGCTGGGCCGCTTCGTGGGCCCCGCCTTCTCCTCCTCCCTGGAGCTGTCGGTGGAGCGGCGGGGCGTGCGGCCGCTGGGCGGTGGCCGGGTGCGTCTGCGGGCGCCCGTGTGCCGGGTGCTGCGTCCCGTGCGCCTCCTGCGGCCGGGCAAGGTGAAGCGAGTGCGCGGCTGGGCCTACGCGGTGCGGGTGTCGCCCACAGTCGCCAGCCGTGTTGTGGCCGCGGCCAAGGGCGTCCTGCTCGACTTCCTGCCCGACGTGTACCTCTACACCGACCACACGGGCGGACCAGCGGCCACCAGGTCGGGACGAGCACGGTTTTGAGGCTGGTTTTTGTAGTAAGCTTTGTGAGGCGTTTTCTTCATGGGCTGACTTGAAGGAAAGGCTGACGATGATGAGCGGTTGCAAGGGCGGTTCTGATGGGTTTTGTAAGGATTTCATTTTTCATGTGCTAACTTGAACAAAGTGGATCCCTAGGGAAGGCAAGCGTGGCAGGGGGCAGCAGAAAGTTAGGTGGGCAGATGAGATCAGGAAGTTTGCAGGGATAAATTGGTCGCAGTTAGCACAGGACCGGTATAATTGGAGGTCTATGGGAGAGGCCTTTGCCCTGCAGTGGGTGTAGACAGACTGATGATGATGATGATGATGATGAGCTTTAACAAAAGCCACTGAGAAAAAGTACAAGGGTTGCCTAGATTGTGTGCAGGTTGCACTTTAAACAAAGGCATGGTATAAAACAAAGGCAGACAAGAAGGAACACGGGCACTTGGCGTAAGCAGTGCGCAGTAAAGACTTCTGTAAGCACTGACTTAAGGACTGTGCGAACCAAATATGGTTCAGCCAACTAGGCCAAATGGCAGGTGTCACTTAAGGATGCTTAAAATTTTCTAAGGACGTGAAGTTAAAAATGTAGTTGGACCTTGTGTTGGTCTGCTGTTTAACGTTCTGTAAATTTCATGCTGCATTCGATGGGACACTGCCATAGCTTCATCCATAGCCACTTCATCCCAACAGCGGCTAGGGCGAGCAGAATTTTAATCTGCTCTCCCCTCCTTTGTTGTGGCATACTTTTTTCGGTCTTCCCTCGCCTATGACTAGGACCTGGTGCGTCGTCACCAACAGAGATGGGGAATGAAACTCTCAGCCTGCACAGCAGTGTATACTGGGCAGGTCCAGAACATCCTTCTGTTCTTTGCACTTTCTCAGAACCCTCCTCTGGGACTGCCGTTTCCATTTTGTGGTGCGTGCTCCATTTTTCTGCGTGATCCTGTGCACCAGACGTCAATTTTCTGTACCTCATATATTTCATGCAACATAGACATCTATGTCTTTGCCTCAAAAAACTTATTGTTGTGCCGAATGTACAGGCGTGGCCAGTGTTAGAGGTAACACAGAGCGCATGGCCGCACTCCACGGGGCGCCACGGCGGGCGCCGCGTGAAGTATTGCGGTGGAAGCGCAATTGGTGCCAGAGGCGGAGTTAGCTGTACGTCAACTGCTATGGTTCCTCCTACTTCCCCGCGAGCAGTGGAACCTAGATTGTGGGTGTGCTTTAGAGTACACAAACCCTCTAGCAATGGTGTGCCATCAGGTAGTATTCTAAATCAGTTATCAAAACGCGCAAACACATTGTACGCAAAAATTTTTAAATGCATCTGTTACTGCTGAAAGATCCTTTTCGTCACAGAGGGTCGGTTTCAGCATTTGCATGTTACGTAAAAATTTTTAATGCTTGTGGCATCTCCACAGCTTTCTGGTACTTGTGGCTGTTGCGTGACATACACCTAAGGTTTACAAAAATCAGACCATTGCCCAAAGATTGCGTGGGATAAGTCAAAAAAGGTTTACCCCTGCCCGGTGCTCTCACTCTGAACCATACAGGGTCCACTAGTGACCCTTTTGCTGAAGTACATTGTGTGATCGTACGACGCATTGGCATGTGAGGCTTTCTGGTTCGTATTTGTGGCAGGAATTCGTGCCCTGCCTAGGCACTCAAAAGGCATAGAATCTGCCAAGCTTTTGCGGAGAGTACCCAAGTGTTAGGCCCAAAATCCTAGCGGCACCTGGGGCAGCTGACAAGAATTTGTCGGGTCTGTGCGATTCCGCCTGCACCTCTTGAAACACTTCATTGTATAGTCCGATGCCAGTTCTGCCAACCTGTGGGAACAGTTGAACCAGCCCAGCTGTTTTTCTTCGCCCTATCGGCAAGGAGTGGAGGCAAAGCCACGAACCCGCCTTTTGCTCGTCTGCACTGCCTGTGACTTGAACGGTGCAGTTTAGTTGCCACGATCTGCACTACTGAAATTATTGGCGGGATGGGGGCGAAAAGCAAAAACGCTCGGCGATCGCTAAAGATTCCCAGGAGGTCAAAATTAATCCGGAGCCCTCCATTATGGCTCGTCTCATTGGCTGTGTTGTGTCGGCGCGTTAACCCCTACAATCAATAAAATAATGGCGGAGTGTCTGCATGTCCAGAACTGGTTCACCTGTGCAGATGAATTGAACAGATCCTGCATTGAACAGTGTATTGAACAGGTGCACGTTGCGCGTTGTGTCTTGTCAAGGGTGACCCCAGAGGAGGACAAAGTGCTGCTGGCATGCCGTAGTTATCCCTCTCGTATGTGTACACCTCATGCAGGAGCCAGGTTGCGTTGAGCGGAGAACCCTTGTTGGCCGACTTTATTTTGAGGAGCGCAAGAGGGGCTGAGCCTGGTGATTGTTGGAGGAGTAAGTCGGTGTGGTGTTCCCTATCTGCAGGTCCCCCGGCTTCGGCCTGTGTCTGGTGGCCGAGACAACGGAGGGAGCCTTCCTGTGCGCAGAGGCCATGTCAGAGCCGCCCGGGGCCGAGGGGGGCCCCAGCGTGCCCGAGGAGGTCGGGGAGCGGGCCGCACGTGCGCTCCTCCGCGAGATCTACAGGGTGAGGGCAGATCGCTAAGCCCCAAAGATGCATGCTTAATTTGCTGCATTAGAGTCGATCACCTTCGAGATGTGTGTCTCAGCCTGCAGGTCTCGATTCCAGTGTTGCCCGTTTCCTGCGGTTCTCAGGGAAGTTGTTCTGACAACACTCTACAGTAAAATCTCGATGATACGAATCTCGCGGGACCGCGGAAAATATTCGTACCATCCGAAATTCGTATGAACTACCACGAACCAAAAAATTGAGCGCCACTAAAAAAAGTTCTCGTTTATTTCTTTTCTTATTTTCGCGTGAAGACATCCGTGATTTTTTTCTGCTTTATTTTTTACCCTCCATGTTGCCGAGTGGTCCTTTCTGGACTTCTGTCTCCTCACTCGTGGGGCCCAAGCTCACTACAGGAGTGTTTTTGCATGCGATTCGTGCGCGTTGGTGTTGCGCGCGATATTTTTCACGCCCTCGTTGGTGATTCCGCACCCGTGGTTGCCTGTGCCCCGGTCAGAAAATGACGTGCGATGCGCGTGGCAGTGGGAGGAGCCTGACAACTTGCACTAATTGGAAGAAGTGCGCCTCATGGCGGCAGTTTTGAAGTGCTTGAGACAGACGGCTGGCTGTGCTGAAGATGTTTAGGCTTACCAGCCCGGCAGATATTTGATAATGAGCACTTTCACTAGCGGCGTGGATGATGTTTTATAGCACCGTTTTCGCCCACATTATTAGTTGATTTACTGCACAAAAAACTTAGCGGAATTTTAAAGAACGGTTAGTAGTTGATTTACTGCACAAAAAACTTAGCGGAATTTTAAAGAGCGGTTAGAAGCGGTCGCTCAAGCACCCCGCACCACTTCATGACCGAAGCTGCTGCCATGTTGCCGCGCCCCGCGCAGCATGTGGTTGGTTTCGCGGCGGTGTCAGCGCGCCTGTGGAGTGCGTGGTGCATTTTCGCGAGGAGAAAACAACAACTCTGCTGTTCCTGGAGAAAGAGCGTCAAAGAGGGGAGAGAGAGCCCGTACGTCGCTGTCGCTTGCTCGCTCGGCAGTCTGGCGCCTCACGGGCTCATTCGTATCATCTGCCGGGCCGCGCAGGTCTGCTCGTAAGGGCCGAAATTTTTCCCATTGTAAAAAAAAAATCACCCACAAAAGTATATTTAAAAATTACCCGTGTACTGGCCACACCGCTGATTCTTTTAGAAAGTTGGCCTAGGTATCTGAAAATTCAGAAGTAGTCTTTCCTTAAAATTTTTTGAGAGGGAGGGGCAAAACAGGGCAGCCGTGCCGAAAATTTCTGGTAGCAAAAGCGAGGCCTTTGAGATCAACACTGGTGACAGTGGCCACGGCCTCAAAAGCACAGACTTCTCCGGTCAAGGAGTAGCCAAGAATAGCCAGAGCCAGTGCCTTCACCAGCCTGTTTGCACTTCTCGTTTTTTTCTCATGCTCTTTGTCGTCAGCCATGTGCAGTCCTTCTCGTATGCGGTGTGTGTCGCCCTTCTTTCATTGTTCCCCAATTTGCCTCCGCAAGTTTGCCGAGGTTGCCACTTCTGAATGGGCAAAAACGTGAGCTATACCACCACTTTCCAATTTAGAGTGGTTGACATTGCAAAACAGAACAGAAAACGAATGGTTTTTCAGAAGTTTCAGGTTGACGAAAGATGTGTGCGACGATGGGGCTCCCAAGAAGGTGAACTTAGGAAAACGTATGCACAGAGGTGCACTTTCCAAGGCAAGGTCAGTGTGTCCCCAGAGATAATACTAGTAGCAGAGATGCGGAGCAACGGCTATGCAGTTTCTGTGGAGATGCTGCGTATGAAAGCGAGTAATGCAGTTCAGTAAAGGTAGATTTACGAGAAAAAAAGAACACAAAAGCTGTGTCTTTTTCTCTGTGTATGGACCACAACTGCAATTTTCACCCCCAATGTCAGAAGAAAAAAAATCTAGGTGAAGGTGGCGATTGCCCGGAGCAATTCGGCTGCAAGACTGGGTCCGCCCGTTATCTAACAACAACAATACCCCAAGGATGGCCCTGCTGATCTAGCTACTGTGTCCTGGCTGGGGGGGTATGTGTGTAATTGGGGAGGCAGCGTTCACATTGCTACTAAACAGGGCAAGAAACGACAGCACACGGTGCTCACTAACAATTGAAGGTTTGTTGCGCAAGTTGCTCTAAATGTGCTAAGAAATTACTACATATACAGTGTAGACCACTTATAACAGATGTTGTGGCAGCTGCGAAAAGCCACACCATAAGCGGTACTCCCGAAGCCCGCAATAATGTAACTGCCAAGGAAAGCCAAAAAAATTAACTTTTGCGGGAATTTTGTTGACGCGAGAATGAAACATACATGACATAAAAATCACCCGCAAACCGAAAATTTATTTGTGAACGCCAGTTATATTACTTTGTGAGCCTTACCTCGCAGCAGCTTCAAAGATCAGCTCTCACGCTACAAGAAGTGGTTCACTGCTAGTCGTCGTGCGCACTTAAGAACTATTGAATCGTGTCAAACGCATCTAAAACATCTTGCAGGTTTGCCTTTGCTGCGCGTTTTTCTCTTTGGTCCTCGGCACCGAGTACCGTATTTTGGCGCACAAAAACCCACCCCTGCATATAATCCGCACCCCCATTATCAGCCTGCGGGAAAAGAAAAAAAAAGATCCTCGCATATTGCCCGCACATTTGATACAGGAAATGCTGCACCAAAGCTACTGCTCAAGCAACACATCACACACTATGTAGACAGACGAAGCGTATATTTAGCAAGTAGAATGCACTGACTACAAGGTGAAAGTCTCAATTCACTCAGTGTCACTGCTCTCGCTAGAGCTGTCACTTGAGCCGCAGTCTTCACTGTTGTACACAAGGTCATCTTCGGTTCCGTCCATGTTGTTTTTCCTTCCTTGTCCTTGTATGTTTTGCACAATCGCTGCCATGCAAGGCTTAGTCAGTGTTACTGCGTAGGAGCCTCACGGCATAACGCGCATTGCCGGGAAGCTGCACTAAAGGGAAAACCCTGTGTATTATCCGCACCCCTACTTTGCCAATGAAATTTTCGCATTTTTGGTGCGGGTTATACGTGCAAAAATACGGTATGTTGGAGCATGCAACTGAGGTCCGGCACCTTCTGTTCATGAACTTTGCCAGAGAGTGGCAACTGGTTGTTTCAATGCCGTTCACAAAACCAAGTGAGCACCGCTTTGTTGACGCCCATAAAGGCCACAGTCGCCACTTTTGTTTTGCGCACGTGCACCATGAAGGAGTGGCGGCGTTGCATTTCGAAATGGTAGATCAAGCTGCAGACGGCTCCAAACTCTTCACCACTATCTTGCCTTTCGCCACTCGGGCCACTGACTTGGACAATGCTGGCTGCCTTATCTTGGCACGATAAAATTTTCTGCTTTTGGGCTGGCAAAAGCACCGTACTGAGTGCAAACAGGCCGATCGCCACACACACAACGAACGCTTGCATGCACGCTGTTCAGCGTTAGCAGCTAGCACACCCCAAGCCAAAGCCATACCCCGAGTCACCCTGTGTTGCCCCCTGGTGGTGTCGCTGCGAGGCTGCCTCCACGGCCGCCTGCTGCAGTCGTTTCCGTAAACAAATATGGCGGCAGCCATGGAAGTGCACTGTGGCAGAAGTTTCCGCACCGAGTCCGAAAAAAAAAATGCATTTGAGCACTTCTTGGACATTGTTCCCCTGAAATTGTTACATAAATTGCCGACTGGACTTGCGACGTATGAAATACGTGGGCATCTATGGACGTTTGCCCGGGATCCAAAAATATTTCATTGCCACGGGAATTTTGTGCTTGTGGGATTTTGTTACCGCGGGGATTAACTGTACTACACTATAAACAAAACATGCGCTGGAATCCAACCATATCGCACCCTACCTTTCAGTCGTTCTTTTTATGATCGCTCAAACGAACAACACCTAAAAACAGAGATACGGTCTTTATTTCGTCTTTTTTTTTTCCCGCATCAGGCGCTGCTGCACGGTCTTGCAAACCGCGAGTGCGGCTTTAACTTCGTGTTTGTTTTGAGGGATCTGCATTTCTTCGCGTCTAGAAGAAGAGATGCCGCAGAGAAGGAAGTAACCCTGCTTATGCACATGAGACAACGAAATAAGAATGCAAGCCGGAATTTTTTTTTTTTTTTTTTTTTCCCTTCCATTTGCCTTGTGTTCACGATGCCGAAGGCGGTTGCTTATCGGCACAGTGTACAGGTAGGGGAAACCTCCAGCATCGTGGCTTGGCTCGCTATCTCCAGATGTTCGAAAAGGAGGAGAGAGATTGCTTATCTGCACATGGTTCCAATGACAGCTTACTGCGCCCAGTGGGTTGGGGGTGGGAGGCGGAGTAGCAGCTTGCTATTTTCAGAGGTGTGCCAGGGAGGCAGCTGTGGTTATCACGCGAGCGCATATGGAACACGGGAACTAATGGGGCCTTTTTTTATCATTATTTTCTATGTCTAACTTAGAGAACAAAGTGAGCTCGTGATGCTTCGGGTGGCGTAATCCATCTCTCTTCGTTCATCTTTGCGACTCTAAAACAATGCCCCAGCTGCACTGGTCAATCAGCGGACCCGCCTATAAACCGCGCCATAAACGGTAATGTGCTTCGGGCAGCCGTATTATAAGCTGTTCACTTGCGCATTGAGCTCTATGGGAGGCCTACTGGCGGCTAAGAAAACCCGCATTATATCCGCTCCAGCACTATAAGCGGTTATGTGATAAATGGTGTACACTGTAGTATATTTCAAATATAGCAAGTATAGCAACTGCAGTATACTGAAGGATGTACTACATACTATAGCCGCACCGTGTGGTGTCCTTCCTTGCCCTGTTTAGTATTGCTGTTTTGGAATGTCGTGATCTTACACCATCGAGCCCACATTGCCGCCTTAACTCAGAGGCACACTGTCGATCCTAGGGGCCAGGAGACAAGTCTCTTGGAGCCTGATAGGTGACAAGCAGGCGACATTGCTTGTGGTGTCATTCACGGCGGGCCCTTTCCTGTCCCCTCCTATTCCCAGGGTGGCTGCGTGGACTCCATCAACCAGGGACTGGCAGCGCTTTGCATGTGCCTGGGTCCCCCCGACGTCTCTAAGTGCCTCGTGGGACCCCTGACCCCCTACACGTGCGTGGTGCTCTCTCTGTGTTTGTACTCGTGGGTGGCGGTGGTAACTGGTGATGTCATCCCTGCATGAAATTTCTAGTCTTGGGAAAGGTGGCAGAATTACTTGCAGCTGCTGGCGAACATTTACAGTAGAATCTCGATGACACGAATCTTGCGGGACCGCGCAAAATATTCGTATCATCCGGAATTCGTATGAACCAACACAGTCCAAAAGATTAAACACTAAAAAAAGTTTTCTTTTATTTCTTTTCTTACTTTTGCGTGGCGAAATACGTGACGTTTTTCTGCTTTTTTTTAACCTCCATGTCTCCGAGCAGTCTGACTTTCGTCTCCTCGCTTGCAGTGCCCAAGCTCACTATACACTGAAACAGTCAAGGTGTGAACCTCGCGGCCTGTTGTTCCACGCGATTTGTGCGCGTCGACGTTGCGAGTGCGATTTTTTCACGCCCGCGGGGAGATTTCACTCCCCAGGCCGCCTGTGCCTCAGTCAGAAAATGACGCGCAACACACGCAGCAGTGGGAGGAGCCTGACTACTTGCACCAATGGGAGGCGTGCTCCTCATGGCGGCAGTTTTGAAGCACTCGAGACAGCCGGCTGGCCCCGCCGAAAATGTTTAGGCTTAGCACCCCGGCAGATATTTCAGGGGCGCTTTCACGAGCGGCGCGGATGATGTTTTATAGCACCGTTTTCGCCCACATTATTAGCTCATTTACCGCACAAGCAACTTCGTGTGCACCTTGAGCGGCATTTTCAAGAGCGGTTAGAAGCGGTCGTCCGAGCGCCCCGCACCGCTTCGCGACCAAAGCTGCCGCTGTGTTGCCCTCGCCGGCTGCGCCCCATGCAGCATGCGGGGGGTTTCGTGGTGGCATCAGTGCGCGTGTGGAGTGCGTGGTGCTCCCATGGTCGCGACACCATCATCCACACATACAAACTCGCCAACTGTTGATCTGGTAACAGTGTCCAGAAATTCCTGACAGCATACTGCACACTTCGGCAACACCGGTGGTGGCTTCGTTGCACCCCCCATTATCTTCAGTCTTCACGGGCATGCACAAGCCGGAAGATTTGAAGTAATTTCGGGTGGTTTCTTTAGTAACATCTGCCCAGAACCTTCTTTAGAGAAAGTGTTCTTGGGAATCTCCTGTCTCCTGTCGTTCGTCTCATGTAGCCACGGTACTAAAACACCGGGAAACTCGTTTACGCCTTGCGCTGGAGTGTAACGCGTGCTAAAAACACACCGTGACGCTTGTTTACGGCTCTGCTGGAGCGCTTCATAACGTGTACTAAAAAACACCGAGACAATTGTTTACGGTTCACTCTAAAGAGCTTCATGCTTCAAAGACAAGAGACTTTTACCGCAAAGCTGTATACGTCTACCCCCCCAACAGTTTCATCGCCGTGGGTAAAAACACCAAGGCGCCAAGAACACACTTATACACTGCATGCTTCGCTCCTTCCCAGGTTTCACGTTAGTGGAGATGGCCCGGGATTTTTTTTTATGGAGGTGATGTGCTTTTATGATGTCTAATTCCTTAGCTTGCTTATATCGAATTATCCCCTGTATCAAACTGATAGGTGTTTTCTTGCGAGTTCGATGTTACCAGGTATTTTATTATTTTTGCACACCTTTCCTGTGCAGGATCCAGATGCTGCGGCACCTGCGGCACTTCTTTGGGGTGACCTTCAAGGTGGACGGCAACCAGCCCGGGGTGGGCGCACCCAAGGTGCAGCTCACGTGTGTAGGGGTGGGCTTCAGCAACCTCGCCAAGACCACCTCCTGATCTCCACTTGGGCTACTAGACTGTGTTCATAGTATACATCGCACAAAACGATTCTGATTTCCACCCGAGCTGCTGCAGCTGTGTTTCTATTTCGTTGAGAACTTACACACCGCACAAAATGAATGGGAAACAAAGGAAGGGTTGACAGCACATGTGTCATCATTCCTGCCTTCGTTTCGTGTCCATTCTGTGGTGCGTAGATGTTTGTGACAAACCACCAACTTTGTCCACCTGTCCATGTGGAGACTTGCAGCATTTAACTTGCATTGAAAAGGGCGACTGCGAATAATTTGTGCCTCTCTCCCAAATGTGATGGCTGAAAAGAATGCTTTCTGTCTTGCAATGGCTCCAAGTATTCCTGCTTGCTGACAGCAGATAGGGTAACTGACGATCATCAGTAGTGACAATTGTAGTGCGACTACTTTGTTTGAGTATGCAACAGCGATCGTGTTGACGTTAGTAAGAATAAGCAAACTCAACTCAGTTTTAATGCAAAAGCGTTCGGTAACTGTTGTTTGCAAATCTGGCATTCATGGCATACGAATGGCTCACTGCTGAAAGGGTAAAAAGACGGGTGAGTGAATGCTCACAATGATTCCACATTTTTGGGGGAACCTGCTTTAATAAGCAAAGAACCTACAGTCTGTGCCTGTTACGCAAGACCCTTTGAACCTGGAAAAAAATTAAAGCTGTTCCACTCAATGTGAAAGCTGTCGGAAGGCAGAGCAGTGATTCGCCATAATGGGTTGCGCCGTTATCCACTCAGTGCCTACCACCCAATGCTATTCAAATTTCCTGCCTTCGCAGTGCTCGCGTGCTCCCTGCCTGAAACTGCGCCACCAAGGGTTCTGTTCTTTTTGTGCTTTTCCTCCCGCACGTGGCGGCGTTGCGCTGCCACGTTTTTTAGCTTGCTATCGTAAAAACGGACCCAGCGAGTCTTCCTAACTACATGAATGCGGGCACAGCCGGTTAATCATGTATATTGTGCCTCAAATGTACCTACAGTTTTCTTTGCACTAAGCAACGGGGAGATGTAAGGACAAGCGCCAGCGGTTCACGAATTTTGAACGTTTATATGACTGTATAAACTACTTAGCTTTCGAAGCCTCTGGGTTATGCCGCGACGACTGCTACAACGGAACACCGTGTGGCACTACTTGGGTCCAACGAGCGAGCTACGCCAACAAGGCGAGCCCCTAGAGTGCTCTGCACTTAAAATATCGCTGCTCTATCTGAAGTGTAAAGCACTGAAACAGGGACGGGGCTGGGATATATGAGCATCAAGTGGGAACTACGGCCAGTATTTCATATAAATGCTACGCGAAATTAATTCCTTCGGCGTGCCTGTAGCGTCTATGCACATCATTCACATGCCAAAAAAAAAAGCCACCTACTGCGGTTTTCGAAGCCTGGCAGCAATGCTTGGAATAGGCCTAGTGCGCTGGGTCGAGCACCTCGAGGTGCATGCTAAGCTGAGAGCAAGGAAAGCAAAAATGCAACTAGGAGCCACTAGCAACCAGGTGTGAAAATTGGTCATTTACAGCAAAATTAGCCAATGACATTTCAAGCACTTCATGCTGGGGTTGGTTTACTTGAAACTCTTTCGTCAAACCATTTAAATTGCTGCCTAACATTCCCCGAGACTGCTACTGCAACATTTTAATGATCATGTTGTGCTAAAGGAGCTGATGCAAAATAATCTGATGAAATACGTTTGTGAAACTGAAAGCTAGATCACTTGAAGGTTGCATGGCCAGCGGCAGATTGCACCTGATTAACTGAAACCATCACTCTGCTTGAGGCAATTTTTACCTTTCTCGCTAAGTGGCAACGATGCATGCATGGAAGTAATAGATGCGAAACTTCAGTGAACCTCACCACTTTATTGCACAAAATATTGTGTAATGACAGCAGAGTACCTCGAACCACATTAAAAATGTGGTTCCAATCCGCGCTCTGAAGGTGGGTGCACTGCAAAGTTGTACGCGACACCAACAAGGATTACCCATGTGACGTCACTTGAATTCACACTTGTGGCTCTACAAAGAGTGAAACCAGATGCAAGGGAAATGTACTTAACCACACTCTTTATTACTTACCGACAACATTCACGTTTGCTTCTTCAGGCGTCTTTACTTCCTGTGGTCTACCCATGGTAGCCTGGAACGAACTGAACGAGTTGCTGTACCGGTCTCCGCGTTTATGTATGAAAGTGTGGTGACGTCACTATGCTGGTGGGTACTTTTGCACTCGGAGTAGCTCACGCAACCGTAATCGTTACTGGGAAACACACGCGGGGAGAAGGAATGTGCTTCGCATTATTTGCAGACATTGTTATCATACATTATGTGGTTTGCACTTCACACGAAGGCTTTGAACGAGTGCAGGTGATGGATTTGCCACTGTGCTCTTTGAGTACACCATCTGTCTCCCCATCTCTTCATGCAGGTGTAGCTTAGTTGGTAAGACGACAGGCTTTTGCTCCGTTTCTGTATTCTGGTCCAGGTTCGCTTCCTGGCGGTGCCAGTAATTTTTTATTTAGCCTGCTGTTTTCTGCTGATGATGCCACAAAAATTTTCTTGGCTGGTAGAAGTATACTGCTTCACAGTAAAAAATTGCGCCCACCTCCCCGCGAGGGGAACCCTGTGTAGATGCGATGCATCGTGGGGTTCACTTGGTGCTTCCGTTGGATTGATTCTGAAATCACGTGAAACGTGTCGGGAACGCGTATGATTGTAATTATGTTTTAGTGGCGAATCTTGGTCAATCTCTCTAAGTGGTATGCTTGGGGCTTTGCTGTCGCAATGACCTTTACTCCATCATTGTTGCTGTAAGTGGGAGCTTCTTTTCTTTTATTGCAAGTGTTAATCATTGCCCCTTCATGCGTTGTATCAGTAGCATCTTGACGTAGTTAGAATAAGTCAAGGATATAAGGCGCGTTCGTAGCATTTCATTCTGTCTCGGTTTTGTGGTGCAGTGGGAAGA
Organism: Haemaphysalis longicornis; assembly: GCF_048455015.1. NCBI lineage: Eukaryota > Metazoa > Arthropoda > Arachnida > Ixodida > Ixodidae > Haemaphysalis > Haemaphysalis longicornis. The sequence continues at coordinate 47,933,810 of NW_027526445.1, forward strand.
GCACCATGTACCTCGCGTTCTGCCCACAGGGTCGTGGGATCGAAACCGGGCGCCGCTAACTATTATTTTTTTTTTATATAGTGTAGGGGGAGGGGTGTGGACGGACAACAACGCCGTATGGAGGGACAAGGCGAGTGAATGAGATGCAGTCGCATCTAAAAGATACCCAACCTCTGGCTGAGCTACTTTTCACGTTGGAAGGCTTTTTTCTTGATTGTTGCTGGAGTCATGTTTTTTTGGTGCCATTGTTGTCTTTGACGGCAAGTTGACTATCTGCTTAAGAGGCCCATTCTCGGGGCAATGTCGGCGGGTTTTGCGGTGTTCAGCAGCTAGTGATGCGGCTGCCGCCGGTCACCACGTCGCGTGGAGGTGCTGGTGCCAGGTCGCTGTGCAACCAATCAGCAGAATATGGCATTGCTGCACCATGGCCTCCGCAATAGGCTGCCGGCAGCGCACCGTTACTCCGGCCGTCCCCCAGCAAAAAACATGTAATGCGGCTCACTCCGCAGCGTGCCACAAGGTGGCGGTGTTAAGCTGATGGTTTGGCCGCTCGCTAGAGGGAAATCTGGCGCCACTGTCTAGGGGAGCTACGCTACAGCGAGCATTCCGTTATAGTGGTTCTAGCCACCATAGTTCCGTCATGTACCGGGTAGCCACATTCCACTTGTCCTTGGCATGGCTCATGAACAGGCTGAGAAGGTGGCTCTGGCTGCAAAAACGCAACAGTACTACTGTAGAAAGTTCATCAAATTTGTTTTGTTGTTATAAAATTGAACCTCCAAAACGATTAACTTGTCTGTGATTACAGTGGAATCTCGGTGATACGAATTCGGTTGATACGAATTTCGTTGTGATACGAATTTTTAAAATTCCCCGGCGAAAATGCATTGTATGCAATGTAAAAAAATTCGGTTGATCCGTACGCATTTATCACCCGGTGCGGGTGATACGAACACGGGAGCCGCGAGCAGACGACTGCGGCGTGGACGGGAGGCGGGAGTGTTGGTGTGGCCGTGCGCCCTTGGTTGCGCGCGGGCACAAAAGCATGGAGCGTGAACCGCATGGAGCGTTTTCTGCTCGCGAAAACGCGCCGCGCACGCCACAGGCGCGCTGACCCTGCCGCGTAAGCACCTGCACGCGCCGCGGCCGGCGGCGGCAACATGGCGGCAGCTTCGGCCGCGAAGTGGTGTCGGGAGCTCGAGCGACCGCTTCTAAGCGCTCTCTAAAATATCGCTCAAGGCACGAACGAAATTGCTTGAGCGGTAAAGGAGCTTATAATGTAGGTGAAAACGGTACTATAAAACATCATCCGCGCCGGTAGTGAAAGCGCCCATTCAATATCTGCTGGGGTGTTAGGCCTAAACATCTCCGGCGGGGCCACCGGGCTGTCCGGAGCGTTTTCAAACTGCCGCCATGAAGAGCGCACCTCGCCATTGGCGCAAGTCGGCAGGCTCCTCCCACTGCCGCGCGCGTCGGGCGTCATTTTCCGAGCGAGGTAGCATTTGTCGCGGGGGCGAAAATAATGCGCGCGCAACGCCGACGTGCACGAATCGCATGCGGTTCGCGTGCGCACGTCGCGTCGAAGGTGAGCACGCGTTCTTTTGACTCTCGCGTTGACGATTCGGGCCGGCACCGCGGCGCCAGCCTCTGCTGGGGTGGTACCTCTGCCCACGGCCGGGCTAGAGCATCGCCTCCTTTAACTAGTTAAAGGTGGCGATGGCTAGAGCGGCCGCGTGCGCACGTTGTTATCGACACAGCGGTGCGTCGCCGCCCTACCCCCCGCCGTGCTCAGCCTTGGTTGCCGCCAACGGCAGTGAGAGGAGCCTCATGAGTCATGACTTGCGCCAATGGGGAGACGTGTGCCTCATGGCGGCAATTTCGAAGCGCTCGCAGCCGCTTGCTGGGCCACCTCCGCGGCGCATATTTGGCGCGGATGATATTTTATAGCGCAGTTTTCTCCCACTTTATGGGCTCTTCCCCGCATGAGCAATTGAGGTTACACCTTGAGCTGTGTTTTAACAGAAGGTTACAAGCGGTCGCTGAACTACTTGCACCTCTTCAGGGCAACAGCCGACGCCATGTTGCCGCCGCATGTCACATGCGCGGCACTATTCCATTTTTTCTCGTTTTCTGATGATACGAATTTTCGGGTGATACGAATATTTTTGCCGCCCCTTGAGATTCGTATGACCGAGATTCCACTGTATGTACAAGCTTCTTGCACGATGAACAAAAAAAGAATGTTACCCTTTTTTGTTGATTTTGGCTTCGAGACAACAAAGAAGCCATATGGCGAGCTAAGCCATGCAGGTGAGGAACGTCGCTAGCGGCAATGGCGCCGCCCACAGAATAGCCCGAGCACTAAGCCATTCGGCACCCAGCAACACTGTGCACTGCCATCATGAAGGAAGCGAAAACAGCGAAAGGCAGCAACCGCAGGGCAGTTAATGTCCGCTGCAGGGTAATACTGGCATGTGCTTCTCGTAAAGTTGTTTTTCCCATAACTGGGTGGAAAAATACCCTTGCTGCTCTTCCTTTTACTGCAAAGCGGTATGTCTACACCCCCCCTGTTTTCATTCCAGTATCATTGATTTACTTGGCGCCGCTCCGGGGCTCCTCCTCACCCCGCTGACACCTCTATCGCAACTATTTTCCCCCTCGCCTCCACCGATGCCCCTTTGGCAAGTTGCGCCGTCAGCAGCAAACGGCGGTAGTGCGGTTATCAGACGATTGCGACAAATAAACAGAAGCATGGATGGGCGTAAAAAATGCACTGATCATTACTACACTCCCTAATATGAAATTTGTGTGCAGTGTGAGCTGCAGTCTTCTCGGTCATGGCGCATTTCTGCTGCCTCTCAAGGAGTGTTCGCGTCATCAGCGAACGTACGGCGGCGTGCGCAACTCTGCTGCTACCTCGCTGTGTGCCGCTGCCGGCGGCCAGCATGTTGCAAATCGTGTTTGAAGCTCCCGCGCAAATGTCGCGTGGTTCGGATTAGCCCCGCACAAGGGAGCAGCGAGCATGATGTTGCATATGTGTTTGAACCAAGGAGGTTGGTTTGAACCTCCCGCACAAACGTCACGTGGTTTGAATTAGCGGAGAATGGAACAGCGTATGGGGAAAGTGTCAAGGGAAGGGCGCTCCTTGTTGGCGACACATGAAACGTGTTACGGAAAGGCAGTGAGAGAGATGACGCCGTAGCCGCACGTGTCGTAGTCCACCTCACCTTTTTCAAGACGCTCCTCTCCGTTTTGTTTCTTTCGCTGCTGCTGCATTCGCTCTCTCGGTTACGCGGACAAACACACTCCACTCCCGCAATGCCCACGTAACGGCTGCGAAAGGGCTGTCCCCTAAAACGACAGAAACCCGCCGCCGCCGTTTCCACTCAAATTCACTTCGCCAAGTAGCTGCGAATCCCTCCCGGCGGAAGAGAAACTTCCCCAGTTGCAATGCCGGCTTGAGCGCATATTTCTTTTTCAGCTTGGAACGCCTTTTGAGGGATCTTTTCGCCGGTGTATTTCATGCCTAAGTATGCGCCATCACAGGTTGCCGGTTTATGGGTGCACGGTTTGCGGATAGAAAAAGGGGGGTGGGCAAGCACAGCTATAGTTCATATCACAAGCTAGCTGCAGCACTGTGGACGCTACATTGTTATCAATAGTGCGCCCACTGAGGGCGCCTAATCCGCCGTGAAGGGGGTCCTGAAAGGACATTCCCTTCTCCCCTCTCGGCAAGTGGCACCGCAAGGCCCCGGCGCCTTTTGTCGCTTCCTTTGCGGTGAGAGGCGCCCTGAGGGGGACAACAATGTAGCCTCCACAGTGCTGCACCTAGCTTGTGATATGAACTATAGACTTCATGGCACTACCGATGAAACGCCGGTTGTGCTGTTATTTAGATGTCGAAAATACATGGCTCAATGCGGTTAGTCGGCTGTCCTCCTTGATCGAGTGGTTCGGATGTGGGTTGATGTGTTACACCTTACACACACAGTAAGATGCATACGAGGGTGAATGAAAATGGACAGCCACATGCTTGTACGCGAGAATAGAGCTCAAATGCTTCCAGATTTTAAATCGTTATGGGACGGATGCATGCCGTTCGTTTGGAAGAAGAACAGCAAGAATCGAAGTGTTGGTCCAAACACAAGCGCGAATGGGTGCAAATACAACGGAAAGCTGCTGGCACCGCCATTACCGCCTCAAGTTCAGCTCGTAGAGTAGCGGAAATCCCTGCCAGATGAACAGCAATTTGCCCGCTGGGACGCCGGCGTGAGCCAATATGACTTCTTGAGAGGGCTTTCAGGGAATATTTTCGACGGCGTCTGTCACTACCAAGCATGCGCATATGACCGGCTGCTGGTTTATGCGTGCACAGGTTTCTAGTGAATAATAGTGAAACGGATGGGGCGTGCCCGCTTTGCCATTGGTGGTGAGATGTTTTGAAGCTAGAGCCTCAAGCACGTGGACGAAAGGCTGACAGTTGGCACTAATAAAACCTCAGTGGAAGAACAATGAGAATTGAGCAAATTGCATGCTAAAGCCTGGAAAACGTCGATGCCATTATATTGTCTTGAGCCCCACTGCCTTTGGCACTTCTGAAACCTCTACTACAGCTGTTATACACTTGTTCATTTCTTTTTATGTGCGATAGTATGACAACGTGTTGAGCTTTTTTGTACAGCTTCTGCTGCAAAAAGTCAACCAAAGAGGGCATGCCATGCTGTGAAGCTAGAAAGTTTGAATGTCATGCGGCAGAGCCAACTTTTACTGCTCTATTATTCCCAAATTTTTAACAATAAAAGACATTGAACACTTTGAATACGATAAAAATGTGCTGCAAAAGAATAGCAAACAGTATTGGCAAAGTATTCAACATTTCAAAAATTTCTACACCTCTACTTTATTCTCCTGTATTTTCTGCGCAGACGAAAAATATCTGTAACACGCAGCGAAAGACTTCTGTCACATTAAAAATATATAAAAGTACAGGTGAGGCAGTTTTGGCCAAAGTAGATATCACCTAGCCAGCAGGGGTACAGAAATGTTCTTCCAAGGCCTTGAGACCTACAGTTACTTATCTTTAGCTGGCCACGATTGAATGTACGGTGAGTTAGAAGCATTATTTGGCCGACTTTGTTGAGAGCCGCGTGGCGTCAACTGTGCTCATGCAGCTTGTGAAATGAACTATCGTTAACATGCTTTCACGGGAACCATAGCCCACGTTATGACCGTAGAAGTCATGTAGAGTCCGCACAGTTGGTTTCCACAGTTTCTCAACACGCATGTGGTTAGATACTAAAACGGACGATTGGGCGAGGGAAGAAATGTGGTTAAGGAAACAGGTTTAAAGTTCAGTGATGTACAACAACCACGTTATGCACAATGGTATGTTCTGTTACTCTGGGCCTCCAGCCTAATGTTAAAAGAAATGTGGCATTCATATTGTCATGGCATGGCCTGTTGCCCGCGCCTGGCCACAAAGAATAAAAGAGTGCCTCGTGGAGCAACCAACTACGCCACGTACTGACGGAGAAGGGAGACACTTCTTCCTGGAGAATGTAGTCCTTCGTCATGGTGCTCCATTCATCGTCATCACGGATACGGAACGGCATTCATGGCCCAACTTGTCTGAACAGTTATGACGCTCAGCGGTACAGCAAAGCCCGCTTATATCGAACACGGATATATCGAATTATTGCTTATATCGAAACCTTGTACAATTCCGAGTGATTTCGCTCACAATGGAAAAATCGAACTCTCGCGCACTGGATTTTCGCTCTCCTTAGGCATGCGGCAGGCGTTCCCGTTATACATCGGCGCGCCGCGGTGGCGCGCGAGCTGGAGCGCGTCCAAAGCGGCCGTGGAAGATTACCTCTATGCGTGGAAGAGCGGACCAGCTCCACGCATGCATGCCGTTGGCGCCGAAAGCGCCACATTGGGCGCTGCGGGCTGAGGTGTCACCGATCTTCAAGTCCGCGCCACTCGCTGCCCGAACTTGCCCGGTTCGCTGGGTTCGCCGTTATTCGCCCGTATTGCTTGTATCCATAGTTGTCCCCGCTCTTTCGAAGACGCCGAGGTCTCCGTACAGCTTCAGAGCACGAGCAAAGCCGTCGCTGCCGTGGCCCTGCTACGGCGATACTGCAGTGCCATTAAGGGCACTGTGCTTGTGCTTGTAGACTGTTTAGATACCGTGGAGCAAGCGGTCACCAGCAACACGTTGCGCTCCAAGATGCAGGCTACACTTACGCATTTCTTCCACCCAATAAATGATTGTTTTCTTTCCGAGAAAGTGTCGTATCAATAGTGAACTGCAGGGTGGTAAGAGCTCAGCGTTAGCTCGCGACTCCGTCGGCAGGATTGCTCTCATGTAAGATTTTTTTTGCTTCACTTTCTATATCGAATTTTTGCCATATCGAACTATTTTGCAATCCTCACGCTGTTCGATATAAGCTAGCTTTACTGTACTTCTCACAGGAGAACTACATGCTTACCATCCGCAAACGAATGGACTGACCGAGTGGATGAACAAAACAATCGCCGACATGCTGTTCATGTATGTAGACGTCGAGCACAAGACGTGGGACGCCATCTTGCAGTATGTAACGTTCGCATACGCTACGGCACCACAGGAAACGACGCGAATGACTCCATTTTGTGTTCTCTACGGTCGTGACGTAGCCACAATGCTAGACGCGATGCTGCCCCACGTTGAAAATGATGATGACTGTTGTGCCCAAGAGATCACGCAGTGCGATGAAGAGGCAAGACAGCTAGCCCGTGTCGGCATCAGGAACCAACAGCACCGCGACGCAAGCCACTAGAATCTGCGTTGCAGGCACACGGAATTCCAGCAAGGTGAAGTTTGGGTATGGACACCCCTCAGACGCCGCGGGCTCTCCGAAAAGTTGTTGAGAAGATACTGCGGACCTTACAAAGGGTTGAGACGACTAAGCGACGTTACTTACGAGGTCGTACCATCCAACCATGTTTTCCCGGCACGTCGCCAGCCTCGACCAGAAGCGGTTCATGTAGTTCGCATGAAGCCTTACTACACAAGGTAACATTCTGTAATTGCTTTCTGGTTCCATTCATTGTCGGGCTAAACGATTGAGATCAGGGGGATGGCAACCCCCAAGACCTTTTACCGCCACCGTTGCAATTGAGGGCACCTTTTCAGGTGGTGGGCAGGTTTCACCCTCTCGGTTGTCCCCGAGAGTCTTGCACCGGGCATGGGACACAGCACCGGCGGCCATCATGGGACACAGCACCGGCGACGGACACAGCACCGGCAGCCTGGACCCTATGTTCTTGAACCGGGAGAAGGGCTCCGGCGGCCTCCAATACGACAATGGGCCAAAGGAGGTAACCCGCTGAAGTACGGACACTCTTAGCCTACGGGGACGCACAAGGCACCCAACGTTTCCCGGCGGTACCACGAGGAGGTAGTGCCCGAGTGGTCTGGCTCTCCGGCTTCCTATTACCTTGATTACCGGGGTGCGTAACCACCTAAATAACGCAAAACAAACCTGCGTAATACCTCAGAATGTCCGACTCTGGATATTTCAGCATCCTCAGGTTGTCTAGATCTTATCCTCAGCCAGTCCAATCGGGGTCCGTTTGTCCGTCCAGCGTACATCCTTAGAACGTCATCAAAATGATGCCGCTGGACAATTTTCATACACTAATGTTCTTTTTTCTTAGTGTGAAGTTACCTACAAGCTAAGGCAACAGGCCTCACTACACACTAAACTTTCTTACACTCTTTTTGGCCGAAAAGGGTGTAAGAATCTTGTCCTACGGCGAACACCTTTAAAACGTGTTTTGGCGAAAAAAGGGGTATGGACGAAAGAAGGGTGTTAGTGTAAACACCCCAAAAAAGGTGTAAGGTTGCTTAAGGAGCCATGAAGAGAAAATGCAAGTTGGTTTTATTCGAAAGATTTCGTGTTTTATAGTGCCCCCAGCGCTTGTCCGGATACAAACGGTGCTTTATTCACTGAGAAATTAAACAATTTAGGTTAAAATTTTGATTTTCCCGCTCAATCGTGCGTTTTCGTGGTCCCAAATGACATCACAGGAACCGACCGCTCTGCAGCCTAGAGTACCTTCATTCACGCATCCGCCGTACAGGGTAGAGACACGTATACGCTGGCGCCGCCATTTTCGGTTGCTCGCTCGCCGCCGAAGCAAGTCACTGTGTCAAAACCGCGCTAAAATTATCGCCGCATGCAACGCGGTTTACTGAAGAAGTTTGAATCATATTGTCTCTTTCGCGTTCCTAGGTCTCGTGGGAAACGAAAAGAATAACGCGTTGAGCCCGTTGGCCCAATTGCGGCGGCACGGGACCGTTCAAAGGTTGTCTCCACCCTGTACAGCGGTGTACGTTGGTTTGTTCCCGCGTTTCTTTACGTTCCGTAACCTAGATGGCGCCACCATACTGTGGCAAGCGTTTGGTTTGTTTTTGCCCGCATTTAAACCTGGCTTGTTTTTGTTCTGGGAGAAAATATTCGTTCCCTGAAACACCGCTCGCTCGACAAATGGGGTCACGTAAGACACCGTTGCTTGCGTCAATCGGCCAGTGTCGTCTGAGACAACCCCAAGCCCCGTAGTGCTGTGCAGCTAAACCAAGCATGCTGTGCGCAGTACGAACAGCAGAACGCATCAGTACTTCTATGTTTACATGTGCTTTCGTAACTTCCACTGTTTGTCCCATCATTCTTATTGCTTTGTAAAGAATGTGCCCTAAATTTAAGCGCAAATCGCTCGTTCGTCTAGTTTGTAAGCTCTACCTAATTTTCGTCTGCTTCTGCCAGCCTCCGCCAATCGCAGAGCTTGCTCATGTGACATCATAGGTTCTGTTGCGGGAAATGAGCTGGTGGGTCGCATGACCATTCCCGTTTTTCCTAATTATGTAGCTTATTTGAGCGAAGTTTACGTTAAAAGTGGTGTCAGTATGATTCTAACGAGACAATCTTTTGAATGAACCAAACTTGTGTTTTCTCTTCATGGCTCCTTTAACACCCTAAAATAAGGGTGTCGACAGGGCAGCAGCTACGCGTGGCAATGTGAACACAAACAGTCAGTACGCACAAGTTACACTTGGAACACAAATGAATTGAGCAAGAAAAACACGGGGATGCAAGCTGAACAGGGAGTGCTTACTTAGTAATACGTACATGTGCTCTTCTTGCTTTTATATCCAGCAGAGGAAACCCCCCGATCGAGTCGGTTGGCTTGTCGCGAAATACAGACATTTTAGTGCTAATTTTGGAACTATGGATTTTACTAAGAGAATATACAAATTAACACGCGGATTTGCAAAAACGTCTTGATCATGAGGTAGTTTTTGTGTTATTTTGTTTTATTAAATTTTATTATTAATTTTTATTAACATCCAACAAATATTCACGGCCACCTCAACACCTTTCAAAAAGGGTGTTCATTATATATTTCAACACCTTTTTTTCCCGGAAGGATATAAAGCTACGAATTCGGGTGTTTGAAACTAAGGAAAACGGCGTAAAGAAAAAGGGTGTAAGAAAAGACCGCCAACTAAGACAAAAGATGAAGAGACCTCCAACTTTGGAGACATTTTGTACCTGTTCACACGGGTGGACTGAACATTTTCTACAAGCGGGGGGGGGTTTGTACCTCACTGGCAATAAATTAGCATAATTTATTACTGTAATAGCCTTCTCCACGGTAACAGCAGCGTCACACGTCCATATGGATTGTGATCCAAAAGAAGTAATACAACGGATCATTTAGGGATCATTTGCAATATCTAATTCTGTGGATGTCCCCCGGAAGCCCAGAATCGGATCCAGGACGTTTGGACCATTTGACGACGTCCTCAGGACGTTTTGCGTTATCTGGGCAACCCCAGCCGGTCCCGAAGGACAGGAGAGCCATGCCACGAGTAACGACAGCTCTGGCCAGCCTTTAATCCGTCCACCGGGGCGGAACAGAAAACGGCGGTCGCCGAAGCGACCACTGCAGGCACGACCACCAGAGCCTCTTGTTCGACCACTCTTGCCCGACCACGGCAGAAAACCTGCCGCCAGCAAGAGCCAACAAGAGAGTCATAGTTACTCCCGCCTCCCATAGGTACTCCCAAGGTATACCTGACACAAATACTCCCTTTTACGCATCGGGACGGTGCGCCTTAGAAGGGCGGGGGGGCTAATGTCACGGCATGGCCTGTAGGACGCGCCCGGCCACAAAGAACAAAATAATGAAAGGATGCTTTGTGGAGCAACCAGCCAACCAGCAGCGCCCAACCAACTACGCCACGTGCTGAAGGAGAAGGGGGACACGCGGCGGCGCGAGAGAGAGCTCGGTGGCAGCGGACTAGGGCGTTCGTGTTAGTGAGGCACAAGTTCGCCTTCTAATAAATCTGTTTGTCCTTTTACCGCCAGCATCATCTTCTTGAGTTTGTGCCTCGCTACACTGGTAGAGGTGCGAGATATCATCAACCCTATGCTTGCGACTCCTCCGGCTTCCCGTGCATCAACCCCCAAGATGCCGACACACACCCCGGTTCATCGCAGCAGCCGTCGACTGCAAAGCCTGAGTTCTCCCCTCTTCCCGAGAAGAACGCGTCGGCTCGTCACGTTCGTCAAGAACCACCAACGGAACAAGCACAAGCTCCACAGGTGGCTTTCCAACCACAAGTGACTTTCAAACATCCTCGAGAGCCTGAAATCTTTCATGGTGACTTGTTCGAAGACGTGGAGGACTGGCTCAATCAGTTTGAGCGCGTGCCTTCGTTCAATTAGTGGAACGAGGTTCAATAACTGCAACAGGTGTACTTTTCTTTGGATCACGATGCGAGAACATGGCTTGAAAATCGAGGAGTGTCTTTGCGAACATAGGAAGAATTTTGCCAGGAGCTACGGGAAGCATTCTCTAGCACGGACCGGCGAGAGCACGCACAAGGGCTTCTTGAATCGCGCATTCAGAAACCGAATGAGAGTGTAATCATGTTCTCCGAGCACATGACGCGCCTGTTTCGGAAGGCGGACCCCGACATGTCTGAACCCAAGAAGTTGCGCTACCTAATACATAGCGTTAAGGAGCAGCTATTCGCCGGGCTTGTACGGAACCCTCCGCGGACTGTACGCGAATTTGTAAAGGAGGCTACGGCCATCGAACGAGCACTCCAGGAACGATGCCGCCAGTACGATCGCTGAAGCAACGCATCGTTGGTAAATACTGCTGTTCTGTCTGCAGTCAACGAGAGCTCCCTGCGTGGCGTCGTCCGCTGGATTGTACGCGGATACTCCACAAACATAATGTCCGTCCCAACCAGCCAGTTCGAGTTTCTGTTGCAGAGGTCGTATGTACGTGAGGAAATTCGCCAGGCACTTGCACTACCCGAACATCACCCGGAAAAGCCACAAGTGAACTACGCGAATGTCTGGGCTCACCCACAGTTCCACAGGTCAACGGCACCTCGTCGACAGCCAGTTGCTGGACCAAAGCCTCGGCCCAAGCCCACAACCCATCCTCAGGTACGCAAGACGGACGTGTGGCGTACTGTTGACAACCGGCCGCCGTGTTATCAGTGCTGTGAAGCAGATCACGTCTACCGTCGCTGCCCGTACCGAGAAATTGGACTTCCCGGTTTTTCGCCATCTGCTCCTCGCCCCCGCTTTGGTGAACGACCCCCAAAAATCGAAGATTATCTTGCGACGAGATCAACTGCCAGGCTTCGGCCGCGTTCGCCGTCACCAGGTCGTGCAAACCGCCAGGCGCGTAGCCAGGAGGGGAGCACACTGGGCCCGCGTGCCCTTCCCCCCCTCCGAAATGTTTCGTGCCAGGCTGGGGTGCGGTTCAAGTAGCCTGAAGAACCACTTTAAGTCGCCTGCAGGCGCGGAACCTGCAGTTTTAAGGACATTCTTGCTCATATAAAGCTGAGAACAAGGGCTACGTCAACGTCTGATCCCTGTGCCCGCTCCAGATGCTGTACATGTCAACATACACAGCCCGGCTGCATTTCGCGCCGGATACACCGAGCAGCGCCGGGAACCTGCCGCGAGCCGATCGAGGCAGTCCCGCTGCTTGCTGGCGGAACAGCACGTCCGGGAAATGGCGGAACAGCAGGAAAAGCCTCATAGGCATACATGTGGTCTGGACTTTAGCGTGTCATTCCTTGTCTTTACACTGGTTACTGGTACAAAGTATAATCACGCGACAGAACATGTCACTGTATTTTGTTCAGTGAACTATCAATCCTTGGTATGTTTATTTTTTTACCGACATCGCATTTCATTGACTACTGCAGTTCCATAATTTCTGCTGTATGAAGCATTGCTCTGCCAATCTTGTATTTCCTCCACATCAACAAAACTGTACTATTCTCTTTATTGCGGAGCTTTGTCTTTTTGGCACTATTCTATTGTTTTCTTGACCTCCTTCTTAGTTAGAATAAGCATTGTGTATTTGCCTAACCGGAATTTCACTCAAGCCATGTCTGCTCGATTTAACGGATAGAAATAGAATGAAATTTAAGAAACGTGCATCAAGCTCAACATTCAACAGCAGTGCAATAAGGTGTTCCGCTAAGGGTAAGTTTACTATTAACAAAACGGCGGTTACTTAAGGACGAAGACGCACATTTGCTTGCTTCACCGCCATAATATACGAATGTGCCGCACGTACAGTCCGGGACTTAATTTTGCAGACCACGCGAGCGCGTGGCAAAAGCCACTGACGCGCACTCTGGAGGCCTGGCGCCTGTTGTCGAGACCGGCGCGGCGCGCATGCGCGTCCTTTTTTACTCGCAGACACGCTGATTTCCTCGCTTCCTGCAGCGGTGCGGCGATGGTAACTGAAGCACCGCAGAGCGAAGCCTTTGTAGCATTCCGTTCATCCCAAAGGAACATTTGCAACCTAATATGACGATTGCGCCGGATTTGGCGCAAGTGTTCCTCGCGTCCTGATAAGTAGTTACGCGGGATGCTTTTCTTTTTTGTGCTTTATCGTTTCTACACGCTGAGACCAGCGGCTTGCGAACGGCGTTGCCGATCGAAGCGTGCACGAACAACAACCACACAGTGCCGCGCTATCGACAACGAAATGCCAGCAAGAGGTTTCCTCAGGTACATAGTGCACAAACTGGTGAAAAGCTTTCATTTCGTCTGGAGCGACAAACATCTTCGACAGCAGCTGAGCTCTGTATACGCTTTGAAGGAAGCAATCCTTTACATCCTGCGCCATGAGCCGCACCAATGGAGTATGTTCACGGACTTTAAGGCAGCTCTGCAAATTCTGCGTAGGAGTAGTGGCAACACTACGTCTGTTGCCGGCATTTAATGAAGTCTTTTTCACTCACTCACTCGCCCCACCAAATCGCAGCGTGTGATATATCATACCTTCACCATCTTGCCTGGTCGGCTGGACACAACATTAAAATGCAGTGGATACCTGGACACAGCGGCATCAAAGGTAACCAAAAAGCCGACGAAGCGGCCCGTAAGGGTCTTCTTTACCGAAAATACCGCAAGGTGTATTTCACGAAAACAGAAGCTTCTGCCATGGCTCACCACTTTGCTTTGACTGAAAGAAACCGTTATGGAGCAACTTAGAAAATGCTCGATGCTTTTTGCACACTATTGACCCAGAATTAAAGTGGAGACTCCCGACACAGCTTCCTCGTGACCTGGAAACGTTGTACCATCGTCTACGCCTGAACTGTGCCTACACAAATAGCTACCTATTTCGCCTTGGAGCGACGCCAAATCCTCACTGCGACAATTGTGCTTGTGTCAAAACAATCGAACACATGTTATTAGAATGTGCGGCATACATGGAACCGAGATCCCACTTCCTTGAAAGCATGGAACGTCTAGAACAGGGACCAATTACTCTCAGAATTATTTTAGGACCATGGATTCATCCGTCAAAGCAGCGCCAAGCTCTACGGTGTTTATTCTCTTATTTGGATTAAATTGGCCTAATTTCAAAATTGTAAATTATGTGGCCCAAGCTCAGATCAACAATATGCATGGAAGTCCGCTAACGCGCCAAGTCCACGACAGTTTTTTTTCTTTTTCTTTTCTGCCCAGCTCTTCCTTGGGCCTTTTCTTCCCCCATCCCCAACCCACAGCAGAGAAACATGTAGGCGTCTGTACATGCCGGCAAACCTCTCTGCTTTTCCAATAAAGAGCCTTCTTTCTCTCTCTCTCTTCTCCCAGCAAGAGGAATCGCGAAACTTTATTAGTTTCCAAAAAAAAAAAAAAACATCAACAAACACAAGTTCCAAGCTAGTGGCTGGTGAAGTGGCCGTTTGCAGCTATTACTTGCTGTACGCGTCGTGGCATCGATAGGTAGAGAGCTGGAATAAGTTCAGTGTGAGCCTTTAAAGCCTCCCACTCGGTTTTTATCGCTTCCCAAAGGTCATCCGCAGTGGTAGCGCCCAGGCACCGCCTAGAAAGCTGCTTCTTCAATAAACCCCAGACGTTTTCTATAGGGTTTATGTCCGCCCGGCTTGGAGGCAACTGCAACTGGCGCACGACGTGCTGTTCCAACAGCGCACATACTTTTCGCGCTGTGTGCACCGGGCTTCGATCATGTTGCAAAATATAACACCCGTCCTTGAATGGGCCGTCGAGTACGTAGGGCAGGAAAGTGCGAGTAAGAATGTCGCAATATTGCGATGCCGTGAAGCTCCCATCGACTCTCACAAGCGGGCCAAGTCCATCCTTGCTGATGGCGCCCCACACGCTCACAGCGCTGCGGCCGCTGGAGGAGAGGATGCTCTGTGTGAAGCCTGGAAGATACCTGTTTCCAAGAAAAAAAGGGCACACTTAAGAATAAAAATTATTACTGAATCACAAGCGAAGCTCGAGATTTATTGTCATATGTATATCTGTACTGAGAGAAGACGGGAATTCCTTAATATTAACTTTACCTTGAACTAAGTCGTAATGAAAGTACGTGAAATTACGCGCAATTTTCTCGCTAAAATTTTCCAGCCCTTCCGTGCAATTGTTTCCCGATACCTACATTATATGGAGAGCTACAGAGCATTTCTCAGAAAGTTGGCTTTGCCGCAAGAGTGACATTGGTCACCGCGACTTCGTTCTACACAGCCTGTCGACGCAGGCAGCTCTGTGCAGAAACTCCTCCTGTAACTGCTCCGCTGTAAAAATAAATACGTTTATCGTCAATACTTTCGTATAATAACTAATGATTTTTATGCACGTAACTAATTTGGGTCGAGCGTTGAAACTAGTGGGCAGGATTGGTGCCAAACAGGCTATCCACCAGTTACCGATTAAATTTTTCAACATTGCGGGAAACAGTGTTTACCATAAAGTATAAGTCTCTAACGAAGTAGGGACTATGACAAAACAGCGTTATTTTAACTAAACAGCGGCCACTAGTTGTTTCTCACGTTGACGACTACCAGATTGTGCCAAATGTTGCAGGACTAACGTGTAATACTCCGGTCTGCTCACCCTTTAACTAATATTTCGAATAGTTTTAAATCTACCAGTCGCAGGCGTACTTAACGCTAAATTTTATTTATTGAGTGCATCTTAACGCTAAATTTTATTTATTGAGTTTGCTGAACTGGGTTTACTAATGTAACTTGACGGATCTCCTTTTCTCCAAAATAACACGTAATGAAGATGGAAAAATTACACCGGTTAACTGTTACTGCTACAACTGGGGAAAAACAATTATTTACCAAAGCGCGTTCTACGTTTTAGCGGTGAAATTAGGCCTTCATACCTGCAGTTCACAGGCCGCCAAACACGTCGCTGCTGATCCCAGCGGGTGCTGAAGGTTGACTCATCCGTGAAGATAACTTCAGCCTGCAGTCTTGCACCGACCACTGTTCGGCAGCTCGCGCGAATTCCAACCTTGCTAGGCGTTGTTTGTCTGTGAGGTGCGGCTTCTGCGCCGCCACACAGCTCCGAACACGTGCTTCGTGAAGCCTCCTTTGGATCGTTTTCGTGGAGACGTTGAGCTGGAGGGCCTCTCTAATTTCTTTTGCACTCTGGAACGGGTCTTCCACTACTGCCGCAATAATTTTCAAGTCCTCCTCTTCTGTTGTAGACCTGGATTTTCCGCTCCGTTGGGCATCTCCAAGCCGGCCTTCTTCATCTCTGTACGCATGAATAGCTCTGCTAACAGCGTCCCTCGAACTATTGGTTAGCCGACAAATTTACCTTTGAGGGATTCCTTCTAAAAAGTACCGAATAATCTGACGGTGCTCTTCAACAAGAACCCTGGGTGTCATTTTGCCGAATGCCGACGTGCAGAGCAACCAGGCTATAATAAACGAGTACGTTTTTTTATCATTTTTAAGGAAGGAAGTAGGCAGTAAAAAAAACGAGATAATCGATGGTTTTTATGTAACTTTCACCTCACCTACTTATTGGGCAGCGGAAAGCGAGTTGAACGATAACTTCAGTGTTCAAGTAGCATACAAAATAAACAAGAAGAATAAAGTTTCGCGATTTCTCTTGCTGGCATTTCGTTGTCGATAGCGCGGCACTGTGTGGTTGTTGTTCGTGCACGCTTCGATCGGCAACGCCGTTCGCAAGCCGCTGGTTTCAGCGTGTAGAAACGATAAATGACAAAAAAGAAAAGCATCCCGCGTAACTACTTATCAGGGCGCGAGGAACACTTGCGCCAAATCCGGCGCAATCGTCATATTAGGCTGCAAATGTTCCTTTGGGATGAACGGAATGCTACAAAGGCTTCGCTCTGCGGTGCTTCAGTTACCATCGCCTCACCGCTGCAGGAAGCGAGAAAATCAGCGTGTCTGCGAGTAAAAAAGGACGCGCATGCGCGCCGCGCCGGTCTCGACAACAGGCGCCAGGCCTCCATGGAGTGCGCGTCGGTGGCTTTTGCCACGCTCTCGCATGGTCTGCAAAATTAAGTCCCCGACTGTACAGTCCAATGCGATTCGAAGGTTATCGCGGGAAAGCTACTATTTCAAATGAAGCTGACAGAACACCAGCTTTTGCAAATCTTCCATGCCTGTTTCGTTATCGTCGGCGTTGATAAAAGGCAACCAATTCTGTGCTTGATAACAACGAATGTAAAGCTTGAAACTCAAAGGGTGGCAAGTCAGTCGTGCGGGCCATTGTTATAGCATGGAACAGCCAACAACGGAGAGAAGAGTGCGAAATCTTGATTTTCATGGTTCCGAAACGAAACCGTACGACGGTGGCACGCGTGGCCGCTCGATGCTGGCGCGATAACCTTCAAATCGTGCTCCACCGTACTTTATAGCTTGTAAGAAAACTTAATAGTCCCTTTCCTAAAGTAAAATCTAAAACACGCGAATCTTGATAGTAAGCACCCAGTGTTGGCCTCCGCTTCCACCTGACGAACTTCGGGGACCACGCGCCACTCACGACCACACTCATGGTCACGCTCACGAGCGCGTGCCCGCATAACCCCCTGCTCTGCGGACGAACGAATCACCCGCGGCCTACCCATAGACCGGCGAACGGGAATTTAGTCCATCATCATTATCATCATCATCATCTAAGCTCCTTAAGGTGGGCTTTAATGTTAGTGTTCACCATACACAAATCGCATGTTAAAGTCAGTTCTTTTAAGCTTCGCTTGAAAAAGAACGCGCAAGAAGCCTTGCCTACATATTTCCCCGTCCCATGTTTTGGTCGACGGCACCCTCCCCCCCCCCTTCCCCCCCGAAAAGAATTCCTGGCTACGCGCCTGCAAACAGCCCACCCAACGTTCATCGAAGCCGTCAGGACGTGCCTAGGGGAAGGTTCCCAAGTTATGGGAGACGGGGAAACTTAAAGGGGCAACCTCAGAAGGCAAGGTTGCTAGGGACGACAGCTACCAAGCCCCTCCAACGACCCAGACGATCCATCCGAAAGGTTGACGTGTGAAAGAAGTGGCGACGACGTGGTGACATGCGGTCCGACGACGCTGACAACCGAAGAAAGCGCCGATGACGTCGTCAGTGCTGAACTGCCTCGTTTTGTCGACGGGTACAAATTTACTGCTTTGGTGGACACTGGTGCGGACTTTTCTATAATGACTCAACGGCTCGCGGAAGTTAAAACCTCGTGTACCGGACCTCCCCTCCGTTCGGCTGGTGGTCGTCTAATGGAGCCCGTTGGAAAATGCATTGCCAGAGTTCGCATCGACGCTTCGGATTTTGTTACTTCATTCATCATTCTGCCTTAGTGTTGCAAAGACCTCATATTAGGCATGGACTTCCTGGGGGAACACAAAGCAGTAATAGACCTCCCCAAGCGTTCCGTCAGATTTTCGACCTGCTGTGTACCTTCAGAACTCAAAGAGGACCAATGCCCGGCGTTGCGCGTTATCGATGACGGGGTTACTTTGCCACCCCGATCATGTGTCCTTGTATCTGTCAAGTGAGACGCGTCATGCCATGGGGATGGCATGGCAGAGCCGAATAGCGCTCTTTTTCTAAACCTTCGCGTCGGCATTGCTCGGGTAGTGCACCTAAATGATGGTTGCACCGCCATCTTACTTACAAACTTTGGACATGGAAGTCAGAAGAACCAGAAAAATACCGCCGTACCGCCGCGGGAAGCTTTCAGAACATCGCTGACGGCGCAGAATGTCTCGTGTTGCACACAGAAACATCAGACACTGAGCACCCGCCCCCTACTCTCGACATTTGTCCAGACCTGCCAACCAAAAAACAGCAAGAGCTTTTGCAGTTATTGCTCGAATTTCATGATTGCTTTCCTTCGACGACGAGGGTTCGCCAGACAGCGCTAACAAAGCACCGCATCGTTACCGACGACATCCAAATGCATATTCAAAATCCTTACTGTGTCTCCCCAAAAGAACGCGATGCCATACATCAGGTGCAACAAATGCTCGAGGACGATGTTATTTAGCCACCTCAAAGCCCGTGATCGTCACCTGTGGTCCTAGTGAGAAAGAAAGATGACACTGTATACGCTTTTGCATTGACTACCGAAAGCTGAGTCAAGTCACGAAAAAGGATGTGTATCCGCACCCACGCATTGACGACTCTCTGGACAGAGTGCGCAATGCGCGCAACTTTTCGTCGATGGACCGAAGAAGTGGTTATTGGCAGATGGAAGTCGATGAGCGGGATCGTGAAAAAACTGCCTTCGAGACACCAGACGGACTTTATGAGTTTAAAGTTCTCCCCTTTGGGTTGTGTTCCGCTCCGGCAGCGTTTCAGAGGATGATGAACACTGTTTTGACAGGCTTGAAATGGCAAACGTTTTTATAGTCTACCTCGATGACGTTGTCGTGTTTTCCGAAACCTTTGACGAACACTTGAAAGGACTGACTTCTGTCCTTCGGACCATCCGTTCCGCTGGACTCTCCCTGAAGCCTGAGAAATGCCATTTTGGCTACGAGGAGCTCCGTTTTCTGGGCCATGTTGTTCGCTGTCAAGGGGTCCGACCTGACCCCAAAAATCCCTGTGCCTGCAGATAAGAAGTCAGTGCGCCGCTTCTTGGGCCTGTGTTCCTACTACCGACGATTTATAACGGCCTTTACCCACACTGCTTCCCCACTGACCAAACTAACACGAAATGACTCGAGTTTTGCCTGGGCCGAAGAACAGCAAGCGGCTTTTGACGAGCTCAAGTAACGCCTACAAGCGCCACCTGTGCTTGCGCATTTTGATGAAAATGCCGACACGATGGTCCACACAAACGCAAGCAACGTCGGACTCGGAGTGATCCTCGTACAACGGCAAAACGGCGCTGAAGAATGAACGCTTTCGCGAGCAGGGCCCTTTCCCGCGCAGAGTCTAACTACTCCGCCACCGAAAAAGAATGTCTTGCTGTTGTGCGGGCTGTAATGAAGTTCCGCCCTTACCTTTATGACCGGCCATTTCAAGTCATAAGCGACCACCACTTGCTGTGCTGGTTGACAAACCTCAAGAACCCATCGGGACGTCTCGCACGCTGGAGCTTACGGCTCCAAGAGTTTGAATACAATATTGTATACAAATCCGGTCGGCTACATTCGGACGCTGGCTGTCTTTTGCGGGCACCAGTGGAAGCAGCGGACACTAACTACGAGGACGAGGGCATGTTCGTCGGGGCCGTAGATATCGTCACAATGTCCGAGCAGCAGCGGCAAGACCCAGAACTGCGCCTATTGATTGACTATCTGGAAGGCCACACATCGGTCGTACCAAATGATTTTGCAAGAAGCTTTCCGTCCTTTTCGTTACGTAGTAACGTTCTCTACAAGAGGAACTTCGCCTCTAGCGGCAAGGAATACCTGCTGGTAGTGCCCACAAGTCTCCGCGACGAAGTACTGCTGTCCTGCCATGATGAGCCAACTGCTGGTCACCTTGGCTACGCCCGAACATTGGCGAGAGTCAAACAAAAGTATTACTGGCCAAAGCTTTCAGCGGCTGTTAAGCACTGCGTACGGACATGTCGGGACTGCCAGCGCCGAAAACTGCCTCCTGGCCGGGGCGCCGTCAAAACAGCGCACGACGAAAGGGCACGCGACAGAAGAGCACCGACATAACAGCATGGCGTCAAAAGGGCACGCGACAAAACAGCACGCGACAAAACAGCACGCGACAAAACAGCACGCGACAAAACAGCACGCGACAAAACAGAACGGCGTCAAAAGCGCACGCGACGGAAGAGCACACGGACAAAACAGCACAGCGTCAAAACAGCACAGCGACAGAAGGGCACGAATTTTATGGAATGCCTAACTGGGCAATTGTTTAGATTTTAAAGCGTATACAAACATTATAGTGGGCGGAAGATGCTCTGTAGGAGTTTCTCTTCACGTTCCGCTGCTCTTTCTTGTATAGAACCAAAAAATTCACATAGAAAAGACGAGAGGTTGGGCTATATGAAACTCAAAATGGCTTTTGTTTCCTTTTCAACATCAAGGTTTACAGAAACGATCCTTTACACTAATCGTTTTAAAGTAGCCCTTCAATTTTTGGGGGTTAATATCAGAGTATAATAATAATAAAAATAATAATAATAACAAGCTATTGGCCTGAGACCACCTTACAAAATTTTTTGGAAGTCTCTGCGTATCACAGTTATTTCGATTCTATGCAAATATTTCCAGCCTTGCAGTTCCGATTGAATGTAGAGGTGCCACAATGTGTGGAAGCTCTCTTCCACCTTATGCGACTCGGCGTTGCCTACACACTTTTTGTTTAAAAAATGCCGCAGCGTGCACTGCAAGAAAAAAAGCAGAGATAGCGGCCCCCTCTCTTCGTCGGAGACCAGTCCGTTGCATCTCACATTTATTTCCGAACTTGCCGCTGAAACGTCTCCAAGTCTGGCAGGCCCGGATCGTTTCGTCCGCAGGCTTCCACATCTTTCCCAAAGTGGGCCGCCCGCGCGAGAACTGGCGGCCGAGTCTAAAGTCAACGCCCGCGCTACGAACCCAAAGGAAATGCGGTGCGCCCGGAATGCGATGCTCAGTCAGTATCCATAACGCGAGAATCTCTGTTTCGATACCGACCGCGGGCAGGGGCCCCTTAGGGGCTGGGGATGTTGGCGTCTCCTGTCGTCGTCTTCGTCGTCGTAATCGTCGGCTCGCGTAGTCATGGTGCTAAAAAACAAGAAAAGTCGTTTGCGCCTTGCGCGAGAACGTAACGCGTATTAAAAAAAACCGGGACACTCGTTTACCTCTCGCGCTGGAGCGCTTCGTAACGATTATTAAAAAAGCACCGGTACACTAGTTTACGCCTCGCGCAAGAGAGCTTCGGGCTTCAAAGACAAGAGACTTTTACGGCAAAGCTGTATACCTCTACCCCCAGTGGTTTCATTTCCGTTTTAAAAACGCCAAGGCGCCAAAATACACTTCCACTGCATGCATCGCCACACCTTAGGTTTCACGTTAGGCAGCGTCTGGAACCCCGCGCGGGGCACGAGATTTAGCCCCCTCGCAACGGCTCCTGCCCCGCGTGACGTCATATATACGTCATAGTGACGTCATATTAACAGCAATTGTTATTAGTTTGCGTAGTAGAATACAAAAATCACATTTTTTTTTACATTTTAATAAAAAATTAGGAAGCCACTCATTTGCTAGAAGTTTTATAAAAGAATTTTTTTTATTCGTTCTTTCGGAAGCCGCCGATGCTGCCGCTGCTGGCGGTATGGCGTATCCGAAAGTGCCGAAAGCCCTGAATGCCTGAATTTCTTGGGTCGACAACGTAGATGAAGCAGAGTTGATAGAGTTAGAAGCACTATCAGAATGTGCGAGAACGTTGCCGTATGCGGGCACCAAGCCAGCCTTTCCACACGCTAGCGAAATTCTCTCGAGTAATGCTGACCTGTGACCGCCTGCTGTATGCCGATGGTACCTGCGTTAGATCTACGACATCGCGCAGCCGAGTGGCCCCGTTCGAACAACCCACGTCCCACGCAAGAAAAGACACCGTCCGAGCGTGATTATGTGAGCCTTCTGCGGCATGTCCGCGCGGCGGCATCTGCTATCAACAGTTTGCACCACGGCACAACAGTTTGCACCACGGCAAGTTCAGAATGCTTAAATGGGTGGCCTGAAATCGCGGTGTGTTTTCAAAATGACAGCAGCGCGGAACTTACAGTGCTCAGGACGTAGGCTGGACGCGGCCACTGATATTTTACTGGTCGCATGTGCGCATTAGAAGTGCAAACCACGGATAGCTAGAAAAGGTAATCATTGGTGTTCCCACACATGTACCGCGTACAACCCAGCACAGTAGTTTCCCCTTTAAGGAGATTAGCAAAGAAGACCCGAAAATCTGCAGTTTGTCGCGTTTTTTGTATGTATTTTCGAGTGGACTGAATTGTGGCTTAGAATTGTTTACCCGAAATAAGTTTTGTGCGCGGAAAAGTCTGGTGATCGTGGGCTTCTTGCATCATAAATGCATGCTATTCAGCGCTTGAAAAGATTTTTCAGAAGAAATTATTGCAGCTGTAGTGGTGAGCCATTTCACTACAGTAAAATGTGGCAGAAATACATCTGCGATACAAAGTATGTGAAAGAGTGAGAACATTGGCAGTCTCGTATCCCGTGGCCCAGATTGTGGCTGGGTAGTTTCCATCATGCATTCAGCTCCTCACATTGGCACACACATGATGCTACGACAAATTAGGAACTGGGTCCTCCAAAAGGTACACTAGCTAGGTGCTTCATGCCATAGCTGCTGCATTGGCATAACCTTCACGTCTCTGTATATGTGTCAGTGTATGCTATGTTGGCCATATTTTACCGAGTCCCCTCATGCAAAGGACTTAATTCAGGACACCCAGCCGATAGGGTCAGAGAAGAAGCTGTACAGACGGTAACAGGAAGGGTATACACTTGGCCAACCATCATGTCTCCATCATATGAAAACCCATGGGTTCTATGCAGGCTCAATAGTCTACGTCAAAGAGAATCTTAAGATGTGCCTGGAACGTGAAAGCCTCAGCGGATTGTTTGTGTCCATGGGTATATGCAGCGAACACACTGCAAATGTAATTGATAGGCAAAGGTCAAGGCTGTAATGGTGGGAGTTTAACCTAAAGAAATGGTGAAAAACATCCCAATTTCAAACTGCATTGGTGTAATATGGGCACGAGTGACGTCATATGGACGTGCACTGTAAATGCAGTTATCTGTGTTAACTGTACGTTAGCACTCAAGTGATACGATCAAACGGAATGGAGGCCCCACTGCAATTTCCCAGTTATGCTTTTTTTACGGTGGGTTCGGTTGGTGGCTGTCAATTGCACAAACAAGATTCTGTGATGTCATAGAGAAATAGCTGGAAAATGTGTATGGAACTTCCACTGCTCTACACATTTTCTGTACTATCTTATTTGTTTGAAGTTTACAATAAAATTGATGTCATTTGTTTTTTGGGCAAAGTCTTTTTAATGAACGAACCTTGTATTTTTTTTTCGTAGCCTCTGCAACAGCCTGCCTACTGTGCCCCTAAGCAGTGGTCACTAAACAAATGCCCACTTGCCAGCCAGATACTGGCCAGCTAGACTGGTGTCAACAAAAAAGGAATCTTTCTTGGCTTCTCTGCAGAGCTTTGCACTCAAGCAAAAAGATCACTTGGTTGTTTGGCTTTCCTGCAGGACTGTAGTGTAGTGCTAGAAGGCATCACTTGCTTATTTGGCACTTTTTCTGTGTATTGTGCCAAAAAACCCCTGCGTTTTATTTGGAAAAGGAACTTCACACCACAGACCGTGCAGAGAAAGTAGAGCTACTGACTTTTTTCACAGCCACGGAAGTTTGGTAGAATCACTTGTCATTGACAAACACCATGTTTGCTTTCTGTCTGAAGGTGTGAACCTGGGAGAGTTGATTTATATTGTGGGGAAAAATACAGCGACAATAACAGTACTGAAGTACAAGGAAAGGTGCTGTGATGAACAGTGTCCATGTGTTCGCAGCTTTTTTGTCCAGTTTCTTTCCCGTGTTTTTTCATGGACTTGCTACAGTGCCTGATCAAGCCTGTTTTTGTGTAACAAAAATGTCAACAGCGAAGCACTTATCAATGCTCACATGCTGCCCGTTGACACCAAAGCAGAAGTACATTGGAGTCATTTTATTGTTGAAGCCCTCCAGGATACTTACAGCTTTCAGCTGTACTGCAATATTCACAAACAACAATAAAGACATTCACGTCCACATAGGTGTCCTTGGCTCCAGTTCCTGCACAAGGTATTAAGTACTCTCGGGAGAGGGTAATGTCAAGCTGTACAAGAGCCATTCCCTCGTAGACGTGTTCCATAAATTGTTTTTTAGGCTTGTTAGCTTAAAAATAGTTTCAGTGCCCCTTTTTTTTTTCAAGTTAATTACCACCACCAGAGAATGTGCTTTCTAGCAGTTGGGCTCTGCTGGGTATGCATCGTTGCAAACAAAATATGGGACACTGTATTATGGCCCTTACGACTAAGCATAGTCACTTAAGCAATTAGCCGAAACAGTTTTATACACAGCACAGAGTCAAAAAGCAAAAGAACATGAAATATCTCCTTGCAATTAGAAACTTTTACTGTTCACCCCCTCCCCGAAACACAGAGCAGACAATTACCAGCTGTGAACACAAGTATTTACGTCAAGTTGAATTCCACAGGGTGCTCCGGATGGGTACATTGATGTCGCAGTCAATCAGAATTCGTGAATCCACTGTAAGCCTTCGAGAGAAGCTCTCACCATTACTGGCCATCCAACTGAGTGGGCATGAAAGTATTGTTGTTGGTTATGTTGACTTCCAAGCCAAACACGAGTAAACAAAAAACTAGCGTACCAAAATACATAATCAGAACAGATGCAGGATGATGTTTTGTTGGCTAACCGGGTTGAAGAAGGCACTGGGGCAAAGGTTAGGGAAATAAAATCCATGCGGTAATTGTGAACGAAGTTATGAGACGCGGCCAGACGATCAGCTGGTAAGGAGGGAGGGCTATCCTATCTATCCCTTGCTACCTCTTTACTATAATTGAGCAGATAAAAACCTTTCATTAAACTTGCTAGCTGGCAGTTCCACGTACCCTATGGAGTCATTCAAGGTAGACAAAACATTGTTTCCTGTGCATTCAATAATAGCTGCCTAGAGATTGCTTAGAATTCGCAGCTCATTTGAAGTCTTGCATATCATAAAAGCACAATAGTATTATTCGAAGGAACAAATTCGAAAAACATAGATGAACAACAAGTCACTTGTTTACCTTGAGCACACCAAACTTGAAAGCACTATTTAACACAAGTGTCAAGCTTGGCACAAACGGCGATCTTATCGGCTTGACTTCTCCCGAACTTGCACATTTGGAGCTTGAGCCTCCTTGCACAAGAAGCCAGCCAGTGGGCGGTTGGTTTCAGCGATAGCTGAGTACCTATGCTGCCCATGGACGGGCGGCTGCTGGGCTCTCCCATTCACCAGGCCACCCACGAAAGTGGAGCTGCGCTCCCTGCATGCAGCGTGCACGGATCGTTTCCGCGGGGTAGTAAGGTTTCTCGCAGTACCCCGCGAGAAAAATTGCAGAACAGGCTACATGCCAGGACGGATTGCGTTCGACGATGCCCTGCGTTACCTGACGATACTTGATTTGTGCACACTGACGCCGCTGACACTGCGTCGCTCGCGCTATCACGTCATCAAAGTCAGCTACCTCGTTAGCCACGGCGCAAAGCGCTGGAAAACTGATCCGCACGTTTTACGCCAGAATCAAAATACAAGGCTTGGAATGCAAGTAGCGATCGGAACAAGTAGAGAACGAATGCAGGAGCATAAAGCCGATGGCACGCGAGCTCATATGAAGCTAGCAACATATTTAACGGCAACAAAAGGAGCACGGAAAAAAGCAGGGCGAAGCAGCTTGCCAAAATAGGATGCGTTAGGCTTACCTAGACTAGCAGCAGCAAGTTCACGAAAAATTCTCAATAAATCATTTCAAACAACCCTCCGAACAAGAAAAAAGCGCCGCGAGGCAGCCGCTGTGCAAGGCGATAACACAGAACAGGGAGGATAAGGACGTAACGTTGCGAAGGCTTGCGGTTGGAGCCAAGGCCGGAATCCCACATGGCGCACACCACACACGCCGTCAAAAACATCTTCAAATGTGCAAAAAAAAGTGACGTCACAGGAAGTCACGTGACTAGTTTAGTTTGACGTCACTTCTGCGGGGCAGGAGCCACCGCGAGGGGGCTAGATCTCGTAGTCCGCGCGGGGCACGAGACTTACCCTTCACGTTAGTGGAGATGGCCCGGGATTTTTTTCTTTCCAATTGTTGTTATTGTGTTGTTCACTGCCGCCGCTACAACCGTGCCACCCTCGGACCTTTGGGGTGGCACAGTGTTAGGTTTCCGGTTTCATGGCGTTTCTGGTTTCTGGTTTCATGCCCTCCCGAACCACAGTTATTTCTCAGGCTTCGAGGCTTTTTGGTAAGACTGACGGCCACAGCTCGGCCTAACCAGTTCTGCTGTGAAAATGACTGTGAAAATTCACCATCCCGCGCATGCGGAGAGCACAAGGAAGATGTTTCCAGCGTGGTATTTTAGACTGTCCAATATACTGCAGGCTAAAACGTGAACTCTACCACAAACAATAGCAGTAGCTAACCATATTATGGTGGGTCCAGAAACTATACGGGCTGACGCTGGACGTCAAAATAAGGTTTTCCGTGCCTTCAATGCATTCTTTAACTCAACAGGTATCCCTTCAAACTAATAACGGATAGTTTAAGCCTTTCACCGCGAATTCCTGAATACGAACACAGAAGGACCAACTAAACCTCGGGAACCTTGTGGACGTTGTCGTGTACTTGTGATATCTTTAATTGGGTCTATGGCCCTTCGTTCAGCGAAATGGAGTAGCCGGGGTTTCCTGGCTTTCAACCCTCCCTCTGAATAAACCAGTTAACCCAGCTACCTACCTATTTTCTAAAAGACCTAGATGAGTTCCTAGGCAAAAAAGCTTTAAATAGCTTGACTGGGACCAAGGATTCAATACATGGCATGGCTTACACTGCATAAACCCACAGTGCCGAAATATTTACAATATAAACAATACGATGTTCCCTCGAATGTACACCTTGTAAAAAATTGGAAAATTCAAATTCGCTAGATACGAGGATAAGAAGTTATAGCAACCAACACACAAAGTTTGAACATAATAGCGAACAGTGTTTGCAAAAGAAGAAAAAATCCCGTATCGTCTCCACTCACGTGAAACCAAGGGAGGGGCAAAGCATGCAGTGTATAACAGTATTCTTGGCGCTTGGCGTTTTTGCCCACGGAGATGAATCCGTTGGGGGGTAGAGCCTAGAGGTATATAGTTTTGCTGAAAAAGTCTCGTTTCTTTGAAGCAGGAAGCGTTCTAGTGCGAGCCGTTGGAAAACGAGTGTCCCGGTGGGTTCCTTTAGTACGCGTTGTTTCCCATGGGGATGTCACTTTCTAGCGCGAGTCGTTGGAAAACGAGTGTTCCGATGTTTTAGCACCGTGACTACAATGACGATAAGGACAGGAGACGCAGAAAGCCCGAGCCTCTAAGAGGCTTCGCCTCTAAAAAAAACATCGATCAAATACACATAACCTAGTACGATGAAGTAGTGACCGATGATTGGCTAAACTTACAGGACAGCGATTGCGAATAACACAGAATCAGATAATTGGCCCCAACCTACAATTAATGACATTCAGTGTAGAAGGTTACAAACTAAACAGTATATACGCAGACAATGCAGGAAGCAATGTAGTTGTTCAATTCAACGCAACTTATTCTTGCACAGCTGACCGTGTGCATAAAACCATAGCGGTGGCTTTAAACAAGTAAGCCTACAATCAGGTAACGCGCTGAAATAAACCGCCACCAAGTAATGCCTTTCTTAGCGAACGGCGTTTCGTAGAAGAAGGATTCTGTCAAGACGTTTCGTTGAATTAAATCGTACACATCTAGAGAAGCGTGTTTTGCGGGGATGGACAATAGATAAGCGAGGTTGTATTTAAAGTTGGTATTTAGACAGCAATTTTGTGTTCTTATTTCGTTGTACACGGTAGGAATCCATGCCGCTAATTTATTTCTTTCAAAACAAATTTATAACTATGAAGGGCTTAGCTCTTTGGGCTTTTGCGGGATAGTTGATGCATTTTTCTTAACTTGGCAAAAATATATGCCTTGTTTCAGTGGCTGCCTTTCAAATGCTACATGCAAACACGGCTCCAGGAAACAAAAAAAAGAACCAGTCATTTAATAAGCAAGACGACTGAAACACAAAGCTTTCTCTGGTTTAAATGAAGTGGGCGCTTATGATTCGTTTCTTTGAATTCAATTTGTTCAGATGTTGGAGCGGCTTGGAGTATATTTCGATGGAGAAAGCACACCATTCTGAACTATTTATTAGAGATGTTCTTGCTCGCAATTCTGCGTTATTTTAGGCCAGCGGATGTTTTTGAGGCCTTTCCAAAATTTTACATTTATTTGTGAAATATGAGCTGACATATCTGAAGCTTTCAGTAAATTTTCTTCTTTATTTCTTTTTTTCTAGGGACTTAGTTTATAGAACAAATCAATGACAGTATCATTGTGTATGTTTTTTTCTACTGGTTTCTTGTAACGACTTATTGCCGTATTTTTTTATCAAAGTTTTGAGCAACCTGCGA
The DNA here is from genome assembly GCF_048455015.1 of Haemaphysalis longicornis. Classification (NCBI taxonomy): domain Eukaryota; kingdom Metazoa; phylum Arthropoda; class Arachnida; order Ixodida; family Ixodidae; genus Haemaphysalis; species Haemaphysalis longicornis. Next base: position 47,962,901 of record NW_027526445.1, read on the forward strand.
CAACAACTGAGTAATGTAGCGCCACGGCCTCCGTAATTGAAGTGAGTGCGTGTTGAAAAATCGTAAAAGAAAGTATAACCAATGAAACAGGATCGACGAGCGATCCTCATTAAATAATCGCAAAAGACATTGTTTCAAAAAACACGCGCAATTATAATTTCGCTATTTCAATCATGTTTTCAATGTTATTTTCCAGGATTTTCTATTTCAGTCTTTGGTAATTTTTGAATATCTATAAGTTGCACACTTTTTATTTAGTTAAGTAATTTTTGTAAGTTTGTTCTGTCTATTCTTGGGCGTTCAAAGCTTCATTGGACCAACTCCTCCAGTCACGCTGTTATAAAGTTGAAATAGGTCAGCTTGTTTTGCCTTAGTCTGTGCGTATGCTTTCGTATTACCTGCGAAAGTCTCTGTAGGTTTTTTCTGCCGGGAACGCCGCAGATGAGAGGGGAGCGGGGGGGGGGGGGGGGTTAGGTGGCGGCCGAGGAGCCCAAGGGAAATAATTGAGACGGTATTGTACAGGACACTTTAGACTCGCCACCTTCACGTGCGTGCCTCGGTTCGCGGGAGGGAGGACGACGAACCCAAATTCCAAGGAAGGAGTTCCGGGCGCACCGCGGGCCAGTTACGGTCGTCATCTTTTGGAGGGGAAAACCTTATGATGTGGGAAAATGGGAGTGTAGACGAAGACGTTGAACAGAAAGGCCAGCCGCCTTGAGCCGATAGCTGGCGGGTTGCTAGAGAGTGGTCATCGCATTGCAATATACGCAAAGTTGTAATAAACAATGATGGCACAAGCAATCATGATATAATGAGCCGGATAGCTCGGGGGTCACGGAATCCACACAAAAAAAGAACGTGAATGAAATGACACGAGTAAATCAACACAGCCGCTTCTTGAGCTGGCGAACATGGGTATGTCGTGCCCGCTAATTAAAGTGATGAAAATCACTGGAAAAACACGCAAGAAGGGGGCCCTCCAGCCGGTATCCGGATATTTTGGTGTAGGGCATGTCGGTGCAGGACGTTTCGGTGCGGACATTTAGGTGCACGGACATTGCGGTGGATGGACCACGAAACAACCCGAACGCCCTTTTCCAGTCAGAACAACCGCGCAAATTGCTCGCGTGTTCACAATCCGTCCTCTCAAATACACATGTCAGCATTTGCCCCCGTCTGTGTAACCTCGACTGCGCCCTCTCCGGAGTGAAAACGAGTGGGGGTGGGCTTTTGTTGCACCCAAGAGGAACAAAGGGGCAGTACCATCCCTGTGCAGGACTATACAATGGCCTCCCTCCCTCCCCCCCCCTTCCCGACACAACAGAAACAAACGGGTATTACAGGGCGTGCGCGGGGATGTACAATGCGTGCACGTGCTTTCAAAAAGGTCTGTTCTTCCTGCACGACAATATCGCAGGCTTGTCTAGAGAAAAAGCTAAGGCAGTTTACTTAAAAACTTTGCATAAGATTTTCTGCAATTTTGGGCAAGTGAATGTTTCCAAAGCTGCTTTCTTTGTAAAGGGACAGTGCCTTTTATTTTCAGCAAATATTATAAAGAATGCATTATACAGTAGTGAACTCCGCCCAAATGCCTTAGCTGATTTGCTTGCCGTAAAAAAAGAGCGAATATAAATAACGACTTCTAAATAAACAAACGTGCACAAAGGAATTCGGTCAGTTGGCTGCATGACAGGTGTTCCTTGAACGAATTATGAAACAAAAATATAGAAATGCTCGATTTGCAAAAATAACTGGCAAAAATCAAACAGAGCATCAACATAAAACTGCAACCACTTCACTAGATTGCTGTTCATAACTCCCGTTATGCGGAAATAAAAAAAATGGCTTTGTCAAACGAACCAGCGCCCGATAATTCGGTCGCCGAAAACTTTGCACACCGAAATGTTCGTGCATTGAAATTTCCGTGGACCGATATGTCCTTGGACCGATATGTCCGTGAACCGATATGTCCGTACACCGATATGTCTGTGGACCGAGAATGTCTTGCACCGAAATGTCCTACAGAGGGATCCGAACGTTTCAGTGTAGGACATTTCTGTGCAGCACGTTTCGGTGCGGACATTTCGATGCACGGACATTCCGGTGCACGGACACTTCCCAGCCCCGTCTGGCCGCGGTGGGGTGCAGGAACAAATGGTTCCGGAACAAATGGCCCGAACTTCAAAGTAGGAAGAAATGGTTCCGGAACTTATGGCCCCGGAACAAATGGTCCCGGGCACCTCTTCGGCCAAATGATTCCACAAAACCTTACGTTGGCTCTTTGTTTAAATTTGCTGCATCTTGGTGAAGTGTTGCATCGCCTTCTGTAACAAAAACTGTAAGTAAACCATCGCCTCATTTTAGTATGCGTTTTTGCTCAAATGTAAATGCATGGCGTAACACAGTTGGCCTGTTTCTTGTTATTTTTTATTTGTGTTTCCGCCGTTATTTTCCGGCTTTTCATTTCATTCTTTGTTGTAGATGTTTGAAAATACATTTTTATTTCTTTAGTTGTTCGTAAAATTTTTACTTTTTTATTTCTTTCGTATTATTTATTTATTTATTTTGCATTTACCAAAATTCAGCACTACAATATATCTCTATTTACGCTATTATAACTATTAAACCGTCACATCTGCTTTTTTATATATTTTCGCTAGTTCGCCCCACCCCTCTCCGAGGTTTTTCTTGTCACAGCAACTGCACTAACAGCACCTAAGTCCAGGCACGGCCTGACTCCGCGCTCCTTTCTCACTCAGGGAAATAGTTTTTGAGTCGGGCCGTGTTCCAGGAAGGCGCAGCTGTCGCGAGCAGCCGCCGCGAGTAAGAGAGGTTGGTGACAGGCAGAGTTCGGAGATTGATTGATTGATTGTGGGTTTTAACGCGCCGACGCAACGCAGGCGATGAGGCGCGCCGTAGTGGAGGGCTCCGGATTAATTTTGACCACCTGGGGATCTTTTACGTGCGCCGAAATCTCGTACACACGGGCGTTTTTGCTTTTCGCCTCCATCAGAAAAGCAGCCGTCGCGGCCGGGAATCGAACCCGCGACTTCGTGCTCAGCAGCACAAAGAGTTCGGAGACATGGGCATGCCTGATTACGACCACCTCGCGCACCAGCGGCTGTGCCGCTGGTCCAACGTGTCTATCACGACATTCAGCACCATGGAAAATTTCTTCTAAAGAGGGCAGCAAGGGCCAGCTCAAGCAAAAGAAATATTCTACCGAAGCGAACCACCTAAACTCCCCCTCGCCCGCTCCTCCCTGTTTGATCTCGCTTTTTGAGGGGCGTCCCAAAAAGGCAAGTCTGGCGGCGTGGTGCATCAACTTGCATTAATCGTTGGCGTTTCATTGAACCATGACAAGTGACTGTTTTTGGGTCTCGCAATTGCTGGGAAAGTAAAGCAGCCAGAAAGACGAGCGAAAACATGTTTTTGTAGTTGCGCAAATAAACTGCACATATTTGTGCTCAAATGCAATTCCAAACAATAAATTTTGTTGTTGATGGTGGGTGAACAGTTTCGATGAGCTCACCTGCTGGCATAAATTTTGTTGTTGATGGTGGGTGAACAGTTTCGATGAGCTCACCTGCTGGCCTTAGCAACTGTTACGCTCCCGCAACACGCCAGCAAAATTAACAAATCATGTTAGTAGCAGTCTTCTAAACCTTGCAGCAAGAAACGATGCGTATTAATAGCTACATTGCATATTTTTAGAGAAAAACAAAAGTATCTAAGCTGCAAGCTGCCAACTTATCAAGGTCGAATATCTTTATTAGCGCCGCTTCGCTTGATCTGAACTGCAGATATCCAAGCCTTTCAGGTGAAGAGCGCCGTAACGCAGCTTAGATAACGAAATATACCATTCATCGTGTAAAATTCTTTTTTGAAATAGCGATAAATCGGCGAGCGTACAGTTCTATGTTGTATGATAATCAGCAGTACCGGCCCACTCACATTTTCGATACTTCACATAACCTAAATAATACTGCCACTCTAAATAGGCTCCCCGCATAGCTCCCCCCTTGTAATGCGAGTTTTCCTTGTGGTGAATATTCCGGTGATACGAGAATTCCTCGTGCGAAATGCCCTGCGACGAGTTGGCATTCCTGACCAGTTTACCTGTGACGAGTTGGCCCATGACGAGGGGACTTATGACGAGTGGGCCTAGACCCACTCCCCGCACAGGCTCAAGTGGGACTCGTCACAAGCTTTAATAAACAGAAGTACAAAGCAAAGGAAGCACGGGAGAACATACACGTACGACGACAAATGTGTATGCAGCATTTAACTCAAGTAAATTCAGCCTTAGCAAATTTATTATACAGGGTGATTAAAGTTAAGTCGACAGGTTTTTTTTTTAATTAGACGTTTAATTTTACGTTAAAACCACCCTGTACTGTCATGCATTCGTAATCATGCGAACGGCGATTAAACTTCGCGGTTCGACATCTCAGTACGAAAGCGCTAAAAGAATTCTGCCAAATGAAACGGCTTGGAAACACGATTGCCTCTAAATTTTCAATACAAACATGCCTGCTTACTGCAGCCACTAAAAAGTTAATTAATCAATTTTAAGTTAATTAATCAACGGACATCTATAGTTACCACCTCACTGTGTGTCCCCCTTTACGCATACCCTCACTGTAAACTCTTAGTCGCGTCCCGGATGGCGTCCTATTTATATGCGGTGGGCATCCTCAATACCGTGATATAAGAGGCCCTGACAGACTTCTTTTCCCTGACAAAACCTCAGGTGATTACAGCACGCTTATATTCTGCGCCAACGACCCGTGTCACGGCTATAAACTAGCGGAAAACCTGACGCCAGGAAATAAATGAAAAGAGGGGGGCAATCATGAAGCTCTGAGCGATATGTGTGGCTTGCGGCGCATGCGCGTATTCCCAATCACACAATGGCCCGCGACCTTCCTTTGCGGTGGCCGACGACGAGCGCCCGGGGACGCGGTGAAAGCCGAAAAACACTGAAAAAAATCTTGCGCGCACATGCGCAGTAGGAGTGGAAAAAAGTTCGCGCGTGGCGAGTGGTGGTCTGGTGATTTGTCTTTACCGCGCGTGCGCAGTATGGAGTAATTTCAGCGTGGAGCAAGTTGGGGTCCCGCGCTTTGACTCTTGCTCTGTATAGTTCATACTTAGTTCCGAGCGTTCACACTTTATTGACCACGTTCGCTTCCGCTGACATCAAATGTGTGCTTCGAGGTCGGTGTAACAGTGGAAGCAACTGCGAATGCGATGGGTTTATTAGGGCCAACGGGAACGCAAGCCAAGCAGCGGTGCCATGTCAAGCCGGCTGGTGTGTGTATTACGGGCATAGCCCGGTTGAACACGAGCGGATAGGTAAGTCCCTGGATTTCTTTTTTTTTTCGATGGATGGGGGAGCGCAGACTGTAAGAATTTGTGTTTGCGGAGAATATAGCAAGGGCCACGAAATTATGCCTTTTGCGTCGTCGTAAGAAGCCCGCGCCAAAACCGTTCTCCGATACCCGGGATCGTACGATAAATTTGACGTGCTTTATAGAGAGGATTCGGTTTCCCAGTGCGGCGGCCGTTTTGGGATGCAGGAGAAAAATGAAAACGCTTGCACATGTGAGGTACTTCCGTTGCCGTAATGAGTATACCGTGGTGCCATAAAGAATTTGCATTTTTACACGCGTCCCATTGTCGAGGTCAAGCCACATAAAACGCAGTTTGAATTTTGTATTTTTCAATTTTCTATGGCCACTGCTTGTCATTTTCGGTGGGCGTAGCAAAACGTTAGGTAACGTTTTTTCGTAACTAGGTTTTCGCGTCGTCGTTTCGGATAGTGAATTTTCTGGCATGTTGGGTAGTCTGGATCCTGTGACGATTTGGAAACTTCCTTATGGTGCGTTTAAGTGGTAAAGTTTTCACACGAAGCAACATTCATGAGTAACACCAGTCCCCATCTTGTGTTCGGCACGGCTGTCGTCTGTCTGAAATGCCAACTCGCGGTTTGCAGAAACATGATAGCATTGGCAGCGCAAACGCGCCGCGGCACCGGCGTAGCGGTTGCTCAAAGCGGTGGCTTCTAATGTTGTTACAACGCCTTCTGTAAAGGCGTTATACTGGAGGCTATGGTTGTTACAGATGCGCTGGCTGTTGCTCGGTGCGCGCAGTTTACCTATGCTTTAGCAAAAAATATTGCTAGCAGTTCTGTTCGATTTTTCATAATGTTTGGCGCCATACTATTGCTGGAAATTGTTTCATAAAAAGAAACTAGGGCACATTACCTCCGGTGTGTAACAGCGAACAGTTTTTTTGCGACGTCCAGTTGACGTGCCGGCGTCAAATAAAATTATGGCAAAGTTTTCTCGCACGCCTTTGGACTAAAAAACCGCTGGGCCTTCCTATGTATATGATGAAAACGTCCTTTTGGAGGGCGTCTGAATCTAAAGCAGTAAGAAAGAAATAATTGCCTAAACTAAAGCGATGCAGCTGTCTGATTTATGGTATTTTCACATATCTGCTAAGGCGTTGGTGATACTTCTGCTGCGCCCCTTCAGGCTATACTGTTTTGCCGCCGATAAATAACACCACAATTTTGTACCTGGTCACTTTTTCAACTGCTGTTTCTCTTCTTCACGCAGTGCCAACACAGCAGAATGCTACCCAGAATGCTACCACATTTCAGTGCGACGAAATTCCGGAAGCAGCTCCCGGGCCAAATATTGCTTGGGGGATTTTACAAAGGCCTTCTACATCATCGGAAGTGGTGTACCTGGACCATCATTTGAAGCGCGGAGAAAGTACTTTTTCTTTGTTTGGTAATATATTACATTAGGTCATGAGATACCCGTCAGCTTTAGGCCAAACGTTTGGCGTTATACAGTCAGGAGCCTGCAAAAAAAGATGAGTTTCCTCCCTCTTCAGCAAGCTGCTGAAAATTCCATAAATTAAAGCAATATTTTTTTCTTGACAGGTCCTTATTTGCTCTTCCACAAAATAATATTTTCATTTGTGTGTTCCACAATTGCAATCTGCTAATATTTGTATTTGTTATTTTAGTATAAGTATTTCGTGTTCATATTTGTATTTTTGATATGAAATAAAAAGAAAACATTGTTCCTTCGGCATGGTGTCATTAATGTAATTTTCATCTCACACTTGTGCATGCTCATGAATTCGAGAATGACAAAATACTTAAAATTTACATACCCAACTCAGCTCTCTGTTTATGTCCCAAGCTTGTATAAGTAGACTATCACTTCAAGATCCGGTTAGGTTTAAGGTATACAGATACTTACTTTACAGCTTTGCTTGCAACATGGCCTTATAAATATATGGAGTTTTTTTTTTAATTCGGGGTATGTGCATTTAGACCTGATAGATCAGGTGCCAAACACTGAGATTATAAAGGTAAAACCTCATTGCATGACAACTAAGGTTATGAAGATGTTCCAGAAGTGCACAAATCACAAATGTGTTAGTGCAATTGCAGCCATTGTAACCCACTTCTTGGTGGCATTGTTTTATACGGTCTAACCTTCAGATGCACAAGTGTGCGTTCATGACCGAGTGCTATGGTTTTGGTAAACGGCCTTGAAAATGTTGAAAATGCTGAACCGCGACCTTGCGCTTCAGCGTAAAATAATATAACTCCTTAATAACAGAAGCGCGAATGAAATGAGGCCACTTAAAAAAAAAATTGCAGAAATTAAGAGAATTGTCTACTAATGCCCAGCATTCTTATGCCGCTTCTCTTGAGTGTGAGTCTCTTAGAGCCAAATTTCTGTTTGTGCAGTTATTTCCATTTACCCTATTATAACGATCACAGGTAATATTTGCGCCAAATCTGCATTTTTTGTAAATGAAGGGTGTTACATGGCTCACCATTTTCCGTATTTTTTATATTTTTCTTGGTTTTTAGTTTTGCAAAATTATGTTCAGGCAATTATCTCGATCTACGCTATAATAACGATTACAAGTGGAATTTCCGCGAAATCTGCATTATTGTGGAAATGCAGGCCGTTATACTGTTTGCCAGTTTCCGTCATTTTTTAATACTTTTCTTAATTTTTGGTTTCTCAAAATTTGTTTCGACCAATGATCTTTATTTCCGATATTATAACCATTAAAGGTGGAACTTCCGCGAAAACTGCATTTTTTCTGGAAATGCAGGCCGTTACAAGTTACACGGCCTAGCGCCCATCCGGTCTGCGCGAGAAAACGCTAAGATATTCTTTGTGTGCTCGCGATTACCAATTCTTCAGGCGACGCAGCAATTCTGCAGGCGTCGGGACACAATGTTATATAGAGTGAGTAATTTATTATTGGTTGATTACATTACCAGAGACGTAAATTACTAACGCCCCCTATTACAAAAATAAAGGTGAAGGCATGTAACCACACCATCAGAAGAGCTAAGACGAGCAGAAAAAATTCAGTGCACCATTTCATGCTTGGTATACTTGCCCCTCGTTACCAGACATCTCTTATGTTCAGCGCACGACAGTGTGCCTTACGTGCTAGTTATTTGCATGCATTGTCATAGGGGGCTCTTTCCGGCAATGTTCAAGTATACTTTTGGTAAGAAGGCCGAAGAACTGTTATCAATTCCGTTTGCATCGACGGAATAAATCACCGCATGGCGCATCATACTGTTGAATCGGGCACACAGCATGACAAAAGGTTTCCGCTCGTACAAATGTACTTAAAGCCCCCAAACCGTAGTAATATGCCTCTTTGGTAGAGTGATTAAAAAACGGTGGTCTAAAGAAAGTCACTCGCCACCGAATGTGTTATTTAAGACTCCTGCTTGACGCGCAACAGCATGCAGAATACTTATACGCCCATGTTTGCTCTCCCCAGCAACCCTTGGGTTGTGGCGCAGTGGTTATGATACCCGCCTCTTCATGTGTTGTAGTAGACACAGGTTCGATTCTCCGTAGGGTTGCGTGTGTGTGCCTATGTGCACTTTGTGTGTCGCGTATGATGTAACATGTGTTAGAGCGTTCGTCACGGGATTCTGACGTTGGCCTGGCAATGCGAGCGAAAAAAAAACGGATAAACTCAATTCTGGCCGAGTGCCTTGTTTTTTCTTTTTTATGTGAAAAGCAACAAGGCCGCTTATTTGAGGGGCCGTTTGATTTGGGGGCCGCTTCGTAAGCGGGAATAGATTAGCATAACGGGCCGCGTAGAAAAATTACGGCCAGTGGCCTGCCGAACACACGGCCCGGTGTTTAGGTGGCCCGCTGGTTAAGCGGCCCTCAATACGGCCGCTTAAACGCGGGGCCGCGTGTTCGGTGGGCCGCGTGTTTGGCGGGCCGCGTGTTTGGCGGGCCGCTTGCGCGTGAGGCCGCCTGAACCGCCGCTTTATAAGCGGCTTTAAAATGACGTGGCGACCCGCCTGCATGCGGGTCGTATAACCAGGAATTGACTAAGAGTGTAGCGGTGGTCTTGACGTGCATCTAAACGAATTCAGACATATCAATATAAATACACTGACCCCCTCCCTCTTTCCCTCATAGAGGCGCTCATGCATAGGTGCAGTAAAGGTGGTACTATTTTTTCCTACTTTGAAGTTGGGACCATTTATTCCTGGACTAGGTATTTGTTCTGGGGCCATTAGCTCCGGGGCCATTTGTTCCGGGACCATTTTTTCCGTGACCGGGTGTGGAGTAGTACCGGTAAACGTATGGTGCGAGAAAATCAACACGGCCGCTGTTTGAGCCGGCGCGCGTGCCCCTGTCATACCCGTGAATTCAAGTGTTGAAAAAAAAACCAAATTGAGCGAACGCGTGCCTCAAACAACCGCGTAATTCGTGAGTCGAGTGGGAGAGAGCAGTAATCGTTGGATGATAGAGACTAGAGCAGCGCGGGGGCCGGAATATCTAGGCCCGGCCCGACCCCGCCTGGTAGAAACACGGCCAGGGCCAGGCCCGAGACCGACAAAACATTAAGATCAAAGCTCGAGCCCAGCCCGAGCACGACGGCGTTTAATAAAAGAAACCCGAGCCCGCGCACTTTTTTTTTAAGCTCAGCCCGAGTACGCCAGACTCCCAACATGAGGACAACTAAGGCGGTAAGTTGGGCGAGTTGGTTACTAATATAGGAAATCATACTGTTGCGAGTGCGATACTATTTTATTTGGTTTGTGTCCGCTGCTTTTTTACCCTTTCCACGTTTCATGTACATATAGGCTTTTTTTCGTGTTTCTGTTGCATAAACTGAGTTGAAGTTCTAGCGTGTGTTTCGTCGCCTCTTTCATGAGCCCTCAAAGCTTGGTCTTCTTAGCCTAACATAAGCATAGAGGGAGTATATTGAATTTAAAGTTGTTCTATACTTAGATCTATATCTGTACAACATAAATATCCTGACTTAAAAAATGTATCTTTACGGAAAATTTTGGTAAAACAGGCGTTGCATTTGCGACAGTCTTCGAACTTAAAGCACAATGAGGATCGCTTAATGATGCTGAGAAAAGTGGATATTTTTATTTATGGATTTTTTGGACAGATATTCCACGTTTCGTCATTTAATTCAATTCGTTTCCCAAAGAACTCTCTTTCCTACTTGTTTTTGACGCCAGCACACTCTGCCGAGAGCTAGTTTAACTTGTACTTCTCTCAATTTAATTTGCCAAGGTTCGTTGTCGGTTTGAACCAGGTGTCTATGTTCCTCCCATGCTCACAGTTTTCTACTGAAAAAGTCGCTTTATGGGCAAAAAGGTATGTGTATAAAAGCTTTAAGAAAGACCCAAGGGTGCGTTAGCTTATCTTTGGTGGTATGGTCTGCACAAAGTGCATTTTCCAGAACACATTTGTTCTTTTTTTTTTAATTTGAAAAACAGAGGAATGAGACAATCATGTAATCTACAACCAGAGTGCTTTCGTTTTCTTACCCGTTTTCTCCCACTATGCTGATGAAGTCCATACGTTTTCTTTTGTTGGCTTGAAGGCTTTCTAAGTGCAATACGTCATCTTGTTATTTTTTATTAGCATCGCCACGGTGACAGACTGACAGCACTTCGCCTTTTTTGTTTTCATTTCAGCCAAACGATCAATCAGCCGAATTTTTGTTGTCAACATTTTAAATTTGCGGCACACGACTGCCAGGATTCAGGGTCTGCCCGGGCCGGCTCGGCCCAAAAAGTGTTTTCGTGCGAGCCCAAGCCCGGCCCGGGCCCGAGAAAATGCGTGCTTCCCGGCCTGAGCATGGCCCGCGGGGCGGGCCGGGCCTGTCCTTTTGGACCGTCCGGGGCCCTAGCTGTGCCCTAACTAGAGCACTATCCGGACCGCAATTTCTCGGCCCGGCCCGAACCAACCTGCCCGATAGAAACACGCCCCGGGCCTGGGCCCGGTCCGGGCCCGAAAAACTTCTAAAATGTGGGCCCGAGCCATACCCGAGCCCAGCAGAATTTCATAAAACAAGCCCGAGCCCGCCAGATTGTTATTAAAGGTCCTCCCTACTCCGATGGGCTATAAACATGATAAAATGAACTCGAAGAAGTTTGCTATTAGCTTAAAAAGCGTACGCACAAAGCGAATGCGACTAATTTGGATCTAAATTTCCATTACACTTGCACCGAACTTTGTACAACTTAAATATCCTCACTTAGAAACTGTTCTTTCAGTGGTCGTGAACTCCATTTGCCACTTCATTTGCCAGTCTTCGAAATCAAGACACACCGGGGATACTTTATATGATTCGGAGCAAGTGGACAATTTTTTGTAATATTGCAATTCTTCAGCAGATACTGTAACTTTCGCTGTTCCATTACTTGCTGAAGTTTGAGCAGACGATGCGTCCGGTTTCACCACTTCATTTTAGTATTTTCCTCTAGTTACGTTGGCAGCAATATTTAATCGGTGCTTCTGTTATTTTTTGCCTCTTTTCATGGTTTTAAAAAATTCTTCCCGGGAGAAATCATGGCTCTTGTTCAAAAATTGGTCCTTCAAACTGTGCACATAGTGCAAAGTCTAGGTCACGCTTGTTCTGTTTGTGTTTGTTTGAAAAGAAAAGGGAAAGGGCAATCATGTTGTACTGTGTGGCTAGAGTGCCATCGTTTTCTGGCCCACTCTCTCCGACTATGCTGATGGGTCCCAGATATTTTTTTATTCATGTAAAGGTTTTGTACGCGCAATCGTCTTTTATCATATCCTTTAACAGCGCCGTAATGAATTTAAACTTCACTTATTTTGCACTTCACTTCGCTTCTCACTGAACCTGAAAGATCAACAAAAATCTTTTTGTTGTCAAAATTTATAATTTGCGGCACAGGATTGCCGGGCCTCAGGGACGGCACGGGTGGCTCTGGCTGGTACGGCCCGAAAAAAATTTAGGTTCCAGCCGAGCCCGGCCCGGGGCCCGAGAAAATGCGTGCGACCCAGCCCGAGCCTGCCCCGCCAGTGCACTACGTCAGACTACCTAGCTACGCCACCGCACCCAACTGTTTCAGGGCTGTGGGCTTGCGGTGTGCTGTTTTGTCGTGTGCTGTTTTGTCGCCGTGCTATTCTGTCGCGTGCGCTTTTGTCGCTGCGCTGTTTTGTCACTGTGCTATTCTGTCGTGTGCGCTTTTGACGCTGTGCCTTTCTGACGCTGTGCTGTTCTGTCGCGTGCTGTTTCGTCGCGTGCCCTTTTGACACGGTGCTGTTATGTCGCTGTTCTTTTGTCGCGTGCCCTTTCGTCGCGTGCTGTTCTGTCGGTATACCGTCCTGGCCACCCTCCCGGCTTGCTACAACCCCTTCAGTTTCCAGCCGCACCATTCGAGCAGGTTGGCATGGACCTTTAGGGTCAGTTTCCCACCGTCGTCGGGGAACTGTTGGATAACCGTAGCAACCGACTACCTCATCCGCTATGCCGAGACGAGAGCTCTATCTCGAGGGACAGCTGTAGAGATCGCCCACTTCTTCCTGGAAAATATAGTCCTTCGCCATGGTGCTCCATCCATCGTCATCACGGATAGGGGAACGGTATTCTTGGCCCAACTTGTCCGAACAGTTATCACGCTCAGCGGTACTTCCCACAGGAGAACTACTGCTTGCCATCCGCAAACGAATGGACTGATCGAGCGGATGAACAAAACAATCGCCGACATGCTGTGCATGTATGTAGACGTCGAGAACAAGACGTGGGACGCCATCTGGTCGTATGTAACGTTCGCATACACTACGGCACCACACGAAACGACGCGAATGACTCCATTTCGTGTTCTCTACGGTCGTGACGTAGCCACAATGCTAGACGCGATGGTGCCCCACGTTGAAAATGATGATGACTGTTGTGCCCAAGAGATCACGCAGCGCGATGAAGAGGCGAGACAGCTAGCCCGTGTCGGCATCAGGAACCAACAGCACCGCGACGCAAGCCACTACAATCTGTGTCGCAGGCACACGGAATTCCAGAAAGGTGATGAAGTTTGGGTATGGACACCCCTAAGATTCCGCGGGCTCTCCGAAAAGTTGTTGAGAAGATACTGCGGACCTTACAAAGGGTTGAGACGACTAAGCGACGTTACGTACGAGGTCGTACCATCCAAGCATGTTTTCCCGGCACGTCACCAGCCTCGGCCAGAAGCGGTTCATGTAGTTCGCATGAGCCCTACTGCACAAGGTAACATTCTGTAATTACGCCCAGGGTACCTGACACAAACACTCCCTTTTGCGCATCGGGACGATGCGCCTTAGGGATGGGGGCTAATGTCATGGCATGGCCTGTAGCACGCGTCCGACCACAAAGAACAAAAGACTGAAAGGATGCCTCGTGGAGCTACCAACCAACCAACAGCGCCCAACCAACTACGCCACGTGCTGAAGGAGGAGAAGGGGGACACGTGGCGGCGCGAGAGAGAGCTCGGGGGCAGATCTTCTTGAACAAGTTCCTGACCAACACCTGTACGGCACCAGAGAGCATTCGACAATGGTATTATCCCCAGCACGCCCCCCGATGTCCCTACTGCCACCACTCCATCGCAGCCGATCTCCACCACCTCATGCATCTCGCACTGCCCCAAGTTTTCTCGATTTCGTACATTCACTCCCCCACACCACGACACCTCAACCTACATCGACCCAACATTCCTCTCACACGACACACTCTTCGAAATCGCCATTTATGCCACAAAAAGCGGCCTAGTACGGGCAATTTAGCAGTGGTCTGCACGACTTCTGAAGAGAACCCTTGAAGCCGGCATCATAAGAACAGTGCTCCGTCCTCCCTTCCCTCTCCCCCCCCCCCCCCACCTGGCCTTTGGCCTTCCTTTCTAATAAAGTTAACAACAATAACAACGGTGGCAGCGGACTAGGGCGTTCGTTTTAGTGAGGCACAAGTTTGCCTTTTAATAAATCCGTTTGTCCTTTTACCGCCAGCATCATCATCTTGAGTTTGTGCCTCGCTACAATATGGTGCATGCACTGCAAGAAATGTCATTTTATTTAGGACTGCTCTAACTGACCCAGAGTAGTAACAGTGGCATTGAGAGGACTAGCTTGGTCTGGGGGAGGTGCTGCCTATATGCTTATGTCGTTGATACTCGACAGAACTCGCAAAGAGTCCGAGCCTTTTGCGTTAGGAATTAGGGCAGCAAGTTTGATTGATTGATTGATTGATTGATTGATTGATTGATTGATTGATTGATTGATTGTGGGGTTTAACGCGCCGACGCAACGCAGGCGATGAGGCGCGCCGTAGTGGAGGGCTCCGGATTAATTTTGACCACCTGGGGATCTTTATCGTGCGCCGAAATCTCGTACACACGGGCGTTTTTGCTTTTCGCCTCCATCAGAAAAGCGGCCGCCGCGGCCGGGAATCGAACCCGCGACCTTGTGCTCAGCAGCGCAACGCCTTAGAGCAGGAAGTTTGGCTTACAGGCCTCGGTGCATTGCAAGGTATGTGGCTACCTCTGTGAGACTACCTTGCACGCAACAGGGCATCCTAGGAAGCCTCACACAACGAATCGAGAGTGCTGCATGCACGCCTGACATCTGTACGGACAGATCTGGACAGTGTCAACGAGATTGAGCCCCTCATTTTCGAGGATGACTTGGAGGAAAAAAAATACACCAAGGACTGGAGTACACTGACCGCATCATGCAGTGCTTGGCACGACTGCAGCAGTAGATAGATGGTGAGCGAGAGCAAGACTCTCCAGATCAAACAGTAGCAATTCAAGAAATTTAAGAAATGAATGGGTGACGGACCTCAAGCGACGATGTCACAACGGATGGATGTAAAATTACCAAGAATTGAGCTGGGGAAGATCAGCGCACAACGGTATGAGTGGCAGCCCTTCAGGGAGTTGCGCAGTACACGAAAACAGTCGTGCTGCAAATGTCTGTAATCGAAAGAAATGAGTCTGATGTGCTGACCAAGTTCTGGACACTGGAATCAATTATGATGAACGAGAACAAGAAACAGCCATCGCACCCTTAAATTTTTTGAGGAGATCACCAAACAAATGGATGGACATTAGGAGGTGGCGCTTCCTTGGGAGTCAATGTTACTACACCACAATAAAGAGACGACTGCTTGGAGCACCTACATTGCTTGACAAGGCACTTTCTAAACTCCCCAGGCTCGTGTCGGGACTACCGATGCTGTGATCAGAAATTACGACCGGCTAGGGATAGAACTTATTATGGACAGTACGAGTGAAGCCGATGCTGTTTACTATATGCCGCACCAGGCTGTTGCTCGTGACTCTTACAAGCTTCGGGTGGTTTTTGACGACTTATCGCATAGTAACTCAACAAAATTGTTCAATAACTTTGAAAGCGGATTGAACCTGACCACCGATTTAGTAGGTCTATAGGGTGTATGCACTGGGCTTTCGAATGCGCGGCGGTGCTGTTTCCTTGGTTACGGCGATGCCATTTGTACGGTTGCATGCTGCCGCGCGGTTCCTGATGCGAAACGTGGTTTGCAGTGTGGTGTTGACAAGAGCAGGAACATGGCAAGAACGTCCCTTCAGTGCCGCCGCGAATTGGTCGTCGTGCTGAATCGGAAAGACTTCGAACCAAGTAAATTTGCTAGAATAAGTACGGTGGTACGCTGCTTTCAGAAGCGCTGTTTATTACCTTCAAGCTCAATCATTATCGCACGTATCTGTTCTCTGGAGGTATGCTCTGTTCATCTCATCAACGGGAGGCCGACAAAAATCAACCGGACACCTATGCTGCAGCTCGGGTACGGGAAAAAGTTGAGCCGAAAGGGGAATAAAAGCGTCGCAGTGGCGGAGCACGCCGGGTCGTGTCGGGAAATATGCCTCCTACGTACGCCCAGAAGTAAGCGGGTTGGCGCAATCAGCGAATGCCTCTGATCGCGCGCGCGGCAGTGCATATTTCCAAGCATGGCTTGCTGCATTCGGTGCGGGAACGTGGTAACATTTAATACGCGCTCCCATACCTCATACGGAGTTGGTTGTTAAACCAGGCCCTGAAATACTCCTTTAACTGTGGAGGTCGCAAACGTACATGCTCATAGAAGAAAAATATTCGCCGCCGCATAACACTATTTCCTGCTGCCAAACGGGGGCAAATTATGTGATATACCAAGGTTTCACGGCCGTTTGCTTGCTTAAAGAACTTTAGCGTTTCACCGGCAGGTGGGAACCACGAACAGCTATCTTTTGACACGACCGGGCGTTTTCCGCCCCCGCGGCGCTTTTCTTTCTAATACCACCGCGAAGACGGTGGTAGTAGAAATAAAGGATGACAATGGCCGTAGGCAGGGGCGCCGACACGACATGACGGGGAGGATGGTCAGCTGCACAAAGCGCCGTGAACACCACGAACAACTGTGTTTAATTTGAAAGAACTGGCCATCAGAAGTTCACTACAATCCATTTCAGCCACTAATGGCATTTTTAATCCCAGTAACACAGCAGCTACTACAAAATTTTCAAATTTCGTGCTACGGTGACGTGATATCAGCCAGCACTTAAATCACAGTTATTGGTATGTTAACTGCACCATAGCAGTCAACTGATATGAGCAAAGAAAACCAAACTCCCCTCCGGCGAACGCCATGTGAGGTTTCTTTGCGATGGTTTAGGATGGCTGCCGCCAGTCAAACCAATGAGGTTTTTTTGACGCAGCATAAAAGTTGTTGGAAAGTGGTTGGTGAGTCACCACTGCTTCATCTGTTTTCAGTAACATCGAAGTTATTTAAGTTTGTGATAAATCTGCTCCCGTTGTAATAAGCACAAACTAGCCGTCCCACTGAACCCAAGTTGTATTTTGTCCTGATGGCAACTTTAAAATTCCGTCTAAGACGCACGTATCTTCTAGCTCCTGGTAAAGAATGGTGAAGTTACTGTAAACGTTGAAAAGCGGCCTGAAACAAAGCTTTGCCATAACCTCTGGCCACTTAATTGTTATAATTAGAAAAAAATTTCTGCGATAATCAAAAGAGCTGTTTCCAATGCCAAAAATGTGTGACTCACACCATTGTTCATTTTTCTTTTATTTGGGGGCTGACGTACGGTATGACAGAGGAAACGCTTAGCTTCGCTAGAGAAGGCGCTACACGCCGTACACAAGCCCCAGCGGAATCAGAAGACTCACGCACGGGTTCGGGTACTCACGTGCGGTAGACTCACTCCGGCTATCAAAAGTAAGGCTTTATTGCCTGGCAAATATCTAGCATATACCAGACAACACGACTGATCGGGAAGACAACGGCTCCGTTCGCTCGCTGAAGCCGCGGGGACTCAGACTCCGATATCTGTTGTCGCAGATGCGGAAACGGGATGCTGCCCTTGCATCCGATCAGGACCGAATTTCTGAGCAGAGTCCCGTGGAGCCAACTGGGTTCTCACTCATATGGACATTGGGAGTAGGCACTCCCGAACCAACCGATTCCGATCAATGCGCCTAGTCGACTCTCCGGTGGAAGGCTCGCGCATCTAGAAGGTCGTCTCGGAGGGATAGAAGTTTATTAACGTCAGCGCAGTACCTGTCGTGTATCTTTCTCTGTCCTTGTCTTTTTTTTTTTGCGCTGTTTTGCCAATGAATAGGTCTCCCCCGGGACGGGGAGAGGGTATTGCGAAGGAAGGCGACAAGCTGGTCCTCCTTCCCTTACACCCTAGCGCACACGTTCACGGCGAGCCGCTTCGGCGAGTCGCATGGGGTCATGAAGAGGTCACCATTCCCTTGACGCGTCGGCTGCCCGAAATGGCGGCTGCCAGCTCAACAAAAAATGTGCAGACGAGGCGTACGGAAACAAGGGTCCCCACACAGTTCAATAAAAAGCGTGTCTGTTTTCACTTCATTCGATCAAGGAAAGCCGTGTCTTGATCAGATAATTGAAAGTCATCGGGTTTATCTAGTGGTGAACTGTCTCAGACAAGAGAATTGACTGCTGGGGGATTCCATGCTCATTTTTCATCTGCTTCTGCGACCTCCTTTCTTCCGCCGGATGTGGTAGATGACTGGTTTGAAGCAACGTCTCAGAGCAGACTGATGCCATAACAAAATTGACTGCTGGGATTACTGGTCTGGATGTGATCAGCAACAATATGCAAAAATGTTTCCATGGGGTGCCGAAACAATTGCTGAATATAACAATCATTCCATCGGTCGGTGATGTGTGCCGCATTTCTAAAATAATTCCTTGTACACAAGCTAGCTACTCAATCTATTGACATCACTCCTGTAGCTTTATCAACGCACTACGTGGAATTGAGCCGATTTTGCATCAGCGCATTATGCAATTTGTACGCAAGGCTAATATCAGCTCATGTTAAACAGCTTTTAATCCTGGACCTTGAAAGCCATAATAAACTTTTCCAACGCTATAATCAGGTTGCTGATCTTGTTGCCCTAGATATTGCTAAAAATTACAAGAGTGTCAAACTTGCGACGTCGTTATCTAGATTACAGAGATAAAATCGTGGGAGCATCGACTGGTGGATGGGTCAGCGCCTTATCACGGTAGAAGGTAGCGAAACAAGAGAAGGTATACTTCACATGCGCAGAACGAGCCCGCCAGTGCAACCGTCATCTGCGAGCGGTTAGAGCAAGTACGAAACTTTTCCGCTGGTAATCAGCGGCTACCTTCATTACATGTCGTGAATAAAGCGCGCGCGAAATGTGGTTGCGGAAATGGCGGCTTTATCCGCTAGTCTTCCTTTCGCGGTTGCCTCTCTCTCCCCTTCCGTGAAGTGAATCCGACACAGATTCGCTACAGTACACCAGAGATACGCGCCGAGCCATTGCCGAATTTTCTTCATTTTTCTTTCTTTTTGTTTGCCCTTCAGCCACGTGAATGCCCTGCCAAGCGTTCGCGGTTGTGGTCACTGCGAAAATAAGTCTTAACAGAAGAGTACCTAGTACCTGTTTTTTTTTTTATTGAGTCTGTCGAAAGCCAAAGAAACGTACCCCTATTGCTTCGAATATACGAGAATTCGGCTGAACACAGCTCATCTTAACGGGAGTCTCCTGTGTTCGTATTCACGAAATTCCAATCTATCGACCGGCCAACTGGCTTTTACAGTTTAGTGTGCCTAACTTTAGCGATTGACTCCTCAACGTAGTCACCACAAGTTTCGAGTGTCACAGCCGTTTTAAAAATATAAATAGAGCGTCGTTGCCAGGATAGACTTTAAGCAACCGAAATGTCTGCGGCAAACAAATTTTGATGGGCATATTTTATAGTTGCACACTTTAAATGATTTGGAAGATTTTCAGAGATTTTTATTTCACTCTTGAAAACATTGCGTTTATTTTTTGATGACAGTGTGTTTTGCGAAGAGGCAAAAGCATTCTGTTTATGAGTAGAGAAGTGTCGGATGTTTTTCATGCAGTAGTTGTGTTGCATTATTTAGTGCGGGATGCAAAACTTGTTGATGGAGGCATTATGAACAGTGAAAAATTGGGTTAAATAAAAATATTGAATGCATAAATGCGAGCACATACAAAAAGAACCGTACTGATGTATCTACACAGCTGTTACTGCTAGTGCAGGCATTTCGGCACCCGCTGGAATCTCCTTGGAGTGTCATCACCATCATCTTCTACAGCCACTGGTGGACAAAGGCCTCTCCCATTTACCTCATACCGCTCCTATCATGCGCTGCCGGGGTCCCGTCTCGGTATTCACGATGTTACCCAGGTGGTCCACCGGTTTTCATTTCGTCTCACTACATGCCCTGCTCAAGTCCATTTCTGTTTCATCATTTCAACTATCTTCCCCTCTAATTTCCTCCCTGAGCCAGGAGGCTGGTTTCCTCTCCATAAATGGTACTCGTATCTTTCTTCGTTACATCGCCCGTGCAGCTGACCTACGTATAAGCGAAAAACAAAAGAAGACTCTATCACGTCCTCATTCCCACCCCCTACACTGGTATAGAGGAAGCAAATGCGTGCCCAGTAGCTGTTCTTGGCTTTGGGGCAGCGACAATTCTTGACGAGTCAACGCAAAAAAATAGGGCGCGCGTTGTTCCTGACAGCTGTAAGGTGGTTTACGACGGGCACAGCTTCACAGAACGTGACCTCGGCACCACTTGCACACAAGCGTTCTTCCTCGCCAGGACGACCTGCTTTCATGGGAGACTCGTGCCCGCGTATCTGCATAACGTGCGCATTTCATGCCGAATCTCGCCTCCAGGGACTCACAGCTCAACATGTCTTCGTCTCCTTAGTTGCCTTTTGTTGTGTGCAGTGCTCAAGTAGAGACAAAAAATGATTCCATCGACCAAGCATAGGAAATGGGGCCAAATTCTAACAATCTAGGACAGCGCAATGGCACTTGTAACGCGTGTGTGATTTGTAGGATAGAATGAAAAAGTGGTGACAGCGCAAACAATCGATTCCTGCATAAAACAAACGCGACGTGAGTTCCTCCCACAAAAAGGTCTGCGCGGTACAGAGGCATGTTGTAAGCATACATCCTAGATAGTCATGATACTCAAGCATAGCTATTTCAGCAACGTGTGCCGTTTCTTTAAATTTTGAAAATTAGAGCAGCGAAATCGAATATAAGAATTTCTGCCACTGCCCATACAAAAACGGTAAGGTGGTGTTCGAGCAACGCACATCTGCGGCAGTCCGGAAAGCGAGTGCGGTGCATACCGACCATGAAGCGGTTGTTGTGCGTCCTCTGTTTTGTTGGTAAGTGATATTTCGCTCTATAACCTCCTCATGAGGAGTGCTTTTTTAAAAGACGATACTCTTTCTTAGCCTACTTAAACACGAAATGATTGGTATGTCCATCCGGATGTCAGTCTGTCTGTCTGATCCTTGTTTCAACCGCCCGGCGTGAATTCTCACAAACGTACAAATTCGAAAAATAAATTTTGTCGACAAAGCAAGCAAGAATAACGGAAGCATTCGCAAGAAAAATGCCGTGTAAGCTTTCCCTTGGCAAGCAATGTACACTTACGCTTCGTTGAAGATATAAGAAATTGGCCATATGTATAAAATACCCATTGATAACGACAACCATTTCAAGCTGTGGGAATGAACTTTTACGCTTACTTTTACCTTTCAATCGTCTTTGCGCTAATGTTTTATCATATGTAGGCATTTAATAAGACACACAAGAATTTAGTTAGATCGTATCTGGTGTGTGAACTGCAGGCCTAAGTTTCCTTTGCACTTTTTTTCGTAATGGAATGGTGGATTAAGGCGTATTTTAGGCAAGCTATCACTGAGTGTTTGCAATGAAAGTTCCACTTAAAATACGCTCTAGCATAGCAACTCAGAATTGCGTAACGCTTTGTTTAACACTGCGGGATGTAAAAACACTTTGTTTAGTGGGTTTAGGCTGTTTTATGACAATGTCACAACAAAGTGATTGACAAGCTACTCATTCTTGTGACTAGTTCGCTTGTGTAAAGCTAGCTCTGCCATTTTTAAAATAAAACATGCGCATTTTATGTTTTTTCTACAAACAGGGATGATCGTTGACATCAGCATTTGCAGGGCGTTGCAACTTGACACGGAACCGGATTCATATTCTGTCGCACATTTTCCCCAACGAATCGAGGTAAGTATATCGATTTGTCACTTGCAGCAAACGGGAAAACCAAAAGGCCAAGGGCTTCTACCTTGTAATCTTTACCTGACCGTTCTCCGGCTTTGCCCGGGCCAACTGAAAGGTAATTAACCACTCAAACTAACTCAAAGCAATTTAACCTATTACCAATTACAAAAGTACGTATTGCAAGTGAGTACGATTACTGCGTTAATTAGCAATGTCTCGCGAATTCGAGCAGGAATAGAAAGTGCCAGAAGTTTCAAGTAATCAAATGGTATAAATCTCAGTACAGGACCTTTGTGAACAAGATACGGTGACCTGCACCATAAGTGCAACGACAGCGTTCATGTATATCTTTTGGACGCTTTCCGTTATCGATCGTGCATTGATCTTTGGCGTTTTCTATCCGAACTCGTAATTCAGCGGCGTAATTTTGTTACGCCTTCAAAATTTTTTTCTCTCTGCCCAGAGTTGCGATTCAGGCCAGAAAAAAAACGGATATGTCTTGGATGCCTTCGGCTACAAGCTTTAGTATGCCAAAGCGTGAAAAAATAAGTAGGCGAAATATATTTGCACCCATCGCCATTCTAAAATTAAAATAATCGATGTATTGCAGTGCCGTACGACGTCCCTATATAAGCGCTAAACGACATCCGGTAGCGTTATCTTACGAAACACTGCTTCTATAACTACTTCCCACTCCGAAACGTTTCAAATTGGTTATATAAAAACGCCGCACTTTTCTTATAGAAACCTAACGTAACGAAACCTGACAAACCTAACTCAACTAAGCTGAAATAATATAAAAACTAACCCGACGTGACGTTATCTGACCAAAAAAACTAACAATTTAAAGTCCTTAAAAGCTACGGCGTACTAAGCCAAATCAAGAAAATCAATATATATAGTGTAAGGAAGACTATCGGTCGTGCAATTAGCGTTGGAACCATCAAGGGGAAGCCATGGCACCGGGTGTCCGCCGTTAATAGCCATGTGCCACACCAGAGTAGAACGCAGCGGCCCCATCGCGAACTCAGAAAGCGGCTACTTGTCGGTCCCGTACGAAGTGGTACCGGTACTTCGAGACTGGCTGGTCTTTTCTGTCGCCTCGAAAGAATATGTCCGTCATGGGGCCACTGTCCTCCCATATTGTAGCCTTCTCCCACCGGCACAGATATCAGCGTTCCTGTCTCTAGGACACGACGTTCTGCAGGTGCTTGTTCACCTTACTATAGTTTCCGACCTCGCGACCGGGGATCACCATCGCTCTCTTCTGTATGCGGGCCCCGCCGGCGACAACTTTCGGAAGTGCTCAGCACTCGCTGTTTCTGCCACTGCTCTACAGAATGTGAACGCAGTGGAACGTAACCAGAGCATTCCGCTCCACTCCCAGTACCTGTACCACCAGATGCTGGGCTGAACATTTACCTTTGTGCAGCTGTATGACTCTGGCTACTTGCGTCTCTGCTCTGAACAGCCCGGCTAAGTTGCATGTCTGTTGGTTGATGCGCCAACTCGAGCCGCAAGGCGTGCTGCCGCTGCGGCTCGTCTTTCGTCATCGCGGGCGGTGCCGAGTACTCTTCCGACACCAGCTGCTTATACCACCGGTGATAGAGGAGTGTCATCGGCTTCAGCTGCGGCGGGTGCAAGCGCTCCCCTTACCACATATGCACGCTAAGAGCACTAGACAAGTGGGACACGACGGCTTATAGGCCTTCGCGCGCACACCTCTGCAGAACAGCGTAACTGGTGGCATGTTCGCATTGGACTGCGAAGTGAGCTCTACAATGCGCGGTTTCGAGGTTTCAAGAGTAAGAGTTGCCGACAGGAACTGCGTTAGTGTGTCTGACTCACACGTAACGATCAGAAGCCCAAACTGGACTACAACACGGCATTGGGAGGCGTGACGGCCGAGCACTTTCGCAAAAAGCGCAGCCCGCTTCATGACGTCCAGCTGGTGCTGGCTTCCCCTCAATGGTCCCAGCGCTGATTTTCCTGCCAATGGTGTATCTTACAATTTGCACAAAATGAAAAAAAGAAGCACACAAGTGGCGAACTCGAATCTGGAGCATTTTGATCACAAAACTAACTTCCAACCATTATACAACACTGCATACATTCTGCGCCGCGTCAGCCCAGCCTTGAAAATACTAATGCCGTGGTGCGGCTTTCTGGACACTGCATAAAATTACTGGTAAATATTTATGGCTATCCCTTAAAGAACCATGGAAAATTCAGGGAGCTTTTTAACTACAAAGACAATAAAAGATTTCGTTCGTCCCATACTGGTTCTCCACCACGGGGCCGACACGAGCAGTCGGGCTCCGTGTAGACCCCCGCATTGGATCACCGAATTCAGCGAATCTCGCATATCATCAACAAAACTTCGACCACCAGTGGACAGCGGAAGTCAAACGCTACATTTTCAGACCAGTACCGGCCACCAGACTTCAAATCCTAGTTAATAATTATTTTGAGAAATAGCACATCGGACCAGTTTTATTGCGTCAGCCAAGGCCTCTCACCTTTTCGCTCAAGAAAAACAATTTTACCTACGAAAGCCTTTATTTAAATTACTTAAAGCCATCCCTGTAGCACCCTGTATATAGAAGCACTTTCTGTTGTAGAATTTTTACAGTGTTTAAAAAATGATAAAACCGCGAGATATTCTGGTGTACCTGCATAGAGTTGCCTTGGTATAAGAAGGGTTTGTATCATGTTTGCAATATTTTTTACACAGAGATTCCTGGGTTGCGGTCACATTCATTACGGCCATGGACATATTTGTAAGGTAAGCGACCAGCCCCCTTTACCGTACGGTCAGTCAACATTGTAGCTTTCAGTTGACAGGTAATTTCTTTAGTAGAGTGGGATTTCCTGTTTTGAAAGTTCACAAAATTGGCGGGTCCCACGCTGAAGTGGGAATCGACGTAACGCCTAGCTTTTTATCGTGGCATAACTGGATCGAAATGAACTGGCTTGTGGCACCTTTTTGAGGGGTATTGTGCTTGACGTAGTTGCTCATTTTACAGCACGGTGTGCCGTGGCGAGGGCGTTGCGAAATACGAGTCGTATGGAGAAACATTGAAAGTTTTATTCTCCCTGGCTAAGACACCACCAGATAAAAGCGAACAGAACGTGATACCCGCAGAAACTGCATGGGCCTCTGTGGATATGATGTGCGCAGAGATGCGCAATGCACCTACGAAATAATTAATCACTTCTAAAGGACACGCTGTCGAGAGTGATGGCGCTGGGGATGAAACCGAAATTGCTAGTGCTCCTTTCGTGCCTTTTTACCAACGTATCCGCCATTGGCAACAACCAAGCCGAAATGGCGACTCGTGAATATCTGAGAACCAAACTTCATCCCAAAGACAACGCGACCGACTTCTGTACAATATTTCAGATTCGGCGAGATGGTCGCAAAGTCGTAGAGTGGCCTGAAAGGAAAGACGTGGTCTAGTCACAAACGCAGACGGGCTATATGGCGCGAGAAGTACAAGCCATAAAGGACTACCATGAGATTCGTGCAGCAATGGCTGAAGTAGCACGTCGTAATCAGAAAATGCGCACATGTCACTGCTACACGATTCAATAGCTGGCTCCGGGTGTGTCCTGACGTTTACCCAATCTTAAAGGGACCTTGCAACACTCTTTGAGCAGTGAAAATAAACCTGCGCGACGTTTAGAATACACTTCAAGGCTAATACTACACGTGATCGTAAAGTGGTGAGCGCTGAAATCACTGCGAAAGACGCGACAAAACAATCCCACTCTCTTCAATTTTCCTCATTATGCACCACTGGCACCGCAGAAATGACGTCATTTGTGACGTGGCGGTCCTATGGGCGGTCTGGTCAACTTCACGGCTTATTTTTTGCATTTCCTGTGACGATCCACCGTCGTCGGCACTGTGCACCAACCTCTTCTATGTTTGAACATGTACGGACAGCTTTGGCGTTTCTTTTCTGTTTTGAGTGAGCGCGGAGTTCGAGGGGTAAGCTCAATACCTCCATTTGAACCACACCACTGAACAACAAAGGTTTATTGCTTCAAAAACGCCCTGCCAGCCTGAGCGCGCTCTTATGAGCAGGCAGCCATGCCTGATTTTTTTGTTGTACCAGATCGGAGGCAGATTCCTCCACGTTGCGGAGAAAAGGAGAAAACTCTCCGGTCTGTGATCTGTCGAAGGCCAGAAAAAAATTACACCACCTTCCTGTAGGGGAACCCTGAGTAGTATGCGAAGCAGGCATGGGGTCGATTCAAGTGCCCATTAGTTTTCAGTTCGTCGTTTCCACGAGGTTAAGGTACTATCGCGCCCAGGAAGCGGCTGCGGCGAGCGGCCGCCGCAGCTGCTTCCCAGCGCTTCCCAGGAGGCGGTGGCGCCTTGCAGCGAAGCACTCGAGAAGTAAAGGAAGAGGGGGTCCGCTCTTCCGATACCCAACGGCATCCCCCGTGTGCTCTGTTGCCTTTCGCGCTCGGAATGCGGTGCGCATGTAGCTTCCCGATGTAGTTCAGCTTGGCGCAGCCTTGCGACTCCAGAATTGTGGTATGGCAAATATAGCGGCGCAGTGGTCATGACGTAGCTAAAAGCATAATAGTGCATTTCGTACCGTGAGGCATTGTCAGAATTACAGGCAGAAGCAGTAAATAAAAAAATGCGGTCAGCCAGTGTTTCAGATATCTTTACTTGTGTGGAAGATTGAACGTTATCGATATTTCGCGAAGCCCTATTATTGCCAAACTGGAAGGCTTGCGCAAATGCGCATAAGAGCATTGCATCCGATGATAAAACTTATCGCTGGCGATGCGGTAAGCCACCCCGAAAATTTCTGAGGCAACAATTTATACCAGACGCAAAGGAAAGAAGCCAGCAATGGTGCGCACGGGGGATGCCGATAGGTATTGGAACAGCTGACCCCTCTCCCTTTACTTCTCGAGTGCTTCGCTGTAAGGCGCCACCGCCTCCCGGGGAGCAGCTGCGGCGGCCGCTCGCCTTTTGCAAGTCAAATTGGGCGCGATAGTACGTAGCTACCGTTATATTTAGCGTTTCGTTTCCATCGTAACTACCGCACTTTTAACTTACCGGAACTATGAAATGGGCAATTGCGTTGACCCCATGGCTGTTTCGCATACTACTCACGGTTCCCCTACTACGGAAAGATGGAGTAATTTTATTGGAGGGGGTGGAGGGTGTTACAGTGGAGAGGCATTAAAGAGAAAGAGAGAGAGAGAGAGAGAGAGAGAGAGAGAGAGAGAGAGAGAGACGTTGTACGTGGTATGAGTGTCTTTATTTAAGCATTATCATCATCATGTTCAACGTAGGTGATGTCGAGCTGTGGTTGGCTTTCCGTTTTGATTATGACCGCCTTATGGTCTGTGAAATGTAAAGTCAACGGCTGTTGTGGGGGATGAACCCTAAAGTTGCTGAAGATTAGGTCGATGCACGTTCCCCGGATGGTTGTGGGCTGCTTGTAATCACGGCCCGCCGAGACTCCCCGGCGCATGCCGCTGCCGACGACGATGAAACGTCGAATGCGCGTGAAGCGTGCTCGTCTCGTGCCGGCCCAGGAAGATAGCGGCAACACTGTCGCTCCAGGAGCCCTTAAAGGAGAGAGAGAGAGAGATAACACTTTATTTAACAAAGGGTTAGCGCAGCTTGGTGGCCATAGACCGTAGAGCTTCGGCGACTGTGGCTGCCCGACCCGTTAGTAACTTCTGGAGATCCAGGCTTGAGCATCCCAGTGCTGCTTCCCACTGGTCGAGGGAGGTTATGAGAGGGAAGGGATCGTACTTGCAGGCCCACATATGGTGATGTAATGTGGCCCGTTCTCCGCAGTGCTGGCAGAGTGTTGTGGGGTACAGCGAGGGGTGAATGTGATGAAGTACGGCTAAACAGGGGAGGGATTCAGTTTGAAGCTGACGCCAAAGGCGTTCCTCTTCCACTGATAGGGATGGGTGGGCGGGAGGATATTTTCGGCGGGAGAGGCGGTGATGTTCCGTGATTTCTCTGTACGTGAGTAAACTATCACGGGTTGATCTGGCTCCATGAGAGGCAGTGTTGGCA
The DNA here is from genome assembly GCF_048455015.1 of Haemaphysalis longicornis. Classification (NCBI taxonomy): domain Eukaryota; kingdom Metazoa; phylum Arthropoda; class Arachnida; order Ixodida; family Ixodidae; genus Haemaphysalis; species Haemaphysalis longicornis. The sequence goes on from NW_027526445.1 coordinate 47,990,922, forward strand.
TCACAGGCCCGGGAGACGAGAGCTCGGGCTGCGGTGTGTGCCACTTCATTTCCTCCAATACCCGTGTGGGCAGGGAACCAGATCAATTCTACAGGATCAGTACGTGGTTTTTGGTTAAGAATTTGGTGGGCCTGAGGCGAGATCTGGCCTCTGGCGTAGTTTAGAACGGCCGGTTTCGAATTTGAGAATATGAATCGGGGTGTTGGCCTATGCAGGGTTCGCACAGACCCTTGAAATCCTTGAATATCCTTGAATTTGATAACATTCATTCAAGGGCCCTTGAAACTCCTTAAATATAAGTGAGCTCCTTGTAATCCTTGAAAATTTCGTGGACTTTGTTTTAATAAGGAAAATGAACGACGTATTTCCGTAAGTCCCACTGATTTGAAAAACGCGTTTACTCAGGAATGACCGCGAAAACAAGTAGCCTTGACAGAAAAGCAACAGCAGCAAGTTTCGGTTTTGAAATCGGCAGCGCCTGCATCGTCTGGCAACAAATGGGAGCCAGAAATTCAATGCAATCCAACGCCAGTTGTATCAACGGTCGGTCGGTACTCTGTCCATGCGTCGGCCTCGCGCGTCATTTCTCGGCGAAAGTTTGCGTTTGTGCTGAGTGCAATGCCTGCAACTTTACTTTGACAGGATGCCAGGCGGAAAGTGCAAGTTTCAGTCTGCGTGGCTGGAGCACAGCGAATATCGTCACTGGGCGAGGCCGGAGACAAGCGACCCTTATCGAGCTTCAGCATCAACAATCAGGTTGCGGTCGAGAATTTGGCACAGCTGTCGTATATTTCTCAGCGAGTTATCTCAAAGGCTGTGAAAAACCATGGCGGCCTGCTGAACGTTCCAATTTCAAAAGAGTTGGAGGCGTCAGTGCACGAAGCCCGGCATAGGTATGCTGCATACCTAGACGAACAAAAGAAACAAGCACTGTCACGGCAGGCAACTTCAAAGAGAAAAGAGCTCGAGCAAGAGCTTGATAAGATGCAAGGGAGGAAGTCAAAGCTTCAAAAAACTCTCAAGTGCCTGCTGGAATCCGCGGACTGTTTTTCGGAAGAAGCTGAAGCAAAAAACGACCTCACCTACTTAGTCAAGGCAAAAAGCTTCCGTCGAACTGCTAAAGAAAAGGAGCTGCAGATAGCTTCTGTGGAAAAAGAAATCCATGCGAAAACTGCGCTGCTTTCATAAGTCTTGTAAACAAATAAAATTCTGCTAGCACTCCTTGAATTTTGCCCATTTTCATCCTTGAAATCCTTGAAAAGTCCTTGAATTTTTAGTCAAATATTCTGTACGAACCCTGCCTATGTGTGAGTGCAAGTGCTATCACCGCCTCTTCCGCCACTTGAGGGTGACGGGTTCGGATGGTGAGGGTCGTGAGTGGGGGAGAATCGGGTGAGTTGATGACTGCCAGGGCAAAAGCGTCTACATGACGATACTCCGCTGCATCAACATACAGTGTGTCCGGGTCAATGGGGTGTTTTGCTGTTAATGCACGGGCTCGTTGCGCCCTTCTCTGGGAATGATATTGGAGGTGCATGTTTCGAGGGAGGGGCCGAATAATGATGTTTTCTCTCGTAACGGTTTCGATGAGTGATTTTATCTCGGGCTCTTGTAGGTAGCCAATGCGCAGGCTGTCTAGGAGGGCTCTACCGGCTGCTCTGCGCGTCAGGCGGCCAAGCTGCCCCGTGCGATGTCCTTCGATTAGCTCTGTGGCCGTATTGTACACGCCTGTGCTCTCCAGTCTGGCAGTGGAAGCTCCTGGCGGTATTTGTAGAGCGGCTCGACAAGCCTTCCGAATTAGGCAATCCACTTTTCGAATTTCCGCTTCCGTGAGGCTAAGATACGGGAGCGCATGTGTAATCCTACTTATTCGGAATGCTTGTATTAGTTTTAGCCTATTGTTTTTTTTGAGGCCATGTCGTCGTGCTACAATTCGTCTAAGGAGCCCGATTATTTGCGCTACATGAGCCGATAATTTCCTGATGTACGCTGTGTTTCGTCGGTCCTGTTGTAGAGGCAGTCCAAGTATGTTTATTTGCATTACCCGTGGTACGGGTGTACCCCCCAGCTGTATCGCAATTGAGGGGTCTCGCGGAGCTCTAGATTTCTTGGGTGGGAAGACTAATAGTTCGGATTTGGCTGGTGAACAGTGAAGGCCAGCCAAGGCCGCGCCTTCTTCTACGGCTGTTGCTACAGCCTGTAGGGTGGCTTCAAGTTGAGCATCACTACCTCCCTTTACCCAGAGCGTGATGTCGTCCGCGTAAAGGGTGTAATGCAATTCCGGTATCTGATCTAAGGTGGTTGGTATATGAGCCACTGCTAGGATAAAGAGCAACGGGGAAATCACGGATCCCTGAGGAGTACCGCACGATGGAAGCTATATCGGGCAGTGTGAGATTTCCCAATAGGAGTGTGGCCGTTCTTTGTGTGAGGAACGCGCGCACGTAGTTATATACTCGAGCTCCTGGTCCTATGCGTTCCAGACCTCTCAGGATAGCATCGTGAGTAACTCTATCGAAGGTGTTGGTTAAATCCAGGGCTAAAAGAGCTGTGGCATCCGCTATGGGTGGGTTTTCCAGAATTTCATGATGCATCCTCAAGTGTATATCATTTTGGAGAGCCCTGCTCGAAAGCCGTACATATTGGGGGACATAGATTGCGTGTTTTCGATGAAACGATTTAACCTAGCTAGAATTACCCATTCTAGTAATTTGCCAATACATGAGGTTAGCGAGATGGGTCTTAAATTTTCCAGAGATAGTGGCTTGCCCGGCTTTGGTATGAATGTTACGTTCGCATGGCGAAACTCTTTAGGGAGCGTGCCCTCCTTCCAATGGTAATTGAATACCCAAACTAAGTAGGTTATGGAGGCGTCATCTAAATTTCGTAAAATTTTATTGGTAACCCTGTCTTCACCCGGGGCTGAGGTTGTACGAAGTTCATGCAAGGTTTCCCGCACCTCCGCCTCAGTAATGTCCTCATCCAGAGTAGGGTTGGGGGAGCCGGCATAATCGGGATGCTGGACCTGCTCACCTTCAGGGATGTACATAGTTCTCAGCTTATCCAGCACTGCGTTCGGGGTCTCTGCCGTTTCAGTGCCTAAGGAGAGACCATGTACGTTTCATTCCAAGCGCTCCTCGCAGCCGGTCACATAGCTCCTCCCATCCTGCCCTGGCTAGTTTTTGAGCGTATAATGTCGTCTCTTTTGAGAGATTAGCGATGCGCTTTCTGAGGCTTCTATTGTGTTTTTGTGTCCGCCACCGTTTTTTAAGGCTTTTGAGAGCTTCCCACATGTGTTGTAGCTTTGAGTCTACAGTTAGTGATGGAATTTCCGGGTTTATGACTTCTTGATGCTGCTGTACATCGGTGAGAAGCTGCCTGGTTCAGTCAGAAAGGTTAAGCCGGTCCGTCTGCTGACTGGTTGCCTCCTGTCTTATCTCTCGGAGTACGTGCCAATTTGTAATGGTTGTTTGTGTGGGCTTGGGTGTTGATGGGTGTTGTAGTGTTGTGGTGAGCTGCACTATATGATGATCACTACCAAGTGTATGTTCTAACCTGTCCCATAACGTTTCCCCGACTCTGTGGGGGAGAGTGAGGTCCGGGGTTGTGTCCCGCTGGGTACTCGTTCCCACCCGAGTGGGTAAATACGGCGGGGTTTCTAGTGTGAGGTGTTGTGTCTGGACCAACTCCCATAGCAGCCTTCCTTTTTTGTGTCTTTGTGATACCCCCATGCTGTGTGGGGCGCATTAAAATCGCCAACGATGATGAGTGGTTCCACTGAAGCTGCTTGCTTGGCTGCCATGATAAGTGATTTGAAGTTGTGATTGTGTTCCTTAGGGCTACTATAGGTATTCAATGTGTATTCTACGATGGGCGGGGTTTTTTGGGTATAGTGTAGTAAAATCGTGGGGGATGTTAATGTCATAAAGCTGTTTGTGTTGTGCTGGTATGTTTCGGTGGACTAGAATGGCAGTTTGATGGTTATCTTGTGTCTTAAATGTCTGATAACCAGTGCATTTCACTCGCTTTCCGGGTTCTTGCAGCGCGATGACATCGGGTGGAAGCTCTGTCTGTTCTATTAGGAGTTGGAGCTCTGCCCTCTTACTTTGAAAACCGCGACAGTTCCACTGCCATACTACGAGATTTTTACGGGAGGTTCCCATTCGTAATGTTAATGTTTTGAGCAGCGGCGGGGTTGATCTGAGCCATAATGGTACTAATGAAATTTTGCATCTGTGAGCGCATGTCCTCAATAGTGGCCTGCATGGCCGCCTGCGTGCTGAGCAGAGTCCCAGTAATATGCGTGTACTCCGCCTTTTGTTCTGCAAGCGTACGCTCTAGACGCTCAAAGCGATTATCCTGCACAGTTTCCATTGGGAGGGAGTCCTCATTTGAAAGCGTGCTGGTCGCTCTACGTTTGGGAGGGGGTGATGCTTGCCCTGTATCTGCATTTGTTGCGGAACGCACTGCAAGGTTTTCTTTCTTTAGCGCTGCGTTTTCCGCTTTAAGTGCTGCCAACTCTAAGCGAATTGCCTGCAGTTCCCTAGCGACATCAAATGATGGAGATGGAGAGGGAGGAGGAATAGAGGACGTGGGTGGTATCCCTGCACGTGATAACGACAATGTTGATGAGTTGATGGGAGGGTTACCATGGGGGTGGTTGACCGAGTGGGAAGACGCACTGGGATTGCTCACCTGCTGCTGATAGCTTCTCTTTGAACCGCTCGTCGAGCGAGTTCCTTGGACTGGAGAGTTCTTGGCCTCCTGGCTTTGCCATTGTCTCTGCTGTCGTGTGTCCAGCCCGTCTTGTCGAATGGCCTGAAGAGGTGGAAAGTCGCTTGCGTTCGGAAATTGCTTCGAAAGGTCTTGTGCCTTGGCTGCCGTTTGGGCGTACGTGGTGGGTCTTGGAAAAGCGTGCTCGTCTCGGGCCGGCCCAGGAAGACACCGGCAACACTGTCGCTCCTGGAGCCATAGAAGGGTAGGACACCACCGGGCGTTCAGCAAGCCGAGCATGCGCAGTGGGGGTGTGGACGGCGCAACCACGACAACGACAAGGGAGGGACATAGCCCCGACCATGAGATGCTTCGCATCGAAAAAGCCCACCAGGTAACTGACTGTATCAGTCGCTTGATGCATGTGCTCCTACGTTTTTCGTCAGCAACTACGGCTAGAACGCACAGATCTCTACGAGAGTGCCACCGCTGCAATCCTTAGGGCGAGTGGACACTGGACTTATCCAACTTCTCTCCGGTGAGTGGCATTTAGCCGCTGTCGCTGCAATAAACCTAGAACGCGCCAAGCGGGCTCGCTAAACCTAACTTGGAAAAGAACAGCCGCCACGCGCGACGAGCACCCAGTGCTACGAGTGCCAGCCTCCCCGAGCTCGTGCACCGCCTTCGCCTTGGGCACGGGCCCCCGGGCTCTGCCCTAGGTTGAGTGTGCACCACCCAAGATCCCCTCATGTCGCGAGTAAACCCGACAGGCGGGGAAGGCGCAAGCTCAAGCGCCAACCCGCTTCCCGAAACCCCCCCATGGGACGCCTCTCGCAACGGAACCTTTACACGCCATGGAATTAGAAGCCGAAGACAACAGGAAAAGGGACCTCGTGCCACCAGAGGAACTTGCAGATGCGGAAGAAGTTTAATGGATGGAGATACACAGCCGCAGCATGCGACGAAAATTAGTCAAGGAACGCCAACTAGCTAGCACTTCCGCGGCACCGCCTCAGATTAAAAGGCGTTCAACGAACCAGAGAAATCTATCGAAGCTGCCCCCTCTTCCGAAAGATGACTTCAAGGTGATCATCCGACATCGAGACTCTTTAGACCTCAATCATTGGACGACTGTACAAGTGGCAACAAGCCTTCGCAGCGGACTCGAAGCAGATACATCCAAGTCGTTTGACAAAACCATCCTACGACACAATAGACAGTTTTAGTTTGGCGTTTTTACGCTCCGCTCCGCTCCGGGTTGCCCCGCCAAACTGAAGCGGAGCGGCGAGCGATTTTCTCTTTTGCGCAGCGCACCGGACCTTTCGGACTAGCAGCGCCGTCTGGCCAAGTTTGGCGAAATGAAACAGAATCGAAAACTATTTCGCCACTTTAACAAAGTAAAACCAGTACGTATAGCTTATTTGTTTATTAAGTATTGACACTTGCAATCGTACTGCGTTACTGGTCAATTACAATGATTTAAAAATTAATTTTTAACTTGATAGTAGCCACGCAATAGCCAACAAAGTTGCGTTCCAGATCCCTTCGAGTCCTTTTCGACGGCAGCGATCCAACGCGGCGTTTTGTTACAGTGAGCTAGAATAGTTCTGTGTAGTTTTCAAATTGGTGCGCAGTCGCCACTTCTCGCTGTAAGCACAAGCCCTCGTCGATGCAGAACCGCTTTCGCGGTTTGCGCGTCAAACAAGAGCCTGAATCCGCGGCGCTCATCGCAGGCGCGGCAGCCATCTTAGAATAAGCAGTCGTCGCACGCGCGCGAGAGGCGCCCGCATCGCCCCGCCGCGCTAGCGGAGAGGGCCGCGACGGTCCGCTCAGGATGCGTTTTAGCGGAGCGTGTTTCTTGCTCCACTAGCCCGCTTTGCCGCTAAGCGGAGAGCGCATGCGCAGACGCACTTCCTGCTCCGCTTAGCTGATGATGGGAGCCTAAAAACGCCAAACTAAAACTCTCATCATAATTTGCAGCACTGCGGATTCGAACCTGGCGAACAAGCTGACCTCACTCCAAACGTTGCGTCTCGGAGCAACCGACTACGCCGTCACGGCATACACGGCAGCCCCGGACGAATCAGTGAAAGTGATAGTGCATGGAATTCCCCCGGGAACAACACCAGACGACATTTTGGACAACCTGGTAACTCCAGGGCATGAAATTCTTTATGCCCGAATGCTGGGAGACACGTACACGGCAGTAATCAGTTTCTCCGGAAAACGACTCCCCTTTTTCGTGTATTACATGAACGGCGAAATGCGATGCACTCCCTACCGCCCAACAACAGATGTCTGCTGAATTTGCCTCCAAGAGGGACATCGAGCCGACGTGTGCCCTACTCCCGACACTGTCAAATGTCACACTTGTAGAACAGCCAACCCCGATTTTGACCACGCATGTGCGGCAAAATATGTGCTTTGCCAGGTAGAACACCCAACGCCAGCGCGCGAGTGGCGACAGAGACTGAGGCGCCCGTAACTACCGCGGGCTACCACCAGACTACCACCTGCATCTGGCCGGATGAGCGGCAGAGACTTCCCGCCCATCCGGACAGAAGACCCGGCCACCGGTCTCACACGCCAGGACACCACGTCCGCTCTCAGTCTGTTCACCGAACCAAGAGGGGGCAATCCAATGACAGCGCCAGAGCCAGCAGCCAGCATCAGCCTGACCCGGGAGCAGCAAAGGTGATACAGGAGAGTTTGTTGCTGGGCTAGTTGGTGCATATTAAGTTTAGAAGAAACCAGCTGAACATAGAAACAAAGGACTAAATGTTAACAAAAACTAACAGGGACAATGCTGGGGACCAGCATTGTCCCATTGTCCCTGTTAGTTTTTGTTAACATTTAGTCCTTTGTTTCTATGTTCAGCTGGTTTCTTCTAAACTTAGCAAAGGTGAGCTGGGCAGCGCAGCTTTTTTAGAGTACCACGGCTCAATCCCTCACCACCTTTCCCCCTGCCTCACAAACTCTTGCAAGCAGTCATCCGCGCGCAGAGCAATTCATCACCGAATTGCGGAAAGCTAACTAGGTAAATTCCAAACTTATGGCGCAAATTCGGAAACTTCAAGAATCTGACACACAGCGGCAGGAAGAAATTCGCGAACTACGAGCACCATTAGCAGCAGTGGCCCCAACATCGCCGCTGCTATCGTCCTCACGGCCTCTACAACCAATGAAAGCTACACACCGACCACAAACGCCTGAGAAAGCTCAATCTTGAAATGAATCAGTCGAATTGGAGACCCAGTCAGAACCGGAACAGTCGAAGCTAGACATGTTTATGAACATCATTCAGGATACGCAGCAACTGGCAACAACTTCGCAAAACATGGCAAACACACTGGAGTGAACAAACAGACAACAAGTTACACGTAATAAAACCTCACTTGGGACAATACACCACGGACACACGCAATAGATTCTCTGAAGTCGCCTTGGCCAGATTACGGATAGGGCACACACATGCAACGCACTCGCACCTGCTCACTGGATCTCCAAGACCTCTGTGCAGCAGGTGCGGAGAGGCCCTATCCGTAGTGCACATACTAATCACATGCAAGGCACTTCACACAACACGACACAAACACTGCAGAGGGTTCTACAGACAACATATCCCACTACATCCATCGCTGTTTCTAGGTGACGATGCCACTGTTTCTGTGAAACGTGTGTTTGAGTATTTGTCAGACGTTAAGTTTTTAAACCTCATTTCCTATCACGCATAATCAAATCTGGCCCTATACACCAGCCATCACCATTATATTTATTGATCTTACTATGTCCGGTTTACATGTTTTATACCTACCTTCTGTGGTAGTCACTTCTTTTCATTAAATAACATCTCTGGCGCTCTTTGCCCTCGTCGGCCTTGCGCCATTAAACACCAACCATCATCATCAGGATACGCAGCGAGCTATGCAGGACTAAAATAAGGCAATGCAGAATAACATGCTCGCCATATCGAATTTACGCGAACACATTCAGCCTATCCTGGACAGAGAGGCTGCGCGGGAGAAATTAAATCGGACAACGGAAGCGTCTGCTTCTGACGTGAACACCAATCTACAAACTCCCCAATATGGCTAGTTCTCGCAAGGGAAAAAAGCTCTCCTGCAGGTCTGGCAGCGGAACTGTCGGGGATACAAGAAGAAAAAGGCCGCTCCACAACAATTTATATCAAGCCTAGAAGAACCACCGGACGTAATAGCTCTGCAATAAATATGAGTTGCAGCCTTTCAAACCGGATAGATAAGATACACAACGGATCCAGAAAGCAAGACAGCCACGTTGGTCAGGCGTAATCACGCAGTCATACAGCACGAAACAGATGGAACCGGCGTTGACCATGTTATAGTGAAAATATTGCTACCAAAACGCTGTCATTTATGCGCAGTTGTTTTGAATGTCTACAGCCCTCCCAGCCGCAGAAAAGAATTTTCGATTACCTTTTCGCCAAAACACTTAAAATAACGGTGCGAAACCGCCTAATCATCGTGGGTGACTTTAAAGCTGCTCATCCTGCGTGGGGATACCATTTCTCTACAATCAAGGGGGCCCGCCTATGGGAGACAATACAAAAACACGGACTTACAACGCTCACGGACCCAGAGCATCCCACAAGGGTAGGAAATAGCGTGTCTAGAGACACGTGTTCTGATTTAACTATAATTAAGAACACAGAACACGCCGAATGGAAGAATACCGAAGAAACACTGGGAAGTGATCATTATATTGTCGCTACCCAGTTACCCGTCTCACATACCAAGAAGAAAATAGGGGCTACCAAGATTACCGATTGGCACTCCTTCCGTATCCCCCAGAAATGGCACTACACCTGAAATAGACTCCATTCAAGAATTGATTGCGCAGATACACGCGGACGTAAAAACCTGCACCACAGAAGCTGCTCTAACTACAGATGCACCTGCGGCAGACTCGCACCTTCTACATCCGTGGGATGCAAGATGTATGAGCAAAAAATGGACGCGGCAAACCCACAACAGGAAGCTTAAACTGAGGATAGCCAAAACCACCCAGGAGGCTGCAAATTATCGCAGAGTTAGCGCGACTAAATTGGCCGCAGCTGTGCAATGGCCTGCAAGGCACATTGAGCACCGCGAAAACATGGTCATTGCTTCGCCACCTGCTGAATCCGGCCAGGAGCAATCCGGCGTGCCAGCAAACCATTCAGCGCATCGTGCATCAACACCCAGGTACTGATGACGAAATCCTAGATGCGCTTACTACGAAATATATAGGCTCCAACATCCAAAATGTAACACGCCCTGAATACACAGGGGAACCGAACGAATTACTAGACCGCCCTATAACGGTGGCTGAAGTCAAACCAGCACTTGCCTCTTTTACCCGCAACACAGCTCCGGGCAGAGATCAGGTTACGAACCAACTCCTAAGAAATCTGGACGACTTTTCCGTTCAAGCCCTAACGAAATTTTACAACACTGGCAATCCGGCACCCTTAGTGAAGATTGGAAACATGCCCACACAGTGCTCACCCCGAAGCCGAATAAACCTCCGACACTAGACAAATTGAGACAGATATCACTCACGTCGTGCCTCGGGAAACTCCTCGAGCACATAATTCTGAACCGTCCACAGCTATATTGGACGATCGCGAACTTTTTCCTGAAACGATGATTGCTTTCCGACCGACACTATCAACACAAGGCATTCTGCTGTAACTAAAGGAGGACGTCATCCAGCAGGCCTCTCCACACGGCGTCAGGGCAATCTTGGCATTAGATCTGAAAGGAGCCTTTGACAATGCAGCCCATCAAACTATCCTCGAAAATCTAATGGAAACAAACTGTGGCGTACGAACGTACAACTTCATCCGATCCTTTCGGACGAACCGAACGGCCACAATAAGAATTGTAGATCTCCGCACAGACACAATAAGAACCCCGAACAAAGGCACACCCCAAGGCGCCGTACTCTCTCCAACCCTATTAACATAGCCATGATTAAGCTCCCATCGAAACTGCGCGAGATTGAAGGCATACATCATGCTATTTATGCCGACGATATAACGATTTGGACCAAAACGGGATCGGATGGCGAGATACGAGAAAAATTGGAAAGCGCAGCTCACACAGTGCAGCAAGACGCACAAGCGAGTGGGCTCCAATGCGCGCCGGAGAAATCGGAACTACTTCTACTTAACGCCGGCGACGAGGGTTCACATATGAGTAACCCCAGATCAGACTGAGTTTGGACGGGCAAGAGATTCGAATTGTTTATCGAGCACGCATCCTTGGCCTGCATATACAGCAAAATGGGGAGAGCGGATACAAATTTCAACGAATCACACAATCAGCAGCCCAAATAATGAGAATGATTGGCCAAATTACCAACCAACATCACGGCCTCAAAGATTCAGATGTGACGAGGCTTATTCAAGCCCGAAGTATCAGCCGTCTCGTCTACGCAGCTCTGTATCTTCAGTTCAAGAAATACGAAAGGGAAAAGCTTCAGACCGTCGTTCGCAGGGCCTACAAACAAGCTCTCGGTCTACCACCCACCACAGCAACTGGCAACCTCCTCACTTTAGGCGTCTACAGCACGGTGGAGGAGCATATCGAAGCACACCTTATAAGCCAGCGGGAACGTCTCACGCTCACTCCTACCGGAAGACATGTCCTCCGTCGTCTGGGATATTCAACCAACGCTGGAGGGCACGCCGCGAAGACGGAGACTTTACGCCTCGAGCTCAGAGAGGAACTCAACGTGGCACCAATACCTCGGAAGGTGCACCCCGAGAACCATACGGGGAGAAGATCGGCGAGAGCCAAATATACTCAGTCCAGATTCGGAAGTCAGCCAGATTCGAGGTTCACGGACGTAGCCATGTATCCGCCTTGGCCAGCGATGACAATTTCCGTCATCGACCTAGACCTGCAGGAGATAGCTTCGGCCTCAGTCAACACAAGCAGCCCAACAGAGGCACAAGAGGCAGCTATAGCCATTGCCATAGTATCCAGCGCGTCAGACCAAAAACACGTACGCGTCATCACCGACTCCCAGGCCTCCTGCCGGAGCTATGCAAGGGGCAGCGTCTTTTCTATAGCGCACCGCATTCTCGCCACCAAGGGGCCATAACACCTCCCAAGCGTTACAATAGTATGGACTTCCGGACACGACTTTCTGCGTGGCAATTAGCGAGCTAACGCTGTCGCCCGAGCCCATGCCTCCAAGAAGCCACTGGAGGATTATTACCCGGAGCCAATAATGCTGCAATACAACACAATTCTACAGCACCAGCGGCTCACCCGACAAGCCTTTCCTCACCTCTTCTTCTCAAACAAATGACACCCTTTCCTAACCACTGTAAAATAAAGTTATCCCCCCCCCCTCCGCCTCCTCGAAGACCACCGAAAAGTACGCCACGAGCCGCCCCCATGGAGGCCCCCCTCTCCTGGAGAAAGCGCGCAGGTTTAGTCGCGTTGTCCGCGGCCGAGTTAAGAGGGAACGATTATGCGCGATTTCTTATCGCTCGTAGTTTCGCTGATAGTGAACGGATTTTCATAATTCTTGTGGGGCAGATTGCTGTGACATAGACTTTACTCCAAGATACAACATTCCGAGTAGTGGATGGCAAGTGTTGCAGGGTGCCTTTAGGCACTTTATTGTTAAATCCTGCGTCGAATTCGGTCGTGTTGCCTACAGGTTGTAGGAAGACTGTGAGAAACGTTTTGTTGATCAAGAATAACAATGATATACATGCTATACGGTGCTCAGGCGCGCGGACGTTGAACACTCGTGCAAGTGCATGGAGCGTTCATTTCCTGCCTTATAACCTGGGAACCCAGGCTACCGTACACCGCTTCTGAAACATGTCGAGCGATGCTTGATTGATTGATTGCGGGGTGGCGCAGAGGCGATGAGGCGCGCCGTAGTGAAGGGCTCCGGACTAATTTCGACCACCTGGGGATCTTTAACGTGCGCCGAAATCTCGAACACACGGCCGTTTTGCTTTTCGCCTCAATCAGAAAAGCGGCCGCCGCGGCGGCGAATGAAACCCGCGTCCTCGTGCTCAGTAGCACACCGCCATAGCCGCTTAGCCACCGCGGCGGAAAAACACGCCGAGCGCCTCGCTGAGTATTACTGCGATGCTGTGGATTTGATTATTATTAACCTGCTTGCATCCTGTCCGCTTTAGATGTGTCTGTACCGATGAACAGCTCAGAACTGCAGGAGCGCTTTATAGCGCGCTAGGATTGCTCTTGCCTCCCCGCCTGCGACTGCGCTAAGTACTACTTAGTGGGCTCCGGTGACCAGACCATGGCTTCTATCGACGACATAGGGGGAACCTTGACGCTAGTGGTTTTTGCGGTTATATTTCGTTGATATGCGTCAAGAATGCCTTAACGTGACGATTTCGTATCTACCCTTTTCTATTCGAATGCACGTCATTGGGTAGTGATCGAGTCTACGCGGGTTTTGGCTTACCGCGGTGGCTCAGTGGCTAAGACGTTGTGCTGCTGAGCACAAGGACGCGGGTTCGATTCCCGGCCGCAGCGGCCGCCTTTTTGTTGGAGGCAAAGAACAAGAACGCTCGCGTGCTCGAGATTTCGGCGCACGTTAAAGACTACAGGTGGTCAAAATTAATCCGGAGCCCTCCACTACGGCCCGCCTCATCGCCTGTGAAGCGTCGGCGCGTTAAACCTCACAGTTACTCAAAATCAAATACAGTCACCGACCTTTTTTTCGGACTCGACGGGAACCGCCGATAAGTCCGAATAATCGGGAGTCCAAAAAAAAAAAAAAAAAAGGATTCACTGAAAAAACCTTCATTGTCCCAACGGCTAGAAAAACGTATATGCGCGTCTGTACAAACGTACGCCTACGCGCGACTGGGTCCGCTTATATTTCAGCCAGCGTTTGTCAGTCACTGTAAACAGACAATAGCACTTTTAGGGGGCCCGCGCTAAATCAGTATTTGATGCCTGTGCGTTGGTTGCATATCATCATCGGAGTCGCTGTCCACCTGCGCCGGTTCGGCGACCTGGCGTACGACTTCGTCATCGTCCAACTCTGCACACGGCAGGAGGGCACTATCGATGTTAGTGAAATCTTCAAACGTAGCCGCGCCAAAATCGACACGGCTACCACGGACGTCATCGAAAATGTCGGATGCTGCGGCAGGCGGCATCTCAGCTGTGGGGTTCTGGACTGTGTCACTATCCTCGTCCTCACTGCCAACCACAAATCCCGCATGCCGCAAGAAGTTGCGGATCGTGTCCTGCGTCATTGTCCTCCAAGCATCAGACAGGATGCTGATAGCTGATAGCACAATTACAACTTAGCTTTTGGCACGTCCACACACAATAGCACACGATTCAGAAGGCGCGATCGGTAGTGCAGCTTCAAGTTCTTAATGACCCGTTGGTCCATTGGTGGTATTCGGCGGGAAAAATTCCAAGAGCACCGAAGCTAAGTCCGAAAAATCGAATGGCGTGCTGTGCGGCGTCCGAACTATCGGTCGTGGATATACATGTACTTGAATAGGATATGTGGCCGTTCCGCGAAGGTGTCAGAATTATGGCAGTGCCCCGGTCCCGGCCGGCCCGAAAGCCCGAGCCCGGCCCGGCCCGCGGGCCGAGCTCGGGCCGGGTAGCACGCATTTTTTGGGGCCCCAGACGGGCTCGGGCTTGAACCAAAATTTTGTCGGGCCGTGCCGGTCCGATCTGGCCCGGGGCAGTTCCTGAGGCCCGGCTATCCTGTGCCGCAAATTCTAAATTGTTGGCAAGAGAAAGTTTTCTTGTTGATATTTCAGGTAAAGTGAAAACAAAAAAGGAAGTGCTAATTCACTACCGCGCCGTTAAAAGGTATGATAAAAAGACGATTGCACTTAGAAAGCCTTCACATCAATAAAAGAAACGTCTGGGTTCCATCAGCTTAGTGGGAGAGAGCGGGCCAGAAAACGAGGGCACTCCAACCACAGACTACAACATGATTGTATTTTCTCTCTCATTTTCAAACTTAAACAAATAGAACAAACGTGACCTGGATTTCGCAATGCGTGCAGAGTTTGAAGAACCAATTTTCTAGCAGAGCCCGTGATTTTTTCGCGCAAGAATTTTTTTAGAGCCATGACTAAATGCAAGAAAGAACCGAAGCTCAGAGAGAATCATGCTGCCAACGTAACTAGAGGGAAGGACAAAAATCAAATGGGGAAACCGGATGCATCGTCTGATCAAATTTCAGCAAGGAATGGAAGAACGAAAGGTGCAATATCTGTTGAATTGAAATAATAAAAAAATCCACTGACACGGAATCATGAAAGGTATCCTCGGGTGCGCCTTGATTTCGAAGACTGACAAACGAAGTGGCAAATGAAGTTACACGACTACCGAAAATACAGCTTCTAAGTGAGGATAAGTTGTACAAAGTTCGGTACAAGTTTAAAGGAAATTTAAATCTAAAGTAGTCGTATTCGCTTTGTGCGTACGCTTTTTAGGTTAACAGCAAACTTCTTCAAGTTCATGCTAATATCCTGTAGGACTAGGGATGATATTTAACAACAGTCTGGCGGGCTCGGGGTCAGATTTTAAAAATTCGTCGGGCTCGGGCCGTGCTCGGGGATCAATTTTTATAAATTTCTCGGGCCCGGGCGTGGCCTGGGCCGTGTCTCTATCGGACCGGGTCGGGCGGTGCCTAGAAATTGAGGCCTGTGCATTGCTCTAGTCCGAATAAGCAAGCGTGTCCAAATTTTCGGCGTCAGAATAAACGGTCGGCGACTGTATGTGGATGTTTTTCCGCCTTCTGGTCTGCAACTGCGCGCGAGGGGTGAGCTCCTAATTGGCATGCATTGTCTAGGATGTTTACGCCTTGTATCGTGCTGCGCAGTTGACAAAGCTGCTTGATTTTATGCCCGTTGATATTTATGCCTGAACACTTCCCGCAAACCCGTTGGGAGGAGTGCCGTCAAGGCTAGCGCCCCAGTAGGCGTAAAACTTCATGGTATCAAAAAATAGGGTTATCATACATGCGGTCGCAAAATATGATTGTGTTTGAAATCAAGAAGAGGTTCGATTAACAGAACTAGAGGCACCGTATACTATTGCAATGTGCAGTGCGAGCAAGCGTCCGGAGAGTCGCCACTCTTTTGCCTGTTTTGTTTACTGTCCAGATTATTGCTTGAACTACGAATAAACAGTGTAGATGACGGGACCACGGAGAAAGAGGACACATCACAGCGCTTGTGCTATGTTTGTTTGCTTAGTCCCGTCGTCGGCACTGCCTACTTGAAGTTACAATGCACTAGAAAGCCCTCCAGCCAATGCTTCCGTCATTGTTTGAAATTTGCATCAAAATTAAAGCGATTGATATTCAGACGCAGCGATCTCACTAGTCAATCAAACTTGTATTTTGCCTTCAATGCCTTGTTAAGGTATGAGTCACGTAGTCATAAATGCCTTAACAATGTCACTTGCAGTTAAAAGTCTTGGCTCATGCTGGAAAGTGGCACAACCGCGCGTATCGTTTCATTTCTGCACAGAACCACGGTTGCCCTCACAAGGGCCTCGGAACTTGCGTGAAAGGGAAATGCGTCTGCCTCCTACCCGCCTCGAGCACGACGGAGCCGCCCGAGACAGACGACTCAAACGAGAATGACGGCATGTGACGAGTCAATGTACGTTTAAAGAAATACGAGACACCCCAATGAATAAAAAAAAACCCTGGCGCAGCATGATGCTTCTTTTTGAAATTTGAAGCGACAGAACCCAGAAATTTTGCTGAATTTACATTTATATTGTTTGTCTTGTTCTCATGAGGAACACAAATACAAAATCTCTTTACCCAGATTGACTGCTCGTCCTCTGTGTACGAAGCGCACTTTTTGCAGTGAAAGCAGTCAGTACTTTATTACAGGTTTTATTTTCCGTTAACGCGGAACAGGAAGCGTGTGTGGTTCGCTGTACAATGTGAGCTCACCATCATAGTGAGCTCGTCATCACAGTGAGCTCATAATTGGTCAGATTGTGCTCATCGCTGGCGGTAAGGCGCAAGCGCCGCCATGCACAGACTTGCAGAGAAAGCGCTCGTACCAGTTTACAAGCTGCCGGGAAGTGACCAGGCCCCGTCGGTTTTCAAGGGAATCTTAAACATTTGACCACGAGCACTCTTTTAAATGCGTGCGCCTCTCTATGCGGACCAGGTGAACATACCTGGTGTTCCGTCTGTTACCATCAATGTGTGAAGCGTTCGCTGCATAGGAAAACGACACCGCAAGAATAAGAAAACGCTGCATAAGATAACGACACAACAACGACAACGACACCACAAGGGGGGGAGGTCCTTCACGCGCTCACCGTTGATATACCCGTTCTGCTGGGGGTAGATTTCAACGTGGGCGGCCTGCCTGGTAGATTCTAACGTGGATGGCTAACGTGGATAGCCGGTCAGTCGGCCTGCTGTACGCTCATCCGCCCTTCTAACCTCCATTTTGTGTCCTCCTTCTGTCCACATATTTGTTCGCCTGCAGTCTACGTGCCCAAAGTATGTGTACGTATCTTTACGTCCGCGTTCTTCCGATTTAAGATGACAATCGGTACGCTTACAAGTTGGCTTCGGAAACGTAGGTATCGGGAATCAATGATGCGAAAAATATATTTTTAACTAGTGTGCTACCTTCTATGCTCATAACAAATACACGACAATTTCGGAGCGTTATATTCCTAGAACCAACAATTCCATTAAGCTTTTTGAGTCATTTAGGAGCACTATTCCTGCTACCGATTGTGCCTATATCCTATCGACACCTTTATTAAACATTTTTCTGAACTTCTGACTTTGAACTCCCTGTCACGCATCATTACGATTTGTAATTATGCCTTCCGTGATCGTTGATGTACCTGGTATTGCTAAACCTACTGCAACTCTGCCTAATCCCTCATCACCTGGTAAAGATTGTATAAATCAGAAAGTCATAAAAATGCCCGTGCGTTAAGTTTAATTGTATTCACAGGAATTTTTCAACAATCAGTACACTCATCTTAAGTACCGCCTATGTGGAAGATTGGTAAGATAGCCCAGTCTATAAATCAGGCGACAATACTAACCCAATAAATTTCAGACCTATTTCACTTGCGAGTGTATGCTGCAAACTACTAGAGCATGTGATTTTTACAAACTTAGTAAATATTCTTGAAAATACTCTTTCGTCACACCAGCGTGATATGGTTTTCGAAAATCATATTTCTGCGAGACGCAGTGCATATCATTCCCACACAAACGTGATTGCATTTATAGATCGTTCTTCGGGTGTTGATTGTATTTTTTTAGATTTTTCGAAGACCTTCGACACAGTGTCTCATAAATTACTACTTCATAAATTCAAGCAACTAAATAAAAACTGCAATTTATTGAAGTGGATGGAACGTTTCTTAGCTAACAGATTACAGTTCGTTTCAGTGAACGGTCGTTACTCTATACTCGGCCAGGTCCATTCCGGTGTACCCCGGGGGTCGGTTCTTGGTCGCCTCTCATTTCGAATCTACATTAATGATCCCCTTCTCTTGTAAATTCTAACGCACACCTTTGTGCCGATGACTGCGTAATATTTCATGAAGTAGTACTGTCTCATTATGACAATACCACTCTCTAATTCAACCATAATGTTGCCGCTAACTGGTATAGCACGGGGCCTATGGAACTAAACATTCCAAACGCAAAATTACGGGAAAATTTCGCACTAATACCGCTAAATTTTGTTACTATATAAATGACACTGCGTTAGAGGCTGTAGAGTCGTACAAGTACTTAGGTGTCCAAATAACAAGTAACCGGACCTGGTCCCGTCTTATTCAAAATATAATGAACAGCACTAACCGCATGTTAGGTTACTTACGACGAATATTCTGTAACGCACCGCTAGAGATTAAATTACTGCTGTTCAAAACACTAATTCGACCAAACGTGTAATACGCTTTGAGTGTTTGGGACCCTCAACAGGATAATCTAGTTAACGCACTCGAACTGGTACAGAATACCTCTGTTCGTTTTGTACTGTCGAATTACAATCGAGGTGCAAGTATAACTGCCATGAAGTCAAACATTTACCTTCCATCCTAATCGTGCCGCCTAAATATTTCTCGCGTAATTTTGTTCCATAAACTTTATTACCATGTTGCTCTTCGCGATGAACTGATCCCTCGGCCTCTGTACCTTTCCTCTCGCATTGCTATCGTCACAAAGTGGGTTTTCGTCGAAGCAAAGCTAGAACGTTTTATCAGTCTTCTTTGTCGCTTACATCTCGGGAATGGAAGTTACTTTGCGAAGAAATTGTTATGATTGCCGATAACCATTTGTTTCGCGAATGGGTAGCAAACACTGTATAATTAGGATCAGTGTTATGCATCTTTCTTAATAACAATTACACTGCATTTCTGTTTTGTATTTTTGTCTTGTAGCCACTCACCTTTGTAATCTTTCTGGCCCTGAGGGCAAAATAAAAAAATATTATAAAAGCCAAAATGATCCCTCTATGCTGCTTCAACAGATAAACGGAAAATGTTGCTGCAATTCGGGGGTACCATGTCGCTCCTGGAGCGCTTGGTGACGATTAGGCTGACTGGCATTGCTAATATTTTGTTTGTTCTGAAAGCCAGATTGTGCATCGCAGAGGTAAAAAAAACGTTTCGCATGAAGCATAAGATAGCTTGGCAGCGTGTGCCGCAGAAAGCCGTTGATTGGTGGGAGGCGAGAAGATTCCGTGCAATGGGCCTGGTTCGACTACGTGCTGTTAATTACGCGCAATCACTGCAATTTTGTGGCGTCCTCTTTCACGACTCATCGTTACAGTAATTATTTACGCGCTTTTCCTTGTATAACTCGAGCTGTAGGCCGTGCTGCGCAGTACTGCGGCACGATAGTTCTAAGTCGACGACTGATCTTCGTCCAGCTAACATGCCTTCAGTAGCTCCGCCACCTCAAGGCCAAAAAGTGTGGAAGGTTTTTCTTTAAAGCAGAAGCTTTCTTAGTGGGCCCAATGGCGTCTTGAAAAAAATAGTATATTTGCTAATAGTTCGGTTGGTCGACCGAAGCCCTCTGATAGGATCTGCGAACACACGGCAGGAGGAAAATATACCGCGATTCTATAGTGTCAAAACAGTTACTTGATAATGGCGAAAAGAAATTGTTTTAGGTAAGACAATAATGCGTTATCATCAGGGAGGTGTGCAATAGAGTGCCTTTTCCTTATAAATCACGTAAGGGTGCACATTTAGATCGTTCGTGGACGAGTTTTGTTAGGGCGGGAAAAATCGTCGCATGGGTTCGTTTTTCATTTGCGATTAGAGGTGTTGAAGGTTTGACGATCCAACGAACTTTCAGTGGACATTAGATGCACTTGTAGCTTACGCATTTCGGACAACATTCTTTTGGAAGAGGTAGCAAATTTCATATTCAGGCAGGGCTATTTTACTTCAAACAGCAGATTACGGCCGCCATAAGGAGGCGTCCCCAAACTGATGGCGCAACCTCTGGAAGTGAAGCGTATCAGGGGCCTACAAAGCACAAATGGCATACAAAGAAGCTATACAATGTGGGGTGACCTACGGGCAATGAGGACGCCGCCTCCGTCCTCCTTGGACATCGCAACAAGAGGATACCATGGAGCCCCTAGCATCTGTCTCACGACCAGGATGTGTCTTTTTGCAGGTGAAACTAGAGCTCTATCTCAACACACAGTAAGGAAGGCCAAAAACTGAAAGCTCAGACGTCCTAGACAGGAGGCCCTTCGCACCCGTTCTAGTTTGAAAAAAACGTTCTTCAGATTTGTAATCCCCGCAGAAAGAACACAGGGTTGTCAAGCTTCTCCGAGTGAGCTGCCTTCGAATTACAGGTTTCCATGTGAGTAAATACAACTCTAGTTTCTCTCTGTTGGCATCCAGGCAGGAATATGTACATGTGAGGTCCACAGATAAGGTGCCGCATCCAAAGAAATGGCTTTACCATTGTCATCGGCGAGGTCCAAATGAAAAGAAGTTCACCGGAACACCAAGAAATGCCCATGGTAACTTTTTGATACAGTGCAGTCCTAAAGTAATCCTTATCTCACAAGAACCGCTCCAATTTGGAAAAGTAGCTTCTGCCGAACAAATTATGGAATTAAGATGTTGAAACTGAAGCTACCGAATTGCTACATTTCGTCACACAAATAACATTAACGTCTAAATGACACAAAATAGGAAATTGCGGACATTCCCTCCTTAGGGAAGGGACGGGTTGTTCTAGTTTTTGTATTTTCCTGTGACTCAGCGTGGGACCGTCAAATATTCATCGTTACGAGCTTGCTGTTCCTTGATTTTTTTATTTTTATTTTTTCGCGAATTCAACGGAATATGTTTGTAAATCGGAACTGCGGTGCGCTGTTTTTTTATTGTGATAACTGAGGGGAAAAAATACTGGAACTCAGGCTACACTCTAAACTTTTTTTCCACCCATATACTCCCTAGAGGTTCTTTTTCGCCTGTCCTCTAGTGATCCTCCTTGTAGGAGTTTTTTTTAGTACATGGAACACGGAGGTTTTGTTTACCTCCTCAAAACAGGGTGTTTTTAGGTGATAGAAAGGAGGTAGTTAGGGAGTGTTAAGAAATGTTAGGGAGAATTTAAGGAGATCAAAATGGAGTATTCTTTACTTGCTCAAGGCGTTTTTAAGTGATGTTTATGTACTTTTTAGGCGGTTGAATAGGAGCCTTTTATGGCTCCCTTGGGAAGTACTTATGTTATTTTAGGGGCGTTTTGAGGAGGTTCAAGGGAAGCATTTACTTCTTTTGCATGGAGTTTTACGTTTTGTAGGCCTCGCGAGGGGAGTTTTTAGGAGGTTCAAGGGAAGCAAATATTTCTTTTGAATGGAGTTTTGCAAAGTTGGGGCGGTTTTGTAGGCCTTCCGAAAGAAGTTTTTTCAAGGCCACAAGGGAGAGTTTCTAGTTCCCTGCGGGAGTACTGATTTCACTCGGTTTTTCTCGGTTTCAGGTTTATTTCAAACGAACTTTCGCATACAAGTTTACATGGTACATGGTGTACACAAGGAGGCTCCGAAATAAAAACTTTGGGCGACCTTCTATAAGAAAGCAAAAATGGTAAATTGCTAAAAACACGCCAGTTAGGAATGGAAGACAGCAATAGAATGCTAGTTGAACAAACCGTACAATTAATATTACTACAAGAACTGGAAATACGCGACAAACAAAGATAGGCGCAAACACAACCACATGGTAAGTGAAATCATTATATAATAATAGCGGGTCGGGAACGCGTCAGTACTTATCAGAACTTATCAGAACGCATCAGCACTCAGTACAGAAAGTGAAAAAAATGGTTGCAGTGGTTTACAACAACAAAAATATTTCAGTTGGTGGTGAAATGAGCGATCTGTGTGCTAGTTGAACAAACTGTAGAAACAATATTACTACAAGAACTGGAAATACGCGAAAAACATATAGGCACAAACACAACGGCATGGTAAGTGACATCATTATATAATACTAGAGGATTGAGAACGCGTGAGTACTTATCAGTACGCATCAGTACTCAGTACACAAAGTGAAAAAAAATGGTTGCAGTGGTTTACAACAACAAAAAATTTTTTCAATTGGTGGTGAAATGAGCGAGAGCTGTGTAACGATTTGATATTGAAAGGTAACGAGCATTTTGTAGATGGTAAAGGCACAAGAGATAAATGATGTAGGAGACAGACAGAAATGAGACGGCTATGGATAAATGAGTAATATAAAGAACGAGAAATATGCTGCGGAAAATACCAGTGCGTTTTGATAAAGACACAAATGCGCCAAGAAAAGTGACCCAGTCTGAGGGGTTAATTGCAAGGATATAGAACAGAATGCGTGGTTTTGCGACAGCTTCTTCAGAGTGAGAAGAAAAAGCCATGTAATTCGTGTTTTTCCGATAATTTTAAGTTGATTCATTTGGCACCAGTTGCCAACATTATTTAGATAATTGTTTCAAGCTATATTAGTTGGTTAATATTATTGCTTCACTAAAAGATAGCTGTATTATTAGCATACTGAAGGGCCCATCAAATATCCCCTGTTCAGTAAAAAAAAGAAAACGTCAGAAACAATACGAAATTCTTTAAACTACTATCCAATGATTACAGGATTGAAAACAAATAAAATATTGGTGAGGGATATTGATGCGATAAAAGTTAATTAGTTCTAAATCCTTCACACGTGGTTTGGTGCTGGCAAGGTCCAAAAAGGCATGTTCCACAAACGTTAGAGCTCTGTGTGCCTTCTTGGGATATTGAATGTTGAAAACCCAGAACGATGCAAACAGACTACACAGTCCTCCCAGTAAAGGTGATGCAGTCAAGACACTCTGGCCATCGATGCGGAGGCTAATTTCCCCGTTCGCGGAATGCAGGCAGGGAGTCAAAGGAACGTCTACCTGAAAAAGCAAAAAATAAAAAAAAATGACCCACATGTAAAATTCAAAACAGACACTATGGTTAAATGAACTTAATAATTCGGTACAGTAATAAAATTGTTATGCCAGGTTTCCTGCGAAGATTCAGTACTTAAATTAGGAATGCAAAGGCTTCATAAAACCAAGTGCCAGTACATTAACCATCGTGGCTTTTGCAGCAATAAAAAAGATATTACTTCCGCACAATATACTCGAGCACAACTTTAAATGACAGTGAAGTTAAAATGCAAGTCTCTCTAGGTTGATAGATTAGCTCACGGAGAACACTATTATACCCCTCTTACACCTGGCATTTTTTTTAAAATAAGGTTGAAACTAGCAAAAACACGTTTTCACCGGAAGGGCTTAAGTGGCCTGACGCGCACAACTTCTTTCTTGGCTGCCGCTGGATGGTGCTACTCGTCCATACTTAGGGTGGCAGTACCGCTTTCCAAGGGAGCATGCGAGCTACGCATGAGAAAATCGTTCGACGCCAAAACTTGCGAGGCCTCAAAAGGCCAATGTTTTTCTTCAGTGAAGCGTAAATACTGATCACAGGTCCAATGGAGAAACATTTTGCTTAGTGGTCTCGAACGGCAAATGACAGGGGAGTTTGGGGAAGCATGAGCGATTTGACCGGAACTGACCAAACTGCTTGGTACGTGGTAATGTTGTATTCAGTTGCTTGTATACAGCTATTAATCACCGCTGCTTCACTTGCTTCCGGTTTATCCTGATGCAAACAGCGACTGCAGTCGTGTTTGCGTCACGTTTGATGAGCAGTTGAACAGCGATTTCTCAGCACTTAAGGCATCTTGGCACTAAATCAATGCTGAAATGGCTATGCGGAGGTCCGACTTCCGTTTGAAATCAACTTACTGGTTGTCTTCAATGACCCTTTAACAACAAGTTACCCTTATGCCTCATCACTGCAACCGATTGTTCCTCCGTGTGGTGCAAAGTGTGTTACTGTGAGTATTTTCAACGTGAAACGAACCGTTTCTGTGATTTGTAGGACTGATTCTGCTATTAATTACTGCAGTGACAACAAGCTATGAAAGAAAATCCCGCCATCTCCACGAAGTGAATGATGATGAGAGGGGCGAATCTAAAATGCTTATCAGCAGACAATGTGACGCATTAAGTGCAAGCTGCTTTCATAGTGTGTGCATTGACATTAGGATATGGCCCCCTGGCAGAATGATGCGCTGCGCGAGATTTTGCCTTACCTAAAAGGACAGGCAACTCATTTTTACGGAGTATAGGATCTGTAAAAGGGTTGCGAGTTGGGCGAGTTGGTAATTATGCATTGCGAAAAATAAACTGCGCGCAAATTAACGAGGACAAGAACACATGAAGACGGCACAAGCGCACACTCGCAACTAGTTTATTATTGCACAATTCAAAGCTTTATATGCCCAAGCGCCCAATTGCCGCGCCCCCAATGCGTCACAGTTCTCGGCGCACTCAGCCGAAAATACTAAAAAACCGTAACAACAAAACCACAAAACGAACTTTGAGGCGCAGGAAAGGCGAAAAATCAGCAAAGATAACCGCATCATACATGGATTAAGACCCCCCTCCCACCCCCAACACGCATTCCCAGAAGAAGCACCGAAATAGCGCTCAATGTGCGTCTAAATATGCGACTTCTCGATTAAGCAGGGCGATAGAGGGATGGCTGATACATTCGGAACCAGCTTTTCTGATGTGGCTGGCTTCTACAATTTCTCGCGTTCGCTGGTTCTTATGTCGCAAAAGGACGGCTGTGCGCTCAAACACAGGGACATAATCAGGTCTGCATGCGCGGCAATGAGAAGATAAGTGGCTCAGGTCAAGTTGAAAAATGAAAAAATATATATATATATATATACGGTACTTTTAGACGTCGTACGCTCGAGTTTGTGACAACGTACCCGTGTGCGGCTCTGTCCTGAAGTTCGGAGAAATGCAGGCGGGTTGTGTTATATTTCTCGTCTTGCATTACGCTTTCTTTTATATATTAGCGCCCTCTTTCCCGATCTCTCCACCTTCCTTCCCGCTTCCGTCTGACTGCGCTGATTTTCGCCAGCACGAAGTAACCGTTACGTTGCTTTGAAACGACGCCGCGCGCGACAAACGATTTTATCTCGAATGCCCTGTTACAAACCGGCCTACAAAAGAATGCGAACGCATACCCCAAAACCCACAAACAAGTAAAATAATACGAGTGTGCGCTTTTTTTTTTTGCCCGTGCGTGTACGAGCTGTGAGCGGCACGGGAACCCGGGTACTTCGCTGTTAACCCTATCCAAACGTTTGACAAATGCATCGACTGATGAAAGACCACTTACCAGCGAGCTGTCCACACCTTTCGCCGTATCCAAATGCTGTTTGCGGCCGTTCCTCGTGTGACAGGGGCACATGAAAATCTTTCCACCAAATGGCACTACTAGTCCTTCACAAATAAGAAAACACGACGGCCCAACGCGAGGCTTGAAGGTCCGGCCGCGCCGTCACCGGCCGCGCTGCGTTGATAGTTGTTTACATCCGGGCAGCCAGTCGTGCCGCCAGGGCAAGTTGAGTCGCTGCAGTCGGGTGCGTTGGCGCGCTGGCACGAGAATTTAAATCGTCTGTGTATGCGCAAGCAAGCGAAGCAGATGAACATTGCAATTGTTTGCAACGGCGAGAACTGCATCTTTGTTAGCAGCAGAGTTTGACAACACCTATCGCCAAAATAAACAGATTGAGACAACACGGCCGCGCTCTCTGCCTGTGATCGCGCTGGTTGAAGCATCTATACGGGTATACGTACGGTATTTGTTTTGTAGCTGCGTGCAACCGTCGCGTCCTGCTTACTCGTTCTAATTAGCATTAGGCCACGGTTGAAGTGCTGGTGCACGGAGACAACAGAAGACTAACATGGCGACCGCCCGCTTGAGATGATTACCTCAGATAGGGCGTTTATTGTGGACGTGGTAGTATACAAGGAACGGAACGCCATCTCACAAATGGTGTTAAGTTGTTCTAAATCCTCCCTTTTGCTACCCGGATGGGCAACGGTACTACCATGGAGGTTCGTCCACTTCTTTAGATCATGCCTAGGGAGTACATTTTTTGCTATAGGTACTTTTCAGGGCACATTACTTGATTAAAACTCCATTTCCGGCTAGTTTGCGTTTACAGTCTGCGCGCTTTTCGTTTTTCCGAAAATTGCTGATTGTTTGGTTAACTCTTAATTTTGGTTTTTCTTTCTCTTACTTGTGCTGTTCCATCTTTCCATGTTTCGCTGCTTAAAACCTTAACGTACCATATTGTACATCACCTTTTGGGGGCGCAAGATTGTCAAGATGGTCGCACAGCTTTTTTGTCTTGCCTTCCTCATCTGGAAGGATGAAAAAAAAGGAATCGCATTGCATTTTTCCATCATGAATTTTTTAAAATCGAAATATAACACCGGTGGAATGCTCTTTTTGACTCGTGGGAGATTTCAATGTGGATGCGTAACGCCTGATGCCACCTGATTGCTGTACTCCGTGGTCGAGGTGTTCTGGTTAGTTGGTTACTCACACAGTAAGATGTCTATGACGCGGGAGGAAAACCAGATAGCCCCGCGTTTTTCCCAGCTCTAGAATCAAAATTTATTTTGTGCGGGCTTTTAATCATTTAATACATAAAGAGGTACGCTCACTGGCAAATTACATACGAGTTTTGTGCACGCCTCGGACTGCACCTGGCTTCGCTGCCCTTAGCGAAAAGATGCGATATTTTTAATGTATTTTGAATGCATTTAATACATATATTGTCTTTGTATTTATTCTGCATTATTTTGTCCACATTCCAAATGCATTTCGAATACATTTACAATGTATTTAAAATGTACCTCAAAAATACATAAGCAGTGCATTGAAAATATATATTTAATGCATGTTAAATGCATTAAAAATGCCCAGAAAATGTTATTTTAAATACGTGCAAAATGTATTAGTAATGCATTTTAAATGCACAGAAAATACTGCTTCAAATATACTCAGAATGTGTTACTAGTGTATATTAAATAAAACCTGAATACATTGAGAGATGCCATGGCAAGGTGTCTTAGGGGGAATTGTTAACGTTCAACTAGAATTTCGTTTTGTTGAGTAGGCACTAGGCTGAAGATATGCTCCATTGTAAAAATGTAAACCGGCCATGCTCGGAATGTGGGCCAGTAAATGACTGAAAAGAACAGCATGTATGCGCACAAATTGGCAGTTTGAAAGTTGTTTATTGTACACCTCAGTCGAGTGGCCAATTTCGCCATTACTAAGTAGCAGGAATGAATGCCTTTCAGCCACCTCGGTAGCCAGCGCAGATGAAGCGTTGTACATCAGAGCCCTCGTACTTCGGATTCTCCACGCGGAACATTTCACCAGCACCTGCAGTGAAAAGAAAACTGGAAAATATTAGTGAAACACTTTTTTTAGACGCAAATAAATGTCAAATCAATCAGGCCTTTTCTCTAGGCGTGCCAACGTCCCTCGCGAGCAAGGATTTTTTAGTTACCCCTTCAAAGAAAAAAAAAAAAACCCGCCGTGAAAACAATGCCCCTTTGAAGGACGTAAGACAATTTATGTAATGGTAAGCATAGTTTATATTGTCATGCGGCATCGGATCTTCAATACAATTTTTAAGAAAGAAAGGTGGGTGGGGGGGCGGGAGGCTTATGTTTGGACATTGTCTAGGGATAAAAATTAGCGAAAATTAAAAAAAAGACAGCTAAGATAACAACGCTACCAAACATGCAACAGAGTTCTTAGAGTTATGCTACTTCTTTTTCTTAGGCGCTTGAGTTAACTTGAAATGGTGGCAATTCTAGTTTTTCAACTAACTTGGACAAAACTGGTCTGGTACCTCACAGGACGCTAATAAAATAAGATCAGTAGT
The DNA here is from genome assembly GCF_048455015.1 of Haemaphysalis longicornis. Classification (NCBI taxonomy): domain Eukaryota; kingdom Metazoa; phylum Arthropoda; class Arachnida; order Ixodida; family Ixodidae; genus Haemaphysalis; species Haemaphysalis longicornis. The sequence continues at coordinate 48,019,001 of NW_027526445.1, forward strand.
AATCTTATTAACTATAATTATTTTTATGTCTCCCATATTTCGGCGTCATCTTCTTCGGAGATTCGTTCTAAAAATATAGTGCGCAGAGAAACAATTTAAAAATGCATGGGCAGGATTGCAGTAGAAAGCTTACATAAAAGTCATTAGATTGGCGTGTGCACACAACAATGCTTTCAAAGGAACGCCAAAGTAAGGTTATTTCGAAAACAAAAAAAAAAATTTCACGCCGTCCTTAAAATAACAAGCTCTCATATCGTAGGCACCTAACCGAAGCGATTAAAACAAGCAAAGCCAGAAAAAGTGTATTTGTGTTTGCAGACACATGTAATTTTTTTACTCTCCGCCGCACATCACCGGCAGGTAATTTTATACTTTTTGCTGTACACAGACAGCGTCATCATTTATTTAGGGGGCAACGTGGAAAATAACTGTAAATGCTCCCGTCTTTAACATGCAAAAAAATACATAAACACCTGTTAGCGTCAGGGACCATCAAGTAAAAAGTAGTTGCTCCATAAATACTCGTGACACCTAAAAGAAACTCGTTTAAGTACGCCCTTTAGACGCAAATGGGCAATCGCGGCTTCTAAACACACACAACCGCCAAGCAGCCCACGCTGTTTTCGGTGCCTTTGGGCACATTTTTGAAATTCTCCGGTGGCGTGGTCCAGCGGTAGTGTGTCGGGTTCCGCATGTCTGTCACTCGACCACGAGCGGCCGAAGGGCCTCTCGGAACGCCCACTCATGTTCGGTAATGCGCTACGAAATGAATACAGCAAGGAGGGAAAATGTTGCTAGGAAACACAAAAGAGTAAGGGTCCAACGTCCTGAAGTTTCGCGAAGTTTTGGGGGAGCAATCCAAGGAACAAAAAGAGACGAACCCGCCCGGGGGCCCCGTTCCGGGAACGCTTCTGGTCAAGAGGTCCAATGAGTCAAGAGGTCCAACGAGATAAGAGGTCCAATAGTCACCTGACAGCCCAGTCAAGAGGTCCAACGCGTCAAGAGGTCCGACGCGTCAAGAGGTCCAACGCGTCGAATGGTACAACGAGTCTTGCTTTTTTTTTGTCTTCTTCATCTATAATTTCCCCTCAGCTGTTCTTAATACATTTACCCCTTCAGCTCAGTTTATAAAATGCAATCTGTCGGGCCGGCCAGGCATCGTATACGATGACGCAGGACTTCGGTCGATGTGGTGTTCCCTGTTTATGGGGCTTATAACACTCCCAAGTCAAGTAAGACGTAATGGGCCTGTTGGCAAGCGATACTGCAGCCGGGCAGTATACGTTGGCAGGAAAAGCCTTCGCGGGATGGGCATCAAGGGGGGACGTGATAGAGGAGGAGTCGTGGTAATTTTACGAGCCTGTCTAGTCTCTGTCCCCGCCATGTGTTGGGACTATTAGTATGTACTGCACTGCCTTCAGTTCTTGTTCTAGCACCCCTGTAAAAAGCGCTCTTCCCCTAGCCCAACGGTCATATTGTTTGCACTCGAGGAAGGTCTTCGACAAAGTGTACATAAATTTCAAATCGCGCGCCATCAGCCGCAAAGGGTTCGCACAACATCCGACAGATGGCGACGAGTGTACTGGCCAGTAGGAAGCCGCAGTGAAACATGCCCCTCGCGAGGGGCACGATCAAATGCAGAGCATTTCCGGTGTCGCACGACGTTAAGTAGTTTGCGTTACGTTAATGTTGTTGCACTTGTGGCAACTGCTGACGAGAGAGCGCTCGTCAGCAGTAATTTGAATGAGTCAACGATATAAGGCGCGTATATAGCGTCCGATTCTGTGTCGGCTTTGTGGCGCAGTGGTTACAGCACAATGTTCATAGCGTTCTGCCCGCAGGGTCGAGGGATCTAAACCTGGCGTCGGATAGTATTTTCTTTCTTTATGGTGGGGACAACGACGATGCGGACTACGGACGCCAACGCGGGTGACATCGTGAGTTACTTAAATTCTCTGCATTTAAAATGGCTGGATCCAATAAAATTTGGTCGTGTAAAGGAGTAGGGACACGAAATTTCGAATCTGAGATAACTATGTAAAATGCTTCCTTTTCATCAGGAAACATCTCCCAGCAAGTTCCAACAGTAGCCGTTCTGTATAACATATTTAAATCCGTTTTAATCTCTGCCTGCACGAGAAATCCCAGAGCGGGCAGCATGACATCATCTGCTACTTGCTCCAAGCTGCCGACGTTGGGGCTCCCGTGACGTAGCCGATACGCTGGCTGCGGTTGGCGCTCGCTGCTACACCGTGTGTACACGTCATGGTTTTGGGACCGACATCGTGCTGCCCGGGCTCGCGGAGATGGTGAATACCTCGGCCGGTCTGGGCGAGCGCGTGCGGTCTCTCGCGCGCGCGTCCAGACCCGCTGCGGTGCGATAAGAATGGTGAGGTAAAGTGCTATTTCCTGTCATGGCGGTCACTCGTCGTTCGTTTTGTGAAACGGAAACTGGCACGAATAAACGACTCCGTAAATGATTGTTTACACTGCTATTGTCTAATGTGGGCTGATAGGTACCCATAGGAGCGAAAAAACGTAACACAAAAATTTTGTGTCAGTACTCCTTGGTGTTATGCGGGTCCACATTGCAATTTATGGCTGCTTGTGATGGTTGCTAACTGTTCCGGCTATTTTGATGATTCTGTACTATAGACTACTATACGTTTATTGGCGAAAAGTAGGCAGGCTGTTTTCCAGATCGCACGGTTATATTGCTAATAACGGCTCCTGGTGACGATTACCGATTGCGTGAGTGACATATTTTGGACTTTTTGAATTTAGGGTCGGTGTTCCAGTCTACGCGTTCTATGACACATACTATACCAATTCTATAGAAATGTTCTTGAGCATATTACGTATAGCCTTCCTTTTAGTATCTCAGTACTCTTAATCGTCAGTACTTTTTTGCGTAACTTTGACCAGTCCTGGGTTCTCTTGTGTTCTGTTTTTTTAGATGTGAAGCATGTTATGGTCGGGGCTATGTCCCCCCTTGTCGTTGTCGTTGTTGCGCCGTCCACACCCGCACTGCGCATTCTCGGCTTGCTGAACGCCCGGTGGTGTCTTACCCTTCTATGGCTCCTGGAGCGACAGCGTTGCCGGTGCTTTCCTGGGCCGGCACGAGACGAGCACGCTTTCTTTTTAAAGGCTCCTGGAGCGACAGTGTTGCCGGTGTCTCCCTGGGCCGGCACGAGACGAGCACGCTTCAAGTGCCTTCGACGTTTCATCGTCGTCGGCAGCGGCGTGCGTCGGCGAGTCTAGGCGGACCGGGATTACAAGCAGCCTACAACCATCCGGGGAACGTGCATCGACCGCATCTTCAGCAACTTTATGGTTCATCCACTACAACAGCCTTTGTCTTTACATATCACAGTCCATAAGGCGGTCACAATCAAAGCGGAACACCAACCACAGCTCGACGTCACCTACGTTGAATATGATGATGATAATGCTTAAATAAAGACAAACTCATACCACGTACAACGTCTCTCTCTCTCTCTCTTTCTCTCTCTCTCTTTAATGCCTCTCAACACTAACATACCGCACCCCCCTCCAAAAAATTACACCATCTTCCCGTAGGGGAACCCTGAGTAGTATGCGAAACAGCCATGGGGTTAACGCAATTTCCCATTTTGTAGTTCCGGTAGTGAAAAGTGTGGTAGTTACCATGGAAACCAAATGGTAAATATAACGGTAGCTACGTACCTCAACGTCACGGAAACGCCGAACTGAAAACTAATAGGCACTTGAATCGACCCTATGCCTGCTTAGCATACTACTCAGGGTTCCCCTACAGGAAGATGGTATAATTTTGTTGCGTAAGCTACACTGGCCGAGGTTGAGCAGTTTCGCATGGGCCGTGAAGGGCCGTTCTGCGCAAACGCGAGGAGCATTGGATTGGTTTGGATCGGATCGGATCGGATCGGATTGGTTTGGCTTGGATTAAATTGGATTGTGTTTGATTGAAATCCAATCCAATTTGAGTACGGGTGTGTAGAGAACCGGGTGTGCGCTTTCGCCGGTCTGCGCATTGCAGTGGAGTGACGTCATAGGCGCGGCAGACGAACTGGCGCCGGCGCGTGCCTAGCTGTGCGCCTCCTTTGCGGAGTAGCTAAGTCTGACGCTGCGCAGGAGCCGCTTGATAGCCATTTCACGTGGCTCCCGGAGAGCCGTGCTGCGTCTGCGCGAGGAGCAGTGACCGAACTGAACTGGACGGGACCGGACCGGACCGGACCGGACTGGACCGGACCGGACCGGACTGGACTGGACTGGACAGGACTGGACTGGACTGGATTGGATTGGATTAGATTGGACTGGATTGGATTTGATTGAATTAGATTTGATTGGATTGAAATCGTTTTAGTAGCAGTAAGCATAATCAGGTAATCCTAGACAACCAGGAAACCTAAAAATAACCAGCTGAACCAGGGGTTTCCCCAGGCATCAAATCAAGGGGGCGTGTCTCAATGGCTCTGGGGGGGGTTCATAAACTAGAAAAGCTGTTTTTTAATCCTGTTTTTTATTTTTTAGCTGTTTTTTACTGCCATTTTTTTTTAAATGGCAGTAAGGCACACCCCAGAAAATATCTGGGTTTCAGAGAACTCGTGCACAAAATGTTCTCGTCCTGCAGTTGCTCCCGCACCCACCCGTCACTCGTACCGTTCATATGAATGTCACGGTAGCAGGCGAAAGTTTCCGTGACTAATCTGCGGCCGTTGAAGCTCCCCTTTTCCTTTACTTTTTTTTTCCATTTTCGCTACTCCCTGGCTGGTAGCAATGAGCTCGCAGCGTGGTCAGCCTCAAACCACTTTGCCCCTTTCCTTTGAAAGCCTTTTTTGTGTGCACATACGAACTTGCCACGAGTTGTCGAAAAAAAGGAAATAAATACGTGCAACGCTAACAGCAAGCTCGGGGGGCGCACTTTTGTTTATTTTGCCCGAGGCTACTGCCAAGAATAGCAGACGGGCAGCCCGCGCATGCGCAGATCGATACTGAAAAAGGTCCATACAAGGACTGACAAGAGTGAAATTTGGGGATTCAAGGGGGGGTGTCCAGAAAAACTAGGGGGGGTCTACACACCCCCTAGGGGGAGGGGTGTAGGGAAATCACTGAGCTGAACTTTAGCTCACGCTACGTATACCCTGGCATAGCAGAGCTAAGCCACTGCCAATTTTTTAAATCGTGACTAGCGATCGGGGCTCCTCTGAAAGGTTGCCGAATGGTGTAGTCCCCAAACCGAATTAATCTATTTTGAACGCGTAGCACGATATACGGGTTTCTTCATCCCTGTAAAGTAAAATTATTCTGCTTCCATCTAGCAAGTTCCCAACGCCGACACAACCTGTCAATTAACTACTCTTTGAGCGCTATGCTAGTTATTTTACTCGAGAAAGTTGTAATGAGGAATGTTTATTGGAACAGGAATGCACAGTTACAGGACCCATTTATTGAACAGTTGATTGATATTCAAATGGAATGACATGTCCGCAACAATCAAGTAAACACAAACGTTGAAGAAGCCCCCTACAAAGTGACTTGCACGGTCGAGCGTCGTCGACTAAACCGTAGCGGTGTTTGCCCGGTGAGCATCTAGTTTTCAGCGTTATTATATCCCGAGCAATCGAATTGAATCGGAAACATTGTTCATCAAAGAGACGTTTGATAGACAAAACTATCGAAAAGTGGAAACCATCTTCATATTAAACAAGGTCGCCGGGCGCGGCGCACAATAAACAGAGGAAATCTCGGCTCAGCTCTAAAAACCCAAAATAATAACCTGGCACAGCTGGGCGCTAGTAAAACAAGGCAAGACATGCTCGCGGCAATATATACACAACTTATACACAAGTATATACATACAAAACTTTAATACAGAGACGCGTTATAATTTCAACTGATACACAATTAAATACATACAAAACTTATATACACAGACGCGTTACACTTTCAACTTTTCGTAATAACACCAGGACTTCAAGCCCAATCGCGGCGGTGATTTGTAGCGGTGATTTGTAGCGGTTATTTGCTACAGCTTGGACCTCTCGACTCGTTGGACGTTTTGACTCGCCTCAGCCGCGTCAAGAGCTCCACGGGGAGTCGAGAGGTACAACGAGACAAGAGGTCCAACGAGTCAAGAGATCCAATATTGGACCTTTTGACGCGTTGGACCTCTTGACTCATTAGACCTCTTGACTTGGAATCTTCCGGGAACCGAGGGGTCTCGTGCGGGGAACTGGTTGCCTCCCTCGCAGTCCAACTCCCCACCCGCCTTCCTTCTCCTTCCTTCCTTTGCTGGTTCTTGGTTCTGGGGGGCGGTAGGAACAGAAACTGATTGTAACTTAGCGGATACTCTCATACAGTTTGTCTTAGATGGACAAATCATTTGTAGTCCCTGGGCATGAAGCAGTTTCGCTACAGCCACTTGCACCAAAGATTACGTGGGTCGCTTTTAACACTATTGGTCACTTCGAAACAGACGGCATAAACTCTTTCATGGCTTTAGTTGACAGAATGGCGACATGCGACCGACAAGGCTGCGAAAGCTGCTCGGATTCTCGCCGTATGGCCCGGCCATGCGCATTAGTCGGATGCATGTATGCCACAAACTGGGTTCCTTCCCCGTACGGCGGCTGCTGTGAACATGCGCAAATGTGAGCGGCTACTGCGAACAGAAAACAAAAGAAAGCTGCGTCCCTTCGCAAATTTCTCGACCGCGTAAACATGGACGGCGGACTTTCTCTGAACAGCCTGTGCTAAAAACGTTCCTGGCTGTTATGTGTTTAATGCAAGTGTTAGTCCTCAATAAGTTCAGAACGGAATAACTCGATCTACAAGGAAACTAGTAGCAACAGTTCCCCGTCCACCCAGCATGGCCCGAGCCTAAAATGAGGCGCAAAAAGAAAAGCACTAAAATCCTTTTTTTACGTCTTCCTGCTGTCGTTGATTTCTGTGTACATTCCCTTGCACGGAGTAGTTACGGTAGGAAATCTTGCTCGCAGGTGGAGGTAAGCTTAACAACCACGTGCGGATTTCATAAAGGGCGTTAGCACTCTTCGATTGCAAAGCAAACATACGTCCATTAATTGTAGTGCGACACCGTACGCGCAAATATCCGGTATATCGTGCTAACCTTGGCTAGACGGCAAACGCCGCTGCAACGCGCCGTCAAAGCAGGGACTGCGTCCGGCCGACGACCACGCGTTGAGGAGACCGGAAACTTATAATACCACAGGACAGGCAAAAGAAACGCAGCGAAGGCAGACAAAACGTGAAGGAGGGTTGCGCCGCTCAACTCGCGCCGCAGGTGCCGGGCACGGAGGAGGAGGTAGTGAGCGGCAGTGAGAGGCGCCGAGCTGCTCGCCCTCGCAAGCATAGCCAGGGTTGTCCATCTAAGGGCAATATTTTTCAGAAAAAGAAAATTTTTTCAAAGCCTCCACAGCGATACCATCGTTACAACGCTGGCAAAGTGCAAGTGTTGTACATGTATATATACTCGTTGAAATCGATGTTTTTGCTTTGCCGATTATTGCGTTGGAACACCGCCGCATACATATTTGTACGCCGAGTTTCTCTCTAATACGCAGAGTTATGTCTGCCTTAGACGGCGCAGTAAGTGAAAGTATCTCCCTCAGTTTCTTTTATTATAGGTTAACATCGAGGAGAAATTGTTAGTACGTTTATTCATTTGAGATGTATTTTATCCGGCACTTCAGATATCCTTTACGTGAATCTTACAATTCAGCAAGTGAAGCAGCGCCTGTAGTGCACTCGAAATGTATTTCGGCAAAGCTTTATGAATACATTTAAAATGTATTTTCAATAAATATTTTTCATGCATTGAGAGTATATTTCTACCATGTTTGTTCCACAAACGTAAAAAACATTTGAAATGTATTTCGAATATATTCGGAGTATACTTTCATTCTTCAGCACACTTTTAAAGCATACTCAGAGTTCTGCTCTGAATGTAGTTAGGTAAGTGTATTTTTATAATATTTACAGTGCATTTAAACCATGATCGTTTGGAGGGAAGAAATACATTTTCAATATATTCCGAATGCCTTAAGCGCATATTCGTCAGGTTCAGTGCATTCTTAATCTATTTGGAGGGTACTTAAAAGCACTGTATTTTTACTGCATTTTTAATAATGTATTTTCAATATTTACTAAAACTTGAGAAAATGCAATTTTTAATGCACTTAAAATACATCTACAAATACAAAGCATATTTGAAGTGCACTTCAAGCGTACTCGTGCGTATTTCAAACGTACTACTTTTCGCTAAGGGTGGTACTTTGTTTTTGCAGAGTGGAAAAGCGTTGCATGTTGTATTTAACTGTTCCTGTATCTGGAGCTCCAACATTTCAGTGGGACCATGAACATGACCTTTAAAAGGAATCATTTTTAAGTGAAGATGGTAGCGGGCAGATCGATGTTCGTTATAGCGCCATCGCTGGTGTATTGTGGGCACGAAAGCCGTAATCCTTTCTGTGACGTTAGGGACGCGGAAAAATTTTTTAGAGATGGACGATTCAAAGAGTTGTAATAGTAGTGAAATTGCAAATAGAAAGAAAAGTGGTTCACAGAGAAAATTTGACATGTTTCTCAGCCATCCCAAATCTCCTAGTTACCGCTTTTGCTTCTTTCTTTCCGTTATTCTAAAAATACCACATGACACCCAATATCAGCTTAGCAAGACAGGCGACACCGATTTCTCAAAGTTCAAAGTTCCAGCGATGTGTATACCTGAAGTCCGCTAATACTTTTCAAAAAAAAAAAAACAGACTATAGAATAGCTTTGCTTGTTTTAATGAGACCCTTTTATTTGCGACCTATTTGTTATGCAGACATAGTTGCAATTCTCTTAAAAAATCGCGCATGATTGAACACGGTATACGAACGGAGGAACGCAGTTTAAAGGACAGGGAATTCTGAACAATTAAAAGAAAATGTTGCGGTGGTAGTTTGAAAGCCCAAAGAAAAATATTTTTGTTGTACTTGTAAAATAAAAATTGTGATTACAAGTTCAACACTGCTTAAAGAAATCTAAAATAAAGTTTTGCGTTGCTTGAGCTGCTGTCTTAAAAATTGTTGAACCTAAAAACAAAAAAACAAAAATGCTCTCCGAAAATATTGTTTTTTTCAACTTTAGTTTTCATATATGCACATAACTTACATAATAATAAAGACTAATCCTTTCAGGTGCTTGCTGTGAAACCCCGCGACTGTTACCCTAATAATAAAATTGCTTGTGTCGGGTTATTGAATAGATCGGGTCAATTTCATTGAGACATTACACGGTCGTTCCCCTTTACTTTCATTCGAAATGGAGTCCACTTTGACGGGATAAGTTGTATGTAATGGTCAAATCAACAATTGTGAAAGTCTATACATAAAACATTTTCGCTTGCATTTTGCGAAAAAACAGACAATAAAGGCCTCCACGAAGACGCAAAGGCAAGGTTTTGCGTATATTAAAAATTGACACGAAATTATGGGACCAAATATTCTATGCGAAAGCATTGCTGTTGAGTATTGCCTGTTGAGTATTGCCATAGCAGCTGGTATTGTCTGTGCTGCTATGTACCACAGCTGGTGCCTCCTGCCGCAGCGTTCCTGACACGGTACACGTGGTGGAGGTTTTCTGAAGTCAATTTAATTCTACCGTGTTCCACTCATAGCGCGCCATGTTCTGGACCCTTCCATTATAGTCGGACTTTGAGCGGTGCGGCCGAGATGTTCATTCGCCGCGAGATGGATATATAGGTGGCGACAGCGTCGCGCTCTTTGTGTGTGTGCTCGGTTGAGCGGCAACTGGGAATGCACGCTGTGGCGTGCTTCGTGCCTTTTTTCGCGCCGTATGTGAGCATGAAAGGCGCAGACAAGAGTAGTATGCGGTAGTCGGGTTCCTCAACGGGCAATCTATTGCATGTAGGTGGCAACAACTTTTCATTCATCATCATCATCATCATCACCAGCTTATCTACGCCCACTCCAGGGCAAAGGCCTCTCGCATTATTCTCCAATTACCTCGGTCCTGTGCCAACTGTGACCAATTTATCCCCGCAAACTTCTTGATCTCATCTCCCATCTAACTTTCTGCCGCCCCCTGCAACGCTTGCCTTCTCTAGGGATCCACTCTGTTACCCTTAATGACCAGCGGTTATTTTGCCTTCGCATTACATGCCCTGCCCACGTCCATTTCTTCTTCTTAGTTTCTACTAATATGTCTTTAACACCAGTTTGCTCCCTGACCCACTCCGCTCTCTTCTTGTCCCTTAATGTTACACCTATCATTTTTCGCTCCATTGCCCGCTGAGTCGTTCTCAATTTAAGTTGAACCCTCTTAGTGAGCCTCCAAGTTTCTGCCCCGTAGGTGAGTACCGGTAAGATGCAGCTGTCATACACTTTCTTCTTCAGCGACAATGGTAGGCTGCTATTCATTATCTGAGAATGTCTGCCATATGCACCCCACCCCATTCTGATCCTTCTAATTATCTCTGCCTCATGGTTGGGATCTGGGGTCACAACTTGGCCTAAGTAGATATATTCGCTTACCACTTCCACTGCCTCGCCACCTATCTCAAACTGGTGTGCTGTCCCGAGGTTATTGATCATTACTTTAGTTTTCTGCATATTAATTTTCAGGCCCACGGTTCTACTCTGTTCGCCCAGTGCGGAAAGCATGCTTTGCAATTCGTCCCCCGAGTTACTTAGCAAGGCAACGTCATCAGCAAATCTGAGGTTACTGAGGTATTCTCCATTAACCCTTACTTCCACCTGTTCCCAATCCAACGTTCTGAATACTTCTTGTAAGCATGCTGTGAATAACATAGGAGAGATTGTGTCTCCTTGTCTGACACCCTTCCTTATAGGTATTTTGCTGCTCTCCCTATGGAGGATGATGGTAGCTGTAGACCCATTGTAGATATCCTCTAGTGTTCTTACATAATGCTCATCTACCGTAATGCCTGAATGACTGCTAGGGTTTCGACCGAGTCAAATGCAGCGATGGCGTAGAGGTAGAACACCCGTCTCGCGTGCAGAAGGACCGTGGTTCGAATCCCGGTGCCGGACAATTCCCACCGGATTAAAAAAAAAATCCGCGTATTGATGGAATTGCACAAAGGGGCTTGGGGTGCGGCCTGACCCCGGCGACCATTGCCGGTAATGCACTTCCTCGCCAGAGCAGGATTGGCCACCCTGGTGTAGTAACGGCCACAACCTCCCATGAATACGCCAACTAACTTTTCATTACTACGCCGAAAAAGCGGCGACTCGACGGGAATCTCAGAACGGCCGAAATAACAATGAACTTCTACGCCGTGGCTCGTAACAACCCATGCAGCATAGGCCGATAGCCAATCATTGGACGCCCCTTGGCTTCCCTTTGGCTTCCGATAGCTTGGCCACACGCCGGCCTGTACGCAAAAGCCATTCGTGGATAACGCGCGTTATACGACCGGCCTTGAGGACACGCATTGGCCGGTGCGCGGGATTGGCCGGTGCGCGAAAAATCGCACTGGACAGCGCGCTCATTTAGACGTAATTTTTGATCATAAAATTTTATGAAGACTAGTAGCCTATATGCGACGCAGGTATTTATGAGTGCCTTTACACACGTCTTGGCATGTTCATGTTAGTTGAATGACCACTCAAGTTCACTCAAAATATTACTGAAGTTGCCTTGTTTTTGAATTTGTTTTCACGCGTAGCGCACAACAAAAAAGTAGTTCCAAATCATTTTCAAGCTTGTGTCAAGTATCACATTTAAATAAAAAGTATTGGCAGGTGTAGATGCCCACAGGCTTACCTGTTGTTGCATACCGCTGCCTGAAGTCTCACTGTAGAGCACTCGTGTGCGTTATTTTGCGTGTATACATGCGCACCCGGCGCGCAAGCAGCACCACTCGAGGGCAGCACTGCGGTCGTTGCCCGCGGCGGTACCCCAACATGACGGATTACGACGGTTAGATCGCGGTGAACAGGCCAAAACGCAGCAAAATGTAGTTACCTAAAGAGCCACAGCAGCGTGCCACGAAACAAAGCGTACTTAAACTAAAGTGCAGCTTATTCAAAACAGCGTGAGAGAGAGTGTTAGACGTTCAGTAGGAATTGATAATTTGTGTGTCCTAACGCAACGGTGAACGTCGAACTACTTCAGCGTTGTGCCTTTGCGCGTTCTTTGAACCTGTGGCGGGGCCGGTGGACGGGCGCGTTGCACAGACGGCTCCGTCTCTTTTGTGGCATTGAAACTGCGGTAGTACTCCTGTACGTGTCTGTGAGGTGCGTTTTGGTGTCGGTGGCTGTGTGAAGTATACCTGACTGGTGTAATAACATCGTTTGCCTGCTACGGCCGCCGCTGAAAACATAAGTCACCATTTCATTTTTTCGCGGTGCGGGAGTGCTCGCGCTCGTTCCCGCCAAAAGTTCAACTGTCGTTTATAACTGGCGCTCGCGAGTGCTGCTTAGTGTTGTTGGTTCTTGCGAAGAAAAAAGTGGTCACATACATGTGCTTCCAATTGTGTGACGCCAGTTCTAGCTATCCTTTTTCCGGCTTTGTGTTTTCCGAACAAGCAGCCGTGCTCCCACCGCAGGTTCACGACGTTCAGCATGCGTTGAAGCAAGACTCGTGTGCAGTTGCGGATGTATTAAGCTGGCTTAATTAAACTCTACCTATTAATGAAGCTTTCGTTTCATTATTTTCTTGAGCAACGTAAAGGTATTGTCGAGCGACAAAGTAATTACACTACCGCTGGGCTTCTCCGTTGGTTCCGTTCGCGTCTTGCGCGTCTGACGGGGCAGAAGTGAGCGAAGGCACAACAAAATTTCACGGAACCGCTGGCGTGTTGCTTTGTTTATTGTACTTTTTATATTACCTTGCGCGACTTCAATACGAGTGAAGCCCATTTTCGGTGAAATTCCGGACTGTTTTCTCAAGAACGAGCCAAGTAACTGCTACCGTAAAACGCAGTAGTGAAAAATGAAGAGTGCAGTACGTTTTATGTTTCATAGCGAGTGTTAACAAGCTAGAACTTTAGGCTGAATATTTTCACACGGACATGTGGTAAGGCTTGTATAGGTGCTGTATTTAGTAAGCAGCGTGAATTTAACATTATAGTGAACTTTTTTTTTTTTACTTATTACAGGCGCTACGACGCACAGGTGTTTCCCGTGGACAAGTGGCGGGTGCAGCAGTGACAAGCTTTCCAAGCTGGGCTATTCTACAATAGTGCTGTTCAACAACATATTGTGATCTTGGCACGTCGGCGAATTACCGGGAATGAGGGTCTTGTTTTCATTTACCTGAATGCTTCTGTTTTGTAGGCATCTCAAGCAGTTAATTTTTTTCTCGACCGTTGTGTTTGTGTTTGCTTTCATGTTTGTGTTCGTATTCTTGCCACTGTTAAGCCAGGTTTCTCGTATATTTGATGTGCATATTAAAAAAAAATTCCCCGAATTTCCCCGAGGGGAAGAATGTGAAAGTGCGAATGCATGAGTTGAATTTGCGCGGTTCGGTAATGTTCGCGAAAGAGAGATCACACACACAACTACAAAGAAAGAAAGATGCATTTATTCACAGACACCTATTTGTGTTGTCGTTGTACTTGATTGCTAGAGCGGATCTCAGCTTTGAAATTTCGTGTCAGTACTCCTTTAAGCGGGTGCATTAGCCCTTCTCACGCCCGATTCCTGGCCAATCCCCCACGTGGGTATGTGCCATGTCAGCGGCCAGGCAGCGCGCGCCCATCTCCCCCCGTTGCCAAAGAAGACGAGGAGATTCCTGGCCAATCCCCCACGTGGGTATGTGCCATGTCAGCGGCCAGGCAGCGCGGGGTGCATTAGCCCTTCTCACGCCCGATTTTTGGCCAATCCCCTACGTGGGTATGTGCCATGTCAGCGGCCAGGCAGCGCGCGCCCATCTCCCCCCGTTGCCAAAGAAGACGAGGAGATTCCTGGCCAATCCCCCACGTGGGTATGTGCCATGTCAGCGGCCAGGCAGCGCGCGCCCATTTCCCCCCGTTGCCAAGGAAGACGAGGAGCGCGCGCACCCGCAGCTGTTGCTATGCGGACGGCGGCGGAATGCGGACGGCGGCGGACGCTTCAAATTCGCTTAAGAAGTGCATTCGCACTTAAAAACTACCTACACAGAGAGGCCCGGTGTGTTGTGTTGCTCAATTGTTTTTGGCAAGTCACTTATCTATAATTGCTTCGCAAAGTTGATGCAGTTTGCTTATTGTGCCTCGCGGTCCCATTTCTGTTTGATACATGCCATTGTACAGTAAATTATTTAACGAGTGCGCAATAAATAAATAATGCGCACTCGTTCAATAATTTCCTGTATACTGGCATGTATAAAGCAGCTAATCGGGCCGCGAGGCAACTCATAAAATAAGCATTGGTCATAAGGACTGGCGACACAGCCAAAAATGTGCATGAAAATAGCTCGGGTCCACCCATTGCCATTATCATGGCAAGATACTTTGCCAAGCGTTGTCCAATATTGGCCTTCCAGGGCTTGGCCAATTGTTGGATTGTCACCTTTCCCAAACACCAGCCAATATTGGCGGCCGAGGTATTGCCAAGCTCGGACACATTGGCCACTGATGATTTGCCATGCTTGGGCTTGGCAAGTTCTGCTGCTTGGGAAGCTCGATTTTTCTAGTGTATGGCTTTGAGCCTTCAATAAAAGCATAAATAGAAACAAATCAGGAAGCCTCCACCTCTGGACATCAGTTTAAAACAGCAGTTTCAATCGCTTTCATTGGTAGCAGGACGCATTTTTGCATTTGTGGCATGCCTTGAAATGGTTACACCACTTAACTGCTCCGACATTTTTTTAAGAGCTTACGATATTTTTTTGTGTTTGAAAGGCAACATAAAATTGCTGAGCCAGCGCAGAGGTATAGATGCAACCGTTCAAACTGGTCTTTTTAGACGCATCAACAGCTAGGAGGAGGAGGAGGAATAAACTTTATTTCAATATTAGTTTTTGTAGTAGTGGCAATGGGGGGTCTTCGGAGTCCAGAAGTCCCTGGGCTGTCGCTGCCAGGCGGGCCCTTTCAACCAGCCGAAGCTGATCGCCGGGGTCCGGGCTGGCTAGCATGCCTTCCCACTGCTCATGGTTGGGGGAGGGAGTAGGGGGGAGGGATGGTGTGTGGGAGCACGCCCAAATCATATGATACAGTGTGCAGGGTTGGGGACAGTACTTGCAGATGGCGGAGTAGGAGGTGGGATGAATGGCGTGGAGGAGGGTGCCGTGCGGGTAGGTGTTGGTTTGAAGGCGGCGGTACGTGGTGGCTTCTTCCTTAGTCAACTTGTCTTGGGGTGGGGGAAAGATGCGGCGTTCGAGGCGGTAATGATCGAGGATGTCGTTGAATGTTTGAGGCACAGAATGGTGGACTTCCGACGGTGATGCTGGAGTATTGGAGGGGAACGCCCGGTAGATATGCGCGCGGGCGGCAGCATGAGCCGCCTCATTCCCCTCCAGAGACTCATGTCCCGGGGTCCAGAGAATGTAGAGGTAAGGAGGGTTAGGGATGGACTGTAGGATGCGGAGGGCTAAGGGAGCTATGTGACCGGCGGCGTAATGGCGACAGGCAGCTTGCGAATCTGTGACGATGGTGATTATGTCTTGAGATGTAGTGGCTGCGAGGGCTATTGCGATTTCTTCTGCAGTTGTGGAGTCGTTGCCAATTACTGTTGCGGAAGCCAATTCAATTCCTCGGTGGTCTACTGTTGAAATTGCGAAGGCTGGTTTATCGGCATATCGGGCGGCGTCAACGTAGCGGGTTTCTCGTGGCTTGACTTGAAGCATCTTGCGAAGCATTCGAATCCGGGCTTGTCGGCGACCCTGGTTATGAAGGGGGTGCATTTTCTCGGGTATTGGGGCGACGGAGATGCAATCGCGTAGTTCTAGAGGGATGCGTTGGCGGGGGTGATGGGTGGCAGGTAGTGGGTAGCCGAGGCGACGGAGGAGGTGACAGCCAGTGTGTGAAAGCTTGAGCCGTTCGATCTGGTTGACATGATGTGCCTCTCGAAGTTAGTCCCAGGTGTTATGAAGTCCCATCTGTAGTAATTTGGCAGTGGAAGTTGTCGGTGGTAGCCCTAGTGCCAATTTATAGGCTTGCAGGATGATTATATCGAGTTTTTGTATTTCACTATTTTTAGAGCCCAATATGGAGTTCCGTATGTGATGCGGCTAATTAGGAGGGCTTGAATTAGGCGCACGAGGTCATTTTCTGTCAGTCCTTCTCGACGATTAGCAATGCGTTTGATGAGGTGCGTGATTTGCAATAGCGTGCCTTGTAATTTATGAATAGTAGAACTGCCTGCGCCGTCTGATTGGATAGTAAGTCCCAGAACACGAATTGTAGGGGTGGGTAGGATGGGAGCGCCATGTAGGCTTAATTGTGGGTCTGGGAGGGGTTGTCGTTTACGGCCATGCGTGCGTTTTTGGAGGACGAGAAGTGTATCAGGCTACACTGGCGGCAGCGTAGCCGGAAACAGCAACTATGGGTCGGGGGGTATATAAACCGTCGAAACAATAAAGCTTCCTCTTTGCTGCTTAACCACTTGGGTGTGCGTGTCGTCTCTCATCGGCTGATACATGGCGCAGCCGACACCCGAATTATCGCCGTAATGTTGTAACCCCGCTTCGGACACCTTTGCAAAAATGGATGCACTACGTCAGCCGCCACCGCTCGTGTGCTCGGGCAACCTCGAGGTAAACTGGACGCGATTCCGGCAGCGCCTCGACATCTTCATGTTAGCGACCGGATTCTCCACAAAGAAGCCCGCCGAGGAAGTCGCGCTGCTCCTGCACGTTGCCGGCGAAGAGGCGCTTGAGGTGTACAACACCTTCAAGTTTTCCGACGGAGAGTCCCGTGACGACTACGATGTGGTAGTGAAAAAGTTCGAGGAGTACTGTGTCCCAAGGAAAAATGAGATCTACGAGCGCCACGCGTTCCGAACAAGGCAGCAAGCGGAAGGTGAGCCCTTTGAGCAATTTCTTCGTGACCTGAAAATCAAGGTTCAGTCTTGCGGTTTTTCAAGTATGGCCGAGTCTATGTTGAGGGACCAGGTCGTCTACGGAATCCGTGACAAAAAGCTGCGAACAAAGCTGCTCAAGGAAACGGATCTGACGTTGGAAACAGCCGTTCGCCTTTGTCAAGCAACGGAAGCCGCAGATAGGCAAAAGATGGTATGGAATGATCAAGAGAAGTGCGTAGACGTCGTGCGGCCGGAGAAGTGTGTCGATGCCGTGCGGCCGGAAAAGCACAGGGTCTGGCGCTCAAGATGCACAAGGTGTAACACACTGCACGATGACCGAGCCTGCCCAGCCTTCGGGAAAACGTGCTTTCGGTGCGGTAAGAGCAATCATTTTGTCGCCCGCTGCCCTGCAAAGCCCAAGAGCCGGCAGAGCTGCTGCATAAGTGCAACGGACCAAGCGCGTGGGAAAACAGCTAGCTCGTGCCAAGAGAACACTGCCAGTGACGAGTCGTCAGGGGAATTTGACATCCTGGATGTTGGAGTGTGTATGATTGCGTCGCGTCCAGAGTGGCTTGTTATGGTTGGTGTGGGTGCAACAGGCAAACTCTCTTTGAAAGTCGACACCGGCACGCAGGCCAACCTGTTGCCCTATTCGCTGTACAGGAAGCTCAGCAAGAATGCTCCTGTCCGGCCCAGTCCAGCAACACTTCGAAGCTACACGGGAGGCATAATCAAGCACATAGGCCTGGTTACTCTCCAGCTGAAGATGAACGGCACCACAGCGCCAGTAGACTTCTTCGTGGTCAAGAATAGACATCAAGCCCTGCTTGGCCTGGAAACTAGCAAAAAACTCGGCTTAGTATCGAGAGTCGACTCTGTCAAGGAGGAAGACATTGTTAGTCAGTTTCCAGACGTGTTCTCAGGAACTGGTTGTTTGGGCCGCCCCTACCATCTGACTCTGCGTGAGGGAGCCCAGCCAATAGTCCAGCTAGCACGGCGTGTGTCCCAAGCCCTGAGGACGCCACTGAAATCGGAGCTGGATCGCATGGAAAAGGAAGGCATCATACGCAAAGTTCCCGGCCCTAGCGAATGGGTAAGCCCACTCGTGTTGATAAGAAAAAATGGTGGCTTGCTCAGAGTGTGCATGGATCCGCGGGAGCTAAACCAGAACCTAAAGCAAGAGCACTATCAGTTGCCCAGGCGCGAAGACATCGAATCTGACCTGGCCGGAGCCACTGTTTTCACTACTCGTGATGCTAGAGCTGGATTTCACCAAGTGCCGCTTGAGCCCAGTTCGTCTGAGATCTGTACCTTCGGAACACCGTTTGGCCGTTACTGTTTTCTACGGCTACCATTTGGCATAGCCTCAGCGCCAGAGGTGTTTCAGAGAGTGTTGTCCGAGATTGTTGAGGGCATAGAGGGTGTTCGCGCCTAGTAGACGATATCCTCATCTGGGGTCTAGACCAAGCAGAACATGATGAAATGTTGCTACGTGTACTCGAAGCGGCACGCAAAGGAGGGTTAACCTTTAATCGGAACAAGTGTAAAATCGCTCAAAGCTCGGTCTGTTTCCTGGGAGATGTCATCAGTGCTGAAGGCATGACACCCAACCCAAGTTTGGTCTGTGGTCAGACCCACATGCCCACTCCACGAGATAAGAAGGCCCTGCGTCGCTTATTGGGTATGATCAACTACTTTAGGAAGTACGTTCCAAACTTAGCACAGAAAACGAAGAACCTTCGTAGCCTGACTCGCGAGTACTCGGAATTTGAGTGGCTTCCCCTCACGAAGAGGAACTTGCCGAGTTTAAGGACATACTCTCGCAGCCACCAGTGTTGGCAGTGGTCGATCCTTTGAAAGCCACAAAGATATCCACTGATGCCTCACCCCCAGGCCTCGGAGCAGTGCTCTTACAGTTGCATGGAGAAATCTGGCGGCCAGTGGCCTATGCATCAAGGGCACTCTCGGACCCTGAGACACGTTATGCGCAAATTGAAAAGGAGGCTTTGGGCTTGGTGTTCGGCTGTGAAAGGTTTCATCATTTTGTGTATGCTGCTGACTTCACCCTTGAAACAGACCACCAGCCATTGATCGCAATTTCAAAAAGGGTTTGAATGACATGCCTCCCAGGCTGCAGAGATTCTTCGTACGGTTGTTGAAGTATACTTTCACCTTGCAGTATGTTCCTGGCTCGCAGCTCGTCCTGGCTGATACGCTGTCCCGGCAGAAAACTCATATCCCCAGAGAGCCGAACGACCTCGCAGTGGACATCGAGGTGCATGCCACCCATGTCCTCTTGGACATCGAGGACATCCAGGTGCATGCCACCCAAACTTGTCACAGAGACCCAACATGACCCCATTCTCCAACAGGTGATATCGGCGTTGTCAAACAATAGCCCAAGCGATGGCTTGTACAGACCATTCTATGCCGAATTGACCGTTGTCAATGGAGTATTGTTCAAAGGCAGCCGTGTTGTAGTGCCTTCATGAATGCGAGCCTACATGCTAAAACGTTTGCACGAAGGTCACCTGGGCATCTCCAAGTGTAAAGCTAGAGCAAGGCAACTCATGTTTTGGCCGGGGATGAATGCGGACATTGTGGCCTTTGCCAACAGATGCTCAGCGTGCAAGGCACTTGCTTATAAACTGCCACAGGAGCCATTCCGGATTCGTGAGGTACCCAAACACCCATGGAGCAGGGTAGGTGTGACCTACTTGAGTATGCCCATCAGACCTATCTTGTGGTATACGACGGACAGTCAAACTTTTTAAAGCTAGAAAAGTTGCAGAACGCAACTGCGGCAGAAGTCGTAGATAAGCTGAAGGCAATCTTTTCTCGTCATGGCATTCCAGTGGAGGTGAATTCGGACAATGGCCCTCAATTCACCTCGCGCGAGTTCAGTGAGTTTTTGGCCAAATATGAGTTCCGTCATGTTGCGTCAATTCCTCGTTATCCCCAGTCTAATGGCCTCGCAGAAAAGGGTGTGCAAGTGGCAAAACGCATCTTGCATAAATGTGCTCTGACTGGCGATGATCACTGGCTGGGTCTGCTGAACTATAGAACAATGCCCTTGGAGGACGGACGGTCACCCAGCGAACTACTCATGGGCAGAAGGCTTAGGACTAGGCTTCCCGACTTTGGAAAGGCAAGGGGGACTCAAGTGAAAAAGCACAAGCAGATAATGCAGGGCTGTCGTCTCTCGCAACTGCAACCTGGTGACGTAGTTCGTTTACAGAGCGATGTGGGATGGAACCCCAAAGCCCGGGTGTTGGAGGAAGGCTCACTCCGCTCGTACCGCCTTGTAACTGATACTGGCCGTTGCTTTCGCAGGAACAGGAGACACCTGCTTCGTACAGAGGAGTCCCTAGACGACACCTTGAGCGACACCGACTCCAGCATTCCGCCACAGCAGGAAATCCTCAAGCTGCTCGAACCCAGACAGCCAGTACCCAACCCAGAAGATGTAGACCATCTTGCCCAATCCTTGCTAGGGGTCACCACTCCTACACAACACTCACAGCCTGTACCAAGGAGATCGACCAGACCTCGAAAGCCCCGCGTCAAGCTTGACTATGATGAACGGTTCAACCAAATTCCGTAATTATTAAAATGAAGGAAGATGTATCAGGCTACACTGGCGGCAGCGTAGCCGGAAACAGCAACTATGGGTCGGGGGGTATATAAACCGTCGGAACAATAAAGCTTCCTCTTTGCTGCTCAACCACTTGGGTGTGCGTGTCGTCTCTCATCGGCTGATACTATAAGGGTAGATTTTTCTGGTGCACAATTGAGGCCGTGGGCTATAAGGTAGTTGTCGGTGGTGTTAATGGCTTCTTGGAGGGCGTCTTGCTGTACTCCAATCAAACCCCCTGTGGTCCAAATAGTCAGATCGTCAGCATAAAGTGCATGTTGTATGTGTTGAATTTGTTGTAGAAGTGGCGGAAGTTGTAGAAGGGCAAGATTAAAGATGAGTGGGGGAATGACTGACCCCTGGGGTGTACCACGCGGTCGGGCACGAAAGGAGACTGATCGGATGGCGCCGAGGTTGAGGTTGGCGGTGCGATTGGTAAGAAAATTTTGTATGTAATTGTATGTACGTGTGCCGCAGTTAGTTAATTGGAGTCCTTCGAGTATAGCCTGATGTGATACATTGTGAAAGGCGCCTTTATTGTCCAGAGCTAGGATAGCGCGTTTGGTTTGTGAGCTCAGCGGTTTAAGGACTTCGTCTTTTAGCTGTAACAGGACGTCTTGCGAGGATAGGTGTGCGCGGAAGCCAAACATGGTATGAGGAAGTAAGCTGTTTTCTTCGAGGTACGCTGTGAGCCGATTATTAACTAGGTGTTCATATAACTTGCCTACACAAGATGTTAAAGATATGGGACGAAGATTTTCTAGGGTGACGGGCTTCCCGGGCTTCGGTATGAGCGTGATTTCGGCATGTTTCCATTGAGGGGGCAGATAGTTGGTTGTCCAGCAATGATTAAAATAGTCAAGAAGTGCGGCTGTGCATTCGGGGTTGAGGTTACGGAGTAGTTTGTTGTGTATTCGGTCTTTGCCTGGTGTGGTGTTACGAGTGAGGTTGCTGATGGCGAAGGTGAGTTCAATGAGAGTGAAGGGGGCGTCAAGGTCGGGATTGTCTTTTCCTTGGTAATTTCGAGGTAAAATGTTTGGTGGTTGTGTTGCGTGGTCTGCGTATTGTGTGAGGAGTTGCGCGTGGAGCTGAGTTTCAGTGAGGTGGTGATTGTGGATCACGCCAACATATGGTGTGGCCGGTGTCTGCTTTGCTGGGCTTAGTACCCAGCATGGGGCGGAGGATGTGCCATGGAGACTTAATGCTGAGAGTTCCTTGAAGGCGGTTGCAAAATTGTGTCCAGTTTTGTTTGTGCAAGGTGCGAGCATAGTTAAAGGTGCGTAAGGTGCGAGCAATAGCTAAATAAAATTTTAGCGACTTTAAAGGCAGGTTCGATGAATAATGGTTACGGGTCATTTATTTAAGGCTTTCACAACACGTGAACTTGCGAATTCAATTCCTAACGCGCGAAGTGCAATGAACATCTAATGTTTAGCTAGATTTAAAAAAAAAGCGACAATCAAGCTTAAACAAGCTTCTGGGACGTCACAGTGGGCACAGATTTCCTGCTACGGCAACACTGTTGACCATTCTCGCTCCTTTTAAATTTGAACAGGTGCCTAGAAAAGCGAGATGTGTTTTGATTCTTGCGCAATGTCGCTTACCAACCATAAAGATAGCAAATGAAGTTGCCCTATTGCAGATGGATTTTGCATATTGCAAAATCAAGCAGCCATATATCTATACCTATAAAGAAAAGCGCCGGAATGACTTACTGATTCAGTGATTTATCGAAGCCCCGACAAAAACGCTACACTTAGAGAGTTTCAATTTCGGGGGTACATTCAATGCATGATGCAGGGGCTCAGTAAAGCGAGAATACCGAAAGTTGTACTCCTAAGCAAACGAAAGCGGGACAGTCCCTTTTAGGTAAATTCGGCCTTATCTTGCTCACCGATTCTCATATCCATGTGCGTTTGTTGATATGTGTAGTGTTACGAATATATAAAAAGCAATAACACGGGTTTCCCTAAACAACATTACTAGGCCGATTCTGCATTTAGGAACAAAATTGGCGTCCCGAAAGATTCTCCAGTAGCTGTTTCACTGGTGGCCTAATTCGATTATTTTTGTTCATAAATGTTACCGATATCAATACACAAAACCAATTTTGAGGATTTCCCCCTCCGACGCCGGTAAAAGGGTGAAGAGAATTTTTAATGACACGCCAGACAGGCTGAAATAGATTGGCAGGTGATACCAGTGCCTAGCCAAACTGCTTGATCAATGGCTTCCTATTTCATGGGGTCAGTCTCATTATAGCGCAGAAGCTGAAAATTGCTGAAATTTGCAGAGAATGACACCCGGGAGAGAGGCAAGATCGCTAAAATAGTTTTTCATATATTTATTGTTTTCTCGCGGGCCAGTTAAACTGGTTAATCTTGATATAGGTAACTCCAAAGATGGAAAATAAAGGAAATTATAATATTTATATTATACAGGTATCCAAACACTGCTTTAGAAGATTTCTTTCAATTACACCAAACTATTGGGAAAAAGAAAATTTGGATAAAATTACGTCTTCTAACAAATTACACAATAACTGAACAGCGCGTTGTTAAAACAAATTCGTTTTTGCTTGCGAATGCTGCCCATGCTGCTCTCCAAAAATAATTTCAAGAATTTTTCCTAACACTGGTATGAAGACGCAAACAGGATTTTTAAGATTACAGCTTTCTGGATCTGGAATGGAGTTAATTGTCCGGCGTTCGTTTAGAGCCCGTCACCTGGTTGGAGTCCCTGCAACCACGCGATTCCCCGTACGAGCACATGTTATCTATACCTATGAAGGGAAGCACATGAATGACTGACCGATTCCCTCATTTATCAACGCCCAGCCAAAAGTGCTATACTTAGAGACTTACGGTTTCGGGAGTACATTTGTATCATGACATAGGGGCTCATTAAGGCGCGATTCCCCGAAATTGTACTCCTAAGCACGAAAAATGGTAAATTGTGTTTTGATTAAATTCGTCAATATCTCGCTCACCCTTTCACATATCCAAATGCTTTTGGTTCATATATGTAGAGCTTTGAATGTCTAAAAAAGTTTTATGGTTTTACCCTATTAGGCCGATTCTGCACTTCACAACGAAAAGGCTGTTCCGAAAAGTTATCCAATACATGTTTCGCTGATCGATGTGTGCAATTGGTTTTGCTAATAAATGTTACTTCTAGAAATACAAAAAACCTAGTTAATGAATTTTGCTCTGCAACGCCGGTAAAAGGGGAAAATAATTTTTAATTACACGCTCGACGGGCTCAAAAAGGCTTCATAGGGGATACCATGCGCCTAGCCAAACGCTCATTCAAGCGGCTTCAAATTTTATGGGTATAGTCTGAATATTGTATAGAAACAGAACATTTCTGAAATTAAAAAAAAATTACACACGGAAGAAAGACAAGATCGATGAATCCTTTTTCATATATTTACTTTTTGTCGCAGGCCAGTTCAAATGGTTTTTGTTGATATAGGTAAGTTATACAGGTGTCCAAACACTGTTTTAGAAGATTGTTCATAGCAGCCACCTAATAGGGACCGTCAGGATTTTGAGAAAATTACGTGTTTTGACAAATTACTGAAAACCTAGACAGCTCGTAGATGCATCCAATACGTTTTTTTTGCTAATGCTACCCATGCAGTTGTTCAAAAACCTTCTTCAAGATTTTCTCCTAACACGCTTATAAAGACGCGAACGGGTTTTTTATTCTTACACCTCTATGTAAGTGGAATTGGGTTCAATTTTCCCGCGTTCGCATAGCGCTCACCTCGTGTTGGGAGCCTGTGTAATGACGCGCCTTGCAGTACCTGACCGTGCTATTTATTATAAAACTGTGACTGATGAGTACTTTTCATACATAATCATATAAAAGTTTCCATGCGTAAATAGACGTTCCAGTGCACCATCTTGGAACAATTTGTTTCGGAAGAGTTCTAATAAAATACGAGTTCCAGCCTTTTCCTATTACCACACGCCTCCATTAGGAGCCCGTGTAATCACAGCACGCGGGAGTTCCTATTGGGTAGGATGTCACGTTTAACTGCCCAAGTATGAAGAGAAATAACTGAACTGATGTTATGCCCGTTAGCTTCGTTAGTATAGTGGTCCACCCGGGCCTCGCCGGGTACTACGGATCGTTTATCATAAATCTGTCACTGATTAGTACCCTTCATGCCTACTGCCAAGACTTCCCATGGATAAGTAGTCGTTTGAACGCACCACCTTGGTACAATCTGTATTGGGAGAGTTCTATTTGAAACACGAGTTGCAGCCTTTTCCCATTACCACATGCCTCAGGTAGCAGCCCATGTAATGGTAGCACGTGGCCTTATTGCGCACGACTTTACAGTGAACTAACTATGATGAGAAATAACTGAACTGGTGTCATGCCGATGAGGGCCATAGTATACTGTCCCACTCGGGCATCGCCGAGTACTATTGGTACTTTATTATGAATATGTTTGTATTCAGAAGGCCTTCTGACCACTGAGTGCTAGGACACGCACGGCTGTACTCAACATACATCTGTACGTTCTGCAGCCCAGCAAGACATACAGGTTCATAATTTAGTTAACACCTATAGATGACACTAGTTTATTTATTAGCAATGCTGACGCAACCCGCCTGTTTTCCGCCGCCAATTTTACCTTAGCCCAATTACACGTCTGGTCGAACGAAAACTGTTTAAAAATTAATGCAAAGAAAACCAAATGCATTTTATTCGCGCCTAAAAATAAAAATGTAAATGTAACCGAATACTTGATCTTGGGGGCCTCGCAAATCGACATTGTTAAGCAGCACAAAGTGTTGGGGGTGGTGCTCTCGCACCGCATGACATGGGACGCCCATGTTGAATTACTGGCCAAAAAGCTCTCATGCGCAGTGGGTGCATTGTACCGATGCCGCGATTTCTTCCCGCTGAACATTAAACTTCAAATATACCATTCGCTTTTTCGGTCACACCTTAATTACTGTACGTTAGTTTGGGCCACGACAACCAAGAAAAATATTAACACGTTACTGCTGTTAGAAAAGAAAGCTATGAGATGTATAAATAACGTATCGTATCTTCATCCGACTAAGCAATTGTTTGAGCAGCATAGAATAATCAATATTAGGCAGCTTTATTCTTACCGTCTGATATATCAGTTACACTTTTCAAATGATAAATATAAGAGATTCTTAACACAATTATGCGGTCTAGATCTACGAATTAGCACTTATACAACTCGTGGCTCGGAACAATGGCTCGTTCCACGCCCACGAACCAATTATCTTTGGCAGTCACTGGCATAAAACATTCCAAGCATATTAAATAAATTACAGGGACTTAGCGACAATTACGGAACACTAACACGGGCTTCCTTACGTGATGCGTTTGTCGGAAATGATTGTTTTTGAATTCCATTTTCCATATTGTTGTGTAAATATGCGTGAATTGTCTCGTCTGTTCTTTTTACCTGTATATGATTATGTGACGCCGAACCAATGCGTTCAAACTCGCTATACAAGTATTTTAATGTTTTTATTATTTTTTTATTTTTTTCGTGATGTTTATCGGCCTTCTCAGAAGTACTGTTATGTTGTATTCCTTGTTTTAATCGCATTGTACAGTCGTCATTGAGCTGCCAATTTGGCTCCCTGGCCCCGACAAGCTGTAGCAACAGCTTTCTTGCCAGGGAGACTATCGACATTGTATTATGTTGAGAGAAAAAAATAAAATTGAATTGAATTGAATTGAATTGAAAGCCTGTACTAGAGCAAATGGTTAGATTTTATCCTTTCATGGCGACGCGATTACTCCCTAGTGGTGATTACCGGCTTGTGTAACGCCAGCTGCTTTTGCGGCAGTGACGTTACAAGTTTAGTAAAGGAATTGAAGGCGTATTGACGTTGGGCGAAGACGAAGTATTTTAATTGGACAAATTATTTAACGCACAAACAGACAGTAAAAAATATCACCAGTGGAGTTCCTGTGAAAAGTACAACATAGGAAATTCGCTCTCACGTGCAGGTGGCGACATAGTCGATAAGCTATATAGCGTTGCGCTGGCCATTGACCATGTCGTGGGCGAGCAATATATAGGCCTCTTTACCAGTTTGCTCGGTGGTCAAGGAGAGTTGCAGCGTGGCCGAAGCTGCAAAGACGTAGACGTCGTTGACAGCTTTCGGGGCTAAGAGAAAAATGGAATTGGGCGCAGAGTTCCACTCAACTTTCTCGTTATACTTAGGTCTCCCCGATTACCATGCTTCTTCTTGCCTTCGGACTGCCGCGCGTCTTCAATGACATTGGGTTGTGAAGTTCGGACATTCTTAAAGGTCAGGAGAAAGGAGCGCTTCGGATTTACGGTGTTCTGAGCGTTTACGTCCACTCGAGACCCTACCGAGAAGCGAAACCTCCGTATACGACTGGCCCAGTCTCGGTTGGCGCTCTGCCCTGTTCTTCTTTTTCCTTCTTTTGTTTCTTCTGGCTTCCTGCCGATCCCAGATGAATCACGCCGCATTTCAACTCAATTCCTTCTACGATGTCCCCAAAAGCGCCTCCTCATTCGTAATATCCGTTTAAAGAGTCAGCGCTTTGAAGACACAGGTTTACATACTTCTATCGAAAGTATAAACTTACAGCAGGGACAAGTTCAAAAATATAAGTGCAGATGGCGGTACTAACACACTCATTGTTTGGTTGTCTGGCACCCTCGGTCGTGATTTTTCCGCTTTTATCGTCACCATGGGCTTCTCTGTCAGTATCATGTTTGTCATTGTCTTATCAAAAACCTTGCATGTAAACGAAGCAACAAAAAATTGGCTCCAATCCACGTTGTGACGGTGGTTGGAAAACAAAGCTTTAAATGTAAACGACACCCACAACAGTTGCCCATGCGACGTCACTTGAATTAACACATGCGGCTCTACAATGATTGAAAGCGGAGATTCTGCGAGCCGTTACCTGCCATTCACGGGGGCATCGTTCCGAACGCAGCAGGTCTGGTACGGAATGCCTAGAGGCGCGGGTGCCGCAGCTCTAGCCCGTCCGTTCATCAAAATAAAGAAAACGCAAGGGAGCGTCTTTCGAAGGGTTAGGAGGAAGGTGGCACGGGCAGTTACTGCATCTCTCTCACTGCCTCTTCCTCACTCTTGTTTCACGTGTCGCCTCCAAAAAGCGCCCTCCGCCTTCCCAGCCCGCTGAATCCCGAACAAGTGTCTGTATTTTCCGTCTCCACGTGTGGGCGTGGAGACGGGGAATACAGACACTTGTTCGGGATTCAGCGGGCTGGGAAACAGCCTTAACGCCAGAGCGCCCAGTGTATCGAAGTTGAAGCACGGTGTTTGAGAAGCCTGAAAATGATGGCAAATTTTATTAATGTAATACCAAAGCCCTGAGTGTCATTTTTGATACCCTGACGAAGTTTCTCGTGCTAGGAGTTAATAATGGCTCCACAAAGGGTTTCCTGGCAGCTAGGGAAATATGGCCGAACCCGGGAACGAGCGCGGTGGCACCATTTTACACGATAAACAGTATTTCCCCTTGTTGTTATACGCTTGGCCATATTCGTTTTTTGAAAATGATGAGCGACCAAATTAATCTGTTTGGTGTCGTGTTTGAGGCCCGCCCACGTTTACTGTTCCTTACAATTTTCTTGTATCACGTTTGATACAGGGGGCCCTGAATGATAGCACAATTTTTGTATCACTCTTTGTACCAATATAAATTCAGCTTTCAACCACAAACTTTTCTTCCAGCGCTTCGTAATTCATACTAAAAACACCGGGACACTCGTTTGAGCCTCGAGCTAGGCAGCGTCGTGCTTCAAAGACAAGAGACTTTTACAGCGAAGCTGTATACCGCTACCCCCAACGGTTTCATCTCCACTGGTTGAAACGCCAAGGCGCCAAGAATACACTGCATGCTTCGCCCCTCCGAAGGTTTCACGTCAGTGGAGATGGCCCGAGATTTTATTTTGCTTTTTCCTGAACTCAGCGAAGTATGTTTGTAAATTGGGACTTTTTTTGTGATAGGTTCGTGAAAAAAATTGTAACTGATGCTGTTACGCAGTTCTTGTTTTTTCAAGAATGGCGGATTGTTTGGTTACCCCCTTTTTTGTTTTACTCGTGCTGTTACATATTTCCATGTACGCTGCTAAACACTTAAACGTGAAGTATTGTACATCATGTTCTGAGGGACGAGAGCTGTCAAGATGCTAGTGCAGCTGTTTTTTCTTGCCTTTCCCGTCTTGGTGGATGAAAAATAAAGGAAATGTAATTATCCGCATTGAATGTTTTCTACCTCAATTCGTTTTTAATGAATATACAGCAACACCGATGAAGTTACCGTCTCGCTGGTGGATGGTTTCAACGTGGATGTGTCTCACCTGAGGCCGCCTGATTGCTTTCCTCCGTGGCCGAGCTGTTCGAGTTAGTAGGTTGCACACGCACTAAGATGTCTACGACGGGGGAGAAAAACCAGATAGCCCCGTATTTCTCCCCTAAAAAAACTTTACTTTTTTCAAGGTTCATTCAGCTAATACGTAAGGAAGTACACTCAATCGCAAAATACATACGAGTTTTCTGCACTCATCAGACAGCACCCAGCTTCGCTGATAATTTTTTTTTGCAGAGTGGACGAGCGCTGCCTTTTTAATAAACTTCATGTAGCTAGATTTCGCAATTTTTATTGGGATCCTGAAAATGTGGTTTATTAGGAATCATTTTCAGTGATTATAACAGGGAGATTGACGTTCGTTATTGCGCTATCGCTTGTGCAGTATGGACACGGAAGCAGGTAACCTTTTCTGTCACGTTAGGGACGCGGAAAAAATTTTCAAGAACATCGACGCCCCAAAGAGTGCTCGTATTTACAGAAAACTAACTTGACAGTTCTTAACGTGACAGGGACATTGCAACAAGAATTATGAGTGATCTGCAGAAAAAATTTGACATCTGTATCAGCCACCCCGAACCTCCCATAGGGTGGCTAGAATGGGGAGGTGCGACTACCTCCCAGTTACCCCTTTTGTAGAAACATCCTACTTTTGTTCCATGAATTTAAAAGTACCACATGACCTCCAATATCAGCTTGCCAACACAGGCGACACCAATTTCCCAAATCAGAAAGTACGGGCGATGTATACCTGCAGTCCACTAATACATTTCCGAATAAACAGCCTATAGAATGTTTTCCTTGTTTTTATTGGCGGTGAGATCTTTCAGTGGCGCCCCCTGGCTCTGACGTCGGCTTAGGGATTCGCGCCGCTGTCGTCTGCTACACTCCGCTTGTGAGGGGCAACAGTGTCTGTGCCAGAAATCGCCCGCTTCGTTGCTGTAGTGCGTTAAAAAGCGTATTTCTAGCGACTCAGTTATTTTGCCAGCTTCTGACGCATCTGAATAATTTGAAGCTGTATCCCCTACAAGTTTGCAACACACGAAGAGATAGAGAACAACTTTCTTCAGAGTATCGGTCAGAAGATCGTGTGTAACTGGTCCTTTCTTGCTTATTCGCGAGGATCAGCGATCAGAGCTTCTCGATAAGTATTCAAAATGCGTAAGCTTCCCTGCGGTATTTTTGAGATGCTCCTATGAAGACTCAACAGTCTAATACTACGTACCAAGCAGAGGCCTCTACACGCTCATCGCACAGCAGGAATAAAGCGGCTTTCTTCTGTTTCTTTCGTTGTTGTCTTGTATCGAATTAATGTTTCTTGCTTTTTTTTTCTGCCCAACGCATTAATTTTTCTGCGCCGTCACCAACTTCTTATTAGGAGGTTTCGGGATGTTTGGGAGCCTCACAAAGCTCGTGTGGATATTTCCTTTATTTTGTATGGCATACATTCCCTTCTTCACAAATTGGCTTTCATTACGGCTGCGTGCAAGAACGTGCATATCCGAAGCGTGCTTTGTTTATTCACATGCAAATACAATGAGAAGGTTTATGCTACGCCACCGCGATCGCGCCCTAAACAACGTGGTCCACAGTACTCTTAGGCGGCTTTTGTGCTTCGAATTTTTATCGTAATTATATCGTCATCATAACGAACTGACTCTCAACTCGAACAATGATGACATGATTACGGTGTTGAAGGCATGATATACTCGCTAACTAACGTAATAAATAGTACACCTGCATATATTACAAGACTCGAAACCGAAGAAGAATTCCAAGTAGCTCTTTATTGCTTTTCAACCCTTCCAGGCGCGAAGAACAAATCCTATTCTACTCGGGATGGCGTTCTATGATTTGAAGAAAATTACTTTTACTCTCTTGTCCTGCACTGAGGACCCGGCCCACTAACCAGATCGATTTAATTGTTAAACAAAGTTTTCCCCTCCTCCCCTTCCTC
This sequence comes from Haemaphysalis longicornis, assembly GCF_048455015.1. Lineage (NCBI taxonomy): Eukaryota > Metazoa > Arthropoda > Arachnida > Ixodida > Ixodidae > Haemaphysalis > Haemaphysalis longicornis. The sequence continues at coordinate 48,049,963 of NW_027526445.1, forward strand.
CTCCTCCTCCTCTTGAGTGCAGTTTTCCTATAACGCATATCCGAATATCGGGAAGATATGGCTGTGCAAAATCTTCCGGAATATCTCTCTATCTATCCAGGTCTTAACAAACATATATGTGTTACTATAAATTTAACGAAGACGTGACTTGTTTTGCTCAATAAACCTCCATACTGGTCAGATGCCTGGTATAGAATCAGCACGCGCGTATATACACACTGGGTTATTTGGAACTCAACTTACCGTTGTTGCAGTCTACAGTGCATGTCGGCAAACTTTCACGCCTTGACAACGTAAAGTGATGTGACAAAATGCGTTCGAGCGTTCGGCAAGGTTGCAAAGACTGTTTTACCTTACATATGATTACCGGTAATCGTGATGCCTTCTGCCAAAGCCGACAGCCCTGAAGGCCTAGAATTTGTTTTGGTCTTCCATTTTCGCTGTTGTCGGTTATTAGCAGCTGACTGTTCCTTTTGTTCGAATGCTTACATGAGAAGCTGACGCCTAGCTCCGACTCTTAGCGCTCCGCACAGGACCGGCTTCGCAAGGAATGGGGTTGCGCCGGCAATGTTTCTCCCGTAGCGGTATCCAAAACTATACTTTAATTGACACCATGAGCTAGTGTATGCGATTTTAAGCCTATTATTATGATAAAAAGTTACCCACACGCCAATGCTGGTGCGGACAAGCATCAGACGTTGACCGGGCGCAAATAAACAGCAGGGAGAGCGATCCTGAGTGAAGCAGACGACAAATGCGAGAATCCCTAAGCTGACGTCACGGAGGCGCGCTTCGCAGCGCCGCCTGTGTTCGCGCTCACCGCCAATAGCGTCTTTTTTGCCTACCTATTTGTGAGGCAGACATGGTGCAATTACCGCGGGAAATCACGTATGCTAAAATACGGTATACCGAAAATACCACACCGCTTGAAAGCACACGTATAAACTAAACGATGCAAAAACATTTTTGTGGCGATGATGTAAAAAAAAACATTTTAATAAAACCTTTAAAAAGTTTGTAACCAAGAGTTGAAAAAAAAATATAGTTAATTAAGCAATCGGACAAGCAATGGCCACAATTAAGCAATGGCCAAGGTAACTGTACAATCAACTGTAAGATGTTTTTTATGGGTGGTCGACGATGATAACACTAACTGAAGCGAAGTAAAAGGTTCGCTTTAATGCTGCTTATGTGTTCGAATACGACAGCATGACTATTTACGGCCGCAAGTTTATTTTCATTAATTTTGTTTGTATTATGGCAGCACTAGGCAATGCAAACGCCGAGCCACAGAAGAACTCATATATTTAGGACAGTAGGTAGCAGCTGCCAGGCCAGCGGTAGTGATGCCTGGCCGAACGCACGGAGTTCCCAGGAGCTACTGACGGCTCGAGCCACGAGGTTTAGAGAGGTACTTCTTTGGATTCGGCGATATTACTACAGAAGGCCCTGTTGAGTTTATTGTGTCGCACATAGCAAAGTAACCCAGAGGAAGAAGAGGACACGGCTCGAGGACGTTAGGGAAGAAAGAATATGAGAAAGAGGAGGAGCGTTCGGACGCCGTGATCGTAGTGACAAGCAAGTCAATGTGATTGAAATACAGTTATTCTGTCGTTGCGGTGGCTTCGGAGTCCATTCTTCCGCAACATATGGTGCCTGTAAACCCGGGAACGAAGTGGGAGCTACGAGATCGGCAGATCAAGAACCAAGCAGATTGAAAGCGGTGACTGTGTCTACCAGGTAGAAGCAAGTAACGCAGCATGCACAAGCTGAAAGAAAAGAGAACGGCTCGTAGGCAGCAAAATACCAGGCTCATCAATGAAGCTAAGACGGTGCTAGATACCGCGGATGTGCAAACGTTGCGTTCACTCATAGAGCGTCTGCAGTCGAACAACGAGGAGTTGAGTAAGCTGAATGCCCAGTTTGAAGACACTATACCCGACGAAGATTTCGCGGCTGAGTATGAATCTGAAATATGAGGACGCCGCCAAAGGTATGCTGGACCAGCTGAAGGCCACGGAGAAATTACTTCGGAGTAATTCACGCCTGCCTGGGTCGACAGCCCCAGCTACGGCGGCGGAGTCTCACTGTGACGAGTGTCATCGGCTGGTAGGCTCCGTTAAGCTCCCGACGCTGCAGCTGCAAACGTTCAACGGCGAGTTGTGCCAGTGGCTGAGCTTTTGGACGCAATTCAAGGCAGCTGTCCACGAAAACCCCAGCCTGAACAATGGAGAGAAGTTCAATTACCTTCGGTCGCTGCTGGGTGGGTCGGCTGCTTCATTCATTGCCGGGCTGTAACCCACGGAAGATTGTTACCCACACGCCGTGGAAATTCTTTCGCGGCGCTTCGGTGACACCCACCGCATTGTGCAGGAGCATTTAGCGCAGCTTCGAGTGCTTCCTTCAGTGGTGTCCTCGAATGATGTCGGCGGACTGCGACGACTGTTGGACCACGTGCAGTGTCATGTTCGTGGACTCGCGGCTCTGAAGGTTTCTTCGGCCACGTACACCACGATGATGACTGATGTGCTACTGAGAGCCTTGCCATCAGACATTGTCGTTGCTTATCACGGACAGATAGCGCATAGCTCGCACAGATCAAGCCTTCGAGAGGGTGAGTCCTCTGGCGGCGGAGCAGCTGCGCCTGCGACACCAGCGTCCTTTGACGGGGAGCTTGACGCGCTTTTGACCCACCTTATGATCGAAGTAGAGTGCCGAGAACGGAGTGTGGGTGAAAGCAAAATAGAACAAGCTCGGCCTAAAGCGCAAGATGGAAAGGGAGGTTTGGGCATGCCGCCAACGGCCGCGGTGCTAAATTCTAGCGCATCGAGCGGGTCCAATTGTCTGTTCTGCTACTCAGACCAACACTACACGCATTTATGCGACGGCAACATCAGTCATAACGATCGAATAAGGAAGTTGGCTGCTGACAGACGGTGCTTTCGGTGCACTTTGAAAGGACATTTTTCTAAATATTGTCGCCGCAATGTCACGTGCGCAAACTGCAACGGGCGACATGTGTCATCGGTTTGCAATCCTACCTGGCAGCGCAGAGAAACTGACAGAGCAAATAACGTGAGGAAGTTGAATGCCAGTAGCCTTCACTCCAGCAATCAACCCATTCTAGGCACGGAAATACTGCTGCAAACTTGTCGGCTCTGGATTTATGGGGTCGGCAGTGTGCGTACGTCCGTGGCATCGTAGATGGGGGAAGTCAGCGCTCTTTCATCCGAGAAGATGTCTCCCGTAACCTTGGTTTACGGGAGCTTGGGAAGACCTGCTTGCAACTGAACATCTTCGGTCAGGATACCTCAGTAACAAAGGAATGCCGTCTGGTGGAACTAGTCGTCGGCAGTCAGTACAATGACGAACTGTTCTCTGTGGAAGGCATCGAAGTTCTTTTCATTTGCAAGGGCATCGTGCAAATGCCAATGGAAAGTGACTTTGTTTTGTCTCTAGAAGCTACCGGTCAGCCTATTGCGGACAAGCTTCTTCAGTCAGGCATGGCGCCGGTGCCTGGGATTAGCCTGCTGCTGGGAGCTGATCACCTCTGGAAGGTTATGACAGGAGAGGTGCATCGTCATCCCAGAAACAATCGCTTAGTTACACTGAAATCTGTCTTCGGGTGGATGTTCCAGGGTCCCCTTTCCGTACTCAGTTCACCGGGTGGTGCATCAAACGTCTGCGTGTTGAAAGTGAGCCCCAACTGTGAGGCGGTGGGTGAAATGGTTAGTATATTCTGGGGTCCTAGAAATCTCGAAATGTTTGAAGCAAAGCTGTTTGAAGCAAAGCCACTAGATGACGAAAACGAAAGGAGCGTGCCTTCCAGACACTGTAAAGCCGACGACAGCAAGGAACCAACTCTGCGAAAATGGCATCAAGCTTGTGACCGACGCAGGCGTAAATATTATAGTGATCAGTACCAGGAGCGACCGGCAAGTACGACAGGGCTCCAGTCAAAACGCAAGGAACGTACGACAATTTTCCGTAGCCAAGGTACACCACCTTCACAAGTTCAGTCTAAGAGAACCCACGGCAAATGCTTTCCACAAAAGGCGGGCCAAAATTGGAGCAGTCAAGTGTTCCGAGTGAGCAATTTACCGTCCATGGCACGACGCGAAATGAAACAAGCTACAAAGAAGCGACATTCGGTCGTATCACGTCGTAGGTCACATTAAGGTACATCGCCTGAAAGCTTTTATTCTCAAGTTACAGAAAACACTGGGGAACTAAACTGCGTACGTCACAACGAGGGGCGGAAGATGAAAGGTAGCGAGAACAACAGAAAGGGTGTACATCACTGAATGAGAAGGAAGTTTATAAAAGTTGCACTTCTCGGCGGAAAGTAGTAGGTGTGACACCGAACCATTTTGCTCCACGAGACGAACTTTATGTGCAGTGTCTTAAGTGCACCGGGAAAGGCATTTGAGTCAAAGGCTGTACGGACAACGCCAGGAGTTTGAACTACATTTTTTGTGGGGAGTGGAGGATGTTGAGTTTATTGTGCCGCACATAGCTAAGTAACCCAGAGGAAGAAGAGGACATGGCTCGAGGACGTTAGGGAAGAAAGAAGATGAGAAAGAGGAGGAACGTTCGGACGCCATGATCGTAGTGACAAGCAAGTCAATGTGATTGAAATACAGTTATTCTGTCGTTGCGGTGGCTTCGGACTCCATTCTTCCGCAACAGGCCCCGCCACCGGTTGCGAAGCCATGGAGGTAGCCGAAAGGGTACTTTTGAAGGTTGGAAACCTTGCGTACTGCCCCCTCAAAAAGTCGCCTAAGGGCATCCAAGGCCACGCGATCTGCTCTCTGCCGCACTCCCAGGCCATAACCTACTGAACTAATTCCGTAGTTCCCGGTGCCGCAGCGACCACTACTGGACATGGACACTGAACATATTTCTCTTGATTGGACATGTGTAGATATTTCTACATGGTTGTACCTATTTCTACCTCGTTATTCTCTACCAAACGTGTACATAGTCAACGCACTTATGGTACATTTCAGGTGCGTCTGCAACTTTTCATTGCTCACTTCAACCCACTCGCTAACTTCAACCCAAGCATCAAAAATAGGCCCTACGATTGGTCCACTGTTTTTTATCTCATTGTACAGTGGCGCCAACTGTTGGTGACGAAATAAATTATACAACTTGCTATGCCTCTCGGCGACCTGGGCGAAAAACGGTATTTGAGTGCTTACGTAAATGTGTTGTGCCGAAGAAGTCCGATGTGTACAACCACACAAGCGTTTTATATGCATTTGAACCAAGTGTAGAAAAAAAAAGCGACCGTGTTTTCACCGAGATGCGTTGTTGCCTGCGCATTGTCGTCTGCTGCGCGTCATCGGAGGTCTTCCGGCGGCAAAGAAAAGAGTTAAAAGATCGCTTCGACGGCTTGGCGCATGCTTTAAAGGATTATTTAGAGCCACTTGACCAGCTGCTAGATTAGTTTTGGAATTCAGTGTGATGCAGGCCGAGCGAGCACTGCAAATATCACGTCGTACCTATGTTGTGCCGGAGTGCCCGCGCAAGCGCCAATCGCTGGAGGCAGTTGCGCAGACGCAGAAACTATCGCAACAAAAAACCGCGCTTAAATAAACAGTAAATAACTTGATCGATTGTAGGGTTTAACGCGCCGACGCAACGCAGGCGATGAGGCGCGCCGTAGTGGAGGGCTCCGGATTAATTTTGACCACCTGGGGATCTTTAACCTGCGCCGAAATCTCGTACACACGGGTGTTTTTGCTTTTCGCCTCCATCAGAAAAGCAGCCGCCACGGCCGGGAATCGAACCCGCGACCTCTTGCTCAGCAGCGCAACGCCTTAGCCACTGAGCCACCGCGGCGGGTAAACAGTAAATAACTTAGGAAAGTACAAAAAAAATTATGCACCTTTAAAGTAAACTTGAACGTTAAATTGTCAGATTGCATATTTACTGTGTTTTTTTTGGAAATTCCGTGTGGTGGCCACAGTGGCGCCACCGTAGGCACGATCCAAAGCAGGTGGGGGTCCAGGTGAAAGCCGTTTTTTGAGGCGGAGTTTCGCAACTGCCTACATCGAAGAGCTTTGCTTGAAACCACTGCGCCATCTGCGGAATGCAGAGCGAAACAGACGATGGGAAGTCAAGCTCTTTCCACGACAGGAAGAACCCAAATGGGGTAGCAGACGACCAAAAAATGTGAAAGGAGGTTATTTGATCGTCTGCTACCGCATTTGGTTCCTTCAACGGTAGGAAGGAGCCAAAGGAGGTAGCAGACGATCATAAAATGTAAAACTCGGTGATAAAACAAAGCCAACGTTTCTTGTCAGCTATGAACCACGGGAACATTTTGTTATTATTGGTATCAGCTCTCTATCAACTATTTGTGATTATCGCAAACTAGGATCAGAGATTTTGTGATCGCCTGCTACCTCATTTGGCTACTTCCTACCGTGAATCCTAATCGTCCGTTTGGCTTTGCTTACCCCAGCTGCCGCCATCCTTCCAATATAAGCTTGCACAGAATTGTACGTCCAAATCGGCCGCCATTTTCAATTGGCGAAAACCGCTTTTATTTATTTTCAGAATAAACAGGTAACTACCGTCGTTGTTCCTGGTGTCAAACAAAATAGACAACAACAACAAAGTTTTATCGCGACCAAGCAGCAGTTCGCTTAGTAAAAATTTTAAAGTGTTTTAATTATCGTCGTAACACCCTGTAGGTTCACGGCCACAGATAGCCAAGAAACATTGACAACGCTTGAAAACAACACAAAAGCTTCCGTGTTCATTTCACCACCCGAAATGTTCGCGTAAATATCCAAATAATTCAACCATGGACGAGTACACAATTAGCTGTAGCGGGCAGGCTATTTGCACAGCAACCTGCTCCACCCCCCAGCACAGCATCCGAACGAGGAAGTTTTTTTCTCCCGCGATGAAATCGTCGGATTACCATTGTTTCAGTTGTACGAACACGTTAGGAGGTACGTGTTCGGAACAATGGTCTTTGCCTCCAACTACTAGTTGTAACTAACCGCGAAAGCATACTCTGAAGAAACGTGGTAACTCGTGACCACGCAATAACGCAATAAAAGCGGCAATGCGCCTAAAAATAATGTTGAGTACCTCATTTAGTTAGAAGAGAACAAAAACTTGAAAAATGCACCCGACAATTCCTCATAATTATTGAATACACGTTCACAAGCTTTGTGCATGTCATAGGAGACGTTACCTTCGGCGGGAGAAAACCAGAAATTTCAAGGTACTTTTGTCTAGAGAACATGGACACCGCTTAAAGAAGAGAGGACGTTTTTTTAAAACGAAACAAACGGAAACTGTGAAAGAAAACAAAGGAAAACGAAACTGTGTAATAACTGTTGTTTCTCAACAGTCTTAATTGTACGATAGTTTTATTGGCACTCAAGACTAATAAATAGGTTGTAAGAATCAGAAAGCAGTTGGTGGAGTGCATTTTAAGAACTTCGCACTAGAAATATCTGTAAAATATTTTCAGGCATTATAGGCAAAGGCTAATTTAGCCTTTTAGGCTAGATTTGAGGAGGGGCCGCTACAAGCTAGTACAAAAGAAGCCGATAAATGAGCCAACAGTAAGACGTAAAGTAGAAGAATTCAGGATCGCGCTGCAGAACCGATATTCCGCTGTTAACGAGGAAGCCGAGCTTACGACACAGGAAGCCAGCGACAAACTTACACGCATTATCACGGAGTGTTCAGTAGAAGTCGGGGGCACTATGGGTAGACAGGATAGTGATAAACTTTCACAGGAGACGAAAGATGTAATCAGGAAACGGCAAACCATGACAATCTCTACCGCAGCTGACAGAATAGAACTAGCGGAGCTCTCGAAGTTAATTAATAAGCGCAAGACACCTGACATACGGAAGTATAATATGAAGAGGATCGAATACGCTGTAAAGAACGGAGGTAGCCTGAAAGCAGTGAAGAGACGTCTTGGCGTGGGGAAAAATCAGATGTATGCACTTAAGGATAAGCAAGGCAATGTCATCACAAATAGGGGTAAAATAGTCACAGTGGCCGAGGAGTTCTACAGGGATCTGTACAGTAGCCAGGACATCCAGGATAATGCCAAACGAGACAGTAGTTCAGAGGAGATAGACGAGACAGTAGTTCAGAGGAGATAGACATTCCCCCAGTAACGACCGAAGAAGTCAGGAAGGCTTTGAAAGAAATGAAAGGGGGCAAAGCACCTGGTGAGGATCAGATAACAGCAGACCTCTTGAAGGATGGCGGAGAAATTGTACTTGAAAAACTGGCAAAACTGTATACGCAATGCCTAATGACCGCAATGGTACCGGAATCTTGGAAGAACGTGAACATCATCCTAATCCATAAGAAAGGTGACATGAAGGACTTGAAAAATGACAGGCCGATAAGCTTACTGTCAGTCGTCTACAAGGTATTTACCAAGGTAATCGCTAACCGAATTTCTGCAACCTTAGATTTCAGTTAACCTAAAGAACAAGCAGGGTTCCGTAAAGGTTATTCAACAATGGACCATATTCACACGATCAATCAGGGGATAGAGACGTGCGGTGAGTATACTGAACCCCTATATATAGCCTTCATAGATTATGAGAAAGCATTTGACTCGGTCGAAACCCTAGCAGTCATTCAGGCATTACGGAACCAGGGGGTAGATGAGCATTATGTAAGAATACTAGAGGATATCTACAATGGGTCTACAGCTACCATCATCCTCCATAGGGAGAGTAGTAAAATACCTATAAGGAAGGGTGTCAGACAAGGAGACACAATCTCTCCAATGTTATTCACAGCATGTTTACAAGAAGTATTGAGAACATTGGATTGGGAACAGGTGGGAGTAAGGGTTAATGGAGAATACCTCAGTAACCTCAGATTTGCTGATGACGTTGCCTTGCTAAGTAACTCGTGGGACGAATTGCAAAGCATGCTTTCCGCACTGGCCGAACAGAGTAGAACCGTGGGGCTGAAAATTAATATGAAGAAAACTAAAGTAATGATCAATAACCTCGCGACAGCACAGCGGTTTGAGATAGGTGGCGAGGCAGTGGAAGTGGTAAGCGGATATATCTACTTAGGCCAAGTTGTGACCCCAGATCCCAACCATGAGGCAGAGATAATTAGAAGGATAAGAATGGGGTGGGGTGCATATGGCAGGCATTCTCTGATAATGAATAGCAGCCTACCATTGTCGCTGAAACAGAAAGTGTATGACCGCTGCATCTTACCGGTACTCACCTACGGGGTACAAACTTGGAGGCTCACTAAGAGGGTTCAAATTAAATTGAGAACGACTCAAAGGGCAATGGAGCGGGAAATGATAGGTGTAACATTAAGGGACAAGAAGAGAGCGGAGTGGGTCAGGGAGCAAACTGGTGTTAAAGACATATTAGTAGAAATTAAGAAGAAGAAATGGACGTGGGCAGGGCATGTAATGCGAAGGCAAGATAACCGCTGGTCATTAAGGGTAACAGAGTGGATCCCTAGAGAAGGCAAGCGTTGCAGGGGGCGGCAGAAAGTTAGATGGGCAGATGAGATCAAGAAGTTTGCGGGGATAAATTGGTCACAGTTGGCACAGGACCGAGGTAATTGGAGAATAATGGGAGAGGCCTTTGCCCTGCAGTGGGCGCTGGTGATGATGATGATGATGATGATGAATTTAGCCAGTGACTGAATCATAAATAACATAAATAACGGAACAGAACGCGGAACTCAGCGTTCTGGCTCCAGGAGAATGGAGACCATTAGGTTAGTCCGTATCTGAAGAAGAAACAGTAAACCTTGTTTTTCTCCTACGACTTGCTGTTTGATATGTGAACCAACCCACTGTAATATAGACTTTCGCTACCTTTACCAGAAGAAAATGTTTGTTTGATGGATGCTGTTTTGCCTATGACATTTTAGGGCTAATGCAAGGGATGCGGGCAGCTATAGTGCAAGATTTCAGTACCATTTATTCCAGGTATTCGCACACCAATGCCGCCGTCAACGACGCCCTTTCTGCCTTACATCGTTCAAACCTTTATTTGCTGTGTCAAAAAAAGACCGACCTACACGCACTAACTTTGCAAAACATCTTAAAAAAACTTTAATATTTGATATTTTTTGAACTTAGTAATGTTTGCTAGGTTCTTTATAATATGCAAAGCAAAACCTAAATTATAAAATTGCAAGTTAGGCGAAAAAAAAACAACAAACTACGTACTGTGCAAACAAACTAAATAAATTTTGTACGCTTTTGTTTTGCCGATGTAACTTAATGCATCTTAATTAAAGGAAGATTTTATGTTACGTTGCATCATTCGGTCGTGGACGCTCATCCTTCTAATTATCGTGAATTTTGTGCATGCTGAATGAAGCTGGTAGCGTTCGAGAATAGTGATCAGCATACTGCGCGTAGTGAGCATGATTCTGTGATCTATTGTTAGTTTTGGCATTGCACATCAATGCTATTTGTCCTGTGTTTTTAGTATAAGGTTTCGTTGCATTGTAAACAAACTGGCTGAAACAAATTATCGAAGGTTGAGCAGTGGTTTACGAGGTGTGTGTTGGCGTCAATCTGTAGAAGGCGGGTTCAAACAGTGGAGGAGCGCATGTACGATTGCGTTCCGCAAGACAGATTTTCAAGTACTTGATACAGGGCCGCAAGTAGTTTTCCAAAGCTAATCGCCACCGTCCGGTTAAAGTTAGGTACTGAACTGAACTGAATATTTCAAACATCTGTTTTGTTCCCTTTGCGTAGACTAGCTCAAATAGACTCACTTTTCATCTTTTATACGGTCGGTAAAGTAGTTTTCAATTTATAGAGCCTACAAGAAAAAATATTACCATGCGGAGTGTGCAGCAGCTGGAATAACTAACAGCAGTAACATGAATACGAGGTGAAATGTGATTGTACGGTTTCCAAGGTTGGTGTCGGAACATGCTTCGGTTCTCTTTCCATGAAACAACAGCTGGCACGTGATGTTACCGTTGGTTAGATATTCTATATACCGCCAGAATCCTCATAACATCACGATTTTTGGGGACCCTTTCTAGAAGGATTGCTGCAAGGAATTCTCAAATTTTCTGCAAAGACACGCATTGAGTAAATGTTTTATTTGTAAGTGCACATCTAGGGTTTAAGATGTGTGGTGCGCTATTCTTTAATATTGCCGCAAAGCATGTATGCGTTTGTTTATTTATTTATTGTTTGTTTTTACTGCCCGGCCACTTCCGGCCTTGTTATCTGTTTCAAGCGAAGCGCGTCTTGCATTCTTTATTTTTATGCCCCACAGGCTATCTCATTCAGATAAGCAGACTATTTCGTCTTAACGTCACTAGCCCAGAATAATCTTCTCTGATCTACATTGTTCTTGATGTAAATCGACTGTTTGTTTTTACTGCCCGGCCACTCCCGGCCCTGTTATCTGTATCAAGCGAAGCGCGACTTGCATTCTTTATTTTTATGCCCCACAGGCTATCTCATTCAGATAAGCAGACTACAGTCGGACACGGATATATCGAACACGGATATATCGAATTATTGTCTATATCGAACAGTCTGAACATCCCCATGGAAATCCCGTGCAAAAGTATAGCGCTGTTGTACGCGTGTATCGAACTCTCGATCACGGCCACATTTGATATATCGAACGCTGCGCCCCAAGTGCCCCTGAAAGTGCGCTTCTCCTGATGATGTGGATATGATTATGATGGTGACTTCTCCTGCCGCGCTCGGTTTCTGGCATTTTTTCTGTGTGCTTGAGCGGTTTTCAGTGGTGGATCGCGCAGGGGGACCTATGTGGCGCGTTACGTGTTTTTGTCCACGGCCCAGGATTCGGAGCCATTGTCACCAAAAAACGGAAGACTTTAGATTTAGAACAGCCTTGTAAACTTATGACACGGAAGAAGAAGCAAGCGAATCTTACAGATTCTTTTTATGATAAAGTGTGATGATGGTAGTGGTGTGGCTGGTATTTACGGTGCTGTGAGAAACAAACCGGTAGGCTACCGCTTGTAGCGCCTTTGAAAAGCTCTCAGTGATGTGCGGAGTTTTCAGATAGGCTTCAGATGGGCATATTTCATATTTCGAATTATCGATATATCGAACTATTTCGTGATCCCTTTGGAGTTCGACATATCCGTGTTCGACTGTATTTCGTCTTAACGTGACTAGCCCAGAATAATCTTCTCTGATCTACATTGTTCTTGATGTAAATCGACTGTTCCAGAAACACTCGCGCCGAAAGATAAAAGCCTGCAGAGCAGACGACACGGAATTCCGATCGTCGACGGTCGCTCGCACACGTCACTTTGTTGACTGCTGCTTCGCCGCCTGTGTATTCTTTCAGTTAGGGGAGCACAAGTTCACTCCAATAAACATGTTTTCCTTCAAGACAACTGCGTCCTCTCTGACTTCGTGACATCTGGTGGAGGTGCTGGGTACGCACCCTTCATGCTCTCTACGATATCTGGAAGCCGCCAAGCCAGTCCAACCAGGGAAAGCCGCCGACTGCAAGTATTACTATCCGAGTTCGGTCTTCTGCCAGAAGGGCCTAAGAAAACGAACGCTGCAACCAACACCATGGTGCAAGAAGCAACATCACCAATCGTCCTGAAGCAGCCACGAGAACCGCCATCATTCCGAGGAGCCCCCACAGAAGACCCAGAAGAATGGTTGGAGAAACTGGAGCGCGTCCGGAAATTCAACAGGTGGGACGACGCAGAAACGTTCCGACATGTTTTCTTTTACTTGGATGATTCAGTTCGCACTTGGTTCGAGAACCAGGAGAGCTCCTTGACCAACTGGGCTCACTTCAAAGCGAGTTTATTAAGACCTTCCCTACCATGGTCTGAATAGAACACGCTGCACTTTTGCTTGAAACTCGAACGCAGCACCCCAACGAAGGGGTCATGATCTTCGTCGAAGAGATGAAGCGACTTTTTCGACATGCGGACCCAGAAATGACGGAGGAAAAGAAACTAAGGTATCTGATGAGAGGAGTAAAGCAAGAACTCTTAGCTTGCGTTGTCCGGAACCCCCCTAAAACGGTGGCCGAATTCGCATGTGAAGCTGCCGCGCTGGAGAAGACGCTAGAAATTCGAACGAGGCAATAGACCGCCCAGTCAACACGCTGTTCTCGGAGACCATCATTCCGCAACTGAAAGCTCCGATACACTGCGCGAGACCATCCGAGCAGTGGTCAGGGAGGAGCTTCGCAAGGTTTTTCCAACGACGCCGCAACCTCAAGTGGCTTCCCTGACAGTCGTAATCCGAGAAGAAGTCCAAAACACACTGGGAACGTCTACGCCGTCGGAAGCACCCCGCGAACCACAAGCCATGACCTACTCCGCGGCTGTTCGTCAACCCCGCCACGATCCAACCCGTCGTGAAGAAGTCCCGCCGTACCGCCGTCCACTGTCGCCCGCACGACCCCCTGCGGCCGAAAACCAGAACCCGAGGAAAACGGACGTCTGGCGAACCACCGATAATCATCCCCTGGGCTACTACTGCGGAGAGGCCAACCACATCTACCCTCGCTGCCCCTACAAGACGCTCGGTTTGCGAGGGTTCTCCATCGACGCACCCTACCCCCGACCCGGCCAGCGCCCATCGGAGATCGAAGAATACCTCGCCGTCAAAGAATCGCCGTCGTTCTTCCCATACCAGTCGCCCAACCGCCGTAGCAATGTTGATTTCGCACGTGGAGGTCCCCCAGCCACACGGGGGAAAATAAAAGCAGCAAATTTTGGAGGTGAAGTTACTCTACGGCGAAAAACCGGAAATCCTCCAACGACGCGAGGACGCGCCGAAGACAGTGATTCACGACATGCCCTCATCCCGACGACCTGACCTAACCCTGACGAGCATCCCGAACACGACGACAGCTACACGGCAGTACGCGTACGCGACATGACCGAGACTGCCGCTGAGAAGACGACGACAACGACGACGCACAGTGCACGACCATCAACACGCACAAGCGGAGATGCGACGCCCCGACGCACCCGGAACTCGAGGAAGGCGGCATGCGACGTCAAGGTGTCCATCGACGGCTTTGACGTAGTCTCCCTCGTAGACACGGTAGCCGACAACTCAGTAATGAGCTGACCATTTCCGTCTAAGCTGAAGAAAGTTATGACCAGATGGGACGGTTTGCAGATACGCGCAGCAGGAGGCCACCTCGTGACGCCAAGTGGAACGTGCATATCCCGCGTCATTATAGACGGCACGACGTACCACGCCGCGTTCGTTATCCTGCCTAACTGCTCCCGCGACGTGATTCTCGCAATTGACTTTTTGATGGACAAGGGCGCAATAATTGATCTGCAAACCAAGTCGCTAGCCTTTTCCTCCGATCACTCCATGACGCCGGAACCAAACCCCGAACACCGTGCAGCTGTAAGGATCACCGATGATCATGTCCCCCTGCCACCCCGGACAAGCTTGATGATCACCGTCTACTGTGAAGGTGCTGCTCCCGACGTCGACGCTATCGTAGAGAGTGATCAAAGGTTGCTCCTCGAGCGCGGTGTCTCCGTCGCAAGAGGCATTGCGCGGTTTAAGCAACGCAAATCCCACGTTTTCGTCGCCAATTTCACCGCGGAGTACTAGCATTTCAACAAGGGCTCTCCAATTGCGTTCTTCGAAGAAACGCCAGAAGCTAGTGACGTGATCGCAGTCGCCGACTTTGAACGCGCACCCGAAGATGCCTTCAGGCCTCCGCATCCCTTCGGGGTGAATCCGGCTCTACCGCAAGAAGAAAAGAACAAGCTATTGGCTTTGCTGCGTCGCTACAGAGAGTGTTTTTCGTTGAACTCAAAGTTACGTCAGACACCTCTGGCGAAGCACTGGATAATAACCGAGGATGGAGCCCGACCTACCCGATAGCCACCGTACCGCGTATCTTCACACAGCGCGAAGCCATCCGGACTCAAGTCGACGACATGCTCAGTGACGACATTATACAGCCATCGAAAAGTACGTGGGCTGCGCCGGTCGTTCTCGTAAAGAAGAAAGACGGCGCACTAAGGTTCTGCGTTGACTACTAGTGATTGAACAAGATCACCAAAAAGGACATGTGCCCCCTGCCACGAATCGACAACGCCCACGACCACCTCTGCCACGCGAAGCACTTCTCATCGGTGGATCTGAAGACAGGCTAATGGCAAATTGAAGTGGATGAGAGAGATCGAGAGAAGACTGCATTCATAACCCCGGACGGCCTATACGAGTTCAAGCTGATGCCGTTCGGGCTGTGCACGGTGCCAGCAACGTTTCAGAGAGTCATGGACACTGTGCTAGCTGGCCTGAAGTGGCACACCTGCCTCGTATACCTCGACGACGTTGTGGTATTCCCCCGGACTTTCGACGAACACCTTGCAAGGTTGCAGTCTGTACTCGAGGCCATTCGTACGTCGGGGTTAACGCTGAAGCCCGAAAAGTGCCGCTTCGCGTACGAGGAACTCAATTTTTTTGGGCCATGTCGTCAATGCCGCGGCAGTTCTGCCTGACTCGGCGAAAACATCAGGCGTAGCGAACTTCCCAAGACCGAAGGATAAAAGAGCCTGCGAAGATTTCTCGGACTGTGCGCATACTACCGGCGCTTCGTCGCAAGCTTCGCACGCATTGCAGAGCCACTCACGCGCCTGACAAAAGATAGCACCCCTTTCGCCTGGGAAAACTCCCAAGAAATAGCATTCAGCAAGCTACAACAACGCCTGCAAAACCCGCCTGTGCTCGCTCATTTCGACGAAAACGCCGAAACGGAAATGCACATGGACGCCAGCGATATAGGTTTAGGTGCTGTCCACGTCCCAAAGCAAGGCGGTTGCAGAAAGGTAATCACCTATGCAAGCCGTTGTCTGTCGAAGGAGGAGAAAAACTACTCTGCCTCCGAAAAAGAGTGCCTGGCTATCATATGGGCCATTTCAAAATTTCGCCCATACGTGTATAGTACACCGTTCAAGGTTGTGACAGACCACCACGCGCTGTGTTGGCTCGCCAATTTGAAGGACCCCTCTGGCCGTCTTGGGCGATGGAGTTTGCGCCTGCAAGAGTTCGACGTTGCAATCGTTTACAAATCCGGCAGGAAACACTCCGACGCCGACTGCCTATCCCGCGCCCCCGTTGACCCACCACCACAAGACTCCGATGAAGATAGCGTGTTCTTCAGAGTCGGTACGGAGAGCGACCTACCCGCCCAGCAGCGTGCCGACCCCGACTTGCGGGTCATGATTGACTACCTCGAAGGGCGCAACGTCGCCGTGCCTAGGGCGTTCAAGCGGAACTTACCAGCATTCAGCCTCAAAAACTCCGTCCTCGTGAAGAAGAATTTCAGCTCAGAACGAGAACGAATTATCTACTTGCCATCCCCGCAGACCTTCGTGACGACATTTCGGAAGCGTGCGACCACGACCCATCTTCCGGACATATCGGCACAGCTCCCAGTTTTGCAAAAATTAGGGTGAAGTACTTCTGGCCCCGACTTACATCCGAGGTCACCCACTACGTTCGGAGTTGCCGTGACTGCCAGCGACGAAAAACGCCGCCGAGAAGACCCGCCGGACTTCTGCAACCGATCGCCATCCCATCGAGGCCCTTTCAACAGATTGGAATGGACCTCCTGGGCCCGTTCCCTACGTCACGATCAGAGAACAAGTGGATTGTCGTAGCGACAGACTACATGACGCGCTACGAAGAGAGCGCCGCTCTTTCGAGGGGGACTGCACAAGAAGTCGCCAAGTTCTTTATAAACGAAGTTGTGCTGCGACCTGGAGCCCCTGAAGTCCTAATCATGAACCGCGGAACTGCCTTCACTGCGGAACTTATGCAAGAGATCTTACGCTACATCAACACGGTCACCGAAGAACAACGGCGTACCACCCCCAAACGAACGGACTAACGAAACGTCTGAACAAGACGATTCCGGATATGCGGTCCATGTACGTCGACGTTGAGCATAAGACTTGGGGCAAGATCCTCCCGTATGTCACGTTTGCGTACAATACAGCGACGCAGAAAACTACGCAGATGACACCGTTCGAGCTTGTCTACGGAAGAAGGCCGAATACGATGCTCGACGCCATGCTTACGCACGTAGAAGACGGCGACCTCAACGCCGACGTCCAAGGATACCTTCAACGTGCGGAGGAGGCCCGCCAGCTCGCTCGAGTTCGCATAACGGACCAGCAGCTGGTGGATGCCGGACGCTATAATCTTCGACGCCGACACGCCGAGTACCACCCTGGGGATCATGTGTGGGTTTGGACTCCCATCTGAAGACGTGGACTCAGTGAGAAGCTTCTGCGACGGTATTTGGGACCCTACCAGATTCTACGACGAGTCATCACGAGGACGCACGTGGCCCGAAGCCGTCCACGTCGTTTGCTAGAAACCTTACTACGCAAGAAGATGGTCTTTTTTGTTGTTTGTTCGGACTGTCTTTTGTTTCAGCATTGGGTCGATGCACACTTAGAGGGGGGGGGGTATGCCGCGAACTATGTATGCGTTTGTTTGTTTATTTATTGTTTGTTTTTACTGCCCGGCCACGCCCGTCCCTGTTATCTGTGTCAAGCGAAGCGCGTCTTGCATTTTTTATTTTTATGCCGCACTACGCATCTCACTACGCATCGCACTACGCATCTCATCTCATTCAGATAAGCCGACTGTTTCGTCTTAACGTCAGTAGCCCAGAATAATCTTCTCTGATCTACAATGTTCTAGATGTTCCAGAAATCGACGGTTCCAGAAACACTCGCGCCGAAAGATTAAAGCCTGCAGAGCAGACGCCAGGGCATTCCATTCGTCGACGCTCGCTCGCACACGTCACTTTGTTGACTGCTGCTTCGCCGCCTGTGTATTCTTTGAGTTGTTAGGGGAGCACAAGTTCGCTCTAATAAACGTGTTTTCCTTCAAGACAACTGCGTCGTCTCTGGCTTCGTGACAATATTTAAGCATGACCAATGTGTTATTCAAGACAAATTATTTTTTACAGGGTACAAATAAAATTATCCGAAGAATTATGCTAAAACACCTGGAAAACCCGGTCTGCTGTTTTATAGGAGACACCTATGGCATGCCCCCTGCGGTGTTTAACTAGGCGGCGAAGCTACCCACACCGGCAATGTTGACCTTTCCCTCTCCCCCATCCTCTCCAATGTTCCATTAGCAGTACTATTATCAGTTGGGGTTTCTTTTGAGAAAGTTCTACCTTTTAACTTACAATTTTATTTTGGATAAAAGCTTTCCGCGCCATTGTTGGCGCACCCGTGCTTGGCTTACTCTCATACCTTCTATTTCCTCCTTCAAATTCTCAGCTTAGGAACACGAGCGCACATGAAGGCCGAGCGGAGGTTGAGTCATTTGTATTTTTTGTTTCATGTTTAAAACGTTACTGTGAATGCCATGTACACATAAAATACATTTAAATTTCCACTGCAATACATTATATTTTAAAAGAAAAGACAGAGCTTACCAACCATCATTCTCTAATGTTAGGGTTAGCCTACGATCCGCGAAATAATGTTGCGCTTTGTTCAATTTGCTTTAAACCACTTAGCGTGCTCTTTGGAGCTTAAAAAAAGGCTTAGCCTTACGGTATCTTTCGGCAGAATTTCATCTTAGTGGCTTGCCGAATGCAGTTGAGAGTATCGTGTCTCAATATTACTACGCTTTCGAGAAGAGATCCAGTAGACTGATGAAAAAAGAAGCGCTTCTAATAATGTATTACAGTCGAACACGGATATATCGAACTCCAAGGGGATCGCGAAATAGTTCGATATATGAAAAATTCGATATAAAAAATACGGGCTCTGAGACATCACCTATGGCGGACGATCACTTACCGATCGTCGCATTCAAGAATGACAACTAATTCCGCACTCACGACGCAACAGGACGCTTTATTTCCGTGAAAACAAAAAATCGCTCATCTTGGCCTGCTTCTTCGTCCTGGAAATGAAATTAAAGACGCTGGTCTCGATCTTCTCGAGGCTGCACAACTTGAAAATTCCAGCAGTACGCTGCGCCTTCGCACACCATGCACAACACGCACGAAAAAGAACAGTGCGCACGTACCACAAGAACTTTGAAGGTAGCGATTCCAAGGCTTTCTGAACGGACTCCAACAAAGCGCTCTCGATGGTCATCTCCGAGAGAAACAGTGATCTCCGAAAGGTGCGGGACAACTCGCCAAACAGCAGCAACAGCAGCAAAATGCAAAAGAAGGAGGCCGCCAGCGCCTTCGTTCCCTCTACCCTTTCCCGAGACGACATCGGGGGAAGACAGACCCAGAGAGAGAGAAAAAAAAACCTTTTTCGGCAAGCCGGGGAACGTACGCAGCCGCAAAACAAAACAAAAAAAAGGACGTGCGCAGTCGGGGCATCCTAGCGTCACTAATAAGCGTTGCTTATTTAGTGACGCTAGGGCTTCCCTACCTGGCATTGTCACATTTTCCGAGCGTTCGGGCCTGTGTGCTTAGAGAGATTTAGCATACCAGGCTCCGTCCGCTAACGCTACGGCGGCCGGTAGCGGGGCCCGACTGGGTAAGCGCAAATTCGTTCCGGTAGGGGGGATTAGTTCCGCAAGCCGTTCTTCGCCATGCCCGCGCATTCCTCCACATACTCCTCAACCTCAATCGGGGGTGCAGAGACCGCCGAAGAGCACCTTCCAGCTAGCGCGGCGTTCGATATACGCAATGTTGGGAAAAATACGGTGCGATATAAACGTACGAATTCCTATACTTTTACACAGAATTTTCAAGGGGATAATTTATGAGTTCGATATAGACAATAATTCGATATAGCCGTGTTCGATATATCCGTGTTCGACTGTATTTATATTTCTTTGTGCTGAAGACATGGCCACTTGCATGCAGAGGCCATCTGTATATACATATATATATATATATATATATAGAATAAAGGTTGGCAGTCAAGAAAGCCTCGGAAAGCAAAGGGGGGAATGCCTTAGTCGTTAGTCAACCATTTTCTCAACTGTATATATATATATATATAGCGAATCAGAATAGGAAATGAGAGGCTCGTTGAAATGAGACAGAACTAAGGGTTGGCAGTCAAGAATACCTCGGAAAGCAAAGGGGAGGATATAGTACGTCATAAAAAGAGATGAAGAATTTTTTGAGTCAGAAAGAAAGTGGTGAAAAAATGCCGGCCGGGTGAGATCCGAACCCACGACCTCCAGAATACCGATCTGGTGCGATAACCACTACGCTATCGGCGGGGCTGTTTCCCCACGACTTTCTCGGGTATTTATGTTAAGGTATTTTTGTTTGCTGCACTTGGGGGTGGTGGCCAGCACCACTCGGACTACTCGGGGTGAAGGGGACCTTCTTTTTAACCCCCGGCTCGTGACACGAGTGTCTACGACATGTCGAGAGTGGTCGACCAGCGTTGAACCGTCTTAAGCTACCTTTGGCGCCAAGACTGTCAGAACAGAAGCTCTCGCCATAGAGTTTCTTACAGTATACACTAGAGAGGAATCTGGCGCTAGCGTCTATGCGGCTCACATCAAGGCCGTCTGTGTCGTCATGGACCGCCATAATATACATCGCGCTCGCCTTAGTTTCATCATTGGCTTGGATTGAAACGTTTTAGTGACCGCAAATTTAAACAAAGTGCCACAAACACGTGAAGGATAGTGTGCAATTATGTAAGTGGAAAATAAAAACAGGCTGTTTTAAAACTAAGGAAAAAAGAAGTACAGCGTATTTTTTCCGGAACGGTTGTGCCTGCTATTCTGCAGGCCAAGGTTGTAGTTACGAACAATGTTACTATTTGGGGGGTAACTCATTAGAGAATATGATTTTATTCATTTTACCATTATTTCAAAAAATAAGTTGTTTGAAGAGTTTAGAAAGTTTTTTGAGCGTGCCTATGAAAACATTGCCTTCGTGGTGAACCGGTGCACCGCGACCGCCAGCTAGTTTAACAAGAAAAATGAAAACGTGGCGTTAAACAGTCCTGGATGATGACAAGATAGGACACATACAAGCGCACGTATCTGCCGTATCTTGTCTTCGTCGAAGTACGTTTTGTTTCTTGTTTCGTCGGCTACAAATTTCGCGGTGGCATACTACCCGCTCAGTCATACGTCCTTCGACTGCGGCAATTGCCTGCTGTTTCACTGAACACGCTACCAGGGAAACGGGAGGAGTTCGGCTTCCTTGTAGCTCGTAAACGTGTGAATACATAGTGAAGAAAGCAAATCCCAAAAAAAGAATCCAGTTGTCATGCCAAGCCCAAGCCAAAAGGGATGTTTTCCAACGAACCGCCCCGACGACATGGCTTATGAGGCGCAATTTCCTCTCTAGTATACCTACTAAGAAACTCTATGGCTCTCGCTAAGCATGCAGCGAATCAGAAAATGGGAAATGAGGGGCTCGGTGAAGTAAGACAGAAAATAAGGGTAGGCAGTCAAGAAAACCTCGGAAAGCAAAGGGGAGGTTGTGGTGGGTCATAGAAACAGATTAATGTTTTGAGTCAGAAGGAAAGTGGTGAAAAAATGCCTGCCGGGTGGGATTCGAACCCACAACTTCCAGAATACCGGTCTGGTGCGATAACCACTACGCTATCGGCGGGGATGTCTCCCCACCACTTTCTCGGGTATTTATTTTAAGGTATTTTTGTTTGCTAAAGTTTGGGGTGATGGCCAGCACCACTCGTACTTATCGGGGTGAAGGGTACCTCCTTTGAACCCCTGGGCCGTGACTCGAGTATATGCAACATGTCGAGAGTGGTCGACCAGCCTTGAACCCTCTTAAGCTACCTTTGGCACCAAGACTGCCAGGACAGAGGCCCTTGCTATGCATGTAGCTAACCAGAAATTGGAAAATGAGGGCTCAGTGAATAAGAAAGAATAAGGGTTGGCAGTCCCCTTTGCATTCCCCCCATTCGCATTCCCCCCCCCCCCCAACGCATTCCCCCCTTTGCTTTCCGAGGTTTTCTTGACTGCCAGCCCTTTGTTGAGCCAAGGCGTGGCGGTAGTCGAAAAATGAAGCTCTCCAAACAGAAGCAGAGGGTTTATTTTCGTGGCACCCAGTGGTGTCTTCGTCGTACGATTCCGCGAGGAGCCAGCCTCATGCCGCGAGAGCGAGCTCTGAGCGCGAGCTATCCCTCAGCATCTCCGGCGCATCTAGGTTTATTCTTCGTCCTCTTCATGCGTCGGAGAAGCATGGCGATGATAATTTGCCACACATTCCGGGCCGCCAGAAAATGGCTAGGCGCGAATTTCAAGAGGGTAAAGTCTTTGTATGGGTCTGGTTGTCACAAGCCCATCTTGCAGCTTGATCTTGCAAGAATGGATGATACCATCGGTGCTTTTGTAGACCTCCTGAACTATGGCCAGTTTCCACATTTGGCGCGGTGTTTTTTCTTGGTACACAACACCACGTCTCCTACTTTGACTTCAGTGGCCGCTTTCTTCGTTATGAAGAGTGCAGACCGAAGCTGCAACAGGTATTCTTTCATCCACCTAGCCCAGAAGTGTTCTGTCAAACGTTCTCAATACCGATACCGCCGCACGGCAGCAGTGCGCGAACAGGTGGTTGTATCGTTTCCCCAGTCACTCTTGGTAGGCACGTGCGTAAGTCTGCGACAAAGGAGGAGATCGGCAGGAGTGAGACCACATGGCTCCCCTATGTCCGACTCCACGAAAGTAAGAGGCCTGGAGTTCGCAACGGCTTCTACTTCGGTGAGGACGGTAGCCAGTTCTTCAAACCCAAGCTTGGCTCTCCGCAGTACCTTTCTGAGTGCTTGCTTAACCGTCCTAACCAGCCACTCCAACCAACCACCCCACCACAGGGCATTAGGTACGATGAACTTCCACCTGATCCCAGCATTGCTTAAATGCTCAGCGACTTCTTGATCGGAGAGGAGTCGGCAGACTCGTTTTACGTCCACCGAGGCTTTCTTGAAAGTTCGGGCGTTGTCTGAGTACACGACCCTGGGTAAACCCCTGCGGGCCACGAATCTCCGAAAGCCGAGCAAGAAGTCCTCTGCTGTGATCGCAGAGACTAACTCTAAGTGGAGCGCTCTTGATGCGGCGCACGTGAAGAGAGCGATGTAGCACTTGGAATCGCCGCTTGGCGATCGTACGTAGAGAGGCCCAGCGAAGTCCACTCCTACAACCTCAAACGCGTTTGTAGACGATAGGCGGTCATTCGAAAGGGGGGCAGTCGGAGCATCTCCGGGCCTGACTCGGAACCGCTTGCACAGATGGCAGCCGTTGACCACTCGCTTCACCAAGGAGCTTGCTCGGCAAATCCAGTATTTCTCTCGTAGTTGTGTCATCGTGTCTCTCACGCCGCCGTGTAGAACTTGAGTGTGGGCTCTAGCTGCCAGCAGAGACGAAAATGGGTGATTTGCAGGCAATATGATTGGGTTCTGCATTTTCACTGCTTTCAAATGGGCTAAGCGTCCCCCGATCCGAAGGATACCGCCCGCATCTAAGGAAGGGTTCAGCTCGCTTATGCTTGAAGCACCCGTAGCCCCTGCCCCCGAGATATAGTTGATTTCTGTCACGAAATTTCCGGATTGCATGTCCTTGTTCGAAACCTCGACGGTAGTTTTCCATGGTAGCTCCACTTGGTATCGTCCATGTCGGAAGGAGCCGTTGTTCTCGAAGTGCTCTAACGCTGAGCTCTTTGGGGTACCACTGCTCGTCGGATCCAAGATCCCATTGCTTTCGACTTCCCAAAACGATCGAATGATATCGTCGCGTTGGGTTACGTCGGCCTTCAGAACGCAGACCATCGTGCGCGAAGTAGTTGCTGTCGCTGTCAACTCGGTTCTGCTGCCTTGAAACGGCCATCCAAGTTTAGTGTTTATAGCAATCATAGCCAGGTTTTCTGGGGACCTCACCAATTCGCCAGACATTATATTCCACATGTGGTCCGATCCAATGAGGATGCTAATGCCACCGCGAGTGATGACGTCAGGGTGAAGCAGCTCATCAGCAATGTCCTTTCCCGATGTTTTGCAAGCCCGAACGAAGGACGAATCCATCGTCGAGCCCTCGATGTCCTGGAAAATGTGGGGTATTTCTATGGCGCTGAGGACAACTTCGGTGTCGGAAAATTGGCTTTTCAGTCGAAGCTCGACGATACGACGCCTCGCGTCCGGTTGACTTTTGGCGTTGGCGAACGTGTTCAAAGCAATATTGAAGAATCCGACGCATTTCAACTTGAGGTGTTTGCAAAGTTCTTCGGTCACAAATGTCCGCTGGCTGCCACCGTCGAATATGCCTCGAACGTAGCGGCAGGCGTTGTCACTCACTGCTCAGGCTCGGAAAGTTTGGAGGAGAACGCATCCACTTGTATCAACTCCTGACTTCTTTCCTACTGATGCGCAGACCGTCATGCGTGGGTTCGGACTTCCTTCAGAACGAGAATCCCGTGCGTTGTTCTTTCTTGGGCCACAGACGCTTGATGCATGTCTACCGGCGCACGCATTGCAGGTAATCTCCCGGCGACAGTCACGTGCTCGGTGTCCTTTCAGTGTGCAGCGAAAACATCGTATCTCCTTCGAAAAAATTTGCTGCTTCTTTTCCAAAGGTATGTCCGCAGGACAAGACTCCGTAATGTGACCTTCTGACTTGCAGAATGCACACCCCTCACCGGACGTCACTGAAGTGCTGGAGAGAACATACGACGTGGGCTTAGAGTCTCTAGGGCGGATGCTTTTCTCTGCCTAATATTCAGGCCTGATGTATCGTCCTCTCTGACCCCTGAAATCACTCTTTTCAAAGTTCTCCAGCTCGGTGCTGAGGAACTTCAGAAGAGGGTCTAGGTCTGTCGTCAAATCCTCAGGTGCATCCGCTTGTGGTGTAGGTGTTTCAGCACTGCGCGTGCGGTGGTACTGGAGCACGATGTCGTGCGGAAGGGCTCGCAACAGGATGTCTGAGAGCATCGACGGAAAGGAGGACCGTTTCACGCCGAGGGTTTCGAGGCCGCGGATGTTGGCCAAAACCTGGTCGTTGAGCTTGCGAAGGCCACTTGTGTCACTTGAGGACCTGATCGGGTTGATCATTCGGAGCCTGGCGAAATACTCTTGCTCGAGTCTCAATTCTGTCTCAATTCACTGAGCCCTCATTTTCCCCACGACCTCCAGAATACCGCTTGCGATAACCACTACGCTACCGGCGGGGCTATTTTTCCCCTCCACTTTCGGCGGTATTAATGTCAAAGTAATTTTTTTCCTGTGCTTGGGGGTGGTAGCCAGAGCCACTCCCACTTCTTGGGGTGAAGGGGACCTTTTTTTCTCCACTTTATTTCTTTCCAAATTCTTTATCTGTTTTTATGACCTACTATATCCTCCCCTTTGCTTTCCTAGGCTTTCTTGACTGCCAACCCTTATTTCGGTCTTACTTCAACGAGCCCTTATTTCCTATTCTGAATCGCTACATGCATAGCGAGGACCTCTGTTCTGGCAGTCTTGGTTCCATAGGGAGCTTAAGAGGGTTCAACGCTGGTCGACCACTCTCGACATGTCCTAGACACTCGAGTCACGGCTCGGGGGTTAAAAATAAGTCCCCTTCACCCCGAGAAGACGGAGTGGCGCTGGCTACCAACCCCAAGCACAGGAAAAAACAATTACATTGACATGAATAAATACCCCACAAAATGGAGGGGAAAAATAGCCCCGCCGGTAGCGTAGTGGTTATCGCACCAGACCGGTATTCTGGAGGTCGTGGGTTCGGAACCCACCTGACGGGCATTTTTGCTCCACTTTCTTTCCAAATTCTTTATCTGTTTCTATGACCTACTCTATCCTCCCCTTTGCTGTCCGAGGTTTTCTTGACTGCTAACCCTTATTTCTATCTTATTTCAACGAGCCCCTCATTTCCTATTCTTATTCGCTACATGCATAGCGACGGCCTCTGTTCTGGCAGCCTTGGTGCCATAGGGAGCTAAGAGGGTTAAACGCTGGTCGAACACTCTCGACATGTCGTAGACACTCGAGTCACGGCCCAAAGGTTAAAAAAAAGGTCCCCTTCACCCCGAGAAGTCGGAGTGGTGCTGGCTACCACTCCCAAGCACAGGAAAAAAATTACATTGACATAAATACCCCAAAAAGTGGAGGGGATAAAATAGGCCCTGTGGTTGCGTAGTGTTTATCGTACCAGACCGGTATTCTGGAGGTCGTTGGTTCGGATCCCACCTGGCGGGCATTTTTTCTCCACTTTCTTTCTTTCCCAATTCTTTATCTGTTTCTATGACCTACTAAATCCTCCCCTTTGCTTTCCGAGGTTTTCTTGACTGCCAACCCTTCCCAGGCGGCACAGAAAGTCTGCCCGAAGACCGGCCCGTCTATGGCCGCTTTCTGGCATGTCCGGCCAGCATCCCGGTTATGGCAGCCACTGATCATGCGTTGAATGGCCAACATTCGGCAACCAGCACTTCGGTATTTTTCCGTCCGCCCGTGTCCGGACGCACAACGGCAGCTAACCGGCTGCTAGATATTCAGTTCTCTTACGGCTGCCGATGTTGAGAAAGAGAACGGCCGAAGTACGGCCTTAGGGCATCCGTTTTTTCTTCGGAAAGCGGTAATCGGCCGAAGCGCGGCAAGCGACCGGCCACAGAATATGCGTATTCTTGCGGCAGTTGGTGTTCGAAAGGAGACCGGCCGGAGCGCGGCTGCCATGCATTCGTCGTTTCAACGGTGAACCGCGCGTCCGGCGGTAGAATATCCGGCAACCAGTGTTATGAAGGATACCGGCCGACGTACGGCCCCAGAATATACGGTTTTCATTCGGTTAGCTGTCCTCGGCCGAATTACGGCAAGCGAATGGCCACAGAATATTTGGCAACCGGTGTTCAAGAGGAGACCAGCCTACGTAAGGTATCTGGTTATACGTCATTTTTTCGGCAAACGCCATACAGCCGAACAACGGCACACGCCTGGGCGCCGAGAATTCATGCACAGACAAAGGAGACCGACCGGTTTTTTCCTGGGGGGAGAAAAAGCCGTTAGTGAGCCGAACGACGGGGACGCGTTTTTCATCCGCTCCGTGTTTCTACGTTTTAAATGAACGAAAATCGTTTGTCAAACAGTAATGAGTGTTCTCGGTGAACGGGCAAGGTGCAAGGACTCACTGGACGTTAGCAGGGAACCTTTTAGGCCAGCGAAATAACATTTATTGCCACAAGAAGACTGTGCCACACCGACGGGTGAGCTAAGCCTCGCCAGTCATCGCCGCTACCACGCCTCTGCCGCCGGCTTCATCGACGCATCAGCTCGAGGCTATTCGCCCCCTCAAGAAATGGAGAGCATTGGAGACGTCGACCCGGCAGAGATGTCCGATCCGAGATGGAGATGGTTCGCCAAAATAACTGGCCTTCAAGGGCGTCGAGCAAGCGGCCACCACGCAGGAGGTAAACCGCCACCATGTCAAGGACTCCCCACCAAAGAAAGGCAAGTGCGAGCAAAAGCGCAAGTTATTCTGCTTACAATTAAACTGCGACAAGAAATATTGCACTATGTTGTTGGTGATAAACGTAGAAGAGACTCGCTCGTGCATTGTTAGGATCAACTTCATGCCCTGCAGTATGTTACTTGATGGGATTTTACGACTGCCTATTTAGAAAAAAAATTACTTTAAATTTGCGATTACAACAGAGCCTTGTCACTGACGAAGCCTAGCTGTTAATTTAGTTCCGATGTTTGAAGGTGAGCTCAGCTACTCTTGGGATATGACTCATTTGATTAAACATAATCGCCAGCATCCTAGGAAACATGAATTTTGTCAGGATTTTCTTGCTCAACGCAGATTGTTGAGTTCACGTACGATTTGCCTCTTGCAATAGATAAGCTTAAAGTGGTTGACTGTATATTCTTGGACTGCAAAAAAGCAAATGATGGTGTCACAAACTCGAGCGTACGGCGTCTAAAAGTACCTTATAAATTTTTCATTTCATTTGTACAGCGCCTAATTCTTCTTGCAGTCGTTCGATTCATTCAGTTCGGTTCCATTCGCCCCGAGACAATATGGAGCTTTCTCGAACGAGAGAGAGAGAGACAACCTTTAATAGAAAAGGATGACCACTGGTCACGATGGGGAAATGAATGGGGAGGGAGGGTAAGAGAAAATAAACAAATTAATGCTGGTCGTTCTCAATAGTCAATAACTGGGCCAGTTCTTGGAACCTGCAATTCATGGGCCAGTTCATGGGGATCGCAATAGGGTTTGTGCACATACACCAGTTCGTTCGGGGGAGGACCCGCTCAAACAACCCGTGCCAGACCGCTTTTGATTGAATAAACCGCTATGTCATATAATAGTTGTGCATCAGTTTGTTGTGGATCGGGATGGGGCTGAGGAGATTGAAATGTACGGTGCGTGGCGAAAGCTGAGCACCACCAAACTAGGTGTGTGAGGTCTGATGGTGTTGTGGTACGGCAGTAAGGACATCGAGGGGGCAGGTGAGGGGTATACCACTTGCGAAGCGTTTCAGGTGTGTACGCTGAATTTGCAATATATTTGTTAATAAAAATTTCGCCTGAGCGGGGAATAGGAGGTAGGCGGCTGAGGTAGCCAGCTGGAGTTAGGGCTTTTAGACGTGTGCGTCGGTCCTTCTTGTGCTGGTGAATACGCATCGCTGGGGAGGGAGAGGGGGACCGCGACGGCCTTACCCCAGGCACCAGTGGAGGATAAGAGGGGGAACTCTCCTGAGCGGCCATATGAGCCGCCTGGTTGCCTGAAGAAAATGGTTCGTGGCCAGGTACCCAGTCGACGCGGATGTTGGTGTTGTTCCGTTTGAGGAGTTGAATTTGAAATAGAGACGGTAACACGATCACTCGCCGGCTCGCCGGCGAGAAAACAACAAAAATAAAACCTCCGCCGCTCCGGTTTCGTCGAAGCTTCCAGTACTTCCGAGGAGGTGCGCGTGGCCTTGCCAGTGCTAAAGAGCGTCGATGATTCTAGAAGGGAGAAGAGTGAAGTTATTCGCTGACGGCGGCGGCCGCGTTGTGTGTTGTGCTCTCCATCTCCGCGCCGGCACGGTTATAAAAAGAGAAGCCGCGCCTAAGCAAACCAGCTACGTTTGGCAGTCGTGATGTGACAACGGCACCTGTCAGTTTGTGCCTCACACCATCGGCGACCCGCACCCTGGAGGACTCCAACGTACTCCCGGGCCTCAAATCAACGTAATCGTCCCGGACGGCCTGGCCTACAACGAAGCCGCGCTTCCCAGGTAGCCGAATCGCCTCCGACAGCGGTGCATCGTCCGGCCCGGTCGGTGAATATGCTGGGACTCTGCCTCTCATAAGCATCCAACTGTTCGTTTTCTTTTTTTGTTAACTGCTACGCTTCGTAATATTCATTTGTTAGCGCTCCTGTTTGTATCATTTAGTCTAATTGGACTGTTTCTTGTATTTGAATTCCATCTAAGTTGTCTGTCATTATATCTAAGTTGTCTGTCATTATCAATCCGTTACCTCGGGCTTGTGTTTGTAACTTGCGTGTCTAAATATAAGTCTTTGTGCTGTTTTTCGTTCCGGGCTCTTGCTCATTCTTGCCGCTCTGGTCGGCGAAAGCCGCACATCAGACGGCCACCCCCTTTGCCCCCTGTGCCCTGTGGATTCGGTGGGGTTTGTTGGCTCTCTGGAGTCGACTCCTCATATCTTCCGACAGTGCACCCTAATTTAAGGAACCGGGTGACAGATGGTGTTCCATATCACCTTCTGCGTAGTACATTTCATCCTATGAACTGAATGAATCGGTTTTTGCATTGTTATTACTATTGGCCCTATAGCTTTGTTCAAAAGTACTGTGTAGTTTACCGGACTATAGCGAATGAACGTGATTCCGTATACCTGCAGCTTTATTCGAATTTAATAATATCCTGGTGTGCTGATTCAGAAAAGTTTTTGGTTGTTAAACAGTGTGTTAACGGCACCTTTTTTGCAAGAAAACCTTCATTCCAATTGAATAAGTATATCGTAAATTATGCTGCTTTGACAACGGCCGAGGAATATAAATACCTAGGAGTTTATTTAGGGAGTGGTTAGAGGTTAAATAGGCAGGTTCACACCATAAAAGTTACGGCTGCATATGTTTTTGGCTTTCTGAAACGAAATTTCAGTGAACCTCCATCTAACTGAAAAGAACAACCGTATTTCACTCATGTGCGCTCAATCTTGGAGTACGCATGTGTTTTCGTGGATCCCTACACCAAAGAGCTGGTTGATACGCTCGAAAACATACAGAATATGTCAGTGCGATTCGTATTAGGTAATTGGCACGCTCAACTTAGCATGAGAGAAAGTAAAAGTAAACTGAAATGGCAGGACGTGGAAGATCACAGACGAAACCACAGGTTGAACTTTTTTCGTAATATCTATCATTCGAAAACTGGAGTAGAAGGGGATAAGTATGTCCAAGCGCCATTCTACATATCGCAAAGTGGGACCGCTAGCTTAAAGCAAATTATTAACTTTCCTGTAAAGGTGACGCCTTGCGCGATTCATTTTATTTTACATCAATACTGCAGTGTAATTATCTTCCACGTATGATTGCATTAACTGTTTATATTGACGATTTTCAGCGCGCTTTGTAGAATTAATTTGTTATTTTGTCTCATATTTAATGCTTAGTGTTATGTATCTCCCTTCTGTAATGCATGCAAAGGCAAGCAGGCATCAAATAAATAAATAAATGAATAAATAAATAAATAAATGAATAAATAAATAAATAAATAAATAAAACAATGAAGAAATAAATGAATAAAAATAAGTAAATACATACATAAATAAATAAATAAATAAAAATAAAAAATAAATAAATAAACTTCCAGAAGCGCAAGTCTGCCTCCGATTGGTTGAGAACCCTACGCATTCAACCTTGACCAATAAAATATTTATTGCCCTATTTGTTGCAGTATGCAAGGTTACCTATATGCATGCTACCATTGCTATGTTATTGGTTTGAAACAAATTATGTAACTCTAATTTTACGCCTTTCCTTGCGTGAACACAGAGGGATACAACTGCAACGCGTCTAGAATTTTCGGAACGTAGTATGACATTAGAAGAAAATTAAGTTCTTTTGTACTATTAAGTGGTCTGGACGTAACTCATGAAAGGAACATTAAAATAGATTGAAAATGAAAGTACCTGTTCGCTCCTTCTTAGGATCAGCCCTGCGCAAGATCATCAGAAAAGTTGATCGAGTAGTAAATGTCTTGGCAAAAAAAATGGCCAAAAAATGGACATACTTTTTTGTGAAGGAGTTATATTAAATGCTCCTGAGTGTTTTGTTGAGAACCAAAACGCTTCGTAAAGGCATTCACACCGGTTTTATATACATCAAAATTGGTCAAGCAACTGTTATAAAATAGTTTATGTAGTCATAGCATGAAAGTGTTCCGGAATATTGCCCTAAAAGAAATTCGCTAAAAGCGGCGCAATTTATCTCTCTGAAATTCAACCCAGTAAAGTATGCGCCCTCCGGCGCCCCCCCTCCACCTCCTCTTTCCCCGTTTATTACAGGTAAGCCGCCCCACAGAGGATATCAGGACCTGGACAATACATCTATTCAAGCTCTACAAAGAACTGAATATTTTCTGTGTTCGGCAGTAAAAGAGGCACAGCAATTAAAGGAACGACAATTTGTGAGCACTGCTTAATAAACGAATTTTGCTGTCAACTGAGGCTGGTAATTAAGCAAGGCTGCGCTGAAAGCTTAACGGCTCTTGGTTGCGCGCGAGCTCACTTTGATGTGGCTGCATTGGACCCTAAATGCTGGGTTAGTGCTGCTTCTGCACTGCGCGAATGAGTCAACTGCTTGCGCGACATGCAGTGACCGGCCTCAGTACAGTTAACGTACTGTGGCTGAACTCCAATGCCCGTAGCACGGCCGTATTTCCGGCAGCTTTAGTCCGGCTGGAGTCCGACGACCATATCTCGGCTGTCCTCCGGCGGCCGTACTTCGGCCGTCCACGGGTGGCTTTGGAATGGCCGGAGCCCTACGGCTGGAATCTGGCCGTATGGCCGTAAGCCGGTCGACTGGCCGACGAACACTGGCCGTTGGACAGCCATGGGAGTACGGCCGTATACGGCCAAAAGGCCCACATTTGGACATGGGCCGAACATGGCTGCCGGAAAACGGCCGGACAGAAAATCACCGGCCAAAGTACACCGGCCTGTTTTAGGCCGAACAGTCCTGTGCTGCCTGGGTTATTTCTGTCACATATTTCTGTCATATTTCTGTCATATATATATGTATGTTGCGAATCAGAATAGGAAATGACGTGCTCGTTGAAAATAACAGAAAATTAAGAGTGGGCAGTCAACAAAACCTCGGAAAGCAAAGGGGATAATGTGGAAGGACATTGAAGCAGATGAAGAATTTTGAAAAAAAAACAAAGTGGATAAAAAATGCCTGCCAAGTGGGATCCGAACCCACGACCTCCAGAAAACCGGTCTGGTCAGATAGACCGGTTTTCTATGCTCATAACAAATACACGACAATTTCGCCGCGTTATAATCCTCGTACCAACAATTCCATTACGCTTTTTGACTCATTAAGGAACCCTATTTCTTCCACCGATTGTGGCTCTGTCCTAACAATACCTTTATAACACATTTTTTAACTTCTGACTTCGATCTCCCTATCACGCATCGTTATTATGTAATTATATGCCTTCCGTTGTCGTTGATGTACCTGGAATTGCTAAACTTATTGAAACTCTGCCTAATCCTTCCTTACCGGGTAATGATGACATTAATATAAAATTCATAAAAAATGGCAGTGCGTTAAGTTAACTAATATTCACAAGAATTTTTCAACAATCAGTGCACTCATCTTCATTACCTCTATGTGGAAGATTGGTAAGATAATACTAACCCAATGAATGTCTGACCTATTTAACTTGAAAGTGTATGCTGGAAATTACTAGAACAAGTGATTATTACCAACCTAGTAACGTTTCTTGAAAATAACTCTTTCTTCACACCAGCGCAACATGGTTTTCGAAAATAAAATTGCTGCGTGACGCACGACTAAGCTTATATCTTACACACACAAACTTCATTGCATTTTAGATCGTTATTCGTGTGTTGATTGTATTTGTTTAAATTTTTTGAAGACCTTCGACACAATGTCTCATAAAATATTACTGCATAAACTGCACCAAATAAATATTAACTGCAATGTATTGAAGTGGATTGAATGTTTTTTAGCTGTCAGATGACAGTTCGTTTTAGCGAACAGTCATAACCCCATACTCGGCCAGGGTCATTCCGGTGTACCCCGGGGATCGGTTCTTGGTCCTCTCTCACTTCTAATCTACTTCTCTTGTAAATTCTAGCGCACACATTTTTGCAGATGACTGCGTAGATTTTGTGAAGTACTCTCTGATTATGACAATAACCCCCTCCAATCTGACCTTAATGTTGCTGCTAACTGGTATAACTCGTGGCCTATGTACCTAGATATTACAAATGCAAAATTACAGGAATATGCCGCACTAATACCACATTTTGTTACTATCGAAAGACACTCCGTTAGAGGCTGTAGAGTCGTACAAGTACTTAGTTGTCATCATAACAAGTAACTTAACCTGGTCCCTCCCTATTCAAAATATAATGAACAGCAATAACCGCATGTTGGGGTACTTACGACGAAACTTCTATAACGCACCGCTAGAGCTTAAATTGCTGCTGTTCAAAACACTAACTCGAGCAAACTTGCAATTCGATTCGAGTGTTTGGGATAATCTAGTTAACGCACCAGGACAATCTAGTTAACGCACTCGAACTGGTACAGAATAACTCTGTTCTTTTTGTACTGTCTAATTATAATCGAGTCGCAAGTATAACTGCCATGAAATCAAACATTGTGCGCCCATCCTTGTCATACCGCGGAAATATTTCTTGCTTAATTTTGTTCCATAAACTTTTTCACCATGTTACTCTTCGCTATGAACTGATCCCTCAGCCTCTGTACCTTTCTTCTTACATCGATCATCGTCACAAAGTGCGTTTTCATCGACGCAAAGCGAGAACGTTTTATCAGTCTTCTTTTCCGCTTACTTCTCGGGAATGGAACTTACTTCCTGAAGAAATTGTTACGAATGCCGATAACCATTTGTTTGGCGAATGGGTAGCAAACATTGTATAATTAGGAGCAGCGTTATGCGTCTTTCTTAATAACTATTACGCTGCATTTCTTTTGTATTTTTGTCTGGTAACCACTCACCTCTGTAATTTTTCTGGCCCTGAGGGCAAAAAAAAAAATATTATAAAAGGCAAAATGATCCAGCTATGCTGGTTCAACAGATAAAAGGAAAATGTTGCTGCAATTCGGGGGTACAATGTCGCTTCTGGAGCGCTTGGTGAC
Organism: Haemaphysalis longicornis; assembly: GCF_048455015.1. Lineage (NCBI taxonomy): Eukaryota > Metazoa > Arthropoda > Arachnida > Ixodida > Ixodidae > Haemaphysalis > Haemaphysalis longicornis. Next base: position 48,084,311 of record NW_027526445.1, read on the forward strand.
GATTAGTCTGACTGGCATTGCTCATATTTTCTTTGGTCTGAAAGCCAGATTGTGCATCGCCGAGGTAAGAAAACGTTTCGCGTGACGCATAAGATAGCTCCGCAGCGTGTGCCACAGAAAGCCGTTGATTGGTGTGGGACGAGAAGATTGAGCCTGGTTAGACTTACGTGCTGGTAATTACGCGCAATCACTGCAATTTTGTGACGTCCTCTTTCAGGACCCACCGTTCCAGTAATTACTTACTCCCTTTTCCTCCCATGACTCAAAATCTAGGCCGTGCTGCGCAGTGCTTCAGCAGGATAGTTCTAAGTCGATGACTGATCTTCGCTTACCTAACATGCCTTCAGTAGCTCCGCCACCTCAAGGCCAAAGAGTGTGGAAGGTTTTTCTTTAAAGCAGAATCTTTCTTAGTGGGAGCAATGGAGTCTTAGAAAAAATAGTAGATTTCATAATAGTCCGGTTGGTCGACCGAAGCCCTCTGATAGGATCTGCGAACACACGGCAGGAGGATAATATACCGGGATTCTATAGTGCCAAAACAGTTACTTGATAATGGCGAAAAGAAATTGTTCTAGGTAAGACAATAATGCGTTATCATCAGGAAGGTGTGCAATACAGTGCCTTTTCCTTTTAAATCACGTAAGGGTGTACATTTAGATCGTTCGTGGACGAGTTTTGTTAGGGCGGGAAAAATCGTCGCATGGGTTCGTTTTTCATTTGCGATTAGAGGTGTTGAAGGTTTGACGATCCAACGAACTTTCAGTGGACGTTAGATGCACTTGTAGCTTTCGCATTTACGACAACATTCTTTTGAAAGAGGTAGCAAATTTTAATTTCAGGCAGGGCTATTTTACTTCAAACAGCAGATTACGGCCGCCATAAGGAGGCGTCCCCAAACTGATGGCGCAACCTCTGGAAGTGAAGCGTATCAGGGGCCTACAAAGCACAAATGGCATACAAAGAAGCTATACAATATGGGGTGACCTACGGGCAATGAGGACGCCGCCTCCGTCCTCCTTGGACATCGCAACAGGAGGATACCATGGAGCCTCTAGCATCTGTCTCACGACCAGAATGTGTCGTTTCGCAGGTGAAACTAGAGCTCTATCTCAACACACAGTAAGGAAGGCCAAAAACTGAAAGCTCAGACGTCCTAGACAGGAGGGCTTTCGCGTCAGTTCTAGTTTGAAAACACGTTCTTCAGATTTGTAATTCCCGCAGAAAGAACACAGGGTTGTCAAGCTCGCCCGAGTGAGCTGCCTTCGATCTACAAGTTTCCACGTGACTAAAAACAACTCTAGGTTCTCTCTGTTGGCATCCAGGCAGGAATATGTACATGTGAGGTCCACAGATAAGGTGCCGCATCCAAAGAAATGGCTTTACCATTGTGATCGGCTAGGTCAAAACGAAAAGAAGTTCACCGGAGCACCATGAAATGCCCATGGTAACTTTTTGAAACATTGCAGTCCTAAAATAATCCTTATCCCACAAGAACTGCTCCAATTTGGAAAAGTAGCTTCTGCCAAACAAATTATTGAATTAAGATGCTGAAACAGAAGCTACCGAATTGCTAGATTTCGTCACACAAATAACATTAACATCTAAATGACACAAAATAAGAAATTGCGAACATTCCCTTCTTAGTGAAGGGACGGGTTGTTGTAGTTTCTGTATTTTACTGTGGCTAAGCGTGGGACCGTCAAATATTCTTCCTAACGAACTTGCTGTTCCTTAATTTTCTTTATTTTGATTTTTTCGTGAACTCAACGGAATATGTTTGTAAATCGGAACTGCGGTGCTCTGTTTTGTTATTGTGATAACTGATGGTAAAAAATACCGGAACTCAGACTACTGCGCGCTTTTCGTTTTTGCAAAAATGGCAGATTATTTGGTTATCTCTTGATTTGGTTTTTGGTTTTTGATTTTGGTTTTTCTTTCTCTTACTTGTGCTGTTCCATTTTTTCATGTTTCGCTGCTTAAAACTTTAACGTGCCATATTGTACATCACTTTCTGGGGGCGCAAGATTGTCAAGATGGTCGCACAGCTTTTTTGTCTTGCCTTCCTCATATCGAAGGATGAAAAAAAGGAATTGCATTGCATTTTTCCATCCTCAATTTTTTTAAATCGAAATACAACATCGGTGAAATGCTCTTTTTGGCTCGTTGGAGATTTCAATGTGGATGCGTCACGCCTGATGCCACCTGATTGCTCTACTCCGTGGTAGAGGTGTTCGGGTTTGTTGGTTACTCACACAGTATGATGTCTATGACACGGGAGGAAAACCAGATAGCCCCGCGTTTGTCCTTTAGGATCAAAATTTATTTTTTGCGGGCTGTTAATCAGCTAATACCTAAAGAAGTACGCTCACTCGCAAATTACGTACGAGTTTTGTTCACGCCTCGGACTTCACCTGGCTTCGCTGCCCTTCGCGAAAAGATGCCATATTTTAATGTATTTTGAATGCATTTAATACGAATATTATCTTTGTATTTATTCTGTATTATGTTGTCCATATTCCAAATGTATTTCGAATACATTGACAAGGTATTTAAAATGTACCTCAAAAATACATAAGCAGTGCATTGAAAATATATATTTAATGCATTTTAAATGCATTAAAAATGCTCAGGAAATGTTATTTTAAATACGTGCAAAATGTATCAGCAATACATTTTAAATGCACAGATAATACTGCTTCAAATATACTCAGAATGTGTTACTAGTGTATACTAAATAAAACCTGAATACATTGAGAGATGCCGTGGCAATGTGTCTTAGGGGGAATTAACGTTCAACTAGAATTTCATTTTGTGGTTTCAAAAAGTTTAATAGGCACTAGGCTGAAGATATGCTCCATTGTAAAAATGTAAACCGGCCATGCTCGGAATGCGGGCCAGTAAATGACTGAAAAGAACAGCATGTATGCGCACAAATTGGCAGTTTGAAAGTTGTTTATTGTACACCTCAGTCGAGTGGCCAATTTCGCCATTACTAAGCAGCAGGAATGAATGCCTTTCAGCCACCTCGGTAGCCAGCGCAGATGAAGCGTTGTGCATCAGAGCCCTCGTACTTCGGATTCTCCACGCGGAAAATTTCACCAGCACCTGCAGTGAAAAGAAAACTGGAAAATATTTGTGAAACACTTTTTTTAGACGCAAATAAATGTCAAATCAATCAGGCCTTTTCTCTAGCCATGCCAACGTCCCTCGCGAGCAAGTATTTTTTAGTTACCCCTTCAAAGAAAAAAAAAAACCCGCCGTGAAAACAATGCCCCTTTGAAGGACGTAAGACAATTTATGTAATGGTAAGCATAGTTTATATTGTCATGCGGCATCGGATCTTCAATACAATTTTTAAGAAAGAATGGTGGGTGGGGGGGGCGGGAGGCTTATGTTTGGACATTGTCTAGGGATAAAAATTAGCGAAAATTAGAAAAAAAAAGACAGCTAAGATAACAACGTTACCAAACATGCAACAGAGTTCTTAGAGTTATGCTACTTCTCTTTCTTAGGCGCTTGAGTTAACTTGAAATGGTGGCAATTCTAGTTTTTCAACTAACTTGGACAAAACTGGTCTGCGACCTCACAGGACGCTAATAAAATAAGATAAGTAGTAATCTTAATAACTATAATTATTTTTATATGTCCCATATGTCGGCGCCACCTTCTTCGGAGATTACGTTCTAAAAATATAGTGCGCAGCGAAACAATTTAAAAATGCATGGGCAGGTTTGAAGTAGAAAGCTTACATAAAAGTCATTAGATTGGCGTGTGCACACATCAATGTTTTCAAAGGAACGGCAAAGTAAGGTTATTTCGAAAACAAGAAAAATTTCACGCCGTCCTTAAAATAACAAGCTCTTATATCGTAGGCACCTAACCGAAGCGATTAAAACAAGCAAAGCAAGAAAAAGTGTATTTGTGCTTGCACACACATGTAATTGTTTTGGTCTCCGCCGCACATCACCGGCAGGTAATTTTATACTTTTTGCTGTACACAGTCAACGCCATCATTTAATTAGGGGGCAACGAGGAAAATAACTGTAAATGCTCGCGTCTTTAACATACAAAAAAAAATTGACACCTGTTAGCGTCAGGGACCATCAAGTAAAAAGTAGTTGCTTCATAAATACTCGTGACACGTAAAAGAAACTCGTTTAAGTACACCCTTTAGACGCATATGGGCAATTGCGGCTTCTAAACACACACAACTGCCAAGCAGCCCAGGCTGTTTTCGGTGCCTTTGGGCACATTTTTAAAATTCTCCGGTGGCGTGGTCCAGCGGTAGTGTGTCGGGTTCCGTGTGTCTGTCACTGGACCACGAGCGGCCGAAGGGCCTCTCGGAACGCCCACACGTGTTCGGGAATGCTCTACGAAATGAATACAGCAAGGAGGGAAAAAGTTGCTAGGAAACGCAAAAGAGTAAGGGTCCAACGTCCTGAAGTTTCGCGAAGTTTTGGGAGAGCAATCCAAGGAACAAAAAGAGACGAACCCGCCCGGGGGACCCGTTCCGGGAACGCTTCTGGTCAAGAGGTCCAATGAGTCAAGAGGTCCAACGAGATAAGAGGTCCAATAGTCACGTGACACCCGAGTCAAGAGGTCCAATTTGAGTCAAGAGGTCCAACGCGTCAAGAGGTTCAACGCGTCAAAAGGTCCAACGAGCCTTGCTTTCTTTTGTCTTCTTCATTTATAATTTCCCCTCAGCCGTTCTTAATACATTAACCCCTTCAGCTCAGTTTATAGAATGGCTGGATCCAATAAAATTTGGTCGTGTAAAGGAGTAGGGACACGACATTTCAAAGCGGAGATAACTATGTAAAATGCTTCCTTTTTATCAGGAGACATTTCCCAGCAAGTTCCAACAGTAGCCGTTCTGTATAACATAATTAAATCCATTTTATTCTCTGCCCGCACGAGAAAACCCAGAGCGGGCAGCATGACATCATCTGCTACTTGCTCCAAGCTGCCGACGTTGGGGCTCCCGCGACGTAGCCGATACGCTGGCTGCGGTTGGCGCGCGCTGCTACACCGTGTGTACACGCCATGGGTTTGGGCCCGACATCGTGCTGCCCGGGCGCGCGGAGATGGTGAAGACCTCGGCCGGTCTGGGCGAGCGCGTGCGGTCTCTCGCGCGCGCGTCCAGACCCGCTGCGGTGCGATAAGAATGGTGACGTAAAGTGCTATTTCCTGTCATGGCGGCCACTCGTCGTTCGTTTTGCGAAACCGAAACTGGCACGAATAAACGACTCCGTAAATGAGTGTTTACACTGCTCTCGACCGTTTAATGTGGGCTGATAGGTACCCATAGGAGCGAAAAAACGTAACACGAAAATTTCGTGTCAGTACTCCTTTGTGTTATCCGGGTCCACATTGCGATTTATGGCTGCTTGTGATGGTTGCTGACTGTTCCTGCTATTTTCCCAGCAAACCACTAACATCCCTGCGACGTCCCAAAAAGATCCGAACGTCTATGTCCCAGCAGTATCTCTATTAGACATCCGTACAACGTGCAATATTTTAATGCAAATTTCTGGATGTTGAGATAACGTTGCTGGTACCTTAATGTCGGACGTACTTTCAACTTTGCTAAAGACGTACTCTCGATGTTTCTGGTGCTTCATTTGGGGACGGTATTTAGACATATTTTGCTGACGTTGTTCAGATGTTGCTGGTATGTCCGTTTTTTACTTCGAACATGTCTATCGCAGCTACATTTATTTTAACTATATCTGCTATACTTTATTTTCAAACTCTCCGCAGGCATACTGTATTGAAGTTACGGAGGGGTTTTTTATGTTTTTTGTAAGGGTTTTGTAGCGAGGGGTTTTGTGCAAGTATTGTAATCCACCACTATTGCTTTGAACCTTTGACGTTCAAAACAGTAGCCTAGCCCAATACCGAACCTCACGGAAAGAGGCAGGGACTTAGTGCCGAATTCGTTTACAAGCGACGTTGCCAACGAGCCTTCTAAGGGTTTTTTTTTATTGGGGGGGGGGAGGGGAGGCGGGAGGGCGGGGGTCATTTCTGTCAAATCTGAACAAAATAAGATAGGATGATGAACGAAGACGCAATTACTTGCTAACTTTACTTGCTACGTGATTTAACCTTGATGTTACGTACCGACTGCAGCTTCATGAATTCGAAGTTTGAGCAAATCAAATTTCGGGGCTGCCTTGATACTGAGGTTACCGTCAAACGTCACTTGTAGGTTAAACGGCAAGGTACTCTGCCTTTTTTTGCCTTGAAAAAAATTTCGATGACACCCTCTTTGCAAAAAAAAAAAACTAAAAAATCCGTGAGGTTTTGCCAAGACTCGAACCATAGACTTTCAAAACACAACACCAGCACCTAAGCTCCAATCCACTGGAACACGACCGAAAACAATGCGCGGACCAAAGAATTTGGTACCCTAACAGAGGCTGCCAGCGAATATTGTTGGGTGATTCGTTTTGGTCGTATTTGACAAATTTCGGCGGTGCTAACGCTTGTTTCTTCTGCACCGATCTTGGAGGCGAGGTCAATTATGCTAATACTGCAAGTGATGTAACTAAAGCTCCCTTATTTAAGCCAAGAAAAGCTATCGCGCTTCATCGTTCCCTCTATGCAAGCTACGGTAGCCGCGAATGAAATTGAATGCACCGCTAGATTTCTGGCGTTGATAAACTTTGTTCGTGACGCACCGATCTTGCAGACAAGCCCTTCATGCTAACACTACAAGCGATGTAGCCAGACCTCCCGTATTTAACTCGCAAAAAGCTTTCCCAGACCCCCGATCTCCCCGATGAAAGCCAAACTAGCCACGGAGGAATGCGCACTTTCGAACAGAAACAGCTTGTAATTTGCCTCAAGGCACCAAATTACCGCACGTTAAAAAAAAGGATTGTTTTCTGCGAACGTAATGGCCCAAAACTGCAGGAGATGGACATGGAATCCGGGCGATGTCGCGTGCTTTCGGATGCTTTCTGGCCCTGTGTTGACGCTGATATCTGTCGAACAGCATAGACATCGTCGTAGCTACATAGGAGCAGTGTGAGAGTGAACTTTCCAGCTCGGACCTAAGTAAGCAGCTTTGGCTCGCTGAAAGGGCGAAGACGGCAGGCCGCACCAACGTTAACGGAGTCCTGGACTGAGGACCCCGCCCACTTCACTTCCAAGCTCGATCTACCTGTTCAATAAAGTTTTCTCCTCCCCGTCCTCCTCCCGCGTCAGTTCACGTCGCAGTGCATTTTGCCGACTCCGTCAATGCGGGCGATGTCGACGCACGAAAGCGCGGAAAATACGCTGCAAGTGCGGCCTCAGAACAAACCGTAAAATTACGGCGCCCACAACCACACGGCAGCTGTATTTCCACCGCAGAACCTGAAATTGCCTTAAATGCCGTAATCTAGATTGCCGGTACAATTACTTTTTTCTTTAAGAGATACCCACGCTCAAGCTTTTCCTGTATATAATTGGAAACTAATATCTGTATTTACCAATGACTTGGGCATATATTTTGCAACGCGTTTTTATCAAGGTGGGTGTCTTTCAGGAACTAGTTTTTCCTCGGACGAACACGAGACAGGAAGTCGCTGCGCAGCGAGTCCGATCTTCCGACAGTGTATTAACTGCACTCCGTATCGATACGCGTGCTACAGGCCGGTGACGGCACGGGTGTGCACGCCTTCAACTTTCGTTATTTGGATTATTTGACTACCATGGATTTATCTACCGGACGAAGAAATACTGCCAAGTAGTGGAGGTAAGTGAGTACTAGTGATCCTTGTTTTCTTGTCATATGTATTTAACGTAGCAGAGTTGCTCTCGAACGCGTAAGCGGTTCGGTACGCGTGAGCGGTTAGCCCTAACGATTTGAGTGATTAGCTTTGTGCGTTGCGGAGATTTGTCGGTAGACCTTTGTACCTGGCTGCTGCGTTTGTAAACAGAATCAATTCTCGCGCCATTTCTAGCCCTGTGTTTGGTGAAGTGTTTGTGTTCTGTCCTGTTTTGCTAGGCGAATGTTTTGATACGAAATGAAACAAGGGAAGCTGGAGAGTGCGAATATATGTACGTGTGCGAATATAAGCGCGTATAGGTTACGCGCACATTGTGTACGTTTAGCGTGATATTGGTTTTTGTTTCGTTTCTGCCGATGCCGTTTTTTTTTCGTCATAATAGTTTTCGGTTAAAAAACGGGCACAATAAATTGAATGATTGCCGTGCGTGTAGCATTGAAATAAAATAATAAATCGGGTGAATTCCGAGAGTACAGCATTAGATTAAAATGCCATCTGGATGCTTTTATCGCGTTTCGATTGAGTGTTAAATCTTTTCGAACGTTCAGTTTGGTCTCGTGAAATGTTGGAATGAACAACGTGTATGCAACCCGAATTTATTTGTAAAGTCAGAACTACACGCATGTCGTAACTGGTACAGTAGTATGAGCAGCGCTGGTTGTGCTTCGTACTTTTACTGCAGCATCGCAAACGTAAATTAACCTTTCAGAACCGAGTAAAAATATTCAAAAATGGCTGTTAAATTTCTGTCACTTATGGAATTTTCAGCTTAATGAATTTAGTGTGGAACACACCTTGGCGATCAGAGTAACACAGCATTTGGGATTTCGCAGGTTTAAGGCAGAGTATGACTCTGGTGTGTGGCCTGTCGTTTGCTAATAAATTACATGTTGCAGGCTGCTGACTGGTGCAACTGAGACTGTGTGTGAATGTGATTATGCTGTAAAAATGTCTTGCTCTACTTTGATGCTTCCCGCTGTACAACGTATACTTCAACTAAAAATGTAGGCCTAGCAGGACAAGCGAACAGGACAACATGACGAGTGTTTCAGTGATGTGCTTTTTGAAGGTTTAGTTATCCATATATACCAGCTAGGCCACCTCGCCATTCTGCTGCACGAAGTATACGTCCATGGCAGTGACGCTGTCCTGGTTTGTGCATGTTTCCTTTTGCCACATTTTCTGGACATGGCTTCATACGTGTATATATTGTCACTTCAATCCACCAAGCGGTTAGGATAGACACAGAAAAATATTTTGCAAGTTCAGATGGGACCTGTAGCTGGGCTAAAATGTCCTCAAAATCCCCATTCACGAAATGTAGTTCTTATATTTAGTGGTACCTCACATTAGCTGTCATAGTTAGTGTTAAGGTTGCCTTAGTAGTGCCAATGCTGACAATAAAGTATATCCACTCCACTCTCTTCCTGTCCCTTAACGTTACACCCATCTTCTATCCTTCTATTGTCTGCTAAGTCTTCCTTAATTTAAGTTAGACCCTTTTAGTTAGCCTGGAAGTTTGTGCCTCGTAGGTGAGTACCGGTAGGATGCAGCTGTCATGCACCGTATTTTTCAGGGACAATGTATGCGGCCATTCTGTATTATACCAGTCTTAAAAATCTGTATTAACAACACAGATTTTCCTGTACCCATGCCTAGATTGATGAACTGGCTTGCAAGGGAGGTGCTACTGCAACAGCCTGCACAAGGCGCCTGCTCAAGCTACTGTTGACGCTCAACTTAACGCAGGACTTCTCCGGGTTCGGGAAACAGGGAACACGTTTTTTTCCACCTGCGAGTGGCATCCTGCATTGTGTGTAACAAGATATCTTCGAGTTGTTACAGACATCAAATTCTTTCACCAGACAATGTATAGGGCCCAGATTTTTATTGTCAGTCACATCCTGCGCAAATATCAGCTTTGTCAACAACCTGCGGCTTCTTAGTTTTTATTGCTAGAAGCGGTATTAAATTTCTTTCAGCCTTTGCACAATGAAATTTTTACTCACTTTCCAACCAATCCGGTCTGCAACCATTTTGGCAGTTTCTGGCACCACAACAAAGAACGCAAACTGTTCAAGAATCCCTACCATAACTGATGATGGAGGCATGCACCATTGAACCATTATTGAACCATTTCCGTGCTTCCATGCGTTTTTATTTTGTGTGATTGTTCTTTGAGCGTATCACTTGGTGTGAATCACGTAGTCAAGTAAATCTATCTTCTTGTAACTAATATTCAATCATTTCCGTGTTCCCCGTTTTTTCGTTTGTTCCAAAATCATATCACTTTGTGTGAAATATTGAAATATTGTAACCTTTTGTTGTCCTAACCTAGAATTCAATAAGTTGTTTCTAAAGTTTTTTGTTGTTTTATTGTTGTCCTGCCATTTCACTAAGTGTGAATCATTTCATCACGTATATTTCTACTGCTCTTGTAACCGCCGTAGTCATTTCTTCATACACACCTTTTCTATAGATCATAACCATTTCCCTAGATGTTGGTTTGTTTAAAGTAGCTTAAATTTGTATGGCACTCACAACCACCACTCAACACCACTTCTGTGTTTCCTAGGTGCTTTTGTTTTATTGTTCCAGAAACTTTTCACTACATGTGAACTATTTAGTTCCGTAAATTTTGCTGTTTTTATAACCACCATTCAATTATTTTGTTTTCACACTTGCGTTGTTTTTCACCCAATTATTTTAATGTGCGATATTTCAATTTGGATAACTATCTTGTGCTTGTACCCTGGGTTTACATGTTTGCTTTTCTTCCTATTTTTTGTCAACCTTTCTGCTGTGTGACTTATTTATAGTTATTATTATCTGTACTATTCTTGTATTTGTACAATGTGTACCCTGTGGGCCAGGGCAGATAGGAATGAAAATTAAAGTGGTTGTGTTGCGAAAGCATATTACATAATTTGGAAGTCAATATAAACTGTTTTACCTGAACTCTTTTGTGTTTTATGTGTACTTTGAAAGCATTCTTACTACCCAGCTGCAGGTACTTATAGATAGGATGGGAGAATGCCATTTTAATTTGTTTAATTTTTGACTTGTTTCTGTGATAGTTTATTTGCAGAAGGCCTGTACAGCCGTGCTGTGTGGTACAATTCGATGACGCTACTGTGGTTGCCTTAGTGTCCAGGTTGCTTGTGCTTATCAGGACTGGTTTGCTGTTACTTACTGCCTCTTGTTTTCGATGCGACTGTGCTTCGTGTGCTTCTGTGAGAGTGTGGTCAGCTTGGCACTTCACATATGAGACTTCTTGCAGTATGCAGCACTTCAAAAGTGGAAACACATTAATCTAGAAACCAGGTGACAAGTAACAGCAAACAGTGCTGAATAGCTAGTAAGACATGTATTTGAATTATAAATGCCCAACACACGTAGGCAACCTTGGAAAGGGGGCTGGCCAAACTTCCAAATGTATAAAGAATGTAAATTTCAGGCATACAGGTTCACCTCAACAATATCATACTAACGTACACAAGTCATGAATATAAAAAACTAATGCTTGTGCCAAAGACAGAAAACCAATGTAGAACAGACATCTATATACGTCTTGCATGCGTACCACGACAATATCCATAAGACGTACCACTAAGGTAACGTCCCGTAAACAGCGTATAAAAGTACTATGAGACGTCTATTGGACGTGATCCTTCGTGTGATTTAGACGGGTTTTTTGCAGTTGTAGGAACGTTGAATATATGTAACTCTGACCCCAACGGTACGTCTCCTGGACATCTGCAATGTCGATTGCTGACGTCTCCGGGATATCTGCACGACGTAACGTGGTTTGCTGGGTTGATGATTCTGTGCTATAGAATACTATATGTTTATTGGCGAAAAGTAGGCAGGCTGTTTTCCAGATTGCGCGGTTATATTGCTAATAACGGCTCCTGGTGACGGTTACCGATTGCTTGAGTGACATATTTTGGACTTTTAGAATTCAGGGTCGGTGTTCCAGTCTACGCGTTCTATGACACATACTATACCAATTCTATAAAAATGTTCTTGAGCATCTTACGTATAGCCTTCCTTTTAGTATTTCAGTACTCTTAATCGTCAGTACTTTTTTGCGTAACTTTGACCAGTCCTGGGTTCTCGTGTGTTCTGTTTTTTTGGATGCGAAGCACCTCATAGTCGGGGCTATGTCCCTCCCTTGTCGTTGTCGTGTTGCGCCGTCCACACCGTCAGTATTCTTTGCGTAACTTTGACCAGTCCTGGGTTCTCTTGTGTTCTGCTTTTTTAGATGCGAAGCATGTCAGGGTCGGGGCTATGTCCCTCCCTTGTCGTTGTCGTTGTTGCGCCGTCCACACCCCCACTGCGCATTATTCGTCAGTATTCTTTGCGTAACTTTGACCAGTCCTGGGTCGTCTTGTGTTCTGCTTTTTTAGATGCGAAGCATGTCATGGTCGGGGCTATGTCCCTCCCTTGTCGTTGTCGTTGTTGCGCCGTCCACACCCCCACTGCGCATTATTCGTCAGTATTCTTTGCGTAACTTTGACCAGTCCTGGGTCCTCTTGTGTTCTGCTTTTTTAGATGCGAAGCATGTCATGGTCGGGGCTATGTCCCTCCCTTGTCGTTGTCGTGTTGCGCCGTCCACACCGTCAGTATTCTTTGCGTAACTTTGACCAGTCCTGGGTTCTCTTGTGTTCTGCTTTTTTAGATGCGAAGCATGTCAGGGTCGGGGCTATGTCCCTCCCTTGTCGTTGTCGTTGTTGCGCCGTCCACACCCCCACTGCGCATTAATCGTCAGTATTCTTTGCGTAACTTTGACCAGTCCTGGGTTCTCTTGTGTTCTGCTTTTTTAGATGCGAAGCATGTCATGGTTGTGCGCATTCCGGGTGTGCGCATTCGCCGGTCTGCGCATTGCAGTGGAGTGACGTCACAGGCGCGGCAGACGCACTGGCGCCGGCGCGTGCCTAGCTGTGCGCCCCCGTTGTGCAGTAGCTAAGTCTGACGCTGCGCAGGAGCCGCTTGATAGCCATTTCACGTGGCTCCCGGAGAGCCGTGCTGCGTATGCGCGAGGAGCAGTGACCGGACTGAACTGGACTGGACTGGACTGGACCGGACCGGACTGGACTGGACTGGACTGGACTGGACTGGACTAGGCTAGACTGGACTGGACTGGGCAGGACTGGACTGGATTGTGTTGGATTGGACTGGATTTGATTGAATTAGATTGGATTGGATTGAAATCGTTTTAGCAGCAGTATAATCAGGTAATCCTAGACAACCAGAAAACCTAAAAATAACCAGCTGAACTTTAGCTCGCGCTACGTTTACCCTGGCATAGCAGAGCTAAGCCGCTGCTAATTTTTTAAATCGCGACTAGCCATCGGGGCTCCTCTGAAAGGTTGCCGAATGATGTAGTCCCCAAACCAAATTAATCTTCTTTGAACGCGTAGCACGATATACGGGTTTCTTCATCCCTGTAAAGTAAAATAATTCAGCTTCCATCTAGCAAGTTCCCAACGCCGACACACCCTTTCAATTAACTACTCTTTGAGCGCTATGCTAGTTATTTTACTCGAGAAAGGTGTAATGAGGATTATTTATTGGAACAGCAACGAACAGTTACAGGACCCATTTATTGAACAGGTGATTGATATTCAAATGGAATGACATGTCCGCAACAATCAAGTAAACACAAACGTTGAAGAAGCCCTCTACAAAGTGACCTGCACGGTCGAGCGTCGTCGACTAAACCGTAGCGGTGTTTGCCCGGTGAGCATCTCGTTTTCAGCGTTATTATATTCCGAGCAATCGAATTGAATCGGAAACATTGTTCATCAAAGAGACGTTTGATAGACAAAACTATCGAAAAGTGGAAACCGTCTTCATATTAAACAAGGTCGCCGGGCGCGGCGCACAATAAACGGAGGAAATCTCGGCTCAGCTCTCAAAAGCCAAAATAATAACCTGGCGCAGCCAGGCGCTAGTAAAAAAGGCAAGACATGCTCGCGGCAATATATACACGACTTATACACAAGTATATACATACAAAACTTTAATACAGAGGCGCGTTATAATTTCAACTGATACACAATTAAATAGATACAAAACTTATATACACAGACGCGTTACACTTTCAACTTTTCGTAGTAACACCAGGACTTGAAGGCCAAACGCGGCGGTAATTTGTAGCGGTTATTTGCCACAGCTTGGACCTCTCGACTCGTTGGACCTTTTGACTCGCCTCAGCCGCGTCAAGAGGGCCACGGGGAGTCTAAAGGTACAATGAGACAAGAGGTCCAACGAATCAAGAGATCCAATATCGGACCTCTTGACTCATTAGACCTCTTGACTCGGAATCTTCCGGGAACCGAGGGGTCTCGTGCGGGGAACTGTTGCCTCCCTCGCAGTCCACCTCCCCTACCCGCCTTCCTTCTCCTTCCTTCCTTTGCTGGTTCTTGGCTCTGGAGGGCGGTAGGAACAGAAACTGATTGTAACTTAGCGGCTACTCTCATACAGTTTGTCTTAGATGGCAAGATGGACAAATCATTTGTAGTCCCTGGGCATGAAGCAGTTTCGCTACAGCCACTTGCACCGAAGATTACGTGGGTCGCTTTTAACACTATTGGTCACTTCGAAACAGACGGCATGAACTCTTTCATGGCTTTAGTTGACAGAATGGCGACATGCGACCGACAAAAATCGCGAAAGCTGCACGGATTCTCGCCTTATGGCCCGGCCATGCGCATTAGTATGATGCATGTATGCCACTAACTGGGTTCCTTCCCCGTACGGCGGCTGCTGTGAACATGCGCAGATGTGAGCGGCTGCTACGAACAGAAAAGAAAAGAAAGCTGCGTCCATTCGCAAATTTCTCGATCGCGTAAACATGGACGGCGGACTTTCTCTGAACAGGCTGTGCTAAAAGCGTTCCAGGCTGTTATGTGTTTAATGCAAGTGTTATAGTTGGTGACAGCTTAACTCTGCAGCGGCTTTTCAAGATCAAAGGGATTTTGTGTTCATCCGCAACCAATGGCGTCTCGCCATTTGTGTGACGCCTGCGACGTACGTTTGAAAGGAGAACTACTTCCAATATGGCCGCGCTCGCTTCCTCACCGCTGCTGCCCGTGGCTGCTGCGCTGTCGAGCGACAACGAGGTTGCCGAGAACCAACACCTCTGTAGGCGATTTGTGTTACGAATGTGATTAGTGCATCAGGAAGCCGCTTATCGTCACCTGTCCCGTGTGTGTCTTGCCGCGTCGTGGTTTGTACGTACGTGAGGAAATCGTGGCGGCACTGGTGGGCTGCTTTACGTACTCGGAACGTCGTCAACGAACTCGATCTGAGAACGGGAAAGCGTCGAAGCTGCATCTGTTTCATGGTGTGATTGTGGAAATTGTGTCGGTGTAACGCAACCTTTGTGAAGAAATAATGTGATTTGCTTTCGTCTACGGCAGTAGCGGTGACAAGTTGCAAGCGTTTTCGTTTGTTGCTGTGAGCGTAGGCTGCGCCCGATGTTGAGCGTAGGCCTACGTGGTGTCCGTCCGGCCCGACGCGGATCGTGCAAACCAAACGTGTGCGGCGTGTTTTTTGGCCGCATACGGCCGCTCGTACAGCCGAACACGTTATTAAGACGATTGTCAAATCGTACAATGTAAGGTATCTTTCCTTGCCGATTCGCGCATTGCTTTAGCCTGCCGGGGTACGAACGGAGCAGAGGTGTGGCGTTTTTTTCCCCCTGGCGTAAACAGGTATGATTAAACCATTATTGCAGGGACTCGCGAAGAAGTAAACGTTCGTGCACAATTATCCGAGACTGGGTTGGGTAGCTTTCAGAAAATCGGTATGAACCTGCCTTCCTGCGAGAGACGGGTGCCTATGGCGTTCTGTTTGTGCCAATGGGCACGTTATAGAACATACAGAAGTATGAACGAGTGCGAGTATTGTTGAGGTAATCAAATGTGGTTGCGTTTCGTTTCTTGACTCATCGGTTGGTCGTAATCATCAGTAGCATTTTTGAAACGTATAAGAGGGCTAAATAAACATCGAAAGTGCATGATTGCTGGATTTTGAAATTTGAACCACGTCGTTGAAGGAAGTCGGAAATGTGGCCCCGCAACATGATCATGTAGTTTTTTATACATTGCCAAAAATACACACGCGCGCTGCTTTTTATTATGCCTCCTAAGCTTATCGTGCGTATGCTTCCATCGCTACACTAAGTGGCATCAAAGAAACTGACTATGCATGTACTGAGGCTGCGTATTTCGTGTGCAGTGTGGAATTTCTCATTAAAGGGGCCCTGAAAGGCATTTTGAGCACACTAAATGAACTAGCGCAATCGTTAGATAGGGTCGTCAACATCATCTGTGCCAAGTATTACTCTTTTACGCGCAGCGGAAAGCTCACACTTTTGTTGCAAAGTTTGTCGCTTTTTTCTCACCCTTCCCTTCGTGTTTTTGGACGCCGCCATCTTCACATGTCTACATCATCGATTCCCATATGTTCGTCATGAGCTAGACATCCTGCTATTGGGCGGCTTTTTCACGCACTTCCGGCAAAGAGATGAGTCGTCTGCTCAGCATCGGCTCGCCCGCTGATCTGCCAGCGGAGTGCCGGAGTGTTGGACATTTTACGACAAACGAAACAAGTGTAAACAAACGCTTAACCGTTTGAATTGAATGCAACACGGCCATAGCACGACATGGATTTTATGTTACATGAGTACGTACCATAAAGAAAGCCCCGTGACACTTATTTGGTGCAATCGCAGAGAACGCCCTGAGCCGAATGCCAGGGTTTGACGCGTACATTGTATTCAACTTCAAAACAATCCAGAGATGCGTTTCGAACGAACGCAAGGTCACAACATGCGTTGAAAGTCTGAACCGCGATTGACAGACGATGGGTTCCCTCCTCCTGCCCGTCGTAAATTCGGCACTCACCTCACACCCGGTTTGCGTGGACGAACAGCAAGTCACAACTCTGGCGCGCAAGCGAGAAGGCTTTTAGCCAGGCACACTACACATACCCCATGCGAGGTTGAGTCGTACGTCGTTCGAGAAAGATAATCCAGACCATGGGAAGCACTATCCACCCGCAGAAGTACAATGTCGCATTTCATCGCGAAACGAACGCGTCCACAACACACAGGAGGCGATGCACACACACACACACAGCTTCGGTCACTGCATTGGCTTAGCTGCAAGCTTCGTTCGGACAATCAGCGATGCTACGACGATACAGAGCTGCGTGAGGACGACGTGCTAACCACTTCACGTATTTAAAAACACAGGGGCAAAGAACTAGGTTAATCGGAAGCAAAAAATATGTCCTCTATTATAGTGCCTGAAATATACTGGCTAGTGTGCCGAGGGCGGGCTCCAGGCGGGCGCCGGGAGCGATGTACGCGGCCGGCTGCAGCTTGGGGCGCTGCCGTGCGGGAGTGTGCGCGTTCGTTCGGCCCGAGCAGATCGCGCGGTTACCTCCGAGCTGCGGCGCAGACCGCAGCGGCAGAACTTTCCATTCCCGCTTGCGACGAAAGCGAGCGAATGCGACTGAAATTCTGTCGCGCGACGAAAATTTGTCCCGACCATCGACCATTCGACAAAAACGATCGTCGCGCGACAAAGCGACGGAATTCCTGCCGCATTCACTCGCTTTCGTCGCAAGTGCGAACGGGCCTTTATGCGCAATCACATAAAACAAGCTCTTGCTTATCGCCTGAGCATACGGTTTATATCTGACTACGTTACACTGTGCTTGCCAGTGTATTTAAACGATGTCACTAGGTTTGAAACGTACGCGCTCGGCGTGCAGCTTTGTAAACGCAAGCGGCCTCACATACGCACGCTAATTTGCTGCTAATAGAGTTTTAGTACAGCGTTTGTGGCCTTTGCATACGCTAAACGCTAAATTTTTGCATCCCGCTACGTAAACACTGCGAGGGGAGTTTTAGTAGAGCGGTAGCGCGTCTAATCAGTTTTGCGTAGCGACACACTTAATGCATACGGCGCCATCTGTCAAATGTTTTCCGAAATGTCTCGCCGGCTCATCTGCTATCGGAGTGCCGGAGTGTTTGGACATTTTACGACTATCCAAACAAGTGCAAACATACGCTTTCCCGTCAGTGTTGAATGCAACACATGGGTGCAGCTTGTCAGAACACGGGTTCTCGCTGATCGAGTGCGGCGTTGGTTTGCTCTGCGCCTTCCCGTTCATCGCCGCTGATAAAGCGATCCAATCCGGCGCGTTTTGTGCACGGGTTCTGTGTCGGTTTAAAATGTCCTTTTTCACATGCCGCCGGTAGTAGGAATTACAACCGCCGCAAAATAACACCCGGTACCAGCGGGGTCACATCTGAGACCGCGCTTTTTGGATAAACAGTGCGCGGTGCACCAAAGGGAACGAGCGCACGATTCTCCCCGCGCGGCTGCGAATTCGCCGCCGATACCAACGGCAGCTACGTACACCGCGAAAGGGCAAGGCCAGGCCGCACACATGCGGCCAGGTCCTTCGTTCACTTGTGTCCATGGGGTCAACAAAGATGAAAAAGCCGAAAGAGCTGGCCCGTAGCAGACGGCAGTCTGTGGGAGCGCAATAGCGAAGTTCGTCACCGCTCAGGAGCGGAGCATCATGGGAGGGGAGGCCAACAGCGAAGAAACAGTTGAAAGGAGGAGGAAATACGGCGCGACGATAATGCGCGGTTTTTGATTTACGATTTCTCAGCTAATACTCATCGCTTTAACAAAATTCTTGCAGGAGGAGATTGCTAATACATTGCTTTATTTGGTTACATGCACATCCATGCATCGGCATAAGGCATTTCAGGACCCCTTTAAGTGTCGTGAGCTGTTAAAGTTGTTTTGAAATAGCTGAATGCGTTTAGTAGGAATGAACCAATAGTTTATCTTCCCTTTATTTTCATGCAGTTTGTGTGATGGGCTTTATGAGTTATAAAAATTTGTCTATTGCAGCTGTGTTTCATAGTGATGGCTGTAGTTTAATGATTGCATTTTGGTGCTTGTGCAGTTTAAGTTTCAACAAAGGGGTTACAGTGTATTGGCAGACATTCAGATTTCCAGTGTCTCTGTCATGATAGACTGTTATTATACAGAGTGGAGGACATGTTTGAGCGTCTTATCATGGAGCATACTTTAATTTAGATTCAACACCGCTTCCCACTTTTAGATGTTTTTATTGTTCCAGCAACTGTGGAGAGCCTTCAAACAGTGACTGAAGGTGGTTCAGGTTGAAGAGCTGCAGCAGTAATTGCTAATACTTGTGTGTCAGGTAGAAATGAGGTATGTCACCCCTTGAGAATGCTATGTTCATACTTTTCAAGCATGCACTGTTGATTCTGGTTATACAGCTGCAAGAATAATAGAAAGCAGTGATGCGGCATATCAAAATGGTTAAACTTCAGGCCTCCAGAGTGTCATGTCGCTGCTTTCTGTGCGCACTGTTGCTTCCAGCTGGTTCAGATGCAGTAAAAATTGGAAAACTTACTCAGCAGGTCGCAACGATTTTACGTCACTTCTTCAAGATGCTATGTAACTCCTTTGCAAGATTGAACTGTTCCTTCTGACTAGAAAACTATGGTAAGAAGTGAAAGCTCTAATAAAATACGTTGGAACGTGTTTATGCCAGGCCTTCAAGCTGTGATGTCGCTGCTTTTTACACACACATTGTAGCTTCTAGCGATGAAGTTGTGGTGAGGGTTGGAGACACTTGCATAGTACGTTAGAATAAATTTGAGCCACACTTTCAGGCTATGAAATCGCTGCTTCTCTCGCACACACATTGTAGTTTCTGGCAATGAAGTTGTGGTGAGAGTTGAAGATGCTTATGTAGTACGTTAGAATGAATTCATGCCACACCTTCACGCTGTGAAGTCACTGCTTTTCACGTACACACTGTTGCTTTTGGCTTTAAAGCTGCATTAGGCATTGAAAACACTGGTGCAGCAAATCAAAATGGATCCAATGTCAGGCTTTCAGGGCGCCACTTTGCTGCTGCTGGCTGGAAAGTGTGGTAAGAATAGAAAATACTTGTGCAGTAGCCCATGACACGTTGACAAGGGACAGTGAGAATTAAATATTTCTTCTCCCTGTTCCAGTTTGGTGCTCTGATTGGTTGCAGAAGTGGATAAAATGGAAATGCTTACATGGAGATGTCGGCACATTTTTAAATAATTCACTTAGATCTCACGTTCATACTCATATCATTGGGCCTGTTGAGTGTGGTTGTCTAAATAGGTGCAGTAAGAATTGAGTGCACTTGTATAGCTGTTCGTTCAGGTTTCGTATGGGGCAGTCAGGGTTCGACGTCACTCTTTGGTGTACATAGGGGAAGATTATTGGCTTCGGGAAGATTATCAGAAATTAAAATGCTTCCACAAAAGCTTGACATGACATGGCTGCAAAGCAACTGCATGTTGAACCGAATATTTTCTTTATGTACGCTATTTCAAAAGCCTCATCAACAATAAAAATATCTTCACGGTAGGCTGCTGCACATCAGTGTAAAGCCAATGAAAGTTGAATGTAGCACAACTTGGAAACGAACTTCGGACGCATGCATTTGTAGGTCACTATTCGTTTTTTTCCATAAAAGCTCGCAACAGTAATTTTTTTAGGCGGCTGCTAGTGCTTAAGGGTGTTTTTCTGTCAATTTTCACCGTCAGTTGGGGTTCTCTGCGTTATCATTCCACTGTAAACTGCGGGGTGGTGATATGACACTAAAGAAACGCCGGCAGATCTTTTATTGCATCGCCGGGAAACACCTCGGAAATGGTCGCCTGGATTGAAAGCAGGACACTGTATACTGTCAGTCTAACCAACTGACGTAGAGCGTCTTGCCACTCGCGTGTCTCGTTAAGTAGAAATGCTTAGTCTTGTAACGTTTGACATCCCGCAGTTCTCTGCTCGCGCCATACGGTGTTGTCTCGTTTAAGCGGAAATAAATAACGCTTGTTTCTTCGCACCTACAGCTGATTTCGCAAGGCAGGACACCTTATGCGGCATCGCGACCTCCACGGTTGCGTGCGTCGCCGCGATAGGTGTTTGCAGTGCGTCACTACGTTCAAAACAGTCGCATAGAACAATGCGTGGCCCGTTGATATCGCGGCCGATTTCTGAAAGACACCGATGAATTTTCGCCGCTGGTTTCCTTTTCACCCTGGGCTTACACAGTCCGTGCACTGCATCCAGCCATTGCGGCGACGAACCGCCCCTTTCTTCCGCCCTGCGTTTACGACGCTTGATTTAGCGGTGATGATGGCTGTGGAAGATATTGTACCGACTACATTTCTTGACAATGATTGCACACGCGAAGTGAAGAAATAGTCGAAGTGCGACGAGCCCGACAAAATATAACGACGACCATTGATTATGTTTCTCCAAGCAGACGACGGCTAAGCGACGTGCAGCGGTCGAAATTCGAACTATTCAGACCCAAAAAATCGTGTGCGCGTTGTTTATATGGTTATTTTTGTTGTCTAACAGTAAAACAATCACAGATAGCTTTGATTTAAGCATAAAATACACCGGAAATAGTTTCTATCAAGAATAACCTTTGTTTTAGTAATTTTTTTTCTCCTGAGCCAGTCTTCAATGAGGACGACTTTTTCTTTTTCCTGTGAAAATCATTCATTCTTCGGAATGAAACATATATAAACGACATTATAATCAGATGGTTATACTGTCAGCCGCTCATATTAGTAATCATGGGTATAAACAGCTGCAATATAAAGAACTATTTTTTCTAACCGCGGAGAGTCAGCTAGCGGCCAAACAACGCTTGTGGGCGGAGCTGCATTCTTACCCTGTCATCAACTATAGTCCTCAATAAGTTCAGAACGGCATAACTCGATCTACAAGGAAACTAGTAGCAACAGTTCCCCGTCCACTCCGCAGGGCCCGAGCTTAAAATTAGGCGCAGAAAGAAACGCACTAAAATCCTTTTTTTACGTCTTCTTGCTGTCTTTGATTTGTGTGTACATTCCCTTGTACGGAGTAGTTACGGTAGGAAATCTTGCTCGCAGATGGAGGTAAGCTTAACAACCACGTGCGGATCTCATAAAGGTCATTAGCACTCTTCGATTGCAAGGCAAACATACGTCCATTAATTGTAGTGCGACACTGTACGCGCAAATATCCGGTGTATCGTGCTTACCTTGGCTAGACGGCAAACGCCGCTGCAACGCGCCGTCCAAGCAGAGACTGCGTCCGCCCGACGACCGCGCGTTGAGAAGAGGACAGGCAAAAGAGGCAAAACGTGAAGGAGGGGTGCGCCGCTCAACTCGCGCCGCAGGTGCCGGGTACAGAGGAGGAGGTAGTGAGCGGCAGTGAGAGGCGCCGAGCTGCTCGCCCTCGCAAGCATAGCCAGGGCTGTCCATCTAAGGCCAATATTTTTCGGAAAAAGAACATTTTCAAAGCCTCCACAGCGATACCGTCGTAACAACGCTGGCAAAGAGCAAGTGTTGTCGTACATATATATACTCGTTGAAATCGATGTTTTTGCTTTGCCGATTGCGTTGGAACACCGCCGCTTACACATTTGTACGCCGAGTTTCTCTCTAATACGCAGAGTTATGTCTGCCTTAGACAGCGCAGTAAGTGAACGTACCTCCCTCAGTTTCTTTTATTATAAGTAAACATCGAGAGAAATTCTCAGTACATTTATTCATTTGAGATGTATTTTATCCGGCACTTCAGATATCCTTTACGTGAATCTTACAATTCAGCAAGTGGAGCAGCGCCTGCAGTGTACTCGAAATGTATTTCGGAAAAGCTTTATGAATACATTTAAAATGTATTTTCAATAAATATTTTTCATGCATTGAGAGTGTATTTCTACCATGTTTGTTCCACAAACGTAAAAGGCATTTGAAATGTATTTCGAATATATTCGGAGTATATTTCCATTCTTCAGCACACTTTTAAAGCATACTCAGAGTGCTGCTCTGAATGTAGTTAGGTAAGTGTATTTTTATAATATTTACAGTGCATTTAAACCATGATCGTTTGGAGGGAAGAAATAAATTTTCAATATATTCCAAATGCTTTAAGCGCACATTCGTGAGGTTCAGTGCATTCTTAATCTATTTGGAGGGTACTTAAAAGCACCGTATTTTTCCTGCATTTTTAATAATGTATTTTCAATATGTACTAAAAATTGAGAAAATGCAATTTTTAATGCACTTAAAATACATTTACAAAAAGAAAGCATATTTGAAGTGCACTTCAAGCGTACTCGTGCGTATTTCAAACGTATTACTTTTCGCTAAAGGTGGTACTTTGTTTTTGCAGAGTGGAAAAGCGTTGCATGTTGTATTTAACGGTTCCTGTATCTGGTCCTCCAACATTTCAGTGGGATCATGAACATGACCTTTAAAAGGAATCATTTTTAAGTGAAGATGGTAGCGGGCAGATCGATGTTCGTTATAGCGCCATCGCTGGTGTATTGTGGGCACGAAAGCCGTAATCCTTTCTGTGACGTTAGGGACGCGGAAAAATTTTTTGGAGATGGACGCTTCAAAGAGTTGTAATAGTAGTGAAATTACAACTAGAATTATAAGTGGTTCAGAGAGAAAATTTGACATGTTTCTCAGCATTCCCAAATCTCCTAGTTACCGCTTTTGCTTCTTTCTTTCCGTGATTCTAAAAATACCACATGACACCCAATATCAGCTTAGCAAGATCGACACCGATTTCTCAAAGTACAAAGTTCCAGCGATGTATACCTGAAGTCCGCTAATACTTTTCAAAAAAAAAAAAACAGACTATAGAATAGCTTTGCTTGTTTTAATGAGACCCTTTTATTTGCGACCTATTTGTTATGCAGACATAGTTGCAATTCCCTTGAAAAATCACGCATGATTGAACACGGTATACGAACGAAGGAACGCAGTTTAAAGGACAGGGAATTCTGAAAAATGAAAAGAAAATGCAGTGGTGCTAGTTTGAAAGCCCAAAGAAAAACATTTTTGTTGTACTTGTAAAATAAAAATTGTGATTACAAGTTCAACATTACTTAAAGAAATCTAAAATAAAGCTTTGCGTTGCTTCAGCTGCTCTTTAAAAAATTGTTGAACCTAAAAGTACAAAAACAAAAATGCTCTCCGGAAATATTTATTTTTTTTCAATATTTTTTCAATTTTTTTTCAAATATTTATTTATTGAGTTTTGATATCGGCACATAACTAACATTATAATAAAGACTAATCCTTCAACCATACCCTGCGAATTCCCGCGGACGTTAAACTCATAATAAAATTGCTTGTGTGGGGTTATTGAA
This sequence comes from Haemaphysalis longicornis, assembly GCF_048455015.1. Classification (NCBI taxonomy): domain Eukaryota; kingdom Metazoa; phylum Arthropoda; class Arachnida; order Ixodida; family Ixodidae; genus Haemaphysalis; species Haemaphysalis longicornis. The sequence continues at coordinate 48,108,355 of NW_027526445.1, forward strand.
TTGGTCGGCTCAATTTGTTTGAGACATTACAGGGTCGCTCTTCTTTACTTTCATTCGAAATGGAGTCCACTTTGACGGGATAAGTTGTATGTGATTGTCAATTCAACAATTGTGAAAGTCTATACATAAAACATTTTCGCTTGCATTTTGCGAAAAAACAGACAATAAAGGCCTCCACGAAGACGCAAAGGAAAGGTTTTGCGTATATTAAAAATTGACACATGAAATTATGGGACCAAATATTCTATGCGAAAGCATTGCTGTTGAGTGCAGAGATATGCTGGTATTGCCTGTGCTGCTATGTACCACAGCTGGTGCCTTCTGCCGCAGCGTTCCTGACACGGTACACGCGGTGGAGGTTTGATCAAGTCAATTTAATTCTACCGTGTTCCACTCATAGCGCGCCATGTACTGGACCCTTCCATTATAGTCGGACTTCGAGCAGTGCGGCCGAGATGTTCATTCGCCGCGAGATGGATATATAGGTGGCGACAGCGTCGCGCTCTTTGTGTGTGCTCGGTTGAGCGGTAACTGGGAATGCACGCTGTGGCGTGCTTCGTGCCTTTTTCGCACCGTATGTGAGCATGAAAGGCGCAGACAAGAGTAGTATGCGGTAGTCCGGTTCCTCAACGGGTGCATGTAGGCGGCAACAACTTTTCATTACTACGCCGAAAAAGCGGCGAACCAGCGGGAATTTCAGAACGGCCGAAACGACAATGAACTTCTACTCCGTGGCCCGTAGCAAGCTTGATTTTTCTAGTGTATGGCTTTGAGCGTTCAATAAAAGCATAAATAGAAACAAATCAGGAAGCCTCCATCTCTGGACATCAGTTTACAACAGCAGTTTCAATCGCTTTCATTGGTAGCAGGACGCATTTTTGCGCTTGTGGCATGCCCTGAAATGGTTACAACACTTAACTGCCCCTACATTTTTTTAAGAGCTTACGATATTTTTTTGTGTTCGAAAGGTAACATAAAATTGCTGAGCCAGCGCAGAGGTATAGATGCAACCGTTCAAACTGGTCTTTTTAGACGCATCAATAGCTAGGAGAAGGAGGAGGAATAAACTTTATTTCAATATTAGTTTTTGTAGTAGTGGCAATGGGGGGTCTTCTCAGTCCAGAAGTCCCTGGGCTGTCGCTGCCAGGCGGGCCCTTTCAACCAGCCGAAGCTGATCGCCGGGGTCCGGGCTGGCTAGCATGCCTTCCCACTGCTCATGGTTGGGGGAGGGAGTAGGGGGGAGGGATGGTGTGTGGGAGCACGCCCAGATCATATGATACAGTGTGCAGGGTTGGGGACAGTACTTGCAGGTGGCGGAGTAGGAGGTGGGATGAATGGCGTGGAGGAGGGTGCCGTGCGGGTAGGTGTTGGTTTGAAGGCAGCGGTACGTGGTGGCTTCTTCCTTAGTCAACTTGTCGTGGGGTGGGGGAAAGATGAGGCGTTCGAGGCGGTAATGTTCGAGGATGTCGTTGAATTTTTGAGGCACAGAATGGTGGACTTCCGACCGTGATGCTGGGGTGTTGGAGGGGAACGCCGGGTAGATACGCGCGCGGGCGGCAGCATGAGCCGCCTCATTCCCATACAGAGACTCATGTCCCGGGGTCCAGAGAATGTAGAGGTAAGGAGGGTTAGGGATGGACTGTAGGATGCGGAGGGCTAAGGGAGCTATGTTACCGGCGGCGTAATGACGACAGGCAGCTTGCGAATCTGTGACGATGGTGATAATGTCTTGAGATGTAGTGGCTGCGAGGGCTATTGCGATTGCTTCTGCAGTTGTGTAGTCGTTGCCAATTACTGTTGCGGAAGCCAATTCAATTCCTCGGTGGTCTACTGTTGAAATTGCGAAGGCTGGTTTATCGGCATATTTGGCAGCGTCAACGTAGCGGGTTTCTCGTGGCTTGACTTGAAGCATCTTGCGAAGCACTCGAATCCGGGCTTGTCGGCGACCCTGGTTATGAAGGGGGTGCATATTCTCGGGTATTGGGGCGACGGAGATGCAATCGCGTAGTTCTAGAGGGATGCGTTGGCGGGGGTGATGGGTGGCAGGTAGTGGGTAGCCGAGGCGACGGAGGAGGTGACAGCCAGTGTGTGAAAGCTTGAGCCGTTCGATCTGGTTGACATGATGTGCCTCTCGAAGTTAGTCCCAGGTGTTATGAAGTCCCATCTGTAGTAATGTGGCAGTGGAAGTTGTCGGTGGTAGCCCTAGTGCCAATATATAGGCTTGCAGGATGATTATATCGAGTTTTTGTATTTCACTATTTTTGAGAGCCACATATGGAGTTCCGTATGTGATGCGGCTAATTAGGACGGCTTGAATTAGGCGCACGAGGTCATTTTCTGTCAGTCCTTCTCGACGATTAGCAATGCGTTTGATGAGGTGCGTGATTTGCAATAGCGTGCCTTGTAATTTATGAATAGTAGAAATGCCTGCGCCGTCTGATTGGATAGTAAGTCCCAGAACACGAATTGTAGGGGTGGGTAGGATGGGAGCGCCATGTAGGCTTAATTGTGGGTCTGGGAGGGGTTGTCGTTTACGGCCTTGCGTGCGTTTTTGGAGGACGGGAAGTGTATCAGGCTACACTGGCGGCAGCGTAGCCGGAAACAGCAACTATGGGTCGGGGGGTATATAAACCGTCGAAACAATAAAGCTTCCTCTTTGCTGCTCAACCACTTGGGTGTGCGTGTCGTCTCTCATCGTGTTATTCATGGCGCAGCCGACACCCGAATTATCGCCGTAATGTTGTAACCCCGCTTCGGACACCTTTGCAAAAATGGATGCACTACGTCAGCCGCCACCGCTCGTGTGCTCGGGCAACCTCGAGGTAAACTGGACGCGATTCCGGCAGCGCCTCGACATCTTCCATGTTAGCGACCGGATTCTCCACAAAGAAGCCCGCCGAGGAAGTCGCGCTGCTCCTGCACGTGGCCGGCGAAGAGGCGCTTGAGGCGTACAACACCTTCAAGTTTTCCGACGGAGGGTCCCGTGACGACTACGATGTGGTAGTGAAAAAGTTCGAGGAGTACTGTGTCCCAAGGAAAAATGAGATCTACGAGCGCCACGTGTTCCGAACATGGCAGCAAGCGGAAGGTCAGCCCTTTGAGCAATTTCTTCGTGACCTGAAAATCAAGGTTCAGTCTTGCGGTTTTTCAAGTATGGCCGAGTCTATGTTGAGGGACCAGGTCGTCTACGGAATCCGTGACAAAAAGCTGCGAACAAAGCTGCTCAAGGAAACGGATCTGACACTGGAAACAGCCGTTCGCCTTTGTCAAGCAACGGAAGCCACAGATAGGCAAAACATGGTATGGAATGATCAAGAGAAGTGCGTAGACGTCGTGCAGCCGGAGAAGTGTGTCGATGCCGCGCGGCCGGAAAAGCACAGGGTCCGGCGCTCAAGATGCACAAGGTATAACACACTGAACGATGACCGAGCCTGCCCAGCCTTCGGGAAAACGTGCTTTCGGTGCGGTAAGAGCTATCATTTTGTCGCCCGCTGCCCTGCAAAGCCCAAAAGCCGGCAGAGCTGCTGCATAACTGCAACGGACCAAGCGCGTGGGAAAACAGCTAGCTCGTGCAAAGAGAACACTGCCAGTGACGAGTCGTCAGGGGCGTTTGACATCCTGGATGTTGGAGTGTGTACGATTGCGTCGCGTCCAGAGTGACTTGTTACGGTTGGTGTGGGTGCAACAGGCAAACTCTCCTTGAAAGTCGACACCGGGACGCAGGACAACCTGTTGCCCTATTCGCTGTACAGGAAGCTCAGCAAGAACGCTTTTGTCCGGCCCTGCCAAGCAACACTTCGAAGCTACACGGGAGGCATAATCAAGCACATAGGCCTGGTTACTCTCCAGCTGAAGATGAACGGCACCACAGCGCCAGTAGACTTCTTCGTGGTCAAGAATGGACATCAAGCCTTGCTTGGCCTGGAAACTAGCGAAAAACTCGGCTTAGTGTCGAGAGTTGACTCTGTCAAGGAGGAAGACATTGTTAATCAGTTTCCGGACGTGTTCTCAGGAACTGGTTGTTTGGGCCGCCCCTACCATCTGACTATGCGCGAGGGAGCCCTGCCAATAGTCCAGCCAGCATGGTGTGTGCCCCAAGCCCTGAGGAAGCCACTGAAATCGGAGCTGGATCGCATGGAAAAGGAGGGCATCATACGCAAAGTTCCCGGCCCCAGCGAATGGGTAAGCCCACTCGTGTTGATAAGGAAAAAGGATGGCTCGCTCAGAGTGTGCATGGATCCGCGGGAGCTAAACCAGAACCTAAAGCGAGAGCACTATCAGTTGGCCAGGCGCGAAGACATCGAATCTGACCTGGCCGGAGCCACTGTTTTCACTACTCTTGATGCTAAAGCTGGATTTCACCAAGTGCCGCTTGATCCCAGTTCGTCTGAGATCTGTACCTTCGGAATACCGTTTGGCCGGTACTGTTTTCTACGGCTACCATTTGGCATAGCCTCAGCGCCAGAGGTGTTTCAGAGAGTGTTGTCCGAGATTTGTGAGGGCATAGAGGGTGTTCGCGCCTACATAGACGATATCCTCATCTGGGGTCGAGACCAAGCAGAACATGATGAAAGGTTGCTACGTGTGCTCGAAGCGGCACGCAAAGCAGGGTTAACCTTTAATCGGAACAAGTGTAAATTCGCTCAAAGCTCGGTCTGTTTCCTGGGAGATGTCATCAGTGCTGAAGGCATGACACCCAACCCAAGTTTGGTCTGTGGTCTGACCCACATGCCCACTCCGGGAGATAAGAAGGCCCTGCGTCGCTTATTGGGTATGATCATCTACTTTCGGAAGTACGTTCCAAACTTAGCACAGAAAACGAAGAACCTTCGTAGCCTGACTCGCGAGGACTCGGAATTTGAGTGGCGTCCCCCTCACGAAGAGGAACTTGCCGAGTTGAAGGACATACTCTCGCAGCCACCAGTGTTGGCAGTGTTCGATCCTTTGAAAGCCACAAAAATATCCACTGATTCCTCACCCACAGGCCTCGGAGCAGTGCTCTTACAGTTGCATGGAGAAAAGTTTCATCATTTTGTGTATGCTGCTGACTTCACCCTTGAAACAGACCACCAGCCATTAATCGCAATTTCAAAAAAGGGTTTGAATGACATGCCTCCCAGGCTGCAGAGATTCTTCGTACGGTTCTTGAAGTATACTTTCACCTTGCAGTATGTTCCTGGCTCGTAGCTCGTCCTGGTTGATACGCTGTCCAGGCAGAAAACTCACATCCCCAAAGAGCCGAACTACCTCGCAGTGGACATCGAGGTGCATGCCACCCATGTCCTCTTGGACATCGAGGACATCGATTTGCATGCCACCCAAACTCGTCACAGAGACCTAACATGACCCCATTCTCCAACATGTGATATCGGCGTTGTCAAGCAATAGCCCAGTCGATGGCTTGTACAGACCATTTTATGCCGAATTGACCGTTTTCAATGGAGTATTGTTCAAAGGCAGCCGTATTGTCGTGCCTTCATCAATGCGAGCCGACATGCTAAAACGGTTGCACGAAGGTCACCTGGGCATCTCCAAGTGTAAAGCTAGAGCGAGGCAACTCATGTTTTGGCCGGGGATGAATGCGGACATTGTGGCCTTTGCCAACAGATGCTCAGAGTGCAAGGCACTTGCTTATAAACTGCCACAGGAGCCATTCCGGATTCGTGAGGTACCCAAACACCCATGGAGCAGGGTAGGTGTTGACCTACTTGAGTATGCCCATCAGACCTATCTTGTGGTATACGACGCACAGTCAAACTTTTTGGAGCTAGAAAAGTTGCAGAACGCAACTGCGGCAGAAGTCGTAGATAAGCTGAAGGCAATCTTTTCCCGTCATGGCATTCCAGTGGAGGTGAATTCGGACAATGGCCCTCAATTCACCTCGCGCGAGTTCAGTCAGTTTGTGGCCAAATATGAGTTCCGTCATGTTACGTCAAGTCCTCGTTATCCCCAGTCTAATGGCCTCGCAGAAAAGGGCGTGCAAGTGGCAAAACGTATCTTGCGTAAATGTGCTCTGACTGGCGATGATCACTGGCTGGGTCTGCTGAAGTATAGAATAATGCCCTTGGAGTACGGACGGACACCCAGCGAACTACTCATGGGCAGGAGGCTTAGGACTAGGCTTCCCGACTTGGGAAAGGCAAGGGGGACTCAAGTGAAAAAGCACAAGCAGATAATGCAGGACTGTCGTCTCTCGCAACTGAAACCTGGTGACGTAGTTCGTTTACAGAGCGATGTGGGATGGAACACCAAAGCCCGGGTGTTGGAGGAATGCTCACCCCGCTCGTACCATCTGGTAACTGATACTGGCCGTTGCTTTCGCAGGAACAGGAGACACCTGCTTCGTATAGAGGAGTCCCTAGACGACACTTTGAGCGACACCGACTCCAGCATTCCGCCACAGTCGGAAATCCTCAAGCTGCTCGAACCCAGCCAGCCAGTACCGAACCCAGAAGATGTAGACCATCTTGCCCAATCCTTGCTAGATGTCACCACTCCTACACAACAGTCACATCCTGTACCAAGGAGATCAACCAGACCTCGAAAGCCCCGCGTCAAGCTTGACTATGATGAACAGTTAAACCAAATTCCGTAATTCTTAAAAGAAAGGAAGATGTATCAGGCTACACTGGCGGCAGCGTAGCCGGAAACAGCAACTATAAGTCGGGGGGTATATAAACCGTCGAAACAATAAAGCTTCCTCTTTGCTGCTCAACCACTTGGGTGTGCGTGTCGTCTCTCATCGGCTGATACAAGAAGGGTAGATTTTTCTGGTGCACAATTGAGGCCGCGGGCTGTAAGGTAGTTGTCGGTGGTGTTAATGGCTTCTTGGAGGGCGTCTTGCTGTACCCCAATCGAACCCCCTGTGGGCCAAATAGTCAGATCGGCTGCATAAAGTGCGTGTTGTATGTGTGTAATTTGTTGTAGAAGTGGTGGAAGTTGTAGCAGGGCAAGAATAAAGAGGAGTGGGGAAATGACTGACCCCTGGGGTGTACCACGCGGTCGGGCACGAAAGGAGACTGATCGAATGGGGCCGAGGTTGAGGTTGGCGGTGCGATCGGTAAGAAAATTTTGTATGTAATTGTATGTACGTGTGCCGCAGTTAGTTAATTGGAGTTCTTCGAGTATAGCCTGATGTGATACATTGTCAAAGGTGCCTTTATTGTCCAGAGCTAGGATAGCGCGTTTGGTTTGTGAGCTCAATGGTGTAAGGACTTTGTCTTTTAGCTGTAACAGGACGTCTTGCGAGGATAGGTGTGCGCGGAAGCCAAACATGGTATGACGAAGTCAGGTGTTTTCTTCGAGGTACGCTGTCAGCCGATTATTAACTAGGTGTTCATATAACTTGCCTACACAAGATGTTAAAGATATGGGACGAAGATTTTCTAGGGTGACTGGCTACCCGGGCTTAGGTATGAGCGTGAATTCGGCATGTTTCCATTGAGGGGGCAGATAGTTGGTTGTCCAGCAATGATTAAAATAGTCAAGAAGTGCGGCTGTGCATTCGGGGTTGAGGTTACGGAGTAGTTTGTTGTGTATTCGGTGTGTTTGCCTGGTGTGGTGTTACGAGTGAGGTTGCTGTTGGCGAAAGTGAGTTCAATGAGAGTGAAGGGGGCGTCAAGGTCGGGATTGTCTTTTCCTTGGTAATTGCGAGGTGGAATGTTTGGTGGTTGTGTTGCGTGGTCTGCGTATTGTGTGAGGAGTTGCAATTGGAGCTGAGTTTCAGTGAGGTGGTGATTGTGGATCAGGAGACGGATGGTGTGGCCGGTGTCTGCTTTGCTGGGCTTAGTACCCAGCATGGAGCGGAGGATGTTCCATGTAGACTTAAAGGGACACTGAAGTGATATGTAAACATTGCGGGATTACTTGCGCAAATTGTAGTCCGGGGTCCCCAGGCCATGTTACGACCACTCTGGGCGCGTTTACGCGATTTTATTTAGTAGAAAAACTAATTCGAAAATGCTGTCCTCCTCTCTTTACGCTCGCCCATTTTCTGTGGCGTTTTCGTGTGACGTCAGGAGGGGCTGAGCTGGCAATTGGCTGCGCTACGGCTGCGCTACTGCACGGCTCCCCGGCCGACAGAGTCAGTCGGCCCAGCGTTTCGTCCGCCGGCCGCCGGCGGGTCTCCGCAATTCGTTCGCTCAGTTGAAACGAAGCCAGGACACGTTCGTGAATGGAAGAATCAGCCTTTCTTTACTTGGTTTGTTTGTACACTGTATCTAGCTCCAAGTCAAGGTCGCTTCACACAAGCTCTGCACAAGCGCACATGCGACGCTTCGCTGACTGGTACGCCCGTAGGAAAATATAAGGCCTCTTGAAGGCGGGAGAAGAGTCAGCGAAGTCAATATAGGTACTAAGGAAATAAAATCAACTGATATTTTTACCGTACAGCGTAAAAATAGGGTGCGGGAAGCACTTTTTTTCGCTGGGCGAACAAGCACAGCGGTCAGCAGCACGACTACGCATCTGCGAACGCTTTTCCGTCTACGAAATGCAATTGCTAGACGTGAGCTATTGCGGAAACTCGGGGGACGCTTACTGCACGAGCACAATACAACAAATAGTCACCTAAGCTGCTTGAAATGCCAAAACTAAATAAAATGTAAACTTATTCTACAATATATACCTTATATTACCATGGACAGCGCAGCCCGTCCCGTGGCCGAGTTGTCTAAGGCTGCAGGTATGTCGCCGCCAAGTATTTTGCGAGTCGCGAGTTCGAGTCCCCGCGGGTACGTGCTTTTTTTTTTTTTTTTTTTTTTTTGTAAGTTAACTTATTTGTTTTCCGCCGATGTTTTCTATATTGAGTTCACCTTTTTTGGGGCCGCAACGTTCATGGCTACACGAACTAGTTCACAAAACGCGCGCAGGCTGGCACTGGCGCGCTAGCGAGTTCTCGCTGGCGTGCTGTTGCCATAAGCACCGACTGCTTGCAGGCAGTGGGCACAGGCCAGAATGAACAGACCCTTGGCCTGGTGCGAACACGCTTTTTACGATACAGGCATGAGGGAGGCAAGCTCCAAATATGGGGGAAAAGCGCATGACATTTGTGCGTCTGCGGGTACGCGGAGGGCGTCCATGCACTGCGTAGACCTCGGCTAGTGAATGCTACGATTCCAAGCCGTCCTGGGAGGCTTATCTTTATGCATTTTTACAGCTGACAACATGGCAGAAGCGCGGTACGATGATTACTGAGTTATTGAGAAAGCCCATCCAACAACGCCACAGGTTGTGTTTCACAGAACCGAAACCGAAACCGAAACTTGTTTGGTTGCTCACCTTGGGCATCGTCCAATCACGGTCCCGCTCCTCCCAACGTCACGGCTTTAGTTGGTGCGGCCGCCGCAAACCGCGCATGGTAGTTTCCCAGCAAACCACTAACATCCCTGCGACGTCCCAAAAAGATCCGAACGTCTATGTCCCAGCAGTATCTCTATTAGACATCCGTACAACGTGCAATATTTTAATGCAAATTTCTGGATGTTGAGATAACGTTGCTGGTACCTTAATGTCGGACGTACTTTCAACTTTGCTAAAGACGTACTCTCGATGTTTCTGGTGCTTCATTTGGGGACGGTATTTAGACATATTTTGCTGACGTTGTTCAGATGTTGCTGGTATGTCCGTTTTTTACTTCGAACATGTCTATCGCAGCTACATTTATTTTAACTATATCTGCTATACTTTATTTTCAAACTCTCCGCAGGCATACTGTATTGAAGTTACGGAGGGGTTTTTTATGTTTTTTGTAAGGGTTTTGTAGCGAGGGGTTTTGTGCAAGTATTGTAATCCACCACTATTGCTTTGAACCTTTGACGTTCAAAACAGTAGCCTAGCCCAATACCGAACCTCACGGAAAGAGGCAGGGACTTAGTGCCGAATTCGTTTACAAGCGACGTTGCCAACGAGCCTTCTAAGGGTTTTTTTTTATTGGGGGGGGGGAGGGGAGGCGGGAGGGCGGGGGTCATTTCTGTCAAATCTGAACAAAATAAGATAGGATGATGAACGAAGACGCAATTACTTGCTAACTTTACTTGCTACGTGATTTAACCTTGATGTTACGTACCGACTGCAGCTTCATGAATTCGAAGTTTGAGCAAATCAAATTTCGGGGCTGCCTTGATACTGAGGTTACCGTCAAACGTCACTTGTAGGTTAAACGGCAAGGTACTCTGCCTTTTTTTGCCTTGAAAAAAATTTCGATGACACCCTCTTTGCAAAAAAAAAAAACTAAAAAATCCCGAGGTTTTGCCAAGACTCGAACCATAGACTTTCAAAACACAACACCAGCACCTAAGCTCCAATCCACTGGAACACGACCGAAAACAATGCGCGGACCAAAGAATTTGGTACCCTAACAGAGGCTGCCAGCGAATATTGTTGGGTGATTCGTTTTGGTCGTATTTGACAAATTTCGGCGGTGCTAACGCTTGTTTCTTCTGCACCGATCTTGGAGGCGAGGTCAATTATGCTAATACTGCAAGTGATGTAACTAAAGCTCCCTTATTTAAGCCAAGAAAAGCTATCGCGCTTCATCGTTCCCTCTATGCAAGCTACGGTAGCCGCGAATGAAATTGAATGCACCGCTAGATTTCTGGCGTTGATAAACTTTGTTCGTGACGCACCGATCTTGCAGACAAGCCCTTCATGCTAACACTACAAGCGATGTAGCCAGACCTCCCGTATTTAACTCGCAAAAAGCTTTCCCAGACCCCCGATCTCCCCGATGAAAGCCAAACTAGCCACGGAGGAATGCGCACTTTCGAACAGAAACAGCTTGTAATTTGCCTCAAGGCACCAAATTACCGCACGTTAAAAAAAAGGATTGTTTTCTGCGAACGTAATGGCCCAAAACTGCAGGAGATGGACATGGAATCCGGGCGATGTCGCGTGCTTTCGGATGCTTTCTGGCCCTGTGTTGACGCTGATATCTGTCGAACAGCATAGACATCGTCGTAGCTACATAGGAGCAGTGTGAGAGTGAACTTTCCAGCTCGGACCTAAGTAAGCAGCTTTGGCTCGCTGAAAGGGCGAAGACGGCAGGCCGCACCAACGTTAACGGAGTCCTGGACTGAGGACCCCGCCCACTTCACTTCCAAGCTCGATCTACCTGTTCAATAAAGTTTTCTCCTCCCCGTCCTCCTCCCGCGTCAGTTCACGTCGCAGTGCATTTTGCCGACTCCGTCAATGCGGGCGATGTCGACGCACGAAAGCGCGGAAAATACGCTGCAAGTGCGGCCTCAGAACAAACCGTAAAATTACGGCGCCCACAACCACACGGCAGCTGTATTTCCACCGCAGAACCTGAAATTGCCTTAAATGCCGTAATCTAGATTGCCGGTACAATTACTTTTTTCTTTAAGAGATACCCACGCTCAAGCTTTTCCTGTATATAATTGGAAACTAATATCTGTATTTACCAATGACTTGGGCATATATTTTGCAACGCGTTTTTATCAAGGTGGGTGTCTTTCAGGAACTAGTTTTTCCTCGGACGAACACGAGACAGGAAGTCGCTGCGCAGCGAGTCCGATCTTCCGACAGTGTATTAACTGCACTCCGTATCGATACGCGTGCTACAGGCCGGTGACGGCACGGGTGTGCACGCCTTCAACTTTCGTTATTTGGATTATTTGACTACCATGGATTTATCTACCGGACGAAGAAATACTGCCAAGTAGTGGAGGTAAGTGAGTACTAGTGATCCTTGTTTTCTTGTCATATGTATTTAACGTAGCAGAGTTGCTCTCGAACGCGTAAGCGGTTCGGTACGCGTGAGCGGTTAGCCCTAACGATTTGAGTGATTAGCTTTGTGCGTTGCGGAGATTTGTCGGTAGACCTTTGTACCTGGCTGCTGCGTTTGTAAACAGAATCAATTCTCGCGCCATTTCTAGCCCTGTGTTTGGTGAAGTGTTTGTGTTCTGTCCTGTTTTGCTAGGCGAATGTTTTGATACGAAATGAAACAAGGGAAGCTGGAGAGTGCGAATATATGTACGTGTGCGAATATAAGCGCGTATAGGTTACGCGCACATTGTGTACGTTTAGCGTGATATTGGTTTTTGTTTCGTTTCTGCCGATGCCGTTTTTTTTTCGTCATAATAGTTTTCGGTTAAAAAACGGGCACAATAAATTGAATGATTGCCGTGCGTGTAGCATTGAAATAAAATAATAAATCGGGTGAATTCCGAGAGTACAGCATTAGATTAAAATGCCATCTGGATGCTTTTATCGCGTTTCGATTGAGTGTTAAATCTTTTCGAACGTTCAGTTTGGTCTCGTGAAATGTTGGAATGAACAACGTGTATGCAACCCGAATTTATTTGTAAAGTCAGAACTACACGCATGTCGTAACTGGTACAGTAGTATGAGCAGCGCTGGTTGTGCTTCGTACTTTTACTGCAGCATCGCAAACGTAAATTAACCTTTCAGAACCGAGTAAAAATATTCAAAAATGGCTGTTAAATTTCTGTCACTTATGGAATTTTCAGCTTAATGAATTTAGTGTGGAACACACCTTGGCGATCAGAGTAACACAGCATTTGGGATTTCGCAGGTTTAAGGCAGAGTATGACTCTGGTGTGTGGCCTGTCGTTTGCTAATAAATTACATGTTGCAGGCTGCTGACTGGTGCAACTGAGACTGTGTGTGAATGTGATTATGCTGTAAAAATGTCTTGCTCTACTTTGATGCTTCCCGCTGTACAACGTATACTTCAACTAAAAATGTAGGCCTAGCAGGACAAGCGAACAGGACAACATGACGAGTGTTTCAGTGATGTGCTTTTTGAAGGTTTAGTTATCCATATATACCAGCTAGGCCACCTCGCCATTCTGCTGCACGAAGTATACGTCCATGGCAGTGACGCTGTCCTGGTTTGTGCATGTTTCCTTTTGCCACATTTTCTGGACATGGCTTCATACGTGTATATATTGTCACTTCAATCCACCAAGCGGTTAGGATAGACACAGAAAAATATTTTGCAAGTTCAGATGGGACCTGTAGCTGGGCTAAAATGTCCTCAAAATCCCCATTCACGAAATGTAGTTCTTATATTTAGTGGTACCTCACATTAGCTGTCATAGTTAGTGTTAAGGTTGCCTTAGTAGTGCCAATGCTGACAATAAAGTATATCCACTCCACTCTCTTCCTGTCCCTTAACGTTACACCCATCTTCTATCCTTCTATTGTCTGCTAAGTCTTCCTTAATTTAAGTTAGACCCTTTTAGTTAGCCTGGAAGTTTGTGCCTCGTAGGTGAGTACCGGTAGGATGCAGCTGTCATGCACCGTATTTTTCAGGGACAATGTATGCGGCCATTCTGTATTATACCAGTCTTAAAAATCTGTATTAACAACACAGATTTTCCTGTACCCATGCCTAGATTGATGAACTGGCTTGCAAGGGAGGTGCTACTGCAACAGCCTGCACAAGGCGCCTGCTCAAGCTACTGTTGACGCTCAACTTAACGCAGGACTTCTCCGGGTTCGGGAAACAGGGAACACGTTTTTTTCCACCTGCGAGTGGCATCCTGCATTGTGTGTAACAAGATATCTTCGAGTTGTTACAGACATCAAATTCTTTCACCAGACAATGTATAGGGCCCAGATTTTTATTGTCAGTCACATCCTGCGCAAATATCAGCTTTGTCAACAACCTGCGGCTTCTTAGTTTTTATTGCTAGAAGCGGTATTAAATTTCTTTCAGCCTTTGCACAATGAAATTTTTACTCACTTTCCAACCAATCCGGTCTGCAACCATTTTGGCAGTTTCTGGCACCACAACAAAGAACGCAAACTGTTCAAGAATCCCTACCATAACTGATGATGGAGGCATGCACCATTGAACCATTATTGAACCATTTCCGTGCTTCCATGCGTTTTTATTTTGTGTGATTGTTCTTTGAGCGTATCACTTGGTGTGAATCACGTAGTCAAGTAAATCTATCTTCTTGTAACTAATATTCAATCATTTCCGTGTTCCCCGTTTTTTCGTTTGTTCCAAAATCATATCACTTTGTGTGAAATATTGAAATATTGTAACCTTTTGTTGTCCTAACCTAGAATTCAATAAGTTGTTTCTAAAGTTTTTTGTTGTTTTATTGTTGTCCTGCCATTTCACTAAGTGTGAATCATTTCATCACGTATATTTCTACTGCTCTTGTAACCGCCGTAGTCATTTCTTCATACACACCTTTTCTATAGATCATAACCATTTCCCTAGATGTTGGTTTGTTTAAAGTAGCTTAAATTTGTATGGCACTCACAACCACCACTCAACACCACTTCTGTGTTTCCTAGGTGCTTTTGTTTTATTGTTCCAGAAACTTTTCACTACATGTGAACTATTTAGTTCCGTAAATTTTGCTGTTTTTATAACCACCATTCAATTATTTTGTTTTCACACTTGCGTTGTTTTTCACCCAATTATTTTAATGTGCGATATTTCAATTTGGATAACTATCTTGTGCTTGTACCCTGGGTTTACATGTTTGCTTTTCTTCCTATTTTTTGTCAACCTTTCTGCTGTGTGACTTATTTATAGTTATTATTATCTGTACTATTCTTGTATTTGTACAATGTGTACCCTGTGGGCCAGGGCAGATAGGAATGAAAATTAAAGTGGTTGTGTTGCGAAAGCATATTACATAATTTGGAAGTCAATATAAACTGTTTTACCTGAACTCTTTTGTGTTTTATGTGTACTTTGAAAGCATTCTTACTACCCAGCTGCAGGTACTTATAGATAGGATGGGAGAATGCCATTTTAATTTGTTTAATTTTTGACTTGTTTCTGTGATAGTTTATTTGCAGAAGGCCTGTACAGCCGTGCTGTGTGGTACAATTCGATGACGCTACTGTGGTTGCCTTAGTGTCCAGGTTGCTTGTGCTTATCAGGACTGGTTTGCTGTTACTTACTGCCTCTTGTTTTCGATGCGACTGTGCTTCGTGTGCTTCTGTGAGAGTGTGGTCAGCTTGGCACTTCACATATGAGACTTCTTGCAGTATGCAGCACTTCAAAAGTGGAAACACATTAATCTAGAAACCAGGTGACAAGTAACAGCAAACAGTGCTGAATAGCTAGTAAGACATGTATTTGAATTATAAATGCCCAACACACGTAGGCAACCTTGGAAAGGGGGCTGGCCAAACTTCCAAATGTATAAAGAATGTAAATTTCAGGCATACAGGTTCACCTCAACAATATCATACTAACGTACACAAGTCATGAATATAAAAAACTAATGCTTGTGCCAAAGACAGAAAACCAATGTAGAACAGACATCTATATACGTCTTGCATGCGTACCACGACAATATCCATAAGACGTACCACTAAGGTAACGTCCCGTAAACAGCGTATAAAAGTACTATGAGACGTCTATTGGACGTGATCCTTCGTGTGATTTAGACGGGTTTTTTGCAGTTGTAGGAACGTTGAATATATGTAACTCTGACCCCAACGGTACGTCTCCTGGACATCTGCAATGTCGATTGCTGACGTCTCCGGGATATCTGCACGACGTAACGTGGTTTGCTGGGTTTTCTTCTTTGGCGCTTTGTAAAATAATTACCGATTTGTCAACCGGATAAACGATGAAAAGTGGGCTAATTTGAGCCAGTCTACGCAGTGCAAGCAAAAACGGGAGCTTGACAAATTCACTTCAGTGTCCCTTTAATGCTGAGAGTTACTTGAAGGCGGTTGCAAAATTGTGTCCAGTTTTATTTGTGTAAGGTGCGAGCATAGTTAAAGGTGCGTAAGGTGCGAGCAATAGCTAAATAAAATTTTAGCGACTTTAAAGGCATGTTCCATGAATAATGGTTACGGTTCATTTATTTAAGGCTTTCACCGCACGTGAACTTGCGAATTCAATTCCTAACGCGCGAAGTACAATCAACATCTCATGCTTAGCTAGATTTTAAAAAAGCGACAATCAAGTTTAAACAAGTTTCTGGGACGTCGCAGTGGGCACAGATTTCCTGCTACGGCAACACGGTTGACCATTCTCGCTCCTTTTAAAATTTAACAGGTGCCTAGAACAGCGAGGTGTGTTTTGATTCTTGCGCAATGTTGCTTACCAACCACAAAGATGGCAAATGAAGTTGCCCGTTGCAGATGTTGTAAAACATTCCCCTTCATTCCTCATTACCAAATTGCACAACGGGTTCCCGGTAACTGCTTTGTGTTGGAAAATGAACATCGCTTTTTTGGCACGGAAAACAATTTATGTGCTTTTCATTTTTTTTCTTGAGGAGGGGTAGGGGGGGGGGGTTAGGCAAACGTTGCAAAGGCAGCGAGAAGAGGAGCCATGTAATTGAGAAAAACAAAACGTTGGCGCTCAGTACTACTTTCAATCGGGATCCGCTAGGCGTCGTGTTCCATAGCGGTGAAGAAGCAGTACTTCAACAAGTAAGCGCTAATAATTTGAGGACTGATTAACCCCCCTTTTGGCCGGACATTGTCCCGGAATTGTGGCTTGTCTTTTTACAAATGGTATTTAAAACCACCACTGTGGGAAGAAAAAAAAACACCCAGCGACTCGTGGCACGCACCATCCACACATTTGGGCAAATATGCGTTAAATTACGCGATTTTTACTTATTAAAACTTAGGCCCACCTTAACGGGTTAAGGCCTCACAATGTTAGGCATTTGGTTATGCTGAATGAAACACAGTTTTGGAGGAGGTGATTCATGTTGTGAATCGAAAATGGGATATATAAAATGGCACACAAAATGCCACAGAACTGGCGCAGACTCACAACTGCTTAATATTACCGAGAAATCCTCTTGAAATACTCTTGCACATCCACAGCCACGTATCAATTACCAACACAGTATAAGCAACGACTGTCCAAAAAAGGTATTTATGTTCGAAAAGGTACAGGAAGAGTTCGTCACACAGGCGCTTGAATGTGTAAAATACGTCCCCGTTAATGAATTGAAGATATCGCACGGGTCGTGTGCAGTGTAATTGTTTGCGTTTGTTCGTTCTTTCTAAAAGGACACTTCGCAATTGTACAAGGGTGTGGAAAATGTACGGGTATGTGCTGGTGTTCTCTCTTCTTACCCGTTTTGTGAAGAAAACTTTTATCGTTTAAATAACCACTGAACCACCTTCAAAAACCACCATTGAAGCTCCCAAAACGGCAGACTGCACTAATCGATAAGGAAAGTGCAATGTGTGGTAATAATGTTTATAACGTGTTTCGCGCTATAGCGGTGACAGCGGCAACGATGTTTTTTGGAACTAAACTAGCGCATTATCCCGCAACGTCAATCCATCCGCAAACATAATTTCATCCGCGAACAAAACATTTTGCTTCCTAAAACGTCCACTACGCCATGCGCCCACGCACGTAAAGTGGCTCGCTTACCACTCTCTCAATAGATCAAAACTTGATTACGCCTCCTCCATATGGAACCCGCCACAAACATATATCATAAATGATCTTGAATCTTTCGAAAATCACGCCGCCCGATTTGTTCTTTCCTTGTACTCGTACAGCATTAGCATGTCATCCTTGAAAGCACAATACGGTTTATCACCACTCTCTGTACGCCGCCGTATCCCCACCCTTTCCCTCTTTCAGAATATTTTTCATTCTTCACTAAATGTAGCCCCTTACATCCTCCCCCTGACATACATTTCCCACTTCACCGACCATCCACTTCAAGTGTCCCGTTATCGTACCAGAAGTGACACCTTTTCCGCTTCTTTTTTCTCCGTGCAGCCAAAGATGGGAACGACCTTCCCTGCTGCATTGTTTCAACCACCTGCCCATGAAACGTCGTAGCACACTTCAGTAGTCACTGTGTTTAAAAAACTATTGTGTTCAAATGTGTTTTTTTCTGCATTTTTCTGCATACCCACCCCTTATGTAATACCCCCCAGTGGGGTCCTTAAGGAAATAAAGATGAAACGAAACACCTCTGATTATTGCTTTTCTAGATAAAATCCGCGAGTAGAGGTAACTATGCCACTGCTTATTGCCAAACAAGCGCACATACAGTCAAACCCGTTTATAGCGAACTGCAATATGCACCGCGATTTTTTCGATATATCTAATAGTTCGATATAGCCGAACCCGCCTATAACGAGCTCATTGTTACGAGTTCGCATTGCGCGGTAGCCCCCCCTCCTCAACTCAACCATTCCCGCACGCAGAAACGAACACAGTAAAGTAGCCATTAACCATACCCAAAATAACCCGTTTCTTGCAATTAATACAGCTTCTTTCCGCCTTAACTGCCTACTTTGCAAAAAAAGCGGTGATTTTTGCTTTCATTTTCTTTTTGGCGGCTGCAACTAGCATAGCATTCTCTACACGAAACATTGTTTGGAGCAGTACGAGTCTGCGTTCTCCAAAATCACGGAAGCATTGGCGGAGCACATCGACTGCCGAAGGCGCTTCACTATAAGCATCGGACGGCTTTCACTCGCGACATCATCGGCAACGTTGGGGAGCTCTTCCCACAGTTCACCGATGCTGCTGTCTTGGTCCGGACTCGCTGGCTGGGCGGGTTCCGTCGTAAGTCCCACGCGTCGGAAATAGTTACAGAAAGTGTCGGCCGTCACGTCGCTCCGTGCAAGGCGCAATGTCCCAGTCGCGGCTCTTGCTCCGTGGTCGCGGCCAATCCACATCTCAATCGCCGCTCCGAGACCATGCATTTCGGCGGCCATTCTAGGCGCGTGGAGTTCGATATATCGGATGTGAACTTCGTTATAAGGAATATTTTCCCATGTATTTCCGTAACTGAATTTTTTTTGTTCGATATATAGCATAGTTCGCTCTATCCGGGTTCGTTATAGCCGGGTTTGACTGTATTCGTTTTTTTTATTGTGTGCAGCACGCGGGAACGCCGCGTGCTACATATAATTCGGTAACCGTTTCCCCGATTCCTACAGGCTGATCGTATAGGGCTATGAGGCGGGCGTTTTAGCCCAAAAAGCTACCCCGTTTCTTGGCCAATCCCCCACGAGGGTATGTGCCACTAGAAAAGGAACAACAACAACAACAAGGACCAGACTCCGCGAGAGCGCCATCCACAATTGAGCGGTTCGTCCAGCAGGCGCCAGTGGCCGACTGTGCTCGATCTCGACATTGTTTTGATCGCTTGCTTTTTATTGGCTACAGCGAAAATCAAGCAGCCATATATCTATATCTATATAGAGAAGCGCCCGGATGACTGACTGATTCAGCGATTTATCGAAGCCCAGACAAAAACGCTAGGCTTAAGAGTTGCAATTTCGGGAGTACATTCGTGTCATGATGCAGGGGCTCAGTAAAGCGGGAATTCCGAATATTGTACACCTAAGCAAAGGAAAACGGAAAATTATCTTTTAAATCAATTCGACATTATCTCGCTCACCGATTTCCGTATCCATGTGTGTTTTGTTGATATGTGTACTCTTACGAATATATAACAAGTAATAACATGGGTTTCCCTAACCATCCCTAATGGGCCTATTCTGCATTTCGGAACAAAATGGGCGTCCCGAAAGAGTCCCCAATAAGTGTTTCACGGGTCGCTTAATTCGATTAGTTTTTGCTAATTAATGTTACTGATATCAATACACCAAACCAATTTTAAGGATTTCGCCCTCCGACGCCCGTAAGAAAGAGGGTGAAGAGAATTTTTTTAATGACACCCCCGACAGGCTGAAATGGATTGACAGGTGATACCAGCGCCTAGCCAAACTGCTGGATTAATTGCTTCCTATTTCATGGGGACAGCCTGATTATAGCGCAGAAGCTGAAAATTGCTGAAATTTACAATAAATTACACTCGGGAGAGGGAAGATCGCTGAAATAGGTTTTCATATATTGATTGTTTTCTCGCGGGCCAGTTTAACTGGTTTTTCTTGACATAGGTAACTTATACAGGTATCCAAAGACTGCTTTAGAAGATTTTTTAAATAACACCCACCTAATGGGACAAACCAAATTTTGAGGTAATTACGTCTTCTGACAAATTACTCAATAACTGAACAGCCTGTTGTTATAACCAATGTGTTTTTGCTTGCGAGTGCTGCCCATGCTGTTCTCCAAAAACTGATTTCAAGAATGTGTCCTAACACTGGTATAAAGACGCGAAGAGGATTTTTAAGCTTACACCTCTCTGTATGTGGAATGGAATTAATTGTCCCGCGTTCGCTTAGCTCCTGCCACCTGGTGGGACTCCCTGCAACCACGCGATTCCCCGCCCAGCCAAACGCCCAGCCAACGCCCAGCCAAAAATGGTATACTTAGAGACTTGCGATTTCGGGAGTACATGTGTATCATGACGTAGGGGCTCCCTAAGGCGGGATTCCCCGAAATTATGTCTAAGCACGAAAAATGGGAAATTGTGTTTTAATTAAATGCGTCCTTATCTCGCTCACTTTTTAACATATCCAAATGCTTTTCGTTCGTATATGTACAGCTTTGAATATCTAAAAAAATATTTTTATGATTTTACCGAAACCGACACTATTAAGCCGATTCTGCACTTCAGAATGAAATGGCTGTTCCGAAAGGTTCTCCAATAAATGTTTCGCTAATCGATGTATTCAATTAGTTTTGCTAATAAAGGCGACTTATAGATATACAAAAAAAGTTTATGAATTTTGCCCTGCAACGCCGGTAAAAGGGCAAAAATAATATTTAATGACACGCCCGGCAGGCTCAAAAAGGCTTCACAGATGATACCAGCGCCTAGCTTAACTACGTATTCAAGCGGCTTGAAATTTCATGGGCACAGTCTGAATATTGTATAGAAACTGGAAATTTCTGAAAAAAAAACACACGGAAGAAAGACAAGATCGCTGAAACGTATTTTCATATATTTAGTTTTTTGTCGCAGGCCAGTTGAACTGGTTTTTGTTGATATAGGTAACTTATACAGGTATCCAAACACTGTTTCAGAAGATTTTTCATAACAGCCACCTAATAGGGACCGTCAGGATTTTGAGAAAATAACTTGTTTTGACAAACTACTGAAAACCTACACATCTCGTGGAGGCATCCAATTCGTTTTTTTTCTAATGCTACCCATGAAATTGTACAAAAACCTTCTTCAGGATTTTCTCCTAACACGCTTATAAAGACGCGAACGGGTTTTTTATTCTTACACCTCTATGGAATTGGAATTGGGTTCAATTTTCCCGCGTTCGCATAGCGCTCACCTCGTGTTGGGAGCCTGTGTAAGGACGCGCATTTTCGTACCAGACCGTGTTATTTATCATAAAGCTGTGACTGATGAGCACTTTTCATACACACTGAGATAAGACTATCCATGCGTAAATAGACGTTTCAGTGCACCATCTTGGTAAAAAAATGTTTCGGAAGAGTTCTAATAAAATACGAGTTCCAGCCTTTTCGTATTACCACACGCCTACATTAGGAGCCCGTGTAATCACAGCACGCGGGAGTTCCTATTGGGTACGACGTCACGTTTAACTGCCCAAGTATGAAGAGAAATAACTGAACTGATGTTATGCCCATTAGCTTCGTTAGTATAGTGGTCCACCCGGGCCTCGCCGGGTACTACGGATCGTTTATCATAAATCTGTCACTGATTAGTACCCTTCATGCCTACTGCCAAGACTTCCCATGGATAAGTAGTCATTTGAGCGCACCCCCTTGGTACAATCTGTATTGGGAGAGTTCTACTGAAACACGAGTTGCAGCCTTTTCCCATTACCACATGCCTCAGGTAGCAGCCCATGTAATGGTAGCACGTGGCCTTATTGCGCACGACTTTACAGTGAACTAACTATGATGAGAAATAACTGAACTGGTGTCATGCCGATGAGGGCCATAGTATACTGTCCCACTCGGACATCGCCGAGTACTATTGGTACTTTATTATGAATATGTTTGTATTCAGTAGGCCTTCTGACCACTGAGTGCTAGGACACGCACGGCTTTACTCACCATACATCTGTACGTTCTGCAGCCCAGCAAGACATACAGGTTCATAATTTAGTTAACACCTATAAAGTCTGTACTAGAGCAAATGGTTAGATTTTATCCTTTCATGGCGACACGATTACTCTCTAGTGGTGATTTCCGGCTTGTGTAACGCCAGCTGCTTTTGCGGTAGTGACGCTACTAGTTTAGTAAAGGAATTGAAGGCGTATTGACGTTGGGCGAAGACGAAGTATCTTAATTGGACGAATGATTTAACGCACAAACCGACAGTAAAAAAATCTCACCAGTGGAGTTGCCATGAAAAGTACAACATAGAAAATTCGCTCTCACGTGCAGGTGGCGACATAGTCGATAAGCTATATAGCGTTGTGCTGGCCATTGACCATGTCGTGGGCGACCAATATATAGGCCTCTTTGCCAGTCTGCTCGCTGATTGCGTAGAGTTGCACCGTGGCCGAAGCTGCAAAGACGTCGTTGACAGCCTTCTAGGCTAAGAGAAAAATGTAATTCTTCCAGAGTTCCACTCAACTATCGCGCAATACTGAGATCTCCCCGATTACCATGCTTCTTCTTGCCTACAGACTGCCGCACATCTTCAGTAACATTGTGTATTGGAGTTCGGACATTCTTAAAGGCCAGGAAAGAGGAGCGTTTTGGATTTACGCTGTTCCGAGCGTTTACGTCCACTCGACAGCCTACCGAGAACCGACACCTCCGTATACGACTGGCCCAGTCTCGTTTGGCGTTCTCCCCTATTCTTCTTTTTGCTTCTTTTATTTCTTCTGGTTTTTCCAGCCGATCCGAGATCAATCCAGCCGCATTTCATCTCAATTCTTTTTACGGTGCCCCCAAAAGCGCCTCCTCATTCGTAATATCCGTTTAAAGAGTCAGCGCTTTGAAGACACAGGTTTACATACTTCTATGGAAAGTGTAAACTTACAGCAGGGACAAGTTCGAAAATATAAGTGCAGAGGGCGGTACTAACCAACTCATGTTTTGGTTGTCTGGAACCTTGTGTCGTCATTTTTTCGCTTTTATCGTCAGCATGAGCTTGTCTGCTAGTATCATGTTTATCATTGCCTTACCAACAACCTTGCATGTAGAGGGAGCAACAAAAAATTGGCTCCAATCCACGTTGTGAAAGTGGTTGGAAAGCAAAGCCATAAACGACACCGACAACAGTTGCCCGTGCGACGTCACTTGAATTCACACAAGTGAAGCCGGAGATACTGCCAGCCGTTACCTGCGATTCACGGGAGCGTCGTCCCGAATGCAGCAGGTCGGCCACGGAATGCCTAGGGGCGCGGGTGCCGCCGCTCTATCCCGGCCGTTCATCGAAAGGAAGAAAACGCAAGGGAGCGTCTTTCGAAGGGTGAGTAGGAAGGCGGCACGGGCAGCTACTGCATCTCTCTCACTGCTCCTCCTCACTCTTGTTTCACGTGTCGCCTCCAAAAAGCGCCCTCCCCCTTCCCAGCTGCTGAATCCGAAACCAGTATTTGTATTCCCCGTCTCCGCGTGTGGGCGTGGATTCGGGGAATACAGCCTTAATGCCAGACAGCCCAGTGTTTCAAATTTGAAGCACGGTGTTTGAGAAGCCTGAAAATGATGACCAATTTCATAAATCTGATACCAAATCCCAAAGTGTCACTTTTGATACCCTGACGGAGTTTTTTGTTGTGGCGCCACGAGGGGTTTGCTGGCAGCTAGGGAAATATGGCCGAACCCGGGAGCATGCGCCGTAGCAACATTTTAGTCGGTAAACAGTGAGCCTTTCCCTTTTTTGTTCTACGCTTTCCCACATTCCTTTTTTTTAAACGATGAGTGACCAAAAAAATCTCTTTGGTGTCGTGTATGAGGTCCGCCCATGTTTACTGTTCTTTACAGTTTTCCTGTATCACGTTTGATACAGGGGGCCTTGAATGATAGCACAATTTTTGTATGACTCTTTTTACAATTATAAATTCAGCTTTCAACCACAAACATTTCCTCCAGCGCTTCGTAATGCGTACTAAAAACACCGGGACACTCGTTTGAGCCTCGAGCTAGGGAGCGTCGTGCTTCAAAACACAAGAGACTTTTACAGTGAAGCTGTATACCGCTACCCCCAACGGTTTCATCGCTATTGTTAGAAACGCCAAGGCGCCAAGAATACACTGCATGCTTCGCCCCTCCCAAGGTTTCACATCAGTGGAGATGGCCCGGGATTCTATTTTGCTGTTTTCCTTAACTTAGCGAAGTGTGTGTAAATTGGGACTGTTATTGGGATATTTTCGTGAAAAAAATGTGAGACTGTTCCGCACACCTTGTTTTTGCAAGAAGGGCGTATGGTTTGGTTGCCCCTATTTTTTGTTTTTTTTTTCTTACTTGTGCCGTTCCATATTTCCATGTACGCTGCCAATCTCTTAAATGCGAAGTATTGTATATAATTTTCTGAGGGGCGGGAGCTATCAAGATATTAGTGCAGCTGTTTTTGCTTGCCTTCCCCGTCTTGGCGGATTAAAAACAAAGGAAATGTAATTAACTGTATTGCATTTTCCCACCTCAGTTAGTTTTTATGAATAGACAGCAGAACCGGTGAAATTCCTGTCTCACTCGTGGAAGGTTTCAACGTGGATGTGTCTCCCCTGGTGCCACCTGATTGCTGTCCTCCTTTGTCGAGCTGTTCTGGTTAGTGGGTTGCACACGCAGTAAGATGTCGTCTACGGGGGAGAAAAACCAGATAGCCTCGTGTTTCTCCCCTGAAAAAAAAAACTATAGTTTTTTCAAGGTTCATTCAGTTATTACCTAAGGAAGTACACTCCCTCGGAAATTATATACGAGTTTTGTGCACTCATCGGACAGCACCCGGCTTCGCTGGTAATTTGTTTTTGCAGAGTGGACGAGCGGTGCATTTTTAATAAACTTCGGTTACCTAGAGTTCGCACTTTTTATTGGGATCCTGAAAATGTCCTTTTATAGGAATCATTTTCAGTGTTTATAGCAGGGTGATCGACGTTCGTTATTGCGCTATCGCTTGTGCAGTATGGACACAGAAGAAGGTAACATTTGTTGTCACGTTAGGGACGTGTAAAAAATTTTCAGGAACATCGACGCCTCAAAGAGTGCTCGTACTAACAGCAAACTTACTTTACAGTTCTTAACGGGACCGGGACATTGCAGCAAGAATTATAAGTGATTTACAGAAAAAAATTGACATCCGTATCAGCCATGCCGCATCTCCTATACTCGGTGACAACTTAAAGGGGCCCTGAAAGGCATTTTGAGCACACTAAATGAACTAGCGCAATCGCTAGATTGGGTCGCCAACGTCACCTGTGCCAAGTATTACTCTTTTACGCGCAGCGGAAAGCTCACACTTTTGTTGCAAAGTTTGTCGCTTTTTTTTCACCCTTTCCTTCGTGTTTTTGGACGCCGCCATCTTCACATGTCTACATCATCGATTCCCAGATGTTCGTCATGAGCTAGACATCCTGCTATTGGACGGCTTTTTCACGCACTTCCGGCAAAGAGATGAGTCGTCTGCTCAGCGTCGGCTCGCCGGCTGATCTGCCAGCGGAGTGCCGGAGTGCTTTGACATTTTACGACAAACGAAACAAGTGTAAACAAACGCTTAACCGTTTGTATTGAATGCAACACAGCCATAACACGACGTGGATTTTATCTTACGTGAGCACGTACCATAAAGAAAGTCCCGTGGCACTTCTTTGGTGCAATCGCAGAGAACGCCCTGAGCCGAATGCCCGGGTTTGACGCGTACATTTTATTCAACTTCAAAACAATCCAGAGATGCGTTTCGAACGAACGCAGCGTCACAACATGCGTTGCAAGTCTGAACCGCGATTGACAGACGATGAGTTGCCTCCTCCTGCCCGTCGTAAATACGGCACTCACCTCACACCCGGTTTGCGGGGACGAGCAGCAAGTCACAACTCTGGCGCGCAAGCGAGAAGGCTTTTAGCCAGGCACACTGCACATACCAAATGCGAGGTTGAGTGGTACGTCGTTCGAGAAAGATAATCCAGACCATGGGAAGCACTATCCACCCGCAGAAGTACAATGTCGCATTTCATCGCGAAACGAACGCGTCCACAACACACAGGAGGCGATGCACACACACACACACAGCTTCGGTCGCTGCATTGGCTTAGCTGCAAGCTTCGTTCGGACAATCAGCGATGCTACGACGATACAGAGTTGCGTGAGGACGACGTGCTAACCACTTCACGTATTTAAAAACACAGGGGCAAAGAACTAGGTTCATCCATTATAGCGCCTGCCTTTCCTCCATTATAGTGCCTGAAATATACTGGCTAGTGTGCCGAGGGCGGGCTCCAGGCGGGCGCCGGGAGCGATGTACGCGGCCGTCTGCCGCTTGGGGCGCTGCCGTGCGGGAGTGTGTAACAGGGACCTTAGGAGTGTGCGCGTTCATCCGGCCCAAGCAGATCGCGCGGTTACCTCCGAGCTGCGTAGCAGACGGCAGCGGCAGAACTTTCCATTCCCGCTTGCGGCGAAAGCGAGCGAAAGCGACGGGAATTCTGTCGCGCAACCAAAATTTGTCCCGACCATTCGACAAAAACGATCGTCGCGCGACAAAGCGACGGAATTCCTGCCGCTCTCACTCGCTTTCGTCGCAAGTGCGAACGGGCCTTTATGCGCAATCTCCGCCCCACATAAAACAAGCTCTTGCTTGTCGCCTGAGCATACGGTTGATATCTGACTACGTTACACAGTGCTTGCCAGTGTATTTAAACGATGTCACTAGGTTTGAAACGTACGCGCTCGGCGTGCAGCTTTGTAAAGGCAAGCGGTTTCACATACGCACGCTATTTTGCTGCTAATAGAGTTTTAGTACAGCGTTTGTGGCCTTTGCATACGCTAAACGCTAAATTTTTGCGTCCCGCTACGTGACACCGCGATGGGAGTTTTAGTAGAGCGTCTCATCAGTTTTACGTAGCGACACACTAATGCATACGGCGCCATCTGTCAAATGTTTTCCGAAATGTCTCGCCGGCTGATCTGCTAGCGGAGTGCCGGAGTGTTTGGACATTTTACGACTATCCAAACAAGTGCAAACAAACGCTTTCCCGTCAGTGTTGAATGCAACACATGGGTGCAGCTTGTCAGAACACGGGTTCTCGCTGATCGAGTGCAGCGTTGGTTTGCTCTTCGCCTTCACGTTCATCGCCGCTGATAAAGCGATCCGATCCGGCGCGTTTTGTGCACGGGTTCTGTGTCGGTTGAAAATGTCTTTTTTCACATGCCGCCGGTAGTAGGAATTACAACCACCGCAAAATAACACCCGGCACCAGCGGGGCCACATCTGAGACCGCGCTTTTTGGATAAACAGTGCGCGGTGCACCAAAGGGAACGAGCGCACGATTCTCCCCACGCGGCTGCGAGTTCGCCGCCGATACCAACTGCAGCCCTGCAGCTACGTACACCGCGAAAGGGCAAGGCCAGGCCGCACACATGCGGCCAGGTCATTCGTCGCTTTTCCAGCCTGTGTCCACGGTGTCTACAGAGATGAAAAAGCCGAAGGAGCTGGCCCGTAGCAGACGGCAGTCTGTGGGAGCGCAATAGCGGAAGTACGTCACCGCTGAGGAGCGGAGCATCATGGGAGGGGAGGCAAACAGCGAAGAAACAGTTGAAAGGAGGAGGAAATACGGCGCGACGATAATTCGCGGTTTTTGATTTACGATTTCTCAGCTAATACTCATCGCTTTAACAAAATTCTTGCAGGAGGAGATTGCTAATACATTGCTTTATTTGGTTACATGTACATCCATGCATCGGCGGAAGGCATTTCAGGACCCCTTTAATTCAGTGGGGTTCGGATTACCGTGGAGGTGCTTTCAAACAAGTTAGTCAAGCCTTGCGAAGGCACCGCGCAATGAACACGAAGTTAAAAAAACAGGCTCAAAACAACCGTCGTTAATGCAGACGACAATGCTGTACTGCAGAAGCCACCGCGGCAGAGCAGGCAATTCCGCGAAGGGAACATTGGATAAATTCGCCGCGCCATCTCCCTCCTCCCGCCACCGCCTCCGACGCGTTGGGAGTTTGTTGTCCCGCACGCCAGGAAAGAATGGTGGGCTGATAGAGCTAGAAACGTTTGCTTTAAAAAGAAGCCACAATCTTCCGGTACCACTCCTTTTGTTGACCTATTTTTAACCGAGAAGACTAGTTGCGACGACCGGCCAGCGCCCAGCCAAATCACTCTGTCGAAGGGTCGGCGAACCGAGCACTGAGGCGAAGCCTGAAACGAGAACGCCTCCCACAAGCGTGATATGAAATCGGCAAAACAGTTGCGGAGAAGAATACATCAATTTCAAATTAATTTTTACACTATCTTAAGTGGCGTAAACGCTTACAAAGTGGTCAAAACCCAGCCTAGGGACTCCAAGTTTCAATTTCCACAAGTATTTGCAATTTTTAAAAATCACTCCAGTGTATTATTACAAGTGGCGCAATAATAGGACTGGCACCACGTCCAAACTTCCTCTCTACGATGCGGTTTTGGATGACGTGGGTTGATTGGAGCCGATCTAGTTTATTGGTGAAGCAGCAGACCTCGCATAGTTTGATTGCAGCCATAGAGTTTCATACTAATATACACTAGAGGGAAATGTGGCGCCACCGTCTAGGGGAGCCGCGCTTCGGCGAGCGTGCCGTCATGTTCCGGGCAGGCACGTTCCACTTGTCCTTGGCATGGCTCACGAACAGGCTGAAAAGTTGGCTTTGGCTGCAAAAATGCAACAATATTACTGCAGAAAATTAATCGAATTTGTTCTGTTATCAAAAAATAAAAGCTCCATAAAGATTGATTTGCCAGGGATTATTTAGAAGCTTCGTGAAAGATGAACAGAAAAACAATGTTACCCCTTTTGGCTTCAAGACGAAAAAGAAGCCATGTGGCTAACCAAGCCAAGGAGGCGAGGAACGTCGCTAGCTGCAATGGCGCCACCCACGGCGGCACGCAAATGCAGCGCCAGATTTCCCTCTAGTATATATTAGTATGAAACTCTATGATTGCAGCAGTTTAATCGCCGGTGGTTCTAGTTCACACCTTGAGCAGTCCTGTTGTGCTCCGATGCGCTCCACGTTAGAACGCACAGGCATATGTTTTTTTTTCCTTCGGCTGGGACTCACTGTAGAGGGCGAAAGAAACCCCCAAAATAAATCGCGATTTTTTATGAAAACCATTGCCCAAACAGCATTGGCCGATTGAAAATAATCGGAAACCCCATGGGTACCCATTGGCTTCCGAGCTATCAGCCACTCATCGGCAACTCGGCTGCAAGTTTGATTGAGCGCCAGGCAAACGGCGACTGGAAGTAACATCACACGGAAAGCTAATCGGAGGCCGAGCTTTAGCAGACTGATAAAACCACATTTTGGCCACGCGCTTGCCCTGCGCCTGGCGTGTGCCAGGTTAGACCGGTTAGACCGGTCTAACCGGTCTAAAACGACGGTTAGACCGGTGAGCAGGGCACAGCTCAGCAAAAAGTAGTTACCTAAAGAGCCACAGCGCCGTGCCACGAAATAATGCGTACTCAAACTAAAGTACAGCGTGTTGAAAATAGCGTGCGAGATATTGTTACACGTTCTCTAGGAATGGGGTATTTGTGTGTCCCAACGCAACGGTGTCTGTCGCACTATTTGAGCATTGTGCGTTGTGTTTTCCGAACAAGCGGCCGTGCTCCCACTCCAGGTTCACGACGTTCAGCATGCGTTGAAGCAATACTCGTGTGCAGTATAAGAGTTACGAATGTATTACGCTGGCTGGCTTAATTAAAAGAAGCTATAAATAAAGCTTTCGTTTCATTATTTCCTTAGACAATGTAAAGATATTGTCGAGCGACACAGTAATTACACTGCCGCTGGGATTCTCCATCGGTTCCGCTCGTATTTGGCGCGTCCGACGAGGAAGATGTGAGCGACGGCGACAGCAACACCAAAACCAGTTTAATACCCAATCACTTAGGCTTGAAGCGTCGCTGCAATTGTCGCTTTATTTGGTTACCCCTTTAAAATATAATGGAATTAAAGGTCATCAGGCTTTGCATCTACCTCCAAGTTGGCATAGATGATTTGCAATAAAAACGTGGATGTTCTTGCGTTCCGAACCCAATGCATAGTGCGTTGCCTTGAAGTGCGTTGCCTTGTAGTCTGATCCCGCGTTGTTAGGAAAAAAATTACTTTAATAAAACGTTGACGGCACGACATTTCAGTCGGGAATAATAGTTTATGTAACTACAGAAGCCAGAACAGAATTTTATGGAACCGGTAGCGTTTCTTTCTCTATTGAACTTTTTTTCATATTACCTTGCGTGACTGAAATATAAGTGAAGCGCATTTTCGGCTAAATTCCGGTTTGTTTGCTCAAGAACGAGCCAACTAACTGCTGCCGTAGGGAGCAGTATTTAAAAATAAATAATGCAATACATTTCATGTTTCATAGCCAGTGTTAACAAGCTAAAAGATTAGGCGGAATATTTTCACACGTCCATGCGTTAGGAATGGTGCTAGGGGCTATATTTACCAAGCAGCCTGCATTTACAATTGTACTGGACCGTTTTTTTACTTATTACAGGCTCTACAACGTAAAGGTGCTTCCCGTGGACAAGTGGAGGATGCAGCAGAGAGAACAAGCATTCCAAGCTGTACTATTGTACAACAGTGCTGTTGAACTACATACTGTGTTCTTGGTAGGTCGGCGATTCACCGTGGAGGACGGTCTTGTTTTCATTTACCTGAATGCTTCTGTTTCGTAGGCATCTCAAGCAGTTAAAGGAGATCGGTTCGCGCATCATGATCAGCGCTTTTTTTCTTGACTATTGTGTTTGTATTTCGAACAAGCTTATTTCGTATTCTTGCAACTGTTAGGCCAGGTTTCTCGTAAATTTGATGCGCCTAATAAAGAACTAAGTGAAGAGACCGGATGTGTTGTGTTGCTCAATTGTTTTTGGCAAGCCACGTAATTGCTTCGCAAAGTTCATGCAGTTTATTGTGCCTCGCGGTCCAATTTCTGTTTTATAAATGCCATTGTGCAGGAAATTATTTAACAAGTGCGCTATAAATAAACATTGATTGCGCGCTCGTTAAATAATTTCCTTTATAATGGCATGTATAAAGCAGAAATCGGGCAGCAAGGCAACACATATAATAGGCATTGGCCATAACGACTCGCCACAAAGCTAAAAAAGCGAATGAAAATAGCGTGGCGTCCACCCGTAGGTATTATCATAGCAGCATGCTTTGCTAAGCATTGTCCAGTATTGGCCTTCCAGAGATTGGGCAATTGTTCGCTTGTCACCTTTCCCAAGCACCAGCCAATAATGGCGGCCGAGGTGTCGCCAAGCACGGACACATTAGCCGCTGAAGATTTACCATGCTTGGGGTTGGCAATTTCTGCTGCTTGGGTGCTAGCTTATGTACACAAACCGTAAGCAATCGTCGACTATTATAAATTCAAAGAAAACGTACTCTCGTGCGCGATGCTGCTTCGCAGGAAGCGCATAGTAATAAGTACATGTAGAAGCGCGCAGCCGTTTTCGTTTGAGCATTGCTTTCATACGCGAACGTTGTTCTGATTATTTACTCCGAAGATGTTGCTTTTTAGTCGCAGAATACACTGACAAAAAATCTCTGCGTTTAACGCCGGGTTTACTTCTTCACTGAAGAAGCTTTATATCTTCACTAGTCTTTCTTTTTCAGATGAGCTCGCGTTACTTGTGGTTAAGCAGCATTCTTCTCCACTGAGGAAAAATAAGATCACTCTAGAAGACACGCGAAAGCCTTGTTATCCCTCCTGTTGATATACTTTTAAAGTTTCTATTGAACTTAGTCGCCACGCCCACACTCATTTCACCAGCCATGTGAAAGATATCTGCTTGAATGTCGCTGTCTAAGTTAAATAGACTTCTTTAGGGACGCAGTGTCACGTAACCCGTTCGGAAAATACATTTTGCTGCGCTGTTTCCTGTTTACGTCCGACCGATGAGATCAAACGCGACAGGCACGCTTGGTGGGCCACTTAGGGCCGCTTGGTTTTAGCGCTTGGCTTAGCTTGGCCTACGATGCACTTTCTGTGTGACGCTGCTTCCTGTATTGAGTATCGATACGCTGCTTCGAGTATTGCTCCTCGAGTATTGGTGTCGAGTGAGGCTGCTTCGAGTATCGCTTGTATCGAGTCACCCTCTTGAGCTTACTTTGCGTGTTATTCGTGCTTAACTTGTAATCGCAGGCTTCGGAAAAAACTTAGGGCAATGAATCACGGCAGTCCAAACTATTACCTTGAGCAAACCAACCTTGCATGTACCTCTCCACTATATCTTACATATTGACTCCAACACGCATCTCATAAACCACCGCTCAACTTTTGATATTTTCTTTAAGCATTTTTGTTACAATAAGATCTAAACCTTACGCTAAAGCCTCAGACTAGAGATGCGTCGCTCAGGAGTGATCCGGTTCTTTTGAGCCGCTCTTTTTGAAGAACGAGTGAGCCGTGGCTCAGTAAAAGTGAGCGGCGGTTCTTTTGGAGAGAGGGAGACCCTGCTCGCCCCCTCAGTGATCAGTGTCGAACGGGGCGAGCCACAGCACTGCAAACCATGGAGAAAGAGCCAACGGAGCCTAAAACCCGGGTCAACGCTCTCTCGCGCCAGCTATTGCCGGCGCGAGAAAGCAACTCCTCTGCCGGGCCAGCTGGGGCTAATTTTCCAAATTTCTCCAGCGCCCCCTGTCGTGGGAGCAGACAATTCGAGCCAGGAGAACCGGATGCAGTTTTGACCCGTTCATCGGCTCTTCCGGTGAGCGGAATCCGCTCAGTTACTGAGCGAAAGAACCGAAGACCCGGGTCAAATGAGCCGTCTCTCTGCGCCATCTATTATCGGCGCGGGAAAGCAACTGTACTGCCAGGCCAGCTGGGGCTAATTTTTCAAATTCCTCCAGCGCGCCCCCTGTCGTGGGAGCAGACAATTCGAGCCAGGAGAACCGGATGCAGTTTTGACCCGTTCATCGGCTCTTCCGGTGAGCGGATCCGCTCAGTTACTGAGCGAAAGAACCGAAGACCCGGGTCAAATGAGCCGTCGCTCTGCGCCATCTGTTATCGGCGCGGGAAAGCAACTGTACTGCCGGGCCGGCTGGAGCTAATTTTTCAAACTCCTCCAGCGCGCCTCCTGTCGTGGGAGCAGACAATTCGAGCCAGGAGAACCGGATGCAGTTTTGACCCGTTCATCGGCTCTTCCGGCTCTTTCCGCTCAGTTACTGAACCGAAGAACCGAAGAACGGCTCCCGCTCTTTTCGAGAGCCGCTCTTCGCGAAGCGGATCTTCTGAGGTGCCATTTGGGAACCGCGATGGCGGCGGCGGTGAATGACAGATCGGGAGGCCGCAATGGCAGCAGTGAACGAACTGCGTCTGTATTTTCAAAGTAATAGGAAAATAAACTCCTGTGACCATATAATTCACTAGAATCACTACAGTTACATTTGTGCGTGTAGCTGTTGTCCGAGTCAGGAACGAGCCGCATCTTCTTAACCGCTCAGTTCCGCGGCGATTATCGGCTCCCGGCGGTTCTTTGGCAGAGCGGCTCTCCTAAGAACCGATGTTCAGCGGCTGCTCGCTCGATTAGAGAATCGTGCTGAGCATGGCTCTGAAGGAGTCGTGTCGGCACGTTCCGGTAGAGTTATTAGAGGCGTATCGGCCGACCCAGCTGGGTCTTGTGTGCAACTTTCGCGTCATCTATTATCGCTGCCAGAAAGCGGGCCCGTCGACCTCGCTTCGAATAAACTGAACAAAGTGTTGTTCACCACCACAATATTAAAATTAGTTTCTTGTATTATGTCCAGAATCATTTTTTCTGGCGTCACAGCTCACTAGTAGAGATCATATTTGTGAGGTTATAAAGTTGACAAAAAGTTGCATTTTCTTCTATATATATCGACCGAGAGTGATTCTGAAATACCACTGACACATAAAAACCTTTGTAATGATGGTGAGGCCAATTCTTTTCAGCACAAATACAGCGGATGTTGTTACAAAATAAATGACTAAATAACAATTGAGTAATAATTTAGATTATGGATGCTTAACACAGGTTACAAACCTAAATGAACCGCTGAAGCGTTCAAATGAACCGGTTCACTTCAGTGAACTGAGCCGTTCTGAGCCGCTCACTGAAGTGAGCCGTTTTGCCCATCTCTACCTCAGACAAAGATCATTATTGTACAATGCCAACACTGACATAGACAGCACAATCACGTTAACTACGTGCAGTAGGAGGAGTGCTAATGCATAATCCCACCACCAGATAAGGGTAATAAACAAAGGGTTTGGAAGCAGGCATTCAATCATTTAACGAGAATGCCAGTTGATACTCCATAAATCCACAATCCACAATAATACCAAATAAGGGCCAACGGGACCCACGCAGGAGTATTGAAAGAATGTATATAAATTGGTGCTCTCATGTGAACGCCTAATTAAAGTAAAAGTTCAAAATCTGAAAAACTTACTTTATTATTACACAAAAAAAATTTCATTGCTTTTTTTCTCTCTTAGAAGTAATTTAGAACTCAAGTTTCCATTGCTTTTTAATAAAGGCGTAAATGCAACTGCGACAGTTACGAAAACGTTTTTTTGTTAAAGTTATTTTTTTGTTCTTTAAAAGTTCTTCCTGTGCGTAGTTTTTCTCTGTACATGTTTAGGGCGGCGTAACACGCCGCTTCTTTGATAGCCATAATGCCGCAAGGGCAATGGTGGCCCCAGAGTTAGGGGGTGGGATATTTTACTTACGAGAAATGGTACTGGATTTTCTCACTACCGCTGCGCCCATCACTTCCATCTGCCCAAAACAATTCCCTCGCACTTCCCCGCGGGGGAGAGTGTGTAAGTGCGAATGCACGGTTGTTGATTGCGCGATTACGGTGGATATCGTCATCTTGGAGTGGAGAGGAGGCGCTCAACACCCGCAGTCACTGAGCGGTGAGAGGAGGAGGAGAGTAGCGCCCGCCGTTACGGCGAGGGCTACACGACCGCCCTCACGCGTCGGAATGTGGAGCGCCCGCTACGCGAGCGAGAGCTCTCCCGCCCGAAGTGGAGAGGAGGCGCCCAACACCCGCAGTCACTGAGCGGAGAGACGAGGAAGCGCGCGCCCATCTCCCCCGTTGCTAGGGAAGACGAGGAGGAAGACGATGAGCGCGCGCACCCGCAGCTGTTGCTATGCGGACGACGGCGGCGGACGATTCAGGCTCTCTTAGAAGTGCATTCGCACTTAAAATCACACTCATTAGACCGTTGCCCCAACCTTCCCCTTCATCATCATCATGATCACCACCCCTATAATCATCTTCAGGATGAATTTCGGGCTTAGGCGATTCAAGACGTTTTCATTGCTGCTGGCTCCTTACGGTAGTGCTAGTATTCGCTAAATTATTTCCCTTCTCCTACCATTTGTTCAGTAAAAGTGCAAAAACCTCTGACCGATCAGCTCGCCGAGTTTGTTACATCAAGGTTAACCACCGCAACGTTTCGTTACCGCGAGGTCGCAGGCACATGGGTCTCAATGTTGGCGGCAATGGGGAATCGAAAAACTTCAGTGAATCCAGGAATTCATTGCCAAAGGTTCGTTTCATCCAGGTTTACCGGTAGAACAAGGTTTTATTTCATTTTCATTGTCCCTATAGCTAACAGAACACTACCAACGGGCCCATCTGAAGCGCTCTTGCGAGAAAATTCCTCGGGCACTCAAGTACCCTCACCGGATTTGAAGGAGAAATCCAGTGATTATCGGAGACATGTCCACTACTGCATTGTGTTCGCATCTGTCTATTCGGTTTCATTCATTCGTCTTCTGACGCGAATGAATCCAACGGACAGACTGGCCGCAATTCCGACATGAACCTCCTAACAGTGACAGCTCTCCTCCACATGCAACCGCTTCTACGCATGTGCAGCTTCAGGGCACAAGCATCAGGCTCATTCTCGTTCCATCTGCCCGGGTGCTGGGCTGAGCACTGTGGTTAGAGCACTGGGCTGCCGCTCTGGCGACCCGGGTTGAAATTCTCAAGAACACGGTCTATTTTCCCTTTACACTGATGACCATTCTCGCACCATTCGTGTTGTCACTGACGGCACCTCCGGTCCGTATTCATGCTCGATGGGGCATCTGAGGCTTTCGCCTCAGCAAACGACCACTTTGTAAGCTGTCTTGCAAGCTGTGTGGCATCCTCAATGCTGCAAGATGTTGCGGATGTTTCGCTACGGTGCAGTTTTACGACCGCATTGATTGCCGAGGTGCACTGACGGTGATTTGAACTGCAAACACAAACTCGCGTGTCTGGGAATGCATCGAGCCTGGCCAGTAGACAGCACCTGTTGAGCTTGAAAGAGCGCCGTTCCGTTTGACGATTCAAAAAGTACACCGCAGTGCTTTGGAATGAAGGTTTTATGCATGCACAATCAAGTTAAGAAGACCTGATGATCTGAATTTCGACTCTGCCATAGAAATCGGAGGGAGCCAGACTTGCACGGCAGTGCTTTGCACACAGAAGAGAATTTTTCATGCTGTGCGAGTGAGAGAGTGGGGAAAGTAAGAGTTTCTTGCAGGGCCCATGAAGACAATGTTGAAAGGAACTAGACCTTGGCGACTCATCGAGTTTCATGCCAGATACAAAAGACGCTTTCTCAACCAAACGAAAAATATATAATCATTCTAAGACTTTCACATTGTCTGCTACAGTTCCGTAACATGGGCAAGAAGGTTGTAATATGGGCCCGAACTGAAAACATTGGGGTCAGTGTGTTAATTAATTGCAAGTTAGCGTTCAGGTGGTACGATCGAGCAGAACCAGAGGCCCCTATACAATCGCCCACTCGTGTTTCTTGGCCGTGGCTCGGTCAACAGCCGCCAATTGCAGAAACTAGCTTCTTTGATGTCGTAGAGTACTCACCGAAAAGGAGCTACGGTGTCTCCCCACCACTTCATCTGTTTTCCTTAACATCTAGAATATCAGCCCAGAGTTCACGATAAACGTGGCATCATCGTTGTTGGGATGAAGAAGTCTCTTTAAATAATCAATCTAGTACGTTGTCTTTATGGCCCGTTGAAGGGATACGCAGGTAAAAAAATCGCAATTTTTTCGAAATACGTCGATTTTTTGTTTTCAGTTGGATTATCAGCTTTGACTATCCTTCTTTTATAAAAAAAGAAGAAAACTAACTACGAACGAGAGCTTACTGAAAAACATATCTGAGTGACTCGCAGTGAGCAAGGAAATCGCAAAATCAAGCCGAATTCTGGCCATGTCTGGGAGCTTTTGCCGCACGGTAGCATGGCAGGCCACCATTTCGGTCACTTGAGAGAGGTAGACAAAGCCTTCTCTCAATCAAACCATTCGCCGGCTTCGCATATCCGCGTAAAAAAACCTATTTTTCCCGGCTGTTTTCACAGCTCCAACTGAGTATTGAAATCACGTGACGCGAAATCGGTACCGCCTTTGGCTCTCGCCGCTTGTCAGTCGTCATCGCGTCCATCGTTCCGTTCGCTACACTTTGCGCTATCTTTTCTATTTCCTTTGGCGAGTTTTTAATCATGAACGAGGAGGAGAAGCGTGACTTTCGTTGCCGCAAGTACCGTACTTCAGGCCCGTACATGGGAAAGCGCAAGTAGCGCAGCAATGCGACAACCACGGCCAACGCCGGAACTTGTAATCGCAGGCTTCGGAAAAAACTTGGGGCAATGCATCACAGCAGTCCAAACTGTGTCTTGAGTGTGGACTTGAGCAAACCAATCTTGCATGTACCTCTCCACTATATCGTACAGATTGGCAACAACACGCATCTCATAAACCACCGCTCAACTTTTGATATTTTCTTTCAGCATTTTTTTACAATAAACTCTAAACCTTATACTAAAACCTCAAGACAAAGATCATTATTGTACAATGCTAACACTGACAATAAACAGTACAGTTACGTTAATTACGTGCAGTAGGACGAGTGCTATTGCGAAATTCCATAACCACATATAGGTAATAAACAGAGGGGTTGGACTCAGGCATTGAATTGTTTAACGAGAATGCGAATTGAACCTAAATTGAATTATACAGATGCCTAATGGTGCCTAGAACGACTAAAAAGCCTTTAAACCCATTTCATCTTTTTGCATGACCGTATTTCATTGTAGTTGGTGTAAGCAAATGTAGTGCTTACACCAAATGATAAATGATAATCAGCCAATTCCAGAATTTAACTTAAAATAAGAATTGCCCTGCATAAGGAATGTTGCTAAAATATACTCATATTGCTTTCATTTACACGCTTTTATAAAATAAAAAGCTCAAAAGCTGAAGAACTTACTTTATTATTGCACAAAATGTTTTTCTTTAATGCACTTCTTTATTAGAAGTTATTGCACAACACAGGTATGCATTGCGTTTTATAACAAAGGTTTAAATGCTCCAACAATGACTTGATAACAGACTCTGATCGGATAAAACACCTACGAGTATACCTTTCGGGGAACGCGAAGAAGTGGTATGAATTGCGGA
Organism: Haemaphysalis longicornis; assembly: GCF_048455015.1. Lineage (NCBI taxonomy): Eukaryota > Metazoa > Arthropoda > Arachnida > Ixodida > Ixodidae > Haemaphysalis > Haemaphysalis longicornis. The sequence continues at coordinate 48,146,816 of NW_027526445.1, forward strand.
TGGCAGGGAACGCTGACAAGCCCTGGGCCGACTGGCGAGCCAGCTTCATCTGCGCATTCGACTTGAACCCCGTTGAGCGTTGCGATCAGGCCATACTCTTCAATCACAAGGAGGGGACGTTGGTGGATTACTTCTACGAGAAGCGAAGACTCCTGCAGCTTGTCGATCCTAATCTCCCCGAGTCGTCCATTGTACCACTCATCATACATGGTATGACGAAAGCCGTTCAACGCCAGGTTCTTCCAAGGGCTCCTACCACAGCGGCAGGCCTCCTGCATGCGCTGAGGGACGTCTGCGTCGACCTTCTGCCACCAATAGGCCAGACGTGACAGTACCACACTGCTCGGATTGCCATACTATCGGTCGGCACACGTAGTGGTGCTCATCAGCCAAAAAAGGAATAAAAGAGGGTGATCGGTCCCACCCAAAAACCCCAAGCGAGACTGTGTACTTAATTAAATCTGAATCCAATTTGCTGTAGGCAACAATGTATGTCAGCGGGTGACTAGAAAACGTTTAAGGGGACACCGGAGCATCAGTGAGTATCATGAGTACAGGACTTGCCTCGCCAGATGACATATTTCCTGGTAGGGTGGTCCAGGTACATGACTACGATGGGACTGCTAGGGTGCTTCATAAATGGACGCGTGTCAAAGTCGAGTACCAGGGAAGTAAAATGCTCGTAGAAGCATTACTAATACATGACGCGAAATTTAATTTCATCATAGCCCGTCCTGACATGAAGAGATTGAGGCTCAACCTTTCTTGAAAGGATGAGGTGCTCGTTGACCATCCCACTGAGGCGATATGCACGCAGACATGCCGTCCATCAGGCTGGTCACGAATAGCGAGAACGTCTGTTCTCAATATCCCGAACTTTTGTGTGTAGGCACTTATCCACCAGCCGAAGCAGTCATGGAAGTGCCGTTTCAACTTCGCGATGTTACTGCTGTACGAAAAAAGCCATATGGCATGTCCTACAAAAAAAAGAAGTGGCTAAAAACTGAACTGCAATGTCTGCTGGAGTATCGTATCATCCGACCTTCCCTATCAACGTTAGCGTCACATATCACAACGGTTCTCAAGGACTATGGTACATATCGGCTGTGCATAGACTACAGGCTTGAGAATCCCGAGACTGACCTGTTGCGGTATGCAATGCCAAGAATAGACGACATCGACATCATCAATGAAACCGGCGGTTGCTCTTGGTTCGTTCAAGTCGATCTGTGCAAAGGGTATTGGCAAGTACCACTTCAGGAGAAATACAAGCACTACACTGCATTCGTGACTCCTTTTGGTACATATGAGTACAACAGACTTCCCTTCAGATGGAAGAATTCTGGAGCATGGTTCCTGAAAATGATGGACAGCAACCTACAAGAGTTCACTGGACAATTTTGTGGAGTGTACTTCGACAACATAATAATCTATCCCAGGAGCAGAGATGGGCACATATCACATCTCTCACAGGTGCTAGACGCCCTTAGTAAAGCTAAACTGAAGAATTATTTCAGGAAGAGTGAGTTTTTTAAAAATTCTGTTGTCTTTCTGGGAAGAGTTTTTGATGGCAAGACGAAAAGCACGAAAGAGGAATCCGTCAAACGAATTTTACAGCTATGCAAACCCCATGACTTGCATTCTCTACGCGTCTTCCTAGGACTCACGGGCCACTTCAGGGCATTCATCAAGGATTACGCCACTAAGTCGAAATGCCTCACAGCATTGACGCAGAAAGATGTTCCCTTTAAATGGACCAAGGAATGCGAGAGCGCATATCAGGAGCTTACAAAGATAATATCGTCGGACCCAGTGTTGACGCTCCCAGATTTCACCAAACCGTTTGACCTTACCACAGATGCATCGCATTACGGAGCCGAGGCGATTTTGTACCAAAGAGATGACAAGGAATCACCAAAATGACAGCTCAGGGCCATTGGTTATTATTCTTACAGATTTACCAAGGCAGACAATAATTATTCTACGACCGAAAAGAGGCCCTGGCGGTTGTGATGGCGCAACGTTATTTCCGAACGTACATGGAGGGCCGACGCTTCAGATTATTCACAGACAATCAAGCCTTGACCTAGATACTGAATTTGTCCCATCCATAAGTGCGGCTGGCCAGGTGGGTCAGTGAACTGCAGCAGTTCGCATTTGACATTGCTCACACCCCAGGTGACAAGCTACCGGACGCCGATGCCATGTCACGACTCCACATTCCTGCCCCATGTGAACGCGCTTTTATGGGACGGCGCAGAGGCGATGTCGCTGAAAGATGGTCGTTTACAGATACCGAAGACTAGTGTACCAAACATCTTGGCTCTTTACCATGATTCACCTAACTCTGGCGGACATGCCAGATTTTGGCCACATACTGGAAAATCAAGCAAAGATTTCATTGGAACACCATTAAGCAAGACATCTCTGAATACGTAGGGACCTGTCACCAGTGTCAAATCTGCAAGGCCAAGTTCAAACCCAGAGTTAGTGCAATGATCATCGCAAAACATTCCAAAGAACCATTCACGACGATCGACCTTGATTTCGCGGAGGTCAGAAAAAAAAGGCGAGGGAAGAGGCAGCACGCAAGCGTTCCTCCTGGCAATTGATGAACGCACGCGAATGGTCGCGTGTAAAGCCGGAAAGGAAGATGCAAGAAGCGTCATCTCTCTCTTCAACCGGGATATCTTTAAGGACACCAAAACAATTGTGGCCGACAACGGACCAGCCTTTCGGAGCGAGCAGCTGAAGAATTGGGTTCTCCAGCGCAATGTGAAGCTGTGTTTCTGAGCGCCGTACCACCCTGAAGCCAACGCGTTAGCTGAGAGAGCTATACGTGACATCAAGCAGTTCATTTTCCTCTATCCAGATTTCAAAGGGGGCTGGATATGGGCTCTAGAAGCCGCTGTTGCGCACCACAACCACTCGCACACAGAAGCTTTAGGATGCAGTCCATACTTTGCATATCATGGGAATTCTGAGTGGCTGCATGTCGATCACCTCCTGGGGATTGCCGATTCAATAGTACTCCGTGAACAAGAAAGGTCCGAGAGGGAAAATGAAAGGTACCGGATAAGAAGCATTACGACCGTCTCCACACGGGCAAGGTTGCGAAAATTAACCTTGGGGATTATGTCCTTAACCGGAAAGGCTTGCAAGGTTCAAAGGCTCCTTTTTCAGGGCCCTACATGGTTGTGAAAACTGCTCTCAAACAAGGAATTTTGAAGTACATATGCTACAATGAACCTAATAACATCGTGGAAGCGGCGTCTATGTGCAACGTAGTGCCGTATCAACCCGGGAGGGTTGACAACAGAGGGTCGGCCTGTGTAACAGGAAGAGGAAGATGTCGAAGAGGAGCTGGGCAGCAGCCAGAGGAGGAGGAAGAACAGGTGAATGGACGAGAACCGGACTGTTTGTCTTACTCAGTGCACTCAGCCCAATAAAGGGGAACGTTACATATTTGTTTGGCCAATCTTTGCCAATCTCCCGAGATGGGTATGCTTGCTTTGACAAACGTGCGCCGGGCATGCTGGGCGGTTGTTGCGAAGCACGCACAAATGGGAGCGCTCGGCATTTTCTTGGTTTTGTTAACTGTTGGTGATCGCCGCGAGGCCTGTGCTGACATGAATTCGCTCGGCAATTTCGTTTTATTTTTAATTGCGGGTACGAAAAATGGCAATGGCTTCGTTGTAAAATAGTTTAGCTTGGAGTCATGTCGCGTGCGAAGCAGAGCTGTCCGCTTGTCTCGGTAGCTCATCCTTGTAACTTCTTATGTCTTATGGCAAACATTGCAACTGAAAATATTACTTATTGAATTGCTTTTTATTTTATTATGTGCACAATAATTGATTTATTATAAGCGAGGCTTTCATAAGTTGTGATATACTAAAGGCATACATATTGTTTTCAGTAATGGTATTCACCTAATGGGGGGAGGTTTGTATGAAACATAACTTTAGATACATATATTGTGCGCGTAAACATAAAATTTTTTATCGCTTCTAATAATGTATTTAATCCTGCCAAACACCCATATTTAGTGCATTTTCTTAACAATTTCTGTGTTTACCCAGACACACCCTAAGCTAAACACTAAAGTGCAACAGAAACACAGACTAAAGCTAAGGTACGCCGGAGCACTGACTTCTAACTGAACTTTTATTACAGAAACAAGCCAAATTTATAAACGCACATGCACACACCTACAATAAAGCATTTGACCCGATAAGTAATCTATATCCAATGTGCCGAAAACATGAGATGCAAAAGAAACCCCAAAGTAATTACCACCCCCTCGCACTAAGTGCGTGTCTGTACATTGAGAGGGCTAGCTATGTTGCTTCGTTTCGCACATGTACATAACCAACTTTCTTTGTGAACAGAGCTCTGGAAGGTGCGCTGACACATTTGCCGCCTAGCCTTGTGATTTCTGCAGCCTCCACAATTTCTCTTCTCATCTGGTCACAATGACGCTGAATGACTTACATTCGTCAAATTTCGGAGTCCACTTTCCGGTGGTGCCCTTGCAGTCTCAGCAGTGTATGCCTAAGTGCCCTCTCACACTTTTGTGGACGTTTTTAATGTGTTCTCTGAGCCTTGTGTTGAGCCTTGTCTTGAGAGAGAGAGAGAGAGAGAGAGAGAGAAACTTTATTGTAAACAGAAAACGGTCCGGTGGCGCCTAATGGCGACGCCCGGGCCGGCACTAAGAGCCACAGTTCGGGCGGCCGGCGCGCGGCCCCGAGGGACCCGCCGCGCCTGCCCGCTGCCGCTCCAGGGCCTCCCGAACGCACTGGACGACTAACTTCTGGGTGTTGTAGTCGGACGAGGTGATTGCTCTACAAACGAAGGCTGGTAGCTGCCGTCGACAAACCTTGCTTCTTGCTCGTTGGAGCACTTGGGGGGTTCCTTTTTCAGGAGATACGTCTTTGCAAAGGTCCGCTAGTTTGCAAGGGGCAGAAAAAACTACTTGCAAATCAGCGGCATTCCCCATTTTCTTTAGCCTGTGGGCTACACTATGCATAGGGAATCATGGCTACCATACTCTTTGTTTTTTCTCGAATGGTCGTGGCATCGCCATCGCTGCGGCGGCGGTTCTATTTGAACACCCTTAAAATTTGCTCCGCAACAGCCGTCACCATGTAAACTGGATAGCCAGAAGTGTGCAGGTGCACTCCTTGTAACGGGATGCTATCTTGCACCCTGTGGGGGCATGATCTTTTTAGGGCATTAGGGAGGCACATCTTTAGAATCACCCTTTTCACTAGCTTCGAGTGACTAGGTGAAAAGGGAAGCAGTGGCCTATTACTGTGTGGCTCGTACTGCCAGCAAACGTGGTTCTCTGAAAAGTGAAGCCTAACCCAAGCGGCACAAGCATGTACGGCTAAGCATGAGCTGTCCATCTCTGGCCGTGTAATTTCTGCTCGGCCGTTGTTCCATCAGAGTGTAAAACCCGTACTCAAAAGTGGGCCTTGGCCGTGTGCTGAAAGTTCTCTGGTGTAAGCTGAGCAGCTGCTCACCTTTGACCAAAGCATCGCCAAGGGGCCTACAACCGCTTTTCGGCCGCCAGACCTTGCCTTCGTCTTGCCGTCCTTTTATTGGCCGGCGGCTGTTCAACGTTTAACGACCCAAGGCCGTTCAACTTTTACAGACGATGGCTATTCATCCTTGCTTGGGGGCCAGGTGTTGAACGAGAGCCGCTCAGCCATGGTTGAACTTTAGCCATGCAACATCCTCGTCCGTCCGTTCCACTGCAGGAGCCATATTAATTGTGGTGCTGCAGCTTTCAACCAGCACTAGAATGGGTATAGTCGAGCTGTTTCTATAGCCAAGTTAAAAATTTATAACCTTGTAACAGCAATCATTCATGCTTTTAAGTAAACAATTATATTGGGCGACTGACAGACTGTTGATCACAAAATGTGGTGCAGATTTATTTTCTCAATTGCTGCTCCTACGGTGATCCCGCTTCCATTTGATGCAACCGCTACCGTGGTTTTGAACAGAGTTCCAATGGAAAGCACAGCTGCCATGCTCAGGAGCACCTGCAGCACAAAACAAAAAGAAAAAAAGGACAAGTTCCAACTCTGCACAGCTCACACTGTCACCAAACTAAGAAAGGCAGTTAGAGGCACCTAGAGATATTTACACTGCTAATGTGCAATGTATCTTGCTTTAAAGGGGTCCCTAAAACACTCTTAGAGCAGTGGAAGTAAACCTGCACGAGGTTTAGATTACACTGCCAGGAATACCTGAGCCAAATATTACATGTGCACGTGAAGCGGTGGGCTCGCAAATCACTGTGAAAGACGCGGAAAAACCAACCGCACTCTCTTCAATTTTGCTCATTATGCACCCCTGGCATGGCTTAAACGATGTCAATACGGCCATGGCTGTCTTATTTGCTGTCGCTGGTCAACTTCGTGGCTGATTTCTTGCATTTCCTGTAATTAATCAATTTTAGTTAGATAAACCACCTACATCAATACTTAACTCCTAAATATGTGTCCCCCTGGGAGCATAACCTCACTGTTGAGGTGGTCTTCGCGTAAATCTAAGCGCCTATTTTAAAAAAAAAACATGTCCACTTAACTTTGAGCAACCTGTATAAACAGAGCTCGTGCGATAAAAACCTGCATACGGTACAAAACACCTGCATTCCTCACGATGTCATCAAGAGCACCGGCAATTATTTCACACTTCCTAGTGCCCTCCGCTGCGCCTACCACCGGTGCATCAGCAACGCTAGACATATCGAGCGTCGTCAGCATCAGTAAATTGAATTTAGCTTCCGCGAACCACACTGTGAGGCTGAAGCGGAAGTGGGAAATCGAGCCATAACACGTTTCTGCACCGAACCTTAGCCGCGCAAGAAAATGGCCAGCAAAAATGAACTTACCGAACTCTCTTTGTCCGGGCACTGGAAAACGCCGCCCTTCGTCGATCGTTTGTAGCAGCATTTCAGCTTATCCGTAGCCTCACGTGTTCCAAAGTGGCAAGCAAGATATTCATTAGAATAACACATGTCACAACACAAGACTGAAAATGTGCCTTTTCAAATGTACCACTAGCAAGCCATTATTTTGTCTTCACTATCCATTATCTTTAATTTAGCGTATTCGGTTAATATTTTTGTGTCCCCATTCGTTTGTCCATGAGTGCGCATGTACATACAGCACACTGTTCGGTGGCTGGGCGCGCGTCCGCGCATAACCTTCAGAATTCCGGTGATTGGGCTTGGACGGTGCTAGACCTGCGACAGACGTCAGCCGTTCAGCTTTCGAAGAGCAGGAGCGTGCAGATTAATAAGTGGATCGGATAACGTACGTTTCCAAAACAACTTTTTTAACAACGGCTGCCTACGAAACACGAGTACTCTAGAACTGTACAACAGCCATTCATCATGTGTTCCCCTGCAAGCGGATACAGAGCGGTCGCCTGGTGGCCGTGCACAAGCTGATCCTCTTTTGTAAACCCGCTTTCAAGCAACAAGCGAATACTCGGCGGCGGGAAACCTGCCGCCTGCCTTTTGACTGAACGTTGCTGGAGCAAGTGCCGTTCATCGCCGGTGGTTGATCCGCCAGGTAACTTCTGAGTAACTTTCGCCAAGGGGAAACCGTGTTGACGGTTAACGAGCAAAAGCTGACCAAACTAACAACATTGGCTGGCAAAAACGTGCGCAGAGGATGGTGGCCGTATTCAAACCGTTTATCTTATGTTCAGTGCTGGCCAGTTTGTTGCCGATGGCTTAGCATTCAGGAGAACAGCCGTAGGTTGGCCGGTCAAGAATCGGACTTGCTGTACTGCATGGAAAGGTCCAGGACCATCAGAGTGTTTTCCTCTGGGCTTTCGCCCATTAGCCTCAGTGGGTGAAAACACTTCTGGAACACACCGAACACCTCTGCTGCACTCTGGCTACCGGAGACGCTAACGCCATCTATGAACACCAAAAAATCGTCGACGTAACGGAGAACCTTACGTACACACATGCCCCCTGTGATGAACTCAGGGTTCGGTGGTGGGAACCACGAGACGTGCACACGAAGTCAATGATGACAGAGGCCACAACACGAAGGGGAAACGTAGGAGCGATGTATTATGCGGCAAAAACAGCTCACATGGAGTGAAATTGAAGTCCCCGAAGTCCGGTGTCGATCAGGAACCCAATCGCCCGGGCTCCAGTTGATTTGGCAGGAGGCTGGCTGGGTGATGGTGTTGAAGTTCTTGGAGATGGCGGTCGAATTGACGAACTCGAGGCGTTGAAGTTGATTAAGTGAAACGGAAGTTTATGTACAGCTATTTACAGTATGAAAACTGGGTACATGAGAAATAAAAAGAAAAACTTCAAGCTTCGGCTAGACGCTAGGTCCGAGTGCGCACAAATCACTCGAGCTCCTCAACTTCGTCTAACTCTCCTACTCTCGGAGCGTACACAAACCGCTCGAGAAACCACGGCCGAGACTCTGTCTCGCCGCAAGATCCGTCTAGTTGCCTGGTGCGGCGCTGCACCCTAAACCTCCGACGCGATCTTAACCTCGACTAGGGGGCTCACAAATCCCAACCTAGCGTTAACGGTCGAGACTCCTTGTCTCGCCGGGAACTGCCAGCTGAGCGCTCAGACAAGAACGATTTCCAACGGCCAAGTTGGGCCTTATATAACCTCGAGATCACACTCTCTCGGGAACGCCCCGGTAGCGTTTGTACACGCGTATGGGCGTGCCCAAATACACGTAGACAGCTGTCACTCAGCACGCCACGGAATATTCATTGAGGCGCCGCCACCTTCGGGTCAACGGCACGCACGTAGACGAGCAAGTTCGGGCGACCCCGCGGGGGGGGGGGGGGGGGGAAGCGGGAAAGACGGCGACCGTGCGTCATGCTGACCAGGACGCGACAGCAATAGAGACACGCCGGTAATCCCGCCACTTCCACGGGTCCGGCAGGCGTTCCTGGAATCCGGCGACGCCGTCTGCCCTCTCAATGGGGGATCATCCTTGTGGCATGCGGTGGGCCAGACAATCCGTCTCCCGCGCACGCCGCGACGAATTAGCGGTGGTTGCAGCGCAGTGTCGGCAGTGCTACGTCGCCACAGACACAGCGGCGCGTTCTCACGCGCAGCCCGGGCACTTGGCCGCTAATCTCACAAGTGGACCTTACAACTCTCCCCTTTAAGAGGGTTACTGGACCTCTTGGTTCAGTCAATCCGAAAAGAATTTAAAAGGGCCACTCGTTTCATTTCTCCTTCCGCAATAAAAGCGGCATAAACAAAACAAAAAAAAAACTCGTGGAAGGAGCTGGGTATAACCACAAATGAGCCCCCTCCCATTTCTGCAGCTGAACCGAACTCTCTCTCGCCTAAACTACAAACACAACCTATTCCCTAGCCGTTCCACAGGGACGGAATACTCTAGCAAACCGGAAACACACCAAAAATGCTAAAAACACTAAGTGCGGGTAAAAGAAATTGGGTCGTGTCTCCGGAGCGCGTAAACGCCACGAACAACGAGACAACTCAACCTAAAACACTGATGCGCGCTATAACTGCAAACACGCACAATTACTCCGGCACTCGACAACAAGAACAAAAGGAATAAGGACTGGCAAAGAACACGGGAAATTTCGCAGTCAACAAAAATAAAACGTTAAGAAAGTTTGCATTGCCACTATGCGCACGCGCGCAACTGTCCTCCTTGACGGCGTAGCCTGATAACGTCCCTTCAAGAATGTTCGGCTGTGCTTTCGCTCACTTGCGGTGCACAGAAAGTTCAGTTCGGTGCGCGGATCGATCAATTCGGTGCACGGATCGAGCACTCAAGGCCTCTCGTCGCGCACAACCGCGGCACACACACACACACACACCACCAACGAAAAAGGACGGGTGAACGGGAACGTTCACGTCCGTCGTGGCGGTGTTAAGGCTCGGAGGCAATTCAATACTAGCCTCCCCAAGCAACAATCTGAAAGCAGGGGAATGCATTCGCGTACTTCCCGCCCCCTCTGCAGATGATCCAGACCGCGTAGTGTTGCAATGTCAACGCAAGTCTCGACAATTTAGCCCCATGAGGCGAACACAACTTCGGGGAAGACGGAGTGGTATCGCAAAATACGACTTCGCTTCCTGTACCATAGGCCAAGTGGCCATGCCTCTCCAATGCCCCAACGTAAGGCAATGCTGCGCGCTGGCCGCGTGAGCGCAGAGCTGATGCTGGAGCGTAATGGCGGCCCGCGAACGCGACGACCTTCTCGGGATCATTCTTTCCCTTACGCACAGACTGCCCCACAACAACAACCTCACAAGCACCTGTCCCTACCAAAAACCGCTCGTGCACTCTGGGTGCATTCTGAGCAGCGGCCTGACAAAGACAGTTTTTCGGTTGTCCCAGCTCGCACTCATCCTGACACAACTGACTAGGGCCTGTGACACACTGCCAGGTCGCAGAACTTAGTGCGTCAACCCATCCAGCGCGGCTCCCGACTAAATCTCGGTAATGGCCGCAACCAACACTAAAGCTACGAAACTCAGACACCGGTTTCGCGAGATCGCCGATTGCGTCTCGTTCCCCGCCTTCAACTGTAGCTGCCTCCTCACAAGGTTTTTCCCTCTCCTTCGCAACCTCCTCGGAAGCTCTCATTCTTGCTTTCGCAGTCTCCCCGCATGCGTTTTGGTGTTCTCCATCAACCTCCTCGGTTACACTCTCACTATCAAGACTACCAAACTCATGCGACATCTCCATATCGTTAACTCCGTCTCTTTTTCGCTCCGTCTCGTCACATGCTTTCTCGTCTTCTATCTCCTTTCTCTTCTGGGCGGGCTCCTGAACGCCCGACACGGAGTTCGCTTTCTCGTGCAACTTTCGAGCGTAACTGGGAGCGCGGCGGGCCCTAAGACTTTCCTGCGCGACTCCAGTCTCCTCCGGTCCACCGATTAGAATTTGGGTACTGGCCGTGCCAGCAAGTTCCGCATGCATTAGCGCAGTGTCCGGCGCAAAAGCAGCTGGCGGCTCTACACTCGCAACAACGGGGCTACCCCTTGACTCTTCTCCTATACCGGACGCGCTCGCTTGAACACTCCGCGTGCTCGCCTCCTTTTCCATGCAGCTGTTCACGGCGAAGCCGCTCGCTTCCTGTGCGCAGCCACGGCCGCTTATCTCGTCCTCGCGCGGCTTCAAATTGAAAAACGGGCTGCCCCCATTCAACTTTGCTGTCAGCGCGTAACTGGGCCTGTTCGAAGGGTTCTGTCTCATGCGCTGCAGCTCCATTCCCGAACTTTGCCTGCGAGGCTGCTCGTCATGTTCGAGCATCACTTCATTACACCACTCTACGGTATCACTGGCCGCGCCTACCTCGTCGCTCCTCATCCCAATGTGCATCTCCGCGCGTTCGACATCGGCGGAAATGCTAGCCTCGTTTAGGGAGTCACGGCTGCTTGCTTTGTCATCGCAATGTACAACCTCCAAACACTGGCCCGAACCATTCAACTTCGCTGTTGCTATACAACTAGCTGGGTCTGTGCCCCATTGTTTCTGCTCGCGGGTGTCCGAGCGCAAGGGCGTCTGCCTTCTCCGCTCCAGCTCCAACTCATACCTTCGCAACCGCTCTTCAGATTCGAGCTTCAGCTTTTGAATGCGCTCTTTAAATTCTTGCGCCCTTTCCTCTTTTCGCTCCGTCGCTTCGCGCTCTGCTTTCTCCCTTCGCTCTTGAAACTCCAACTCCATTCGCCTAATAATCATTATTTCGGACTCCGCTTGGACCACCCCTCCTGCTGCCATGTTCGCCAGCATGCTCCGCGTGACTACCATGCAACCCCGGACTCAGCCTACACCGCCACAACGAAGCGCAAGAAATCCCACTCACCCGCACTTTCGGTGGTCGGCTGCCGCGTCGCTGGGTCCGTGCGCTGGCTTGGCTCTGCCGCTCCACTCCGCGCGGAGCTCGGCTGCTGCCGATGAAGGCGGGCTTGCGTCCGCTTGCTGCCCCTGGTTGTGGCCTGGTGATTTCTTCTGCCAAATCCTGTCGACTGCGCCAGTGAAATTGAAGTCCCCGAAGTCCGGTGTCGATCAGGAACCCAATCGCCCGGGCTCCAGTTGATTTGGCAGGAGGATGGCTGGGTGATGGTGTTGAAGTTCTTGGAGATGGCGGTCGAATTGACGAACTCGAGGCGTTGAAGTTGATTAAGTGAAACGGAAGTTTATGTACAGCTATTTACAGTATGAAAACTGGGTACATGAGAAATAAAAAGAAAAACTTCAAACTTCGGCTAGACGCTAGCTCCGAGTGCGCACAAATCACTCGAGCTCCTCAACTTCGTCTAACTCTCCTACTCTCGGGGCATACACAAACCGCTCGAGAAACCATGGCCGAGACTCTGTCTCGCCGCAAGATCCGTCTAGTTGCCTGGTGCGGCGCTGCACCCTAAACCTCCGACGCGATCTTAACCTCGACTAGGGGGCTCACAAATCCCAACCTAGCGTTAACCGTCGAGACTCCTTGTCTCGCCGGGAACTGCCAGCTCAGCGCTCAGACAAGAACGATTTCCAACGGCCAAGTTGGGCCTTATATAACCTCGAGATCACACTCTCTCGGGAACGCCCCGGTAGCGTTTGTACACGCGTATGGGCGTGCCCAAATACACGTAGACAGCTGTCACTCAGCACGCCACGGAATATTCATTAAGGCGCCGCCACCTTCGGGTCAACGGCACGCACGTAGACGAGCAAGTTCGGGCGACCCCGCGGGGGGGGGGGGGAAGCGGGAAAGACGGCGACCGTGCGTCATGCTGACCAGGACGCGACAGCAATAGAGACACGCCGGTAATCCCGCCACCTCCACGGGTCCGGCAGGCGTTCCTGGAATCCGGCGCCGCCGTCTGCCCTCTCAATGGGGGATCATCCTTGTGGCATGCGGTGGGCCAGACAATCCGTCTCCCGCGCGCGCCGCGACGAATTAGCGGTGGTTGCAGCGCAGTGTCGGCAGTGCTACGTCGCCACAGACGGAGCGGCGCGTTCTCACGCGCAGCCCGGGCACCTGGCCGCTAATCTCACAAGTGGACCTTACACATGGGTCATGGGCAAAACGGAAAGAAACCAAAACGTTACACACGCGGCAAACGCAAATGAAAAAGAAGAAAAATAACAAGCGGGATTCAGTCCTGCACCTTCTAACAGTCCCGCGCAAGTCCCAGTTCAGCGAGGGTAGCGAACGCCCAACATACGCGTGCAATCTGGACTGGGCTCACATGAATTGTCGCAGTCACACTAGCCGAGGGTCGCAGACGTGCTGGTCCCGTTTGGCTGGCCCCACGTCACTCGAACCTCACGTGGCCCGATCCGGTGGCGCAGCCCAGAAGGAACATGAGGCGGCCCGGCGCGGTAGCACGGACCTCTCGCCCGGAGGCCCAAGAGAGGCAGGCAGGGGTGGCGGCTCCGACGGGTGGTCCTCTCGAACCGATGGCGGCCCCGCCTGAGGGTTGATGACTAGACTCCCCGGCGCAAGGCACGGGCGCCGTCGGTGGGTGTAGGTCACGTTCGGTGCTGTCCAAGCTCACATCGAGCTTCTGCCGACCGATGGTGGTCCCCGTCGCGTTCCACCCACGCGCTCGCGCACCGGGGCATTATTGTCCTCCAATTGCAAGCATACCCCTTCGGGGATTGGCGGCTCCATTACACTACCCCCGGCTTTGGAAAGTGTTTTCGGGTTAAGCCACACACACTTTCAGAAGACACTAGCGGGCGAAAAGTAGGGCAAGGAAAGAAAACAAAACAATGTTTGCACAGTCAACAGATTTTGCCAACCGGCTGTAAGCATCTTCTGTAGACCACGACACCTCACTGCAGAGACGCCAAAATAAGGTTGAAGACTTTGACCTCCGAGCAGATGCTTATGTTGATCGTGGCCCTTATGTGCACTATGGGCTTGTCGTTCTGCTGGAAAACAGACTTTCCGCTACGCCCAGGCCAACGGTAGGCAGCTTTCTCAAAAGAGCGAGGCCCACTTCACTTTCTGGATTTCCTGCCTTCCACGGCTGACAGGTCCTAAGAAATCTTCGGACGTCGGCGTAGATGTTTGGCCAATAAAATTCCCGGAGAATTCTTTTAGTTGTTTTTAGGAAGCGATAATGACCTGCTACTCCTTCATGAGCCTTCTTCATTACCGCGTCTCTAATATAATGCGGAATTACAAGTTGCTGAATGAGGCGGCCCGATGGTAAGGCGTACCGACGGTACAGGAGCCCCTTTTGCCCAACAAACATGCAGGGGTTCTCTTTATCGGAAGAGGACTGTGAAGATGCCATCTTCGTGCAGTTTTCTAGCGTCTCGTCCAGCTGCTGCTGTCTGCGCATCTCTTTTGTTGTAACACCGGCGAACATGATGGGACTTGCTGGCCGGTTATGCTGCACATTGTTGTGTACGTGGCTGGGGTTCTCGTCGGCCGAAGGAAGATGTGCTTCACCACCGAGCACTGCTAGAGTCACTGGAAGCCTTGGTTGCTGTGGCTTCCATGCAGGGTTAGGACTGTTGGAGTCCCTACCACCTGGTACGTCTCCAAGTGTGAGGTCGTACAGGGGATAAGCGATATATTTGGCCAGGACTTTTCCAGTGAAGTAAGGTGTATCCATGTGGATGGAAGCCTCTTCAAGTCTCCTTGTGTTATTGTCCACAAAACGGACGCTTGATGCACGGCCTGTAAGGCAACTATCCGGGACGAGGTCTCGTCGCACGATGACAGCGTTGCTGCCGGTGTCTCTCAGAACAGAAACTTGTTGTCCGTAGATCTCACCGGTTACAACAGGCATTTGCCTTGCAGCACTTTTCGTTTGGAGCTGGTGTTGCTTTTTACGCTGCGAACGTGTTAAGGCCAATGTGCCTTTACTCCCGTGGTGCTTTTGCGGTATGTCGCGACGACACTTCTGAATAGCGCATGCCGACACCTGCTCTTTATCAGGAGGCTTAGAGCGACAGCTGTCTACGTGATGGCCTTGTTTTCCACAGCTTCCGCAGTGGATGTTGAGGCCTACTACTCTGCAGTTTTGCGTGCTGTGCCCCTCGCTTCTCCCCGCCGTTCCGGTGCTGACCTGCTGGCTCCGTGCCCTTCACGCCGCCCGCAACGCCTCGGCGAGACCGGCGTGCAGCCATGCAGACGTACGCTGCCCGATCAGTAAGACGGCAGCCCAAATCGCCCCTCAACACTTTATTCATGTTACGAAAATGCGACCGAACACAAATGCAACGTGCGGCCATAAGCACTGACGTACGACACGACATAGCAAAAGTTGATATCAAACACGATCCACGTAGTTGTACAGCTCTTTGCATGACACCATCGTTGTTGTTCAGATTCACTTCCCGGATTACGGACGCGTGTCTCACCTTTTACTAACACGAAGCCAAATCAGTTCTTGCTGTGATTCGTCACTGTGGATAGGGCATCCCCACTTCTGTGGTCTTCAGAACGCTGACAAAATATTTTTACTTTGCTACGTCGCGCGTTAGAGCCCCGCGGCTTCTCTTCTCTAGAGCACCGCTCTCGCTTCGGCAGCTGCGGCGACCGTTATCCCGTTTGCGCGCCTGAAGTCGCCCCGGGTAGAATAAAGGGAGAAACAGTGAGAGGAGGAGGAGTGTTTTGCTTTCCCCGCGCCGCTGCGACTTGGAATGGATAAATCAAAGGGGAACTAGCAAAAAATCACCTCGGACTACTGCTGCATTTGTTTTTCTAGACTACGGTGAACAGGAAAAAACAAGTATACAGGATTCTGAGTCCAGGCACATCTTGAGGCTCTAGTGGTTGCAGCTTAATACTTATTTTTGTCTTTTTATTTACTGCAGGTGAAACTTCCAGCACTTTCGAAACAACAGAGGCACATGTAGCAGATGTGACGAAGCGGTGGCTCATGTTTGCCAGCGATCAGCAGGGGGGCGGTAGTGAACGACGTCATGCTGTTCTTCAAAAGGCCATGCAGAGCTCTCAACAGTGTGCTTGATCTGGCATGTCTCTGTGCTGCACAATCAGAGTGCTCTGATTTGTGTGTAACATTTTGAAGTGATAGTTGTGTGTAGTATATTTAGATGTATCTAGCTGTGCAAGATTAGGCAAAACTAATGTACTTTCTGGTTGTGATAATATTCATGCATCATTCACACAATAAGCAAATAGAGTATTGTTTGTGAATTGTGTCATTGTATTTTTTAAATGTTGCTCTCAGCCATTTTTATTGTTTTTGTGTGCCACGCTGTATTTTGGGCATTGTGTGTTCTATTCAGATAACTATATGTGTGGGGATTGTGCGTTGCTCTGTATTGTTTACGCATTGTTTTTATTCTGCTCAACTGTGTGTGGTACACAGACATATTCTTCGTTCGTCTTAAATTTTAGTAACGAAACCTCCCATCTTGCCCATTGGCATTGAAGCATTTCCCGTTTTAAACTTCATTTTACTTACTGGTTTTTTTTTTCTTTCTTTCTATACTATTTGTAGTCGTACAAATATTGTGTTATATTTTCCAGTGAGCGTTTTTTTGCAGTAGGCACAGTACATTATCTTTTAAATTACATAGAAGTTCTGAATTTTTATTTGTGCGTTTTAACCATTCCAAACATGATTGTCGCTGCCGTGTATCAGCTGTGTTTAGCAGTGTCTGCCCTATAGCTATTCGGCCACTCAACTTTACCAGCAGAGAGTACAAATTCTTATTGAGTTTTTTTAACAGCCCTTATGAATCTTACCGCATCTTGTTTTGCTGCCAGAAGTCGCAAAAAAGTTACTTTGCTCTTTCAAGCAGCATTGTGCCTCACAAATTGTTTGGATTACTTTTTCGTACAGTTACAGAAACAATGTCTTTCTTCATGCATTTTGTACGCGTTTTTGTAGCATATTGTTGCTGGTGTTTTGTCTTCTATTAATGTGTAATAGTAACAGGCACAGCTACCTTTGGAGGTGTAAGTGCAATATGTGCGTGTATCACAGTAGCAAGACACCGGGCCAGAAAATGAACAATCTCACTCATCATAGTTCTCAATCCATTCAGGTTTAAAATACTTTCCTTGTTTGTTACTAGTCATCATTGTTACACCAGTGGTATTTGCAATAGAAGTTTTTTGATGAATGATTAAACGTGAATGTTGCTGATCCGCAGCAACACTGATATTGTGGGCAACTGTCGTTACTATTTTCCAAGTGTATACTACTGTAAAATGGTTTTGCAAGCACACATTCATTTTGCGGAAAGTTTTTTTTATTAATATCTGTGTAATAGAAAATTATTCCCATTTGTAAGAAATATAAGCCTCCCTTTTGTTCATTTGTAATGGTGCAAGGTTATGTTTGTTGATATTTTCCTTTTATATCGAAAGATATAAGTTACATTGCTGTAGTAAAAGTTGTGAAATCTGCCAAGTTACCTGCGGCGCAGATATTTTTCTGGTCTGCAATATGTAGGCGTATGCTGACATATTGTAAGGGCTTATTTCAGGGCTGCAAAAGTCTTGAAAAAACGAGCCTTAAGAAGTAATGGTAGGGAAGAACAAGAACGAACGCATATGAGCAATCACATCTGTGCCACTATGACACAGAAACGAATAGCTGCTACGCCATACTGTGGCGGTGAAAAAGTGAGTTTCATACAAGTTGGGTGATTAGGACAGCGCATGGTACATATTACGCATAAAATATTAACGCATACAGTGTGCTTCTGTGGGTTGCAAGTACAGAAGGAGACATTCTAAGTGAAACAAGTCACCTCCACTCCATGAACGACACTATTTGAACCAAAAAATTGCTCGTGTCAGGTGTTGTAGGGCGTTATAAAAAATTGCCCGTGTTCTTGTGCATGACACTTGGGAGTGAGCGGCCAAGTATGAGGGCTGTTGAAGGACACGCTTTCATCGTACGATCGCCGACCACGCATAGAGCACAAAATACGCAACAGTTGGGAAACGCCAGAATGGTATTTTCTAGTAAAAAGCACGTAGAACTTGCTTGACCACAAGTACGCTGTTGCCCATCGTCACAGACAGCGGACAACTGTTTGGGTGGCATGCTACAGGTGGGCACAGCATCGCAACGAAGCCCCCGCCGTTTGTAGCCCGATTTCTGCAACGCTTAGGGCACTCCATCAAAATCGTACTCCCGACATGCGCAGAGAAAACTAGGCATTACGGTTCGTTCGACAGCACCAGCGCGTCCATCCACATTTGCTATTGCTCTTGGCTGGATGGGAGGCGATGGAAGGAACGGCCTTGGCAGGTGTCGTCATTGCTACAGCCAGGGGCCGGGCATCTTCTTTATCCCATAACGGGAACAACACAGCTACTCTGCAACAGCCACACCAGATCAACATCGATGGCACAAGAAACACGTGCGCGTGCTTGTACTCGCGCGTCGTCTCCCCCACGGGTTGCTCCTGGCTGTTCCTCACTGTATCCTTCCGCCGAGAACGGAGGAGCAGCAAGCCCGCTCTGGCCCGGTGTGTAAGGGCTTTACACTCCGGTGTAAAACAATTATGTGCGACTGTGTAAACGCACATAAAGGCAAAAGATGGTTTTTGTAGCTATTTGATGTTTTTACGCTCGTAAAAAATTGCCTAAATGAAGGGCGCACTAGCACGTCAAAGATTAGTTCAAAAAATAGCCGTTGCGCTCCGATACCGCAGACCCTCCCAAAAAAGACAAAAAACAAGTTGGGTTCATTCAAAAGATTGCCTCGATAGAATCATACTGGCACCACTTTTAACACAAACTTCGCTCAAATAAGCTGTATAATAAGGGAAAAGGGGTAATGGCCATGCGACCCACTAACTCATTTCCAACCACAGAACCTAGGATGTCATACCAGCCTGTTTGCGATTTATAATGGCTAGCAAAAGCAAACGCAAATTAGGCTAAGCTTATAAGCCTGCAGAACGCGCTATGTGTGCTTAAATTTAGTGCACATTCCGTTTAAAGAAATAAGAATGATGGGACAAACAGTGGAAGTTACGAAAGCCCATGTAAACATAGATGTACTCATGCGTACCGCTGTTGGCAGTGCGCGCACCACGCTTGGTTTAGCTCCACAGCACTGTGGGGCTTTGGGGTTGTCTCAGACGACGCTGGCCGACTGACGCAAGCGACGGTGTCTTACGTGAACAAATTTGCCGAGCTAGCACTATGTATTACGAAACGGTTATTTTCTTCAAGAACAAAAACAATCCAGGTGTAAATAGTTCAAAAACAAACCAAAGGTAGAAAACGGCGTGCCAAGGTATGGCGGCGTCATCTATATTCAGTAACGTAATCAAATGAGCGAACACCGCCGCTCTAGCCCGGAGCCATGTGCAATCGGCTGCAGAGCGGTCGGTTTGTGCAATGTCATTGCAGACCCCGAAAACACAAGACATAGAGGGAAAATCAGAGTTTTAACTTAAATGCGTTAATTTTTCAGTGAATAAACCATGTTTGCATCCGGAAAAGCGCTGGGGGCACTGAAAACATGAAATCTTTTGAATAAAACTAACTTTTATTTTGTCTTCATGGCTCGTGTAGTAATTCTCATTTATGCCGATTTAAACTAGCTAGTTTAGCAAGTTTGAAAATTGCGAGAAAGCTGAGGGAACTTTTATAATCACTATTTATCAGACCCAGTAGCTACTTTCGACTTTTGTAATACCTCCGAAAACACAACCGCATTGGTGCTCACCAATTCACTCCGAATTGGTGTTCACCAAATCATCACTCCGTTTGCTAAAATGGAGTTCCAATCGTGTCAAGCAGTGCGCAAAAGGTAGCGTTTTTATACCGGCCAGATGTCTGTATGTGGTCTCTACTTTTGGTTTTCCGTCCTGCAAACGAATCCTTACAGTATGTTTGTCGTACGACAACTTAATTCAGTCGGGTTCGGATTACCCTTGAGATGCTTTCAAACAAGTTAGTCAAGCCGTGCGAAGGCACCGCGCAATGAACACGAAGCTAAAAAAACAGGCTCAAAACAACCGTCGTTAAAGTAGACGACAATGCTGTACTGCAGAAGCCGCCGCTGCCGAGCAGGCAATTCCGCGAAGGGAACATTGGATAAATTCGCCGCGCCATCTCCCTCCTCCTTGCCACCGCCTCCGACGCGTTGGGAGTTTGTTGTCCCGCCCGCCATTAAAGAATGGTTGGCTGATAGAGCTAGAAAAGTTTGCTTTAAAAAGAAGCCACAATCTTCCAGTACCACACCTTTTGTTGACCTACTTTTAACCGAGAAAACCACTTGCGACGGCCTGCACGCGCCCAGCCAAATCACTCTGTCGAAGGGTCGGCGAACCGAGCACTGAGGCGAAGCCTGACACGAGAACGCCTCCAACAAGCGTGATATGAAATCGTCAAAACAGCTGCAGAGAAGAATACAGCAATTTCAAATTAATTTTTACACTATCTTAAGTGGCGCAAACGCTTACAAAGTGGTCGAAACCCAGCCTAGGGACTCCAGGTTTCAATTTCCGCAAGTATTTGCAATTTTTAAAAATCACTCCAGTATATTATTACAAGTGGCGGAATAATATGACAGGCACCATGTCCAAACTTCCTCGCTACGATGCGGTTTTGGTTGACGTGGGTTGATTGGAGCCGATCTAGTTTATTGGTCAAGCAGCAGACCTCGCATACCCTTATGAAAATGAACTTTTCCTTTCTGTTTACTTTGTGTCTCCTGCATGTTGACTGTGTGGCCTTTCTTTTGACTTTTCCTTTGTGTTACCTCTAGGACATAAACAGGCTGTGTACTTTTTATAGACTGCCGGATAAACAGCCATGATGTTTTACCTTTATATGTACTATGGTAAAGACAAAGTTTAAATTTCTATACGAAGATTTTATTTCGGATGAGAGGTATAAAACTTTAAAAATGACTTGCTTTCTTCTCTTTCTGAGTTCCGCAATGCTATTGCCCATGTGTGTACTCAAGGCAAAATGAAGTCAAAAGACTTTGGCCTGTTTCCCCTGTGTTGCCTATAGGACAAAGGCTGTAAGATAGAACTTGAATCTGCTGTCTTAATTCTTCTGTGTGCCGTAATGCTGTTGCTTATGTATGTACTGAAGGCAAAATGAAGTCAAAAGACTGACTTATGTCTTTTGTGTTGCCTCTAGGACACTGGGAGGAAGGATAACTATTTGTTGCCTTACATTCTTTTTCTGAAGATTGTGCTTCCTCAAGTAAACATAAAGTCGAGCATGTAAGCCTTAATTATACTCGAAAGGTTAAGTTTTTTGGCTTGGCTAGAGATGGTAAGAAACAATGCCGATGGTTTGTGGAAATTCTGCAGCACTGTATACGTTATTTCGTGCTAGTGAGGTCTGATAAATTCGCAGAATTAATATTACCAACTGGTACGTTTGTATGAAACAGTGGCGTAAGAAGGATACATATTGAACGAGGCTGTTCGAAGTGCCTCGTCCCTCCCATTACGAAAAAAAAGTGGGAGGAAGAAGAATATACAGACCAGAAAAAGTAAAAAGAACACAAAAAGCCGAATAGAAAACGAAGCAATGAAAACAAAAACAACCTAAAAAGTGGCTTCCGATTGTCCTAGTCTGTGTTTTCCTTCAGGGTCGTTGTAAAATGGCTTATCCTTGCAACTAAATGCTGAGCGGTGTACTGTTTTTTGGGGCAGAGCTTGCGGTAGAAATATATTGCGACAGAAAAAAAAGGGACACAGCCAGACGAGAGCAACAAGAGCAACAACAATGTCAAAATATAACCTAAGGCAGAAAAACTTTAATCAAAGCACGGTTAAAAAAAAAAAAAAAAAAAAAAAAGGTCACTGAGCGGGTTTCGAACCTCCGCCCTTTGAATCAGTAGGCGAGTACTTAACCTCCAAGCCACCAAAACAGCACACGATCGGGTCGTAAACCTAGGTGTAAATACTTGAGCTCACATAGTCTTGCTAAGCCTCCATTTGAGTGAATTGTTTGCCTGCGTGGATTTGACGCACGGTGCTTTTGTGTGCGTGCGTGCGTGCGTGTGCGCACGCGCACGCGCGCGCGTGTGTGTGTGTGTGTGTGTGTGCGCGCGCGCGCGCGCTCGCGTCTGTGTGTGTGTGTGTGTATGTGTGCGTATGCGTGTGCGCGTGTGTTTGCGTATGTCTGCGGGGAATAATTTTTTTATCCGGCCGTTCTGTTTGTGAAAAGCCCACAAACAGTGAATGGTGAATGCTTGGACGCTGAACAAAACACAAAAGTCAATCTAGATGTAAATGACGATGATAATAACTTCGTTTGTTAATCCATTTTTATTCGCTTTTGAGTAGCAACAACTTACGACAACAAAAGACGTTGCTCGCATCAAGAAAATATACTGCCATTATATATATGTTTGCTATTATCAACTTTAACAAAATACTATAATGGCGTCTGCCTAGTTTGCTTCAGGGGTGATGATGAAGGAAGAAAGTAACTGCTAAAACTCTATGACTGCCAGATAGCCAACTGTAGTAATAAGTCTAGTCTAGGCTAGCATATATGCAGTCATTGTTATAGGTGCGCAAGAAAAGACGTGGTTGGTTCGTTGTGCGTGGTTTTGGTGGTTTGTTTTCGATTTGCTGGTGTTACGTGAATTACTACGGGCTCCTCCTGCCGTAATATTACGTGTTAGTGCTCTTGTGCCACCTGAAACATCGTGAGTGTTGGCAAAGCGTCTGTGTCGTCGCCGTACTGCGCTGCTGTAGCAAACGCACATCGAGGTCGCCATTTGACAAAATACCTGACAAGTTGTGCGTGCCTACGTGAATCAAGAGTCTCTACTGCAAGTTCCAGTCTGTCGACGCGACGTGTGAAAAATGCTGCGTGTTCTGCCGTAAGTAATTGTTTATCGTGGTGCATGTTAAAATTTTATTACGCGTTGCCGCAGTGCTGTTTTGTTAAACGTGTTGAGTATATTCCTTGGTGTTCGGCTCGCCGCGCTTCTTTTATTGTGAATTACCGGCTGCGTCGGCGCGGTCATAATGAGCTTCCAGGAGTGGCGGGCAGTATGCTGTGTGAGTGATCGACCCCCTTGCCATTGCCGGCAACGAAAACATTATGCTGACGGCCCAGCGGCCGCCGCTTGGCTTGGGTGGATTCGACGCTAAAGCTTGTTGCATGAAAAAAAAAAAAAAAAAAAAGAAAACTGCCCACTCCCCGAATTTTTTTTTTTTTAGGAGGCAGTTGACCCACAGTATATTTTTTTACAGGACGTAGGCAGCTTAGCATTGTTCTAACGGGTAGTTTTCGTTTACGGGTAAAGAAATGCAAGGAGGCTGCATTACATTTGTAGTTATAATACGTAAGAGTTGCATATACGTTGAATTTTCAACATTTAAGCATTGCTAGCAACTTTATAAGTAGTACCACATGCACAAGGTCTTTAGGCAGTGAACATTTGACCAGATAATTGTTTAGACGTCGCAGCTTGAAAACATGCTGTTCCAGCCTGCATTTCTGGTGCAGTCACAGGGCAGCTTTCACTGTTTTAATGCAAGAATTTTTTCCACCTTCCTAAGCTCGTCCAGCATCGTCATGATCAGACAGAAATTCTTGTGTGGTGTGACATTATTTGTAGCTGGCTTGCATAAATTGTGTTGACCGTAACATGTTGAGCATGGGTTGAACGTGTTGATTCTTACAAATATGCAATGTGATGGGGATACAATCACGGTGAGAAAAAGATTCAACAGGGCGTGGGCTTGCCACCGTGCTCCTTCACCATCCTGTTTTTTCGTTTCGTCAGCATTTCAACTTGCCTACCCCTTGGAGGTATTGGCACACTGAAACGTTCACCATGTGCCTCAGAGAGAATTTTTAATGGCGCCATGAAGACAAAATACAATTTTGTGTTATTCGAAAGATTTCGTGTGGTATGGTGCCCCCAGCACTTGTCCAAATGCAAACGATGCTTTATTCACTGAGAAATTCATTAATTTAAGCTAAAATTTTGGTTTTCCCGCTAAATCGTGCATTTTCAGGGTCTGCAATGACATCACAGGAACCGACCGCTCTGCAGCCGATTGGGAAACCTTATTTACCGTTAGTTAACCTAGATGGTGCCACCATACCGTGGCAAGCCGCTTTCTGCTTTTGTTTTGTTTTTACCGTATTTAAACGTGGCTTGTTTTTGTTCAGCGAGAAAATAATCGTTTCGTGAAACATAGTGCTCGCTCCACAAATATGGTCACGTAAGACACCGTTGCTTGTGTCAATCGGCCATTGTTGTCCGAGACAACCCCAAAGCCCCGCAGTCCTGTGCAGCTAAACCAAGCATAGTGCGCGCAGTACCAACAGCAGTACGCATCGGTACTTCTATGCTTACGTGTGCTTTCCTAACCTTTACTGTTGGTCCCACCATTCTTACTACTGTAAAAAGAATGTGCCCTAAATTTAAGCGCAAATAGTTCGTTCGGCAAGCTTATAGCCTCTGCCTAATTCGCGTTTGCTGTTGCCGCCCTCCGCTAACTGCAGAGCTGGCTGGTATGACATAGGTTCTGTTGCGGGAAATGAGCTAGTGGGTCGCATGGCCATTTCCTTTGTTCCTAATTTGTAGCTTATTTGAGTGGAGTTTATGTTAAAAATGGTGTCAGCGTGATTCTAGCAACGGAATCCTTTGAATGAACCAAACTTGTGTTTTCTCTTCATGGCTCCTTTAAAAGCCGTAACTACGTTTCGCACCCTCTGGACCAGAGAATATGCTTGCACAGTGGAAATCTGGGGCCACAGATTTCTACCACCTAGGGATATTTAATAGGCTTAGTTTAACATTAATTCAGTGTAAGGATGCTTCTGTTCCTTTAAAGTATGGCTGAAAGCCTTGTAAGGATTGTCATGTATGTACAGTGCTCACGGATTGAAATGCGACACTGCAAGCGCGTGGCCTGCGCTACATGCAGCGCCGCCAGTAGACGCCTGTGGAAGCTAGGTGTTGCATTGTGGTATACCACGAGGATGAGAGTGTTTTGACCATAAGCTTGCTGCTTCCGGTTGCCAATAAGCGGGGCAGTGGTTCCCCGCAGCAACAGCGGCGTCCATGGACGGCGCTGCATGTATTGGCGGCCACGCGCTCGCAGTGTTGCATTTCAATCAGTGAGCACTGTACTTATTTTTTAGCTTGAAAGAACTGAAGGTGCCTTTTTTGCACCTACAAAAAACAAATTCTGTCATGTCCTGTCAGAGCGAGTATTTCACGGCATTATACCGCATATTTACGGCTTGTTTACTACTTGAACTTCCATTTTTTACAGGGCCAGGTGTTTGACATGGAGGATGTACGTTGTGAGCTACCAGAAGAATTGGCTGCCTCCTGTTTCTATCTATCCTGCACGACCTGTAAGTGTAGTTCATTACGGCTGTGAAATGCATGAAAATCTCGATTTTGAAGGCTGAGAGAACATGAAAACATAGAAAACCATTGTGGCATTCTTGTGGTACCTTAGTGATATTAAGACATAAGAACATTGCAGAGATGGGGCAAAAAATAAGGAACCGATGAGGGTGAGAAACTTCCTGTTACCTTTCTTATTTTTTTTGTCGCATCAGGGCTGCGTCCTTGCTCCATGAATTAATTAATAACGACTTTGTCACCCTTGTTCACTGTGGTAGTTGCGTGGTGCCCACAGACAGTGTGTGGGGATTTTTCTTCTACCGCCTATTACAGATGAACTAGATCTTTAGACTTCTACTCAAAAGTCATATTATTGATTACATTACATGAGTGAAACAATTCCATGCACCCAGAAATAGAATTTAGGTGAATTCACTTCAATGCCCTAGATGCAACTTGTGCCTAGCAGTGAAAAGGGTGTATTACGTGCCTTTTTGCCACTGTGTTTCATGTAGTGTAATGAGTCTCACTGGCCATCGTAGCCCCCCCCCCCCCCGAACAGCTATTTACTCTAGCAAATATAATGATGGTCCTAATTGTAGAAGGGTACCCGCCGCGGTGGCTCAGTGGCTAAGGCGTTGCGCTGCTGAGCACGAGGTCGCGGGTCCGATTCCCGGCCGCGGCGACTGCTTTTCTGATGGAGGCGAAAAGCAAAAACGCCTGTGTGTACGAGATTTCGGTGCACGATAAAGATCCCCAGGTGGTCAAAATTAATCCGGAGCCCTCCACTACGGCGCACCTCATCGCCTGCGTTGCGTCGGCGCGTTAAACCCTACAATCAATCAATTGTAGAAGGGTACTCAGCAATTGAAGAAAGAGCTGGGGGGGGTTCTGGTTTGTGTATCAGACTTTGTTTGGAATATTGTTATGTAGCCACGGATAATGCAGGGTTTTTGTAAAAATATAGATTATCGGAGCAAACTTGTGCTCCGCAGTAAACATAAAAAAACACAAACCTCGAAGGAGTCAGCAAAGGGACGTGCATGGATGAGCGTTGGCGAATTGAATGCTGCAGGGTTTCTTTTGCACTCATTCATTTAGATCGAGAACATTTTCAATAAAAAACAGGAAAAGCTAGGATAGGGATCACAAAGCAACACCCTTTCCATATCAAACAGGACTGCTGGTGCAGCATACAAAGGAAAAAGGGGAAAAAGAAGGTTCCCTTAAAAAAGGATGAGATTGCAGGGTGTGGCCAGGTACTTGTAACAAAATATTTTGTAAACAAATCAAATGGCGTGGTTGGGGGCAATATTATGATGTTTATAGTAGGAAAAACCTGCATTATTTCCGAACAGTATGAATGCTCTGTGTGCAAACATATGCAAAAATGCTTGTGTGTTTTTAGCATTTGAGTGCACGTTACAGAGTAGTCAGCTCAAGTTACTGCGGTAGCTTTCCTCATTGCTGGTAAGCATAAACCCTGAAATTAAATTTGCTGTATTCGACCGCTTTAACCCTTTCACTGTCACTGATGTCCTGGTTTGTCTTCGAATTTCTCCTCCACGGTGTCACTGACATACCGGTGCGTTTTCTGTTGTGCGTTGAAAAATTCGTGCCATGGTGCAAAGTTGGCGCACCTGCACTGTTTGTGCTATCTGTTAAATCTTTCTAGTAGCTTGTATTTTCACAAAGTACAGAGCGACCACGCCCAGCTTTCGCTGCTTGGGGGTCACTCCGTGCACTGTACATCTGTTGGGATGAGTGACCACGTGGCACGCGTGCAATGATGGGTGCAAGTGTGCTATCCACCACGTTTTTCTAGGGTTGTTTTTTATTTCTGTTCCCGTGTCTGCTACCCATCGACACAAGGAAATATAAAAAGTGAGGAGCCAACCTAGAGGTTGGTCAGTTCATGGTGATGTACATTTTGCTTTTTGTAAGCAAGCACAGACAAACAAACTAGACAATGCAAGTGCTGTCTCGTAAACGAAATGCACAATAAAACTGCTGGCTTTATAGGTTCCAAAGAACGCGTAGACACAAGCAACTACTCATGATGACGACTGATCAATGCCTGTCTTAGCATGTTCATGCAATTTTATGTTGCCTTCCCTGCCCCCCTCCCCCCCCCATATTGCTTTGTTCCCACAGTACTGCTGCAATAATCTCATCTCAAATGTTCTTGCGAGGCTGTATAAATGCCAGTCATGAGGAGGCCATGAATCTAAACAGTACGTAGTTCTGGGCTGTGTTGCCTATGTAACAGTATGTCATATTTGATGTTCGTAAGCTCATTAGTTAATTTATGTGGTCTAAATTTTGTGGCTAATTTTGCAACCTAGAAGTTACACCTTCTCTTTCAGGATACTTGGTTCAGTTTTGTATGGGAACACTCCTTTATATTTATAAGCATAACCAGCAAATGTTTGAGACGTGTTTGTTTAAACCCC
This sequence comes from Haemaphysalis longicornis, assembly GCF_048455015.1. Classification (NCBI taxonomy): domain Eukaryota; kingdom Metazoa; phylum Arthropoda; class Arachnida; order Ixodida; family Ixodidae; genus Haemaphysalis; species Haemaphysalis longicornis. The sequence goes on from NW_027526445.1 coordinate 48,174,569, forward strand.
TTCATATGCGATCAATGCGTTTGTCATTTCAGGTTCAAGCGTGGCAGTGGCTATCCCGTCCTGTGAGGGGTAAAGATGAGGCGACACCTGGTGTGGCAGGCGGCAGCAGCACGTATGGATCCAACCTGAATAAAATAGTCAGGTTTGCAAGAGTCGTGTGATTCATGTGATTTTCGTCAGCTTGCTCTTACAGAAACAGCTGCAGCATGAAACAGTGACTGTGGAGCTGGCTGACATTTTCTACATGCAGCTGGCTGTGGGGCACTGTTATTTGACAGCATGCAAAGGGCACTCAAAAGGTGGAAGCTTGTGGGATACGTAGAGGACGGAAACATAAAGGATTCTTGGAGGACGCAGAAAGTCGGTGGCGAAATTTCAATACAGGGGACACACAAGGGACGAATGCGGTCTGTTGCCTTCAAGACATATAGGGGACACACAAAGGCCGTATGGTGTCTGTGTTGCCTTTGGGAGATAGACTGGACGCATGGAGGACGGAAACACACGGGACACTTGGAGTACGCAGAAAGTCGGTGGCGAAATTCCAACACAGAGGAAACACACAGGACGCACGCAGTCTGTTTCCTTCGGGACGCAGACTGTCTTTTGACTGGACATAGAAATTTTCATAAGGGTAGTTTGATTGCAGCAGTTTAATCGCCGGTGGTTTTAGTTCACACCTTGAGCAGTCCTGTTGTGCTCCGATGCGCTCCACGTTAGAACGCACAGGCATATGTTGTTTGTCCTTCAGCTGGGACTAACTGTAGAGGGCGAATAGAAACCCCAAAATAAATCGCGATTTTTTAAGAAAACAATTGCCCAAGCAGCATAGGCCTATTGCAAATAATCGGAAACCCCATGGGTACCCATTGGCTTCCGAGCTATCAGCCACTCATCGGCAACTCGGCTGCAAGTTTGATTGAGCGCCAAGAAAACGGCGACTGGAAGTAACATCACACGGAAAGCTCATCGGAGGCCAAGCTTTAGCAGACTGATAAAACCACATTTTGGCCACGCGCTTGCCCTGCGCCTGGCGTGTGCGAACACGACGGTTAGAGCGGTGAGCAGGGCACAGCTCAGCAAAAAGTAGTTACCTAAAGAGCCACAGCTCCGTGCCACGAAATAATGCGTGCTCAAACTAAAGTACAGCGTGTTGAAAATAGCGTGCGAGATATTGTTACACGTTCTGTAGGAATGGGGTATTTGTGTGTCCCAACGCAACGGTGTCTTTCGCACTATTTGAGCATTGTGCGTTTGCGCGTTCTTTTTCTCCGCGGCTGGGCTGGTGGACAGACGCGTCGCTCCGACGTCTGCGTCTCTTTTGTGACCGCCGTAGTACTCCAGTACGTGTGTGTGAGGTGGGTTTTGGTGTCGGTGGTTGTGTTTGAAGTGTACCTGACCGGTGGAATAACATCGTTTGCCTGCTTCGCCCCGCCGCTGAAAACGTGAGTCACCATTTCATTTTTCCTTGCGCGGTACGGGAGAGCTCGTGCTCGTTCCCGTCAAAACTTCAGCTTGCGTTTATAACAAATGGCGCGCGTGAGTGCTGTTTAGTGTTGCTTCTTGCGAAGCATTAAGTGCTCACATACATGTGCTTCCATTTGTGTGACTACAGTTTTAGCTATCCTGTTTCGGGCTTTGTGTTTTCCGAAGAAGCGGCCGTGCTCCCACTCCAAGTTCACGACGTTCAGCATGCGTTGAAGCAAGACTCGTGTGCAGCATAAGAGGTACGGATGTATTAGGCTGGCTGGCTTAATTAAACTACAGCTCTAAATGAAGCTTTCGTTTCATTATTTCCTTAAGCAATGGAAAGATATTGTCGAGCCGCGAAGTAATTACACTGCCGCTGGGATTCTCCGTCGGTTCCGCTCGCATCTGGCGCGTTCGACGAGAAAGATGTGAGCGGCGGCGACAGAAACACCGTAACCAGTTTAATACCTAATCACTTAGGCTTGAAGCGTCGCTGCAATTGTCGCTTTATTTGGTTACCCCTTGAAAATATAACGCAATTAAAGGTCATCAGGCTTTGCATCTACCTCCAAGTTGGCATAGATGACTTGCAATAAAAACGTGGACGTTCTTGCGTTCCGAACCCAATGCATAGTGCGTTGCCTTGAAGTGCGTTAGCTTGTAGTCTGATCCCGCGTTGTTAGGAAAAAAAATTACTCTAATAAAACGTTGATGGCACGACATTTCAGTCGGGAATAATTGTTTATGTGACTACAGAAGCCAGAACAAAATTTCATGGAACCGGTAGTGTTTCTTTCTCTATTGAACTTTTTTTCATATTACCTTGCGTGACTGAAATATAAGTGAAGCGCATTTTCGGCTAAATTCCGGTTTGTTTGCTCAAGAACGAGCCAGCTGCCGTAGGAAGCAGTATTTAAAAATAAATAATGCAATACATTTCATGTTTCATAGCGAGTGTTAACAAGCTAAAAGATTAGGCTGAATATTTTCACACGTCCATGCGTTAGGGATGGTGCTAGGGGCTATATTTAGCAAGCAGCCGGCATTTACAATTGTACTGGACGGTTTTTTTTACTTATTACAGGCTCTACAACGTAAAGGTGCTTCCTGTGGACAAGTGGAGGATGCAGGAGAGAGAAGACGCCTTCCAAGCTGCACTATTGTACAACAGTGCTGTTGAACTACATGCTGTGTTCTTGGCAGGTCGGCGATTCACCGTGGAGGAGGGTCTTGTTTCCATTTACCTGAACGCTTCTGTTTTGTAGGCATCTCAAGCAGTTAAACGAGATCGGTTCGCGCATCATGATCAGCGCTTTTTTTCTTGACTATTGTGTTTGTATTTCGAACAAGCTTATTTCGTATTCTTGCGACTGTTAAGCCACGTTTCTGGTAAATTTGATGCGCCTAAGAAAAAACTAAGCGAACAGACCGGATGTGTTGTGTTGCTCCATTGTTTTTGGCAAGCCACGTAACTGCTTCGCAAAGTTCATGCAGTTTATTGTGCCTCGCAGTCCGATTTCTGTTTTATACATGCCATTGTGCAGGAAAATATTTAACGAGTGCGCATTAAATAAATATTTATTACGCGCTCGTTAAATAAATTCCTGTATAATGGCATGTATAAAGCAGAAATCGGGCAGCAAGGCAACACATATAATAGGCATTGGCCATAACGGCTCGCCACAAAGCTAAAAAAGCGAATGAAAATAGCGTGGCGTCCACCCGTAGGCATTATCATAGCAGCATGCTTTGCTAAGCATTGTCCAGTATTGGCCTTCCAGAGATTGGGCAATTGTTCGCTTGTCACCTTTCCCAAGCACCAGCCAATAATGGCGGCCGAGTTATCGGCAAGCACGGACACATTAGCCGCTGAAGATTTACCATGCTTGGGGTTGGCAATTTTTGCTGCTTGGGTGCTAGCTTATGTACACAAACCGTAAGCAATCGTCGACTATTATAAATTCAAAGAAAACGTGCTCTCGTGCGCGATGCTGCTTCGCAGGAAGCGCATAGTAATAAGTACATGTGGAAGCGCGCAGCCGTTTTCGTTTGAGCATTGCTTTCATACGCGAACGTTGCTCTGATTATTTACTCCGAAGATGTTGCTTTTTAGTCGCAGAATACACTGACAAAAAATCTCTGCGTTTAACGCCGGGTTTATTTCTTCACTGAAGAAGCTTTATATCTTCACTAGTCTTTCTTTTTCAGATGAGCTCGCGTTACTTGTGGTTAAGCAGCATTCTTCACTGAGCAAAAATAGGAGCATTCCAGAAGACAAACGAAAGCCTTGTTATACCTCCTGTTGATATACTCTTAAAGTTTCTATTGAACGTAGTCGCCACGCCCACACTCATTTCACCAGCCCTGTGAAAGGTATCTGCTTGCGTGTCGCTGTCTAAGTTAAATAGACTTCTTTAGGGACGCAGTGTCACGTAACCCGTTCGGCAAATACATTTTGCTGCGCTGTTGCATGTTTACCTCCGACCGATGATATCAAACGCGACAGGCACGCATGGTGGGCCACTTAGGGCCGCTTGTTTTTAGCGCTTGGCTTAGCTTGGCCTACGATGCACTTTCTGTGTGACGCTGCTTCCTGTATTGAGTATCGATACGCTGCTTCGAATATTGGTGTCGAGTGAGGCTGCTTCGAGTATCACTTGTATCGAGTCACCCTCTTGAGCTTACTCAGCGTGTTATTCGTGCTTAACTTGTAATCGCAGGCTTCGGAAAAAACTTAGGGCAATGCATCACGGCAGTCCAAACTATTGCCTTGAGCAAACCAATCTTGCACGCACCTCTCCACTATATCCTACAGATTGACTCCAACACGCACCTCATAAACCACCGCTCAACTTTTGTTATTTTCTTTAAGCATTTTTGTTACAATAAGCTCTAAACCTTACACTAAAACCTCAGACAAAGATCATTATTGTACAATGCCAACACTGACAATATACAGCACAATCACGTTAACAACGTGCAGTAGGAGGAGTGCTATTGCATAATCCCACAACCAGATAACGGTAATAAACAAAGGGGTTGGAAGCAGGCATTCAATCGTTTACGAGAAAACAAATTGATACTCCATAAATCCACAATCCGCACTGCTACGAAAATAGGGCCCAGTGGAACTACCCGGGAGTGTTGCAGCAATGTATTAAAATTGGTGCTCTCATATAAACGCCTAATTGAAAAAAAAGTTCAAAATCTGAAAAACTTACTTTATTATTACGCACAAAAAAATTTCATTGCTTTTTTTCTCTCTAACAAGTATTTTAAAACTTAAGTTTGCATTGCTTTTTTTAACAAATACGTAAATGCAACTGTGAAATTACAAAAACATTGTTTTTTGTTAAAGTTATTTTTTTGTTCTTTAAAAGTTCTTCCTGCGCGTAGTTTTTCTCTGTACATGTTTAGGGCGGCGTAACACGCCGCTTCTTTGATAGCTATAATGACGCAAGGGCAATGTTGGCGCCAGCGTTAGGGAGGGGATATTGTATTTGCGAGATATGGTACCCGATTTTCCCACTAGAGCTGCGCCCATCACTCCCATCAGCCCAAAAATCACACTAATTAGACCGTTGCCCCAACCTTCTCCTTCATCATCATCATGATCACCACCTCTATAATCATCATCAGGATGAATTTCGGGATTAGGCGATTCAAGACGTTTTCATTGCTGCTGGCTCCTTACGGTAGTGCTAGTATTCGCTAAATTATGTCACTTCTACCATTTGTTCAGTAAACGTGCAAAAACCTTTGACCGATTAGCTCGCCAAGTTTGTTACATCAAGGTTAACCACCGCGACGTTTCGTTACCGCGAGGTCGCAGACACATGGGTCTCAATGTTGGCGGCAATGGGGAATCGAAAAACTTCAGTGAATCCAGGAATTCATTGCCAAAGGTTCGTTTCATCGAGGTTTACCTGTAGAACAAGGTTTTATTTCATTTTCATTGTCCCTATAGCTAACAGAACACTACCAACGGGCACATCTGAAGCGCTCTGGCGAGAAAATTCCTCGGGCACTCAAGTACCCTTACCGGATTTGAAGGAGAAAGCCAGTGATTATCGGAGACATGTCCACTACTGCATTGTGTTCGCATCTCTCTATTCGGTTTCGTTCATTCGTCTTCTGACGCGAATGAATCCAACGGACAGACTGGCCGCAATCCCGACATGAACCTCCCAACAGTGACAGCTCTCCTCCACATGCAACCGCTTCTACGCACGTGCAGCTCAGGGCACATGCATCAGGCTCATTCTCGTTCCATCTGCAAGGGTGCTGGGCTGAGCACTGCGGTTAGAGCACTGGGCTGCCGCCGCTCTGGCGACCCGTGTTGAAATGCTCAAGAACCCGGTTTATTTTCCCTTTACACTGATGACCATTCTCGCGCCATTCGTGTTGTCACTGACGGCACCTCCGGTCCGTATTCATGCTCGATGAGGCATCTAAGGCTTTCGCCTCGGCAAACGACCACTTTGTAAGCTGTCTTGCAAGCTGTGTGGCATCCTCAATGCTGCAAGGTGTTGCGGATGTTTCGCTACGGTTCAGTTTTACGACCGCATTGATTGCCGATGTGCACTGACGGTGATTTGAACTGCAAACACAAACTCGCGTGTCTGGGAATGCATCGAGCCTGGCCAGTAAACAGCACCTGTTGAGCTTGAAAGAGCGCCGTTCCGTTCGACGATTCAAAAAGTACACCGCAGTGCTTTGTAATGAAGGTTTTATGCATGCACGCTCAAGCTAAGAAGACCTGATGATCTGAATTTAGCTCTGCCATAGAAATCGGAGGGAGCCAGCCTTGCACGGCAGTGCTTTGCACACAGAAGAGAATTTTTCATGCTGTGCGAGTGAGAGAGTGGGGAAAGTAAGAGTTTCTTGCAGGGCCTATGAAGACAATGTTGAAAGGAACTAGACCTTGGCGACTCATCGAGTTTCATGCCAGATACAAAAGACGCTTTCTCAACCAAACGAAAAATATATAATCATTATAAGACTTTCACATTTTCTGCTACAGTTCCGTAACATGGGCAAGAAGGTCATTTTATGGGCCTGAACTGAAAACATTCGGGTCAGTGTGTTAATTAATTGCAAGTTAGCATTCAGGTGGTACGATCGAGCTGAACCAGAGGCCCCTATACAATCGCCCACTCGTTTTTCTTGGCCGTGGCTCGGTCAACAGCCGCCACTTGCAGAAACAAGCTTCTGTGATGTCGTAGAGCACTCACCGAAGAGGAGCTACGGTGTCTCCCCACCACTTCATCTGTTTTCCTTAACATCTAGAATATCAGCCCAGAGTTCACGATAAACGTGGCATCATCGTTGTTGGGATGAAGCAGTCTCTTTAATTAATCAAACTCGTATACGTTGTCTTTATGGCCCGTTGAAGGGATACGCAGGTCAAAAAATCGCAATTTTTTCGAAATACGTCGATTTTTTGTTTTCAGTTGGATTATCAGCTTTGACTATCCTTCTTTTATAAAAAAAGAAGAAACTAACTACGAACGAGAGCTTACTGAAAAACATATCTGAGTGACTCGCAGTGAGCAAGGAAATCGCACAATCAAGCCGAATTCTGGCCATCTCTTGGAGCTTTTGCCGCACGGTAGCATGGCAGGCCACCATTTCGGTCACTTGAGATAGGTAGACAAAGCCTTCTCTCAATCAAACCATTCGCGGGCTTCGCATATCCACGTAAAAAAACATATTTTTTCCCGCCTGTTTTCACAGCTCCTACTGAGTATTGAAATCACGTGACGCGAAATCGGGACCGCCATTGGCTCTCGCCGCTTGTCAGTCGTCATCGCGTCCATCGTTTCGTTCTCTACACTTCGCGCTATCTTTTCTATTTCCTTTGGTGAGTTTTTAATCATGAACGGGGAAAAGAAGCGTGACCTTCGTTGCCGCAAGTACCGTACTTCAGGCCCGTACATGGGAAAGCGCAAGTGGCGCAGCAATGCGACAACCACGGCCAACGCCGGAACTTGTAATCGCATTGTTCGGAAAAAACCTGGGGCAATGCATCACAGCAGTCCAAACTGTGTCTTGAGCGTGGTCTTGAGCAAACCAATCTTGCATGTACCTCTCCACTATATCGTAGACAGTGACTCCATAACGCATCTCATAAACCACCGCTCAACTTTTATATTTTCTTTCGGCCTTTTTTTACAATAAACTCGAAACCTTACACCAAAACCTCAAGACAAAGATCATTATTGTACAATGCCAACACTGACAATAGACAGCACAGTCACGTTAACTACGTGCAGTAGGACGAGTGCTATTGCTAAATTCCATAACCACATATAAACAAAGGGGTTGGACTGAGGCATTGAATTGTTTAACGAGAATGCGAATTGAACCTAAATTGAATTATCTAGATGCCTAATGGTGCCTAGAACAACTAAAAAGCGTTTGAACCTATTTCATCTTTTTACGTGAACCGTATTTCCATTGTATTTTGTCTAAGCAAAGGAAGTGCTTTCATACAATAGGAGATATTATAATCAGCAATTCCTAAATTAATCACTGTTTATCAAAATAAGACTTGCAAATACATACCCATATTGCTTTCATTTAGACGCTTGTATAAGATAAAAAGTTTAAAAGCTGCAGAACTTACCTTATTATTGCACAAAATGTTTTTTTTATTGTATTTCTTTAACAGATGTTATTGCAGAATACAGGTGTGCATTGCGTTTTATAACAAAAATTTAAATGCAACCGTGTGCATTACTAGAATTTTTTTTGTTAGAGTCGTTTTTTTTATCTGTAAGATTTTCTCCTGCAAATAGTTTTTTTGTTTGTACATGATATAAAAGAAGGGCGGCGAAGACTATATGATAGCTATAAGACAATGATAGCTATAATGCGGCAAGGGCGGGCATCGTTGGCGTCGTCGTTAGGGGGTGGATAAATTGTTTGCAAGAAATGGTATTGGAGTCTGCCACAACAGCTGCCCCCATCACTCCCATCACCCCAAAAATACAGTAGACATGACGGGATCCATTCAAATGAATATATTACTTGTAAAGCAGCAAACCTCTGTATTACGCTATGTTGGTTCATTATATCAAAGCAAATATCTAAAACAAAGATAGTTTGCACTCCTAGTTTAGGTATGGACTGACCGCATTGTCTTTATTTATCCAGAGTAAGAACGCCGGCTTCCACACATAACTTTATTTAGGTTATTTAGATTTTAATCGTGTCTTAAAGAAGCACTGACACGAAAATTTTATGTTACACTTTTATTGCTTTCATCGATGCTTTAATGGTCTGGCCAACCTGAAACAGCACTTCAAATACTTCAGCGCGCGATAGTTAATTACATTAAACGGCCTGAAAATCGTTTGTTTCAAATTCCCGTGCCTTCATCCCGAAAAGAACATACGAAAGACTCCCTGCCTGACCTCACCGCTTTGTGCGGACGTCACCGGCGCCCGCTTGAGAGGGTGTTGCGCCCGCTCGCCGCTCGTGAGGCCGCGCGCGTGAAGTGACGTCGCGAGTTTTTGACGAGCGCTGTCGCGTCACTTCTTTTTCCTCTCCTGGAGTGACGTCACGCTGACGTCCATTTGCTGAGTGCCGCTCCGCGCGCTGCTCCGTCGACGCGCTAAATGAGATCGAATTGAACTATGGTGTTCGCGTCGCAAGCCGCTCATATTTCAGCCAGGGTATTCTGTTGAGTGAAGGAAGCGAACTGTGCAATAATATTAACGCCGAAAATTGGTGTCAGGGCTCCTTTAATTTACAATTTCTTCTACTGCATTGGAATGTGTATACAGAAATTTGTACTGCGAATTTCTGGAGATCCTTTTCAAGAACCTCATTATGGCGGTTTAAACTTATTTATGGGGCTTCATTACCAATAAACGTAGCGAAGGATGCACACTATTGTGAAACAGCTGGTGCTTAATAGTAGGCTGAAATTTGGTGCCAATAAGCGTTTTCCTTATGGGAGAGCTTTTTTTTGAGCAGTGGCTACGTTTTTCTATACAAAAATATTTTCAAATTTTTGGTTTCGTCCCCCCCAGATAGTACAGGTGGGCTATGAGAGGCATGAAGCTTCAAAACCTACTGAATAATTTTAAGGAATGCAAAGTGAATTTGTCAAGTTTCAGTTTTTCTCAAATTCATATTACGACTCAAGTAACATACTTCGCATGCTGCATCCTGACGCTCAACCCGTATTTATTTACAAAGGCTGACAAACAAAAACTACCATGTATTAACTTCGGCGGCCGTAACAGCTACAGCATTGAGGAAAACAATGATCCAGGTTTTCGCAATGTGACTAGACGTTGTAAAAACACTGTAATCTCACGAATATGGTTTTGCGTGTCCTGTCAGTGTTATTTTTATTGTACGAAGAGCTTTAGTTATATTTACAACATGTGTGTTGTGCGCGGCAAGGTTGATTTAGGATTTTGTTAGGGTTTACCATATTTTCAGTTTCTGTTCCCAGTCATCCAATATTTTCTACGCTGGCGGGTGGTCTCGCTTTTGATACGATGTCAGATATAGAACGCGCAACATAAGCCTGCCACCATTTCTTATGTGGAACGGATGTGATGTCATCTAGAGAAAAATGACGAGTTGTGGCATGAGCTTTACTTCCCTGTATTTCCATGAAGACCAAACCAGCTGGTGTTGCATAAGGTGTGGGTGGTACAACATAGTTACAAAATTAACATTGACACACTGTCTTTGAAACTTGTTGGACAGCTAATAAAACAATTCCATTCCATTATGAGGTGGCGCGGCAAAACATCCTGCGTAGAAAATGTTGCGGTACCAGATCGGCTTCGGAAGACTAGAATTATTGGCGAGTGCGAAGTCAAATGCGTGCCCCGCGAACAATGTAAGATGGGTGCCGTAGTACACTGTGATAATACTTGTGTTAGAGTGACCAAGTAGCGATTCTGCGGATACAGGAAAGACTTGGCATACCGGATTCGTTTTTAAAAACTGAGTTCATTAGATTAAGAATAACGAATTAAGTGACCAGCGCGATTTTGAACTGCTTCGATGACGTTGATCAACTAAACGTTGTTAAGGAACAATATGGGTTATGCTCATTGAAACTTAAAGTTAAGACCGGATGAGCGACTGTTTGGCCAAAAGTCTGACATGGTACGGTGAGATTTGGAGGAACTTTCTGCGAATCCTGATGATACTTTTGAGGTTTAACACTCCGGTTTTATACAGGTGATAGGAGCGCAGTATTGGAGGGCTCATGATTAGTTTTGACCACCTGGGGTCGTCAATGTGCGCCGAAAACTCGAACACACGGGCATTGTAGCTTTTCCCCTCCATAAGAAAAGCGGCCACCGTGGCCGCGAATTCAACTCGCATCCTTGGGCTCAGCAGCACAACGCCGTAGCCACTCAGCTGCGCATCGGGTCTTTAGGAACACTAATGATCTGTTAGCAAATGAAATAATATCACCATATGCATGCGACAGGAAACATGAGGAGTTAATGTTACATGAAGGCACTAATATTATGTGGTTGTTTAGAAATGTTGTTTGCAATTTTAATAGAACATCTGAGCGGATTTTAGCGTCATACAAAGAACCTAATGTGAAGTTTAGGAGTGGGGGTCATTGGCCAACAATTACACTCGTTAATACTTTATTAAGCTGATTATGAAGGGCTACTTGACCAAAAGTGTCATTTATTTTGCGGTAGATAATACAATAATCAACAAACATATGAATGTTGCATGATAAATTGTTAGTTAAGTACTTCATGTACATTAGAAACCAAAGCGGACTAAATACAGAGCCCTGGGGCAGTTCACCCCTAAAAGGAAATGAGTTATATTTGACTTTGTTAACAGAGGCCAACCGGCACCACTGAGTCAGAAATTGGGCAAGCACTCCCGCTTAGAACATCCGGCGGGAGATTTATATTAAAAAGGTTTTTTAGTAGGCCTAGTGCGTTCCTTTATGAAAAGTCTTTGCGAAGTCAACAAAAAATGGCATCGGTTTCGAGGTTAGTGTCCCGGTTAGCATGCAGGTAGTAAAAGAAAAAGGCTGGTTTCGTTTCGCACCAGAGGCCTTCTCGAAATCTATGTTGAGAGGGATGACAAAAGCTGCTGAAATCCAGGAAATGCATATGATTGCAACCGATATATTCTGTGAGTTTGCACCACACTCTGCTTGATGAAATGGTGCGATATTTTAGCGCGCTGTCTCTGATACCTGATTTGTGAACCGGAATGTGAACCCACCGCCATTTGTGAACCCGTCGCTGTTTTCCCACTGCCCATACATCTCTCACAAACGCTCAGAAACGCCTATGGCGACTCCTTCAGACCAACTCCCTCGCCCGTCGATCCCTCCTACACAACACCTACTCCTCTGAGTTCCCTGCGCCCAACTGTCCCCTCTGTGACTTCCTGGACGCACTAAGCCACGGCATGTTGGCCTGTCCTCTTAGCCCATTCCACCCAATCTCGAGAGTCGAGCAGTGGGAGGACACGCTCGGCTGCTCGCAACCGGGAGCTGCCACTGTCAGCGCCAGCCTTCCTCCTACGCGTTCCTACTCAATTTGCTTGGAAAATAAAGTGATTTCTTTCTCTTTCTCTCTCCCTTCGTCGGAGACCCGCCTGTTGCACCTGACATGGATTTCCTAACTTGCTCCTGAAAGCTCTCCATGAATGGCCGGCCGGGATCGTTTCGTTCGTTGGCTTAAACAAAATGCGTGCACCCAAGAATTTGGTACCCTAACACAGTCTGCCAACGAATATTGTCGAATGATTCGTTTTGGTCGTATTTGACAAATTTTGGCCTTGATAACGCTTGTTCTTCCGCACCGATCTTGGTGGGGAGGCCAATTATGATAATACTGCAAGTGATGTAAGCAAAGCTCTTTTATTTAGGCCAAGAAAAGCTATCGCGCTTCATCGTTCCCCCTATGCAAGCTACGGTAGCCGCGAATGAAATTGAATGCGACGCTAGATTTCTGGCGTTGATAAACTTTGTTCCTTACGCACCGATCTTGCAGACAAGCCCATCATGCGGACACTACAAGCGATGCAGCCAGAGCTCCCGTATTTAACTCACAAAAAGCTATCCCAAACCCCCGATCTCCCTAATGAAAACCAAGCTAGCCACGAAGGAATGCGCACTTTCGAACAGAAATAGCTTGTAATTTGCCTCAAGGCACCCGATAACCGCAGGTTAAAAAGATGTTGATTGTTTTGTGCGAAAGTACTGCCCCCAAACCAGGAGATGGACATGGAATCCGGACGATGTCGCCTGCTTTCGGAACCTTTCTGGCGCTGCGTCGACCCTGATATCTGGCGAGCATAGACATCGGCGTAGCTCCAGCGTCAGCTCACGTCGCCGTGCATTTTGCCGACACCGTCAACACGGGCGATGTCGACGCGCGAAAGCGCGGAAAATACGCCGCAAGTGGTTGCGGCCTCAGAACAAACCGTAAAATTACGGAGCCCGCAACCCCACGCCAGCTGTATCTCCACCGTAGACCCTGAAATTGCCTTAAATGCCGTAATCTAGATTGTCGGTACAATTACTGTTTTCTTTTCAAAAAAAACACGCTCAAGCTTTTCTTGTATATAATTGGCAACTAATATCTGTATTTACCAATAACTTGAGCATCTATTTCGCAACGCGTTTTTATCAAGGTGGGTGTCTTTCAGCTACTAGTTTTTCCCTCGGACGAACATGAGACAGGAAAGTCGCTGCGCGGTGAGTCCGACCGTCCAACCACTCCTAAATACATTGTTAGGAGTGGTGTATCTGTGGACCGGAAGTAGTGCTATGCAGGGAAATGGGGTAATGGTAAACTGTTTGAGAAGAGATATAAACGAGTTCAAAGATGCGGGCGAAATAATCAGTTGGAGATATGAATGCCCATATAAAAGGTTTGGATGGATACACAGACCACAACGGTTCTCTAGTGATAGATCTGTCAGGAAAACCGGCTTGTAATAGTAAACACGGAAAGCAAGTGTGACGGACAAATAACGTGGCAAAGCGGTAACTGACAGTCCCGCATAGACTACAGTTTAGTATCCGAGACAGTATACGGAAGGTTGCAGGAAATGAGGATAGATGAAAATGGAACAGACAGCTTAGGAAGCGACCACAAGCGGTTTAGCTTGCTCTTTGGAGGCTCAACCAGGACAAATGTAGAAATAGGTACAATAGGAGGAACTAATTTGAACAACGAGCAGTTAAAGATCATCGCTAATAGATGGGAAGATGAAATCAATAAATACCCAGAAAAAAAATTGGGATTGCGACGAAATAATTGGGTTCATAAAGGGTAAGATGAATGAATTGCAAAGCAACGAAACCGATGGAAAAGGAAGATAAAGCCGAGAAGCTGATGGAATAAGGAAATAAAAGAGGCTATTCACCGAAGAAAGGCGTCGAGAGAACATAGAGAAGCAAAAATAACTAGTATGGAACCGGAGGTAGTGAAGGAGAAATGGGATATCTACCGTGGGAAAAAACTAGAAATGCAGAAAATGGTGCAAGCAAAGATCAAGCAGAAAAGCGAACAATGGATGGCAGAAATACAGAAGAAGGACAAAAGCGCATCCAAGAAGTTTTGGAAGCATGTAAAATTACTAAGCTCAAAAAACGATAACCATCAAAAATTTCTGATTAATGAGGAGGGGAAACATTTAGAAGGAGAGCACGCGTTGGCGCATATTCATCGAGTGATTAATGAGAAGTTTAGGGCAATAGTGGTAGGGAAACCTGCACCGATAACATCAGCGCCCCAGAAGACTGTGAAAAGGGAAATAAGTTTGAGTATCCTTGATTGGAAACAAGCAGAGCAAAAGGTTTCTCCCAAAACAGCAGTGGGCCCGGGTGATATACGAATGCAACTGATAAACCTGCTTGGACTTAAAAGTAAGAAATCACTTATGAGAGAAATAGATAAGGTGATAGAAACCAAACAAATACCAGAGGACTGGCTAGAAAGTAGGATGAATTTACTATATAAAGACAGAGGAGACAAAGCCAGTATTGATTCGTACATACTTCTCACAATAACGCCAGTGGTGTATATATTCGTAATGCAGGCGATAAAATCAGAAATTCAAGCAGGGATGGAAGAAATTGAAATGCTTGGGGAGCTGCAGAATGTATTTAGACAAGACAGGCGACTGGATGACAATTTGTTCGGTATAACGCAATGAATTGAAATTGCCAAAGCACAGAATAGACCACTATAGATTACGTTCTTGGACATTACAGGGGCATATGACAACGCAAACAGAGAAGGGCTGTGGAAAATGCTGAAACTCCTGGGATTAGATGACCATAGAGTTTCTTACAATATAACTAGAGGGGAAACTGGCGCTGCGATCGCACGCCTCAATGGGCGTGATGGGTAGTTGTGGATTCGAATTGGCGTTTGATGGCTCGCGGAACTTACTATAGATTGCAGGCAGTTTCGTTTTCGTTTTGGATTTGCATGAACGCATTTGCCTAGGCAGGGTGTTGGGAGGAGTGATCAAAAATACGTTTCTCCTTGAACTGCATGCCTCGCGTGCAGTGACGCCGCCCTGAGTGGAATGTTTTATAACCAGAGTTGCGAATTGGGTGGGTTATCAATGCATTGCCGCACAGCGAGCATGAAAACACAAATGACGGGGCTCTGTGCGGCGAAGTTGTCTGCTAATTAGGAGTTGCGGCGCTGCTCATTCGGCAGAGCAATGCATTGTCAAAGCTGGTCAAAGCTTACGACGGTTGCGAATCACTTGGAACAGCCACACCTTTCGTGCGAACGCCGGCTCCTACGGCGTAGAACAGCAGCACCGGCGGCTGATAGGAACGCAGCTTGATGTATCGGTTTCTTTTTTAATGAGCACAAAACTTCTCTTTCTATTACAAACCACCAGCGCCGAAACTTTTACAAGTAGTTTTTAAAGAAGTCCGCGTCCTGCTGTAGTTGGCGAAAAATGGCCAACCTGTTCCACAAACCGTCTCGACTCCGCGTCTGCTTTTTATTTAAACGCGCCGTTTTATTTCGTAAAAAACCAGTTTTTAGTCACTAACTTTCTTGTTTTCCATGTAATTTATAAACGGAGAACCGGGCAATAAGAGTTTTTTTGTCAAAAAACACAATTTGCGCAGCCATAAGTCCGTTTTGATCCTACGCAATCCTGTTCCACAACTACCCTTCATTCTCATTGAAGCGTAAGCGCCGCTGCCATGTTCGCGTTTACACTAGCGCCAGTTTCCCCTCTAGTTATTTGTATGAAACTCTATGTAGGTGACGAGTTAGTACAGTTCCTTAGGGCGATCTATAAAGACAATAGAGTACACCTTACATGGGAAAAACAGAAATGCACCCAGCAGGTCAACATCCATCGGGGACTGAAACAGGGTGCCATTTGAGCCCAATACTGTTCATGCTTTACATGGCAGGGTTGGAAATGAAACTGGAAGAAAGTCAAGTAGGGTGTAGCCTAACCCATATTCTGCAATGCGAAGTGGTACAACAGCATATTCCGGGAATTTTATACGCAGACGACTTTGTTCTTTTAGCTGATAACCAAACCGAAATGCAGTGGCTAATAAATATTAGCAGCCAGGAAGCCACCGACCTCGGGCTAAATTTCAGTGCAGAAAAATCAGGAATAATGGTTTTCAATGACGCTACCACTGACGTAGTGTCTATCCAACAGGGCGAATAACCTAGAGTGAACGAATATAAATATTTGGGAGTGAGGATAAGCGAAGGGGATAACTACTTAAGAACTCAGGAGGAGCAACTTAAGGTTAAGGGAAAGCGAAACGCAGCTATAAAGAAGCATAGAGCTCTGTGGGGGTATAACAAATATGAAGTAGTAAGAGGAATGTGGAAAGCCGTAATGGTTCTGGGTCTCACGTGTGCGAAGGCTGTACCCTGCTTAAAATCAGACGTTCTATCAGGCCTTGAAGTAAACCAGAGAACGGTAGGGCGTTTGGCCTTAGGCGCGCATGGAAAAACAACTAACCAAGCAGTTCAGGGAGATATGGGCTGGGCGTCGTTTGAAGTTAGAGAAGCAAAGAGTAAAATATGCTTTGGGATGAGGTTGAGGGCAATGGATCAACGAAGGTGGGCAGCTAAGGTTTTTAGGTACCTATATTTGAAAAGCGTGGACACGCAGTGGTTAAGAAAGACTAGAAAGTTAACGATGAAATATGGAAAGAACAGTGGAGAATCCAAAACAGTCAAGGTAACCAAAAAAGAGGAGAGGCAGATTGAAACGAATAAATGGAGAGAAAAAAATGGAAGCTAAAACGTCGTTAGAGATGTACTGGGGTGAGAAATTAAAAATCAGAAAGGAAATTTTCTACGCTAATTCCCAGGGTAGTGCTTTGCTTTTTGAGGCTTGAGCAGGCTACCTCCGAACTAAGAGTTTTGTGGCGAGGTATTCACAAAATGATGGGGTATGCGTGGTCTGCGGAAACGAAGCAGAAACTATGTGGCACATAGCGTTAGAATGTGAGGTTATCCATCCAAATCTACATAAAGAGAATATTGGGCTTCCAGAAGCCCTAGGATTTAAGGCTATCCCAGAAGAAGGTAAGTTCAAAGCTGTCGAGGGGACGAAAAGAAGATTAGAATGCTGGTGGATGAAAAGCAGAGAGGGGAATATTGCCTAGAACAGCTACCACCTGTACCAGGAAAAAAAAGTATTTTGTGCCTAATAAGCTTTTGTACCTGCCCTAAGCAGCGCTAGTATTAAACCAATAGTGTAAAACATGGGTATGTTAGTCCTTTTGGTAAGATGACGTGTCATCACCCCGTAAAAGGGGAAACAAATATCAATCATCATCATCAACAAAAGTTGTAATAACTGCACCCGCGCCGATGCGCGTGCTACTGGCCGGTGACGGCATGGGTGTGCACGCCTTCAACTTTTGTTATTTCGGTGATTTGCCTACCATGGATTTATCTACCGGACGAAGAAATACTACAAAGTAGTGAAGGGAAGTGAGTATTATTCAACCTTGTTTTCTTGTCATATTGTCACGAAGCCAAGGACGACGCAGTTGTTTGGAAAAGAAACAAGTTTATTGGAGCGAACTTGTGCTCCCCTAACAACTGAAACGAATACAGAGGCGGCGAAGCAGCGGTCAACAAAGTGACGTACGTGCGTCGGCGAGCGTCGCAGAATCGAATGCTCCGGCGTCCGCAATGCAGGAATTAAATGCAGAGCATTTCTTAGCCTCGCCTGTTCCTGCGTCGGACGGTCTCAACAGTTCCGCGTCCGCAGCAGGTGCGCCTCTCCTTCCCTCCTCTCTCTCAACAGCAGCTGGCGCGCGCATGCGTCGTAGTCAGCCCGTTCGCTCCGTCGCGGTCTCGGCGTAACAGGTGCGTGATAGCAGCGTGGTGGGGCGTGGAAGGGCGAGCGCTGCTTGCGCATGCGCGCTCTCCCCCCCGTACTGCTCTCCCTCTACTGCGCGAGCTGCAAATATAGCGGCTAGCGGTCGCTCGTGTTTCAGTCACTGCGTTGCTCCTTCCTTCCTTGGTTGACACTCGTGCCCACGTTTACTCGTGTCTGCTACTCCAGCATCACGGAAGAAGCGATGGAAGCAACACTGCCTTCAATCAGTACTGAGACCCCAATGCTCTGCATTTACTCGTGTTCCCCTCGCGGGAAGGCGCGGGAATTTTTTATCTTTCGGCGCGCGTGGTTCTCGAAACTTCGATTCACATCGAGAACATAGTAGATCTAAGAAGATTATTCTGGGCAGTTCACGTTAGATCGGAATGCTCTCCCTATCCCAACAGATAACACATACGGCACATAAAGAAATAATGGAACACGCGCTTCCCGTGGCGCAGAGATAACACAGACCGGCGCAGCCGGGCGGTAAAAGCAAAACACAAATAAACAAACCCAATGTATGGTTCGCGGCATTACCCCCCCTCTAAGAATGCATCGACCCTATGCTAACAAAAGCGACAGTCCGAACAAATGAAAATAAAAGTTCGTCATCGTCCGTAGAAAGGTTTTAAGCGAACCACGTGGACGACTTCGGGCCGCGTGCGTTGTCGTGATGTGCCGGAGTCACCATCGGGGATCACTTCGTAGGTAAGTTGGCCAACACGTCGTAGAATCTGGTAGGGTCCGAAATACCGTCGCAGGAGCTTCTCACTCAGTCCGCATCGTCGGATGGGAGTCCAAACCCACAAACGATCCAGTGGTTGGTACTCGGCATCTCGGCGTCGGAGGTTGTAGCGGCCCTCATCCACCAGCTGCTGGTCCGTTATACGAACTCGAGCGAGCTGGCGGGCCTCCTCCGCACGTTGAAGATATCCGTGGACGTCGGCGTTGAGGTCGTCGTCTTCTACGTGCGGAAGCATGGCGTCGAGCATCGTAGTCGGCCTTCTACCGTAGACAAGCTCGAACGGCGTCAGCTGCGTCGTCTCCTCGATAGCCGTGTTGTACGCAGACGTGACATACGGGAGCAGTTCGTCCCAAGTCTTATGTTCAACGTCAACGTACATTGACAGCATATCTGCGATTATCTTGTTCAGACGTTCGTTAGTCCGTTCGTTTGGGGGTGGTACGCCGTCGTTCTTCGGTGATCCGTGTTGCTGTAGCGTAATACTCCTTGCATCAGCTCCGCAGTAAATGCCGTTCCGCGGTCTGTGATTAGGACTTCCGGGGCTCCATGTCGCAGCACAACTTGGCTTAAAAAGAACTTCGCCACTTCTTGTGCAGTCCCCCTCGGAAGAGCGGCGGTCTCTGCGTAGCGCGTCATGTAGTCTGTCGCTACGACAATCCACTTGTTCTGTGATCGTGACGTAGGAAACGGGCCTAAAAGGTCCATTCCAATCTGTTGAAATGGTCTCGATGGGACGGCGATCGGTTGCAGAAGTCCGGCGGGTCTTGTCGGCGGCGTTTTTCGTCGCTGGCAGTCACAGCAGCTCCGGACTTAGTGGGTGACGTCAGAGGTAAGGCCGGGCCAGTAGTACCTCGCCTTGATTTTTCCAATAGTGCGGGCTGTGCCGAGATGTCCGGAAGACGGGTCGTCGTGGCACGCTTCCAAAATTTCGTCACGAAGGTCCGCGGGGATGACGAGAAGGTAATTCGCTCTTGTTCCGGGGCTGAGATTCTTCTTCACGAGGACGGAGTTTCTCAGGCTGAATGCTGGTAAGTTGCGTTTGAAGGTCCTAGGAACGGCAACGTTGCATCCCTCGAGGTACTCGATTATGACGCGTAAGTCGGGGTCAGCACGCTGCTGGGCGGCTAGGTCGCTCTCCGTCACGATCGTGAAGAACGCGCTGTCTTCATCAGAGTCTTGTGGTGGTGGGTTGACGGGGGCGCGGGACAGGCAGTCGGCGTCGGAGTGTTTCCTGCCGGATTTATAAACGACTGTAACGTCGAACTCCTGCAGGCGCAAGCTCCACCGCCCAAGACGGCCAGAGGGGTCCTTCAAATTGGCGAGCCAGCACAGCGCATGGTGGTCTGTTACAACCTTGAATGGCCTTCCATACACGTATAAGCTAAATTTTGAAATCGCCCATATAATAACCAGGCACTCTTTCTCAGAGGCAGAATAGTTTTTCTCCTCCTTCGACAGACCACGGCTGGCATAGGCGACTACCCTTTCGCAGCCGCTTTCCTTTTGGACAAGGACGGCACCCAAGCCTATATCACTGGCGTCCGTGTGCATTTCCGTTTCGGCATTTTCGTCGAAAGGAGCGAGCACGGGCAGGCTTTGCAGGCGTTTTTGCAGCTCGCAGAATGCTTTTTCTTGGTCGTTTTCCCAGCTGAAAGGGGTGCTATCTTTCGTCAAGCGCGTGAGTGGCTCTGCAATGCGTGCGAAGTTTGCGACGAAGCGCCGGTAGTATGCGCACAGCCCGAGAAATCTCCGCACGCCCTTCTTGTCTTTCGGCCTTGGGAAGTTCGCAATGGCTGAAGTTTTTTGCCGGGTCAGGTAGGACTCCCGCGGCGTTGACGACGTGGCCCAAGAACTTGAGTTCCCCGTATGCGAAACGGCACTTTTCAGGCTTCAGCGTCAACCCCGACGTACGAATGGCCTCGAGTACAGACTCCAACCTTGCAAGGTGTTCGTCGAAAGTCCGGGCGAATACCACTACGTCGTCGAGGTATACGAGGCAGCTTAAGGCCAGCTAGCACAGTGTCCATGACTCTTTGAAACGTCGCTGGTGCTGTGCACAGCCCAAACGGTATCACCTTGAACTCGTATAGGCCGTCTGAAGTTATAAATGCAGTCTTCTCTCGGTCTCTCTCGTCCACTTCAATTTGCCAGTAGCCGGTCTTCAGGTCCATCGATGAGAAGTACTTCGCGTGGCAGAGGTGGTCGAGGGCGTCGTCGATTCGGGGGAGGGGGTACACGTCCTTTTTCGTGATTTTGTTCAGTCGCCGGTAGTCAACGCAAAACCTTAATGTGCCGTTTTTTTTCTTTACGAGTACGACGGGCGCAGCCCAGGGGCTTTTCGATGGCTGTATAATGTCGTCGCTGAGCATGTCGTTGACTTGAGTCCGGATGGCTTCCCGTTCGTGTGAACAGACGCGGTACGGTGACTGTCGGGTAGGTCGGGCTCCTTCTTCGGTTATTATTCGGTGTTTCGCTACAGGGGTCTGACGTAGTTTTGGGCTCGACGAAAAACATTCGCTATAGCGACGGAGCAAAGCCAATAATTCGTTCCGTTGTTCTTGCGGTAGCGCCGGATTCACGTCGAAGGGCTGCGGGAGCTTGAGGTTTCTACGGGTGTGCGTTCAAAGTCGGCGACCACGATCACGTCACTTGCTTCTTGCGTTTCTTCGAGGAATGCGATTGCCGCGCCCTTGTTGAAATGCTGGTACTCCTCTGTGAAATTAGTAACCAAAATGTGGGATTGGTGTTCCTTGAAGCGCGCAATGCCTCTTGCGACAGACACACCACGGTCTAGAAGCACCCTTTGATCAGTGTCTACGATAGCGTCGACGTCAGGAGCAGCATCTTCACAGTAGACTGCGATCATCAAGCTTGCGTGGGGTGGCAGGGTGACATGATCATCGGCAATGCTTACAGCAGCACGTCGTTCGGGGTTCGGTTCCGGCGCAATGGAGTGATGGGGGGAAAAAGTTATTGACTTAGTCTGCAGATCGATTATTGCACCGTTGTCCATCAAAAAGTCCATTTCAAGAATTACGTCGCGGGAGCAGTTAGGCAGAACGACGAATGCCGCAGGGTACGTGACGTCACACCAGGGGGCCAAGCATGGCGGCCGCATCTCTCATCTGCTCCCGAAAAGTTTCCTATAATTCGGCGAAATAGTGCTTCTTAAACACAGATTGAAGGCGGGCCAGTTGGTACATAACTAACTTATAAAACAGCGCTATACAGGGCGCGTTAGTCAGCGCCTGTCCGTGTGCCCTTTCTGTAGTCCTGTTTATAGCGCTGTTTTATAAGTTAGCGCTTCTTACCCACCCCCCCCCCCCGGGGCTGCGGTATCGCAAGCCATGAACCCGGGCGACTCGCGCTCGAGCTCTCCCGAGCGCGTGGGCACCACGGAGAGCGGCGACGGACGCGCCGGCGCACCGGCGAGCGTGGAGCCTGACGACGAGCTACAGCGGGCCGGCGCGGAGCCCACGCTGGCCGAGATCGAGGGCTTCCCAGACGACTCCGAGGTGAGCCAGAGCTCCACAACTGAACCGCCCGTCACGGAGTTCCCCTCGGGGAATATTGGGACCTCACCGAGCCCCCCAACGACCGTGGAACGCGCGCCGGGGTACGAAGAGCGGCAGCACGCCGACGCCGCAGTGAGGGCGACGCTGCAATTGCTTCACCGGCAGCCCGAGAACTTGCGGAACCTGGACGGGCGTCGGACGGCGCAGGGCGAGCGCGGCCAACTGGTCATCGCGCTTGCCGCATTCGTCATCGACGAACTGGACGCCGTCCACATCGAGCATGAGCGATGCTGGCGGCGAGACGGCGAGGCGACCAGCGGCGCCATGTTGGACGGAGCGGGGGAGGACGTCGCTGTAGCGGCGGCCATTCGGTCCCTCCTCGCAGCTGTAGCGGCGGAGGAGCGCAGCCCGGCCCCGGCGGCGACAGTCGCCGCGCGGCCTGAGGACGTTCCGAGAAACCAGCGAGCTGCCGGCAGCTACGCGGACGCGCTGCGGGAAAAGCCACGCCGGCGGCCGCGGGGGCCTCCATGGGTAGAGGTGTGCGCCGAGACGTCGGCGCGCCGCCGCCGACTGTTCTGGCCGCGCCGCCGCCGCCGACACTAACTGATCGGCGCGCCGCCGCCGCCGCCGACGACGTATTGTTTCGGCGTGATCGGCGCGGCATTTACGTATATAGAATAAAAATGACTTTTAAAAATTAATCCAGCTTTGTTTGAGATTTCGTGTTTTGTTCAAATTTTTTTTCATGCCTCGGGCATTTTTCAATGTCACGTAGGAGAATAATGAAGCAACAGAAAACAAAAGCAACCCTGCTCTCCGCTCATCTGCGCATGCGTGTCGTCTCTAGCCAGAGCAACGTGGGATTGCCTAACTACTCTTTCGCGCGCAAAATGGCGCAACGAGAAGCAGCGGCCTCTGCTACGGTAGCCACGGCCTCGAAACGCCGGAATGACGGCTTGACGGTCGCGTGTACTGAGGTTGCGGATGGAATCGGCGACATATCTGCAACTTTTTGCGAGGAAGAAATTCCTGGCCCCGATGTGTTTAAGATGCCGATTGGAAGTTTTCGGATTGTTCCTTTGCATTCGAAGGGGAAGTCTAGTTTTGTTTGGAAACATTTTGGACGCCTAGCATACATCACGGGGGAAAGCAGAAGACAGTTGGAACGGACTACTACTGCAAGAGCTGCTTGACCAACTCCTCAAAGAAGGAAGACTCAAAGCCTTTCGAATCGTAAGTAGCGCTCCTTTGTTTGTCTAAGTAACTGAACCGTTGGCTGGCGCCTCGTAGGAATTGTGAAATTTGTGAGACTTAATACCGTGCAGTGCGCTCCTCAGCTGTTGTGCTCGCGAGACCGGCTGCCGTTTTCGCGACCGTACATCAGGACGCCCGTCTAGAGTTCAGAGTTCACATTTAGATTTCTTGATTTAGATTTCTTAGATCTTTTTCTGACCACGCTGTTTTAGGTTGTCATGGTTGCTGTTTTTATTTCAGAGAACTTCGAGCTCGTATCATTGACCCTGAGCACGAGACACATGACCGAGAGGCACACAGGCGCTGCCATCATGAATGAGTTTCAAAGGTGCCTCGAAGAATTCAACATGGTGGGAAAGGAAGTTTGTGCAGTCACTGACGCCGGCTCGAACATGAAGCGCGCAGCGAGTCTCGCATGCACGGAACATCACCTGTGTGTTGGGCACGGCCTACACAACTTGGTCATCAAGGACGGATTTGGAAGCGTCCGAAGACTCCACGATTTGCTGGTCAACTGCCGTGACATTGTGAAGACTGTGCATTGTTGTGGGACCCGTCCATTGTTGTGGGCGGGTCCCACGCAGTACATCCATATTTCAATACCGTTCTCACGTAGGTTTGGGGGAACTCTTTGGTGTTTCTACGCAGAAATGAAAACTTGAAAGTGAACATTTCGACAGACTTCTCAGTTCAGAATGAAATGAAAACATGCGACAGGCTTTTGAAGCTATAAAAATCAACATGCAGATGCCAGCACAGTGCCGGAGTAAGGAAAACACCTAGATACTTAAATTCACCAACAGTTTGCAACGAGTACCCGTCTATAGCGTAAAAATTTTTCGAGGCATTTCTTTTCTTCGTAAAACACATGTGTACAGGTTTTTTTCAGGTTTAATGACATGTGCCGCTTGTGACACCACAGCTGAATGTTGTCCAAATCGCGTTGGATGTAGCGGAACGATTTTTTTAATGGCTGGCCTTTTTTTAATTTGCGGTTCCGGTTTCGGCGCCGCCGGCGCCGCCGGCGCCAACAAAAATTGGCCGTGCGCCGCCGCCGATGAATACCCGGCGCCGCGCCGCCGACGCCGCCGCCGCCGACAAAAAACGACCACCACGCCGCCGCCGGTCAAAACCGACACGGCGCACACCTCTAGGGAAGGGACGGACACCATCACAAGGGAGAAACGGCAAGGTGGCCAGCGCCCTTCGAGACCCTTCCGCTACCGTCGGAGGAGAAAAAATTCCCGTCCAGGCGAGTGAGGAAGTGATAGGCGGCGCTGTGAGCGCTAAGAGCTGCCCACGCGAGGACGCGAGCGCAGCGCAGCCTCCTGCCCTGGCGGCCAGCGGCGGCAGCCGCAACCACACCGCACAGGACGGCTGGCAGGAGGTCGTGTCGCTTTCTAAGCGTAAGAGAGCGGCACGTAGGCTTCGCAACGAGGGGAAAAAGCTTCCCCCACGCCCCACAACCCTCGGGACAGTCCTTTTTCGCCCGAAGGATCCGAGGGCAACGTTCGCGAAGCTGGCGCGCGACGCAATCGCTGGGCAGCTGACGGCGCGGCCTGGCGTGGTGGACGTGCGTGTGAACGCGCAGCGTAACGTCGTGGCGGCGGACGCGGGTACCGAGGAGGCCATGGAGGTGCTACTGGCCATCACCACCATCTGTGGCATCGACGTGAGCCCGCGACAGCCGTCGTCGAGCAGCACGGGTGTTATCGTGGTCGACGACATAGCGATCACGGCCGAGGCAGTCGCCTCCAGCCTCGAAACGCCCGTGCCGGTGCAGTCAGCTGTTCGCAGGGGGACTGCAATATACCTGCGCTTTTCGGCGTCGATCCCCCCTGCGGAGGTAGCGCTGCACAAGCTCCGACGGCCGGTGAGAGTGTGCCGACCGCGACCACTGCAGTGCGGCAGGTGTGGCAGGCTGGACCACGCCACAGCGAGCTGCAACCGCGAGAGGAGGTGCTGGCGATGCGGGGGTTCCCACCTGAAGGCAGCGTGCAAGGCCGCGAAGCCTTATTGCACCAACTGCGGGGGCCCCCACGTCGTGCTGGACCACTCCTGCCCGCGCTGGCAGGAGGAGCGTCGTGTGTGTGCGGAACTGGTACGAGCACCGGCGCCTGCCTCTCGCATGGGCGTCCGTGCAGCCCTGCGAGCGGCCACGCAGCCCCAGCCGCCCCCTGTCGCACCCGTTACGATGCGCCAGCAGCCAGGCAGCAGCAGTGTTGCATCCGGGACGGAGCGGCAGCAGCACACAGCCCAGCGACAGCCCAGCAGCCAGGCGGCCCCTGTGCGGTCGAAGCGAGGACGGAAGAGCTTGTGCAAGCAGCCGGCCTCACAAGAACAGCCACACCTCGAGCCCCGCCATGGCTAGGAGCCGTCGCACACAGCCCCTGGTGCCTACAGTGCTGCAGTGGAATGTCAACTCGCTGCGACCGCGTCGTGCGGAGCTGAGTACGTTTCTGCTGCAGCACGAGCCCCATGTCGTGGCTCTACAGGAGAGCTATGTGCGAGTGGGAAGGGACGGCTCGGGGGGGACTCGCCTGCCGGGCTACACCGGCTATCACAGCCCTACGGCGTGTGACAGTGCCCAGTGCTCGGAGGTGGTGTGTGGCGACCCGTTCCACCCCCCAGGAACCTCGCGTGCCTCACTGTTTGTGAGGAACGATGTGCAGCACGCAGAGCTGGATACCAGTGCGGTGACGACAGTGGTGCAAGAGTGCGCGGCAGTGACGTTGCGGCTCAGTGCGGGTGGTGCAGACTTTACAGTGTGCAGTGTGTACGTGCGCCCTGGACGGCCTTGGGACGCGTGCCTCCTGAATCGGCTGGTGTCCCTGTGTGCAGTCCACCATCTCCTCTGTGGTGACTTCAACGCACACCACACTGCCTGGGGAGATGGCCGGATAGACGCTCGCGGAGAGCATCTGTGGGACGCCATGCTGCGCCTCAACCTGTCCGTGCTGAACACTGGTGAGAGCACATTCCGGCGGGGCAATTGCGCAGCCACCGCCATTGATCTCACCCTAGTGTCAGCCGGAGTTGAGGCCACCTGGAGGAGGGAGCCCAGCACGTGGGGATCCGACCATTACCCGCTGCACATCGCACCACCCGACAGGACAGCCAAGCGAGCCGCACTGCACCACGTCACCCACTGGGACCTGTTCCGGCGCCGCCTTGCCGAGAAGGACCTGGGGGAAGGAGCCGAGCTGTTCCGGGGCCTGGTTTGCTGCGCCAGACAAGCCACGCAGAGCTGCACAGTAGCAGAGGGGGCCACCACGCCGGACCTGAAGCTGCTGCAGCTGCGGGCGGTGCGCAACCGTGCGGAGAGGAAGGCCCAGCGCTCGAGCGAGCGGGCGGACTGGACAGCATACCGGCGAGTGGATGCGGCTTGCCGCCGTCACGCCAACCGCCTGAGCCGGCAGCGCTGGGCCGAGCTATGCGTCAGCTCGGAGGCCGACCCACGCTGCCGCCGCCTCTGGGGCATCTTCAACGCCGTCCTGAAGCCCCAGAGAAACCGCAACCCCCTGGCTGCCATGGCCATCTGCAAGCAGGCCAGCTTTTCGGAGTTGGCCAACCTCTTCGCTGCACACTTCCTGCCGCCACACCAGGCGGAACCAGGGCCCGCTGCTGCTGTTGCTGAGACGGGGGAGGTACTTCACCCCCTCAACAACGCCCCTATCACGGAGACTGAGCTCCGCAGTGCCCTCCGCAGCTGCAAGCGTAAGTCGGCGCCAAGGGCGGACGGCCTCACCTACCAGATGATGCGCAATCTGGATGAGGTGGGGTTCGGCTGGCTCCTGGCCGCCTACAACGTCATTTGGGATGCGGGCCGGCTACCACCAGAGTGGCTGCTAGCCATCTTGCGGCCCATCCCAAAGCCAGGCAAGGGCCTTGTGGCAGTCACGGCGTACCGGCCTGTGGCCCTCACATCCTGTGGCTGCAAGCTGCTCGAACGGGTGGCACTGCGGAGGATGGAGGCCATCGCAGCGGAGGAAGAGGCCATCCCCGAGCAGCTAACGGGCTTCCGGAGGCACCGAGCAGCCACCGACTCCATCGCCGACGTCGTGGCGGCCCTTGAACACGCCATGGCCTCCAAGCAGGTGGCGGCCCTGGTGCTGCTGGACGTGAAGGGCGCCTTCGACAACCTGCAGCGTCGTGCCATCTCTCTGGCCATGGAGGAGGCTGGCATTGGGGGCAAGCTGCGGGGCTTTGTCGAGGCGTTCCTGACGGGCCGCACGGCGCAGGTGCAGGTGGGAGACGCCCTGTCGGCCCCCCAGCCGGTGGACGTGGGCACCCCACAGGGCTCCGTCATCAGCCCCTTCCTCTTCAACCTGGTGATGGCCGCCCTGCCAGGCTGCCTGCCCAGAGGAGGGGGCCACCGAGTGTACATTTCGGTGTACGCCGACGACATCGCCCTGTGGGTGCTGGGGCCCAAGGGTCAGGGCCGAGCCATTGTGCGGCAGCTGCAGGCGGCCATGGATGCAGTCCGGGCCAAGCTGGCGGGCGTCGGCCTACAGCTGTCGGCGTCAAAGACAGACGCCATGCTGGTGTATCCAGACGCCGCCGCCCGTGCACGGACCCGGCGCCTGACCATCGATGGTGGGGAGCTCCAGTGGAAGACCAGGGTGCGGTATCTGGGACTCACCCTGGACCACCGGCTGAACTTCCGGCAGGCAGCCAAGGAGCTCCGAGCCAGGGCGCAGCTGGCCACCACGGCGGTGCACAAGATGGTGGCCCGGGACATGGGTTGCTCACAGCGGACGGCTCTCTGGCTGTACAACGCCTCCGCTGTGGGTCTCCTCATGTATGCGCTGCCGCTGGTGAGCCTGCGGAAACCGACCTGGCGGCAGCTGGAAAGGGATCACCGCAAGGGGGTCCGCGCTTGCCTCGGCCTGCCCCAGAGCTCGTCGTGTGAGAAGACGCTGGCCGAGGCGGGGGCGTGGACCCTCGAGATGACGGCTGACCAGCGGGCGCTTGGCCAAATTGACCGGCTGCGGCGCGCCGAGGGGGGCGGCCCGCTGCTGCAGCGACTGAGGGGCCACCACCGCTCGCGCATGGGGCGCATGCTCGCGCTCTACGAAGAGGTGGTGGACCCCGTGGATGCGCAACCTGGTGGCCCGGCTCCTGCTCTGACAGCTGAAGTGAGGCTGGACATCCCAGGTCTGCGCAGCAAGCGGCGGACGCCCCCATGCGGACAACTGCAGCTGACACGGGGCGTCATCTGGGGCGACCTCGAAAGCCACACCCTTGTCTACACGGACGGCTCGGTGCGGCAGCAGCAGGGGTCGGCCGCAGCGGCAGCCGTGCTGGGAGGGGCCACCCGGCAGGCGCGGCTGCCCTATGCCTCATCTTCGGCCACTGCCGAGCTGGTGGGTGTCGGATTGGGCCTGGACCTGCTGCTGGAGGTGGAGCCCTTGCCCGAGCGCTGTGCCCTGCTGTGCGACTCCCGGGTGGCCCTGGCGCGTCTACAGGACGGCGACTCGCACTCCCTGTTGGTGCGGGGCATCCGGGAGAAAGCGGCGCAGCTGGCGGACCGGGGCACTCGGCTGTGCCTTCAGTGGGTCCCCGCCCACATCGGCCTGGACGGAAACGAGCGGGCAGACGAGCTGGCCGCCGGGGCTCACGCGCTGCCTCCCTCGGACATGTTGGCCCAGGCGGCAGCGGACGACGCCCGCCTTCTCATCCAGCGACACCTCCGCACCGGGCATCCAGACCCGCGGCTGCGTGTCGGAGGGGGTCTGCCGCCTGTGCGGGCATCACGCCTGCCTCGTCGACTGCGCTCGGCCGTCCTGCGCCTCCGCGTGGGGGCCGCGTTGACGTCAGAGCGGAAGCACCGACTGGGGCTGGTGGCCAGTCCCGCCTGCACGTACTGCCGAGCGCCCGTGCAGTCCCTGCCGCATGTACTGTACGAGTGCCCCAAGTTTGCGGCAGGGCGGGCGGAGCTTCTGGCCGTGCTCCGAGGGGTGCGGCCGCTCGAGGAACTGCTTTGGCCCCCAGGAAATGCCAGGGAGCGGGACAAAGTGCTCGAGGCCCTGGGAGCATACCTGGGGGCCTCGGGGCTCCACAATGCACTAAGCTACAACTCTACGTAACTGCCCGGGTCGCAGTGGAGTGTAGCTGTTAGGGTAGAATTCCTGTGTGTGTGGGTGTGGGTGTGTGAGTGCGTGTGTGTAAGTGTGCAGGTGTCCTACTCCTTCGTGTCTTGTATTTTGATATTTATTTATTTGTCTAGTTTTTCCTTTTTTTGTGTCTGTGTTTTTTTTTCTCTTTCACCCAACGTTGTATATAGGTTATTCTTGCCCATGTTTCATATATTTATGTTAGCCCTCTACCCTATCCCCCTATTCCTATGTACTCTTTCCTCCCTATCCCACCTCCCCCACACCAGCAGGCGTTCCGGTGTCCGCCCCTAGGCGAGACAATTTACGCCTGTTGGTGGACCTTCCTTTCTTGTTTTTGTGCAGTAAATACATACATACATACATACGTTGTGCCATCTATGGTGACGCGCGATGTGCACGTTCCACTTGGCGTCACGAGGTGGCCTCCTGCTGTGCGTATGTGCGGACCGTCCCATCTAGTCATAACTTTCTTCAGTTTATACGCAAATGGTCCGCTCATTACCGAATAGTCAGCTCCCGTGTCTACGAGGGCTACTACGACAAAGCCGTCGATGGACACCTTGACGTCAGATGCAGTCTTCCTCCAGTTCCGGGTTCATCGGGGCGTCGTATCTCTGCTTGTACGTGCTGACGGTCGGGCACTGTGCATCGTCGTTGTCGTCGTCTTCTCAACGGACGTCTCGGTCAGGTCGGGTACGCGTCGCGCCGTGTAGCTGTCGTCGTGTTCGGGAGTCTCGTCAGGGTTAGGTCGGGTCGTCGGGATGAGGGCATGTCATGAATCACTGTCTTCAGCGCGTCCGTGCGTCGTTGGAGGGTTTCCAGTTTTCCGCCGTAGAGCAACTTCACCTCCAGAAGTTGCTGCTTTTAGTTTCCCCCGCAGGGCTGGGGGACCTTCCACGTGCGAAATCAGCTTTGCTACGGTGGTTAGACGACTGGTATGGGTAGGGCGACGGCGATCGCTGTGAGCGGGCTGGTCCTCGGTTGGTGTTGGACAGGTATTCGTCGATCTCGGTAGGGCGCTGGCCGGGTCAGGAACGTGGGGCGTCGACGGAGAAACCACGCAGTCCGAGTCTCCTGTACGGGCAGCGACGATAGATGTGATCGGCCTCTCCGCAATGATAGCACAGCGGACGATGATCTGGCGTTTGCCAAACGTCAGTCTTCCTCAACGTCTGGGTTTGGGCTGTGTACGGCGGTACGGTCGACGGTGGTGACAGTGGGGACGGCGGTACGGTGGAGCTTCTTGTAGACGGATTGGAGCAGGGCGGGGTCGACGAACAGCCGCGGAGTAGGTCATCGCCTGTGGCTCGCGGGGTGCCTCGGATGGCATAGAAGTGCCCAAAGCGTGTTGAACCTCTTCGCGGATGACGTCAGTCAGGGAAGCCACTTGAGGTTGCGGCGGCGTCGGAAAAAGCTTCCCAAGCTCCTCCCTGACCACTGCTCGGATGGTCTCACGCAGTGTGTCGGAGCTTGTAGCCCCGGCACCGATCGTCTCGGAAACCAGCACGTTGACCGGGTGATCGTACTGCCTCGTTCGAACTTCCAGCGTCTTCTCAATCGCGGCCGCCTCAGACGCAAATTCGGCCACCGTCTTGGGAGGATTGCGGGCAAGGCAAGCAAAAAGCTCCTGCTTTACCCCTCGCATGAGAATCCTTAGTTTCTTTTCTTCTGATATCTCTGGATCCGCACGTCGAAACAACCTCTTTATCTCCTCAACAAAGATCACTACCCCTTCGTTGGGGTGCTGCGTTCGAGTTTCAAGTAAAAGCGCTGCGCGTTCTTTTCTGACCACGGTAGTGAAGGTCTTAGTGAACTCGCTTTTGAACTGAGCCCAGTTTGTCAAGAAGCTCTCGTGGTTCTCGAACCAAGTGCGAGCCGAATCTTCCAAGTAAAAAAACACGTGACGGAACGTTTCTGTGTCGTCCCACCTGTTAAATTTCCGTACGCGCTCCAGTTTCTCCAACCATTCTTCTGGGTCTTCTGCGGGGGCTTCTCGGAATGATGGCGGTTCCCGTGGCTGCTGCAGAACGACAGGAGGATTGGCTTGGTTGAGCATGGTGCTGGTTGCGACGTCTTTCTTCTTTGTTTTCTCGGGTAGTAGACCGAACTCAGGTGGTAAATCTTGCAGGCGGTGGCCGGCTCTTGTTGGACTGGCTTGGCGGCTTCCAGAGGTTGTAGTGGGCATGAAGGGTGCGTACACAGCACCTCCACCAGATGTAACGAAGCCAAGGACGACGCAGTTGTTTGCAAAAGAAACAAGTTTATTGGAGCGATCTTGTGCTCCCCTAACAACTGAAAAGAATACAGAGGCGGCGAAGCAGCGGTCAACAAAGTGACGTACGTGCGTCGGCGAGCGTCGCCGAATCGAATGCTCCGGCGTCCGCACTGCAGGCTTTTTATCTTTCGGCGCGCGTGGTTCTCGAAACTTCGATTCACATCGAGAACATAGTAGATCCAAGAAGATTATTCTGGGCTGTTCACGTTAGATCGGAATGCTCTCCCTATCACAACAGATAACACATGCGGCACAGAAAGAAAGAATGGAACACGCGCTTCCCGTGGCGCAGAGATAACACAGACCGGCCCAGCCGGGCGGTAAAAGCAAAACACAAAAAAACAAACCCAATGTATGGTTCGCGGCAATATGTAATTAACGTAGCAGAGTTGCTCTCGAACTTCGGTCCGCGTAAGCGGTTAGCCCAAACGTTTTGAGTGACTCGCTTTGTGCATTCTGCAGGTCTGTCGGTAGACCTTTGTACCTGGCTGCTGCGTGTGTAAACAGAATCAATTCTCCCGCAATTTCTAGCCCTGTGTTTGGTCAAGCGTTTGTGTCCTGTTCTGTTTTGCTAGCCGAATGTTTGGATATGAAATGAAAAATTTACACCATCTTCCCGGGAGGGGAACCATGGGGTAAATGCGAAGCATCGGGGGTTGCCGTTGCGTTTCCGTTATGTTAGCGTGTGGATTGCTGTTGTGTGTCCTATTTACGCAGCATGTTCACCCCCGATGCGTCGCATCTACCCCATGGTTCCCCTCGCGGGAATATGGCGTAAATTTTACGGTTGCACCGACCATCGCGATATCAGGCCTGTTAGTCTCCGTTTCAAATCATCGGCGGTCACCAGAGGATGTCATCGGAGGAGCACCGGCGGAACGACTAAACGGAGCGGCACAGTTACCACGTTTATATGTGCGGTGAGGGGAATGAGAGAGAGCAGCGCAGAGCAGTGCATGCGCATGTGTTAACCCGCACCCACGCACAGCTGGCACGGCGACGGAGTGAGCGAACCCGAGCGCTAACACGCCTATGGCTCTGCGGTGAGAGCAGCGCTAGCGCGCCGCTGGCGCGGCGAGGAGAATGGGGGAGGGATGCAGACGCCACCGGACTACGCCCGAGGGAAAAGGCGGGTGAAAGGGATGTGTTGCATCTAATAAGCGAAGCTGGAGAGTGCGAATAGAAGTGCGTGTGCGAATATAAGTGCGTGTATGCGTTACACGCAAATCGTGTACTTTTAGCGTAATAATATGCACTCTTCGCTTTTGTTTCGTTTCTGCAGATGCCTTTTTTTTTCGTTATAATAGTTTTCGGTTAAAAAACGTGCACAATACATTGAATGATTGCCGTGCGTATAGCATTTGAATAAAATAATAAATCCAGTGATTTCCGACCGTAAAGGATTAGATTAAAATGCCATCTGGATGCTTTTTTCGCGTTTCGATTGAGTGTTCGATCTTTTCGAACGCTCAGTTTGGTCGTGAAATGTTGGAATGAACAACGTGTATGCAACCCTAATTTATTAATAACGTCAGAACTACAACCATGTCGTAACTTGTACAGTAGTATGAGCAGCGCTGGTTGCGCTTCGTACTCTTACGGCAGCAATCGCAAATGTAAATTAACCATTCAGAACCTAGTAAAAATATTCATA
The DNA here is from genome assembly GCF_048455015.1 of Haemaphysalis longicornis. Lineage (NCBI taxonomy): Eukaryota > Metazoa > Arthropoda > Arachnida > Ixodida > Ixodidae > Haemaphysalis > Haemaphysalis longicornis. The sequence goes on from NW_027526445.1 coordinate 48,207,975, forward strand.
AATTTCTGTCACTTATAGAATTTCCAGCTTAATGAACTTAACAGAGTAACACAGATATCAGATATCAGATACCTGGTGATCAGAGTAACACAGCATTTGGGATTTCGCAGGTTTAGGGCAGAGTATGATTCTGGTGTCTGGCCTGTCGTTTGCTAATAACTTACATGTTGCAGGCTGCTGACTGGTGCAACTTAGACTATGTCTGAATGTGATTGTGCAGTAAAAATTTCTTGCACTACTTTGATGCTTCCTGCTGTACAACGTATACTTCAACTAAAAATGTAGGCCTAACAGGACAAGCGAACACGACAACAGGACGAGCTTTTCAGTGACGTGCTTTTTTAAGGTTAAGTAATGCATATATACCAACTAGTCCACCTCGCCATTCTGCTGCAGGAAGTATGCGTCCATAGCAGTGACGCCGTCCGGCTTTGTGCATGTTTCCTTTTGACACATTTTGTGGGCATGGCTTCATCCGTGTATATATTGCCACTTCAATCAACCAAGCGGTTAGGATGGACACAGAAAAATATTTTACAAGTTCAAATGGGACCTGTAGCTGGGCTCCAATGTCCTCGGAGTCCCCTTTCACGAAATATAGTTCTTATAAATAGTGGTACCGCACATTAGCAGTCATAGTTAGTTTTAAGGTTGTCTTAGTACTGCCAATGCTGACATTAAATTATATCCACTCCGCTGTCTTCCTGTCCCTTAATGTTACACCCATAATCTAGCGTTCTATTGTCTGCTAAGTCGTCAGTAATTTTAGTTAGACTCTTTTAGTGAGCTTGGAAGTTTCTGCCCCATAGGTGAGTACCGGTAAGGTGCAGCTGTCATACACTGTCTTTTTCAGGGACATTGGTAAGCGGCCATTCTGTATTATGCCAGTATTAAAAAGCTGTATTAACAGCACAGATTTTCCTGTACCATTCCTAGATTGAAGAAATGGCTTGCAAGGGAGGTCCTACTGCAACAGTCTGCACAAGGCGGCTGTTCAAGCTACTGTTGACGGTCAACTTGGCGCAGGAGTTCTCCTGGTTTGGGAAAAAGAGAAGCACGCTTTTTTCCACCTGCGAGGGGTATCCTGCATTGTGTGTAACTAGATATCTTCGTGTTATTACAGACATCAAATTATTTCCCCAGGCAATGTATAGGGCCCAGATTTTTATTGTCAGTCACATTCTGCGCAAATATGAGCTTTGTCGACAACCTGCGGCATCTTAGTTTTTATTGCTAGAAGCGGTATTAAATTTCTTTCAGCCTTTGGACCATAAAATTTTTACTCACTTTCTAACCAATCTGGTCTGCAACTATTTTGGCAGTTTCCGCACCACAACGAAGAACGCAAACTGTTCAAGAATCCCTACCATAACTAATGATGGAGGCATGCACCACTGAACCACCATTGAATCATTTCCGTGCTTCCATGCGTTTTTCTTTTGTATTCTTCTTTGAGCGTAACACTTGGTGTGAATCACGTAGTCGTGTAAATCTGACTTGTAAATAATATTCAATCATTTCCGTGTTCCCCGTTTTTTCGTTTGTTCCCAAATTATATCCCTTTGTGTGAAATACTGAAATAGTGTAACTTTGTATTGTTTTCCTAACCAGAATTCAATAATTTGTTTCTAAAGTTTTTTTTGTTGTTTTATTGTTATTACGCCATTTCACTAAATGTAAATAATTTCATAAGTAAATTTCAACTGCTCTTGTTACCGCCGTACAGTCATTTCTGTATACACACCTTTTCTATAGTTCATAACCATTTCCCTAGATGTTCGTTTGTTTAAAGTAGCTTAAATTTGTATGGCACTCACAACCACCACTCAACACCACTTCTGTGTTTCCAAAGTGCTTTTGTTTTATTGTTCGCCAAACTTTTCACTAGATGCGAACTATTTATTTTCGTAAATTTGCTTTTTTTTATAACCACCATTCAATCATTTCTTTGTTTTCACACTTTTCTTGCATTGTTTTTTATTCCATTTCCCTCAATGTGAGATATTTCAAGTTGCATAACTATCTTGTGCTTGTACCCTGGGTTTACAAAATTGCTATTTTCCTATTTTTTGTCAGCTTTTGTGACTTTTTTTCGCATTTTTGCCATTCGGCATATAAAGAAAAGATAAGACATTAGGTAGAATAAAAATACCAGGTACAAAAGCACAGGTAGTCAGGAAATTATACCAGGTACAAAAGCACAGGTAGTCAGGAAATTGATGACTGTGCAAGTCTAAAGGTAGGCATGGAGTCCGGTCTCGTGTAAAAAGTTCAGCAGCGACCTGCAGTAGCGGTCTTCATGCCCCCACCGGATAAGTCCCACGGTTTATCCCACCGAAGACGAACCACTCTTAGCGCACTGTCCCGAGCTGTTCTGGTTCCTGTGCACGTCCACAAGAGATGATTGACTTCAGCTTCAGCCGCCGAAGCCGGACACTTGGGACATGTTCCTGGGTCTTCTGGTGCGGGTCTCCAAGTCCAGGTGACTGAAGGTGTGAGAGCCACCCCAACCCGAAGCCTCCTCAGAGAAACTTCCTCCACCCGGGAAAGATTAGGGGGGAGGGAGCAGACACACGGGGGGATTAGGGCACGTGTGTCCCTTCTCAGAAGAGATTTCATGGCTAAAAGGCGGGAGCGTGGATCACTAGGGAGAGGGCTAGGGGCGGATTCAGATTCAGGTGGGGCCGGAGAGTGCGAAAGATTGTCCGCTAATTGGTTGAAAAAATTGTTACCGTGCCCCTGTACCAAATGTACGCTTACCATTAGCTGTGCTGTCATGTGAAGTCTGTGAATGTGCTGGCAAATCAGGGGAGTCTTTTTCACTTGCTTTAGGTGCTTCACAGCATTGAGTGAGTCTGTGTATATATGAGCCTCTTTGATGTTACGGAGGGCACTTGCAGCTTTGATTGCGTCATATACAGCCTGGAGTTCCAGTAGCAGCGGGTCTGGCGTGTCGTTGGAATAACAGCGTGAGCCTTTCAGTGCTGAGTGTGTGGAACTGACGAAAGCGGTCCGTCCTCCGTGCGGGAGAAGGGCTGCCTCTGTGTACAATACACAGTAACCTTCAGGAACTGTGGTATCTGTGGTTGGCGCTGGCTGTTCACGGCGACAAAGCTTCGTTGTTTTGTTGGTTGTTATTGCTGTATAGCGCCATGGTGGAAGGTCGTCTATGGTTGAAGTCACGGGAGGCTCTTTACAGAAATACGGATGGAGAGCTCCGACGATAGGTATGTAAAACCGCTTGATCTTTCTTGCTTCTTCACGCTGATTTACAAGCTCCGTGATAGTATTGAGCTGAGCGTGCTCCTGTAAGATAGGAATCGGAGTGAGACGAGGAAGTGCCGTGATGGTTCGCATGGCCTCTCTGTTGATAGCCTCAAGCCTCGCCCATTATTGTGCTGTCAGTCTGTGAAACTGCGCCTGGTAGAGTAAGCGCGGCTGTAGAACAGCGCGTACAAGTCGCCGAGCCACCTCCGTGCGGGCTCCTCCACTCCGCGTGGCAATCCTGCGGATCAAGTGCAAGGTCGTCGAGGAGTCTTTCCGTGCCTTTCGGAGCCAATGGATACCTGAACCCGACTTGTGGATCTGAAGTCCCAGCACCCGCAGTTCTTTCTTGGCTGGTATTGCGGCTGAACCAATTTTAAGTTGACAGTTAGCCTTGGAGGCTAACTTCCTCCCCGTCTTATTAGCCACTGGTACATAGGCAGACTTCTCAGCAGAAATGTCCAGGCCGGCTGATTGCGCAAAGGCTTGGAAAACATCCAGGGCTTGCTGCAGATGACGACACTCCAAGCCGAGGTCTCGGTTTGTAGACCACAGTGTAACCTCGTCAGCGTAGATGAGAAATTTCACACAAGGGATGTCTTGTAGCTTCCATGTCAATGGTGCAAACGCGATGTTGAACAGTAGAGGCGCTAGCACGGAACTTTGCGGTACCCCACGGTTAGATTCGAACAGGCCAACAGGCTTTCTGTCCACTCGTACTGAAAACGTCCTTGAGCACAAGAAGGAGTGTACCACTTTGGTGACATGAAGTGGGACCCCCAAAAACTCCATGTTTCTAAGTATTGTTTTCTGTTCCACGTTGTCATAAGCCTTGGCAATGTCGCTAGCCACCACAGTTCACACAAGGTGGCTCTGAGGTGAAACATGCAAAAAATTCCCCCGCATTTCCCCGAAGGGGAGTATGAGGAAGTGTGAAGCACGGGGTGATGCTATGAGGGGGAGTTTGTTGAAGTTTGGTGGCATTTTGCCCAATAGTTACATTAACACCCCCTCGTGATCACGTTCGGCTTAACACGCCTCGTTTGTCCCTCTGCGGAAATCTTGGTGGCGGGAGAATGGACGAAGCAAAGCGCGTGCCGCCGCCGCCGAGGGCTGTCAACTGGGACCACCGGCGGGGTCCGCGCGCGCGCCACGTATGGTTCTTGCACGGCCGCTGGATGAGAGCGCACGCAAGGTCCAGCGGCCGTGGTTCTTGTTTCACCAGGGAACGTGGCCCCCTCTTCCTCGAAAGAAGGGACCGCGGCGGCGGGGAGCGGGGGGCCAGGGAAGAGGAGGAGCGCACCGCACCGCAGCGCACCGCAGCTGCGAAGCGCCGACCGGAGTGAAGGGAGAGGAGGCGTAGTCACGTGAGAGAATGCAGAACTAGCGGGTTCGTAGTTTCTCGTGTACACCACGAAGTTATCAAGCCGCTATAACGCCGCTGAGTCGCCAACGCACGCCGCTGACGACGTAGTTTGAATGCGTTAAAGATATAAAGCGCGTTACTAACACTGATATCAGCGTCGCGTCCGTGGCTTAGGCGGTAGAGCGTCGCGCTGCGGCCGCAAAGTCCTCGGATCGAAACCTGGCGCCGGATGTTCTTTTTTTTTATGTAGTGGCCGGCTGGCGGCCTGGCTGGCGCGCCGAGCTAGGCTGCGGACGGAGGACGGCGGTGGAAGCAGGAGTAGGCCCGACTAAGAAGTGCTTCGCACTTAATATCGTCAGCAAGAACAGACAGGCCGTCCTCGGTACGCAGATGCTGTCTGAATCCGATCTGAGCGGGATGATATTTTCTATTGTGCTCCAGCCACCAGGATAACCGAGTGGCCACTATTCGTTCCAATATCTTGCATATTGCAGATGTCAAGGAAATCGGGCGAAGTGCACTAATACCAGTGGGAGGTTTTCCCGGCTTGGGGATTGGCACTACCACTGAGTGTTTCCACTCGGGTGGAATGACGCCTTTAGCCCATACATCATTCAATGAGTAGAGTAGTGCTTCCAAAGCCTCCCCCTCCAAGTTTTTGAACAGCTCATATGGGATTTCATCATACCCTGGAGAAGAGTGCGCCTTGGATTCTTCAATGGCCGCGATGAGCTCGGCCATCGTAAATGGGTCGGTTATTCCTGAGACGTCCGATACATCAACACAGGGAGAGGCGGCCGGAGGTTGTCGGTAGTTCGGAAAGAAACTGACGGCCGCTCTGTCCGCAAACTGCTCTGGGCTGATGTTGAGAGCCAGTCGAATGCTAGCTGATGGATCCATCACGCTGCCATGGCGTGGAAGGTTCGCCATAAGGCCTTGTTTCCAGTACCAGAGCCAAGACCAGCGCACCAGTCATTCCACCGGCGTCGTGACAACTGCTTCTCGTTGCGTCGAGCTTGTGCTGCGATACGGTTTGCCCTGACACGAGCGTAGAGTTGCGTCGGGTGGCGATTAGCATGGAGCTCGGCTCGGCGGTGCTCTGCCCAGAGTTTAAGGAGGTGCATATCGGGTGTCGGCTGATCCTCATTCACTGTTGTATGTATAGTGCAGTCTGTGAGGACGGACTGCAGCGTAGAAATGAGGTTCTCCCAGTTATCGAAAAAGCTCGTTCATCAGAGCGGACCTTGCCCCAGTGAACAATTCTGACCTGGCGACGAAGCTTTTGCAACTTCTTCGCGTGCAGGCCAACCAAAATTGGCGAATGGTCGCTTCCCCAAGCATCTGGCTCCGGATTCCAGGAAGGGTTCCCGGGGCCAAGCCACCACGTAAGGTCCGGTGCATGAGACCGAGTTGAAGGGATGGTAAGTGCGGTAGAGTTAAGCAAGGAAAAGTTCATGTCCGTGAATGTGTCGTGAACTTGTACTCCTCTTTTAGTGTCGTGCTCGTATCCAGACAAAGTGTGTGGGGCGTTGAAGTCCTACGAGTATGGAAGTGCCTGGGTACGGTGCCCTAAGGTGGTACAGCCAACCTAGGTTAAGGCGTGCTCTGCCTGGCATTCCATAAAAGGACACAAGAAGGAGGGGTGTTTTGGCTGGGCGTGTTAAAACCGCAACCACCTCCTGATGTTGGTGACACCATTTCTGAATGTTGATTAGTGTTTGAGGAACAATTCTAACGATGTATACTGTCACTTTTCCAGGTGCATCATCATTGCGGTTATCCGGGATGGTAGGAGTATGATAACCGATGAAGTGGGGGAGAGGGCATAGTTTGTTTGACTCCTGTAAAAGGAGTGCCCACACTTTGAGTTTACCGGAGTGAATTTTGGTTTTTAGCTCTCCTAATTTGTTCGAAAGACCTCTACAGTTCCATTGTAGGATGACCGGTTGACAGCTGGACGGACACTTAGCCATGGCATAAGCTAGCTTGTATTAGTTGGGTTATCTTGGATAGGGTTTCAAGTACAATGATCCAGATAGCTAGATCACAGGGGATTGTCTTTTGGGCGTTGAGCCGCATCCGTAAAGGCACATTTTGCGTTCCTTGCAGTGAACGCGCTTCAGCGCGTTCTTTGCGGAGAGCTGCTACGCGTCTTCCTTTGCCGCAGTGCCTCAAGCTGTTTAGATAGGTAGGCTATTTGAGTATCCAGGTATTCGTCAACCGAAAGAGCTTCATTCAACTCCCAGGAGTCTTTTGGCGTTTGCTTTGGAGGTCTGTGATTTTTAGAATCGGACCCCTTGAGAACGTTCGAATACAAACCATCTGTTGCATCGGGTTCCCCAGGCTCTTCTACTGCAGAACCCTGAATGGGTTCCAGGTCCTGGAATCGATTGTGCAGTGTAGCCCTTGCTAAACTGGTTTCCCGACGGCGAGCGCGGGCTGTGGCGCGCTGTTTAGTGGGGCACTTTGCCGATGTTATTTCATGGTCATCCGTCTTGCAAAGCCCGCAACGATAGCGTGGCTTGCCGTCGGAGTTTATTCTCTCTGTGTCCACAGTTGCCATCGGACAGTAGTTTTGCTGGTGACCTTGTTTAAAACAACAGTAGCAGTACATGGCTCGTGGCCGGAAAGGCTTTGGGTGCAGTACACAGCCATTGTAATAAAACCTTTCCGGTGTGGTAGAAGAACCTCGTACAGTGACTAGGTAATTCCTGCTCTTACCCATACGTCGGACAGCCAGCACCTCGTGTGCGGGTGACCGCAACTCACGCAGAATGGTCGCAGGGGAATCATTTTCGTCAAGGTCATACAGAACGCAGCGCTGCACATTGGGCCCACGGGCAAAGTAAGAGTGCACTGTCACGGTACCATCGGTGGAGATCGGGAGGCTGGTAATACCACAGACCTTGTAAGCGTCATTCAGGCTGGCAAGGTGGACGGTTATTGTATTGGACACCTTATGGACCACGAACCCCTGATAACCCTGGGTGCCTAGGCACCGGTCTATTACTTGTTGAACTAATTTAACTGGGATAGTGGTGACGTCAAACCTGGTGGTCGGTTTAATGTGAACCCGGAATGAGCGGTCGGGAGTGGGGTTGGGTAAACAGCGGTACGAGAACTGCTGCAAGGAGGAGCGGGTGCGGTGGAAGCATCTGGGGTGGCCCTCACCTTCTTAGTGGGCGGCGTATCCTGTGCGGGGACCGTTGCGTGCTTTGTGCAGGCTGCTGGCACTTCACTTCCAGGCACAGAAGAATCGTAGTCCATCTCCTGGGTATGTTCCGATGAGGTGGCGGGCTGTTGAACCACGGAGTCTCCCATCACTGGCTCCTATTGTTGGGTCAACTGGATGTTGGAACAGCTTGGCTGGCTCAGTGACGCTGAATCTTGCGTGCAGAGGGCGGCCGATGCCGGCACTTGCGTAGCGTCCAGTGCTGCCGTCACCGGTGAGCCATCCGGGATGAGGGCACGCCTGGCCACACTAGGCCTAACCGGCACGCCAGGTCTCCTTCGCCGACGCCGAAGGGGCGGAGGCGAATTTTTCGCGTCGTCAGTCGGTATACGTGCCGGAAGCGTTCACCTGGTGAGCTGATTGGTCCTGTACGGACGAAATTTATCTTTACAGCGACAGAAAACTGCAGAAGCCGAAGTAGCCACGTCTGCGGAGGTGGAGCTTCTTCATGAGTTTTTGTACTATTCTTGTAATTATACAATGCGTACCCTATGGTCCAGGGCACACAGGAATCAAAATTAAAGTGGTTGTGTTGCGAAAGCATAGTACATAATTTGGAAGTGAATATAAACTGTTTTACCTGAACTCTTTTGTGTATTATGTGTACTTTGAAAGCTTTCTTACTACCCAGCTGCACTTACAGCTAGGTTGGCAAGACTGCCATTTTATTAGTTTAATTTTTGAATTGTTTCTCTGATAGTTTATTTGCAGAAGGCCTGTACAGCCGTGCTGTGTGGTACAATTCGATGACGCTGCTCTGGTTGCCTTAGTGTCAAGGGCGCTTTGTGCTGATCAGGACTGGTTTGCCGTAACTTACTGCCACTTCTTTTTGGTGCGACGTTTCTTGTTTAGAGCTGTGCTTCGTGTGCTTCTGGAAGAGTGTGTGGTCAGCTTGGCACTTCACATATCAGACTTACCGCAGTATGCAGCACTTCAAAAGTGGAAACACATTAATCTAGAAACATGGTGCCAAGTAACAGCAAACAGTGCTGAATAGCTAGCAAGACATGTATTTGAAGTAAAAATGCCCACAACACGTAGGCAACCTTGGAAAGTGGCCTGGCCAAACTCCAAAATGTAAAAAGAATGTAAATTTCAAGCATACAGGTTCATCTCAACAATAGCATACGAACGTACACTAGCCATGAATATTACATACTAATGCTTGTGCCAAAGACCAAAAAACAATGTAAAACAGACATCTATATACGTCTTGCATGCGTACCACTACAATATCCATAAGATGTACCACTAAGGTAACGTCCCGTAAACAGCATATAAAAGTACCATGAGAGGTCTATTCTACGTTATCCTTCGTGTGATTTGGATGGGTTTTTTTGCAGTTGTAGCAACGTTGACTATATAAAATTTCGACCCCCAATGGTACGTCTCCTGGACATCTGTAATGTCGATTGCTGCCGTCTGCAGGATATCAGCACGACGTAACATGGTTTTCTGGGATATGACTGCAACCGATATATTCCGTGAGTTTGCCCCACACTCAGCTTGATGATATGGTGCGATAATTTAGCGCGCTGTCTCTGGTACCTGATTTGTGAACCGCAATAACGGACCCACACTTGTAGTTGAAAGACAAGACTCCTGATTTGAGTGACTGAAAGAACAGGAAAAGTAAAACTTGTCTGTTATCTGCTTTGTGGTTTTCAAAACCTTAGAATTAATTTAATCAGTAGCATTCGAGGAGGACAATTTTAGTCTTTCTATTAATTACGCGATACCATTGAAACCCGTGTGGGTGCTTCATCACCAGCGGCGAAATGAACGACGATCGGCTGATAATTTAAACAGCCTTCCATGCCACATTGCAATACAAATCACATAAGTAAGTTTGGAACATAGTGTACGTGCCACTGTGTGTAGTTCCGAAATTCCGACTTTTTTTGCTCACTCTAAGGACACCTGCCTTTGATTTAGTTGAAATCACCATTGTAACTTATGCCGCATTATGGTCACTTTGAATGATTTGAAGCAAATATGTTTTTATTTACAATTGTGTTGCATTAATATCTAAAAGGAGTCGGTTTAATTCTCGTGTTTTATCTAAGTATAGTTGACTTTCATTACTCCTGTGTGTTCTTTATTTCAGCAACACATAAGGTTTGTGCCTAACGTTTGTATGTTAACTTTGTAAGTTTAATCTGACTTTATCAGTAACTATACTACCTCTTGGAAGGTAAGCAACTTTCTGACCTACGCACGTTGTACAACAGAGCTAAGAGTAAACATCCTGCGAGACTTAACTGAGCAAGTTTAGCAAACACCTTTTTTGGTGCGTTTCGTAGTAAGCTGTTAAATTGACTTCTTATTTTTGGTATTGGGTTGTAGTGTTGTAAAAATCGGGTTGTAAAAAGCCAAAGGCGCGAAATTTTACGGCGCAAATAAACATCGTGTAAGTGAAGATTAGCCTTCATTGTGGTAACGCTGGCTGCACAAAAATTCGAGAAGCTAAAACGAGCGGAACGATTCTGTGTCGCCTCGATGCTGTCAATGAGTCAATTAATATGAGGATCCCAGATCGATCACGCCAATTCAAGTTTAGGTATTACTAACGTTTGATAAAGTAACAGCTGATGGTTAGTCGGTTCTGTAAATTATGTAGTAAATTCTCGGTGCACTCTAGTTCTTTCATGCGGTTTAAAAGCGAAAATATTTTTTATCACGTACCTGTTTATTGCTACGTCTTGTTTGCTTATTTTACTTCTGTTTCCTTTCTTCGTCTTTCCGTGCATGACTTCGACAGGCAGACTAGCGACACTTCTGGCCAGGTGGACTGGAGCCATATTAGTAAAAAAAATTCAGCAACAGCAACACGGGAAATCGGAAAGATGGAAACTTCATTGAACATGGAATGGTGGTGATGAATCAGCCTCCTTGGCCCAGGCAGCCGCCGAGTGCCCAGTTGTCCATAGACGGGGTGCCCTTGTTCTACTCACGTGTTGTCACGTTCACCTGTCACGCTATAAGACGTCAACGCCACAGGTACTAGGCTAATACCCGATAACACGTCGAATGTATTGCCATTTAAAGCAAATGACATAGATGTAAACAGGATCCTGTTCAGCCATGCGGGTCTAACCATGAAAGAAATGACAGTTGATGATACTGTAAATGCGTGCGTATTGTTTTCGTCTCATTTAGGAGTTTTAAAAATAAAACGAATCGACATTTTTTTTTCTTATAAGAGTTTGCATAACTGTTGTAGGTGACGTAAGTTGATATCACAAGTTTAAAGAAGAAGCAGAAAATCAGTATCTAAATAGCAGTAAACGCAGCGGAGTTTTCTAAAGGCGCTCTTTTTAAGTACGAATGCACTTTATAAGCGACCCTGAATTCCGGCGACCGCCGTCCGTCCACATAGCAACAGCTGCGGGTGCGCGCGCTCCTCGTCTTCCTTGGCAACGGGGGGAGATGGGCGCGCGCTGCCTGGCCGCTGACATGGCACATACCCACGTGGGGGATTGGCCAGGAATCTCCTCGTCTTCCTTGGCAACGGGGGGAGATGGGCGCGCGCTGCCTGGCCGCTGACATGGCACATACCCACGTGGGGGATTGGCCAGGAATCAGGCGTGAGAAGGGCTAATGCACCCGCTTAAAGGAGTACTGACACGAAATTTCAAAGCTGAGATCCGCTCTAGCAATCAAGTACAACGACAACACAAATAGGTGTCTGTGCATGGCACATACCCACGTGGGGGATTGGCCAGGAATCGGGCGTGAGAAGGGCTAATGCACCCGCTTAAAGGAGTACTGACACGAAATTTCAAAGCTGAGATCCGCTCTAGCAATCAAGTACAACGACAACACAAATAGGTGTCTGTGAATAAATGCATCTTTCTTTCTTTGTAGTTGTATGTGTGTGTGTGATGTCTCTTTCGCGAACATAATCGAACCGCGCAAATTCAACTCGTGCATTCGCACTTTCACATTCTTCCCCTCGGGGAAATGCGGGGAAATTTTTCTTCCCTTACTCTATAAAAAGGAGTATTTAGACAGAAGGCTAGGTTTTTTTTATTGCGCCATTTTGCCACAGGGCATCAGGGGAATTAAAAAAACGAAAGGGGCGGAAGGCAAGTGGCTTCATGGACTACAGAATGCCGTATAGGCCGGTTTCAGCAAGAAAGACCAAGAGCTGCCTGTAAAGAGGACCATGCGTCCACCCATGAATATCGGGCGGGCGGCCCGTTCGGTGTCCTGGGGCTACCATGTGTCGGATTCGGGCTGGTTGGAGTCCTGGACATGTCCACAGGAGGTGGTCTAATCTCGCCTCCGAAGCGGAAACAGGGCAGTAGGGGCAGGTCGCATAGGTAACCGCAAGGCCAGAAGTCTATGTTGCACGAACAGCAGTCGTGAGTGCAACGCCAAACACTCGCTAGGGATTTACTTATCTCTTTTAGACACACAGCTCTTAGTGACAACCCATTGCTGTTGACACTCTTTATTACATTTCAAATCATATGGGAAGGTATTAACCGTATTCAATCACGGAGGGCCATTCGCGTGGAATGTTATCAAAAATTCCTGTGCACAGTGCCAAACTAATCTTACAGATAATGCCATTAGCTCTATTCTCACTAGCTTTGCCGTGTTCCAACGCCGGCAATGTGCTGATTTAGTGCGTTGGCGCAGCACTCGCCTCGAGCCAAGTGTTCGGTACCTGTACAAACTCAAATTTGTTTTTACTATTTGCAAAGACCGCCATCTCCTATTCTTCACAACAGCATCAGCAGCAGCCCAGGTTTTTTGCACAACAGGCGACTAATTTCAATTAACCGAATACGCTATTTCCCTATAGCCCGCCTAAGAAGAGTGAAAGGTACAAAATAGGGATTTTTAGTACAGCGTTTGTTGCCTTTGCGTACGGTGAATGCTAAATTCTTGCGTCACGCTACGTGAACACCGCGGGAGGAGTTTTAGTAGAGCGTCTCATCAGTCTTGCGTAGCGACACGCTCATGCTTAAGGCGCCATCTGTAGAACGTTTTGCGAAATGAATCGCCGGCTGATCTGCCAGCGGAGTGCCGGAGTGCTTGGACATTTTACAACTATCCGAACAATTGTAAACAAACGCTTTCCCGTTAGTATTGAATGCAACACGGCCATACACGACATAAATATTCTCTGACCTCAGAACGTTCCATAAAGAAAGCGTTGAAAACCCGTGGCACTCTCGTGCAATCGCAGAGAATGCTCTGAACCGAATGTCCGGGTTTGATGCATACATTTTATTCAACTTCAAAACAATCCAGAGATGCGTTTCGAGCGAACACAACGTCACAACATGCGTTGCAAGTCTGAACCGCGATTGACAGGCCATCGGTTGCCTCCTCCTGCCCGTCGCAAATTCGGCCCTCACATCGCGCGTGGTTTGCGGGGACGTAACAGCAAACCCCTTAACTCTGGCGCGCAAGCCGAGAAGGCTTTTAGCCACGCTCACTGCACATACCCGATGCGAGGTTGAGTCGTACGTCGCTCGAGAAATATAATTCAGAGCATAGGAAGCACTATCCACCCGCAGAAGAACAACGTCGCATTTCATCGCGTAGCGAACGCGTTTACAACACACACACACACACACACACAGAGCTTCGGTCGCTGGCTCAGCTGCAAGCTTCATTCGGACAGTCAGCGATGTTACGACGATACAGAGCTGCGCGAGGGCGACGTGCTAACCATTCGACGTATTTAAAAACACAGAAGTAAGAACAAGGTCCATCGCAAGCAAATTACTGTCCACAGAAGAGCAGAACCGTGGATGGTTGTCGGGCTACTTGCCGCCATGTTGGAAGCGCAAGCGGCCTCACGTACGCACGCTATTTTGCTGAAACGGCGTCCGCTATTCTTCCGTTTGCTAAACGCAAAATTAACGTACGGCGCATGCGCAGTGCGAACGACGCAAAAAAAAATAGCGTACGCTAACTGTTTCCGTACGTCTGCGTACATTATTCTAAAACTCTCTAATATAACAGCCGAAACGCATGTATCCGTGCGGAAATGACTACCAAAAGTAGGCGATTTTAGAACAGAAATTGAGAGCGTGGCCATACGGACGAGCTCAAGTGGCGTACTAACCGGCCAAGCGGGAAAGCGTGCGGCGGAACGCGGCCGTCCAGTCGGGGCAAACGTATACGCGCAACAATTCGCGCTCGCCGCAGCCCCAGGAGAAGCGCCCCCAGCGTAGCTCGACCGGTTCTTCTGCGTGGCCGTATGAAAAAGCGCAAAGCTGGCCGGATTGTCACTTCCGCTTCATGGCTGTTTCTGCAATCCGCCGGCAGGTGCACCGCCGCGTGCGAGGCAACTATTTTAAACGTTTCTAATTTAGAACGCATTTCCCGCGTCTACCAATCATGTCCAAGTTGGTTTGGTGGTACGTACTTTACGTTCCAAGTAAATTTGGCCGTGGCGACATTTGAGTGCAGCTGGCCTTTGAAAGGACCATGAAAAAAATTACAACTTCGCTCGATTTGAAGAAAGTAGCCTTTTGTTACTCAGTGAACTCCATTGCAGCTTCGCAAGACTTTTTTGTGGTGAAGCGCCCCCTCCTGCGGTTTGACGTCGTACGTCGCCATCTGCCTCGCTGTAGCGGAGTGAACGGAGGGGACACCGAAGGAACTCGAGATGGACCCAGCAGTAAGCCAAGAAGGAAAGTATGGCGATAGTGAGGGGGGAGAGCAGCATGCCGATGCCGCGCGAGACATGCTCGGCGGCGGCGACGCGTTGAGAAATAACGCCAGAGTAGCGCGTGCCATCGAGCGTACGATCGCTGGAGACGTAGTCACTTCTTGAGACGCAGCAGCTATGCACCGTCATTTAAGAGACTGAAGTTCGCGCTGCGCTCAAATTTCGCATTAGGGAATATCGTATTCGTCAGACAATTTGTAAGGCGAAAAACGCAAAAGATCATAACTCAAATTTTTGTGCAGCAGTGGCGTAACGTGGGCTGGAGTGACGTAATGTGGGCCAGCACTCAAAACATAGTATTCAGTGTGTTAACTTCACGTTGGCACTGAACTGATACAATAAAACTGAACTAAAAGCCACATTGCAATCGCCTAGTGATGAGTGTTCTAAGGCGGTGGCTTTGGTGAGCGGCCACTCATCGTGCAAACAAAATTCTTTGACGTCATAACCCGCCGCGGTGGCTCAGTGGCTAAGGCGTTGCGTGCTGAGCACGAGGTCGCGGGTTCGATTCCCGGCCGCGGCGGCCGCTTTTCTGATGGAGGCGAAAAGCAAAAACGCCCGTGTGTACGAGATTTCGGCGCACGATAAAGATCCCCAGGTGGTCAAAATTAATCCGGAGCCCTCCACTACGGCGCGCATCATCGCCTGCGTTGCGTCGGCGGGTTAAACCCCACAATCAATCAAAAGTCAAATCAATCTTTGAAGTCATGGAGGAACAGCCAGAAAAGGGGCTAAGGTGTCGCCAATGCTTCATGTGTTTTCCATCTCCACTATTGTTTGCAAATATTGATAAAAGCTGCTGTCACTGTTATCGGATAACAATTTTTTTATGGAACCAAACTTGTATTTTGTCTTTCTGATTTAAAAAGCGGTTGCCGACATGTTACAATAATTGATGATGATGATGATGGTGGGTGTTTAATGGCGTACGGCCAACGACGGCAAAGAGCGCCAGAAAAGAAGTTATTCAACGATAAAAGAGAAGTGATTACCACAAAAAGGTAAGTAAAAAAGAAAGTGTAAACCACCGCACATAATAAAATCAATTAAAGATGAGGGTGATGGCTGGTGTATAGGGCCAGATTTGATAATGCATGATAGGAAATTAGGTTTAAAAGCTTTATATATGAAAAATACTTAAGAACACATTTGACAGAAACCAGGGCATCGTCACCCAAAAACAACGATGCGTGGAGTGGAATGTGTTGTCTGTATAATTCAGGGAAATGTTTGTGTCGTGTTGTGTGAAGTGTGTGATTAATATGTGGACTACGGATAGGGCCTCTCCGCACCTGCACCTGCACCTGCTGCACAGGGGTCTTGAAGATCCCGTGAGCACATACGAGTGAGATGCATGTGTGTGCCCTATCCGTAGCCTAGCCAAAGCAACTTCTGTGTATATGTTGCGTGTGTCTTTGGTGTATGGTCTCAAGTGTGGTTTAATTACGTGTAACTTGTTGTCTATCTGTTGTTGTCCAATGTGTGGCTTCATGTCCGTGCACGGTACTGTTGTTATATCTACTGTGCCTTGCAGTGCAGCACCAGCAGCCATTTCATCAGCAACCTCCTTCTCGACGATCCCACAGTGGCCTGGAGCACAGCAGATAATTACATCAATGTTTGCGGTACATGCGGATAAAATAGCATTAAAAATAACATTACTTTATAGTTTTTAGATCGTTTATTAGAGGACAGCGCACGTACAACGCTGAGGGAGTCCGTGTACAAGATGGACTTCGGAATTTTGTGTTTAACACTGTGATCTAAAACCACTACGATCCCGTATGCTTCAGCCGTAAAAATGCTGCTGTGGCAATTCATCGTTTCACCAATATGAAAGTTCTGTCCATGCGCAGCAAAAGACACAGCGGTAGCAGTCTTCGACGCATCAATATAGAATTCTGCACACCGGTATTTATCCTGTAAAAACAAGAAATGCTGCAGAATCGCGATTCTTGGTGCCCTGTTCTTATCAAGCTGCGTAAAAGACACGTCACAGATCACAGGGCGCAGATTGCCCGGTGGTATAAAATTACTGATGGGTGTCTTGGGAATGTCTAAAAAGGGTACCTTGAGCTCAGAGGCTTCCTGTCTTACCCTAAGGGAAAAAGGCAGAGAGGTGGAAGGACAATCTAAAAATAGTTGTTGTGAGGATGTATTAGTAATGCTGGAATTAAAAGGGCGGTTAGTCAGGGCCATGATTTCGATGCGTACAACAATTTCATGTAAATCCTCTGGTGATATAGAGACCATTTATCACAGTCGGCGTAGAGGCTCTGGACTGGGCTCGTGCGAAAAGCACCACATGATCCAGATGCAGCACTAGATCGAGAATCTTTAGAGCCGGTTTTGTTGCAGACCCATAAACGACACTTCCATAGTCCTATCGAGACCCCACTAGGTTAGTAAAAATACGTAAGAGGAGTTGCTTGTCCGTCCCATAGGACTGGTGGGACAAGATTTTAAGAATGTTTAGTGCCTTTATACATTTGTGTTTCAGTTGCTTAATGTGAGGGATGAACATAAGTTTTTCATCAAAGACCACACCTAAAAACTTGTGTTCCTTCCTGACAGGAATTGAAACGCCATTAGGAGTAATGTCTGGGTCCGGATTGATCCCACGCTTCCTGAAGAAGACAACACAAGTGCTTTTTTCTGGGTTAAGTCTAAAACCGTTCTTGTCTGCCCAGCTGGTACGTTTTTTGACACCGAGCAGGACTTGACGCTCACAGAGGGACATATTGCATGATTTAAAAGTTACCTGGACGTCGTCTACGTACATTGAATAAAATATGGTAGGTGGCAATGCCTTCCCAAGGCAGTTCATCTTAACTATGAACAGCGTGCAGCTTAGAACTCCACCTTGCGGAACGCCGTTTTCTTGCACATGAAACCTTGAGAGTGCGCTACCTACCCTCAGGCGAAATGTTCTTTTGGACAAATAACTAGCAAGAGTGTTCATCATGTTGCCTGAGACACCAATGACTTGAGATCACTGAGGATCCCGTAGAGCCAGGCGGTGTCATAGTCCTTCTCAAGGTCAAAAAACACCGTTGCGTGAAACTGTTTATGGATAAACGCATCCTTCATATAAGACTCGGGCGTGACGAGTTCATCGTTAATGGACCACCATGCCCTGAAGCCTGCCTGGCAGCCCTCGAGAAGACCATGCAGCTTGTAAAAGCAATTGGCCAGTAACTGGCAGGAAGGAGAGGAAGGGTCCTTGCGTTTCTTCGGGAAAGCCACTACTATGGCCTCTCTCCAAGAGCGGGGAATGTGCCCCGAAAGCCATATTTTATTGTATAGATGTAGAAGTGTTTCACGGGTGTCTGAGTGTATATGTTTTATCATGGTGATGTGATCTTGTCTGCACCTGGAGCTGAAGGCTTATATGTGGTCAGGGCTGCCTTCAGCTGATCAATTCAAAAAGGAGAATTGTAAGAAGTGTGCGACTTGTCGCTATCACGCAGAGACTTCTTTTCTGCAGATGTTTTGTGTTTCATGAAAGTGTCTGTGTAGTGTGCTGAACTGGACACGTGTTGGAAGTGTGCGAGTGCATCAGCCTGGTCTTCCAGTGTGTCCCCTGTTGGACTAACCAGGGGCAGACTGTGTGTCTGTTGTCCTTTGAGCTTACGTATTTGTGTCCAGACTTTGTGTGTGTCCGTGTATAAATTAATGGATGTCAAGAAGGTGTGCCAACTCTGTTATTCTGCCTCATGGCACACGTTTTCCTAACGCCTTGGCCCGTTTGAACAAAGTAAGGTTACCTGACGTGGGGTACCGACGAAGGATACCCCATGCCTTGTTCTGGGCCTTTCGCGCCCACCTACCGTCCTGATTCCACCACGGCCTCCTCTGGTTGCGCGGGGCACCAGAGGCGTTGGGAATGCTGAAAGCGTCGACGATAATGTGCGCCGTTGGAAGATGTGAAGCTTCTTCAACGTGTAGGTGTTCAATGGATGTGTGGTGTAGTTTGGATGTCTGTAAATGTATTCCAGTTAGCTCTTGCTTCATTGAACCTGTTCTGGGAAGATGGACTGCATGGGCCTTTACCTATATATGTTGTGCGGTGGGGAAATGGTCACTACCTTATGGGTCTGTGCCTACACCTCACTCGAGAAGACGAAAAAACTGCGGAGCCAATAGCCAAGTCCAGGTATGAGTATGTGTTGGGATGTAGGCTGTTTATTGTTAAAAAGACATGCTCCAGAGGATGTTAGAAACCTCTCTATCAGGCGACCCCGCACATCCGTACGAGAAGAACCCCAAAAAGAATTGTGAGCATTAAGGTCGCCTGTAAGGATGTATGGTTCGGGCAGCCTGTCAACCAGCGCCTCGAAGGCAGAGCTCAGAAGTGCAAGATCAGGATGAATGTATCTAGAGCATACCGTTATCAGCCTATAAAATATTATTCTTCGAATTGCTACAGCCTCAAGGACAGTGTTAAAAGAGGCAGCGTGGCATGCTAAGGATTTCCGGGGAATTATGGCCACACCGCCAGAAGAGTGTGTGCAGCCATCCCTGTCCTTTCTGTATACCAGGTAATATTAAAAAAAATTGTATGTTTAGAATTCAAATGTGTTTCCTGTACACACACTACACTTGGCTGATTAGCATGGAGAATCTCATACACATCGTCAAGATTATTAAGAAGGCCTCTGCAGCTCCATTGAACAATATTTTCTCTTCCCATTATTAAGTGTTCAGAGCTACTTGAGTGTGACTATTTATGTAAGGACTTTCGGGACTTGGACTCATGGAATGGGTTTTAACCTTCTCTGGAGGTTTGGATGAAGGCTCCCGCTCCTTTCGCTGCAAAGCAGACAGAAAAGGTGCCACATCCATCTCGTCAACAGATTTGTGGGGAGTACCCGGCGGATCGAACCCCTTGGACTTGGCACTCTTCCCGGTGCCCTTCGTTGGAGCCGCGACCGCTGAGGGCGTCAGAAGCGCCCCGGGTGGCAGAGGCGGTGCAGCGGAGGTGGGAACTGCCGCAGGTGCATGGCGATGTGGTGACGGGTTGTGCTGCTCGAGGTAACCTGAGGGGGAGGCGGTGGCGGGACCAGGTCTGACTCGCGGTACTGGGTCCCCGCCGCAACCAGACGCCGCTCCGTCCCCCGTGAGCTCCATCGGCGTAACTCCTCAGGGGGAAAGGGGCGAACCTCTTTCGCGCCTCTGGGAAGGTGATGTTCTCATTGACTTTTAAGGTGATGATCTGTTTGTCTTGCTTGAATTTTTCGCAGCTCCTAGAATAAGCAGAGTGCGGTCCCTGGCAGTTCGCACAGAGGAAGCTTTCGGATTCACAGATCATGTGCTGCACATTTTGCGCACGTCAGTTTACCACGGCAAGAGGTTGTGCCATGCCCAAACCGCTGATAATTAAAGCAGCGGCGTGGGTTCGGCACGTAAGGTCGGATCGGACATCTCTTGAAACCTGCGTTGACCGACTCAGGAAGTGTTGAACGGTCAAACGTACAGATTATGTGCTTGGTTGGCATTAGTTGGTCATTACGGCGTATGGTGATTCGCCTCAGTGCTGTCACACCCTGATCTCGAAGGCCCTCGAGCAGATCGGCTTCAGTTTCACTCATAAGATCCCGATCAGAGACCACGCCCTGGCAGCTATTGAGGCGGCGATGGGGTGTAATCTTGATTTCAACATTGACCATGCGCGTTTGCTTGAAGATGTTTCAGGATTGTTGTATGTTTTCTACTTCACTCAATACTTCTCCAGTTGTGAGTACAACTTTCCGATAAGGCTTTTGACAAACTTGGAGATTAGATACACGGACTGGGAAGTGATGGGCTTTGTCTTGTCAAGAAATTCCATTATCAAACAGCGCGCGAAAGTATCGGGCTTCGGGATCGAGATTGATTGCAAATGAGGCAAAGAAACTTCGCTGCGGCCCATTTTCAGGGACCGATCATGTTTGGGAGGGGTGTTTGAAAATACCATATAGCATAATATGGAAGCAGGGAGACGGGGGTACTTTCTTTGTCAGCCTTACTCTGATACCTGCAGAGGTCCCGGAGCTCCCTGCCTGGTAAGCAGACGGAGCCCATCCGCCGGAGCTTGACCTGGACTCCGACGGCCACCGTTTGAGGTTTTTACCTTCACCTTAAAACATATCGTCACGGTTGGTCACAACTTATGTATGCGGGCTCGGGGTCCGCGGTATCGCCAATACCGTCACCAAGATTGCTCAAGGTGCCCCGTGCGGGGATGTTATAATTCTCGAATTGCATGTAGGGGGGCGCATAGTTAGGGCTCCAGTACTTAGCGAGTTTGAGTTTTCAAACCTTTGCTAGAAGTTCCCGCCTACGCACGACCCACGCACAAAGAAATATTTTAGGATAGGTTCAGTACTGGCAAAGGCACCTCATCACCTCATGTAAAACCATGTACTATGCAGGCTCAAACTTCCCCAAAATACCGAACACCCACCAGTCGTGTAGTCACGACATTACCAACCCACCCTTGCTACCTTGATACCAGCCATATTCCGAAATCCTTTGGCAGCAATGTGTCAAAACGCAAACTGCGATTATAATCAAAATGCATGTATTTCGTGCGCTAAATAAGCTTGAAGAAAGTATTACTTGAATGTCTTCCCAGAGAAGACCAAAACCTTAGGTCACTGAGCCGCCAACATTCCAGCACCTGAAAGCGAACTCGGACACCAGCGCCTATATACAAAAGTCACGATGGTGCAACGATGCCGTCACGGTCATCGCTCCAGCGGCTACTAAGAGCGTCTCCAGAAGTTGTGGCGATTGCGGTGTCCTGATTGCGGGGCTGCTGAATTTGAACGAGCGGAATACCAGGCGATTTTCCAACGGCTGGAGCTTGCGCAGATTCCCCGCGATGGTGTACTTGCAGGTCCCTATGAAGCTGTACAGGTTATTCCTCAGCTTCTGAAGCTGCAGACATGCGAGACGGAGAAAGAGAGAGAAAGAGAACGCAAAAATGGCGTATGTTAAACATTTGGCAACACTTTATGGTGTCTAGGAAAAAAAATTGTGGTGAGTGGGAATTGTTCCAGTTCGTGCGCATTTTCAAAGTGAAGCTTTCTGAGCCTTACTGGTGCCGAATTGAACGCAAAAAAGAACTCGCTGCCAGAAAGCCAAGTTTACACAATGGGAGAGCAGATGGTGATGATGATGATGGCGATGAAACACGAAACTTTCTTCGTAGAGAAGAAAAGGCTTTCCGTCTTCTGCTTGCGTGCACTAACCTTTACTAAGGGCTCAATAAATGTTTATTCTGTCTCTCCTTCCGTTTTCGGAATCGAACCTGATTTGGTCGCGTCTATCTTACTGCGAATTTGGGCATTGTAGAAGCAATAAGCTTGAAGAAAGTTTGAATTTTGCGCTTTGATTCAGATTGATTGGGGGAGCCGAAAGTTTTAACCTTCATTGTATTTAGAGGCTTTGATTTTTTAACGCGCCTATTTCCGACACGCCTCACAGCCCTACACGACGGCCACCTTGTACCTATCTGCATCTTCTTTCAAGATGTGTGGCCCCTTATGAGGCCACAACACTAGGCCTGACAGCGAACGCTTTTGCTTTGCTCACGCCCTGAACGCTTCTTCTTGTAGCGTTTGTATTTTTGTAGAAGCGCTTCGGCTGCCGCCATCACGACAGCTTTAGGGAAGCCAGAAGACAATTCAATAGTGAAAGATGGCTTCGTGTTGTGAGCATAACAGCTCTGGCAGGCCCAGGGCTGTGCCTTACATCCGCCTCAAAGGAGTTGTCTCGGCTAAGGCCCCGCATGAATGACGCCAACGGGGCGTAGAAAAAATACGACAAAACAGTAAAAAAAATTTTTGTGGGCTGTGTGACAGGGGTTGCATATGAAGTCCCCCTGAGCGGTGGCAAGTTCTACGTTGGACAGATGGGACGCTGCGTCTACGTCTTTCTAAAGGAGAATACACAGAGGGTCAAGGAAGATTTTTTGGCCCACTTGCCCGTGCATTGTGGTGCCTTCACGTGTGAATGTGCAAATATGCTATAGGCCTAAGCAGGTGTCAGCCACGAAGGAAACACTTTCACAGATGTGTATCTGGTCGGGAAGTCGGGAATAAAAAAATATAGTTTCACACTCCAGCCAAACATACAATAAAAAACCCGGCTTTTCGGAACCAACATCAATTACCTTCTAAGGGGTGATTTAGCCCTCGCTGTAGTGGACCGTACAACAGAGCGTAGCGCCATTGCCGAGCACTGCCAGGCATCCAACCACATAATTGAGACCGCTGGAACGGCCGTTCTCGAGAATGATACCATCTTGAGAAAGACGCTTCTATTTGATTAGTAGAACATTAAGCGAATTCCACAACTCTTTAATCGCTTGCTCCTGTCCGTGCGCTTCGCACCGAATAGCTTTGTGAGAGGCCGACCGCGCTGAAGAACTAGAAGATGATGCTGCACGTGTCCTCAGTCGCCCTTGAGGAAGGGAGCGAGCTGTTTCAAAAAATCGGGTTCTCCATTTATTGTACTTTTTGTTGGAGTGTGTAATGACATTTCTCAGGTTTCAAGCACCATTTGATCAGTTAGAACAGTGTTTTAAATAAAAACGGTTAACAACGGAGTGCCTGACCTACACTTTTAAATTGCACAGCGCTGAGCGGGTATTGTTTAGTACTGTTTCACGTGTTTCTCATTCGCATCTGTCGTTTGCTAGTTTTTTTTTGTTTTTCATGCGCTTACGTAGTGCGGTAGAGTATGCGATATGGCTACCATGTAGCTCTTTTCCCTTTGGCGCTGTGCGTGTTTGCAGAAAATGTGTACATGCGTTCCCAATCAAATAAAAGTGTTGACAACCAGCACTCGTCCAATGTCCTTTCTTTGTCTTCGTCTACTCTCGCGCAGTTTTTGCTCCATGATCGAACACGCGCTAGTGAAGTCACCATTCGTAACTCATTCGCTTTCTTGCATAAACCTTACGGAGGGACCTCCGGCAAGCTTCCGTGTTCTTTGTTATTTTCTTACGCCTTCGTACGAAACAGCCCATTTTCACCACGGCCGCGCACCAGGCTATTAGCTCGCAAAGCTTAAAACTCGGCTTGGCTGTTGCCATGTGCGCGTCACAGTGGCTCAGTGGCTTAGGCTTTGTGCTGCTGAGCACAAGTAGGCGGGTTCAATCCCCGCGCAGTGGCTTCTTTTCTGATTGAGGCAAAAAGCGATAACTCCCGTGTGCGAAGATATTGGCGCAGGTTAAAGATCTCCAGTTGATGTAAATTACTCCAGAGACCTCGACGCGTTAAACCCTCACCATCAATAAGTGTTTCACGTGATTACCCTGCGCGGTCGCAAGATAGAGGGGGTGGTTAAAGCGTGCTTGCCTGCTGCGCGCCGATGTCGACGGGGTTGCTGAAGACCAGGACCAGAATGTTGGTGGTGCAAGGGGGAAAGGTGAGCGAGCCTAGGTAAACGTAGTAGTCGAGCGTCGTGTTCGGCAGGAAGTTGGCCAGCGGCATGATCATCTTGCTGAAGTTGCCTCGCGAGGTGATGTGACGCGTAGCGTTGATGAACGGCTCTAGCAGCATGTTCGACTCGGCTCGCTTCTGCAGGGAAGACAGGAAAAGACGACAGAAAAGAGTATTTGGAAAATTGAGTATTTCACTGTCAGAACTTTAAAATAACCACTAAAAAGTATACAGTGATTGGCATTATTAATGCGGATTTCTTACTGCACGGAATTTTCATTCAAACAGAGGTGATGTAAATGGCCTTTAAATACGGTAAAGGCTACGGATACACCTGCCAATTTACAGATGCATTTAGTATTTTCTCCATGGTGGAGCTCATTCAGGCAAATTCACTAGTTTAATGGTTACGTTTTCAGTGTTCCGATTTGACTGTTGCTTTACACATTGTGTTGGTTCAGATCCAGACGTGTGGAAACATTGTTGGAAAGTGAAGGCAGGTTAAGTGAACGCAGTGCGCTGCCTTAAGCGCCAGATATCCCACGTATTGGTTTCTGTCAGAAAGTGGTTTTGCTAGCACTCCCAGCATGTTTCAATTGGACGATGGTGCTTGGAGAGTTGAAGCGGAGACGTTACCGAAACTAGAACTATGACGCATTCTGTTCTGCCTGCACGTGTACGGGTATTGTCAGGAATAGAAGGCGAATAAAACTGCTCTGTCGGAGCGCTTCGTGACATGCACTTTGATACATGCACATAACGCTGGGTTAAAATCTTTTTCAAGCCACAAGCAGTATGTGCTGGCTATCTAGTTAAACGACGGCACACGTACCCAAACGACAGTCGTCCTGAAACAGCAGCTATGCCCCTACCTGGTACTTCAGCGATCTTGGCCGTGTTATAGGTTCCTCTTGACTACACTCCATGCCCGCGACCTTCGACGGCGACTCATTCTTGGTCGCCGACAATAACGGGAGTGCCTGGTTCATCTGTACCCCGGCACCTGGTCCACTGATCTTACCATCAGAATTATCTCAATGTAAGATACGCTTTCTGAGAAACGCCGCTGCAGAACCAAGTGGTTGCACGAAAAATCTCAGGTCGACATTTTGGTATGTGTTATTGCACGCTTGCAGAAGACTTCTTGATATCTTTTCTGATTACGGGAATTTCGGAACTTGACAGAATTTTGAAACTTACCAACAGAACTAACAGAATTTTGGAACTTCACCCTGTTAACGTTCAACGCACGCACTCTGTCTAGCTTGGAAAGGGTTAAGTGAAGTTACAAAGGCAGGAGAAAGGTTCATAGAGCTCACAGGCGGAAACATTCTGTGCTAAAGAGGACCAAATAGAAGAAAAAATAGGGGGTGAGGTTTTTAGTTCACAGAGAAATAGCAGGTAACGTGGAGGAGTTTTTTAACCTTAGCGAGAGAGTCGCGGCTGTTGTAATCAACTTAAACAAGCGATACAGGTCCAAGATAGTGCAGGCCTATGCGCAAAAAACCAGCTATCGTGATGAAGTCGTTGATAGCTTCTACGAGGACGTCAAATCGACATTGAAGAAGGCAACAACGCGGTTCACGATTGTGATGGGACACTAACGGAAATTTCGGTAAGAAGCAAATGCGAAAAAGGTCAGTGCGAAACTTCGCAATAGGCAATCGCAACAGTCGAGGAGATACACTGGTAGGATTCGCAGAGTGGAATAACCCAGGGTAATGAACACATTCTGCCACAGACAGGGGAATAGTAAATGAGAATAGAAAATCCTGACAATACAACCAAAAACAAATTCGACTTCATTTTAAGTGACAACCCGGGTACCGTGCAAGAAGTGTAGGTGTAAGTAAGATTGAGAGAAGCGATTACAGAATGGTTAGATGCAAGCTAAGGCTAAATCTTAGAGGAGAAATAGCAAAAGTCGTGAAAAGTAAGAAACCCTGCATGGGTTCAGAGCCAGATAGCGCGAGTTTAAAAACATTTTTGTTTTTGAAAGAGCAGAACGGGGTTAGTGTACACAGGCTAAGTGATAACCTAACATCGGCACTCAGTAAATCAGCAGCAGATGTGGGAGAAGCAACGTATAAAGAGCAAAGTGGAAAAATAACTAAGAAACGAAGGAACTAATTGCCAAACATAAGAACATGAAAGTGTCACGTATGGTGGATCGGATTGAAGTAGCCGAGCTGTTACAACTGATTAACAGAAATAGAACAAAAGACATTCGTGCATATAACATGACAGTGATTCAAAAATTACACCATCTTCCCGAGGGGAACCCTGAGGTGATGCAAAGCATCGCGGAGTTCCCTTTATTTTCACTTGCGTTGGTTACCCACATCGCGTGAACGTTGTTGGGAACACCGCGATGCTTCGCATCATCTCAGAGTTCCCCTCTGACAAACGGCTCTGTTAAATGGACACTGAAGTGATTTGTAAACAATGCGGGATTACGAGCGCAAACTGTAGTCCGGAGTCCCTGGGCTCTGTTTCGACCACTCTGTGCGCGTTTACGCGAATTTGTTTAGTAGAAAAATCAATTCGAAAATGCTGTCCTCCTCTCTTTACGCTCGCCCATTTTCTGTGGCGTTTTCGTGTGACGTCACCAGGAGAGGAGCTGACAATTGGCTGCGCTACTGCACGGCTCGCCGACCTTCTACGACCGAGTCAGTCGGCCCACGTTTAGTCCGCCGGCCGCCGACGGGTCGTCGCAATTCGCTCGATCAGTTGAAACTAAGCCACAACACGTTTGGAAATGGAAGAATGCGCCTTTATTTGCTTCGTTAGTTTGTACACTGTATCTAGCTCCAAGTCAAGGTCGCTTCACACAAGCGCTGCACAAGCGCACATGCGACGCTTCGCTGACTGGTACGCCAGTAGGAAAATATAAGGCCCCTTGAAGGGAGAGAAGAGTGAGCGAAGTCAATATAGCTACTAAGGAAATAAAATCAACTGATATTTTTACCGTACAGCGTAAAACTATGGTGCGGGAAGCACTTTTTTGCGCTGCGCGAACAAGCAGAGCGGTCAGGAGCACGACTACGCATCTGCGATCGCTTTCCCGTCTACGAAATGCAATTGCTAGACGTGAGCTATTGTGGAAACTCGGGGGACGCTTACTGCACGAGCGCAATACAACAAATAGTCACCTAAACTGCTTGAAATACTAAAACTAAATAAAAGTGTAAACTGGTTATACATTATATACCTTATATTTTCCATTTCCGCCAGCGGCCCCCTGTGGCCTAGTCGTCTGGGGCGCTGGGTATGTCGTCGCAAGTGTTTTGCCAGTCACAAGTTCGAATCGCCGCGGGTACATGCTTTTTTTTTTATGAGTTAACTTTTTCGTTTTTCGCCGATGTTTTCTATACTGAGTTCACCTTTTTTTTTTTTTTGCCCGCAACGTTCATTGCTCCACGAACTAGTCCACAGAACTCGCGCAGGCTGGGGCACTGGCGCGCTAGCGAGTTCTCGTTGGCGTGCTGTTGCCATAAGCACCGACTGCTTGCGGGCAGTGGGCACAGGCCAGAATCAACAGACCCTTGGCCTGGTGCGAACACGCTTTTTACGATACAGGCATGAGCGAGGCAAGCTCTAAATATGGGGGAAAAGCGCATGCATTTGAGCGTCTGCGGGGACGCGGAGGGCATTCATGCACTGCGTAGGCCTCAGATAGTGAATGCTACGATTCCAAGCCGTCCTGGGAGGCTTAGCTTATGCATTTTACAGCCGACAACATGGCAGAAGCGCGGTACTACGATAACTGGGATATTGAGAATGCCCATCCAACGACGCCATCGAATGTCAAACATGTTGTTTTACAGACCGAAACCGAAACTTGTTTGATTGCTAACCTTGGGCATCGTCCAATCACGGCGCCCCCTCCTCCCAACGTCACAGCTTAGTTTGTGCGGCCGCCGCAAACCGCGCATGGTAGTTTTTCTTCTTTCGCGCTTTGTAAAATAATTACCGATTTGTCAACCGGATAAACGATGAAAAGTGTGCTAATTTGAGCCAGTCTACACAGTGCAAGCAAAAACGGGAGCTTGACAAATTCACTTCAGTGTCCCTTTAACTGGTTGGCTCATGCTGGCTGAACTTGTGAGCCAATCCGCTAGCAGGACTGTCGGTACTCATCAGACGCCGCAGCGAGACTCATCCGACGAAACAACTGAGGCAGCGGCGCGTGCACGCGGTTATATATAGCGCTGGCGTGGAGAGGGGGACGATCGCGTAGCTGGCATGGAGAGGAGGACGGAAGGAGCAGCGCGCTATCTCACAGCTGGCGTGGAGAGGAGGATGGAGGGAGTAGTGGGCTATCGCGCAGCTGGCGGGGAGAGGGGGATGTGGGGGAGAGGTGTGGACGCCAACGGACAACGGACGTAGCCCCGAGACAAAGACGCTCTGCATCTAAAAACGCTGCAAAAAGGGGGAAGCTTGCAAGCAACTAAGAGAAAGCTAGCCATCGGCAAAGGTAGGACGTACGTACTCAAAGCTGAGCAGGTAAATATTACGCACAATTTGGACGAGATAGATAAGGTGGCAAAACGACTCTACACCGGGCTGTATGCCAGTAACGGTATACTAGGGGAACTTATTAAGAGTACAGGCTCAACTTGCGATGTCCGACTAGAACTAAAAACGAAGTTGGAAGGGCGCTCAAAGGCTTGAACTTAAGGCAAGCTGCAGGTGACGACGGCATAACCGTGACTCTTTTGAAGAAGGAACGAAATATTGTGCTGAAAATGATTGATGTACTATTTTCAGAATGCTTGAAGACTCAAAAACTGCTCATAGCCTGGAAAAAAAATCATTATTCTGATTCGTAGGAAGGGACATCCCAAGGACCACAAGATATACAGACCCATCAGCCTACTTACTCTGAGTTGTTTACAAGGTGTTTACGAACGTTATCGTTAGCCGCATATGTGACAGCCTGGATTTTTATCAACCCAGAGAACAGGCTGGGTTTAGGAAAGGGTACCCAACCATGGATCACCTCCATGTCGTCATCCAAGTGATCGAAAAATCCGACGAGTACACTAAATCCGTTGACACGGCATTTATAGAAGACTACAAAGCGCTTGATTCCGTACTGACCACAGCAGTTTAAGAACTAAGACCACGGAATAGAGGAAACATGCATAACAGTTCTAGAAGACATAAATAAGAGGTGTACGGACATGATAACCCTCCACAATCAGAGCGATGAATTTTAGATACGAAAGGGAGTTAGACAGGGAGATACCATTTCTACAAAACTATTCACAGCATGTCTGGAGGGGGTATTTAGAAAGCTTGGCAAGGAAAACGTAGGATTGAGGATAAACTGGGAATACTTGAGCCATTTGAGGTTGGCGTGTGACATAGTCTTGCTGAGTGAGACTGCAGAACACATGCAAACAATGCTTGAGAAACTACCATTAGAAAGCATGGCCGTAGGGCTAAAAATAAATACGAATGAATGTATGAGTAGTAAGCATGGCAAGATCGTCTTTTTTTAGGTTAGGAAAGGAAAAGCTAGAGGAAGTAAAAGAATATGACTACCTTGGACAGATCGTGAATGCCGACCCCAACGACGAGAGAGAAATCCGGCCCGGGATACCTATGTGCTGGACAGCACTCGGAAAGCACTCCCAAATAATGAAAGTAAGCTAAGTCTGTCACTCGAAATAAAAATCTACAACCAGTGCATACTGCCGGTGATGTCATTCGGAGCTGAAACTTGACGCCTTGATAAACGACTAGAAAGCAAAATTAGGTTGGCTGAACTGGCAATGGAACAAATAATGTTAGGAATAACAGTCAGATACAAGAAACGAGATACCTGGATCAGAAAACAAACTAGAGTTGACGGTATAAAAGTTCAAATAAAGAAAAAGAAATGGGCTTCGTCTGGCAGTGTAGTGAGACGAACCGACCACCGGTGGACGATTAGGGTAAGGGACACTGAAGTGATTTGTAAACATTGCGGGATTACTAGCGCAAATTGTAGTCTGTAGTCCATAGGCCATGTTTCGACCACTCTGAGCGCGTTTACGCGAATTTATTTAGTAGAACAATCAATTCGAAAATGCTGTCCTCCGCTCTGCACCCTCGCCCATTTTCTGTGGCGTTTTCGTGTTACGTCAGAAGGAGATGAGATGGCAGTTGGCTGCTTTACTGCACGGCTCGCCGACCTTCCGACAGAGTGAGTCGGCCAAGCGTTTAGTCCGCCGGCCGCGGACGGGTCGTCGCAATTCGCTGGCTTAGTTGAAACTAAGCCAGAACACATTTGTGAATTGAAGATTGTGCCTTTCTTTACTTTGGTAGTTTGTACACTGTATCAAGCTCCGAGTTCTTGTCGCTCCACACAAGCGCTGCATAAGTGCACAAGCGACGCTTCGCCGACTGGTACGCTAGTAGGAAAATCTAAGGCCCCTTGAAGGCGGGAGAAGAGTCAGCGAACTCAATATAGGTACTAAGGAAATAAAATCAACTGAAACTTTTACCGTATAGCTCAAAACTAGGAAGCAGGAAGCCCTTTTTTGGCGCTGGGTGAACAAGCACAGCGGTCAGCAGCACGACCACACATCTGCGAACGCTTTCCGTCTAAGAAATGCAATTGCTAGACGTGAGATACTGTGTAAGTTTGGGGGACGCTTACTGCACGAGAGCTATACAACAAATAGTCACCGAAGGTACTTCAAATGCTAAAACTAAATAAAAGTGTAAACTGGTTATACAATATATACCTTATATATCCAATCTCGGCAGCGCTGGCTCGTGGCCGAGTGGTCTGAAGCGCTAGGATTACTGTTTTGCAAGTCGCAAGTTCTGATGATGATGATTGCAATTGGTTTCCTTTTTGAAGAGGGGTGATGACATGTCATCTTACCAAAAAGCACTAATATAACCATGTTTTACACTCTTGGTTTAATACTAGCGCTGCTTAGGGCAGGCACTAAAGCTTATTAGGCCCGAAATACCTTTTTTACCCTGTTACAGGTGGTAACTTCCTAGGCAATATCCCCTCTCTGCTTTTCGTCCACCAGCATTCTAATCTTCTTTTCGTCCCCTCGACAGCCTTGAAGTTAACGTCCTCTCTGATACCCTTAAATCCTAGGGTGTCTGGAAGCCCAATATTCCCTTCATGTAGATTTGGATGGATACCCTCACATTCTAACACTATGTGTTGCATAGTTTCTGTTTCTTTTCCGCAGACCACGCAAACCCCATCATTTTGTGAATGCTTCCCCACAAAACTCTTAGTTAGCAGGCCACCTGCTCTAGCCTCAAAAAGCAAAGCACTGCCCTGGGAATTATCGTAGAAATTTTCCTTTCTGATGTTCAATTTCTCAGCCCTGTACATCTCTAACGACGTTTTAGCTTCCATTTTTTCCCTACATTTATTCGTTTCAATCTGCCTTGCCTCTTTTTTGGTTACCTTCGCTGTTTTGGCTGTTTTGGATTCTCCACTGTTCTTTCCGTCTTTCGTATTTCATTGTTAGCCTTCTGGTCTTTCTTAACCACTGCGCGTCCACGCTTTTCAAGTTTAGGTACCTATAAACCTTAGCTGCCCACCTTCGTTGATCCATTGCCCTCAACCTGATCGCAAAGCATATTTTACTCTGAGCTTCTCTAACTTCAAACGACGCCCAGCCCATATCTCCCTGAACTGTTTCGTTAGTTGTTTTTCCATGCGCGCCTAATGCCAAACGTCCTGCCGTTCTCTGCTTTATTTCAAGGCCTGCTTGAACATCTGATTTTAAGCAGAGTACAGCATTCGCAAACGTGAGACCCGGAACCATTACTTTTTTAATTAAACCATTAATCCCTGAGGGTACATACTTTTTTTGTAAGCTAATTTTTTCGTTTGCGGCCGATGTTTTCTAAACTGAGGTCACCATTTTTGGGCCGTAACGTTCACTGCTCGACGAGCGAGTGCGCAGAACGCGCGCAGACCGACACTGACGCGCTAGCGAGTTCTCGTTGGCGTGCTGTTGCCACAAGTACCGACTACTTGCGGGCAGTGGGCACAGGCCACAATCAGCAGACCCTTGGCCCGGTGCGAACACGCTTTTTACGATACAGGCATGAGTGAGGCAAGCTCCGAATATTTGGGGAAAGCGCATGGCAGTTGAGCGTCTGGTCACTGCGGTGACGCGGAGGGCGTTCATCCACTGCGTAGGCCTTGGCTAGTGATTGCTACGATTCCAAGCCGTCCTGGGAGGCTTATCTTAGGCATTTTAGAGCCGACAACATGACAGAAGCGCGGCACGACCATTACTGAGATATCGAGAATGCTCATCCAACGATGCGGTCGGATGTGAAGCATGTTTCTTTACAAAACCGAAACCGAAACTGAAACTTGTTTGAATGCTAACATTGGACATCGTCCAATCAAGGTGCATCTCCTTCTGTCGTCACAGCTTTTAGTTGGTGCGGCCGCCACAGACCGCGAATGGCAGTTTTATGCAGAAATGCATTATAGTCGGGGGTTGTCGTGCGTCCCTTGGCCGGCGTGCGCAGCGCGTCTGATGATGATTGTGGCATGATGCCCCTAGGGATTGGCCAACCAAACAATCCATCACGAGATAGCTTCGCGTTCAACCACCATCGTCATCTTCCCGTAGAGGAACCGCTGAAGAAGAACAAGGAGAAGAAGACAAAGCTGCGAAGAGGAGGGCTGCGCGAGTTTTGGCTACCGTTATCCTCCTCGGCCGGCGCATTTTCCCGATCTGAACCCGGTCGAAGAGCGGCGCAGCGCGTCTGATGATAATTGTGGCATGATGCCCCTAGGGATTGGCCAACCAAACAATCCATCCCGAGATAGCTTCGCGTTCAACCACCATCGTCATCTTCCCGTAGGGGAACCGCTGAAGAAGCAGAAGAAGAAGACAAAGCTGCGAAGAGGAGGGCTGCGTAAGTTTTAGCTACCGTTATCCTCCTCGGCCGGCGCATCTTCCCGATCTGAACCCGGTCAAAGAGCGGCTCATCGCGCCTCTACTGCCCTTCATGAGCATCAGGCGGCTGACTCGAGGACAGGGGCAGTTTGGAATCAAGGGACAGGCGGTGAACGTGCCCATCGACGTATCGAAGGTTGTGCGGTGCCTTCCTCGCATGGTACCCGAGGACGTTGCGTTCGACGTTCGCATTTCTGCATCCTCACAATCCCCCTCGGGGAGGTGCGGGGGAATTTTTTTCTTCTTTCCCGCTTTCTAAAATAATTACCTACTTATCAACCGAATAAACGATAAAAAGTGTGGTAATTTGAGCCAGTCTACGCAGTGCAAGCTAAACCGGGAGCTTGATAAATTCACTTCAATGTCCCTTTAATAGAGTGGTATAGAAGAAGGAGAAGGCCAATAACACGATAGAAGGATCAAATACGCAACTTCGGAGTAAGCTGTGGACTCGAGTAGCGCAGGACAGGAGCGGTTGGAGGTCAGTGGGAGAAGCCGTATTTCGGGGTGGACCTGAGCAGGCTGCGGCCACTGAGGATGATGACAATTTTGACGGGGCCGAAAGGCCGCAGAAGATCTTTTTCTGCAAAACACGTATGACTCGTGTAATTATATACTCAAGACTAACTGACCGGCGATTCTATCAAAGAGTATGTGACAACGCTGCGCGCACTGACACAAGCTTGTAAATACGGCAAGCTGTGCGAAGATTCAATCCGTGATGGTCTAGTCATGGGCCAAGTTTCAAGCGCGAAATATTTAGACAGGGGACGTAAAGGACAGGGGCAAGCACATGTGTCTGTCCTTCACGTATCCTGTTTATTATATTTGGTGCTCCCAGTTTTATCCTGGATTATCAACTACCTAGTCCCACACGTTGTTTAATCGCGGCCCTCTGGAACCAGAAACTGTCACACTATCTGGTTCTTCACCCCAGCTTAGACTTCATGAATGCATTTCAGTTCTCTCGTCAGAATATATCAGCTCAACAGTACCACTAGAATTCCTTTCGGGCATGCCTAAGGAAGCAGTCATCCCGTAGATGCTCCGAAAACAAACACAACGTGGTAGACATCATAAAGATGTTGTTGCAACTTGCAACGCTCGCTCTAACCACACACTACAATGGGGGCCACCAAAATTACAACGTCCCAATGTGAGACCGGTGCGGCAAAAAGCGTCACACGAGGGCCATGTGTTGGGTCAGTAGATGAATCTAGCAGAAGTGCGGGGAAAGAGCAATTTCCCAACCGTTTTCAGGTCAGCCCATGTCGCAGAAACAAGACAGGATTTTTCAGAGGCTCACAGCTACAATGGCTTCCTTCGAGTAGGCGAATTTCTCTCATTGAGTCACACATCTGTGTTTTCAATATCGACATGGAAGCGAGACCGAAGTTTGCAGCGATATTTGAAATTTAAGCAATGTCGTTTAAAAGCCGTGGGCCAAATGTTGCTCAACTCAGAGTTAGCTTCCTAACAGTTAAGCATTCCTGAAATGTACAACGCCTTGGAACTAACATTAAGCACACGTACAACTTCGAGAACCAGCAAATGCAGTGCTGACAGCCTCTTAGTGACTCAAAGAGTGCTGTGCGCCATTTCGCCAAGGGTAGGCTGTGCTGTGGAGCAGAGCGGGTGCTCGAGCGGGTGAACATCGACGGACGCAAGGTGACAATCAAGTAGTTCCCAGCCCACGCGGGGAACGAGGTATAGGAACTCGCCACCAACCACAACGAGACCGCGAACGCTGTCGCGCGAGCATTAGCTGGCCACGGGGCAGCAGTGGACTGGTGGACCGCTACGAAGGACAGGTACGATACCCTTCAGGGTATCACCAAATTTTACAGTAACATCAGGAGGGTGCTGGCACCGCCGCGCCCTGAGCTAACCAGGGAGGAAGCATCCACGTTCAAACAGCTGCAGACGAATTCACTGATGACCCCGGTCATTATGAAACACATACAGCCAGAACTCTATACGGACGACACGCGCGTATTGTGTGACAATGCTAGGGTCATGACCACCCACTTGTTGTGGGACTGTGAAGAGCGACCGAACGAAGCGGCAACCAGGATAGACCTATCGCCGTGGATCTAAAAAGCAGTGCGCAGTTACGACAACGACACTAAACTACCAGCCGTCGAGCAGGTCCTGGCGGCCCCCATAAAGCAGCACCGGATTGAAAGCTGTAGGGCAACGCCCCCCCCCCCCCCCTCTTACGGGGCAGCGGCGTCCAACCCCGTAGCGAGTAGCGAAGGGCTGGTCCAAGTAGGGGTGACGTCGCGATCGACGGGTGGCAACGTCCAGGCGCAGTGAACACCCTGTGTCTGTTTCAGGCATTCAATAAAGTCTTTATTCTATTCCATTTCTCTTATTTGCTTCTTACCGACTTTTGCATTAAAGTCTCCCATGACAGTAGTAAACTGTGCTGGTCTCTTCATGGCTGATTCCACGTCCTCGCAGAAAATGTCTCCGGCTTTATGATCGTACCTAGTTTAAATTAGACAAACTAATTGCAAGCGCAAATTCTTTCCTTCTTTGCACGAGGATTCAAATACCTGGCTGACAACCTTGTTATCCCCGGCGACATCAGCAAAAACTCGAGTGCATCCCACCTCAAGAAATTGGTTAATTGGCCAACCCCAGACGAATAGATGGGGCTGAAGATAGTTTAGTCAGAGTCCGTCAAGAAAAGCATTGGCGGACTCTGGTTTAGTCTTGAAACTTACGCTCCCCGGGAAAAGCCCTTGAGCACAAACGCTTGTAGAAACCAAACAGTGGTAGGGAAAAAAACTTTTCGAGCTTGGCTCTAAGAACACTTTGCAATCCATCTGAAATTACAATTGAGTGCCCTAGGAATACCTCAGGGCAAAGTTAAATCGTGTGGATAAAATAGATAAAGCTCCGGAATTTGTTTCCCTCCCCGCTCGCGCTTTGGAAGAACAGCTTGGATTTTCTGTGTGAGAACGCAGAACACTTGCCACAACTTGAAGATGAACATTTAGTACTCTGTTATCATTTTTGTTCTGATAATTAGAATAGTTTTGACGACAAGTGCCAACCTGCACCCATCGCATGAAAAATCTCAGGCGTCATCATGCGTTCAAACACGAACGAACTTGATTGGTATTTCATGAGGCCATGTCAATGTAACACGAATTTAATAACTCTGAGACTTTCAGTTTGGCCCGGCCACTCATAAATTGTGAGCGCGTCACATGATTTCCGAAAACGCCAGAGACAAACCACAGTACAAAGGTAAGCTGGGGAAGTAGCCTAATTTAATCTAATCCCATACAGACTAAGCGCAAAGGCTACGATATCCGCATTCTGTCGAATGAGTGGCTGATCTCTTTCACCATACCATTCATGTCTTTGTCTTTTTGAAGATTTGCATTAGTCTCAGCTCCAATAATGCCTGCTTACGATGTATTTTAATGAATACGAATGAAGGACCGCCTATAATGGGATGCTATCCGGAACGCGACTGAGAACGTACGATCTAGTGGCTGCGTGTGCCGCTAGATAGGCGAGCATTTCGAAGAGACGCACCTTGAACAGCATAACAAGCATGGCCGCACCCTCGCTGTCTCTGACGCACTCTTGAGAGGTGGGCTTCTCCGAAGATATGAGTAGCTGGAGCTGCGAGAAAATGTGGTCTGTAGAAAACTAAGCACGTGCTAGCAAACACGCACCATTATCTAATTGGAATGACCGCCTGCATTTTATTGTGAGCCAATTATCGGCGAGAATTGCTAAGAATGAGAGATGGTCCAAATTTTCTAGGATTAATCTGCTTTATCCTGCAAGTAAGACTGTCGCGGCCAGTGACAGGCGCAGTATTTCATTTAGGTGTGAGGAATCAGTGTCCGAAAGGAAGAAAGCAAAAGTACATGAAAAGAGAGAGAGAATAAAAATAAAACTCA
Source organism: Haemaphysalis longicornis (assembly GCF_048455015.1). Taxonomy (NCBI): domain Eukaryota; kingdom Metazoa; phylum Arthropoda; class Arachnida; order Ixodida; family Ixodidae; genus Haemaphysalis; species Haemaphysalis longicornis. Next base: position 48,244,839 of record NW_027526445.1, read on the forward strand.
ACAAAAGAGAGACGAAAAAAGGCGAGCATAAACAAGCAGTTAGTGATAATAAGAAAAAAAGACGGCTTGGGTTGTGGGGGGTGCACAGACAAATTGCATAATATTCCGTTTTTTATTACTGTATTTTCATTAAGGGATTTTAAAGACCGGTGGTCATCGTGGTTAGAGTGACCCTGAAATATACCTTGCGGCAAAAAAAATGCACGTTCTGTAAATGTTTGAGCATTGGCACACTTTGAGGCCTTGTTCATTCCTTCATGCCACCTCGAACTGGAAAGTTTTTAAAGGATGGGGGAGGCTACGGCTCTCTGGCCTCTTTCCTTGCATACAGCAGTGGTCCCAGGGCCGAGCACGGTCCCGTACGGCACATAACAGAGCGGTCTTGAGACCGCGCGTCAAATACCTTAGAAGCTCCATTCAAGTATTCCACTCACGTTACTTCCCGTTATCTACTTACCTGCTCATTTTTAAGGTGACACACCTTGGTACCTTGCGTTCAGTGTTTTGACATTTGTTCTTTGTGAGTTCATAGGTTGCCCTCTTTTGCGCAATGTCTTTTTGGCACGCCGCGAATTGAGTATACCCCGCAGCAGGTTAATTTTCAAGGGACCACGGAATTTGGTTGAACAGCAATCAAAGCGTGCGATTCAATCGTAACCGCACATTCACCTATACCTGCACAACAAGTACAGGGAGTCGCTGCGGTGCGACAATGTGCACCCATCTGCGCTAGCATTATCTTCGTCGACATCGTTATAGCAACGCGCTCTCCCTGTATATCGCGGCACGTCTGAACGCACTGCTCATTACATTGGCCACAGCACTGAATGCAAGAGGGCCAGAATCGATTTCGCGAAATGCGGCTGTAGCAGCTTGCGGTGCAAAAGTACTGGTGCGCCTCTGAGTTCGCGCCAGGATATTACTCTGAAACAAAAAAGGCGTTGTAGAAGGCTGGAATTAAGGATGTTCAATTTCTGGTGTGAAATTAAGTGCGTATTTATCTAGCAATTCCCTACATTCACCGGATATTGGGTTTAATTAGGTGTGCCTCTCGCACCCCGGTAATTAGTAAATATGAACAAATGAGCTGTGCGCATCTATCCCGATAAGAAACATCATCAATGGTCTCGACACAAACTTGGCGGTGGGAATATAGCTTTGCTTAGACGGCTACAGCACAGCGGAAAACAGTTCCCGTACGGGTATCTGTAGTCAACCGGCACGATCTCGGAGTTCCAGGCGCACGACATCTGGTTTGTGCGTAAGGGCATGTGCGCTCACAGCGTACCGAACGCCGTACTGGAACCGGTTGTATTCGCGGTAGCAGAAAACTACCACAGCGTGGCTTCCAGACAACCGAGCGGTGGTAGGAATGGGGACACCTCACTTGTGTTTTTTTTATTTTTCATGAAGCGCATTCTTTGATGTACTCCGCGGATTTTAGCCCGCTTTGTGCAATCTGACGTGTCCGCACGACGCTGGACCGCGTCCAATTCCTTTTTTGTTCCAGTGTCGCAGACGTTGCAGAGAAAGAACGCGGCTGGGAAAATTCCGTTGAATTTGACTCGCAAAACGAGAGCGGTGGCCGGAGTTGCTCCTCCCCGCACGGTTTGGGCAGCACGCAGTGGACCACTAGATAACGAACAAGAGAGGGTGTTCCGCTCTTATGATAATTGCCAACTCCCAGGTGACTCCTATTTTGTGTGGTTTAACGAATGTGAAATCCTCTAATGTGCCCATTTATATCAGTTCAGCGCAGCATTGTGAAGCGGCTCGGAAATTGTCACGGGTGGTGGTTTCCTTGCCCTTATCTCTTAAAGAACTGTTGATCGACTACCATTAGTTTTTCTTGATTTTTTTTTTTGATGAAAGTAAATGTAAACCACCTAAACCGACCAGTGGGCCATCATTGCAGAAATAAGTGCTAAAAACGAGTGTGGGATAGCGGAGACAAAAATAAAAATTGCCAGCGGGCGCAAGAAGCAAGCTAAAGTTATGAGAACGTATAATAGCTGACCTGCAGGTCTTCATCGATAGCAGCAAGGGAACCACTATAATCCACAATTTCCGATACACTACACAAACCTGAGCTCAACTTCACTACATCGGACGGATTTCAGGGCGGCGCCTTCGGTAGGTCAACAGCCGTAGTAGTACTTACAGGGGAAGCTGGTGATTATCGTAATGGCCGACGTCCTTCACCGCGTGGTGCCATCCCCATCGAGGAGCAGCTTTCTCCGCCCCTCATGTGTTGCGAGTGTAATTGAGCACCATTGTTATATCGCAGAGGCTAGGGGACTGTCGTTGCTTCGGAAAGAATGAGCGTGCATGGAGCGCAGGCTATTCAACAGATATTGCGACTTGTGCAGGCGAAACGCCGGCACAAATCACAAGCTCCGTTAAAAAGTTCACACCGTGTGAAACAATAGTTCACTCCGGAACCGCTGTACACCCATTAAAATGGTCCTTGCAGAGATTTCGCTACCGAGAAACTACCACAGTGGTAGCTCTTGATGGTGATTGCGGGTTTAATGGCGCAAGGTCGACAAAGGCAAAGAGCGCCATCACAATAATGAGGTAAGATAAGATGGTCAACATCTGCGATAAAATGCGGTGGTTTAAAAGTTTGCCATTTTTCGGCTGCGGGCCATGGGGACAGCCAAGGTTATGGGAGGTAAAATGTGTCTTTTAAAAGTCAATATTTGCGAAGTAATTCGTCGGTTTTGTAAAAACAAGCCTGGGACAATCGGGCAACAAAATGAGGTGTGCAAAGGTGTACGCCTATTTTATTGAAGTGGCGTTTTGTCTCAATGTTGCGCAGATCGCATTCAATCAGCATTGTTTGTGCCAGTAAAAACGTATGGGCGTGTGATGTGCGTGTCGCCGATTCGAAGTCTGCATAAACTTACATCTGCCTAGCTGACATGTTTTTCAGCAGAAGGTTTTAAATCTTAGATTGACCGATGTGTAATTTTATTATCTCTTTGTTTATACCACTGTTGCTGCCAGTGGACTCGTTGCTGCCAGTGGACCTTTATGAATTAATTCTTCGTAACAACTCTCAGTGAGATATATGTATAGGCACGTAAATTTTGTTTTGAACAATGGGGTTTAATGCCCGGTGAGTACCGTATGCCTCCGCAGCAAACGTACTTGTGTTCTTGTGTTCATGTTCATCGTTTTGGACAAAGTATATACGGCGCCATTTGCCGCACAAGATACGGCTATGTAGGCAATTGAGGCATCTGTGTAAAATTCGGTTGCCTTGAATATGACCCTGAGAGACAGAAAGAAATTAATAATGACGAAGTTTGGTACATTTCTCTTCCGCAGTTATCTGAAGGGCGTGTCACAGCCGATTTGGCAAGTGTCCCACTGTGAAGCCAAGCCATGATTAGAGGTGCAGGAATTGCAGTAAGAAGAAATTGAAGCTAATTCACGAGGCGTGACAGTTCCAAAGGAAAAAAAGGGTGTTGCTATGGATGGTCGGTTTTTAAACAGTCGATCAGCAGTGTTGTTTGTCATTATGGCATTCAAGGGGTGTTACGTGCATGTGCACTGGTGCTCTAAGAACCATTGGTTTTATTAGACCTGAAGGGATAAGGCCGGACTGGTTCGATATGCACTTGTGGCCATGGGTGTGCACACGAAGGGGCCAAGCGGGCAATGCCCCTCCTCCCGCGAATATTAGGGATGGGTGCGAAACTTTTAATGACTTCTTAAAAATAAACAAACAGATTTAGTGAAGTCATATGACGGTGATGACGTAAGTGGAACACAGTGGTTCCAGCGAAGGACAGTTTGACATCCACCTGAATGCAGCCGTGCGGCTTTCATTCGCAGAATCTTACTCCACCTTGGGGATTTCCCCTAAATCTGGTCTTTACATCTACCCTTCACTTCAAGTTGATCGATTCACTCTCGCGCTACAAACAACTAGCCTCCTGGTTAGTTCAGTTGGTCACCCGCCGCGGTGGCTCAGTGGCTAAGGTGTTGCGCTGCTGAGCACGAGGTAGCGGGTTCGATTCCCGGCCGCGGCGGCAGCTTTTCTGATGGAGGCGGAAAGCAAAAACGCCCGTGTATACGAGATTTCGGCGCACGATAAAGATCCCCAGGTGGTCAAAATTAATCCGGAGCCCTCCACTACGGTGCGCCTCATCGCCTGCGTTGCGTCGGCGCGTTAAACCCTACAATCAATCAATCAAGTTCAGTTGGTAGAGCAACTGCTACGGTTAAGCGGTGGTCCCGGGTTCGAATCCTGGACGAGGATGAATTTTTCTTCAACTGCGAAGTTTCTGAGAAAGCTGTTTAGCTTTCCATTGTAGCCGCAGATGGATTCAGGTGGATGCCAAACTTTCCTTCGCAGAATCTTACTCCACCTTGGGTATTTCCCCTAAATCTGGTTGATTACACAGTGGTTTCAACGTCCAACGAAAAAAAGCTGCGTGTTTTACGCAGCCTGGGCTCGAGCACCCTTCGAGGACATGACGTCTTGTAAGTGCATCCCTTCACCTTCACCCATAGTTCTTCCGTCATTGCCTTGCCGCCACGTAACATCTTTGGTGAAAGGTTCGGTGTTCATCCCCACCATGCCTGCTAGGTTCGCCCATTCCCGGCTCCTAAAGCGCATTATTCTAGGCCCTTGGACCACATCGGCCATTCCCCAGACCAGATGAGCCATGTATACGACCGTTCCCAGCCCCGTGTCTCCAGCTTATTTACAGCCAATACGAGCCGAATCCTGATTAGCCGTGACATAACCAGGCTGCGTTTCCGTTCCCTTGCTTTGTTCTCCGGAGCATCTTGAAGAACTTCGGAAGTTTTCTCATGGCGTCAGAGGGACTTGCTGTTTTCGTGCCGGTTTTCCAATTTAATCATCGTCACCCGTGACGCCAAAGACCCCTTCACTCTAACTTCTCATATCATCTTTCTGACATACATTTTCATCTTTCGCGAATTTACAGGCCTCGGCTTCACATTTTTGGGTTGCTGTGTCAGATTCCTCGTTGCATACCACAGGTACACCAATTCCCCCCGCCCCTCTCTCGTCATTGAATCATTCTGAAGCTGGCGCTGGTTCTTACCACTCATAGAACTCCATGTCGAATTGTGAAAATAAAATATATATATTCTCACTTCTACGACAACGTGTGGAATTGCTTTCGGGATGACCCAGAAAGTGCTCTTTCGCCTTTGTGATACCACCTTCGGTGTGACACACTGCACCATCGTAAAAAAAAATGTTTAAAAGTTCACCTTTTTTTCTCACAGACTCATCCGAAAGCATGCTTTTAGACGGATTTTTTTTAAACAGTCGTATAAAAAGAAATCAACGAGGAGTGTTTGATGTTTGAGAGTAGCGATATATCTTCTACTTTGGTCAGTGGAATGATGACGAAATCTAACGGTACACGATCAGTTGGCTGTAAAGCTGAAGTAGAGCTGTTAGTTCTAAGTGCGTTATTTAATGGTGATCGTAGTTTTAGTGTTCTTGTTCAGTCATAATTATTTTAGAGCGGAGACTAACAAATATCGGAAGAAATAAATAAAGACGAATAATTTAAGGCCTGTTCGATTCGTTCAAAGTACTACTCACCAAATCAGGAGCGAAACCCGAACAAGGCCCATGAAAAAACATCTTTCAGCGCTGCTTAAAGCACTCCTAGACTCAGCGGTGCTAGAGATGCACCAGATGAATCCTTGAGCGTACTTTCAGAGCTTTTCAGCGACCTGATTTACACCAGCTCTAAGTTTGACCCGTCGCTATCAATTCTGATCAACGAGGTGGACAGGTGAGGCAGAGAAACATGATGAGTTTCCAGCATGATCTGAGTAGCTATGCACAAACGGAATCAAATAATCGGGAGCACAGCTTTTCTTCACACCAGTCTGAGAGGTATTGGTGGCTTGAGTAAAGTTAAGCAAAAGATGCTGCCTTTCCTATTATTTCCGGGCATTTCCATCGGGAGCGGTATATCAAGGGGGAACTTGTACCCATCATTTTTGTCCACTGGATATCGAAACGGGACGAAAGCGATAGAAAACCTAAATCAGCAAGAAAAAATCGGCGTGTCATACGAACAAACTTTTTTGGAATATCTTTTGGAATACGTGTTGGGCAGCAAAGCAGACAAATAACCAAGCCAGAGGGTATAGTTCGCGGTTTTCTCTCGCACCATCACATGTGGTAAACAAGAACAAATAAGCTTCAATTGTGTTCTATTATCTTCTAGTAATGAGACATAATTACCTCGGCAGCGTAGTTCCGGCCGTCGATGGTGTGCTCCGAGCCATGTTCGCTGGTCTCGTTGCCGAAGTGGAAAACGCCCCTGGACAGGTTGTAGCGCGCTGGAAGCGGTCCGCCATAAACCTCGAGGGGTGCACCGTCCTCAGGTGTTATGTAAACTGTGACGGAAAAGCAGAAAAAAAATTACCATCTTTTCCCACAGAATGTTGAGAGAGGCTCAAAGGCTCAAAACTGCGTCAAAAGTTCCCTTAAAGTTTGTCCAATCGATCAGCAAACCTTCAAAGACCCAAACTGCGCACGAAGAATGAACCGATGCGACGGTTTGACGCGCACTAACACAACTACGAACGACTGAAATGTAACCGATGCGTGGTTTATGAAATACAGATATGATCGTTGCGTGTATTGTCTTTCCTACAAGCGGTCTTATTTTGCGATGTTCAAGTAACCTTTCCGACATTGTGGTAGCCTGGTTTCAGGCATGCGCCATGTGTCCAGAAATCTTATCATATGTTTTAGGTCGACCAATTGCCCATGGGAAAATGCATTAGTTTTTTAGAGTAGACCAACGGATCTCCTAAGAAAGTGTTCACTTTAAAATTACCGGGATTTCTACGAACTTTCTGAGAATGGGAAGGCGAAAGCATATTTGAATATTCGGTCGATATGTTGTCAAACTTTGCGTTAACCTTCTGACGCTACTCTATTTGGGGCGCTGCCGTAATTCGTACATAGCCGTTTCCTCTCAACGGTGGTATACGACGAGCGGAATTCGGAGGTGAGAGCCCTTCCATCGTGGCACACCTCACCGGTCTAACTCGCCATCGACTAGGGCCTGGTGCGTCGCCACCCGTAGCGGTACGCAAAGAAGCTCTGAGCCCACGCGGCGACGTGTACAATGCGAGTCACGGGCGTTCCACTGTTCTTCGAGAATTCTCAGAACCTTCCTAGGGCTCGGTGTTGCTCTTCGTCAGCGCGGGCTCCATCGCGCTTTTTCAGAACCACATTTTGCTGTTTTTCCATTCGAAAGTTTTTATTCGAACAAGTTAAATTTTGCGAGATATTACTGATAACATTCAAGCCTGCCTCATACAGGGTGTTGCGACGATAATTGGAACACATTTAAAAACTTTCCTGAGCGAACCGCCGCTCTGTTCGCGCTCAAACTTCACACGAAGGTCGCATTTTGTGGTCTATTTTGTTTTACACCGGGAACAACGACGGTACTTACCTGTTTACCCTGAAAATAAATAAAAATGATTTTCGCCTATGGGAAAATGGCGGCTGATTTGAACGTGTGAGCCGAAAACCGGGTTTTCTGATCGTCTCCTAGCTCATTCTAGGTGCATTTTCTGATCGTCTGCTGCACCATTTGGCTCTTCCCTACCGTGAATCCCAAATGTGCGTTTCGCTCTGCATACCCAAGGTGGTTCCGTCGTTCCAACATCAACTTGCGCTGACTCGCACGTCTAAATCAGCCGCCGTTTTAACATACGCGAAAATCGTTTCTTTTTTCTTTTTTTTTCAGAATGCACAGGTAAGTACTATCATTGTTTTCGGCATCACACAAAATAGACCACAAAATGCGACCTTAGTGGCTAGTTTGAGCGCGAACAGCGCAGCGGTTCGCTCAGGAAAAATTTTTAAAGTGTACCAATTATCGTCGCAACAGCCTGCATTTACCCACTGAAGAAGTAGCATACTAATTTTAGGTTCGGCCTCGTTTGTAAGCATGTGCGATTCGCTGCAGAAGAAAGCTTCGTTACTTTCTTGGGCTCGAAATAAGTTCTAGCAAGACATCCCCGAGCGTTGCGGTTTTCATGGATGCATTTCCACGAGATTTTGTGACATCGTAAAACTACGTTTAGGTTGGTGGCAGACGATTTGGAATTCTTTTTAATGTTCAATGAAGCACACTCATACTGCTCGAAACGTGGCATGGAGACTTCAGGCTTTAATTTGCATATTAAGCAATTCCACAATATTTGCAAACCAATTACTTGCCCCATTAAGTCGTTGACATTAGTGCTCTCTGCCACATTAATGCTTTACCCACGTGCTCCAGAAAGCGGCCCGGCCGTGGGAGTTGAGCTCACGTAGACTGTTTCTTTTTCCTTCATCTTTCTAACTCCCCCGCCATGGCACGCCTCGCGGTTAATGGCGATTGAACTCACACGGAAATTTCTGTGGTGCGTGGGCACTTGTTTTTCGGGCACTAGCCGGGTACACAGTTTTGCCAACATGGCCAGCTAACGCTTTCACGTAAAATGTTCCTCCCAATATGGTTCTCACCGGCGTGACCTCCGTTCTCGACTCGGAAGTGAAACAGGTCCTCGTAGCCGATGAAGTAGAGAGGGCTGAACGACTTAAAGCTGGTCCGCACGAAGTTGATGTCGATTGGCGACTGGCCTTTGTTCTTGCATCGTGCGGCTTGCACAGAGCTCCACTGGTCTGGTGCTGCGTCGGTAGAAGTGTGTGTTTAGACGCGGTCTTCGTGTGGTCATCTGTAACCCGAATTCTGGAGCTTCGCACCTTACCAATGCAGCGTATGTGAATTGCGCTCACAAGGAGGTTGGTTTAGGCTAGTTGATGTCGGCAAACTCGTATAGCGCAAAAAACAAGACAACCATTAAAAAACGAAACAGGCACAAGCGCGAATTCAAACCGAGCTTAATTAACACAGATGCACAAATGAACATGCAGGCAGGATTATATCGTATACAAAAACAAAGACAGCCACCGCCAATTAAGAACAAAAAATATTCACACTTTGTGGACGTTTAAAATACGCAGCACGAGGCATTGATTACGATGGTATCTACCCCTATTTTTGATAGACAATTTTTTCTTGTTAACGACGCGCTTCGGCAGCGGTCCCCCCGGAGCGTTATCTAAGCCGCTTCAATGATTTCTCTGTTATGCCCTGAAGTCCAATTACGGTATGGTTCTCAAAGCGGAGCAGAAGCGGGGTAGAAGCTCCTTCCCCGTAGGCAGACATTCACGTGGCAGAAACTTGTACGTTCACTAAAAGGGTTCAACTTAAATTGAGGACAACTCATCAGCAATGAAACGGAAGATGGTAGGTGTAACGCTAAGAGACAAGAGAGCGGAGTGGGTGAAAGAACAGACGCGGGTTAATGACATAGTAGAAATTAGGAACAAGAAATGGACGTGGGCAGGGCGTGTAATGCGAAGGCAACATAACCATTTCACCTTAAAGGGACACTGAAGTGATTCGTAAACATTGCGGGATTACTAGCGCAAATTGTAGTCGGGAGTCCCAAGGGTATGTTTCGACCACTCTGGCTGCGTTTACGCGAATTTATTCAGTTGGAAAATTAATTAGAAAATGTTGGCTTCCTCTCTGCAGCCTCGTCCATTTTCTGCGGCGTTTTCATGTGACTTTATGAAGGAATGACTTGGCTTGACTGCGCTACTGCACGGCCCACCGACATTCCGACAGGGTCAGTCGGCACTGCGTTTATTCCGTCGGCCACCTAAGGGTCGTCCCAATTCGTTCGGTCAGCTGAAACTAAGCCACGACAAGTTCATGAATTGCAGAATGTGCCTTTCTTTCGTTTGTTAGTTTGTACACTGTATAAAGCTCCAAGTCCAGGTCGGTCCACACAAGTGCACACGCGACGCTTCGCTGACTATTACGCTAGTAGCAAACCCTAATTTCACTTGAAGGCGGGAGCAGAGTCAGCGAAGTTAATATAGTTACTAAGGGAATAAAATCAACTGATCTCTTTCCGTAGAGCGAAAAAACTAGGGTGCAGGAAGCACGTTTTTGCGCTGGGTGAACAACCCCAACGGTCAGCAGCAGGACCACACATCTGCAAACGCTTTTCCGTCTAAAAAATTCAATTTTAGACGTGAGATATTGTAAAAATTTGGCGGACGCTAACTGCACAGGCGCTATACAATAAATAGTTATCTAAGCTGCTTGAAATGCTAAAACTAAACACAAAAGTAAAATGGTTATATATTATATACCTTATGTTTCCACCACTGGCAACGCTGGCTCGTGGCTGAGTGGTCTGGAGCGCAAGATATGTTATTTTGCACGTCGCAAGTTCTAATCTCCTAGGGTATATCCTGTTTTTTGTAAGTTGATTTCTTCGTTTTCGGCCGGTGTTTTCTATTTGTATTCAACATTTTTGGGCTGTAGCTTTCATTGCTCCACGAGCGAGTTCGCAGAACGCGCGGAGATTGACACTGACACGCTAGCGGGTTCTCATTGGCGTGCTGTTGCCATAAGTACCGACTGCTTGCGGGCAGTGGGCACAGGCCAGAATCAGCAGACCCTTCGCCTGGTGCGCACACGCTTTTTACGATACAGGCATGAGTGAGGCAAGCTCCAAAGATAGGTGAAAGTGCATGGCATTTGAGCGTCTGCAGTGACGCGGAGGGCGTTCATTCACTGCGTAGGACTCAGCTAGTGATTGGTATGATTCCAAGCCGTCCTGGTAGGCTAATGTGAGGCATTTTACAGCCGACTGCATGACAGAAGCGCGGTACGGCGAATATTGAGATATTAAGGATGCCCATACAACGATAACGTCGGATGTCAAGCATGTTGTTTCACTGAACCGAAACCGAAACTTGTTTGAATGCTAATCGTGGACCTTTGCTTGACGTCACTGCGGTCAATTGGCGCTGCCGCACCAAAGTACGCAAAGTAGTTTTCCTTCTTTCAGGATTTATAAAATAAATAACGGGAGCTTGACAGATTCACTTCAGTGTCTTTTAAAGGGTAGTAGAGTGACAGGGGAGGGGGCGGCAGAAAGTTGGGTGGGCAGATGACGTCAAGTTTGCGGGGATAAATTGGTTGCAGTTAGCACAGGACCGGGTTATTGGCGATCTATGGTAGAGGCCTTTGTTCTGCAGTGGGCCTAGATAAAGTGATGATGATGATGACGATGATGATAACTCAAAACGGGGCTTGTAGCCGTAATCCCGGTAATAAATATTGAGAGACGACGGTTTGCGTGGCCGTTTATTCCAACGCTCGGGCCAAGGAAGAAGATCAAGCGGTGATGATGATTATTTACAAGTGATGATGATACCGAGCCCATCGGGGCTAGCACTGATGATAGTGGGTGATTACGAAGAAGCGTCCGTAACATAACGCAAAGTACTGGGAGCGTAGTCACTGGGTCTCACATAATTTCCCCTCCGCGAGCGGAAGCGGCCTCCTGGCCGCGAGTCAGTCGGTGGTACGGCGGTTGAATGGCTTCAGGCGGGATACATGAACGATTTCAGTGCCACGGCGACGGCGGTCTGTAGGCGAAGTTACCGGCGTGATGCGATAATTGACAGGAGAAGTCTCTTCTAAGATTTGGTATGGGCCAAGAAAACGGTGGAGGAACTTCTCGCACAGTCCGGGGACGCGAACGGGTGTCCATAGCAACACTTCATCCCCGGGACGGAACCGCACAGAGCGATGCTTCACGTCGTAGCGGGTTTTCCGTTCGTGCTGCCTAATTTCTGTTCGACGTCGCGCGAGGTCTCGACAGTGGGCGAGCCGCGAAACGTACTGCTCATGCGATGGTGCATCAGAGGCGACAGGAGCGTAGAAAAAACTGGATTCAAAAGTAATCGTTGGGGAGCGGCCAAAGACGAGAAAGAACGGTGAATAGCCGGTAGTCTTTTGCTTTGCGGAGTTGTAAGCGAAGGTTACAAAGGGTAAGATAAAGTTCCAGTTGCGATGATCAGGACTAATATACATGGAGAGCATGTCCGACAGTGTTCGATGAAAGCGCTCAGTCAGACCATTCGTCTGGGGATGGTAGCTGGACGTTGTTTTGTGGGCCGTGTTCGAAGCACGCAGAAGCTCTTCAACAACGGTTGAGAGAAAAACCCTGCCGCGGTCGCTCAGAAGGACGCGTGGAGCTCCATGGCGCAAAATAATGTTGTGCAGGATGAAGTCTGCCACTTCTGCGGCGGTGCCAGAGCGAATAGGCGCAGTTTCGGCGTACCTAGTCAAATGATCTACAGCCGTAACTATCCATCGGTACCCAGATTGGGTCGCAGGTAGCGGCCCATACAAGTCAATGCCCACGGTCTCAAAGGGAGCCGAAGGACAAGGAAGAGGCTGCAGTAGTCCGGTCGGCGGAGTAGTCGAACGTTTGCGGTGCTGGCAAGAGGCGCACGAGCCGACGTACTTGGCCACAGCTGCAGAGAGGCCAGGCCAAAAGTAGCGGCTACGTATTCGCTCGCATGTTTTTGCGACGCCAAGGTGCCCAGCGGTTGCTGCGTCGTGATATTCTTCGAGGATACGACGTCGAAGTGGACCAGGTACTACAGGGACCCATTTGTTGCCATTGGGATGGTAATTTTGGCGGTAAAGGACACCATGGAGGAGTTGAAACTTGGCGAGTTGACGACGTGCACGGCTGGTCGGAGGCGGCACACGGCCGTCGAGGTAGTCCATGATGGGGCGGCAGTATGCGTCTGCTCGCTGTAGCGAGGGCAAGTCACCGTGTCCAGCAGAGCTAGGGAAAGTGATCGGTGCCAAAGGGACATCGTGGTCGAGGCTTTCCTGGAGAGCAGTCGACGGAGAAGACAATGGGCAACGAGACAGAGCGTCTGCGTCCGTATGCTTCTTTCCGGACTTATACGTCACGGAAAAATCATATTGTTGGAGGCGGAGAACCCAGCGACCAAGGCGCCCAGACAAGTTTTTCATGGAAGATAACCAGCATAGTGCATGGTGATCTGTGACCACTGTAAAGTGACGGCCATGGAGGTAAGGCCGGAATTTTTGAACAGCCCAAACGATGGCAAGGCATTCCTGTTCTGTAATGGAGTAATTCTTCTCGGCGGGTGTCAACGAACGACTAGCATAGGAAACGACCCTCTCCCGGAGTTGAGCATCACTTTGAAGGAGAACAGCGCCGATTCCGTGGCCACTTGCGTCTGTGTGGAGGATAGCGGGCTTGCTTTCATCAAAGTGGCAGAGTACCGGGCTAGACGTTAAGGCGGCTTTCAATGCCTCAAAGGCTTGTTGGCACTCATTCGACCAAGCGTAAGCTACGCCGGACTGTAGGAGCTGGTTGAGGGGGGCCGCAATGGTGGCAAAGTTCCGGACAAAGCGACGGAAATACGAGGCCAACCCGAGAAAACTGCGCAGATCTTTTTGTTGGCATGGACGCGGAAATCCGACAACAGCAGCGATTTTGTCGGGGTCGGGTCGTATCCCGTCCTTGCTAACGACATGGCCGAGTACCTTGATATTTTTGGTCGCAAAACGACATTTTTTTGAGTTGAGCTGTAGTCCAGCATTGGAGATGCTCAGCAAATGTCGAGGAAAAGACAACCACGTCGTCAAGATAGCAGAAACAGGTCTTCCATTTTAGTCCTCTGAGCACTGAGTCCATCATCCGCTCAAAAGTTGCCGGGGCATTGCACAAGCCGAACGGCATGACATTAAATTCATATAGGCCGTCGGGAGTAGCAAACGCCGTCTTTTCCTTGTCGGACTCGTGCATCGGTATCTGCCAGTAACCAGAACGCAAGTCAAGGCTCGAAAAGTACTCGGCTCCTTGAAGGCAGTCCAGGGCGTCGTCGATCCGCGGCATAGGATACACATCCTTTTGGGTAATTTTGTTGAGGGCCCGATAATCTACACAAAAACGCACGGAACCATCCTTTTTCTCCACCAGGACGACTGGGGAAGACCAAGGACTGGATGAGGGCCGAATAACGTTACGCTGCAGCATATCGTTCACGTTCTCCTCAATTACTTGCCGTTCTGATGGGGAGACTCGGTACGGGCGGCGGTGAACAATAGTTGATCCATCAGTTTTGATGCGATGCGTAGCTGCAGGGGTGCGAGGAAGGAACTTTGAATGGGTGTCGAACGAGGCATGGTGCTTGTGTAAAAGTTCCAGTACTGAAGATTTCTGGGATGGGGTAAGGTCCGGACCGATGGTGACCGCAAGAGACGGCGTAGAGGAAACGGTCGTGGAAGGCCCACTGCCTGTGGAAAGAGTACCAGACGGAAGGATGGACACGTCGTCGGCAGAAACAGAAGCAATCGCACAGCCTTGCGGGAGCAGAACCGCTTCGGAGGTCGTATTACGCACAGGGATAAAGGCGCGCCCTCGGGAAAATCGTACCAAACAAGCGGCTACTGCAAGACCTCGTGAAAGGAGGCGGCCGCACGGAATGGCCAGTACATCGCCGTCAACGATTTTGTCAGCGGAAACTGAAAGAATGTGCTCTTGGCGGGCGGGCACAACGTGATCGGTACGTAGCACCAGACGAGGCGTACTTGTTTCCGGGACAGCTGAGTGATGAACGTCTGTGATGCTAATAGCAGGAGTGCGGCAACAAATAACAGCGGAAGTCGACGAAAGAAAGTCCCACCCAAGAATAAGCTTATAGGGGCACTCCGAGATCACCGCACACTGAATGTGATGACACAGCCCGTCGATAGAAACGCGTACCGTGCAGAATGCAGAAGGTTGGATGGACGTGTCGTTCGCACCACGTAATAAATGGCCACTGTATGGGGTTTTTACCTTTCGTAGTCTCTTACAAAAGTCAGCTCGAATAATATAAATACTTGCTCCAGTGTCCACCAAAGCTCCGATATCGTTACCTTCAACTGATACTAACAACAAGTTCGATGGGTGTTCTGGAGGAGTTGCTAATTTACCGATAGATGCAGTTTCCCCTCCAAAAACTGCATGACTTAGTTTTCCGAGAGGTGGGTGGGGTCATGCACGACAGGGCGAAGCGGAGACACAGATCGTCGAAATGGTGATGGGGAACGACGTCGCGACGCACGAGAATTGGTCGGGGACTCGGAAGTGGCAGGAGGAGAGGACCGCCGTGGCGGAGATGGGTAACCCCTCTGGCGGTAGTCGTAACGAAGGTTTGGTCGGTCACGTTCGTACGTGTCGTAGCCACGTCGCTCATCAATTAAACGCCTCCTACAGAACCGCGAAATGTGCCCGCGAATTCCGCAGTAGAAACACCCCGGCCGGTTGAAAGAGGGCTGAGGGCGCTGCGGTCGCCATGCTGGATAGTAAGGCTGCGGCCCAGGGACCGGGTTGACCGCTGCCACATAGCCAGGAACTGGTTGGGCGGGGACGCCTGCCACGGACAGAGGCGGCCTGCCAGCCACTTCGGAATAGGATGGCGTGACTGGAGGAGGGGTAAGATCTGCGGGAAGTCTTCCGTGAGTACACGCGGCAAGCTCCTCTCTAATGATCTCTCGCAGGTTAGGTGTAGACGAGTAGGGACTGGTAGAAGAGACGTGCACAGAGGTGCGGCCGTCAAGTTCTTCCCGGATGAGTTCGCGTATTAGAGCTCGGAGGTCCTCATCGCCGCTGTTGCGGGCCATGGTACCCTGCTGGAGACGGAGCGACTGAAGGTTGTCCAGGCGTTGGCACGTTGTCCTCACATCCGAAACGGTAGTCGGGTTCTGAAGGGCCAGGGCATTAAAGGCGAACTGGCCGATCCCTTTCAAGATGTGGCGTACGCGATCAGCCTCCGTCATGTCTTTGTTGACCTTTCGGCACAGGGCCACAACATCTTCAATGTACGACGTGTACGTCTCACAAGGATGTTGGAATCGTCCCTCCAGCTTCTTTTTCGCGATGTCTGAGCAGGCCGAGGAAGAACCAAAAATCTGGCGCAGCTGGGTGGTGAAATCGTTCCAGTCATCAATGCGGTGCACATTGTTCCGGAACCACGTTTTGGCCACTTCGTCCAGGGACCACGAGACGTTTTCAAGCTTCGCGCGGTCATCCCACCTGTTAAAGGCGCTGACGCGTTCGAAGGTATCAAGCCACTCGTCAACGTCCTCATTACGAAGGCCAGCGAACATCGGTGGATCCCGCTGGCGGCTGGTGACGAAGTACGGTGGGACGGCGGCTGAGCCCGCCCCACCAGTTCCGCTGCCGGTTCCACTGCCGGTACCGCTGCCGGTTCCGGTGGCACGTTCCGCTGTCATAGGCATGGCGTCTCGCAGCAGGCGACGACCCGAACGGAGCTCCAGGGGTACACTCAGAGATGGAGGACGAGGGACCAAGACGCACGCTCCACCACTTGAGAGACGACGGTTTGCGTGGCCGTTTATTCCAACGCTCGGGCCAAGGAAGAAGATCAAGCGGTGATGATGATTATTTACAAGTGATGATGATGCCGAGCCCATCGGGGCTAGCACTGATGATAGTGGGTGATTACGAAGAAGCGTCCGTAACATAACGCAAAGTACTGGGAGCGTAGTCACTGGGTCTCACAATATCTATGTCTTCTTGCGGAAACTCGGGGATGTTGCAGTTGGAGTTTCTTAGCCTAACAGGTTTCATATGGGAGTTTCGCACACCGCCTCCATCCCCCCGGTAACACTTGGACCGAAATGATCTTCTTCATCATCATCATCATCCTCACCAAACAACTTCATTGTCAGCGTGACCATCCTCCTCATCATCGCTGCCATCACCATCATAATAATAAGACCAATGTCATCACCACCATGACGACTATTCTCACCAGCCCCGCCACCCCATCATCATTATCTTACTCCCATTTGAGGTAGCTACATGATGAAGGCCTGACCTGTCGACTTCCGACTGCTGCAATGATGCATTGGTGGATTCCAATCTTTACCACCAAATTTTCTCCCCTCATTCTTTCATCATGTTATCGCCCATCACTTACATTTACTCCCGTCACTTGGTAGCCACTCCGTAACGCTGGTCGTGCACCAGTGGCCAGTTGTCATCCTTACATGTGTAACCCAGCCTCACTTCTTTCAGGGACTGTTACGGCTACTTACTCGTTAATTGTAAATACTCCTTCGATACGTCAGGTAGCTACCAGGTGCGCCACATGCATGCATGCTACCAACAAAAACTGTCCACATGAAAGACACTCACCCCTGACGTTCTTGCTGTCGGCCTGGGCCACTTTCACGCAATCCGCCTTGTCGTAAATCCACTCATTGCCGTAGCAGTACTCACGCCCTGTGATTGATGGAAGACACCGTGTTAAAAGTGGTGCATAGACAATATTACGACACTAAACGAAAGCTAGATCGAAATTCACAAGGCGGGAACCTTTTTTGCAAGTTTTGTTGAAATGTCGAAACAACATAGGATTGGCATTGCTCGTTCTGTTTTACTTTCCGCACTATCCGTGTATTGCAGCAACAAGATGAAAAGAATCTATGGCAATAAGACGGCGAGTTCCACGTAAGCAGCTTATGTTGATTGCATTCTAGTTCGATAATCCACAATGACGCACCTGCTACATGCCACTTTGACGTGTAGGAATAGTGTTACATGAAAAAGCGCAAAGACTAAACACTACGGTGCTGCGCGAAATAAAGAATTAAGGATGCTTAGCATTGCAACGACTGCCAGCATAACGGCCTGATAACTTCGCTTCCACCATTTGGCAAACCCTACCAAACTTACGCCGCGTTGAACAAAACCAGCCTCACCACGTATCGTGCCGCAACATGCTTTAGGCCATATGGCAGTAGGTGCAAGTAGGGTATGACAGCCATCCCTTTTTTTGTTTTTGTTTTTTTTTTGTTGGATGACTTGCTTCAACACATCCCGCGGCTCAACTCAAAATTTTTTGCCCTTTCTAGGGCTCCTGCACTATACGTGTACAGGAGCACTTGCTAAGTTAGGCGTGGTGGCCTTTGCCTTTCAAACATTTCGTAGATAAGCCTTAAAACTGGCCAATCTTAAAACTGAAAATGTGATTCTTGCGTTGTTTTATCGCGTTTGGCGTTTCCCTTTTCATTTTCTTAGTAGAAACGTGACTTCGGCAAGAGAACAGAGAGTTGTCCTTGTTTGAACCTAGTGTAGTCCTTCCTCTGGGCCTTGGAGCATTGGGGCCTTTTACTTAACCTTAACAACGATAGCAGAGCGAACATCCAGATATCATTTTTTGTCCAGTGGCTCAGCTTGGTTTCTTTCCCCTCTGTACAAAAGTTTGAGCTTCATTCACTTCGCACACAGTACGAAGTTGTGTTCATTGCCTTTTTTTCAACAATTCTGTAAAAAGAGATCTACAGAGTGGCTGGGCACCGCATTGGAGCTCACTCCAGTTGCAACGGTCACTCGGCTGAAAACTGGGTTCGAGATAACTGGTAATGTATTTTGTCTGTTTCGATGCTGTTTTTGCAAAAACAATTGCACTGGATATATCTATTTCACGGTCCTTTCTGTTATGCCCAATGGGCCTTGAAATTATTTTTCACAAATAAAAACTAAAATAAATGACATTCATACTGCATGGTGATGCGCTTTCAGTGATGGTTTTGTCCACGACTGCTACCTCGGCGAAGTCAGAACTAACCTTTCTTTCCGGAGTCACGGATTAGGCGAGAGTGAGAAAACCAATGTGCACTCACATCCAAGAGTGTTGCCAAAGCGCAGCAGGTTGCGACTGGCTGCGAATGAGCGGGAGCGGTTGGCTGCCGCTTGCTTGGCTTCGGAGAGAGTGGGGCAGAGAATCCACAAGACCAGCACGGCTGATAAAAGAGCAGTATTGTGAGGCGAATGAAAAGACAGTATTCACTCCATGATCATTTGAACTTCAAGACGAAATATGAAAGGCGCCATTTAAACAAATTATCCCCGACCACTTCCAGGCGAGAAAACCTGGTGTCAGGCGCAAATAAAATTTTACAGTGCTGTATTGCTTTGCCGTGTAATGAACGAACGTAATAATCTGTTGCGTTATATTATGAATGCTCGAAAAGGACTTAACAACACACTATCATCTTCATGGTAACCTCCCAAACTACAAACTACATTTATTCGCCCGTGCTACGTGAAACAGAGTACGGTAGAGCTATGTTCGAGAGTCTCTCCGTTCAAGCTTTTGTTACTTTTCTGTCGACCTCAAAGCGGTCTATCTAAACGATGTGGCAGACCGTAGGGGGGCTGGCTGGAAAGGGCTGGACTCGGCATAAGAGGGGCATGCATAGCAAAACACAACGTGTTCCTTGCTTCGCGTAAGGCATGGCTGTAGGCCGGCAGATGTCCGAAAGAAGCTCTCTCGCATAGCAGCGAAATGTTTTATAAAATGAAGATTTAACTTCGTCTGGCTGCTTGCATGACGTGTCGGTGAAAACAGCGGATATACGGGTGCAGACTCGTGCACGCGTGAGATTTTTGTTACATTCGTCATAGCATATAATTGCCGACATTGTGTCCGTAAGCCCTATGTGGCATTGCCAAAGAAGGAATTTGGTAACCTTGATGGTGCATGCCAGTTATGTCTATCTAGGCACCGTTCCTAACTCCGCTTTCTATTTCACTTTGTTTTCTATCATTTTGTTTGTTTTGTCCCCGTTATGATAGTTCCACCTTACCTGTTTCCCCCATGTATAGGTGAGCGCAAAAAATAGGCACACTTGTTTGTGAAAGCCTGCAGTGTTCTCTCTTTCGTCCCCGCCCTGCGCTGTTTTTATAGGGATTCCTTAGAACTGCTGTATCACTGGGTTTTTTTTTCTAAACTGGCGGAAAGAAAGACTTTTGATCCTTCGCCGCATATGGCTCCTTTCCTTCGCCAACTGGCACTGGGCTGCTCGGGAATGGCGAAGCAAAGGAACCCGATGGGCAGAGCAGCCAAGGTCGCTGAGCAGCTGTGGCTGCTGGCCACCCTCCCTGCATAAAAGGGCCTTATATGAATAATCTCAAACTCTCTCTCTCTCTATCTTGCTCCAGAAAAAAAGAAAACACTCATTATACTCCTAATAGTCTGTTTTGGGGGAAGTAGAAGTGCTAAGGAATAAGAGTAGTAAGATTTACATAGGGGCGGTCTTCCATGGGAGCAGTCTGTCTTGTTCAACTGGTATAACAGCTTCTGCTCACGGAGGAGCCAAATTGCTATTTATTGACAGTGACTCTGACTAGCCAATGAACGATATCAAGTACAGGATGGCTGCCATTATCTAACTCTGTTTAGACCTGCAACAGTTTTTATTGCTGTCAAACAGCGCTCCAAATTTACAAGTATATAAGAAGCCAATACTTAAAACAATTCTCTTGAGTACTTGTTACTGAATCCGCACAACTTCCAGCAGTCTTCGCTGTCACGTCCAACAGGAGAAGGTATGTCATTGATTTATTACTATTGAAGCCTAATTTACCATCATGACCACCGTCAGCAATGGACGTGTCTAATGTCCGTATCTCATGCATACACGTAAGAGCACACGATAAGAATAATGTGTAACACCAGAGCTCTTTAAGCCTTAGTTGCGCATTATAGCGTTACGAGAAAAAAATGACAAGGAAAAAACACCAAGAGCACAAGAGCGTGCGCCTGGTGAGGAGCAGCCGGCGTCGGCCAGCTCGAACTTCGAGAAAACGCTGCTCAGCATACGTGGCGTGATCTCTCGCGTGTTCTTCTACTCTACAGCTCAAGTGCGTTCGCGCCTGAAGTGGGGAGCACAGAAACCCAGTTAGCGAAGCCGATTGCAGCCGGTTCCAGCGAGTGCTAAAGCGGTCCACTTAGGGAGAGACGTGAAAGGCTTCAAACAAAATGACCACGGCCTTCCAGCCATGCATAACGCAGAGGCTAATTCGGGAATCCACGTGAGGTGCAAAAGCCGGGTCTCCGACGAAGGTTGAGGAACCGCTAGCTGTGCTGTTTCTCCAGCCTTGCACCACTAGTGCTGATTGTGCAAATTCTTTGTGATCATCATCCTCAGCACCTTGTCTTAGTCCACTGCAGGCCAAAGGCCTCCTCCTCCTCCACGTCCACTTCCGGCTCTCGCGTTTGGGGCACAGGTATTCATGATGAGCAGATTATTCCGTTCTGGGAACTCTATTAGTGAGTCCCCTTTGTTATTCCTACAATCAAGACCATAGCTCCGAACTGCCTTGTCTCCAGGCTGCTTCTTGCCCACTTTAGCATTGAAGACTCTCATTGCAAGACCGGCTACAATGCTATAGTATTTGTCTATGCTGCCAGTTATGTTTTTATTGACTAGAAATCCTACTCCCAGTTCTCTTCTGTCCGCTAAACCACGGTAACATAGAACATGTTCATTTTTAAGCGCCGTAAGGGCTTCACCCGTCCTCCTAACCTCCCTAAACCCTATCACATCCTATTTAATACCCTCTGATTCATCGAACAACACCTCTAGACTCGCTTCGCTAGATAAAGTTCTCGTGTTAAACGTTGCCAGGTTCCGCTTCCAATTGCGGCCTGTCCGGCTTCAGGGATTCTTAGCCCCCTCTGCTGCGTCACAGGTCTGACCGCCGCCGTGTTCAGTTGCTTCGCAGCCACTGGAGACTGGGGGCCGTCGGTTAATTGGTGTATTCATGGGAGGTTGTGGCTATTACTACACCAGGGTGGCCAATCCTGCTCTGGTGAGGGACTGCGTTACGGGCAATGGTTGCCGAGGTCAGGCCGCACCCCAAGCCTCATTATTCAACACGCGATTTTTTTTTATCCGGTGGGCATTGTCGCGCACCGGGACTCGAACCACGGTCCTTCTGCACGCGAGGCGGATGCTCTACCTTTCAGGTTTTTAGGGGCGTGTATTGTTGTTTGGCTTTTGGGTTTAAACAAGAGCACTCCTAACCAAAAAAAACTAAACAAAATATCCGTTTTAAGCTCTGAAATAGCGTTTGGATTAAGAGCCGGTATCTGTAGCTTCCCGTTTCGCCATGATACAGTGAAGCCTGTATGGTGCTTTTCGCTTAACAAGGTTGCATACATGTACGTTTTGCTATTTCAAGTCGTCGAAAAGAAGTTTATGCGTAGCGTAATTAGAGGAGCGTAATTACGCTACGAAATTAGTAGCGTAATTAAGCTAATTACGCACAGTAGCGTAATTACGCTACGTAATTAGTAGTGTAATTACGCTAATTGCGTAGCGTAGCGTAATTCTGCGTAGCGTAATTAGCGTAAAGACGCAGCGTAATTAGCGGCTTGCATGAAGCAACCATGGCATATAAATGAATGTCAGCGCGTGCCATCATGCAAACTTAAGAAAGGGTACATTTCGAGTCTTGCTTACACAAATGGCGCATGCTGGAGAAAAGAAGGTCCCGGTCGGCGGTAACGCGGCTGTCGTGAAAAACGCAAAAATCCCAAGTGCACGCACTTTCTTCTTCTTTGGTAGTGGCGATGACGATGCGATAGACAGAAATCGCGTGTGGTTCCCGTATACCGGGACAGATGTACATGAATGGAAGAATTTATTTCATGATGTTTTAAGGCGAATTATAGAGGGAAGGCTACAAAATGTCAGTATACGTACTACGAGGGAACTTTTTAAACCGTAAGAAAGATACATGGTCCCTATATGTATTCTTAACTTTCAATAAATTGGTAAAACATACCCAATCGAAGATATTGGTAAACTGAAATATTGTTTGTCTTTTCACTTTCTCCTTTCAATCTTCGGCTCATTGGACACCTAATTATCCTTTTTTTTCAGGTTTGCACACGGAAGGATAGCACACAGGGCGGCGTTCATACGGTGCCTTCTTGTGTACGGTGAGGTTGAATTTTGGGCTCGCCGAAGAGGATGAAGCGTTGAGTTGTGAGCGGCCATTTCGTCGGCCACCATGCTGTACGGACAATAACTCAGGCGTTCAGAAAACTCTACCTCTAAACCTCAAGGGTGCGATACATCAACAGAATAAAACTAATGCATTTGGGATAAGAATTTTCTGCAGCGTAACTCCGTGCATTTTTTGTGGTTGAAGGAACAACTTTAGGTTGCTTTCCTGCGGGCTCTTTCTTTATAAGCGGTCGTGCACTTGAAAGAGCTTGAGTTGCTTCTTGTCATAATGGGCCTTTTCCTGTACTGTTTCTGAGACAGATATTCGTGCCGTGCTGTCTAGACCACCAACGTTAGTGTGATAGTAAAATACCGAACACGAATCTCACAGCCGAGAGGCTGAAACAGCCGAGAGGCCAGTAATGCAGTATAAATAAGCCAAAGCTACATGTCAGCCAGATGGCACAACGCTTAAAACATTCACGGCGCAGTATACAGTAACCTGTTGAGGCAACGTAATGAAACCAGCAGCCGCCTCTCGGAACGGACTATCCAACCAGCGTTTCTTTATAACTAAAGGAGACCAGTCGCGGTGGTGTCTTTATTTCGAGCCGCAATAGGGATGCACGCTGTGCACCCTTTTTATGCTGTTGGGGCAAAATCATTTTGTTACTGCCAGCGCCGCCTCCAGTACCCACTAACAAGGATATCCCCTGCTGACTGCTTCCGTTGGTTGTTCTTAGACCCCCATGAATTAGTCAATATATATTTTCCGAGCCTTGGTATTCTCTATATAAGTAATGGTACCGCTATGGACCTGGTGTATTCGCTGTTTCTGTACGCCTCCTTCATTGCTTTTGCGCTCACCACTTTGGCTCCCTTGTTTTGTTTCTGATGCATGTTTAGCGAGACAGAGGCTACTGGACGACGTGGCCAGCAGGACAAGCAACGAAACCGATAGTCCTGCCTTCCCAGTCTCGCCGCCCCCTCCCCCCCCCCCCCCGTGCGTGTTCGGAGTCACTGAAGAGGAGTTTTGTTGTTTGTACACGGGAAGCCATTCCTAGCCTAGCAAACGGAGCAAGGAAGCCTTGGAGAGCGTCCGGTGAGAAACGGCATTCCCATAGTGCTTAATGTCAAGATCTGCAACTTCACCACCTACCATGGCCTAGATAGGAAGGCTATAATGAAACCCGTAATGAGGGCTAGTAGCGCTGGAGGAGGCGCCGATCACTCCGTCCAATATCGCGGTCAAGGCGACAAAATGTGCCACCGGTTTAAGTATCTCTGGTGGCGTGCATGCATGTCGGGTTTCCATGGCGAATTTGCTGCAGTGCGAAGCGACCTTGTGAACTATGCGCTACACAGCGGAATGGCACTTCCTGAGATCCGGGACGTTTTTCAAGACCGACTCAACAAAAGTGAACTTTCCCCATATTACTAAAATAAATGCGTGGTCACGAGTTCTTTCGAGTCATGCGCATTTACCTGTTCGGTCTCCGGTATCCTGGCGTTCACTTTTGAGCAGAGGGTCACCACCTCTTCAATAAAATAATGCACCCCTGGACGACGATGGTTTAACAAGCTTTCTCGTGTTGGATTCTTTCGTTGGCAAATCCCACACTGCGAGTATGCGCAAACCTGGAGGCACGCACGATGTTTCTGAAATACCCATAACAGCTTTCGGGTGTGCACTACGTAGGCCTAACGTTTCTGTTGGTGTGTGCCGCGAGACATGGTACCTGCTGCTTGGAGCTCGCGATGACCATGTCGAAATGTAGCAATCGCATAGACGCCGGCTTCATAACGAGAGGGACCCAGCTTCGATTGCGGCCACGGGAGGCGTTTTCTTCACTTCACCCACAATATACATCATCATCATCATCCTGAAAGAAAGTTGGCTTTCCTGCAAGGCGTACAACAGCATTAAGGAAGACACTAAAGTTTAATACGTTCTGTAACAATAGGTACAGGATGTGGTGTGTGAGTATTGATCTTTTTTGCTGACCAAATTGCTGCGCTCCTATTTTCTATTTTACAAGCTTGTCTATTCCTTATGGTGGCACTCTAAGCATTTACGAGCCATGCCTCTCCCATCGGACATGGTAGTTGCCAGCATTGGAGTTTCAGCCAGGCGGCTGTGGCATTCAAGTATACAAACACGCTGAGTGGTCCATCAGCGTCGACGTAGTCAGTGCCAGAGAGAGAGCCGGGTTTAAGGGGCCCTTGGAGACCATGAAGAAAGGGCTGAGAATTCAGGCTCACTGGTGGGCTACATTGTTCTGTGACGATTGTGACACCCACTCTAAAGCTCCGTGTATACCAAGTTTACCTTGGATACCTTACGGAGACCGGATTTTTCACCTTCAGTATAGGTTGTGACGGGGCGGCAGACAAGGTATTTGCAAAAATTACAAGCGGCTTCACTTTAATAAAGTGTATCACTGATGAAGCTGAGGTGACGCACTAAGCGTAGCTCTATACACATTTTTGACGCCTGCGGAGTCCAGGTACACGCTACGTTCGCTCTCCCTGTTATGATATCAGAATTAAAATTCAAGATAAAGAACCGATGCTTCTTCAGTTAAAGCCAATGCAGGGTCAAATCACGCTCAAGTCTCCTTTGAAGCAAACGGAATACTTTAGCCAGGGCGCTTCATCTTCGGCGACATGAACTAGAAGAAGTCTAATTTTTCTCGATTACATGCCAGAAGTCAATCTTGTGGCTCCTCAATTGGCTGGCTAGTTCGCTTAAGGAATTGACTTTATTCTCCTCGCGAGCTCTGCCAAACGCCTCGTTGGATTCAGCGATGGCTTTCTGCAGGTTAGCATGCTCCATACGCACCCGGTTAGAGTCAGGGTCTTCCCTCTTCGTAGCGTCCCTAGACATGTAGGCCGGACAGTTCGGGAACTTCGTAGGTACAGCGCATTGGCGAAGGCGCACATGAGTTAGCGGCACTGTGATTATGCGGCCAGTGGCTTGATCTGTATGTGTGGCTACACGGATAATATCCTCATCCGCGAAGTGAAGTTCGCATACCTAAAAAAATATTACCTCCAATAAGCAAAGCCTTCGGTGCTTGACATACAAAAGTGTGGCTTGGGAGCCAGTTACATGTGCACGTGTATCCTCTCGAAATGAAAGCGCAATTCTATACCAAAATGAAAAAAAAGTTTACCCTGGAATTCTCAGTGACAGTGAGGTTTTCTCGTGGCACCGCCTGTATCCATGCATTCCTCAGTCTTTCTTCCCTCGGGAAATTGAACACGTGTACCTGCGTGTCCACGGTGTAGTCGCCACGGCATCGCCGTACACAGCACTTGCACGGCATCTCACTGTACTTCCTTTGACATTGCCCAAATTTGCAGACGCGGAAACACTCACAAAAATTCGGGAAAAACGAGCGACTCGACTGCGAAGAGACGCACGTGGAAAAAGACACGCCGGGGAATGCCGAATGCACGGGACAGTAGGGCACCCTGCAGCCGGACGTGTGATTCCGCGACGTCGCGGTGGCAGGAGGGGTGATCGCCTACGCGGTGCTCGTCAACCCTCCTATGACGTAGCGCGAGTTGAAAGGGCGAAGAACTGAGGCTTTCTCCCTTTCCAGTCGGTGTTGGTACGAACCCCTTTGTTTATTGGTTAAGTCTCCTGCCACGCGCGTGGCACGAGCTGCGCCCCCCTGGCAACAGCTGCTGCCACGCAGAAGTGACGTCAAGCTAAAGTAATCACGTGACGTCCTGTGACGTCACAAAACAAACGTCATGTTTACGTCATTTGATCATTCCACTTTTTTGTGTTGACGACGGCAGCCGGGTGTTCGCGTCTTGTGTCCCGATGTTCTCCGCCCGTGGTTCGAATGGCAGGCCTGACGCATCGTTACGTCCTTATCTCCCTGTACAGCGGCTGCCTCGCGGCGCTTTTTTCTTGTTGGGAGGTGTGCTTGTAATTATTTAGATTGGGTATTTTTTGTGAACTCGCTGTTGCACGTCTTGGTAAGCCTAACGCATTGTTTTCTGCACGCTGCTTCGCCCCGCTTTTTACATGCTCCTAGAACTGTACTGTTGTCGTTTAATATTTTGTAAGCTTCACGTTGTTTTGCAGTTCGCGTGCTATTTGCTTTACGCGCCTGCATTTGTTGTCTACTGGTGCCTCGCTTCTTCCATGCCACGCCTTGTGTTCTGATTCTGGAGTGATGGCTCAATTATAAAACGTAGGGATCAGTATTTTCCATCGCGTCGCGCCGTAGCGAGCGACGTAGTGTCAGCGTGTGCACGAATCGAGTGTCAGGTAGCGCACGGCATCATCGAACGCAATCCGATCTCGCATGTAGCTTCTGCAATTTTTCCCCCGGGGCAGTAGTACTGTCGCCGAGAAATGTTTCCTGACTATTCCACAGAAACGATCTGTGCACGTAGCGCTGCAGAATCCGTGCAGGGAGCGCAGTTGCACTTCCGTGGGTGGAGCCCAACTGCCCGTCCAAAGATATATCTATTCAAGATACCACTGAAACCATTCGCTGACTGGCTGGCTTCTTGTGCAAGGAGGCTCAAGCTCCAACTGTGCAAGCATGGGAGAAGTGCAGCCGATAAGATCGCCGTGTGAGCCAAGTATGGAACTTCTGCTAATAGTCCTTTAAAAGTCTGGTGTGCATAAGGTTAACAAGTGACAATTCAGTTATTGTTCATCTATGCTCAGATTTGTTGCTTAGTACCATTGTGCTTTCAACTTAGGAAGTCTTAATGAAATGATAGGCAAGGCTTAAAATTACTGCTTGGCTCTTATTTCCCTTTCCTTCGCTCCAGTACCTTTCGCCGCCTCTAACCTGGTTAGGCAACAGAACTTCCTCCTGCATCTGCTTGAGTATGTATTTTGATAGGCTCGTTCCTTCTTTACTCTTGTGTTTGGCTTGGTTGGAATTGAACATAACCAGGCACAATACTTTCATTCACTCTCAGCAGGATGGGCTAATGATGATGAGAGCTTATCTCGGAGGCTTGCAGTCTTTGCACAAATTCCAAGTGCCTGTGACATCTATATGCCCATCCCAAGCACTCTGCGGAGTTCAACTTGACACTAATGCTTGTATTCGCAACTGGTGAAGCGTGCTTAAGCGTCTACTGTCAAAGCCTTTGGGGTAGTGAACAGGGAGTTTCCAATTGTGAGGGGACGTTTCACATTCTATTGCTTTTTAACTCCGCACTGTGTAAACTGTTTTGGAAAATTGCTCAAGTGAATTTACTTAGTGGTAAGGGGCTTTATAAAATGTCCCAACAATGATGCAAGTCTCGTCAGAAGCCAGCTGCTAGAAAACACATTCACGGGTTGTGTGTTGTGTGCCCATTAGCTGTTTCTTTTTCTTCCACAAAACGGGCACTTAAACAATCCTTTAAGCCAACAGGCGTAAAAAATAGTTCATCAAGTACAACTTCGGGGTAATGGTTGGTGTCGAGCGTGACATTGCCCACTCCCAAGAATACTTCTTAATTCCTTGTGCAAGAACTGGAGCCAAGGCCACGTGCGTAGATGTGAATGTCTGTCGGTGTTTGTGAAAGTTGCAGTACAGCTGGAAGGTGTATGGATCATGGGTGGCTTTAACAATAAAATGACTGCTGAACATACTTTTGCTCTGGTATCAATGAGCAGCATGTGAGCATTGATAAGTGCTTCACTGTTGACATTTTTGTTACACAAAAGCAGGCCATGTTAAGGCCCCCTGGCAAATATTCATGAAAAACACTGGACCATAAAGCTGCCAACACATGGAAACCATGTTGATCACGGCACCTTTCCTAGTACTTCAGTACCATTTATCAGTGCTGTGTTTTTTCCCCCCAGCTAGTAAACTATCCCAGCGTTGCACCTTAAGCCAGAAATCAAACACTTGCTTGTCAATGACAAGTGATCTGCCAAACTTCCGTGTCTATGCAAAAAGTGAGTAGCTCTACTTTATCTGCACTGTTTGTGCTGTGAAGTTCCATTTCTAAACAAAATGCCAGGGTTCTTCTGGAAGATGCACAGCATTAAAACCTCAACAAAAAAGGAATAAGCACACGATACTTTCTTGCACTACACTAGAGCCCTGCGGGAAAGCCAAACCAGCAAGTGATCTTTTTCTACAAAGCGCTGCAGAGGAGCCAAGAAAAAGATTCCTTTTTGCGGACACCAAAGCTACGCTGGAAAGCCAAAATGTGTGGTGTCTGTTAATGCAGATTAGCTGCAAGACGGGCATGTTCACGCAAAGATTTATGAACCAGGCTGGCGGGGTAACAAAATCATTGAATGAGGTTACAACAAAATGTGTTATGAAAAATGATATAATACTGTTTGCTATAAATAGCAATTAAAGGTATAAAATGGTTCTGACACCAATTAAATGGCCTGTTGGAAATCATTGGCAAAACCTAAAGAGCAACATTTCATACAGCTGCAATTGAGAAATAGTAAAGCGTGGTTGGGGCCTGAATTCTGCAGGCATGCTCCAGCTGAGAATGTATAATTGCAGAGCAAAACAATTATAAAGGCCTAGGGAAAAGGTGAGCTTAGTTGAGTTTACCACCAAGGTATTTGGTAGAGAGAATAGTTACAAAAATAAAGAAGCAACATGGGAAGCTTTATTTTCCCTGATTTAAGTTTATCAGCACTGAGCTTCATGTTCTGCATGTCCCATTGAAGAATGTTACACCTGCATGCACTCGGCACATCACATCTTACGGTATAACACAGTTTACTTCGAACATAGGTAAATAAGAGAATATTGCATAAGCAGTTCATTTATACGTGAAATAGAAACAGCAGGGTTTTTAAAACGAAGCCCGTAAGTGTGCTGAATGAAAGGGACCAATGATGAGTTTATGTTGTCACGAATAACAAATTTCAACGACCTTGTCAGAAACAAACCCCTTCCATGGAGGGACTGTGTGTAATCAAGATTTTTTTGATAAAAGGTTGTAAATGCCCTGTAAATGCATGTCAAAAGGTATTTTAACGCCCTAGTCGTGGCCTGTGAGTCATCGGCGCTTTTTTCTGGTGTTTAGATGATCAAGGGCTGTTGTACGGGATCCACCTTCTCTTCTCACTTTGGTCACCATCTTTCTTAGTCACTGCATTCATGTGCTTGGTCAGGGAGCTAGCAAGCGAGGACGACAGTCGGCACCAACTATCAGCTGAGTTCCTTCAGGCTGGGACAATTGCTGGAGAGGCTAAACAATGTTTTTAAAATCCCTGAGAGCTTTCACTTTTTGTTTTGTTAAAGAACATTTAGGCAACCCTTCAACTGTCCGAAATAACAAAAATGACTATTGTGCCCATTAAATAGTTAATCTACGCACAGTGAACGATGGCACAAAATCTATCAATGCGAACCTACCCTTTGAACCTGCTTAATATTTAGCAGAGACTCACTCCATTCATTTGCTGTTTTATGGCACTGTGGGTGGGCTACTGGTTTCCACCTATGGAGCCTGTGGGCCGCACTAGTTTCCAGTCGTCCTGGCAAATGTTTTTGGAGACTAGCACTACCCTGCAGTGTACGAGCCATGGATTCCTTGGGTTGGCCGTGTGAAATTCTAGTGAATCGTTACAGGCCACCAAAGAAAGTGAGCATTTGTTTATCGACCACCGTTTTGTGGCCATGAAAAGTTTTGTTCATTAATTACAAAGACTAACAAATGAGATCAATTTTATTGCAAACTTCAAACAAATAACTGGTATAACAGAAAATGTGTAAAGCAGCTGGAGCTCCATAGCCACTTTCCAGCTATTTCTCCATGCCATCAGAGAATCTTGTTTGTGCGACTAACAGATACCGACCTATTCCACTGCAAAGAAACATAACTGGGCGATTGCAGTGGGGCCTCTAGTTCCGTTTGATCATATCACTTGAGTGTTTACGTACAGTTAACATACTGATGACTGTGTTTATAGTGCATGCACATATAACATCAATGTAGTTTGAAATTGGGATCTTTTGCACCATTTCTTTTTGTTAAATTCGCCCCATGATAGCCTTGACGTTTGCCTATCAATTACATTTGCAGCATGCTCGCTGCTTATACCTGTTTACACAAACAATCCGTAGATGCTTTCACGTTCTAGGCATATCTTAAGATTCTCTTTGACGTTGCTTATTGTGCCTGTGCAGAACCCATAGGTTTTCATATGCTGGAGTGCATGTAGGTGTATTAGACATGATGGCCGGCCAAGCGTATACCCTTCCTATTGCCGTCTCTACAGCCTCTTCTCTGACCCTATCG
This sequence comes from Haemaphysalis longicornis, assembly GCF_048455015.1. Classification (NCBI taxonomy): domain Eukaryota; kingdom Metazoa; phylum Arthropoda; class Arachnida; order Ixodida; family Ixodidae; genus Haemaphysalis; species Haemaphysalis longicornis. The sequence continues at coordinate 48,275,840 of NW_027526445.1, forward strand.
TCTGGTTGTGTGTCCTGAATTAACTTCCTTTGCATGAGGGACTCAGTCAAGTCTGGCCAACATAGCGTACACCACGGTACAGTGAGACGTGAAAGTTATACCAGTGCAGTGGCTATGAGATGAAGCGTCTAGCTAGTCTACCTTTTGAAGGTCGCAGGTCCTAAACTGTTGTAGAATCATGTATCCTACTACGAAATATTTGGTTTCTACTAGGAAATCTTTTTAAGCGCTGAATATCACGCAATTATGATCCTTGTGGCGCATGCTCACAAGACTTTTCTGCTCATAAAACGTATCGTGGGTGTAAAACAAATTTTAAGCTACAATTTCGCCCACTAGAAAATAAGAACTTCCCGATTTTCGAGTTTTCCTTGCTAATATTTCAGAAGAGGAGATCTACTGTAGTGGTACGTACGTGGTACATGTGTGGGGACACCAAAGATTACCTTTCCTATTCTCGGCGCAATTGTCTGTAATTGTAATGCGCACATGTGCCTAGTAAAAAACGGTTGCCGCCACTACCCTTCGTCCTCGGCACTGTACATTCTGATTATCTTTTGGCGCTGCTAAGTTGTCTTCATTTCGAGAACACACACTGCGATTTCAGGTCGCCCATTTAAGCATTCTGGACTTGCCGTGGTGCAAACTGTTGATAGCAGATGCCGCCGCGCCGACATGCGTCGGAAGGTTCACAGAATTACGCTCGGACGGTGTCTTTTCTTGTGTGGAACGTATCTTGTTCGAACGAGGCCAGTCGGCTGTGCGATGTCGTCTCACGTACGCTGAAACTGTACGCAGGTACCATCGGCGTACACCAAGCATAACCAAGCGGTCACAGGTCAACATTACTCGAGAGCGGCTATTTTGCTGCGGTCTGGAAAGGCTGGCTGGGTCCCCACGCAATACATAATCACAAGCAATTTTCTCACGTTTTCAGATAGTGCTTCTAACAATATGAAATCCGGTTTATCTACGTTGTCGGCCCGAGAAAATCGGAGCTTCGTCACGCTTTCGGATACGCGACTCCATGTGCGCGATACGGCAGCTGGCAGCCGGCTGCTCCCGCAAGAACAAAAATTGTTGGTTTAGAAAAGTTTTAGCAGTTCAATGGTGCGTTATTTTGTACTGCAAATAAAAAAAATGTGTATTTCGGACTACACTACACAAAATAATGACAATTATAAATGTTATGACGTCATTATGACGTCACGCGTGGCAGCAGCCGTTGCCGGGGGGGCGTGGCTGCTGCCACGCGCGTGGCAGGAGACGCTGCCTTGTTTATTTTGCCAGAGAACCCTCTGGGCTCTTGGGCGTTCGTCGCGGTAGGGGGATTAGTTCCGCGGGCCTGCCTTCGCCGTGTCCGCGCCTCCTCGCCCTTCCTCCTCGCCCCTCCGCGCACGCAGGTGCAGACCGGTCCCAGTAACCCGGTAACAACGTAACCAACGGAACGGACGGTCTGCTAAAACTCTCTACTATCGCTGGCCGTTATTAGCGCCCGCTCTGAGCCAGTCGCATCGTTGTCCGATTAATACGCAAGCAACTCATCCTTGTCAGCAGCAATATACGGCTCGAGCCTTCCGCCTTCACACGAGTGCGTCGATGCACCGTCGCTGCAGCACATGGCGCATTAAGACGCTTCCCCCGCTTCGTTCGCGATGCATCTCGGTATTTCACTATGATTTCACCCCTCTCTCCATCGACTCTCGTGCGCATGGCTGGCCGGCAACCGAAAGTTGTCCTGCGGCGGTGCGCCCTGGTTTATCGAGGACAGATGGTGCGCACCGGTGCGGTTTCTCGAGGACAAAAAGGCGCATCGGTGCGCCCCGATATGTACCAGCGTGGTTTATCGAAGATGCTATTAAACAGTGGCGGATCCGTAACGATCGCCCAACCGCACCCCCCTCTCCCAAAGCCACTCACTATCCACCCCAACCTCTTGCCACACCCCTCACTGATTTGAAAATTGTGTGATGAAAAAGAAAGATTACAAACCGTTTATTGTGGTGTAGCGTATATGACAAATAAAGCACTAAAGCAGCTGCCCTAAAACTAATTGTAGTTTTGAAATATGCAAGGTTTTTGAAATATGCAAGGTAGCTTTGACATATGCAATATGTAGTTTTGAAATATCTCTGTCTATTAAAAAAAACTACCAGCACCCTAACTTGACAACTAAAGAGAAAGTGTTTTCGGAGAATTTATATTCAAAGTGAGTTCATATTCCTGTGATTTTGAATTAAATATTTAGAGTATTTGCATATATATTGCCTTGTAACTGCGTGAATCAATTGTATATATCAGTAACTGACCGCATATCTTGCTGCGTTTGGTGTAATACATAAATCTGATTGTGTCATATAGCTGTTGTTCACGGCATATAACTAGGGTTCAGCGTTTTCGGAGTTTATATTTGAGCAAATTCGGAGGGCGTTTTTCGGAGTTTATTTATTTTTGCAAATTCGGAGTTTTTCGGAGCGTCCTTTCAGAGTACACAGAAATCGGGGTTTTTCGGATTATTAGTATCCTAGAGTATTGATCTTTAAGAAATGCTATGCACAATAAAAAAAAGAAATTCAACAGCAGAGAAATTTTTATCCAGTCTTATCAAAATGTTGCATTCACAATCTCTACAATGTATGCCCAGATGTCGTTACTCGTCTTTTCTACATTGATCCTATGCTCTCTAGGTCGATTATTTAAGCAATGACCTGCCTGACCAACGTACTGTCTGCCAACCGATAAAGGGATCGAATATAGAAAACGAATATCGAACACAATCAAATAAGATTGTGAATGTAGGCCATATTTTAATGAGACCAGCACTGTAGGCCGACATGAGGATCAGCTAACAAGAGAAATCATCGAGGCATACCAGATTGTTTCATTGAAAGGCAAATTCGTAAGCACAACTTGCATAACACTGACAAAGAAAGAACGGGAAATTCTTATTCATTCACTAATTCTGCCTTCTTCAAGTGCCTTTTTTAACGCCGCTGTTTCAACTGTCATCCTCCACTTTTGAGTTTTTTGTGTATTTGCTTGTGCTCCTCCCCTTTCCCTCTTTTCTTTCGTTCGCAGAGTACCGTACCCTGAAAAATCAGGCGTCACAGTGAAAATAAACGAGTTCATAGTAGCACCATGTCCCGACCACTTCGTTCGTTCATGTTCCTTTGCGCTTACTCAAGCGTTCAATCTTTAGCGAAATGAGGTTAGAGAAGGGCGAATGAAATTCTAGCAAAAGAACATATCCGGGAAAACGGCCCGAAGTGGAGTGGCAGGGAAGGCGAGAAGTGTTTGACCTGGGTTCGACTATTGTTGTGTGGACAGATCTTGTTTTTCATGATAAGGGTCCAAAGCGACTCCCTTTATGAAGCTTGGAAACATAAGTGGAACGAACAAAAGTGGAAACATGAAAATAGAATAGGAAAAGTTATTCGAAGATGCCAGGGAAGATAAAGGGTAGTCCGGTTTTCACAGGCGGCGGTCCCTGATTTCGGAGTTTTTCGGTTAAATCCGAATTCACAAACTTTTTACCAGTGAGTGTTTTTCGGATTTTATCAGATTTATCAGAAAACGCAGAGCCCTACATATAACGAAGAATCTAGCGCCACATATGGATGTACAAGACGCCATATATGGGTTGGCCGGGCCATATACGGCTGCACTTGGTGCCAAAAATGGCTGTAATTGGAGCTATATATGGGTTAGCTCCGCCATATATGGCTCCAAGTGCGGCCATTTATGGCCATATTTACGCCATATATGGGCTGACCACACCATATATCGCCCTATTTGCCACCCTATATGGCAAGTGATGAATATAGACCATTCCAACGAGGGCACCGCCATCTTGCGTGCGCAGCGCCCTCTCGTTGCTGGCCGATTTCCTGGCTTGGGCGTTTGCTCCGCGGCGCATAGGCGCCTGCGGCGGCTCGGTGAATTTTTCGTTGTAGCGCGTTATACGTTCTTTTCCTCAGTATACTTTAAATCGGAAAGTTGTTGCATACGACGACTTTAAGCGATCTGGCTTAAATTGGCGGCTTTTTGGGCCGCGGTGGGGCTGAAATTTGCCTCGAGGTAGCGTGGTCCACGGTGGGTAAACGATGCCGGGTCGAGCATGCTTGCAATACTTCGTCACAATTCTTTTGTTTGTGTGTGTGAGCGTCCGGGATAGCGTTTAGCGGGTATTTTGATCGCTTTAATGCAAAAACTGATGTTTTTTAAAACGACTAACCGTGATACGCTCGGTGCTCATGGGCAACAAACAGAAGCGCGTGTCGGTGTAACAGAATTCTGGCTTCATATCCCTGCAGTGTTTAATACAGGTAGTTTTGGGTGAACTTAGTATTCGGCCCATTACATAGTTTGTATATATCTTATCGATATATCAACACCTCACCCTCAGCAACCACTGCCGCCAACAATAAACAAAACTTCCTCTCTAGAATTTCAATCGGCTCTTCAGTACAAATTAGCCGTGCAACTAATGTACAACATAAATAAAATAAACAGCATGGCTCCTGGAGAGTGTCATGTAAGGAAGTATTAAGCGTCCGTCGTTGGGCAATCAGACAAGCGTTCGTTTTTTTCATTGCTTAGTTTGATGCATGCTGACAGATACATCACATTTGGGAAAAAAGCCTAAACTCTTGGAGTGAGTTAGAGAAAAACTTTATTTTGTCCGAGTCGGGGATGGGAAAACAAGGGAGCTGGAATCCCCTTCAGTATCCCCCCACCCAATTCCTCTCAGATTGGCTGTGGAAGGGGACAACTTAGGGAGGTAGTAGTGACTGAAAATCGCCAAGGCCATCCCACGTAATACTTGGAGCCGGGTATGCCGCAATGTGACCGCAGCAACGGTGGAGATGGAACTAATACCATATGCGGCACAGGCAAGTTTCAGTGACTCATTTTAGTTTGGAAAGAAAGTAGAATTTTTTGCCAGTTCTCCAAAGTAGGTGTACCGAAAGAGCTCAGCAGAACATAATTGCCAAAAATTTTAACTTGCGCAACTCACAAGCTGCTAGTCTGGCTCATTTATTACCAACATTTCGATAAAATAATGCGTAAATTAGTGGTAAACTCGCACGCGCGATGCCTACAAAGCGTAGTCAAGGCAAAGGAGCAGCTGCGCCAGGCCAGCCGTGATCGGCGCGCACACTCCAGAGAGGGGGAAAGGCGGCCGGCGCGCCGCGGCCGCTGAGTTCGAGAGTGCGTTTCCCCCTCGCCCGAAGGAACGGTCTATTTTAGAACACATATATAGTTATATATGGCCACATATAATTTATATATGGGCCATATGTGGCATTTTCGTAAGGGCGAGCAAGCATGCTGCCGGTGCCAGTCAGCAAGCAGTGTGTTGGCATGCTCCCTTAAGGACAACGCCGGCTTGTCTAACGTACGATTTGCCTCAAGGCACCACGGGGATCTCACTCCACTGCTTCCTGGCATTCGACATAGGACTAGGTGCGATTTTTCAGGCATCCTTTCTCCGCTTCTTGCTTACTCTTCCCTCCTCTGGAAGCCCCCCCCCCCCCCCACCCCAGAGTGTTAGGGGCAGAGAGCAGCAGCTGCACACCGGACCGTTCCACTATCTCGCTGAGCTAATGGCTGACAGCATGCATGTATGGAATTACCATGCATTCTTTATAGTCAATGTGGCGACCGCCCACTTCACAAACTCCCAATGAGCTGATGGGTACGGGAGAAGGCTCTTCTTGGAACGTGGCGCACATCTCCAACACAATTTCCAGGGCTCAGTTGAAAACAAAGGTCGAAGAATTGTAGCCTCTCACCCGCGGGCTCTTCGTTTGTGAGGTCGAAGTCGCAATACGCTCTTGAAAAAATTGTGAACTGTTTTCTAACTTCCCGTGCATTGTGCCTGGAAGATGATTAAAAAATCATCAACGAAGCAGAACATCTCACGACTGCCGTCTCCTGCAGCACTTCAAGCAATTTTCTCTTCAGGTGAACTAGCAGCAGGTCACTCCGGACAGGAGCTGGACAGAAGACTATGTACCATATTTACTCGCGTAATGATCGCACGTTTTTTCCAAAACATTTTGATGCAAATTCAGGGGTGCGTTCATTACGCGGGGTAAATTTTTCACGAAAAGCGTTTCAGCACAGAAAAGTCAAGAGAGTTGCGGGTCAAAATTTTTACGGTAGGCCTCATGAACATAATAAAAATACTAAATAAAAACATAATAAACTTCCACAAACCACCGCCAGCCGCTTTGCAAAGTGACGCGAAATGTAGTGTTTTCATGAATTACAGAACGCGGCGGAACGAGTTTGCTGCGAGGTGACAACAGGGCGACCAATAAGTGGCTGCCGCTGTCACAGTGCGGGACATCAAAACAGACACGGGGGCCGACACAGCAAGCTGAGAGCATTTTGTCTTTGTCTTGTGAGTACATTTATTGCACTTACTGAGACTTTCTTCCTCATCAATATAGAACGCATGCTCGCCGATATCGCTAATATCGGCAATTCTGCGCCAATAACGTAGCCATGTCCGCTTTGAAAGGGAAGGAAACATCGGTAAGCACAATCATCATCAGCTAGACCTGGCACGCATACCACATACTGGCCAGTTCAGGGTGCGTAAATCATTGCGCGGAAAATTTAAAAAAATCTCCCACCTCCCCTCGCGGGAACCCCTGTGTAGATGTGACGCATAGGATGTTCACGTTGCTGCGTTGGACAGCGGAGGAACGGCGCTGGAACGATGAAGCGGAGCGGCGCAGGCACTGCGTTTTATAGCGCGCATAACAGTGAGGGGACGCGCCGGCGCCAGTGCGTCTGCCGCGGCTATGACGCAACACAATCCAGCACAGCCCACTTTAATCCAATGCAATCCAATCCAATCCAATCCAATCCAAGCCAAGCCAAGCCAAGCCAAGGCAAGCCAAGCCAATCCATTCGAATCCAATCCAATGCCCCTCGCGAGAGAGTGTTCGCTATCGGAGAGGAGAGGGGGTGAGCGGCGGAGAGCGCATCTCACGCGGCGAGGAGAATGGGGGAGGGGCGGACGCCGACAACAACGCCGACGCCAGATGCAGGGACAAGTCGAGTGAATGAGATACAGTCGCATCTAAAAATCGAATTTTGACGACAAACATCAGCGGTGCGATCATTACGCGAGTGCGATCATTATGCGAATGAAACGGTATGTGCCCTTCTTCTGTATGTACAGGTCGCCTTCCCAAAGAACATACGTATACCGTAGACAAAAGACCAGCAATTGCAGAAAGCCTTCAATGCTCAACCCGCAGAAATTTGAAACCTGGTCGGACCAAAAAAAAAAGGTTGATGTATTTTTCCAGCCGCCCCATTTCATGGGGGCGATTTCCCGTACAAGCCGGGTCACTGGTTGTGAAGCGGGCGGCCGCCACATCCGCTATGAAGAATGCACTGGCCCGGTCTTGCGGACCCACCGTACAAAACCGTTTGACAGCACAAGTCCAGCGTCTTTCAGCAGCTGTATTCCCAGATCAGCTTCTCGGCAGCATGCCAGCAAACTTTTGAGCGACATGAGGAAGACTGCCACACCGGAAACGCCGCAAGAATACCTCAAGAAAAAAGCGTTAATTCCATACCTTCATGGTGTCAGCCTTAAGCTCAAAAAGATAGTGGGATGGTCCCGTGTGCAGCTGCTGTTCTCTGCCCCCAACACTCTGGGCGGGCCCTCCAGAGGAGGGAAGAGTAAGCAAGAAGCAGAAAAAACGATGCCTCAAAAATCACACCAAGCCCTATGTCGAAAGCCAGCAAGCAGTGGAGTGCGAGATGCCCTTGGTGCCTTATGGCAAATCGTACGTCGGATAAACCGGCTTTGCATCAACGACAGGTTAAGGAAGCATGCCAACATACTGCAGACTGGCACGGGCAGCATTCTTGCTCAACACGTCGAGGCTTGCCGGTGCAATCCACAGTTCGAGAAATGCAGTATCTTACGAAGGTACAAAGGCCAGCATACGCGCTAAATCTCTGAAGCGCTTGCGATACACGAAAGAGGAACCTCGTGTGTAAGCAGTAGCACTCAATCAGTAGCACTCCTGAAAAAAATTTCATACGTGTTGAGATAGCGGGCTCCGTTAATTGCAACATTTTTCTTCTGTTTGCAAATAAGTTAATTTGTTCACTGATCATGCGCACGGCTACTCTTCGTAAAACGTTTTTCCTATATATTCCGCGCTTTGTAATAAAGTAAACAGTTGTTAGTCAGTGCTTGTGTAGTTTTTCTTCCCCTTGACACGTGTGTCGCGCCGTTTCGTTAAATGATGTACCAACTTGCCGAACTACAAACCATGCTGCAGAAACAAATACAAACAAAAAAGCGTCAACAGGAAATCCTTGAGCGATGGAACGCTTCGTGTTTTTTTACCGAGTGCGGTAGCTGAGTTTTTGCCCTCTCAGTCTTGCTGATGGGGGCGAAAAATCCAGGGAACCCAAACCATGTGCAGCTTCGCTGATATACTGTAACAGGTGTCATAGCGACCAAATAAAGGAAGCCTTAGCAGGTCATGCACCACCAAAGTCTGAGGAAGAGCGCGCCCTTAAACACGCCCCGGCTACCTCGTGTTTATCTGCAAGGCGATGTGCCGGCTACGTGCAGCCGCGGTTGCCCCTAGATTAGGGGTTCGGTGCAGCTGAATAATCATCTAATCTCCGCCCCATCCTTGAGATCTAAGGGCTAGGGCAAGAACCTGAAACAGCATAAATACATTTTTACTTAAAGAAAATCGCCTTTTCGGGCTACCTATATGCGAAAATTTAGTCCGTTGGTTTAGCAGTCGAATGACCTATCTCTCACCATGCCGCAATTATGGCTGCCTATCTGCTTTGAACAGCCGAGCTGGTGAAGCTCTTCGTTTGTTAGCCTTGCATGGACTTTTCCCGAACTTCATGCTCTGCGGGAATATCACACCATGAACCCCACCTTAACACGTTTTGAAGCCTAACTGCATGCTTTGAACGCCACTGTGTCACTCGTGCCGTATGACACCACTGCAGCTCCCCAATCTTCGCTTCGACTCATCACAGACTTTTACGAGGCCATGCAGGCATTTCGCTCCCACACCACCACTAACCCCACTAAAATTCTCTATCAAGCGCAAATTCCTAACTGGAACCACATCACTGTACGCTTTGACTGGGTACCTGGCCACGAGCCTGACTCGACTGATAACCAGGCGGCTCACCTGGCCGCCAGAGAGTGTAGAAAAACTCAAACTCCACTGGTGTCTGCTAAGGAACCGTCTCGTTCACCCATACCATCTACCTCGTTGCGAATTCATCGCCTCAAAGTGGATAGACGCAAACGAATAAAAAATGTTATTCCTACAGGCTACCTTAGTAACCTTCCGCCCTTACCTCACAGTGGCCAGGTCTTCACCAACAAATTTCAACAAATGTATCACAAACACTGCCTTCACACCAGAAAAAATTCGTAAATGGTACACGCCTCGCCTTCCTCCCCGATGCCCTTATTGTCACTAAGCTTCCTAGCCGACGTAACAAAGAAAGCTGGGCAAGTTGGTAAGGCTACATGGTGAAACGAAGAGCAAGAAAACGACGACAACCACGAGAAAATACAGCGCTCCATCCCGTTGTATTTGTTAGTCCTGGTGGTCATTGTTTTAATGCCGAATGCATACGTAGGGATCGGACAAGAATAGGGCTAGGTAAGACTAATGCGCCCGCTACACAAAAACTACAAATTAAAAACTTAACAATTTGAATGAGGAAGCAGATCTAATCACAATCCAGGCTTGCGCGCGGACTTGCGTCACGTGAGGAGCTCGCAAAAAGAAAGGAATACCAATGGGGAGATTGGCCAGGAATCTGGTGTAAGGCGGACTAAGGCGTGCGCCCCAAAAAACCAGAAACTGAAGTGCTGGAATGGAAAGAATAAAAGCTAACAGTGCAGGTGCCTAGTCTCATGATAGCTATCCAGACTTGCACGAGGCTTGCGCCACGTAAGGGGCTTGCAAAATGAAAAGAAAAATTCACGCATCTCCACGAAGTGAATCATGGCGAGTGGTCGAAGCACTGGGAATCGTTCTTACCGTAAATCGCCTATGGCATTGCCCACTCGCGCATGTAAATGAGTGACAACGCGTGTGTACAGTACGTATAAACCGGATTATAGGTCGACCCAGTATATAGGTCGACCCCCTACCTTGAGGTGGGAAAAGTTTACAAAAAAATAATTCGGCACAGAAGCGCACTCACAATGTCTATATTTATAATTCGATGCCCGTCCGTCACTGCCACTCACTATGCCTGCCGAAGTCACTCGTCCGAGCTCTCAGAGTCGCCCGAGGATGACTGTTTCGCACTGTCATCTTCCATGCCATCAGGCGCGTTGCTGATGGAGCACTTCCTGAACGCTCGTGTAACCATGTCGTCGGGCAACGACTGCCCAGAGAAGGACACCCAGCTTGACACGGTCGCAACCGGTCTTTTTGTTGTCGCCGGCTATCCACTCATTGTACAGTTCGCGGAGCCTGCCCGCGCATGGCCTCCGGAGCGATCGTGAGCGAAGTTCCCGGATGAAGTTCCCGGACGAAGTCCGCCACTTTTTTCTCCAACTCGGGGTGCACCGCTTGACGTCCACGGTACGATCGGTTTCGCAGGTTGCACGCGCACAGCTTAGCTTTCTGGCTCCGCCAGTACCACACACTTTTCTCCGAAACGCCTAATTGCGCCGCCATATCGCCATATTTCCATTCTGCTCGGTGACTCAATCGCCGTCAGCTTAAACGCCGCGGTGAACTGGCGTCGACTGCCGCCACTCATCTCCGAACAGAGACGTACAGAAATGTACGCACGCACGCACAATAGATGAGTAAAAGACGAAAAACTAGAGAAAAGCAAAATCGAATAAAGGCCTGATAGTGCGAGAGAGTAGTCCGACACGAATGGCGATGGCGACCATCTTTCCTCCATGATGGCGACGGACTACGCTTGCACATTGTTGCTAGACAACGATTTACATTCTGACAATGACCGCTATATAAGACGAGGGGTGACTTTTGTGCGGATTTTTTTGGAAAAAAACTCGACCTATATTCCGGTTTATACGGTATATACAATTTTAGTCCAATCTAATCTGATAAAATTCAATTTAATCTAATCTAATCTGATCCAATACATTTCAATATAATCCGCGATGCTTCGGACAAAGCGAGGTCCTAAGGTGCTACGCCCCTAAAAATACCGAGCGCCCGTGACAGTATGGAATTGAGCATACACCGCCACCTACGGAACGAGTGTCGTCTGCTTCTGACGTCACTCACTCGACGTTACTAGGGGCAACCATATGCACTCATAAAACTTGCAGGTGCCGCGGTGGCGGCAGAACTCTCTTTGACCTGTGTGCCACGCACTCGGGGGATGGGCAACCAAAGAAGTTGCGGACGCCCTGCCCTAGAAGAGGTGGCTTATCCGAAAGCGCGCCGCGCTGCCTGGTGAGAATGCAACCGCGAGAAGAACAAGAAGCAGTAGTAGTAGTGTTTTTGAATGTTCAGCGGTGAGGGAGAGCTCGATGAAGACTTTACGGCGGCGCACGATGCAGTATACGAAGACTGAAGTGGGCACTGCACAAGTAAAGCACTTGTATATTTTGTTTTTTTGTCTTCTTCTACGAGTGCCATATAAATATAGTACACACAATGTAAATTCATCTCCATGTCCAAAATGGCGCTCGTTGAGTTTAGTTTAGTGAAACGAATACAGCTCTGCTTTGACATAGGCTTGCACCGTTGTGCAAGCAGGCTTAATTTTTTTTACGGTGACTAAAATACTCCCATGACTTTTTCTTCACCACGTTATTTCTTCTTTTTTCGGGCTCCTTAGCACATCAATGAATTGTGAGCTAGGAATGCATTGTTGTTCATTTGCACAAAGGGTCCTCTCGGCATCATTATACCGTGCCATGCCACGTTGCTGATGGCCTAACGGAACCCCATGGTCCCTTAAACAAAGTCCCCGGTGTTGTGTGAACAATATGCATTTTTTTGTCGCGTTCCGCATTGAGTGGGAACAATTCGCCCACTTTTCATTCAATGCCCTTAAGCTTTCTTTATTATTAACAGCCTTATAAGACTTCCAAGCTAGCTACTTGTCATCGGGGTGGTACTAAGAAAGTGCAAAAACTTAGAATTGGGACATTGTGGCGCCGTTAAGACGTACCGCTTTAGGTATTAAATTAGATTTTGCCGAGTTGCTGTCTAGGTTGCAGCTGTAATCTCGCTGATAAGGAAAAATTGATGCGTGTGAAGCTTTTCTGTTGTTACATCGTTACTTTAGGGTCTAGATAGCTTCTACTATGCCAGGGAACTAAAGCATTGCAACAAGCACCTAGGATTCATGCGGATATTTTTCGCTGTTTATCTGGACTCAGAATTAGTTCACTCTAAGAAGCGCGAACCTGAAACTGAAACAATAAGTTAGACAAGATGTTCACCCCTAATTTTGCGGTTGTGTTTCATTTGAAGGTTTTATCTTTGCAAAGCTTGACATTGGGCTAGTTTGGTACTCACTGTAAACAAAATAGCAGAGAAAACTTGGAGTAACAGAGCACTTGCGGTTGTCCTCTACTTCGTCCCAGTTATGCGTGCTGTTTTTCTAGAAATTTTATTTTTTCTTCGAACTATGATTGGCTACCAATGTAATTGGTAGCTTTTCGCACTGACAGCAGCGACACTCTGCGTATGGTTGTAGCAGGTTTGAGAGGGCCTCCATTTGCAATGCGCACAATGCGAGTGCAACGGCACCAGTTAAAACAATGCCATTCCCCTGCCATTGTGTTGGAGCTATTTTGTTCTGCAAAAATAATTGTTGCTGTGCGCTCCAGTCGACATGTAGGTCTTGACTTTTAGTTGTGACTACATAGTATAGTAGCCAGTTTTTTGCACAGGTCGTGTGTCTATAAAGAAGGCAAAGCACCAGTAAGCGAAATAAAATCTTGACCTCGTTGTGCAATAATCAAAATGATGGAACAAGCTTGTTTTATTGCGTACAGTAGGCAATAAAAACACACTCTAACTAGACAGAGTGAAAGGAAATTGTTCGTTATGAAACAGCAAAGCGACCACAATGTAGGGTGTGTTTCAAGAGGACAGTAAAGAATGCAGTCCTGTAAAAATAAAGTAAAAATTTCAACACCTCTTCAGAGAAAACAAATTTCTCCTCAATATTGGCTTGAAAACATTCAAGGTCCAAACATCATAACAATTTTGATCATTCAGGCCATTTGGGCACGATATGTAACGGCTCGTTCCTACGTTGCTTCCCAGGCTGTATTGATGATTAGTAGTAGACATTTAGAGGCACTGGTTCCCAAGCTCGTAATTGTACGTGGAAAGAAACAACCTGCAGTGGATAGAATCACCGCTTGCTGCCTCGTTCATGGGGAAAACTGAGTCACGATGCTGTTATGCCCAAGGCATCGTAAAAAGGCGTCCGGTTCAGCTCGAGGTCGCTTTGCGGGGTGGGGTGCAGGTGTAGTTGGTAACTTGGGTGCTATTCATCCACACGACCACGTACACAATGGCCGTGCAATTGCCATTCACCTGCGAGTAACAATACGGTTCTGTAAGAAGATGTGTCATTACAAAAATTTTGGCTAAGCCAAGAAAATATCATATAAAAGCTGTGTTAAACCGCCTGTTCGCCATGAATATAAGGGAATGTGTTGACTAAATACAAAGGAACCGAAGAAACAGTCAATTTACAGAAAACACGTACCATGGTGGAGCGGCTGGTGGTAACAGCGCTGCCCTAAGAACTGAAAATTACACAATCAACCTTTATAGCACCACTACAAAACAAATTCCTATGGTGGGGAACAAGCTACTAAAAAGTTAATCACAGAAAGGTCCCAAGGGTTCACAAAAGAGTTCCGGATCTACACTTAACCACAGAGGGAATACTTCAATTCGGCTCTAGATATTTTCAAGCTCATGTTTCTGATCTTTATGAAGCGCGTCGATAAACGCAGATAAAAAATTTGAAATAGATCCACCAACTTGTTGAGATGTACCTTGTTTGAAGTTCTTGATAGAGGTCGTCCTGCTTCCCGGGAAACGAGTACCTAACAGTGGTAATTAGACTGGCGGACTCGGCCTCGTTTCTTGGCGGGTCTAAAATGTATCTCAATAACCTCCACGTACTGGCAGTACTGAGAGTCCCCCTTAACTCATCACATAGCGCGAGCCAATTTTCTCGACTAAGCTGCACCCCGTACCTGGACGCTTCTTCAGAAAGCGTGGCAACGCGTTCATTTTATCTAGAGACCGGGTAGAAAGCACACCTGCCTTTTTTCGTTTCGCATTGCAAAGGAAGCACATATTGTTACACTCTGTAGACGTCGTTTCATTTCCTCATTGATTTCTTTCCGCATAGTCCAACTTAAAATAGATACCAACAGTGGATGAGTCGCGCAGATTTCCCGGGAACATTGTATACCCCATTGCTTAACTGTAATCTAATTTAAACCCTTATTGATGCTGTTCACTGAAAAGTTTAGCTGTCAATTTCTTCGCTTGGCAACACTGGAAATGACCACGGACATGACCGAAGCGCCACGGACGTGGCGGGGCTTGCGCCACTGCGCCCTCACGCCGCAGAAAAAAAAATACCGGCTTGCTTCGTCTGCTCAGTCTTCTCAACAGCTTCTCAATGGTGGTACCAACGGGTAGGTTACTAATCTAACTGACATTTAGGTCGAGGAATTACTTTGCGTTCGGCGGTGTAGAGTTTGCAACGTCCAACGTACACCGTGGGCTTGGTGCTCGAACAAATACCGCCATCCCTCGGAGCCCGACCCAACCAGTGATGGCGCAATTACATGGTTGCCTGCATACGTGCCTCGCCAGTGTAAATGTAAAGCCCGTCTATGGTTTCGTTCTGAACAAAATACTCTTAAAGTAGCTTTCATCAATAAAAAAAGTCATTTAAAGTGGACGAAATTTTGATCCCATGGGTGGACGATCGAAAGGGCCGACCACTACGCAGTAGTAGTAGTAGACTTTATTGGAGCCCGAAAAGACGGCGGCACCCTTAAGTGCCGGACGGGGCGGTTCCCTGTTCACGGGACCCGTATGTGGCCAGCAGCTCCTGGCCCCTGGCCGCTAGCACAAGTTGAGTCTGCAGGGCGGGGCTGGCCAGCAAGGTCTCCCATCGCTCGTGGAGTGGGGGTGGGGGGTTGGGGAGGGGGGTGGGGGGTAGGGGTGCCTGGGGTTTAGTGCACTCTGCGATTATGTGTGCAAGAGTGCCAGTGCTGTTGTTGCAGAATGGACACCTCTTCTTTCTCGGGATACATTCTATGTAACAGGACGGGGTGCGTGAGCGACCCTGCCTGTAGTCTCCTGAGTATTGTTTGCTGGTCCCTCGTCAGGGTGCGGTGTGGCTCAGGGAGGGTGCACCGCTCTTCTCGATATGATCTCGTTATATCTCTGTACGTGAGCACTGGGGTTGGGGTGTCTGCGTCGTGCCCTGCCCGGAGGGTCATTGCTCGGGCGTGGTAGTCGGCGATGGTGTTGCCGGCTACCTTTGAGTGGGCGGGCACCCACGTGAGCTCTATGGCTCTCCCCGGTGCTCGTTGCTTGGAGATGATTGCAGCCGCCACTGAGGAGATCGCCCCCTCCGGTAGTTGCCGTACGCTCTTTTGGAGTCTGTGACCACTACCTCTGCCCCCGGTTGAACGAGTGCTAGGGCTATGGCCACTTCCTCCGCCGTCGTTGGGTCTTTGGTCTTAATTGCGGCGCTGGTAACAAGCCGCTCCCTGTCAGTCACGACTGCTGCCGCGCGGTCGCTGCCTTTCTGTAGTGAGGCGTCGGTGTAGAGGACTCCTGGGTGTCCGTCTAGTTGCCTGGAAACGGTTAGTGATCTTGCTTCCCTCCTGCCATCGTCAGAACTAATTTTTTGGGGAGTGAATTATATGCATCGCCCAGTGTTCGTTCAGGACCAACGTAGGAGGCGGTGTACTGACGGTGAAGTTCACGTGGGCTCTGCATGTGTATTGTGCATGAAAAATACAAAACATTTTTATCGCCAATGCTTCCTGCGTGTGCTGCGATGTCGGTGTATATTCTTGGACTTCTTTCTTTCACTGTGGCAATTACTCCTTTTTTCTTTCGCTGGTTCCCGCTACCACTGTTCAGGGGCGTACCCAGGGAGGGGGAGCACACCGGGCCCGTGCCCCCCCCCACCCCCCACCTCTAAATGTTTCGTGCCAGGCTGGGGTTCGGTTCAAGAAGCCTGAAGAACCGCCTAAAGTCGCCTGCAGGCGGGGAACCTACAGTTTTAAAGACATTCTTGATCATATAAAGCTGAAAACAAGGGCTACGACAACGTCTGAACCCTGTGTCCGCTCGAGATGCTGTACATGTCAACATATACAGTGCGGCTGAATTTCGCACCGGATACACCGTTCTGCGCCGGGAACCTGCCGCGAGCCGAACGAGGCAGTCCCACTGTTTCGCAGGCGGAACAGCACGGCCAGGAAATGGCAGAACAGCAGGAAAAGCCACATATATGCCTACATATGGTCTGGAATTTAGCGTGTCATTCCTTGTCATTACACTGGTACAAAGTGTGATAACATGACAGAGCATGCAAGTCAGTATTTTGTTCAGTCAACCATCAATCTTTGATATGTTTATTTTTCTACCGACATCGCAATTAATTGACTATTGCAGTTCCATAATTTCTGCTCTATGAAAAGCATTGCTCTGCTCATCTTGTATTTCCTTTACATCAACAAAACTGTACAATTCTCTTCATGGCGGAGCTTTGTCTTTTTGGCACTATTCCATTGTTTCCTTGACCACCCTCTCGGTTAGAATCAGCACCTGTATTTGCTTAACCGGAAATTTACTGAAGCCATGTCTGTTCAATTTAACGGCTGGAAAACGAATCAAATTTGAGAAACGTGTAACAAAGTTCAACATTCAACAGCAGTGCAATAAGGTCTTCCGCTAAGCTTGAGTTTACTACTCACGCTACTATAGTACAAAAAATAACAAAAAGGCAATTACTTAAAAACGATGATGCACGTTCGCTAGCTTCACCTTCATAATATACGAATGTGCCGCACGTACAGTCCAGTGCGATTCGAAGGTTATCGCGGGGAAGCTACTCTTTCAAATGAAGCAGTCATAACACCAACTTTAGCAAATCTTCCATTCCAGTTTTGTTATCGTCGGCGTAGATAAAAGGCAACCAATTCTGTGCTTGATAACAACGAATGTAAAGCTTGAAACCCAAGGGGTGGCAAGTCAGTCGTGTGGGCCATTGTTGTAGCATGGAACAGCCAACAAGAGAGAGAAGAGTGCGAAATCTTGATTTTCATGGTTCCGAAAGGAAAGCGTTGGCCGGCGGCATGCTTGGCCGCCTGATCCTGGCGAGATAACCTTCAAATCGTGCTCGACTGTACTTCATAGCTGATAAGAAAACTTATTGGTCCTTTTCCTAAAGGGAACTCTAAAACAAGCGTATCTGGATATTATAAACACCCAGTGGTGGCCTCCACTTCCGACTGGCGAATTTCGGGGACCACGCACCGCTCACGAGCACACTCATGGTCCCTCTCGCGAGCACGTGCCCGCATAACCGCCTGCTGTACGGACGAATGAATCACCCGTGGCCTACCCATAGGCCGGCTAACGTTAATTTAGGCCATCATCATCATCTCAGCTCCTTCAAGTGGGCTTTACTGTTAGCATTCAGCATACACAAATCGCATGTTAAAAGTTCCTTATTTCAAGCTTCGTTTGAAAAACAGCGCGCAAGAAGCCTTGCCTACATATTTCCCCCTCCCATCTTTTGGTCGACCACGGGCCACCCCTACCCCCCCCCCCTCCCCCCCGAAAAAAATTGCGGGCTACGCTCGTGCCACTGTTCTTTAGAGTTGCAGGATGCCAGAGACTCGCACTTTCGGCCTCATCAAAGCTTCGTCGTTGCTCGCTCATCCGGCACTACATTTGCATGGTTACACTTCCTGCAGCATTTCGTCAGTACTGCAGTAAGTGACAATGTAAACAGAATTCTCTTGTAATTTTTAAGAAATCTTTACCCGTAATTAAGCAAGCGTACATTGTATATTCAGCGCAAAACATGCGCAAATGTCCACCAAAAAGCAAGCCTAATCGGAAAACATTGAGATACTAAACATCTTTGGCGCACTGTTTTTTTACATAAATTTTCTTTTCAGAATTGTATGAGCAATGCTTGTGGTATTTCATCTCGGATCCCGAAGTGTGTAAAACTGCAAAGGGATGCAAAAGGGCTGAACTGAAATAAAAGGGAGTTAAACTTTTTCACTCCCAGTACGTCCACAATTACGCGAAGTGATTGTTTATGAATGACTTGGTTTTACCGAACCATGTACTATTTTGCAATGAAGAACCTTTTCTGGCGGATGCGTCTTGTTTCGACCGGAGGGTTTGCGATTTGGATAGCGTTGTTGCCGTGGTGTACCACGGAGGGTCGAATTAGGACTCTCCTGTGCACGCGTTTGTTTAGCATCGCGAGTGAATGTAGAACTGAAAGAAGAGCACATGTGAATTTTGTAATACTCAATGAAACCAATTGAATCAGGCGTAGTATGGCTTACATTCCTACTTCAAAATTGTGTTTTCTTCGCTACCTTTGAGGAGCCTCAATTTTCAACACTCCGAAAAGCATGCTCTGCTAGGATGACTTTTCACCATGTAACTATGAGTTCGAATTTATCGTGAACTTAATATTTTGTTCGAACAGCCAGCCTTTCAACGCACAAACTGGCCTTTACGCCAACCTTAAAACATTAGCTTCACGACGAAAAACCTCTCGCCTTTGCCTTTTTCATAAATTCTATCACGCATTGCCTCCTTCATCTGCTATCACACCCGCCCACCGGACGTCATGCCGCACTAGCCATGCAAAAGCCGTTTATCCTCCAGCAGCCCGTACATCTGCCCATCTGCACTCATTCTTCGTGCAAACAGCCAAAGACTGGAACAGCTTGCCCACCGACGCCATCCAACACTCCGACCCTACTAAATTCAAGGATTTCATCGATCACCTTATTAACTGATGTATCTGCCCACCCCTCATGTAATACCCCTACTCAGGGCATTTGAGGTACAATAAATAAATAAATAAATATCGCTACGGGTAAACTTTTGACGTGTTTTTTGCATTAGTGTATACATACAACTCGGATGTCAATTCAGGAATGCCTCCGTAAGTTTGCCTGGAGGAGAGCTACAGGGAATCAAATATTTTTCAAAGGAACAAGAGCAGAAGCGTACATAAAAATCAGCAAAATAAGCTTGTTGATGTCGCAGCAGCCTCAATGAGTTAAACTTAGTTAATGAACGATTCTAGCAAAGGCATTTGCTCTGTAAGTAACATTTAAATGCGGGACATACGACGATGAAGTGCCCTCACATAAAGCGTATTCACTTACCGGTCCACTTGGGACACACTGCTGGGCGGCGTAAACATCACGACCGACCGTGCAATTGGACGGAGCAGTCAAGAAAGACAGCTTGTAGTTGACACCCGCGACAACCTGAAGACGGATTGAAAGCGGGAGATTTTATGATCCACGCACAAAAAAAAATAAAATAAAAATTAGCCTCTTTGAACCCGGGTAAACAAAGTTAGCCAGGCGCGATCTCGATTTTCGTGCCCAGAGCACGGACTAAACGCGTACAGTTAAACCTGAATGTAAGGAACCTCTGGGTAACGAATCTCAGGCTGGATTTGACGAAGTTGTTAAATTCCCCATTGCTACCCACATTGAAGACCATGTGCTTGCGACCTCAATGTAACGAATGTTGCGGCGGGTGACCTTCATACAACGAAGTCGGCAAGCTTATCTGTCATTGTGCTTTGCACTTTTATTTAAAAATCGGCTGGAGGATATCGCCAGCCGATTTAGCTAATTTAACTAATACTAGCACTACGTTGAGGAGACAGCAGCAACAAGAACGCCTAGAAGCGCCTAAAATAGGAAATTTGTCACAATGATGATGATTCACGGAGTGGCTAGCACCATCCCGGGGTTAACGTGGCATCCACTTCTCATTTTGCTTGTGAAGAGCGACACCCCACAAGGTAGAAAGAGCAGCTACACTACAGCTTTGTTATCTTACGTCTGTGCCGCAAGCCATGCATTTCGACATGTGAGTGCGGTTTCGGTTCAAGCCTTAAGTTTTGAGGTAGTCGTGCCTCTCCTCTGCTGTCTGTGGCACGCCAGAAAACTAAAAAATGCGTGCTTTCAAGAAAAGCCTGCAATTTTGAATGGCATATTCGTTATCGAGCCAGCAAAATGTAGCCGCATGGTAAAGTCTCCTAACTAGCACCCTCTTAACGATTTTTAGTGCGGTAAAGACGTTCAAGTTCACCAAAAGCCGCCCTCTCAGCATACGTTTGATTCTTAAAGCGCGTTAACGCCCCGAAAAGTGTCAAAGGGCAAAAGCGATACTTAAGTTACGTTCGCGAATACGAGGGCAAGTGACCTTGCTTCCTTGAAGTGTCGTGTAGCGCCTAAGCTCGTGCGAAAGCAGCATGCGTAACTCACGCACGTTATTTCAATGTGAAATAAACCTATAAATGGTGAATTCACCTTTACTAATGTTTGGCATTTCGGCTTCGTTTCTGCTTCATTCCCGCGAGATTTAACTAGAAATCTGCATGTAACGAAAACTTTCATGTAACGAAAAATTGCCGACTTTCGCCAACTTCGTTAACTTCAGGTTTAACTGTACACAAATGCACCCTAAGCAAAACACAGGCGTTGTTCGGTGCAGTTGTTCCTGTAGCGGTGAACGCGTAGTAAAGTTGGATGAAGCTAGCGCCGCTTTGTATCATTTACCAGTAATTACGCTCCCAAACCCTTTTTCCTCTACCCCTTGTGGGATTCTTTAGCCACTGAGGACGAGAGAGGCCTTCAGACGAGGGAGAGAGCGACCGAGCGGTCGGAATGTTTAATGGCTACTTAAAAGAAGACGTAGCGCGAGCGCACGCCGATCGTGCAATGACGACAGGCTTCGATGATGATGATGTCGTCGGTGCAACGCTGATGATGATAGATTCTACACCCCTCTCCCACCACCCACACTTGTACGAACGTGCAATTAGACACTTTTGCTGCGCAATCGAGCAAGGGGAATGGTTCATTTCACGAAACAGGAGCCGTTTTGGGGGGTTTTAACTGGAGTAATTGAGCTATCGCTCGAAAATGCCTGCACCTGTGCGTAAACACAGTCATGCTCAAGGTGTTCATGCAGTCACAGGAAAAGTGGTTCCCTTTATATTATTAAGAGGAATTTTCGGTGCTTTAGGTATCAGCAACAAACGGAGTAGTGTGTTGTAGTATCAGCTTTGAAGCTATGACGATGCTACTGCTTCGTGTTTCCCGCTAGTCAAGATCGCTTTCATAATTTCACCGTTTGTACAGAATAAAAATCCGAAGACACCCTTCCCAGCCTAGTCCAACATACGCAGACATAATGCTAGCTCCACCGCCTAGAGTGCATGACCCGTACTTAGGACCCGAGAACGAAAGTTTGGACGTTTCCGTGCGTGTACCCTCCGCATGGAGTCAATAAATTAGATGGCAATTTGTGGCTCCAAAGATGGTGTAGATACAAACGTCTGTTTCAAATAAGAATGAAGCATCATTAGCGCACCATTCTTGTTGCCGTGACGCGAGGCGTCGCACACTTTTTGCGGGCCAACGCGATGGTGAGGGAACTGAATTACGGACGCAGAGTAACAGTAAAACATTTTCCTCCACAACTTCACGGGTGATTTTCACTGGCGTTAGTTCAACGAGGTATGAGTAGCATTTTGATACGGCGACTTAAAAGTTCACATCTACACAGTTTATTAAAAACATACGCGGCTTAAAACACTCTTAGTGGGAAAAAAACGTTCCGTGCTGCCGGTAATAGAACGAAAACCGCGATTTTCCCCTACGCAATGACAATTGAAGGCCATGAGCGAGGTTTGACACTCTGCCTACACTTGGCTGTCCTCTTTTGGTAACATAAAAAAGTATCTCCGTTGGCAGTAGCTTCCAACTGGCTAGGATGTCCCACCAAAAAGTTGTACTACTTTTAAGGTCAACTACATTATTTTGGCCGCCGGTAAACTCAAAGCAGTAAAGTTTAAATAATTGATCGTACCATTGCAGGGACTGCATTAAAAAGCAAGATGTTTTAAAACAGGCGTTTTCTACACTTCTCCATGAACTGCTAAACCACGCTTTTATGCAAAAGAGGCAAACAACCTATTAAATCTCATACCATAGCTACCTGCGAAAGGTATCCACTGGTGTTTACTATGCGACGGAATTTTTCGACAGGAGAGTTGCGACGGTAGAATAGATGGGCAGACTGACGCGAAATGACCTTGGTTCACAGCATCAACTCGAAAGAGGTATATCTAGCTTAGAAATATTAATTTGATGTGCCCAGTTTCTCAATTTCATAATTTCAGCACGACGTCTGTTCCTGTCATGAAGCCATTCTCTGGAACTTTCTTGGTTTTGGGAAGTTTGTGAAATGGCTGATAAATAATTTCAGGGGAGTAAATGAAGCATACACCTATCCAAAACGTGACAGCTCTGGTACAACGAACGCCATATGTTCTGACCACAAGTAAACTTAGCTTCATTGGCTAAACCCCGGAGGAACCGCGTCGAAACTATTTTGTCAAATGGTTTATCGCACTCTCCGTTCCGAAATGGTAATGATGATGATGGTTTGATTTTATTGGCGCAAGGCCGACACGGGCAAAGAGCGCCAGACAGAAAGTTATTTGATGAGCAGAAAACACGAAATAAAATCAGTTAAAAACTATGAGTACGGCTGGTGTAAAGGGCCAGGGTGAAGAACAAGAGTGGTTAAAAAATAAATAAGGTGGCTGGTGTATAGGACCAGGGGTAAAGCTATGGGTGGTATGAGATGAGTTGTAAAAAGTGAACTTGTGATAGGAACTTAAAGGTGCGCTGAACAGAAAACATGGCATCATCTCCTAAGAAGTATGATGGGTGTGGTGGAATATGTCGTGTGTGTAGTTGAGGGAAGTGTTTGCGTCGTGTAGTGTCGAGTGCCTTACATTCTATGAGGATGTGGATCACGGATAGGGCCTCTCCGCACCTGCTGCACAGAGGTCTTGGAGATCCAGTGAGCAGGTGCGAGTGCGTTGCGTGAGTGTGCCCTATCCGTAATCTAGCCAAGGCGACTTCAGTGTATCTATTGCGTGTGTCGGTGGTGTATGCTCCCAAGTGTGGTTTTATTACGTGTAACTTGTTATCGGTTTGTTCGCTCCAGTGTGTTTGCCATGTTTTGCGAAGTTGTTGTCTGATGTGTGGTTTCACGTCGGTGTAGGGTAATGTGGTTATGTCTACTGTATTCGAGAGTGTAGCAGCAGCGGCCATTCGATCCGCTGCTTCGTTCCCGGCTATACCACAGTGGCCAGGGACCCAGCAAAGGACTAGTTCAAATTTGTGGACATACACAGACATAATACCCTTGACTATTAGATTTACAACGTGATTTTTTGAAGACTTTGTTGACAACAACGCCCGCACGACACTGAGGGAGTCTGTATATGTAATGGATTGTGGGATGTGACTTTGAAGGATATGATTAACAACAAGAAGTACACCATAAGCCTCTGCCGTAAAGATACTCGTATTACTGTTAAGAGTTTTAGTGACATTAAGGCCGGGCCCATGCGCCGCGCAGGACACAGAGGTGGCAGTTTTAGAGGCGTCCGTATAAAATTCATAAAATTGATACTTCTGCTGCAAATACAAGAAGTGCTGCAGAATTGCACATGTGGGAGCTCGGTTTTTATCTACATGTGTGAAGGATGTGTCGCATGATACAGTGCGGAGATGCCATGGTGCTATAAAATCTGTTTGAGAACTTTGTATGGTGTCTAAAAAGGAGACAGAAAGCTCTGACGCTTCCTCTCTAACTCTGTAAGAGAAGGGCGCAGAGAACGATGGTCGGTTTAGGAGTAGTGCAGTCATAGACGTATCATAAAAAGCCGATTTAAAAGGATGGTGTGGCATAGATGAAATTTTAAAAGCAAAAAGGAGATCTGTGTATGCTCGCTGACGTTGTAGGTTCCACTTATTACACTCCACATAGAGGCTTTCGACCGGGCTAGTCCGGAAGGCGCCACATGCCAACCGCAGCCCCAGATGAAGCACTGGGTCCAGCATTTTGAGGGATGTCTTACTTGCTGACCCATAAACAACGCTTCCATAGTCTAATCGTGAACCTATCAGGCTGGTAAACACACGTAAAAGAAGTTGTTTGTCAGCCCCATATGAAGAGTGGGAGAGAACCTTGAGTATATTCATGGCCTTTAAGCATTTATGTTGAAGTTGTTTTATGTGTGGAATGAACGAGAGCTTTTCGTCAAGGACTACACCTAAAAACTTGTGTTCATTTCTGACTGGAATTGGGACACCATTGAGTTTGATGTCTGGATCCGGCCGAATGCCGCGCCTTTTCGAAAACAAAACACAAGTACACTTCACTGGATTAAATTTAAACCCGTTGCTATCTGCCCAGCCAGCTAGCTTGTTAACACCAAGCTGGACTTGGCGCTCGCAGATAGACAGGTTACAAGACTTAAAGGATAACTGCACGTCGTCTACATAGATTGAGCAGGAAATGGTTGGTGGCAGAGCCTTCCGAAGAGAGTTCATTTTTACAATAAACAACGTGCAACTCAAAACTCCACCTTGCGGAACACCGTTTTCCTGCACATGAACCCTAGAGAGTGCTGTTCCAACTCGCACGCGAAACGTTCTTTCAGAGAGGTAACTGGCAAGCGTGTTTTACATGTTACCCAACATTCCAAAGGACTTCAAGTCGCTAAGGATGCCGTATCGCCAAGCAGTATCGTACGCCTTTTCAAGATCAAAGAAGACTGTCATACAGTACTGCTTGTGGAGGAAAGCATCTTTGATATAAGACTCTAATGCAACGAGTTGATCGTTCGTAGATCGCCCCGCCCTGAAGCCCGCCTGGCAGCTCTCGAGAAGACCGTTGTACTCTAAGAAGTACATGAGTCTCCTGTTTATCATTTTCTCGAAGAGCTTACACAGGCAGCTTGTCAGGGCAATGGGGCGATAACTGGCGGGAGAGGAAGGGTCCTTCCCTTCCTTTAGGAAAGCCACTACTATGGCCTCCCTCCAAGAGCGTGGAATGTGCCCCGAAAGCCATATTTTGTTGTATAGGTGTAAGAGTGTTTCAAGAGTGTCTGGGTGTAGGTGCTGTATCATGGTGTATGTAATCTTATCTGCACCTGGAGCTGAAGGTTTGCACGTGCTCAGGGCAGCCCTCAACTCATAGAGAGTGAATTCAGAGTTGTAGGAAGTTTTTGATCGGTCTTTGTCGTGTAAGGGCTTTTTTTCTACAGATGTTTTGTGTTTCATAAAAGTGTTCGTGTAGTGTGCTGAACTGGACACGTGTTCGAAGTGTTGTGCAAGCGTGTTAGCCTGGTCTTCAAGTGTGTCCCCTGTTGTGCTAACCAGGGGCAGGCTGTGTGTCTGTTGTCCTTTGAGCTTGCGTATACGTGTCCAGACTTTGTGTGTGTCTGTGTATGAATTAATGGAGGTCAAGAAGGTGTGCCAACTCTCTCGTTTTGCCTCACGGCGCACACGTTTTCCTAATGCCTTGGCCCGTTTGAACAAGAGGAGGTTTCCCGACGTGGGGTACCGACGAAGGATACCCCACGCCTTGTTCTGGGCCTCTCGCGCCCGCCTGCAGTCCTCATTCCACCACGGCCTCCTCTGGTTGCGCGGGGCACCAGAGACGTGGGGAATGGACTTTTCGGCGGCGTCGAGGATGTGCGCCGTGAGGAGTTGGGTGGCTTCTTCAACGTGTAGGTGTCCTATGGATGTGTGGTGTAGTTTGGATGTCTCTGTAAATGTGTTCCAGTTAGCTCGTGCTTCATTGAACCTATTATGGGAAGATGGACTGCATGGGCCTTTACCTATGTATGTGAGTGAGGTGGGGAAGTGGTCACTACCGTATGGGTCAGTGCCCACAGCCCACTCGAGGAGAGGAAAGAGAACTGCGGAGCCAATCGCCAAGTCAAGACATGAGTATGTGTTCTGTCCTATGCTATGGTATGTAGGCTGTTTATTGTTGAAAAGGCATGCTCCTGAAGATGTAAGGAATTTCTCTATAAGGCGACCTCGGGCATCCGTTCTGGAAGAGCCCCAAAGAGTGTTGTGAGCATTAAGGTCGCCTGTCAGGATGTATGGTTCGGGCAGCTGGTCAACCAGCGCCTCGAAGTCAGAGCTTAAAAGTGAAACATCAGGAGGAATGTATATGGAGCATACCGTTATCAACCTATTAAATATTATCAAGCGTATTGCTACAGCCTCAAGGATAGTGTTCAGAGTGACAGGGTGGCAGGCTAAGGATTTCCGGGCAATTATGGCCACACCGCCAGAAGAGTGTGTGCAGCCATCCCTGTCCTTTCTGAAGACCATGTAACTATTCAAGAAATTTGTGTGCTTGGAATTCAAATGTGTTTCCTGAACACACATTACACTTGGCTGATTAGCATGCAGTAGTTCGTATACATCGTCAAGATTTTTAAGAAGGCCTCTACAGTTCCATTGAATTATGTTTTCTCTTCTCATTATTTAGTGAGAGCTACTGGAGTGTGTGTGTTTGTTTATGTGTCGTCTTTCGGGGCTGTGACTCTCGCCTTTTTTGGCTTGTCGGGAGGCTTTGGCGTCGGGACGCGTTCCTTGCGCTGCGTTGCAGGCAGGAACGGCCCGACATCCATGTCGTCGTCGGATGTCCGAGGGGTGCCCGACGGACCGGGCCCCCCGGACTTGGCCCCCCCTCGGGAGCCCTTCGTTTGAGCCGCCACCGCTGAGGGCGTCCGGGGCGCCAGAGGTGGCACGGGCGGTGCGGTGGCGGGGCCCGTGGTGCGGGGCCCGTGGTGTCCATCACCTCGGTACCCTCCAACGCACAGAAGGACGGGGAGACAGAGGCGGGAGCGGCACCGGTCCCGACGGAAGAGGTTGCCACCACAACCGCTGCTGCCTCAGCAAGCGGCGTGGTGGCGGGTTGGGCTGCCAAAGGCAACCCAGAGGGGGGCGGCGGAGTGACCAGGTCAGACTCGCTGAACTGGGTCCCTGTGGAAACCAGACGCCGCTCCGCCCCCCGGCGAGCCGCGTCGGCGTACCTCCCCAGAGGAAAAGAGGCGAACCTCTTTCGCGCCTCTGGGAAGGTGATGTTCTCCGTGACCTTGATGTTAATTATCTTTTTTTCAATTTGAAATTTTTCGCACTTGCGGGAGTACGCTGCATGCGGACCGCCGCAATTCACACAAGTGAGGGTTTCGGATGGACAGTTGTCAGTCGGATGATCGTGCGCCGCGCATTTCGCACACGTCGTTCGGCCACGGCAAGAGGTTGTACCGTGCCCGAACCGCTGGCACTTAAAACAGCGCCGCGGATTCGGGATGTACGGACGGATGGAGCAACGGATAAAACCTGCATTGATGTGTTGTGGAAGAACTGCGCGGTCGAAAGTCAAGATAATGTGTTTAGTGGGAATCTCCTTGTCGTCTCTGCGGATAGTGATGCGTCTCACGGCAGTGACGCCCTGATCCTTCAAGCCGGCAAGGAGATCCGCATCCGTTTCATTCAGGAGGTCTGTCTCGGATATCACACCCTGCGAGCTGTTGAGGCTCCGATGGGGTGTGACCCGGATGTCTAGATCAGCCAGTCTAGTCTGAGCTAGAAGCTTCGTGGACTGCTGCTTGTCATTTATTTCGATGAGGAGTTCACCGGACCTTTGTTTTTTGCACTTATATGATTTTCCTACTATGGCTTCAAGATACTTGGCGATCAAGAAGACTGACTGAGATGCTAGAGGGTGGGTTGGATTGAGCGATTCCATCACAAGAAATCGAGAAAAATTATCCGGTTCAGGAAATGTTAAAGATGGCAATTGGGGAAAAGATACTTCGGTGCGGCCCCTTTTCAGGGGCCGATCACGTTTGGGGGGGGGGGGGTTTGAAAATGCCATATAGCATAGTATAAAAGCAGGGAGACTGGGGTACTTTCTTCTTTGACCTTACCCTGGTAGCCAAAGAGGTCCCGGAGCTCCCTGCCTGGTGAACAGACAGGGAGCCCATCCGCCGGAGCTTGACCTGGGCTCCGACGGCCACCGTTCGTGGTTTCTAACCCTCCACCTATAAACACATCGCCACGGTTGGATCCAGCTTATGTTTGGGGGCTCGGGGTCCGCGGTATCGCCAGTACCGTCACCAAGATTGGTTCCAAAATGGTTACTGTCGTACAGAAAAAAAACCGCGTGAATAATTTTCAGCTCGGCTGCTAAAGGTCATTACGATTAGGTAAACCGTCGTTTTTTGCGCTATTTTCTGTTATCGCAGGCACTGTGGTCCTAAATCAATCGTTGAATCGTTAAAGATGCAATTTAGGTCAAACTCTTTGCGCGTACTGCAGGTACACTCTGCTAAGGTGAAAGCAATACGAAAATAGAGGCAAGTATTAATAATTGTTATTATTTTAAACAGTGAATTTAACTAATGTGTGACATTTGCTCCACAATTTTTATAGTGAGTCAGGCTTTGCGAAATTTTGTTTTCTACGTATAAGCAATACGTCACGACGATAGGTGTCTTGAAAGGTTGGCATCACCAATAGGCCTAAATGGTACTTTTGCTTTCTTGATTTTTTTTCTCGGTTCCTGTAACCCAGGGCTAAATTGCCGAGAATTATTGCGCCAATAGAAGTCCATGCTATACATCATCACTTTTTGCCTGGAGGTCACGTTTCATTTTAGCACCTCGGATTAACGTCATTCAAACGTTAAAGGTGAGGCGGAAATTTCAAATGCGGCAATCGATTTCCTTGGACTAGTGATCGACAAGCGGCCACCTTCTTGGATGAAATTATTTCCACTCGCATACATCAATGTTAGTCAAAGCAAGAAATATCGGCATGCCGGTGTACACTTTCTCTTACGACAGGGCGCAAAATATTAGGG
The DNA here is from genome assembly GCF_048455015.1 of Haemaphysalis longicornis. Lineage (NCBI taxonomy): Eukaryota > Metazoa > Arthropoda > Arachnida > Ixodida > Ixodidae > Haemaphysalis > Haemaphysalis longicornis. The sequence goes on from NW_027526445.1 coordinate 48,304,912, forward strand.
GTATTTGGAAACATACATGTTCTAGCGCGATTAGTAAAAAGATTTCATATCAACACGTATTGTCTGCGCCACAATAAGAACTCGACATGGCGTATGCACGTCTTTTTAAACCGACGGTTACACTGCATTCACGTTATCATAAGCAGCGCTTACGTGTCATCGCAATTCGTTCTCCAAAAATAAACATTTCAAAGAAAGTGCTTGTGCTGTCTGCGGCCCTGCCAAATGTCTGTCCGCCTAATGTTTCTACAGGTAACAGAGACCTGAAGCGTGCAAGTCAGGCAGAAGCAAGTTAACTCGACATCTACGGTTTTCGTCCAGATGAGAAGAGGGAGTGCATGTTTGCAGCAGGCCTTTTCGCCGGGTCATAACACAGTCTCGAACAGCGAAGGCAGCGCTCATAAGATTGGCCAGAACGGATTATCTAAATGGAATCATTTTGAACCTTCGTTTATTTTGGTTACATTGTAAGCTTAGATAATTAGTTCTGCCCATAAGGTTTGATTGCATTACCATTTATACATAATCTAGCAGGTCATCAGAGTGCAAGAAAACCTCCTAAACACCACTGAAAAACAAAATATGTGTAGCTCTAATGACGTAGCCAGAATAAAACGGCAAACAAGACGATGCCCAGAAATTAAACTACCTTATATTCCAAGGAAGTTGAAATTCGCTTGCCTTAGATATTCTATTGTCCCACCAGCAACCCTGTCTATTAAAGTCAGCCAAGGGGTGAATTTTAAATTAAACTACCTTAGATATTCCAAGGAAGTTGAAATTCCCTTGCCTTAGATATTCTATTGTCCCACCAGCAACTCAGTCTATTAAAGTCAGCTGAGGGGTGAATTTTCCAACGTCGAAGAAACTGGTTAAAGTCCTAATAATGACGGGCTGTGTACTAGATTCTATAGTTTACACTGCAGCAAATTACTGCTTTAAATACTATGCCACATATCTCTGCCCTTAAACTACGAAACCTTTCACCAGCTTTGGTTAACGGGTTTCCCGTGAATAACGCTTTACATGCCACTAATCAAACAGTGTATACTCTAGTGAGTGACGTAAAGCCCTACAGCACTTCTTTGCTGTGAGAAAACCCAATCATGATGACTTTTGAGGAACAGTCTAGCTTGTTGTAACTTTACGCTAAATGCTGAAACAGTAACCACGATGTAATATTCACTGAAAAATTAGAATAGGCAGAATCTGAGCTAGTTGGATCATACTTGAATTAATACTGGTCAGCCTAAATTTCACTGCGTACGCAACAATGACAAGAAACGAAGCACAGGCGCTGTCAGCGCCTGTGCTTCGTTTCTTGTCATTGTCTGCGTACCCAGTTAAATTCAGGCTGACCAGTATTAATTCACTGCAAAGAATTGCAAGGCGATTATGCGACTTGATGCGCATCCACAGGGCAGCTGTGTTGCGGGTACTGTAATAACATCCTCGGTTAGTTGTGATTTCGCGAGCGTTCGATAGTAACATCAAAAACAGTCATTATTTGGCCCCAAGCAATACAAACGGGCCATAAACACAGTAAAATAAAAAAATGGCAGCATCTCCACTCCGTGGATGATGGCGAGGGCGCGGAGTACGGGGACTCGAAATGACCTCCAAGTTGCGCCCTGAGTGACATCTTATTTGCGCCCTGAGTGGCATCCAATTTGCGCCCCGAGTTGCACCTTGATTATTCCCTAAATAACAGTGCAGCTCACGTCTGGAATCGAATTTAGCTTGATTTTCGCTTGATGTTGGTGTGCGCATGGATGGAGACGCGGACGGACATTGGGAGGTCCTGAGGTACTATGCACCGTTACAGGCGAGTGAGTAAGCCGTTAGACTCTCGGGCACTAACTCACGGTCGTAGCCCAATGGGTGAGACGACTGACACTAACTCTGCCTGGGTTACCAACCACAGGCCCGAATCCTTCCGGTGCCACTGGCATTTTTGCGATTGTAAATGCTATGCGCACGGACGAGGACGGATATTTCGCGGTCCTATGGTACTCCCCACCTAAAATTACCGAACATCAATTGGTGAATCTGAGAATGCATGATCACGTCGCCCTTCTTCCTCTAAAATTGTAGCCTCAACCTGGTGCGCAGCCTTTGGTCTGGCTTTTATCACCCTGCACTAGCTGCAAACGTGCTTCTACAGGGCGTGCAAGCGGCGGCCGATGCCACAAGACCCGCGGAGACGGCGTATAGGCTACATTATCCCAGCATCCTTGCGACATCAGCAACGTTGCAAAGGCAACCCTTCTATCCCCGAAGGCAGGCATTTCGACGCGCTCTCCCCACTCTGTTGTTGTGTGCTCTTCTATCACTCCATCTGTTGACAGGTCGACGCGGCTCTGTCTCGTCTACTCTGTTCTTCGTCTGTGTTTTTTGTTTCGCTCCAATTCATGGCATCTGTGGAGTGACGCAAAAATTTTACCGACCCACCCCATGTAGTGTTCTCGCAATAAAAATATGCTTACCTGAGTAGAAACTGCAGTGAGTTTAACGACGGTATTGTAACGTGTTCCGTTGGCTGTTTGTGTTGATACAGCAAAGTGGGCTAACTGGAGGTACTTGGGGTCTCCATTAGGGTTTTGTTGCTGCCAACCACCGACAAGTGTTGCTCTTGTGACGTCACCACGAAGCAACGGAACAGCAAAGGCCACCGTAAGCAGAAATAGAGAGGCTTGTTTAACATCTAAGCTTCTTCGAGAGGCTTCCGGCATGTTTGGAAGTTGCCCTGAAAGAAAACAAAAAGTGTACACATTAAAACTTCTCTAGCCTGCTTCTATATACAGAGCCATTATTGCAAGTAATTAGCGCCTACTGTTTATTTGAAGTCTCTAGTGGTACTCTGCCAGCATAAAATGAGTCCGGCAAATTGGCAAGACCTGCTTGCATGTAATAGTGGCGTTATGCTGCTACGAGGTTCAAAGGAAAATGCGATGAACACCTCTATGATTTCAGTGGAGCGGAAGCTTGGTATGTGAAAAAGCAGAAACAATCGGGCCCACTGTAGAAGCATGATAGCTTAATAAAATGCTTCATTGTGCTAGTTGGCTCATGGCTTCAAAAAATAAAAAAACAGCGCAATGGACGAGGACACAGAAACACAGTAGATTTTGCGCCCTTGTTTTTTTTTTTAACTATAAACTAAGTCGCCCAATTTCATGAGCTTGATAGTTTGTCGGCGCTGAGTAATTAGTGATGATGGTCTACAGCCTTATTCAGCGCAGCGAAATATACCGAACGAAGACATGAGAGTTCAAAAGTCTTTAACAAGTGCTTATAGACAATACATTCTGACTATAAGGGAGTCCTATGTGATAGTACACAAGGCAAAACCTCCAGGTCTTATACAATACATCCTACATATTGTTACGTGGCACAGGACATGAACCATGAGATGCGGATGATGTATTTGACACTATTTACATGGCGGCTATCGCCGAGCTCACACCGGCTGCGCGTCAACCACTTCCTCGTCTTCGCCTATGGTTGGACATCGGGGATTGTCCACTTGTTCGTAACATCACCCCCCGGCCAAAGACGACCATCCCGGTCGTGCTCGGTCACCGTGAATGGATGGGTGCGGTGAGGATGAGATGCGATGTGTATTAACACTGAAGTCCTTTCCACGGCAAATGACGATGGCGGTCTCCGATGTCGACTGGTCCCCGAACATCGACGCCCACAAGGCCACGACGAACCGATGAGGGTGCACAGAACCGTACCGGACGAAAAGGGTGGGGACACGGCTGGGCGACACGTCTTCGCTGGTCCCATCTCGTCGCGTCTTGGATCTTTATCGGCTTCTCACGGGCTGGGGACACGGGGCGGGGGTATCGTCATGTGCTGGTCGCGGCGGGGCTGGGGCTGCCCGACACGGCCCGCGTACCCTCGATGTTTGCGCCGGTGCCGAGACGGAGCGACGCCGGGGCCAGGACGGGGAGAAACCCGCACACTCCACCAAACATGTTACGTGGCACAGGACATGAACCATGAGATGCGGATGATGTATTTGACACTATTTACATGGCGGCTATCGCCGAGCTCACACCGGCTGCGCGTCAACCACTTCCTCGTCTTCGCCTATGGTTGGACATCGGGGATTGTCCACTTGTTCGTAACAATATTTTACTTTTCTGCGGTATTCTTGAAAGCCTACATAGAACTTGCCCAAGGAACTAATGAAGAAACAAACGGCACTTGTGTACTGTGGGCAATAATTTTAGTTCCCTTTCTCTCGACGTCTCATATGCACATGAATGATACGTATTGCTCACATTGCATACCTACGCATTGGGATTGGCAAGAAGAATCATATGTACATGGATGATAAGTATGGCTCACATTAATGTCGCATACGTACGCATTGTGATTGGCCAAGAAGAATTATGTTAACGAAGGAACCTGTTGTATTCACGTTTTTATGGTTGTAGGTAAACAAGTGCGTTTCGCCTGCCCGGTGACACGCCAGCGCCGTAGTGCTACATAGAAAAGCTGCCTGCACACTCCCTTGATTTTTTTAAGAAAGCCAGTAATCTGGTGTAAATCGCACACACCAAGACTCCCATTGCATCATTACTTGCCCAACCACCACCTGCTCAGTTGTCGGGGTGACGCAAGTGAGAAGGAATGTCTTCCATATTACGGTGCTCATGCCAAATTCATGGCCTGCCATGGTTGCGGGTACAAAAAAGATATTTGTCATGTTTAAAGTTATCTAGTAAAATATTCATAAGTAGGAACTCACTGAGTAAGTCACGTGGTTGTTCACACCATGCCGGGAGTAATTTGAAACAGAAAAGGTAATGGTACCTCCTAAGCGTGAGACACGGGGCCGAGGGTATGAAAAAAACACAAAAACAGAACACCAGAGAAAACTCACAGTTATTAGCGTGTACGAATAGAATTACCCCCAAAAAATAGGAAAAGTACAAAAACGCAAGTTGCAACGATATAAAATAAGCGAAAAACGCCAAAGTGTCTATTATACGACTAATTTTAAACAATAGCAAGAAATTATTCATAAGCTTCTTTGTGAGTTTTGTAAATGATGTGCAAGCATTCGTTTGTGTTGTACCGATCGTTTGCATAACCCTAAAAGTACCTTTCCCTTACATCTTCCCTTAACCAAAGTCAGGCAGATGTGTTGATGTTGGGGTGTGGTTCGTGGCTCAACTGTAACTTTAACCGCAATCTATTGATTTGTAATCCTTAAATACTTCACTGCGCTATTAGAAACTTTCGTGTTTCGAATCCGTTCCCCTTTGACTGAATTTTTATTCCTTGGCGCTCCGGCGATTTTGTGTGAAATGTGCAGCAGTTAAGCGCGAGACACATGCACGACTACAGCATGCGATTGGCATGCGACTGATCGTTACGACGGTCGCCAGTACTAGTCGTACGCGTGAATTTCAGACACGTGGTACAAAGTGCGTGTGCGATGCGTCGTCGGCGTCGCTCCTCCCACTGTTTTCGCTCCAAGGTACCTCCGTGTTTAAGAGCACTACGACCGTTTAGATAGAGAAATCCGCCAGGAAAAGAAGTACTTTTTCAACTTGAAGTACAACAGAATAGTGCTATTACGTTATACATCGCATTTTATACGTTCAGTAAAGCGGTGTGGGGATGTTTAGCACCGACGATTCCGCTGGTCCACGGTGTTGGTACCACTGGCAACTTGTGTCTATTTTAGGCACTATTGGCAGGGAGCACGACCACGAGCGGCGCTGCGAAGCGCGCCTCCGTGACGTCGGCTTAGGGATTCTCGCATTTGTCGTCTGCTTCACTCTGGCTCGCTCTCCCTGCTGTTTCTTTGCGCGTGGTTTACTTTGATGTTTGTCCGCACCAGATATTGCGTGGGCGCTACTTTATCATAATAAAAGACTTAAAATTTCATACACCAGCTCAAGGCGTGCTTTAAAGTATAGTTTTTAATACCGCTCCGAAGAAACAACTTTGCTGGCATCGCCTCATTCCTGCGAAGCCGGTCCTCTACGGAGCGCGAAGAGTCGGAGCTAGGCGCCAGCTTCTGTATTCAGCAATCTTTCTAGCAAAGGGAACAGTCAGATTCTATTAACTCAAAACATCTAAAATGCAAGACTAAAACAAATGTCAGCCCTTCGGGGCTGTAGGCTTTGGGAAACGGCATTACGATTCCTGGTAATCGTATGTAGGGTAAAACAGCTTTTGCAATCTCATCGAGCACTCCAATATATGCATCACATCACTTGACGTTGTACTGTACGGCATGAAAGTATGCCGACAGGCACAATGGGGCACACAAAAATGCAGGTTGAGCTCCAAATAACCAGCTCTGTGCATAGGCGCGTGCTGGTATACCAAGATTCTAACCAGTATGGAACCTTATTGAGCAAAATGAGTCGCGTGTATGGAAAAAATACAGTAACATTATGTTTGTTCAGACCTGCAGGGATATTTCTGTAGATTTCCCACAGCCACATCTTCCCAATATTCAGATATGCGCTATAGAAAAAGTGCATTCATGAGGAGGAGGAAGGTCAGTAGGAGGAGAAAATGTTATTTACATCAAAATCAATCTGGTTTAGAGGACCTGCTTCGCAGTACAGGACAAGCGAGTAACAGCAGTTTTCTTCAATTCTTCGAACGTCATCCCGAGTAGTCCATGATTTGTTCTTTACGCCTGGAGGTGTTAGAAAGCAATAAAGAGCTGCTTGGACATACTCATGGTTTTCGATTCTCGTTGTATGGAAAACCGGTGCGTGTACTATTTATTGCATACGGTAGCGGGTATATCAAGACTTCAACATCGTAATCATGTCATAACTGTTTGGGGTTATATTCATTTCGTTACGACAACGACGGTTACGACAGAAATTCAGGGCACAAAAGTGACCTTTGAGTACTCTGGACAGCGCTGTTTGCGCCGTTTCGCGGTTATGTGGCACAAACCTTTTCATTGCATTTTCATATGAATAAACAAAGCGATCTGCGGATATGCACTTTCTTGTACGCAGGCATAACGAAAGCCAAATTCTGAAGAAGGTACTGTATGCCTTACAGCACGAAAATTATATTCACATGAACTTTGTGAGCCTCCCAAACATCCCCAAACCTCCTAATAATACGTTTGTGACGGTGCAGAAAAATAACGCGTTGGGCAGAGAAAAAAAGCATTCATCTGATGCAACTAAACAACAAAGAAAGAAATAAAAGACACCCGTTTTATTTCCTGCTGTGCGATGCGCGTGTAGGGACCCGCTGCTTGGTGCGTAGCATTAGACTGTCGAGTCATCATAAGAGCATCTCAAAAGTATTTTATTAAAGGCTTCGCCATTTGAATAATTATCGAGGATCTCTGAGCACTGAACCTTGCTAGTGTGCTGTAAAGGACGAGTTACACACGATCTTCCAGCGATGCTCTAAGAAAGTTGTTCTCTCCTCGTGTGTTGCAAACTTCTTCGGGGCACAGCTTGAAAGTATTCAGATGTGTCAGAAGCTGGCAAAATAACTGAATTACTGGAAATAGGCTTTTTAATGTCCCAATGCCTCAGAGCGGGCGATTTCTATCAAAGACACTGCTGCCCCTCACAAGCGGACGACAGAGGCGCGAGAGTAGCAGCAGCGCGAGTGTAGCAGACGACAGCGGCGCGAGTCCCTAAGCTGACATCAGAGCCAGGGGGCGCCACTCAAACATCTTACAGGATGAGCTTAGTGTACAAGGGCAAAGGGGTCAGGACAAACCCGAGCCCGTATAGGCCAGTAAGCGTCACGTCAGTGCTGTACAGGTTAGCAATGCAGGCAGTGAAGTTCGAACTAGAGCAGTGGGTGGAAGAAAATAGGATGTTAGGGGAGCTTCAAAATGGGTTTAGAAAGGACAGAAGACTAGACGACAACTTATTCGTGGTAAGCCAATGCATAGAGGTGGCGAAGATGCAAAACCGACCTTTGTGGTTAGCCTTTCTGGACGGTAAAGCGACGTATGATAATGCAGACAGGGAGCGGCTTTGGAGTATCCTGGAGGACGAGGGAGTTGGGGCAGAATTCATTAGCTTGCTCAGGGAGCTATACCGGGAGAACCAAGTGCAAATAGTGTGGGAGAGGGTAACATACAATAGGCCTGTATACACCTACCAGGGTTTGAAACAAGGATGTCCTCTCTCTCCACTGCTGTTCATGATCTACATGGCGGGGTTAGAAAGGAAGCTAGAAGTCAGCACGCTGGGGTTCGACTTATCCTACATGAAAAACGGGCAGGTGGTGGAACTACGGGTTCCGGGAATAATGTATGCAGACGACATATTGGCGATGGCGGACTACGGGATACGTATGCAGGGCTTGATGGATATATGCGTTGAAGAAGCGACGCACCTAGGGCTATCCTTTAGCAGAGAAAAATTGGGGATCATGGTCTTTAATGACGGCGAGGAGCACAAAACAGTATCAGTGCAGCAAGTAGAAATACCATTGGTGAAAGAGTATAAATATTTAGGAGTATGGCTGTACAACGGCGAAGATTACACGCAGGCGCATGAGGCTGACCTTAAGACGAAAGGAAGACGGAACGCGGCTATAATGAAGCATAGAGCCCTCTGGGGATACAGCAAATACCAGGTGGTAAGGGGAGTCTGGAAAGGGGTCATGGTACCAGGATTAACTTTCGCTAATTCGGTCCTGTGCATGAAGCCAGAGAACCGAGCAGGCCTGGAAGTAAATCAGAGGGCGGTAGGCAGATTGGCCCTAGGGGCCCACAGCAAAACTACAAATGAAGCGGTAAAAGGGGATATGTGCTGGTCGTCTTTCGAGGCGAGCGAGACGCAGAGCAAGATAAAGTTTGAGGAGCGACTTCGTGACATGGAGGACGAAAAATGGGCCGCGATGGTGTTTAAGTACCTGTATATGAGGAGCGTAGACACGCGGTGGAGACGGAGGACCAGACAGCTGACCAAGCAGTACGGAAAGTCGGTAGGGGAAAGCGGGGATTACACAACAGTTAAAAAGCAGGTAAAAGCAGCAGAGACGACGAAGTGGGCACAGAGAATGGACGCGAAAAGAACCCTGGAGACTTATAGGGCAGAGAAACGGTAAATTAAGAAGGAGGGATTCTATGGCAATACGAGAGGCAGTGCGTTGCTCTTCGAGGCACGGGCAGGGTGCCTGAGAACCCGGGCATACAAGGGTAGCTACAGGCAGCAGGATGAAACGTGTGCATGCTGCAGCAGTGATCGGGAAACTATAGACCATATTGTCAGGAGCTGCACAGAGATACGGCCACCGCGGGGTGAGGGGGAAAAGATGCTGGCGGAGGCTTTGGGGTTTGGTGCGAGGGGGAACCTCAACTTCAAGGCCATAGAGGTGACGAAGAGGCGACTGGAGTGGTGGTGGAGGAAAAGTAGGGAAGGGATGGGTACGCAGGCGGAGTAATCATACGGATTAGAATTTAGAACAGCGAGGGGAGAAAAAAGGGGGAGGGCGATGAGTTTAAAACAGAAAAGAGGAAGAGATGGAAATGAGGAAGCCAACCTATAGGTTAGCTGGGAGTAGGGCAAGTAAACGTAATAAAACAGGCAAGTCGGTTGCTGACAACCAACGTCCCGATTCAAAGGGAAAGCCACTAATCATCATCACCATCATCATCACCGCGGCGCACACCGGGCGGGTCGGCGGAGACCGCGCGAGCACACCCAGCGCTGCACCCCTCAAAATACTCGCGACTGCCCCTAGCGCCTCCTCGAGGCTTTGAAAGAAACTTTCACAGTGACTTCATTATTACGACATATTTCGGCTATCAGTGGCTTCGGCCGCACGATGGTCGCACCGATCGTACGTTTGCATCTGGCTCGCCAGTCGCAACGTCGTGAGCCTCCTCCGACGAGCGTACGACGCCAAAACCGGTCCTAACGATCAGTCGTAACGATCAGTGGCATGCCAATCGCATGCTCTAGTCGTGCATGTGTCTCGCGCTTTAAGCGCTGGACACATGTACGATTTGTACACGCGATTCGCATGCGACTGATCGTTACGACTGTCACCACGACTAGTCGTATGCGTGAATTTGAGACACATGACCCGATGCGTGCATGCGATGCGCCGTCGGCGTCGCTCCGCCCACCGTTTTTGCTCCATGGTCAACTACGACTATCGCTGAGCTGAATTTGTAGATTCCGCACGTTTAATCGCAAAAAAATGGATAAAGCAGGCAATCGTGAAGCGTTTCCTGCCTTCGGAAACAGTTCGCGCACACGCCGGCCGCCGGCCGCGCCTGCCAGCTCGGACACTCAGCGGCTCGAACCGGCGCAGACCACGGTAGCAACCGCTTGTCGCTGCTTTTCTGAATCAATCTGATCGTAAAAATGAAGTTCCACATGCGAGAAAGTAGGTGTTAGTGTGGTGAAAAATTGTGCTTGGGATTGTTATCAGGGCTTATTTTAAAAGCGACGATCAGATATCTGCCGCGATGCAAGCGTATACGCTGACCGGCCCCCGCGGCGCGCGGCGGGCGGTGCGCCGACCGGTCGAGAGATGGCAATACCTGCGCGGAAGCATCGAAACAGGCTACGCAGATGTTCAACTACGACGATCGCTGAGCTGAATTTGTAGATTCCGCGCGTTTGTTCGCAAGAAATTGATAAAGCAGGCAATCGCGAAGTGTTTTCTGCCTTCGGAAACAGTCCGCGCACACGCCGGTCGCGCCTGCCAGCTCGGCACACTCAGCGGCTCGAACCGGCGCAGACCACGGTAGCAACCGCGCTTGTCGCTGCTCTTCTGAATCAATCTGATCGCTAAAAAGAAGTAGCTTATGCGAGAAAAGGGATGATAGTGTGGTGAAAAGTTGTGTTACGGATTGTCACTCGCAGTTACACAGATAGCGGCAATCAAATATCCGCCAGGATGCTAAGCCTAGAGTTTCCAACACCCGAGCCGACCAGAGCAACGCACGCCGGTTGCGGGGGGTTGGGGCTCAGCGGGCTCTCATTGGCTGTGGCCTCACGACGATTGCAACGATGGCACGACTGCATCTGGCTTGCCAGACGCACGTCGTGAGCCTCCTCCGACCAGCGATCGACGCCAAAACGGGTCCTAACGATCAATCGTAACGATCAGTCGCATGCGAATCGCGTGTACCAGTCGTACATGTGTCCAGCGCTTTACTCCAGATTCTTGACCTGTCGAGTTGCCGAATGCCCTCGAATAATAACCCGTTTTAAAAATGTCTCACACATCTTTTAGACACATCAGGTAGCTGCAATGCCTCTTAGGACCTCTATCCTCCGTTTTTTACCCTCATCTGTACTCAACCCTCCAGTCTAAGAGATCATTGAAAGAGATTTCCGCATGTTTATGCATTGCGGTATCTTCCACTTAGCTAGTCGGGAAACCCATGAATTGGAGGACAGACTGACAATACGGCCTTTCGTTCATCAAGTATTGAAGTTATGAGGGCGCGCACAAAAGTGGTTTTGTAGCAGTATTACAGTGTAATTTTATGAGGACAATGTCAATAGAGTGTCGATGAAATCACACATAAGCCTCCGGAGGCTCCATGCGCATTTTAAAGGGGAGGCGATCCATGTCACGCGATTGAGCTCAGAAGGAGCCGAAGGGGTTCGGCGGTGCAGCAATACAAAGGACGCAGATTGAAGATATCCCAGATTCCAAGGTGGAATCAGACCGTGAAGCAAATCGTGTGAAACGCCAAACGACCAAGCCCCTAGAGAACACGTGGCGAAAGCGAAGAGTCTCATGTTCAATTGTGTATAATTGCATCGCGCACCGGCCGGGTCGGTGTGCGGGTGTAAACACGGCTGCGTCATGTTTACACCCGTGCGCGGATCATTTTTACACGCAGAAAGCGCTTCGTTTTTTATTTCTTTAGCAATTTCTCGCGAACTACGCGCGAAATCTGAAACATCAGCTAAGCTATCGCCGTAGTCCGCGATTTCGGTCGGAAAAAGCCGCACTTAAAGGAGCCATGAAGAGAAAATACAACTTCGTTTAATTTGAAAGAACTAGGATTCAATATCTCACTCACCTCCATTAGAGCCACAAAAGATGTTTTTTAACGAAAAAAAAGCAAGAAGTATTTAAAAACTTTCAAATTTTGCGCCACAGTGACGTGTTATGAGCAAGAATGACGTCATACGGGCCAACAATAAAATATAATTTTCAGTGCGTTAACTGCACGTTAGCATTCATGTGATGCGGTCAAATGGAAGTAGAGGCCCCACTACAGACGTCCAGTCATGTGTCGTCGCGACAGGTCAGTTAGGCGGCCACCAATCGCACAAACAAGGTTCCGTGACGTCATAGAAAAGTTGCGGGAAATTGGCTAAGGGGTCGCGACTGCTTCACACGTTTTCTTTCATATCTCCGTTATTTGGTCGAAGGTTGCGATGATATTGATATCATTGTTATCGGGACTAAGCAGTCTTTCTAATAAACCCAACTTGTATTTTGTCTTCATGGCTCCTTTAAGGTAGGTCGGGAGCTACCTAAAATAGCGCTTACTTATTGGGCCGATAAGTTCACTAAAAGGCGCCCTTGCAGCATAAGTTCAGTTCTTGAAACGCGTCAAGGTGCGGAAAAGTGTCGTGAGGCCAAAGTGATACTTAAGTTAGCTTTGTGAATAAGGGGGCAAATGTACAAGATAACTTTTAAGTGCTCCTTAGTCGACGTGCGGAACGAAACGCCGTTGGGAACCTGTCATGTCTTACTATTACCGAATGTATTCTTTTGGTTGAGAGCATGCAAGTGAAAATGGCCATCAATGGTGTTTGTGAACCTTCCGTCTAGGACTCGCATCTTCAAGAGAACGTATATTTTATTTTATTTTATTCGAGCCCATTTAAGTTAGCGTGTGAGAAAAACATGGAAGGACCACGAGTAAACTAGTGCTTTCAACTTTGGCGGATCTGGTTGTGGGAATTAAAGCTGTGAACACAAATTTATTTTCGTCCAAACCACCAAAGGCTATTTCTATAATGCGGATAGCAGACAGGGGTAACACTGGAGTGAAATTAATTAAATGCTCAGTAAAAATTGTTTCGCCGTGGCGCTAGGAGAAATGCAGGAACAACGGGTAAAAGTGTTGAGCGAAGTAGTTATATTTGTAAAGCAGCCATCACAAATTACGCGCGGCCTGTGCGCCAGCCACTTTTAGTTTGTTCTTGGTGAAGAGCGATGGCGCCATCGGGCACTGCTCATTTATGTGCCATGATATCAAACTATAATCGAGACCGGTCGTGCTGGTAGAGGCCCAGGTAAGGGGAAACTTGCGATGGCGATGACCAATGCAATGTAAACATTCAGCGAAAATCGCTTGCCGCCACGGATGACGACGGCAGCCCTAGTGATGGCTGGCCCGCAACAGGGATGTCTTAAGTTACGGCGAATAGTCGAATGTTCTCAGAGTGACGTCGGCCGAAAACACATAGGAACACGTCCTATTTGGTTGATCTCGCACGAATCGTCTCGGATGGAGTTGACTGGCGTCTCTCGGGATGGGTACGCGGATCCGGGTAAACGGAGGAGACCTTGTTGCAGCGTGGCTGGGGCTGCCCGAAACGGCCCGCGTGCTTGCGGTGATAGCGTCCACGCCAAAACAGTGCGAAGTTGAATCCAGGATTGGAATGCCTCCGCACACTCCACCAAAAATGTTGCGTGGTGACAAAACCGATTAGACGAACTATGACTGAGAGTGAAGCGAGGTATTTACTAGATCACGTAAACTAAGCATAGGTGGCCATATCAATCCCAGCCATGATGCGTGCGGACCGCTTATCCGTCGTTGTGAACATCGCGCTATTCGACACTTCGCACTTCTTTTCCTTCTTGTGTTTATATCTGGATAAAATAATTTGGCCAAACAGTCTCTCGCCGATTGCGCAGAATACGTGCGACGTAAGCAACGTATCAATTAGGGTGGCGCAGGTTGCGCGAACCATCGATAACTTTATTTGTTCATGACGTCATACGGCTTGGTATTGCAGCCTAACGCGATCCAGTCAAAAACTCATGTGAATTTTCCTGCACTCAGCAGTATTCGCGGTGTACACAGCAATTCCTAACGCACTGACTTCAAGCAACTTCGGTATCTAGAGCATCGGGTGCAGCGTTCTACTTAATTGGTGCCCCGCGAAGGACATCCTCCTCTTGATTATTTTGTTTCGCAACCCAATTGGCTGGTCGTTTAGCCCGCCGATTCTAGTGTCCGACTTCCTCTGTATCGACTTCAGTTTCCAATCGGCTGTGTCATGCTTGATTGCTCGCAATTAAGATGTTTGGTTCATCTTGAGCACTTTTACCGTGGTGGCCCATGAGCCCAGTCATTTAATTTTCACGCTCTATTTGGATTCTTTTCTTCGTTTTTGTTACATGCCGTAACTGTTTCTTGATTAGCCACTTCAATCAAATACAGTTCAGTTCAGGTCTTCACGGGTTCTACCTACGGAATGCAGTGCGTCCTTGTAAACACGACCGACACAGGAATGGGTGCCCATCAATGTCAACTAGTGACGATAGTGTTTAATTCAAATTAAGCGCTACTTGCTCACCATGCAGCGTTCTCAGAACCCGAGGCACCCTAATTAATGCGTGGCATGTAGCGATTCTTTCGAACATTTTTCCTGCAGAAAGCATTCCGATTTCACGATGCAAACACCCACAGCAGTTCATATTTCACAGTGGAAAGCATCGCCAAAAAAGGAACCCTTGTGACGTGTTTTGTTATGTGCCCGTGTAGCATACGCCATTTGCAGAAGTACGAATGAAAGGTTTGTAACAAAGCAGTCAGCGCGATCACTACGGGAACAAAAGGTGCGTCATTTGTCACGAAGAAATTATAGCCTTGAAAAGGAGAAATTCCCGTGCAGGTTCGAGAATGGCTAATAGAATAAGAAGGAACCATGAAGGTGTCAAAATCTAAGAAGCGTGACAGAGCCCACACATTGACATATTTTAGGGCAATGGAATATTATTTACAAGAAACAAGCTCGAGAATTTTTACGAGAAACGCCTAACTACATGTTGCAACAAAGCAGTTTCTGTACAAATTATGTTTTAAACATATTTTGCAGAAGCGATACCTTTAGAGGTAGGCGCTCTGTCGTGGCGGGTGCGCTGGGAGCGGAGTTGACAGCACCCTTGGATGTGAAGGCATTGGTGGCAACTTCTAATTCGGACGTCTGTTGAACATCGGATGTCAATACCGCTGTTGCTGCCGCCGGAGAGGAATCAGTGGCATTGACCCGTTCAATTATCTCTCATCCTGGCGGACACAAACAGGAACGTAGCGGCCAATTTTTAGCAATGGCGGTCATGTCCGTGCAGGTGGTTTCTGATGAATTCGTTCAGCTCATTCAGTACTTTTGCACGCAGACCCGCACGCACAAAACGTTCCAGCTGCCGCACCGCTCGCCGGTCTGACCTGCTTGAGGTGGCAGCTGCCGGCGCTGTGTGTTCAGAAATCGTGCAACAGCTGTGGCTACGCACCTAGCGTGCGGGCTTTGATGGATATAAAGTAGCATGTTTTGGTGGCCTCGCTTACCCTCATCAAGCAGCAATCCTTGAGAGATCTCAACGTGCGCCCTGACGGTTGATTGAACTCGTCATTTGTCTAGATAATGAACAGGACTATACGGCAATACAAAAAGCTTTCATGCAGAAATTGTTTGCCCAAAGAGGCTTGTTGGCAAATGCTTTCCTGCAACGATAATTTTTCAAGTAAGCCATGCCGGTTGGTCGAAGAAGTGCTTCCTTTAACGTCTGGAAAATATATTCGGAGTACGTTAAGAATTATCTGCTTTTGCAAACAATATATAAGTCTGAAGCTTTAAGAACATCAGCAAAAAGAATGACCAAAATAATCCCATTTTATTTACAATTCACAACAGCCGGCTCCGCTATTCTCCCTAACTGCTTGTGCTCTGTGTTCGTTTTACATTAATGTAGATCAAAACATAATGGGACAATAAATGTCAAACCGTCCAAATGCGCACATATCCAGGTTTATGTGAAATTAGTATTTGCTCCGCTGGCCTTGGTTCTTTACACTTCATAGCCCCATACATTTTTGAAATAAGGCCATATGCATCATCCACTGTGAATATCGGGCACTCACGTGATGTGTTTTTTTTTTTTGAGATATAAAATATTTTGAACCTTCAGAGTTACCCAATTGATATGGGAGCTTTACCAGTAATTTGCACTAGTTTTGTAGTCAGACCTCACCTCTGCGCGCGTTTTCTCAGTGTGCTAGAAAACGCATGTCTAATGACGGTTCACAGGAAGAGTTGGAATATTGTGAACAATCCATCACTCTAATGACCGCCACATTGCGACCACAAGGATGTGCATGGTCGGAGAATAGAAGTATAGTGGGAGTCATGAGCGTGGCTGCAGCAAAGCCGATTGCCGGTGGTTGGACGAGTCTTTGTCGGGCTTACTTATCGCTAGCCTTGCGATGTCACCTCAATAAAGTACCTGGGAATGTAATACAAATGAGCTCATAATTGGTTACGGCGTGTCTATAGCTATAAAAATACAGCACTAGACTATCTGGATGCCTCACTAGATAAACCTTTGGCCAGAACTGGGGGATAGAGACTTGATATTCTGTAGGTACATTGTAAAAATTGCTTCGGAGAACGCTATGCAGCAATTAATATTTCTCTAAAAATATAACAGGAACAAATTGTGTTTTCGCAAACGGACATTTACTTGCTGGCTGTCAGATAAAAAATAATTGTAGTTCTTACGAGTAACACCCACAAACTGTTAAAAAGAAGTAATGATGTTTCAGCCTATAAACAAACCTAAATTATGCTTTTCCATAGATGCTTCTGTATTAATTCGGCCATGGATTTATTTACATTTGCAAATGTTTAATATTACACATGTTCACAGCAAATATACCAAACCAGACATCAGGGGTTTGGGCATACACACCTCTCAAAACACAAGAAGCGTTTCCCAACTGCACGGCAAATAAAAAATAATAGACTTTTGAAGGCAATCAGAATTTCACAAAATATTATGTCCAGGTTTTCCAAATATTTCGAAAATAATGTGTACAGTACTAATTTCAGGAATTTTGTTATTTGTGGGTGGAATTACCATTCTGCAATTACACAAGCAGATAAACAGATTTGCTGGAGGTCTTTATGTCTTTTTTGCCTTCCCGTTAGAACATTACGTTTTTTCACGCAATAGTGGGGAAATTTAGGCTTGTTTACTCACAAAAAATCTATTTGATTTATGGTTTGCATTGTTCTTCAGTTGTGTTCATTTTGTTGTCTTTTTTTTGTCCGCCTCTGGTCTACCTGTCAATGGTGCCTCTCCGAGCCCTGGGTAGTGGCTTCCGTGGTCTGGTGCAGGCAGCGCGCCATTTCTCCGGCCGTCCCATTAGCCGCAAAGCCAAGCGGAAAAGTGTAATTTTGTTAACTCCTATTCACGCGGCGAGGTGGCGGCATTAGCCTAATGCTGCAAAGACTTTCGTCTGGACGATGCTGCCTTTGCTTCGAGTTGTAAATCATCCTTCGCTGTCCCGTTTTCATGACAGAAGAAATCTCAAAATGTGGTCGTTCCTACAAGTAAATTTGTTAAACCTACGTCAACTGCCCTCATTGCCTTAGCATATAGCTTTAGTGTGCGTTTTTTTTTTTTTTGCCGAATGTCCCAGCCCAGGATTCGGTTGCCTTTCGGCCTGAATGAATGCGAGCGTTCTTAATACTTTTAAATGCAGAGCATTTCTTTAACTCACATGTACCGTCCGCCGTCCGTCCGCAACAGCTCAGCGCGCTGGTGCGCCCTCTCCCCCACTCCTCCTCTCCCGCATCACGCTACCCTCCTCGCTCTCAACAACAGCTCCGCACCCCTCCCCCTACACTATATAAAAAAAATAATAGTTATTCGCGCCTGGTTTCGATCCCACGACGCCGTGGGCGGAACGCGAGGTACATGGTGCTCTTCTCACTGCGCCACAAAAGCGACACAGAATCAAAGGGTGCGAACGCGCCTTATATCCTTGACTCATTCAAACTACGTCAAGAAGCTGCTGATACACGGCAGCAGTTGCATCGATCTCGTCTTCACCAGTTGCTGCAACGCACGACCACTGCTTAAAGACCCCCTTAACAGTACACTTTAGAGACCACGAAGCCGTCGTTCTCAGCGTCCAATACAACGACAACAGAAATAAATAAATAAATAACGACTTACAACAACCTACTCCTGTCCTTCACTTCTTGCGTCAAAAAAAAAAGAAAAATTGGGCCCATCTCTCCACGAGGGGGGACTCGAGTCGCAAAATCACGAAAGCAATAATTAATATATGAAAGAAATAATAATAATTAATAGCAATAAGAAATAATAGTTAAAACATTCACTACCACCCCACCACCACCCCCCAAACACTAACGTTAACGCAATACACCCACCCCCTACGGACGCATTTACTCGAGTCCCCCCTCGTGGGGAGATGGGCCCAATTTTTTTCGCCGTTACGGCATATTCGTGGGATATCACAGCGCTAAAATATACGTTTTTATGCATTTTAAGTTGTTTCTCAACCTGATTATTCATTTGTATGTGTGTGCGTGTGTGCATGCGTTGGCGTGTGCGTGCGTGTGTGCGTCCGCATGGGCGTGTGTGTGCGTTAGAGTGTGCATGCATGGGCGTGTGCCCTTAGCGAAAAGATGTATTTTTAATGTATTTTGAAGCATTTAATACATATAATGGTTCGAGAATGGCTAATAGAACTTTGTATTTATTCTGGGGTATTTTGTAATATTTAAAATATATTTAAATTATATTTAAAATGTACCTCCAAAAATACATAAGGAGTGCATTGAAAATATATATTTAATGCATTTTAAATGCTTTGAAAATGCTCTAAAATGTAATTTTAAATACGTGCAAAATGCATTATAATGCATTTCAAATGCACAGAAAATACTGCTTCAAATATGCTCAAAATGTGTTACTAGTGTATACTAAATAAAACCCTAAATACATTGAGAGATGCCATTGAAGTGCGCCTCTTAGTGGGAATTGTTAACGTTCAACTAGAAAATTTTGTTTTGTGGTTTCGAAAAGCTTAATAGGCTCTAGCCAAAGATATGCTCCATTGTGAAAATGTAAACCGGTCATGCTCTGAATGCGGGCCAGCACATGACTGAAAAGAACAGCATGTATGCGCACAGATTGGCAGATTGAAAATTGTTTATTGTTCTTCGCCAATTTTGCCATTACTAAACGGAAGGAATGAGTGCCTTTCAGCCACCTCTGTAGCCAACGCAGATGCAGCGTTGTGCATCAGAGTCCGCGTACTTCGGATTATCCACGCGGGAAATTTCACCAGCACCTGCAGTGAAAGAAAAAAAAAACGGGGAAAATATTAGTGAAACACTCCTTTTTTAGAGGCAAATAAATGTCAAATCAACCAGGCATTTTTTTTCTAGCCGTGCCAACGTTCCTCGTGAGCAAGGATTTTTTTAGTTTCCCCATCAAAGAAAGAAAAACCTGCCATGAAAACAACGCCCCTTTGAAGATTGTAAGACAATGTATGTAATGTTAAGCATAGTTTATATTGTCGTGCGGCATTGGATCTTCAGTACCATTATAAAGAAAGGCTGATGGGTGGGGGGACGGGGGAGGCTGTCTAGGGATAAAAATTAGCGAAAATTAGGAAAGAAAGACACAGCTAAAATAACAACGTTACCAAACATGCAACAGAGTTCTTAGCGTTATGCTACTTGCTTGAGTTAACTTGAAATGGTGGCAATTCTCGTTTTTCAACTAACTTTGACAAAACTGGTCTGTGACCTCACAGGACACTAATAAAATAAGTATTAATCTTATTAACTATAATTATTGTTATGTGTTCCGCATTTCGGCGTCACCTTCTTCGGAGATTATGTTCTAAAGAAATAGTGCGCGGCGAAACAGTTTAAAAATGCATGGGCAGGATTGTAGTAGAACGCTTACAAAAAATTCATTAATTGGCGTGTGCACCCAACAATGTCTTCAAAGGAACGGCAAAGTAAGTTCGCAGTGAGTTCGCAGTAAGTTCGCAGTAAGTTCGCAACCTATTCGCAGTGTTGTATTTTATATACCTCACACGACTGCTTTGTTAAATTGTTTACATCAGTTCATGTACAACAAAATTTAGTATCCTAATTTCATTGTTTATGCAATGCCATAAGCAAAAAAACTCCTGATTAAACTGATGTGATAGTTATTTCGGTTCTGCAGTTCTGTACATCTTTTTTGTTGTTGTTTTGTGTGGAAATTGTGAACAAGTGCCACTAGAGTCAAGGTCTTTTTGCGTAGCATATATCTGTTATCATTATACGTTTTTTGTGATTTGTCATTGTTTTTATATAACCAACAATTGCGTTGATACAGTTTGCCTATGTTGTCATTTGGTTTGTTGCGTGTTCATAAATTCATTGACTGGCGGTTGAATGTGCGTTGCTAGTGCTGCTGTCACTGCGCTACAACAGGGACGGGGCCTCGTCAGGCGGCCCAATCGGGCTCGATCAATCGGGCTCGATCAAACGGGCTCAAACGCCTTTTGCCCCGTTCGCCTTGGCAGAAGATTGGAAAATATTCTGTTTTTGCACGGTGTACTTGTACTCTGCCTAAATAAACAAACAAACAAACAAGTTTATTTCGAAAAAAGAAAAATTTCAAGCCGTACTTAAATATACAAGCTGTGATATCGTAGACGCCTAACCGAAGCGATTAAAACTAGCAAAGCAAAAAAAGTATTTTTGCTTACACATATGTAATTTACTTGCTCTCCGCCGCACATCACCGGTAATTTTATATTTTTTGTTGTACACAGACAACGTAATCATTTGAATAGGGAGCAACGCGGAAAATATTTGTAAATGCTCGCGTCTTTAACACACAAAAAAACAGATAAACACATTTTAGCGTCAGGGACCATCAAGTAAAAAGTAGTGGCTTCATAAATACTCGAGACACCTAAAAGCAACTCCCTTTAACGCAAATGAGCAATTGCGGCTGCTAAACACACACAACCGCCAATGAGCCCACGCGCACCCGCTCTAGACTTGCTGTTTTGCGGTGCCTTTGGGCACATTTTTGAAATTCTCACTCTACCCCGAGCGGCCGAAGGGCCTCTCGGAACGCGCACACGTGTTGGTCAAAGGGCTGGTGAAGAGCTTTTCAAAAAAAATTGTTTGGGGCATTAATTTAAGGTTTTCTTGACGCTGAATTCGAGAAACATGTTTATTTTATGTGTACATACACCCAAACCATCTTTTTTTGTCAAAATAAGCGACCCCTGCCCGGCGGCGGGGTCAGAGCGCCTTCTTCTTCTTCTTAGGTGGGTCGGGTGAAAAGGTAAAGGTTGTTGTTGTTGTTAAATCTTTTATTCAAAAAGGGAAGGCCGGAGGCCTTGGGGGGGGAGTTGGGAGGGGAGGATTTATGGTTGAAGGGGGCTCGTATGAGTTCGTGGTCTTCGGGAGGCGGCATCAGTTTTTCACAGGACAATTGTTCAGCATTGAATGGTCCATTCACTGGTGTAGGCCATCGCTATATAACTCGCGCTAGACTGCTCTTAGTGGCGAACCGTATTATAAGGTTAAGGGTGTGTTCATCTAATGTGAGGGGATCGATACGGGTCGAGGGATCTGGGTTTGGGGAAGTGAAATTCCGGTATCGAGAGAATTTGGGGCATATCCAGACTAGGTGGTGCAAATCAGCCGTGACGGCTTGCTGACAGTATGGACATTTTGGGTTGATGTGGGAGTAGTACCATTTGCGAATTGTTTCCGGTGAAAATGATGCATCTGTAAAGAATTTGTTAATGAATATTTTTTGGGTTCTTGTAAGGGAAGGTCTGTTGGAAACGTGATCCTTCGGCGTAAGTTGCTTGAGTCGGAGTTTCTTTTCGTGTTTGTACCGGTGTATGCGAATGGCGGGGGGTACGCTGATATTTTCGGTCGTGTCCAAGCATTCAGGAAGGTCTGAAGGCTGGGCGACGGCGAGGTCAGCGGAGGATAGGAAAGAGCGAGCCTCCTGCGCAGCTTCGTGGGCTGCCTGATTCCCCGGTGCCGCCAAATCAAGGCCAGGAGTCCAGTCTATGCGGACTTGAATGCCATGCAGTTGTAGGGTCATTGTCGCCGGATAATTTGGTTTACGGAAGGGTGCGTTGAAAATGGTCGTCGAAGTTCTTGAAATGCTTCGTAGCAATCGGTTAATATTCTGATCTTTTTTGGTATAGGTTGATGGTGGTCGTACATCAAGTAGTCAAGAGCATGGGTAACACCCACGAAAGGTAAACGAAGTGCACTGGGGATATTATTGAGCCCAATTGGCCGGCGGCAGATGACGTCATATTCGGAAGTGCCGGCGCTGCGGTGATTGCTCGGCCTGAATATCTCATCTGTTCCCATTCAGATACGAGCCAGGAGGGCCTCTGGTGAATAGAGGGTTCACACAATCTTTCATTAAAATATGAGAGCCTGAGGGAAGTATAAATGCAACCAGTTCGCTCGCGGCGAGCTTTAGAAATGGGTTCTCCCCCGACGACTCATGGCCGACTTCTGTTTCTTGGGTGCAGGGAAGTTGTTCAGATATTGGTTCGCCGCCTTTACCACCAGCGCTAGTCACAATTCCTGGCACAGTTTCTCGACATCATCCCCTTCTTCGCATGTGCGACTTTGTACATTCGGGCAGGCGGTAACAAGTGTGTGCAGCGGCCTGAGATGCGCACAGGCAGCAGCTAGCGAAGGGGCCGCCGCAGGTCGTCGCGTCGCGCGGGGGTGCTGGTGCCTGGTCGCTGCGCGGCCGGTCAGCGGAACGTGTCATTGCTGCACAAACGCAGTTTTAGAATAGGGGAACCGAACGCTGGTGGTCCTCCGAAAGGTAGAGGAACCAAAACGCAGCACGCTGTTCCCCGACGAACTTTAGAAAAACGCCTTCCCAAACAGCTTCAGCCAGCTTGGGTTGCACGGATCGCCTCGGATGTTGGGAATTTTAGGCTAGCACCGAGGCCGATATTTGGTCACTGCTACATCTGCAATTGCGAATTACTATCGTTAACGCAATTTTTCACCGCCCTATCATCCCCTTTCTCGAGTGTGGAACCTTATTTTCACGTTGATAGTCATTCTAGCCATCGGTGCTGTATTTGTTCTTGCGCGCAGGTAACGCCATCCATCGGCCTCTCGCCGCATCTCGTGCTCGGGCAGGTTCATTTGCTGCCATCGACGAGCTCCACGACCGGTCAGCGCTCCGCATCGCGATACAAATTCGACCACCTCATTAAAATCACCTTGTATGACAATCCCTAGCACAGTTTTTCCCCTCACTATTCATTCACTCTCTCGCACGTTCACTTGTTTTTCGCGAGGGCCTTGATTCTGGACGGCAGCGAAGAGCGGTCGCTGCCGCGGCATGCGTGGTGCGAGCCGTTTCGTGCGCCGTACGGGCATGCACGACCGGCGAGTGTGCGGAGCGCTTCCGCGCACAGAAAACGCTTCATGCTTTGAGCTTGCTTGATTTGTTCTTAAAATCTAGCTACTCAGCTAAGCTGTCGTCACAGCCAACAACGTTGATCGGGAAAACGGGAAGCAGCCCAAAGCGCTGTGGTCCCACAAACTTTCTAATCCCCTTATAATAATGGATCAGGAACTTGGGGTACCTGCATTTTGTTTGAGCCCGTCTCTTCGCGTATGAAGCACAGAGCACCCGACGACACGGCCGGCCCCGTGACTACTCGTGAAGGCAATGTAGTAGCCACGGGCGCTCGGGTAGGAAATCTCTGGTATCTAGGAGTCGCTTTAGGGAATCACACGATTGCATTACGGTTGAAAATCGACGCGGTAGCAACTCTACACAATAAAGATTAATAAAGTGCAGTTTACACGCTTGCTCAATTCGGAACTTCGCCGAGAAAACTCGGACACAGCGAAGCGGTGGCGCACGTCGCTGGCCGTCTTCCGAATATGACGCTACTTCCGGTCGCTGCCTCTCCGTTTCTCGCTCTTCCGGCGGTGCGGCAGGGATCAGTAGCCGGGGCGTAGGGTCAACTTGAACGACGAATACCGTTGTCCCCAAGCTAAAAATGCCGAAAAAAAGTTTTTAGGCATAAACTGACCAATGTAACAATTGTAAAAAGTAGAGTTTTACCAGGTTTTAAAAGCGCTTCAGTAGACCTTTAATGCACTACGAAATAAATACAGCAAGCTGCTAGGAAACACAAAAGAGGAAGGGTGGAACATCCTGAAGCTTCACGAAGTTTCGGAGGAGCGATCCAAGGAACCAAGAGAGACGAACCCGGCCGGGGGACCCGTTCCGGGAACCTAGGGGTCTCGTGCGGGGAACTGGTTGCCTCCCTCGCACTGGTTGCATGCTCCGCCCCCCTTCCTTCTCCGTCCTTCCTTTGCTGGTTCTTGGCTCTGGTTGGCGGTAGGAACGGAAACTGATTCTAACTTAGCGGCGACTCTCATACAGTTTTTCTTAGATGGACAAATCATTTTAAGTCCGTGGGCATGAAGCACTTAGTGTCGCTAAAGCCACTTGCACCGAAGATTACGCGGGTTGCTTTTAACAATTTTGGTCACTTCCAAACAGATGGCATAAACTCTTTGATGGCTTTAGTTCACAGAATGGCGACATGCGAACGACAGAAACTTGACCGGGCCATACGGCTTCTCGTCGTATGGCCCGGCCATGCGCATTAGTCGGATGCATGTGTGCCACAAACTGGGTTCCTTCCCCGTACTGCGGCTGCTGTGAACATGCGCAGCTGTGAGCGGTTGCTGCGAACAGAAAAAAAAAGAAAGCTGCGTCCCTGGATACACTTCGCCAATTTCTCAAGTGCGTAAACATGGACGGCGGACTTTCTGTGTACAGGCTGTGCTAAAAACGCTCCTGGCTGTTATGTGTTTACTGCAAGTGTTACTCCACAATTAAGCTCAGAACAGAATAACTCGATCTATAAGAAAACTCGTAGCAACAGTCCCCCGGCCACTCAGCAGGACCCGAGCTAAAAATTAGGCGCAAAAAGGAAAGCACTAAAATCTGTTTTTTTTTTTACGTCTTCTTGCTGTCGTTGATTCGTGAGTACATTCCCTTGCACGGGGTAGTTACGGAAGGAAATCTGGCTCGCAGGTGGAGGTAAGCTTAACAACCACGTGTGCATTTCATAATTTCATAAAGGGTGTTAACATTCTTCGATTGCAAGGCAAACATACGTCGAGTAATTGTGCGACACCGTACGCGCAAATAGCCGGTAAATCGTGCTTACCTTGGCTAGACGGCAATCCTGATACAAACGCCGCTGCAACGCGCGGTGCAAGCAGAGACTGAGTCCGCACGACGGCCGCGCGTTGATGAGTCCACAAATTTGTAACACCACAAGACAGGCAAAAGAAACGCAGCGAGGGCAGACAAAACGTGAAGGAGGGGTGCGCCGCTCAACTCTCGCCGCAGGTACCGGGCACAGGGGAGGAGGTAGTGAGCGGCAGTGAGAGGCGCAGAGCTGCTCGCCCTCGCAAGCATAGCCAGCGTTGTCCATCTAAAGCCGATATTTTTCAGAAAAAGGATATTTTCAAATCCTCCACAGTGATACCGTCGTAACAACGCTAGCAAAGTGCAAGTGCTCTCATTGGCCGTAGCCAGAAATTTTTTCGGGAGGGTGGGGGGTTCTGGAATTTGGAACACCAAGATACTTGTTATGTAACGTATTCGAGAATAGCTCCGGTAATGCTGTAGTTTAAGGGCTGCTGCGAATAACGTTTGCGCGTAATGGTCACGCTTTTGCATTTGTTTGTGTTAAGTGCCACGTGTCATTGCACTATTGTGAGGCAGTGTCGAAGTCTGCTTGTAAATTAATGTTGTCCGTTTGGTCATGAGTTTCGCGATAAATCAGCAAAACGTTTTATGGAGGAGTTTATACCATTAGGAAGGTCGTTAATAATATTCTAAAAATAGCTGAGGACTTAATACTGAACCATGAGGTACACCAGATTTAACATCAGTTACGAGAGAATCGCATTCTTTAGCAGTCACAAAATGGGTGCGATTGGTCAAAAAGAATTCGATCCACTTAAATACATTAGTGTCAATGTTTAGGGTACTGAGCTTAAAAAGTAGTAATTGATCTGACACTTTGTCAAACGCTGTTTGAAAATCTACAAAGATGCAATCTACACATGAACCGCGATCCAGAGCTGATGCAACGCCGTTGTGTGAATGTTAGAAGTTGCGTCTCGCATGCGTAATTTTTCCGAAAGCCATGTTGAAATGGGCTGAAAAATGAGTTGGATTCGAGGAATGATACCAGGTTAGAATAAATGACGTGCTCTAAAAGTTTACAGTAAATAAAAGTTAACGATATAGGCCGGTAATTTAAGGGAGAGCTCTGGTTACCGGATTTGAACACAGAGACAACCTTCCCCACCTTCCAATTAATTGACACAGCACAGCACTGAAGGGGTTGAAAAAAAATGCGTGACATGATTATTGACGAATAAATTTCGGTGTTTTTGAAGAACGTGGCATTAATTTCATCTACGCCAAACTGGAAGGTTTCAGGTTACGAATCAGCTTCATAATTCCAACAACATTCGTCACTGCGCATGACCTGGTTGGCAGCATATCTAAGAGATACAAGTTTTTTATTAGGTCTAATTGTCTTCCAAAACTTTTTTTGGGCTACTTTGGAGAAGCGAGGTGAGAGTGTTTGTAAAAAAAGACATTCTTTGCTTTTTTATGCCTGCACGATAAGTGACTGAACTATTCTTGTAAGCGAACCAGCAGGATGGCTAATTTTTGCGCTTGGCTACACAAAGTAAGCGTTTCTTTCGATTTTGCAGTCGTTTTAGATCAGATGTAAACACGGTGAGCGTTGGCTGCCAGAGATAGCAATTAAAGGAATATACTTGTTAATCAAAAACGTATTTTTTTTATACAAGTGCCAATTGTGTTCAACAGTGCGATCAAAAAAGCCTATCATGTAAGTATCGATAAAAGATTCAAGTTCTGTGTTAATTGCAGCGTAGACTCCTTTGGCGGTATTTCTGATTGTTTTGTGGTGTGTGAGCCGGAGCAAAACCTGAGCTTCTAAGATAAAGTGAAGGAAACAATGATCGCTTAAACCAGGAAGGAAAATTAGGTTTCGCACAAGATCAGGAACGTTTGTTGGGACCAGATATAGTATGTTAGTGGACGTCGGACCCACTCTGGTTGGTTTGTCAACTAGCTGAGTCAAATTAAGTCGACACACATGTTAAAAAATGTAGTGCTATCTCCTGATAGATTACTGGAAGCAGAGCAGGGCACCGACCAGTTTATTTTGGGGAGGTTAAAGTCCCCCAGCAAGAACAAAGGCGCATGCGGAAATTTTAAGACCAGGTTGTTAAGAACATCACGTGTTTCGTCACAAAAGTCAGATGTAGTATTCGGCGGACGATAACAGGCACAAAACAGGGCGTTTTGATTTTGCAAGTGTATAGAAACACAGATAATTATTAAGACTGAATTTATCACCAAACTGGAAGTGAGACAGTCGGCTACAGCGACCAATACACCGCCACCCGGTTGATTAGAGCGATCAGTTCAGTATGCAATGTAATATATGTGTTTCGCTCACCGTAATTGAAGTCTAACGAGAAGCGCGCGTGAAAGCGACGAAAGAAGACCGTAAGAAAGACATTTAGTTTCGATGAACCCAGACGTAGAAATCACCACGTGGCTATTGAGCTGAGTCATGAAGGGAAGCAAGCTTGCTGCACGGAGGAAATTGAAAATTAAGATTGGGAGGGACATAGTTCGAATGGGATTTCTTTGGGGAGAACAAGCAATTGACACCTAGAAAGTGAAGGTTTAATGTAACGATCTTCCAGTAGTAGAGCGTTTCGTATAACGAAAGTCGTGAAAAGCAGCGATACCTGAAAAAACAACACGACATACAGCCCTATTCGAACCACCAAAACAAAACCCATCCCCACCCCGTCGAACGTAGGGGAGCATCATCTGCGGTGCAGTATAGTAATACTTCTAAGAGGTCAGATATATAAAACTTTTCTGAAGGCACGTGTACTGATGCTGCAGACGTATTTTTGCAACTCTCTGCTCGAGAAGGGGTTATCGTGCTTTAAAAAACGTCCACGTGTACTCTAACCCCAAAAACAACTTTAAGGAACTAATGAGGTGTCAGTGAAGCCTATAGAGCATGGCATAGAACTGACGCCAGAAAAACCTGAAGTGGTCGAAACACTTCCCATTAAATATCCCTAGAAATTGTGATGATCGAAGAATAAAACGAAAAATCTAAATCAGACCAACACTGCAATTGTACACAGCTTCGTAGACGTTCGCGATCGCTGTGAGCTCAGGTGCGTTTTCTGGCGTAGGATTTCTACAACCTGCGAAACTTTCTACAGCCGTTATGTCGTTAGATTTACCTCTTGCGGCTGTAGATGGTTTGACAGAACCGCAGTGGACGGAAGGGGAAATCAGAGAATACAGTAACACAAACCCGCATTTTATATCCAATTCATCCCCAACCCACAACCATACCGGTCCCCAGAAAACAGCACCCCAACTTCCAGTCACTGTGGGACGAAAATGTGTACAACCGCAGTGGTGGTTTGATTTAGAGTGTTTTTCTTTCTCTTCAAAGGACAAGCCTTGTTCACACATTAATTTTGAACAGTTTTGAACCCTGGAGGATGTTCTGGCGTCACCCTTTGGCGAGGCTTTTTTGGCCTCACTTTTTTCAACTTAGTTCCTCCAGGACGTTTTTAACAGCGGAGCTGTTTTAGGTTCAGTTGTATCCGTGCCTGGCGTAGCTCAAAACTCGGCGCAGCAAAGTGAGGGGAAGAAAATTCCAGGACAAGGAGCGTGAGAGAAAGTGCTGAGGAGGCAACGACCCGACCAGCAGGCGTGGGGAGTGCGAGTGCTGAGGAGGCAACGACCCGACCAGCAGGCGTGGGGAGTGCGCGTCTCGGCGCAGATGTTCGGGTGGGGAGGCACGTGTCGAAGAATTGGCTGCGCCCTGTGATGACCTAAACTAACGTACCGGTGTCCTCCTGGTTGAAAGAGACGGCGTGCGCTCGGCGGCATTAATTTCCGGTCTACTCATAAGATGGGAAGACATCAAAAAAGCCAAGTAAAAGTCAGTGAAGACCGCCAGCTTGACTGTTTCCTCAGTCTTCGCATCTCAATTGCGAGGGTTCCCGAATTTTTTTTTTAAACATAATAACCCCTGCCCGAGCCCACGTCTGCTGCACCAGTTTACGTGCGTTTAGAAGTATTTTATATTCGCGCCTACCAAACATTTCTGCTGCGCCGCATTCACGTGCCTTCCAAACCTTCCTAATCGTCTATGCAAAAAAAAAAACAACGGGAATGTTTCACGCAAACACTCGTGCAGCAAAAAACTAATAATTTGAAGTGCACGTTACGATGGCTTAAACAAAAAAGTCCCCGCTGGCCTTGGTCCACAGACAAACAACAAAGCACGCAATGGTTTGAATACGCTAGGTCCACTTTGAAGCCGGCTCCAATACCATCTTTGGCTGTAGCATCTAGGAGGCTTTTGCGGCAACCATCGCTTTCTTGAAATGGCAAACATGGTGCATACTTCTGACACGCATCACTCCCCAAAATTTCTGGTACTCTTTTAAAATGAAGCTTTTTACCTCTACCCACCAATGGTTCTGCCGCGACCGTTGGTGTCAACAGAATACTGCCGCAAACAAATAAAAGAAGTTACTGGCACCGCCAGGAATCAAACGCGGAACGAATAGAGAAACGGAGCAAGAGCCGGTTGTTTTACCGATTGAGCTACGAGCTCACGCGGAGACGGAGGAGACAGACGGTGCTTTTACCGAGCACATCTGCGTGTTTACCCCATGCGTTGTGATAGCGTCGCGACCTCTGGCTCCGCCGTGCGATCCGCCCACGGCACGTTTAGCGGCCGTGTGCGCACCTTGCGCATGTGCTACGAGTTATAAAGATTAAAGAAAGCTCACACCAACGCATGGCATCACACTTCTCCTCCGCCTCTGCCGCCGATCTCGTGGCCTCCATCGGCGTTGGCAGAGACGGAGGATATAAGTGAGATCGTCCAACACCGGGTTTGAGCTTTCTTTTATAAAAAATGTTTCCACTCATGTGCTTCAACAATACAACTTAACCAACCACCGTTCATGAATCATGGTTTGATTTAACCTTTGCAAATGATATCTCTTTAAAGTAATAAAGGGTGTGGTTAAGTGCTTTTAATTGCCTCTGGTTTCACTCTTTGTAAAGCTACGAGTTCCAGTGACGTCGCGTGGGTAAACGTTATGGGTGTCGTTGTAGCTTCGCTTTTCAACCACCCTCACAGGGAGGATTGGCGCGCATTTTTTCCACTACAGCTGTTGTAAAACGCTTTACATGAATAGGTGACAGAATTCATCCTTGAGCATACTAATTTCGCTGAACTGCTTAGGTCATAAATGCCATCGATCGCACTTTCATACTTAACTTTCGCTTTTTTGGTGAAGGTAATGTTGTCGGTTATTCAACAATAGACCATAGTAGCACGATCAATCAGGAGATAGAGGAGTTCGCGGAGTGTACTGAACCCCTATACAAAGCCTTCATAGATTATGAGAAAGCATTTGTCTCGGTCAAAACCTCAGCAATCATTCAGTCATTGCGAATCAGGGTGTAGACGAGGGTGTAGAACGAGTAAGAATACTAGAGGATATCTACAATGGATCCACAGCTACCATCATCCTCCATAAGGGGAGCAGTAAATACCTATAAAAAAGAGCGTCAGATAAGTAGACACAATCTCTCTAATATTATTCACAGCATGTTTACATTAGGTGTTCAGAACATTGGATTGGGAACAGGCGGCCGTAACGGTTAGTGCAGAATGCCTCAGTGACCTTAGATATGCTGATGACGTTGCCTTGCTGGGTTACTCGTGGGACGAATGGCAAAGCACGATTACCGCATTGGACAAGCACACCCAAATAATAAAAAGCAAGCTACTTCAATCCTTTGAAAGAATATGAACCCATGTATCCTGCCGGTGATGACATATGAAACGGCAACTTGTCGCATTACTAAACAACTACAAAACAACGTTAGGTCGGGTCAACGGGCCATTGAACGAAGAATGGTAGGAGTAACACATAGGGACACAAAATGAGATTCTGGTATCAGGGAAGAAATTCGAGAAAAAGAAATCATAGTTCAAATACAGAAAAAAATGGTTTGTGCTGGCCACGTAGTGAGACGAAACGACAAGTGGTGGATCACCAGGCTAAGAGTGGATATGGAGAGACCAGACTAGAAGAAAGTTCACTGTTTCGATGGACAGACGAAATGAGTAAATTTGGAGGCACTGAACGGACTCGAGCAGCGCAGGACAGGAGCGGCTCGAGGTAACTGGAAGAAGCCTTTGTCCTGCAGTGGACATAAACCGGCTGATGATGATGAAGGACCACGCATCAGCACGAGATTTTACCCTATACAGCAACCCCGATGGGTCCCTCCACGGGTCTGTCTCTCGATCGGTCTCGGTGCATCTTCGGCGCGCCAAACACAAACTTTATAATAACAAACCTTGTTGTATTTAGAGTCGTTCAACTATAAAGTAGTGGCTCAGTGGCTAAGGCGTTGCGCTGCTGAGCACGAGGTCGCGGGTTCGATTCCCGGCGGCGGCGGCCGCTTTTTTGATGGAGGCGAAAAGCAAAAACGCCCGTGTGTACGAGATTTCGGCGCACGTTAAAGGTCCCCAGGTGGTCAAAATTAATCCGGAGCCCTCCACTACGGCGCGCCTCATCGCCTGCGTTGCGTCGGCGCGTTAAACCCCACAATCAATCAATCAATCAACTATAAAGTACATAATGCTTCTAATCATGCAAAAAACTGACGTAGAAATCTCACGTGAGGCAATTGTTCGATAAAGGTTGGTCACATCCACCGTATAACCCAGTCCAGATTGCCCTAAATACCAGCAAACTTTTGCATGAGTATTTCTTCTTATGATTGCTCCAGAAGCGTTAGATGAGCCTGCTTTTCCTACCTGCGTCATTACCATAACTGCCGTGGTTGACGTTAAACGTGGGGTTTTGTAAAACTCATTTATATGCAGCCACTGCGCCAAATTTTATACTCAGAGGCTACCCTCTGTTGCTATACCATATTGCCACACATTTCTTGGCTGACAGTGCAACACTGGTGCCTTCGACTAATTCCTGATGTTCTTAGCAAATACCGGATTTTTGTCGTTTATTTGATACTACCGCTAGAAAAAGACCCTACCGCTGGAAAAAACTCACACACAATCATGTTACTTTCCTAGTTCTGGAAATATAGCGACCTGGACTCAAGAACGGCGCAATTGAAAGTACCGTAGAGGCCAATATATTTTTAACACCGGTGTCAAATATGGCACGAGTTCAACACGCCTGGTTGCTGATGCAATATGGTGATTTTTTGCAAATTATAAGTTTATTAGACTGAAGGATACATTTTCCAGGTGACACGGCATAATAACGAAAGACAATGACATAGGCACATAAAAGAGTTTTAACCAAACGAAAGCTGGCTTTTAATTACGCCTAAAGCTCGCTAACCTTCCAGCAGTGGAAATATAGACATGTGAGTGGGCAATGTGATTTACTCAAGTACTTCGAGAGTAAACGTTCTAGAAAGCAAATCCTATAGGCCTAACTTCCCATTTAAAAGAAAATCAAGACGCGTCATCTTAGATATTTCACAATGAAGCCCACCTACCACTGACATACATTGCATAGTTTACATATTGGACGTGTTCATGTTTTACTCCAATGAGCGTTTACAGGAATAGCGCATTAAAATGTACGCATTGGCTTAATTGACGCTTGCTCGAACTAGCCAAAAAGATTATTCTGCCGCAAGGCTATGTGGGCACGTCAGCTGGCCGCAAGCAACAGCAATGAACCCATTCCTGTTCATACTGCAGGTACTCCTGCTCTACGCAGCGCGGACGGCCGACCCTTTTCCGGATTCAACTTTCGTCGTCCTCAATGAACCAGCGACTTTCGAAGCATGCGCACAGCAACCATCCTGTCTCCCGGATTACGATTGGACGCTCCCTCAATCAAGCACTACGACCACCACCGATATAAGAAGTACACCGATCCGAGACGCCTTCAGTGGGCACGTCAGCTGGCCGCAAGCAACAGCAGTGAACCCATTCCTGTTCATACTGCAGGTTAGTGACAAACAATCATCTGTTAAGACAAGTGACCGCTGTTTTACTCAGCTGACGTGCCCAAACAGTGTGATTGTATTTTGTTCATGCATCTAAGATTTTGTGTTTTCGATGTTAATCTTTTGTGGGGAAGTTGAGAGCAATCCTGGACCCACTATCGAACAAATGGTAGAAGAACTCGTTGGGCAGAAGGCCATGCAACAACGACTTGGCTCCATTGACACAAAACTTAACGAAATCAAATCATATGTCCCGACAGTGAAATAATTCAACTCAAGGATAACAGATCTGGAGAAAACGATCTTAAATCTGGAAAGAAAAGTAACAAATTTTGAAGACAGGAGCAGGCGCAACAACCTTTTAGTATTTGGGCTTGCTGAAAACGCCGATGAAACACCGGAATCGCTCTTAAAACATGTGACAGAAGACCTGTTTCAGAATAAGCTAGGCGTGAAAGTGCGTTCAATTGAAAGGATACACAGAATAGGGCGCAAGCATCAAGATAAACCTCGACCAGTTATAATTAAATTTATCGACTGCCACGAGAGGACAAATGTGCTGAAAAACTGCTTGACGTTGAATGGGAAAGAAATATCAGTGACCGAGGACTTCTCGCTCGCCACAAGGCAAATACGCAAACACCTTTTGGAAAGCACAGCAGACGCCAAGAGAGTGGGCAGTAAAGTTAAGCTTTTTTGCGACAAAGTCAAAATTGATAACGACATGTTTAAATGGGACGCTGAAACCATGCAAATGATTCCGTGTGCTCAGCGCAGAAGCAGCACCAACGGTACACCGAGTGCGCAGCGCAGAGGCAGCAGTAATGGATCCCAATGAACTAGTATCCAAACCAAAGAAAAATCCTTCCGCTGCCTGAATATAAATGCGCGCAGTATTGTGAATAAATCAGCGGAATTAGAAAGCGTTGCAGTCGCTTACAAACCGCTTATCATTATTTTATCCGAAACTTGGCTTCACCACGACATCAGTGATGCGGAAGTAACACCCCCAGGCTACAATATTTTTCGAAGCGACAGAAACACCCGCGGAGGGGGTGTTGCTATATTATTCAAAGATTCACTGCAGCTATCTAGATTACCAAATATCGAAGGCATTTAATGCCTGATTGCAAAAGTAACGCTAAAAGAACAAAGTTTCATTGTTGCAGCTTTTTACCGCCCCCCAAGCAGTGACGACATGTTTGTAGACAAATGTAAGGAATTTTTGTGTTATCGTTCATGTAAACTTCTACTCACTGGGGATTTCAATGTACCCTCTGTAAACTGGGAGAGTGATTTTCCTGAAGCTCTGACTACTGCTGCTGAGCCATTTGTTGATCTAATTCTACTACATGACCTAAAGCAATTAGTAAAACTGCCAACACGCATTCAAAATGGAGTAGAGTCAATTCTAGATCTTTTTCTCGTCAGCAATAGACTTCAACAGCGAAAATTGAATGTCGAAGTCCTTGAAGGTATATCAGACCATAAGATGGTAAATTCGATCATGAAATTGAACTGCGGTCTTAAAG
The DNA here is from genome assembly GCF_048455015.1 of Haemaphysalis longicornis. Classification (NCBI taxonomy): domain Eukaryota; kingdom Metazoa; phylum Arthropoda; class Arachnida; order Ixodida; family Ixodidae; genus Haemaphysalis; species Haemaphysalis longicornis. The sequence continues at coordinate 48,339,675 of NW_027526445.1, forward strand.
TCGAGCCAGTCAAACGCACTTTCCCAGTCTTCTCCCGTGCCAGTGATGTAGATCTACTGGACGCATTTGATAGTTTGTTTCCGTCTTTTGCGGCTTAATGACAATCGGATAGGTATTCTGTTGAACACGTGTGGTGCTCATTTAGAAATCTGGTTCATGAGTGCATACGTAACTTCGTTCCCACCAGGAATAAAACATTGCGGAAGGCTAACCCTTGGAAGAATAAAGAAATTGTGCACCTCGAACGAAAACTAAAAAAGGCAAGAAAGCAACATAAAAAGTCCTCCATATCGCCTAACCAAGCAAAAATTTGTGAACTACGTATCCTCCTAAGCGATAAAATAAAGAAAGCCAAGGATTTTTATCAGACAGTGACATTACAAAACTTTATGCTTTCTTCACCAAACAAGTTTTGGCGCCATTTCTCTCCCAAAAAAAGAGTTCGTTTCAAAGCTTCACGTTAACAATGCTAGTATTCGTGACAAACCTGACATCGCAGAAGCTTTAAACCAATACTTCTGTTGTGTGTTTACAAAAAACGATGGTACCACGCCACGTTTTATGAGAATTTATCACCCAGAGGTAACGTGTGGGTAACTGAGGATGGTCTGTTTTCACTTTTACTCAAGCTGGATGTTAAAAAATCATCGGGCGTGGATGAAATTCCTAACGCATTTCTTGTCCGCTACGCAGAATGGTCTGCTAAATATTTAAGCCTTATATTTAATAAATCACTTGTTTCCGGTGAACTTCCTGAGGACTGGAAGTGCGCTAAAATAACGCCCATACCAAAAAGAACTGAAAATCGCTCAATGATAACGTCATACCGACCCATTTCTTTACTCAGCGCATGCGTAAAAGCACTTGAGCACGTGATATTCAAACATATTTCCCAATTCGTCGACCAGAACAATATTATAGACAATCGGCAACACGGGTTTCGTCAGGGGCTGTCAACTATTACGCAGTCATTAGAGACGGTTCAGGATTCCGGTACAATACTAGATGAACAAGGTCAAGTCGATGTAATCTTTTTAGATTTCGAAAAGGCGTTCGATTGCGTGTCACACCCAAAGTTACTTATCAAGCTCAGAGCAATACTCAAAAAGGAAACTTTGCTAGCCTGGATTAAATCTTATCTTTCCTTCCGGCATCAGACTGTAACCGTGGCTGGCGTAGCGTCACGCACTGCCACAGTAGAGTCAGGCATTCCACAAGGTTCCGCTCTCGGGCCCCTTTTCTTTTTACTCTTTATTAATGATATAGCTCGCGATATCCCTGTTAAGATAAAACTGTTTGCAGAAGACTGCATTATTTATCATGCAATCCGTAGCCACAGCGATCAGGCAGGTAAAATACAAAATTGGAGCACCACCTGGCAGATGATTCTTAACCTAAAGAAAACGAGAGCCTTGACAATCACGCGCAAGAAAACGCCGCTGTCATTCACATATAGCATAAACAACCATCTGGCCTCGGCAGTTACAAGTTATAAATACTTGGGTATCATGATAACGTCGGATCTCAAATGGAATCAACACATTACTTACATTCAGAAAAAGGCAATGCAGAAGCTAGGATATTTAAGAAGAACTAAAGGAAAATCCACTTATGATATAAAATTTCTAGCTTTTAAAACTTACATCAGGCCTCCACTTGAGTGCACCTCAGTCATATGGGACCCGCACAGTGTAACCAACATTTCGAAACTGGAGAAAGTTCAAAGAAAGGCTGCAAGATTTATTTTTAATTCCTACAGTAGACTCGCGTCCCCTGCAGCGTTTTTGCATACCGCGAATTTAGAAAGTCTCGCAGTTAGACGCTACCGTGAAAGATTAAAAACATTTTATTTGCTTTATCACCCCAAATTTCGAATCGACACCTGCGCATACATCACCCCGTTTATTCGTCGGCAGGCACGCTCGCACCCCCCGAAAAAAGTCAGCGATTACGCATGCAAAACTAAATATTACCAAAATTCATTTTTTCCCCGAACAGCACGTGAATGGAACCTGTTGCCTGCACATGTTGTACAATGCCCGAATGTTTTATCATTTATGCGTGAGCTCCCAAACCCACCGAAATGTTGATTTGTGCTTGAATGATGTGCTATTTTTTTCTTTCTTTGTTGTGCTATTTCCTTTCGTTGTACCGCCCACTCCTGCTTAACGCCTTGCCCCAAGGCTAGCAGTACCCCAATAAATAAATAAATAAATAAATAAATAAATAAATAAATAAGTAAATAAATAAATAAATAAATAAATAAATAAATAAATCACACAGCGTATCCGGAAGTAAAACGTGGCTAGGTAATTGCGTTGTGTTGTTTGGCCTGTATATGCCGCATACCCGAGTATAAATTTCAAAGCTTTATCTCTTTCCCTACACTGACTTGCTTTTTGTTGTAATAAATCCGTCATTTTAATTGTTTATAGCAGGAGAAGAAATAAAAAAACGTAAATTTGAAAACCTAATTTTCGCCCCGGGACCGATTTTGATGAATGCGTGCTTTGTTTCCTATAAGATAGTTGCTCATTCATCCTTCTCTCTCCGCCGTTGTATCTGCCGTTTCGAAGATGCAGCGCTACGAAGTGTCTCCACTTGGTTGTCTCTGTCAAATGTAGGGCAGGCGTATATCCCGCACGGAGCCGAGGAGGAGCACGCCTTGGGGATCCCTGCGGACCATGACGAACATGAACGGCCGGTCGACGGCGAACACGGCGTTCTCCTGCTCTCCGCTCTTTTCCGGGGTCAGCAGCTTCTGGCCTTTCTCTTTCACGCACACGGCGGCGCAGTGCATCGCCTGGACGTTGACGAAGAGGTCGGAGACTCACCGTTAACACCACTTGGAAGAGCGGCGACATATAATGTATACACGCGGTGTCCAATCAAACTGGACACATACATTTTAAAGGGTACTTGCAGACAAAAAAAAATCAAGTTGGACTCATTCCAAACAATGTCTCGTAAGATTATATTTATACCATTTTCCCAGCAAACATCAAGCAAGCAAGCTGAAGGGGAGTGGATAAACTTTATTTAACAGCAAGAGGTAAAGACAAAATACTGAATGAATCATCCGTGTATCTTTAGGGATGCGTAAGCATCTCATCCTTCTTTGGCTCGGTGGTTCTAGAAACACCTAACACTGCGTTCCTCGCACGCTCCACGCACACCCCGCAAACCATGCTTTGCGATCCAAGCGTCTCAGACGTAGCCACGTTTCCACGCTTTAACAGTGGCATGGTCTTCCTGTCGCTCATTTTGTAGCTCCCCAGTATCGGCATCTTGTTGCCGTCATTCCAATTCCATACTGTCTTGCTGCCTGCTGGGCGTTGCACCCGCTGTGCACACCATCTTACAACCCGCACAAACTATGACGAGAGGCGTCGAGACGCCACGTGAAGGGCCTGTCGGGAGGACGGACGGGGGTGAGCGTAGTTCGATTTGACATCTCTTTATCAAATAAGGAGACAGCGTCATGAACGCAGCGCCACTCTTGCCTATTCTGCGACCGGCGTGGTTGACGTCACCCCATTCGCACGCTCTGTATCGTCCTCTGTTTTCCTGCCACTCTCTTGTTTCCTTGTTGATGGTGAAAAGTTTTGCCAAAATTTCACTTGTATTGCCCAAGCAACAAAGCAAAACGTGACATTGTCGGCTTATCAGCCACTTTCTTTTACTGTCCGTATGATGCTACAGTAAGCAGCTTGTGTAGTTGGCACCAGTTGTAAAAGGATACACTGCCAATAAACTCGGTTGTACATGCTACCCTCTTTGAGGATTGTGCAAATGAATTTTCCGCTGTTTTTGTACGATTTTCATGTTTGGGCGCTGCTACGCAGTCAACACACTGCTCACTTTATTTGTACCTCTCTAATGACGTCACTCCTGTCGTTACGTGACAAAATATTAGTGACCATTAGTGACCTTTTGTAAAAAAGATCTTTCTGGATCGGATGCAAGTTCAGCGGGTTGAGTTATCAAAGCCCAACTGTTTCAAATAGAGCTACGATTTGGCTGTCAGGATGATCCGTATAATGAAAAGTACGTGGTTCGAATTATTCGGTATTCACATTGCAACTTCACGTGCCGAAGCAATTCCTTGTGCTCAAGGCACGCCGCACTAGTCGAGGATGACAGTTTTCCACCACCACGCCTTCATAGCACCATCTCCGCTCTCTCTCTTTTTTCTATCTCACCCTCTCTTTCTGACCCCTGAGACTTCTGAATTCTCTTCTCGCCCTTCCAAGAAATAATGCGATGCATATTTTCTTTGTTCAATTCCAGTTTCCCACACACGCACTGCTCCCAGCAATCTGTTAGACAAAGCGTGATTTTTGTCTTTTCGACGCTCTTAAAAGCTTCTTTACTTTGCTATTCTAAAAACAATTCAACCGGTATTCTTCATGAAATGAACAGTGCTTCTCACTTCTATGTACAGATATTTTGCCTGAAACATGACGTTTTGTTTTTACAGAGCCCAATGTGGACATGTATGACTCGTGTCAGCTGTTGTAGTTTGGAATACCCTTGTCTATATATGTTTTTTGTTCACCGAACGTACTTTAATTTTTGGTGGCAGGGCAGCTGAATCAAGTGAGACAGACAGAGAAACTTGCGCGCTTAGGTAGCCCAGGAGTGAGTAGCGACTTCACAATTGTCAGCTGGCTCGGCTGCCAATGCCGTCCAAAGGACACTACGTTGCCCTACCACGGACCTCCCTCTAATCCGTCCCCACGTGCCTCCTCACCCACTTCTGGCCTCTCACCCGGCGAATGATGAATGTGCACGCATCTTTTTTTTTGTAGCGTGAGCTACACTGGCTGAGGTCGAGCAGTTTCGCGTGGCTCCTGGAGAGCCGTGGTGCACATGCGCGAGGAGATCTCACGGCGCACAGCTGGCGCGCCGGAGCCGCCGCCACCACGACTGGATTGAATTGGATTGGATTGGATTGGATTGGATTGGATTGGATTGGATTGGATTGGATCGCATTGGACTGTATTGAATTGAAAATCGTTTTAGCAGCAGTAATCATCATAATCAGCTAATCCTAGACAACCAGGAAACCTAAGAATAACCAGCTGAACCTTAGCTCACGCTACGTATATCCTGGCGTAGCCGAGATAAGCCACTGCTAATTTTAGATGCGACGCTGAGAGCATCTCTTGTCGGCGGCCCTGTCCTCCCGCGTGCGTCCGTCGTCGTCGTCGGCGTCCGCACTCTCCTCCGCTCACCCCCTCTCCTCTCCGATAGCGAACACTCTCTCGCGAGGGGCATTGGATTGGATTCGATTGGCTTGGCTTGGATTGGCTTGGCTTGGATTTGGATTGGATTGGATTAAAGTGGGTTGTGTTTTATTGTGTTGCGTCATAGCCGCGGCAGACGCACTGGCGCCGGCGCGTGCCCAGGTGAGAGCGAACACTTGCTCTCAACATCTGCGGGTATGCGGCCCAGCGCGCTCTCACTCCGCCGGTGGGCGGCGCTGCGCGCGGTGCTGCGCATGTGCAGTACTCTCTCTCTCCGCGGTCTCCTCTCCTTCGGGCGCACTGCGCATATAACCGGTGTGCCGCTCTCCGGCGGCCTTTCGGTCGACGGTTGCTCTCCGCTTGCGCTTGAACCCCCCTCAGCGGCGCACCACACCAGGGTTCCAGCGAGGGGAGGTGGGCGTATTTTTTTTCATCTTTGTTCTTCGTCCTGCTGTGAAGAGAACTGTCTGACAATAAATGTTTAATTGTCTGCTTTTATTTCACCTTTACTTAACAACGCTTTTAACGTGCAGTCTCTTTTTTTTTTTTTGCTTGGATAAGACTAATCAAATATATATTCGTAAATGAACGAACGCTGACACCACCGGTTATGTAATACTTATATTTCGCCTCAAATACGTCCGAGGTACGCTCTCGTCTTTTCGAGCTTTAGGTGTCCAAGTAAAGACTATGAATGCGAGCGGCTTTGGAAACGATTTGCAGGGTGTTACTGTTCGTATCTCATGGCTGCACTGGTTTCTGCATGTCAATCTGCATAAAAGTGTGTGATTTTATCCTTAATAGGGTATTTATGGATGGAGCAAAAGAATTGGCTCCAGTCCGCGCTGTGAAGATGGAGGGAAAGCAAAGCTGTGAACGACCCCCACAACAATTCCACATGCGACGTCACCTGAATTCGAACACATGGCTCTAGAAAGAGTGAAACCGGAGATTTTGCCAGCCGTTACGTGGGATTCGTGGTGGCACCGTACTGAACGCAGCCCCGCCAGCCATGGCCGGGCTCGAGCGGCGGACGCCGCCGCTGTAGCCCGGCCGTTCGTCGGCAGAAAGAAAACGGAGAGTAGCGTGTTTCGAAGGGTAAGGCAGCGCAACTTGGCCATTCTGATGTGCTATCTCGGGGCTACACCACCGCTCAACACAAGCGCAGAGACCGAAACAACCTGTTTTGTGAGCTTAGTGATTTTCATTTATACAGATTTAAACTAAATAGTTTCGTAAGTTTGAGAATTTCGAGAAAGCTGACGAAACTTTTATAATCGCTATTTATCAGAACCAGTTGCTGCATTCATATTTTATGATACGTGTTAGACACAACCGAATTGGCATTCAGCAATTTACAAAACGCAGTCCCGTCCGTGACAAGCATTGCGCAAAAGGCGGCATTTCTCTATCGGCCAGATGTCTGTAAGTGCTCTCTACCATTTGTTTTCCCGCCCTGCAAGCCCATACTTAACGTATCTTTGCCGTACAATCACTTATTTCTGCCGGTTCCGGGTTACCCAGGAGGTGCTGCCGAACAGGTTAATCAAGCCGTGCGAAGTAAGCACGCGACGGACGCGAACCTGCGCCAAAACAGGCCCTACAGCGTCGCTGAAGCAGACGACGTAGCCGACGGAATGGTGCCGCCGACGACCCCGCCGGGGTGAGCACGGGGAACGTTGGGTAATAGCGTCCTATCGGCGCGCCATCTACACTATGTTGACCAAGATCTGATCGGCGACATATCCGTCACGGAAATGACGTCACCAGAAAAAGTTCCGTTGACGCGGCGCGCCCGGATTCGAGCTACGAACTCCCTCGCAACAACTGGGGGTACACATCGCTCTGCCCACTGCGCTACGAATTCAAGCGCAAGTAGGTCTACGAAGGCGCCTTATATCTTTCCCACTACTTTCTTCATTTAGATGCCGTCTAGAGTTCCTGTATATGCTCCTCTCGTAGGGAGCATATACAGGAACTATAATGCCGTCTGGAAGATGCTGCCGCCTAGGAGATGTGAAGCGAAGTAGTTCATCATGACCCTAATGAGCGCCGACAGTTGGCGCCTCGATGCCAGCGTCTTCGTGTACGCACTCCACTACCTGCGGCTTTCGGTTTTGGTTTCGGTTCCGTTTCGTTCGGACGTTTTTCAAGGGGCTGGTGTTTCAGTCTGATTTACGCAATCTTCCGGCGCCTGTAATAGAGTCTATAATGTTGATGCGTCTAACGGTGCCATACCGACGCAATATAAACAGCGATGTGCAACTTCATATGGATGAACAATAAATTCTCCTGTGAAGGCACATTTCACTTTTGTGTTTTACCGATTCCTATTAATGAGGCATCAACCACGTTTTTTTCTCTAAATTTTCTACCCTTCCTTCTCTCTTTCTCTTCATCTCGCACGAACACACACATATATATATATACGGGTGCACACATAATCCGGCTATCCCGCTAAGCATCTAAGGGGGCCGTCAAGTCTGCCTATACCTTCACCTGATTGGACATGTTCTGTAACAGCTTGAAGTGGAGGGATCTGACCATGGAGGTTTTTGGCAGTAGAACCGGCCAAAGACTCCTGATGTACTCTTGCAAAAACTGCTTACAAACCAACTTTCCCCAAAAAAAGCCGGGGACCCAAAGCAGTCCGTTGAGAGAACCGCGCCATCGCTTCCTTTGTATTTTTGTGCCGATTGCGAAGCTTGCATTTTTTTGGATAATACCAATGCTTCCAATGAACGCTCTTTTTTTATAGTATACCAGCTTTATATGAGACACGTCGGAATCGGATTTATTTACGAGTGGGGACGTCTGAAAGGTAGTAAAGATATTTGATGTGTTATCCTCATTAAATAATCCTGTTCATTATAAGAAACATATTGTACAACCCCTTTTCGCACACGGCTTGTGACCGTATCGACCTCAGAAGGAGGGAGAGGGCAGACTGAGGGCGAACTTGGCTCACCTTCATAGGCTCACCTTCACCCTGCGCATGCATGCAAGCACGCATGCAAGCAGGGATTTCCGCTCACATTAACATCCATACTCGCACTCTCCCTCAGGCTGTCTCTTCGTAACACTCACTTGAGCGTTCACCACGCGCCAACAAGCGGTTTACCTGCGAAAGGTGGTAGCCCTCCATGCCTGCAATAGCGGAGAGGTCGGCCATGCCGGAGAAGAGGTCCTTGATGCCAAAATCAGGCAATATCTCGGCGAGGTTGACAATCTGCGTTAGCACTGCACTGTTAATGGATTTGTGGTACCCTCGCAATCCCAATATTGCGCTGCGGCAGTGGTTACGTATAATTTCGTACTGGACAGTCTAAAAGTACTTGTCGTTGAAAGAGTTTTTAATTGGAATTGGTGCATAGCGCCCGTCCGCGGTCCTTATCAAGAAGAGAGAACGAGCACGCGACACGACGGGGACGCCGCTGTGGCGGCTACTAGTGGGCAAGCCGGCTGGACAGCCGGCGTGCCGCGAAGGCATCGAAAGCAGTTAAAACAGCGCGTTTTGGGAGGTAGCATACTAACTGTTGATTTGTTCACAGTCGAAATAAAAAACGGAATTGTCCTGCACAAACGCAAAAGTGATTTTCAGCTCCATCCCGCTTTCAAAACAAACGAACCCACTGAGCACATACACACCTTTCTTTCCCATGGCTATTCAATTTAGCAAGCCACGAAATTTCCCTGAGGCCCTATGCCTCAAAAAGCAGTCCACTATTGCCCGCCCCCTGCGTTGGCGGCAAACCATTGGCAAACAGGAGCAAGCGGATTAAACGGCCATCAATCGACAGAAAAATTAAATCATAGACGCTTCAGCTACTGCAGCCACCCATAGACCAAATGCCCCAAAACCATTAGTAAGCGTTACGTCCGCAAAAAAAATACCAAGAAATTTCAGAGCGGGCGCACGGGAGTGCGGGCCTCCCGGCGACCACTCGGAAGTTAACCAAACCAAGAAAATGCCGAACGCACGCTTGTGCGTGCCTCGAGAGGACCCTCCAGCGTTTACGGCGCATGTTTGTGAAGCCAAGCACACCCATTTAGGAAGATTGGACAAGATTGCGACGACCACCCGGCCATTAAAAAAACAAGAAAAAGCCCAGCCCTCGTGTGTGCGTGACTCGTGGCGACCGCCCAGTGTCCCCGGGGCACGTTCGCAAGCCAAGAATACCCACATAGGGAGATTGTCCAACATTGCCCAAATAAAAACTCCAGCGTTCGCCGTAATCGTGGCAACACTTGCTCGGAACTAGAAAAGCACGTCATAACGTACGCCCCTCCAAGCTGATGTCCAATCATTATCACTTCCAAAAAATGAAGGAAGCTACCCCCTATAGCAAGAATGATGGAGTAAAGGTCGTTAGGGAAGCGAAGAAGCATATCGGCTGCAATAGTGCAATCGGCTGCAACCTTTGTGATGGTTGTGAAGGCTAAGTAGAGCACAGCTACCTTCAAATCTTACGCGTTACTGTGTGCTTCCTTTATTTTTAGCACGAAATTGTTTTATTTCAGTATTCATGATGATTTCTGTTGCGTCATATCCGCCATGCAAGTGACGCCAGTACAACGAAACAAGCGGCCTTGAAAGGGTGCACGCCTGCACGCAGGGTCTTCTTGCGGGGAAGCAACCTTTAGTACTAAAGAGCACGTTATACTTCGGGTTGTTCGTTTTCGGGTTTTATATTCTAACACGAAAGTGTTTTATACCGAGATACGCCAACATTACATTGACGTCATATCCGTCATAGAAATGACGTCAGTACACCTTTGCAGAACCGACCCACCAGCAGGACGTCGCTCGCCAAGCACACCCACAAGACAGCCCCCGACTCGCAAATCATGATCAGCTGCAGATTTCGCTGCACATTTCCCTTTCGTGTTTTACCCATTCCTATGACAGAGGAATCAACCAAAGTTTTTGCTGTAAGTTTTGTTCTTAAAAGTAAATGTGTGGCAAAGTTGGCTTTTTGTATCGTAGGTGCCACGCCAGTATTTTATCCCCTCAGCTACAACCAAGTACGGCTGCTCACGCGGGCTGGAATGGCAGGCAAAGTTTTGCAACAGGTGTACATTCAAGAACTCGATTATTTCCAGGGCGATGACATCTTGAGTAAAAACCATAGTGTGGGAGTGGGCTGATAATTTCGCCTGGATGTTTGCTCTGTGGGACTTGTTGCAAGCTGTTACGCGATGACGTTTTAGCCTGAGGCGTTGTACGCTCTTATTTGTGGTGTATTTCATTTGGCAGAATGGCGTATTTGTGAAAGGGAAGTTATCGCCCTCGGGATGACAGTGTTTTTGGCCTCGGGTGAGCATGGTATTTGCAAGAGTAGCGTGATACATTTGATGAATCGCAGGTTTCCAAACACTTCCCATTTATGGTAAGTTCTTCTTTTGTGTTATTTCTTTGTGCTGGACCCAACGTTCTAAAGCGGTAACAAATGCTCCAGGTAAAATATGCTTGAGAAAACTCACATGACGAACCCTCTGATAATGCATAAGAGTATTTTCCCATAAGTCCCACTTCCACATAGCCCTAGTGGGTTATCTTAACTGGCTCATTTACGATCGTAAGGCTTGACATGAAGATTGTTCTGTTTTTTATTTTATTATTTCTATTCCAGCTTTTCCTCAAACCGACACAGCGTATCTACTTTTGTATACAGGCTTCATTGCAATACAGAGAGCCAAAGGCGAGGACGAACGTTATTGAGACCAAGCCACTCTATACTGGCATCCACTCCTATACTCCGAGCTCTTTAACTTCGACTTCACTTCCGAACCCTAATGTAGAGGGACCTTTCCAGGAGCAATATAAAGTATCAAAGCATGAAGGCCTAGGGTCTTTTATAGATAAGAAGGCAACACTTTCTTTACGTTAAGGACGAAAGCAAAATTTTGTAGACACAAGAATGCAGGCAACAGTTTACGTTATGGATGAAAGAAAAATTTTGTAGACACAGGAATGCCTACGCAGAAAAATTTAACACAGTATCGGTGACAATGATAAACAAGGAGGAGAGGCCGTCAATACAGGGTGGTTCGACGATAATTGGAACACTTCAAACATTTTTTCCTGAGTGAACCGCCGCTCTGTTTGCGCTGGAGCTTCACAAGAAGGTCGCATTTTGTGGTCTATTCTGTTTTTGTTTGACACCGGAAACAACGGCCAGTGGAAGCTTATCTTGGAACGACGGCGCCCCCTAGGGTATGCAGAGCGAAACAGACGATGGGTATTCACGCTCCTTCCACGGCAGGAAGGAGAAAAGTAGGGTATCAGACCATCAGAAATTGTGAAAGTAGGTTTCCTCATCGTCTGCTACCTCATTTGGCTGCGGTAAAAAGGAGTCAATTTATCTAGCAGATAATCAGAAAATGTGAAAGCAGGGGGATACAAATCCAAAGTTTATTGGCAACGATGAATTGTTGGAATATTTTATTATGATTGGTTTCAGCTATTATGCAAGTATCTGTGATCATCGTAAACTGGGGACGAAAAAGATTTTCTGCTCGTCTGCTACACCATTTGGCTCCTTCCTATTGTGAATCCCAAACGGACGTTTCGCGCTGCACACTCCAGGTGGCGCCGTCGTTCCAAGGTCAGCTTGCGCTGGCTCGCACGTCCAAATCGGCCGCCATTTTCCCATAGGCTAAAACCGTTTTTATTTATTTTCAGAATAAACAGGTAAATACCGTCGTTGTTCCCGGTGTCAATCAAAACAGACCCCTAAATGCGACGTTCGTGTGAAGTTTAAGCGCGACCGAGCGGCGGTGCGCTCTGGAAAATTTTTTAAAGTGTTTCAATTATCGTCGCACCACCCGTGGCACCACCGGCTGTTAACTGAATAAATTTTGCATGGTGTGATATATGTGGCTTTGGGGGAACTCGAAAGTTTGGCGTACTCTATAGTAGAGGAAAAAACGTTAATTATCCCATAAAATCTCGGCCTCTTATACGTCGGGAAGAAATCCGTATGTATATGGGATTTAAAAACGGTGTAAGAGAGAAGGAAGGGCCACACATTTCATTAGGACCGACGTCAGTAGGCAAGCCCTCCCCCTCACCCATAAAAACTTAACTTTGCAAACAAGAGTTTCGCGGTCCGATCTTCGAAGCAGGCCCACAGCACAATAATCAGCAGTGATTTTGCTGCTTAGGATGACTAAATCAAACAAAGCTCTTCGTGCAGTGCGGCACCAGAGGGACGAAGTGAGCCACATTAGCATAAGGGTAATCATTCGCTGTCAAGTCCTTTATTTCTACGTTGCCGGAAATATAGATATTGCATTGGCAGAGGCACGAATCTTCGCTGGCAAAATGAGAACCAAACGAGGTTGTAGGCTCTGCGAAGACGAACTCACCTGCTTGGCGCAGAACCGTGGCAGGGTGACCACAACGTCTCGCTCTTCCCACGATTCGTCCAGGCATTGCAGCAGGTGGGTTGGAGTCAAACACTGCTCCAGTTGGGCCAGCCCGCCTAGCTTCCGGGGCAGGAAGATAATCATTGACCTGTCCTTGCGCCGGTACCTGAGGACAGAGCACGGGAGTATGTTCTTTAAAGCCTTACATTGCTCACTGTGTGGTCCGTATGAATCCTAACTTTGTGGTCCAGCGGAGGGGCTCATATACACACGCACATCCACCAAATTCGGATTACGTAATAAAGGTTTGTGGGTGTTGTATGTTGTTGTAAGGAGCTGCAGCCAACGCGAGAGCCGAGACAGAAGAAGCGTCGGCGCCACACGCAGACGAAGTTCGCAACAGCTTGCCTGCCTCCAGTGCCTGGGTCCCGTACAGCGCTGGGTCCCGTCACATGACACCTACAGTTCATACCACAAGCTAGGTGCAGCACTCTGGAGGCTACATTGTTGTCAGCAGTACCCCCACTGAGGGCGCACAACTCGCCGTGAAGGGGGTCCTGAAAGGACATTTTTTTCTCCCCTCTGGGCAAGTGGAACCGCACGACCCCGGCGCCTTTTGTCGCTTCCTTCGCGGTGAGGTAGGCGCCCTCATTGGCCGGACTGTCGAAAACAATGTAGCCTCCTCCACAGTGCTGCACCTAGCTTGTGGAGTGAACTATAGTACGATCGCTGTGGGCTCCTTCGGAACGGCCTCCTGGGTTCGGGGAAGCCCATTCCAAAAGTGTCTGCTGCCCCGAGGACACCGGAGCACGATTGTTATGTATGTGCTGTGACCTGCGAGGTCAGTGTGTGTGTGTTGTGCGCGCAGTGAGTGAACGCTAGGAAATGAACACGACTCTCCCACGCCGCCCGCTACAGAAAGGACGCTTGCGTTGCAGTGGATGCCTGCAGCAACCCTCCCCATTCTTTTCTATGTATACTTGTTTCACTGCAAAGCAGTATATGTCTAACCCACCAGTTTTTATTCCGGTGTCATCGATTTACTGGGCGCCGCTCCGGGGCTTCTCCTCACCACCGCTGACACCTCTTTCACAACTATTTTCCCCTTCGCCTCAACCTATGCCCCTTTGGCAAGTTGCGCAGTCAGCAGCTAACAGCGGTATGCGGTTATCAGATGATTGCGAAAAATAATGGATGGGCGTAAAAGTTCACTCACGATTACTACACTCCCTAATATGAAATTTGTGCGCAGCGCGAGGTGCAGTCTTCGCGGTCACGGCGCATTTGTGCTGTGTCTCAGGAAGTGTTTGCGTGATAAGCGAACGTACGGCGGCATGCTGCTACCTCGCCGTGTGCCGCCGCCTCCTGCCAGCATGTTGTAAATCGTGTTTCAACCTCCCGCGCAAATTTCACGTCGTTCATATTAGCCCCGCACAAGGGAGCAGCGAGCATGTCGTTGCAAATCGTGTTTGAACCTCGCGCGCAAACGTCACGTGGTTTTGATTACCGGATATTGGAACAGCGTCTGGGGAAACTGTCAGAAGGAGGGCGCACCGTGGGGGCGATACATAAAACATGTGTGAGGGAAAGGCAGTGAGAGAGATGACACCGTAGCCGCACCTGTCGTACTCCACTTCACCCTTCGCTAGACGCTCCTCTCCGTTTTCTTTCCTTTGTCGCAGCTGCGTTCGCTCTCTCGGTTATGAAGACATAAACAGACGCCGCCCCCGCGAAGCCCAGGTAACGGCTGCCAAAGGGCTGCCCCCTAAAACGACCGAAACTCGCCGTGGCCGTTTCCACTCCAATTGACTTCGCCAAGTAGCTGCACATCGGTTCCGGTAGAAGATAAACTTCCGCAGTTGGAACGCCGGGTTGAGCCCGTATTTCTTTTCCAGCTTAGAAGGCCTTGCAAGCGACATTTTACCTGATGTCTTTCACGCCGAAGTATGCGCAATCACCGGTTGCTGGTTTATACGTGCACGGTTTCTGGGTGTTAAGGGGTGTGCACACACAGTTAGGCTTCATGCCGCTACCGATGAAATGCCAGTTGTGCTGATGGGAGATACAGATGTCGAAATTACATGGCTCATGCGCTTGGTCGGCTGCCCTCCTTAATCGAGTGGTTCGGATGTGGGTTGATGTGTTACAGAGACATCTTACACAGACAGTAAGATGCCTACGACGGGGAAGGGAAACGGGCAGCCAGATGTTTGTACGTGAGAATGGAGTGGAGCTTAAGGTCCTCCAGGTTTTAAATCGTTATGCTACGTGTGCATGCCGTTCTTTTGGAGGAAGAAGAGCAAGAACTGAAGCGTTGGCCCGAACACAAGCGCGAACGGAGGCAAAAAAACGGAAAGCTGCTGGCGCCGCCGTTACCGCCTTAAGTTCACCTCGTCGAGTAGCGGTGAATCACTCCCGGATGAACAGCAATTTGCCAGCTTGGAAAGCCGGCGGCAGCTAATATTATTCAGAGGGCTTTCAGGAGATATTTTCGACCGCGTCTGTCACTTCTAAGCACTCGCACATGACCGGTTGCCGGTTTATGAGTTCGCAGGTGTGTAGTTGAGAATAGTGGGAGGGAGGAGGGGTGGCGTGCACGCACAGTTATATGTTTTATGCCCGTACCTATGGATGGCATGTCCGTTGTGCTGGTGCGAGATTTAAAGCCCAGTGGGACCTGTCCAGAGTCCTTAGTGGTAGAGCGGATTGGGTTTGTGTGTTAGGCTATGTTCAGATTACCGATGCAAAATCCGTATCATGATATATGAACTCACAAAATTGCCATGTCACGCAGTTCGGTTTGCTGAGATGTGAAATGACGTCATTCTTTAAAGTCATTACAACAGTTACGGCAACAGTCTGAACCCGGCCTTACACAAACTGTAAGATGCTTATGGTGCGGGGGGGAACAGACAGTTCCATGTATATCTGCAAGAACAAAGCTTGAATCCGTCAAAGGTTCATTCAGCTAATTGGCTAGCGACAATGCTCCATCGCAAATTATGATAAACGTATTTTGTTTCGTGCACTCCGTGGACTGCGTCCAGCTTTGCAGGTCATCCTTCTTCACAGAGTGGAAGGGCACTAATTTTTTCCTTCTCTCGAGATTCTCCCAATAAACTCAGTCTGGAAACAGAACCCAAAGTAGACGCATCTTCTGTTTTAGGCTCCTGCACGCGTGGCCTCGCCACCCCTAACGATACGCGCAGTAAACTTGTTTTCGAATAAATTATGCCTCTAAGCAAGTTATCAGCAAGCTCTTAAGAAAGAGAAGAACAACAACAACAGTGGGTCCACAACGCAGCAAATGGTGAATTGCAATAATTCCTTGCTGGACTAGACATTGCTTACTGCGCAAATCATAAGGAAAGAAAAGTTCTGCTGGTTTTTCTGTGTGTTTGCTTATACGGGTCCCTTTTTTTTCAATAAGTTGCGTCTACTTCAACCCGGCGCTGATCCCGTCTAATAAAACATTTCTGACTTTAGGCATGCGCCTTCCGGACGCAAAGAAAACGAGTGTTCCGAGGTCGGGTGGAATTTAGCAATTCCTCAAATGCGGCCGATTTATCGTGCCTGAACTATGCCACTACCTACAAACTTTGCTCCATGGGTAGAAATCTCTAGCCTATAGTGAGCAAAAACATGACCGAACGTCTACTCGACCGTGTAAAATGTCCTAGAACCAACACTCAGGTCCCTCCTAAGTTACCAGTTCCCGCTACCAAATGCTGACGCAATGCGAAGTGAAAGAGATCCGGAGACGCGCCACAAAGTCAAGAATTTTGGGCGTTTTCTCGCAGCGTTAAAAGTGAAAAAAGCCAGTGTTAAATAAACAGAACCTAAACTGAATATTTGAGACATTTTAAGACGCGATGTGAATAAGGAGCACGATTTTTATCATCTTAATAATGTTTTATCCGCCCTGTTATGTTATCGACTGAATTAATATGTAATAGTACCTGTCCACTCATGTATGGCCACCTGCTTTGGTCTCAATTACAGAGTGGCAGTATTTATAACAAATAAATTTCTGAACCGTGCACCCACCAGTGACCTGTACACGGCTAGATTTCAAACACCTTTCATCACGTCTAGACAAATAGCCCAGCTGCCATTATGACGCAATCAAGGGAGCACGATATGTCTTGGCAACTGCCGCTGTTTTTTCCTGCGGCATGGAGTAGGTGCCAATCAAATACAGCAAATCAGAAAGTATTTAGAGGGCACCTTTTTTCTCAGTGACTGTTAGTGAAGTGCTTGTAATGGCCCCTTCTACTAGTTGCGTTAGTTGTGCAGAACAACGTACATATCACAGAAGACAGGACTGTAATTGTCTGTTGAAAACTGGCTTCAGCATGGGCAAGGTACGTTGCATAGTTGTCTTGCAGTGATCCTCCTGTATTGGTGAAATTCTCGCCTCCTTTCTTACTATAGGCCTTCCGAAAATACAGCGCCCTATAAAGCCCCTTTGTTTACATTACTTCACTATAATACTTTCTCAAAGTGAGCACTGTCCATACCCATTTTCTTAAACATTTTCTTTTTTTATGCGCCGACGTTAAAAAAACGATTACGTGCGCCGTAGTGGAGGGCTCCGGATTAATCTCGACCACCAGAAAATCTTGAATGTGCACCAAAATCTCGAACACGCGGGAGTATTTGCTTTTCGCCTCCATCATAAAAGTGGCTGCCACAGACGGGAACTCAAACCCGCGTCCACGGGCTCAGCAGCACAACGCGTTAGCCAGTCATCCACCGCGGTGGGTTAGAAATTTCCTATGGTGTGGTCTAGCCCCTCCAAATAGGCTGACGTTTTTCCTTAAATGTCAGCCTTTGGCGTCCACGGTGGCGCCGAAGTCTGTTGCGATTTCCTGAATGTTTGGAGTGCCTTCAGATGTTCTGAGGTTACAGCCCATTTCGCCCACACCGTGCAGACAAGTAATGTTTACCAGTACTTATCGGCAACGTAAACTACAAAATGGCGCAAATAAACAATTTTGCTTGCAACAGCCAAGCACAAAATTCCTGTCACAAATGCAACTCTCGAGTTCACTGGAGACAATTTAAACACTGACCCACAAACGTTGCCAAGAATACCTTATAAATACCACGAGTGCTGTCGACAACCGAGATTTATTTAAACGCCTATGAAGTGCTGGTGCTTCCGGTCTGTTCACACGTGATTTTTAATATAGGATCCACTAATTCCTTACTCAACACGGCTTCAGAGCGCTCACGACGTCACAAGTGATAACTTCCACGGAAGGGACATCACCACTGTCAGGAATGTCATTGCTCTTGATGGCCCTTCAGGTCGCATCCCTTACAGGAGAAGGCCTTTTCCGCTGAGGTCACTTCTGGGGACGTCAACCACAGATGCGCTCCCAAGTCTGCCGTTAAATTTTACTTGCCGGGACCGGTATGCGGCCACTGGCAGAACTGTGTGGGGTAACTTCACAGAGAGATACCATGCCGTTTACGAAAGCGCCGATAGCGGACACGTGGGTTAGATCTTCATTTGCGTTACAGTATAAAGTTAGCTTTCGCTATAAACTCAGCTTTGGCGTAAACCGCATGCGCACAGCCTGATGCAAACTAATGTCCTGTTTGCGCTGTAAAAACGTAAACACGCGTTTTTCACCCACACGAACAACAAACAATAACTAAATCATTCAATGTACAATTTAAACATACGTTTTCTGACAGTGAATGCGGACGCCGTACTGATTGCAAACGTCGGATACTCACGAAAAAAGTTACGAGACAAAAACAAACATCACACTGCTCCATATTATTTCCTACTTTTGGGACTAGTGTTATTCCCAAATTTTGTGACGCTTTTGTGGTGCTAAAAATTGTGACTTCATTTTAATTTAACCGACCAGCAACCGTTCGGGAATTGCAGCATAGCAGCATGAGATGTACAATCTTTGTAAAAATTTCGTGGACCAAGGCCGAAACGCGCAGGCTGCAAAAAATTAGTGTAGAAGCTTACGTCCCGAGCGAGGCTGAAACTTTTTATGCTCGAAAGCTAGAGAAAACGCCTTTCTTTTTTACTGCCTTAAACTATTTTTGTCACATTTAAAGGTAAAGCCGATTCTCTGAATTTTTTGTGGTCGAGAAGGCTTAAGATTGGCCCACAAAATTTTGACAAAGGCTATACAATCCGTATATCAACAGTCATGTTGATTAGCTACTGTTACCTTACCGAAAGGGCTCTTTCTTTTAAACTTTGTAAACATTATGTGACTGCGTTTTTTGTAGTTCCTTTCCCACCTCATACACTTAATTGGTATTGTGTTTAACGGCCGGTTTACCCAGAAACTTATTGGGTCATATGGATTGGGTAATCTTGTGTTTTATGGTATCGCTGTTACCACTAGTCACTGCGCCTTGATATATGGTTTATAACAAACTATCCTTTCAAAGGCTAAGGTGGCTTACTTGAGCTCAAGGGCCCTGGCGTCAATGTCGTCGAAGTTGGCCATCGGGAACCTGCCCGACTGTTTCATTGCCAGCACCGTGCGGGGATAGTAGGGCGACGTGTAGAATGGGCCGGGCGCAGTGTCCTGGAGCCGAAACTGCCACTTCCAGTCGGCGCGCAAGTAGGTCAGGCTGGCCAGCACCAGTGACGAGGAGTCGCTCACCGAGCCCTCGGGAAACACGTCGTCGCACTCGAAAGCCGACAGGTAGTGAAGCCATTCGTTGGTGCGGTTACGCACGCCCTCTGCGTCCTCCGAGAAGTTCACGTACCTGCACCACCGTTTCGCGAACAGACGCTACGATTGATAAAGGTTACGATTACGTACAAACGCAGTGACTCTTCCCCACTTTTACGAGTCATGTGTCGTATAATAAAGGCCGATTATGGAGTATAAATAGGCAGGATTATCTTCGTGGAACCGGCGCGATCGCCAGCAGGGAATGGATGCCATCATACCAAAAGGGAAAACAAGGTAGCTTCTATCAGTTCAAAACAACTATGGCAAAAAAAGGAAATGGAACCCCAGGATGCGTGGTGCCAGTTAAGTGACTTAATTATTACACCGGCCCAACGCCACGCGGAACCTGTCGTTTAAGGCGCTTTTAATAAGAATGAAATGGCGCCAAAAGAAGTAGAACAAAACGCGCGTGCTGCTCATGGTTGTATAGCGAGTGCCTCAGAAATAAGTAGTTTCCGCCTAAGGTATAGAAGCGTAACACTGTGAGTGGGGTCCAGCATTGCCTTGTGCGCGATTGACTAGTTGATGTAAGCTACGATAAGGCGCGAAGTTTCTAAGTGAGGCGTAGAAACGCATCGTATGACCGCAGTGGCGCCCCTGTCCGCCTCCGGGCAGAACCCTCCGCGAACCCCTAAAGGAAGCGACAATATCCTGCCATGAACATGCACGCAGCCAGGCGGCGACCATTGGAAAGCATTGTAAATAAGCACATTACAGCCACTGGAGACACCAAAATAACAGTGAACAGGGAACGCTGGCTTATCAATATTTGAGTGCGCACAGCAACTCAATAACACTTCAGCTCCTGAAAACCCCAAATCTGGAACTTGGAGCTGTATTTTAGCCTATGCATGTGACTGTTTCCTTCTGTGGGCATTCTATGGCGAAAATTAGCACTCACTGAGCCAGCGAACTTTCTCGCAGTTAAGTGATCGCGTCACGTAACCTTGTTTATTTTTCACACCATCAGAAAGATTCCCCTGCTCAGTTTGTTCCAAGAGACGCTTAGAGTAAGCAGGAAAGGGTCATACAGCAAGCCCTAAACGCGCAGACTAATATTTCAAAGCAACGGCTTGTTGACCTCCATTCACCCATTCGTGCTTCAAACGGCTCATCTGATCGATGATAGGAACGAGGCTAAAGGTAGTACTTGACAGATGCAGTTATTGCCGTGAGAAGTCCACGGGTAACCTTAGCATGGCGGAAAGAATGAATTAAAAGAAGCCCTTACAACCCTTTCAGTTCATGGTAAGAACAGACGCGGTACTCCAGCAATTTTATGCCCACCCGAGGGTAGCAGCGACAGCGTCCTAGAAAAGAAGCCAATGTCCGGCTGTCGAGTCTAACCACCGCTCCTCGTCCCGCCGAGTATTTTGTGGTCAACAGGGACTAAGGATAGGAGAGGTTGGCCGACGCAGTGAAGGTGCCGGTGGTGTTGGGAGTACCTTCATGGCCTCTCTAATCTTTCCTTTCCTCAATGTTCCGAAAGTCCAATGAAAGAAGTACTTTCACTGTGTGAGGTATCAGTCAATGGTCGATTTTGTGTAAGCGCCACTCTGTGGCAGCATCACCGGGGAGGACGCACGACACATGCTGTCTCATCATTCGCATTGCTTTAGCAAAACACGCTTTCAATGTATGACCGGACACTAATAGCTAAGACCAGTGGCCCATTATTATTCTGTTCTCAACGCACTGAACCTACCGGTTCAAGATAAACATCGTTAAATTAATTTTAAATCTGCATGTTTTACTCTCCGGGTTAGCCACGAATGCTACGGGGTTTGTGCGGGCTAGTGCAATCAACATTTTGCCTTGTGATCCGCCGCGGTGGCTCAGTAGCCAAGTAGTTGTGCTGCTCATCCCAAGGACGCGGGTACGACCCTGTCGGCCTTAACTGTTTTTCTGGTAGAAGATGAAAAAGAAAACGCCCGTGTGTCGAGTTTTCGCCGCACGTAAAGATCCCCAGGCGGTGGAAACAATCCGGAGCCCTCCACTACGGCGCACCTCATAGCCCACGGGAGCTTCGGCACGTTTAACTCGTCAACGCGTAAATGTGGGCTAGTTGGTTCGAACTGTGAAACATGGTTAAGTAGCGCGGTACTAGCGGTACTAGCGCTAGTCCTGTGTGGTTTCTACTTTTGCCCCGTCTTTACCGCACTACTTACACATGTTTCCCGTTAAACTCCAATCAACCAATCTACGTTTTGCATTATTTTGCTGCTGGGCTACTGCCTCATTTCCAGTACGTGAAGAACCGATCATTCGTTATGGCAATAAATGTGTATTCAAATAGAGGCGCCAAATACTTGAGGTCAACGTTGAAGGTCCTCGCCAGCGCCATCAGGCCACCGGTGGCAGCGGAGTCTGGTGGACGGGCCCGGAGCTGTATGCGGTTGTTGAGCGTGTAGTAGTGACGGCGGCGCGTCGGAAGCTGGTAGATGTGGCGGAACACGTGCGCCTGTAAGAACAAAGATGCCAAGGCACGCGGTAATTGCGGATAACAGTAGAATCGGATGCTCGTCAATGGGGGGAAAATGTTGTGCATTCTAAACGCTCCCCGCACAGCTGAGATAACGGTTTAGCGCTACTGGAAAAGTGCCTCAAGCAAACACAAGTTACCCGTCCGCGTAGTCTATATGAAAAAAAATTACACCATCTCCCCGAAGGGATGTGGTGATGCAAAGCATGGGGGTTTCGTGTAGGTTCCACACCGGAGCTGCACCGGCGCAGGCGGTGTCTCGGAGCAAACTGAACGCCGTGCAGCGCGCGCACCTGCTTTTATACAGCTGTAGGAGAGGAGAATGAAGGAGAGACGCGCATGCGCAGTGGGGGTGTAGACGGCGCAACAACAAGGGAGGGACAACGGCGAGGAGGAGAGCGGCGTTATCACAGCTGGTTAGGGCTCCTGAAGTGACAGTGTTGCCGGTGTCTTCCTGAACCGGCACGAGACGAGCCGAGCGGCGAGGAGGTGAGCAGCGTTATCCCAGCTGACGTGGAGACGGGGACGAGGACGAGAGGTACGGACGCCGGACGACGGAGGGTCGACTAAGAGATGCTCTGCATCTAAAAGCTGAACCCAGTTCCTCCCAGTGTGAAATTTTCTGAAACAGTGGAGCTGTGGTTCTCTTGTGTCGGCTCGAACTTCAACTGCTGCTCACCCTAGAACGGCAGCGCCGTAGCCGCGAAAATCCTACAATTCCCACAAAGGAATTGGGAGCTAAATGACAGCCGCGGGGCGCTACTTCCCCTTTCCCTCGCGTAGCAGGAGGTAAAAGAACCCGCCCCTGAGAGACGACAACTGCGTCCTCTGTCGCTGGGTATTAGCGGTGAGTGCGAACACGGGCGGCGCTGCGAAGCGCGCCTTCGTGACGTCGGCTTAGGGATTCTCGAATTTGTTGTCTCCTTCACTCAGGCTCGCTCTCCCTGGTGTTTCTTAGCGCTCGGTCGACGTCTGATGCTTGTCCGCACCAGAATTTTCGTGTGCGTAACTTTTTGTGATAATAATACGCTCAAAATCGCACACACTAGCTCAAGGTGCGAGTTTAAGTATCGTTTTCGATACTGCTACGGAAGAAACAATGCTGGTGTCGCCCATTCCTGGCGCAGCCGGTCCTGTGCGGAGCGCGAAGAGTCGGAGCTAGACGTCAGCTTCTGTATTCAGCAATGTTTCTAACAAAGGAAACAGTCTAATAACCGACAACAGCGAAAGTGCAAGACCGAAACAAATTCTATGCGTTATGGGCTGTCGGCTTTTAGTGAAGGCATTACGATTCCTGGTAACCGTATGTAAGGTAAAACTGCTTTTGTAACCTTGCCGAACGCTCAAAAGTATTATATCTCATCACTTTACGTTGTCATGGCATGATAGTATGCCGACATGCCCTATGGGGTGCAAAAGGTAGGTTGAGTTCCGAATAACCTACTGCTTGTATAGGCGCGTGCTGGTATTGACCAGTATGGGGGCTTATTGAGCAAAACGAGTAACATGTACGGTAAAAATACATAGCATGATGTTTGTTCAGACTTGGAGGGATACTTCTGGACATGCCTTACAGCGATATCATCCCAATATTCACATGTGCGTTATAGTAAAACTGCACTCAAGAGGAGGAGGAAGGGGAGCAAAAAACTATTTTGCCGTAAAATCGAGCTGGTTAGTGGGCGGGCTCTTTAGTCCAGGACAAGAGATTAAGAATAATTTTCCTCAATTCATCGAACGCCATCGCGAGTAGGCCAGGATTTGTTCTTTATGCCTTAAGGGGTTGAAAAACAAAGAGCTGCTTGGGCTATGCATCTGTTTCCATTCTTGTTATATTGAAAACCAACACGTATACTATTTATTGCTTTCGTTAGCGAGTATATCAACCCTTTAACACCGTACGATGGTTACGATAGAAATTCGGTTCACAAAAGCCGCCTTCGAGTAATGTGAACAAAGTTGTCTGCGCCGTTTCGCGTGGTATAACACAAACCTCCCCATTGCATTTGCATCTGAATAAACAACACACACTGGGGATATGCATGTTCTAGCACGCAGCCATAAAGAAAGTCAATTTGTGAAGTACTGTATGTCTTACAGCCTGAAGCAGATATCCACATGAACTTTGTGAGCCTCCAAAACATCCCGAAACCTCCTAATAACGCGTTCGTGACGCTGCAGAAAAATTAATGCGTTGGGCAGAGAAAAACATTCATCCGATACAAGTCAACTACAATTAAAGAAATAGAAGACAGCTGTTTTATTTCCTGCTGTGAGATGCCCGTGTAGGGGCCCGCTGCTTGGTGCGTAGCATTAGACTGTTGAGTCTTCATAAGAGCACCTCAAAAATAATTTAGGGAAGCCTCCGCATTCCGAATACTTATCGAGGAGCTCTGAGCAGTGAACCTTGCAAACAAGCTAGAACTTGAACGAGTTACACATGATCATCTGACATCTGACCGATGCTCTGCAGAAATTTGGTCTCTCGCTACTCGTGTGTTGCAAACTTGAGCGGGATACAGCTTGAAATTATTTAGAGGTGTCAGAAGCTGGCAAAATACCTGAATTTCTGGAAATACGCTTTTTAATGCACTAGAGCATCAAAGTGGGTGGTTCTAGCACAGGCACTACTACCCCTCACAAGCGGACGACACCGGCGCGTTCGTATAGCAACGACGCGGGTGTAGCAGACGACAGCGGCGCGAGTCCCTAAGCCGACGTCAGAGCCAGGTGGCGCCACTCAAACATCTCCCCGCCAATAAGAACTGCTTTCTGCGAGGCCGCCTGCGGGCTTGGTAACGTGCTCCTACCTTTGCGTGACGCACGACCTTCAGCAGACGGACAAAAAGAGTGTTGGAAATGCGGCCATGCATTCCGTGCACATGGTTAAACAGTGGAGCACTTACATGCGGCCGGTGTTTTGGGAATGACGCATTGCAAACCATTCCAAAGTAACGTGCAAACGGTGTTTACCGTTGCCCCGTTGGCACTGCTCTGACAGCGCCACCCGCACTTATCGCTTTAGATGTCAATCCCACAGAAGCCCCGCGCATGAGCAGGGGGTTGCGCCGGTTAATTTCTTGTGCGTACAAAAGACCGCCCAATTTTTCTTTCGCCTAGCCGTATAAAGCTTCGATTTAAAAACATTTCGCAGTGTAGCATGTGGCCAGCCGGCTTTACGGCGCGACCCTTTTATGGCCAACGTAAAACAACGTCTTCATGTTTCAAAAACTTCTAATACTCAGCTGTACCGCACTGCCTTGACGCATGCGCAAATTCCGTTTTCCGCATGACATGAAACAGCAAGCTAGCCCCAGCCTGCTGCAAGCAGTGTCCAAAAGTGGAGGCAGGGTGACGAATTTGGCGTAACCCAAATGGAATGCTGCAGATCGCATATTGCACCGGCTGCCATGACGCGCTGACGGGCTCTAGGTGTACGTCGGCCACTCTGCAGCTACAGTCCCTTCGACACCGGACTATCATGCCAGGAGGACAGAGGGCAGCGTTCAGCAGCAACAACACGTGGAGGTGGGAGAGTCTGCCATCGAACGCGACACAGCCGCTTCCGCCGCCAATGAGGTTGGAACCACCGGCCGGAGTTACGAGGCAATTTTGCGCACTCTTTTGAACTGCGCTCCGGCAAATCGTGCTTTGTTTCGCAAGTCTGTGCAACTCAATTAAGCCGAAAAAAGCTTTTCTGAGTAATCCGCCACCGGCAAAATAATCTACGCCACCAATTTTTCTGCCCACGGGGCCAAACCCGGTTAAACCAGTAACAAAAAGGCCTTGGTCCAAAGCGCTATATATGAAGACGAAACATATGTAAACATCTTCCCGATCTATCTTCCCGAACTACTTTCAACGGTTTCTTGGTTCGCACATCTCCACCTTGTTCAGCCCAAAGAAGCTGTGGACAAATTTGAGACAACACCTAAGTGCTGTTGTGCCAGAAGCCCGAATTCGCTACACCGGTGACTGCGCTCGGACGGCTGATTCCCAACAGTGGTAGCAGCGGTGAGATGACTGAATCCCAACACTGGATGGCAGCTGCAGGATCGACCGGCAACGGCTACTACCTAGTGCGGTAAGTGTTCACTGCTCGCTGTCAGTTCACCAGGCTTCTCTAGCACAGGTTATCGTAGTTTAGAGAAGGGCAGTGTGAAGGACTCTGCGCAGCTTTGTGTTTTAAGCCTATAGAGCTAGTGCCGAAGGTGTAAACAAAGCACTCTAGGGAATTACTTGCGCATACCTTACTAGTAGCTCGATAGTGTAGGAACGGTAAGGGAATTCTGACGTGGACAAGCAGCAAGAGGCTAGTGCAAACGATGGGGGACCTTAAAGGGAAGGAACTCATCGAAATTTGCGAGGAGGGCCTTCTTGACTTAGGCCGTGCGAAACGGAAGCATTCGATTCTTGAGGTCATGCGGAAGGAGAACGTAACACCTGAGGAAGTCAATGAGGCCAGGGCTGAAATCAAAGAGCGCCGTGAGCGCAAAGAAGCCGAAAAAAAAGAGCGCCGCGAGCGCGAGGAACTTAAAAGAAAAGAGCATGTGAGCGCGAAGAGGCGGAAAGGCGGGAACGGAGAGAGCAAGCCGCAAGACAATAACGGCTCGAGTTGATGAGGCTAGAATTGAGGCTCCGGCGGTGCTCCGCGGCGTCCAGCGTGACTTCTCCAATGGTTAATGCGAGCGGTCCGACAATTCGAGACCGGCTGCCGCCGTTTATTGTTGAGAGCTTAGGGCCGGAAGACGGAGCTTTTCAGTTCAAACGCGAAGCGACCGCAATCGTATTCTTGGACAGAGAAACGAGCCAGGAAAACGAGAAGGGCGCAGAGGCAGAGAAGCGTGAATCCGCGTCGAAATAAATATTTCGATACGCGCACACAGTCCGCGAGTAGTGGCCAGTGCATGACACTCCCGATTTCGCAAGCGGGGAAGCTCTCGCAGAAACTTGACCATTCCCCAGTGAGTGAGACACGAAACGACGCCGAGCAGCGTAGCCCGAACTACGGGACGACGGAAAACTCTCGTGGCCTAATCGCGACGCCAGGGACTAAAGGGGCTTGCATCAAACCATTCGGTGGAGAAACGCAGCGGACGCAGCCGTAATACACGAAGAGTACGTTATCACCGGTCTCCGATCAGCTATTGCGAGAAAACGAGTCCAAGGTCGAAGCGCTGCCGAGAGAAAAATCCAGTGAGCTCGTAGCGAATGAAGCTAACAGGGAAAGTACCGCCATCTCGGAGAGCAACGGGGTACCTACACGAGATAACGTACTAGCTGCGACTTCCGAGAGGGGGCCGTACGAGTCCACTGATCGCGTTTATGTGTCGACCTCGGGTTCATCGATCTCGGCAGAATGCTTAGACCAACCACGAAGTCCGAAATAACGGCTTTTCTGGGTTTGGCTGGATATTACCAGCATAACGTGAAAGATTAGTCCCCACTTGCTAGTCATTTAACTGACGCTTTTAGAAAGACTGACCCAGTTAAGGTTGAATGGGACACAAAGGAGACGGACGCGTTTCAGACGCTGAAACGATCCCTGAGCGAGGAGCCAATTCTAATGGCCCCGACTTTTCGAAGGGTTTCCTGATTCAGCGCGATGCGAGCCATCGTGGCATGGGAGCTGTACTATGCGAAGAGGATGGGAACGACCGGGAACGACCAGTTTTGTACTTCAACCGCAAGCTAACTGGCAGGGAAGAGGCTTACAGTACATCCAAAAAGGAATGTGGCTGCGTCGTGTGGGCAGTGCAGTATTTTTGCGTGCTATGTAGCAGGCAACGCTAACGCAGACGCCCTATGCCGTGCGTTCTAAGCAGTGCTACCTTCAGCCTCTCCGTGTATTTCGCTTTGTCTCTTCGTGAACAGGTTTTAGCTTAGCAGGTAGATGGGAGCAAAATTATTTCCCTCATTTGCTGCCTCAGTTGATTATTTCCGCACCGCCCGATTTCAAGTAATCATTCTTACTTATGATCCTTTCATGTCGTTTGTTATCCTTGACACATAGTGTGAGTTCTTCTTTCAAGAGTCTTGCGTCCCGCATGGGCCTCTTGGTGTAGAGGGTCCAAATTGGGGATAGACACTCAGCTAGGATAGTTTATCGCGTTTTTTTTTTTTTAGTATGGCGTACTGACGGAGGGCAGAGGGTGCTTGCTTGTGCTGACTGTTGCCTGTTGTCGGTCGGTTCTTTGCAAGCTGCACAACGATGAGCGACCGGTGCTGAGAAACGAGACCGGAAATGCTGGGCGAAGCTGGTCGAGACACCTGGGCAGCACGGCGATGTATGTACCTGTTCATGGAAGGGAGAGTGGAGCCGCCCTTTTCCTGGAGCACTGGAGGTGAACCTGGATGAGCCTGGTGAACGAGCGCGCCCTGCATCCGATCCGAACCACGTGGAGGCAGCTCGTCCTCCTGGCGCGTTGTCTGGCGTCGGGGATGCTGTTGTGCCAGAGCGCCCAGCCTAAATTCGCTGCACGGGACGACACGCCGACAGCGGGGCCAATTCGCGCCTCGACCAAACCGCCCGCGGAAGACATGCCCAAGCTTGAAGGCGCCGCAGAGTCTCCTCTCCTTTCCCCTTTTCAACGGCTGGGCCTAATCATGCCTAGGGTGAACGTCCGGTGGCAGACGCGCAGCGACATGCCTGGAGAGGATGCCACAGTGTCGCCTTCCTTTTCCCCGTCGTGGTGTCTCGGCTGACGCAACCGCTTCGCCTCCATTCGTCGGATTCAAACTTCGGCCAGCGAGAGTCCTGATAGGAGCAATTCAAGCCGCTCGCGGCTGCAACGGACTCCTGGGGGTATAAAACCAGCACGGAAGCACAGCGAGCGCGTCACTTTTCGGAGGCACCGAGTTGAGACGAGCTTAGCCTTTGTGCGAGCCATGTAACGATCTTGCTACCCTTGTACATACAGTATATAAACGTTGCTTCAACTTTTCGTCGGCTCGAAAACTCATTGCTCTGCTCTACGCCGCGTCGACAGCGGACGGAGTAAGGCCGTGTCGCTACTCCGGTGACTGTGCTCGGATGGTCCAGTCCCATCAGTGGTGACAGCGTCGAGATGGGTGATTCCCAATAGTGCTGTCGTAGCCGGAGGTCCGAGGCCTCGGGGTTCATCGCATGGGACCAAGATTGAGGAGCCAGGGTGACGATGAGAAGAAAGGCTTATCCACAGAGGGTGTTACATGGTTCTGAGTGCAGGATCGAGTGTCGAACAATGGGCAGGCGCGAACTTAGTGTTCAAAAACTGTTCAAAAAAAGGTAGTTGAAGACACAGACAGGCATACAGAAGGAAGGTAACATGCCATCGCACGTATTAACAGGTGAAAGCCTTGAATTCCGTCGCCTTCGCGTGGCAAACTTTTCTCGGCACTTCTATAAAAATACAGCCGCGTGTGTTAGTGCGTATGCTACTAGATAGCTTGGCGAATGAAGCCCTTAATTCTGAAAAAAAATTATGACTGTGGCAGCAGTGTTAACCCTCAAAAGTACGAAAGGTGACATGAGGGCTGCTATTTATGGGGTTGCATAAAAATGGCCCCGACCAAGTGCCAAAAGTTTATCCGCCTCAAAATCCATATTTATTGTCACGTTAGAATTGTGACAGGCAGTGTCTTGACAATTAGCGTGAAGCGAAGCACGGAAATATAATTTAAGAGCGAGCTCATCGGTTTATATCCCCTTGATCCCGTCGTGAAAGATCACGGCGCTTGCTTGACAAACTTTACAATTAGAAAAGCTGCATCTGTCGGCTGAACCTACTCGCTCTTCCGCAACTCTAGGAAACCTTTCTTGCCTTAGGCTATCAATAGGTGGCGCAATCGGAATTTGGGGAGAAAGTGGGGCGGTTACGACGTCCGAACATATCCCCTGCACCCGCGCCTCGGCATGGCCACACGCACGGATGGAACGCTTATTGGGTAATGCGTGTGACCCTCCATCTATCCTGCAAGCAGTTGGCTACGTGTATAATGAGTTATATTCAAGCATGTTGGTGCAGGAGCATTGCGTTCAAGATTGATTCTTTCGTCTCCAAGACCTGAAATAGGCAAACATTGATAGGGGACCCGCAATTGCACTTAGCGGCTATAGTTTCCTTCCGTCAGGCAGACACACGTGGGTTTAATTCCCGAACTTGCAGTTTTGCAAAGGCGCTTTATTTTTCAGATCTGTGCTATAAGCGTCCCCGCACGCATGCATGCACCCATGGATAAAAACGTAGTTCAGCTGGGTACTACTAAGTGCATTTAATTCCTTATACGTGCCTACACTGTAAAATAATTTACACCCTTTTCCTCTATAACTAACGGTCTTACACCCTACGAACAAGAAACTCCCGTTTAAAGGGTGTAATTAACAACAAAACACTCTTCAAACGGTGTAATATTGTGTTTTTCGGGGGTTTATAAGTGTGGTATGGTATTTATAATGGTGCTTAACGGATGTTTTTTTTTTTTTTTTTTACTTGTGTGTGACGCGGTTCGTTGTAAACGGTGATTGAATAATTTAAGTGTGAAAATCATTTTAGTGAATATCTTGGGGAGGGAAAATGCTTTGCAGAGTAGAGAAGGAGAATATTCGTACCTGGAGGTCCAGCGGTGCGCACTTAATGTTCATTGCCGAGGCGATCTGACTGGCGGTCTCCCCCTGCGCCGCCGAGAACATCAAGGCCAGTGTGGTCTCAAGCGCAAGTGGCGAGAAGACGACGTTCGAGGACTTGGCCGGCCTCCGCTCCACCAGGAACCGCATGAAATCGACCGTGAACTGTGCGATGCCGTGTCTGATGACGGCGGAATCACACTGGGGTCTGGGACGCGTAGAAGACAGGCTTCAGAGCTCTACGCGCACTCTTCAAAGACTAAGGCGGCAGACACGCGTACTTACACGGGGTCCTAAGTAATATGCATCGGGAATTGCACAAATGAAATCAAACGAATGTTTTCAACTTATCATGAAGTACCAACCAGACCTTTCCCAGAAGTGCAACAAGAAGAAATTGGCATGCATTCCGGGGCCGTGTTGTCCGCACAGTTTATATCATCTGTCTGTTTTTTTCGCTGTTACCATGGACACCCTTTTGTTTTGTTTTTTGTAACCTGAACTTGAGAACTTAAGTTCTCAAGTTGAGAACTTGAGAACTAGTAGTCGTAGTTTGAGGAGTCGTAGTTGAGAACTTAGCAGGTAGTACCGATTGTACTGAGTAGGATAGACGTTAAAGGGACAGGAATTCTCGAGTATATTTTCTCTTCCCAAATGAAAGGGCTTTTAACCGATACGTCATTGCTAATACAGCCCTATACTCGGCGACAACTTAAGAACGGCAACGGAAGTTGCCGCTGTGCCTCATCACCGCGGCCGGATGTTACTCAGCGCGGCGCAAGCAGTGCGTTACTGGGAGTATTTGGAACATGGCAAGAGCCGTTTCCGTGATTTTTCGGACTTAATATGCTTGTAAACTACTGCAGCGACGATAAGCAAACTATGTGAGAAAAGGCAGACGATATCACGCATTTATAGCAATCTCCTTTCAAAACGCGCGCGCCCGTTGACATCCGGGTCCGTCGCTTTAGCGGAGGGATACCATACATGAGCTATTGCCGTCCTTAACTTGTTCCCGAGTATTGGCGGTGAGCGCGGCCACAGGCGGCGCTGCGAAGCGCGCCTCCGTGACGCCGGCTTAGGGATTCTCGCATTTGTCGTCTGCTTCACTCGGGCTCGCTCTCCCTCCTGTTTCTTTGCGCTCGGTTGACGTGTGACGCTTGTCCGCAGCATATTTTGCGTGTGCGTGACTTTTTATGATAATAATAGACTTAAAATCGCATACACTAGCTCAAGGCGAGATTTGAAGTATCGTTTTGAGTACCGCTGCGGAAGAAACATTGCCGGCGTCACCCCTTGCGAAGCCGGTCCTGCGCGGAGCGCGAAGAGTCTTAGCTAGTCGTCAGCCTCTGTATTCAACAATCTTTGGAACAAAGGGGACAGCCAGCTGCTAATAACCGACAACAGCTAAAATGAAAGACCAGAAGAAATTCTAGCCCTTCGGGGCTCTCGGCTTTCACAGAAGGAATTTAATCGTACGTAAAGTAAAATAGTTTTCGCAACCTTACCGAAGAGCTCGAAAGTATTGTATCACATCATTTTATGTTGTCACAACATGAAATTATGCCGACATGCATTATGGGCCGCAAAAACGGTAGGTTGAGTTCCAAATAATCTACTTTGTGAATAAGCGCGTGCTTTCTTATATCAGGCTTCTAACCAGTGTGGAGGTTTATTTTGCCAGACGAGTCACGTCTACGGTAAAAATACAGTGGCAGAACGTTTGTTCAGACCTGGAGGGATATTTCCGTACATTTCCAACAGCGATATCTTCCAAATATTCAGATATGCGTTACAGGAAAAGTGCACTCGAGAGGGGGAGGGGAAGGATGAGGAGAAAACTGTAAAATCGAGCTGACTAGTGGGCCGCATCCCAAGTCTATATTAAGAGAGTAATTTTCTTCAATTCATTGAACGGCATCACGAGTATTCCAGGATTTGTTCTTTACGCCTGGAAGTGTTGGAAAACAGCAAAGAGCTGCTTGGAAATATTCATCCGTTCATGTTATACTGGAAACCAGCATGTATACTATTCATTGTATTCGTTAGCGAGTATATCAACCTTCCAACACCGCAATCATGCCATAACTGTTTTAGTTGTGAGTCAGTTCGTCATGATAACGATGGTTACGATAGAAATTGAGCCCAAACGCCGCCTTCAACTACTCTGGACAACGTTGTCTGAGGCGCGATTGCTTCTCACAAAGCTTCTCACTGCGTTTACATGTAAATAAACAACGCACGCTTTAGATATGCACATTCTTTCACGCAGCCATAACATAAGCCAATTTGTGAAGAAGTAATGTATGCCATACAGCCATGAAGAAAATATCACACGAACTCTGTGAACCCCCCAAACATCCCCAAACCTCCTAATACCACGGTTGTCACGATGTAGAAAATAATGTATTGGGAACAGAAAAACATCCATGAAGTCAACAACAGCGAAAAAAATAGAGGCGAACCATTTTGTTTCCTGCTGTGCGATGCGCTTGTTGGGGCTTGCTGTTTGATAGCATTATACTCTTGAGTCTTCATGAGAGAATCTCAAAAAATACGTCTGCGAAGCCTACCCATTTTACCATTTATCGAGAAGCCCTGAGCTCTACACTGCAAATAAGATAGAAAGGACGAGTTACACACGATCTTCTGACCGATGCTCTGAAGAAAGTTGTTCTCTCTTCCCTCGTGTGTGGAAAACTTGTGCTGGGTACAGCTTGAAATTATTCAGAGCTGGCAGAAGCTAGCAAAACAACTGAATTACTAGAAATACGCTTTTTAATGTACTAAAGCAACAAAGCGGGCGATTTCAGCCCAGGCATTGCTACCCCTCACAAGCGGAGTGTAGCAGACGACAGCGGACCGAGTCCCTAAGCTGACGTCAGAGCCAGAGGGCGCCACTCAAACATCTCACCGCCAATAGGAATTTTGCAATACGGATTTTTACAGCTACCAGCCATTCGTGGCCTTCCAAAAAGAATTCTGGCAACAATGACAGTGAGCCGTGCGGCAACGTAATCTTAACTGCACGTGAGATGAAAAGAGGTGTTTAAAAGCTCATGCCCGGCTAAAACAATAATAATGTTCAGTCTTTACCATTATACCTTATGCGGTTTTGGGATCACGCATTGAAACCGACAGGAGTTTTTTCGACACGTACCGTAGTTTCAAGTTTTGACACTACATGGCGCCACCTTTCAGACTTCGTAAAATTTAGTGCCAAATGAAAATTATTTCCGCCGTGTTTATTTCGACATTCCTTGCGGTTACCTCCTTAAATTAAACTCTGGATTTCATATGAGCCAGAGGACATGCACTCCACAAAAATTGGCTCTTTGCCTCCCTATAGCTCGTTACGCTATCATTTTGAATACTATGAGCCTCCGCGATTATCAGCCAAGGATCTTCCGCGGACTGCCCGAGACGCGCTCCGGTGCTCGATTTTCTCATGTATTCCTATGGGCTTACTGGTCCGAAGGCAGTCCTCAGACAACCCGCGGACCGCACCGAACTGGTAATTCGATGATGACCTATCTCTTCACCGTCGGAGCACCTATGTCAGCGATTGCTATTAACCGTTCTGATGTTGCCAATGGTGCGCACCACTAATGACCTATTAATATTAATATTGATAGTTGTAATAAACCCTCGCTCACGTTCCGGCGCTGTCTGTGGCCCTGCTGACGCCGGCCATGAAGAGGCGGTGGTAGCCCGAGTCCTCCGTGTCTTCTGAGCTGTACTCCTCGTGCATCGACGAGTATGGCCGCAACCTCGACGCAGTCGGCTGCCGCTCGGACGGTTCCTGGGCGCTGCTCCCTTCCTCCTCGTCACCGGGCAGCCTCCGGTTGAAGGGCTTGCTTCGCCGGTACATGTCTTTTGCCTCCCTTCCCCAGAAAATCCGACAATGGGCACCGCTAAAAAGAACGCAAAGCATAAATCACTGGTGTGGCTGCAGTGCGAGGCTGGTTTGCTTTTGTCGCGAACAAGGTGTGTGCTGGGCACCCAGAAAAAATATGACCGTACAAACTTCCGCAAGCTCGTAGTTAGGACCTTCGCATCGGACAATTCATCATCATCATCATCATCATCATTAGCCTAAATCCTTAGTAGTCCACCTCAAAATATATCGTTCGAGGTTGGAGATTCTCCTGGTGTTTTCATCATTCCCCCACTTTTGTATCCTACAAGTCCAGAGTTATGACCTGTTTCCTTTCTTGCGGAGGTCGAATGGAGACCCTTCGTCCACATTAAAGGGGCCATGAAGAGAAAATACAAGTTTGTTTTATTTGAAAGATTTCATGTTCTATAGTGCCCCAAGGGTTTGTCCGGAAGCAAACGAAGCCTAATTCACTGCGAAATTAATCAATTTAAGCTAAAATTTTTATTCTCGTGCCAAAACGTGTGTTCGAACGCCATTTGCAATGACACCATGAGAACAGGGCTTTCCGCTAAACTTGGTGTGGAGCACAGGCTTGTTTATTGTTAGTCAGCATAGATGGCGCCCCCACGATGCGGCAAACCGTTTCCTACCTTTGGTTTCCTTGTGTCCGTATTTCAAACCTGGCTTGTTTTTGTTCGTGGAGAAAATAATCGTTTCGTGAAACATAGCGCTCGCTCCAAAAATATGGTCACGTAAGACACTGTTGCTTGCGTCAATCGGCCAATGTCGTCTGAGATAACCCCAAAAGCCTCGCAGTACTGTGCACATAAACGAAGCATAATACGCACAGTAGCAACAGCAGTACGCATCGGTACTTCTGTGTTTTCATGTGCTTTCGTAACTTCCAGTTTGTCCCACCATTCTTACTAATATAATGTGCCCTAAATTTAAGCGCACATAGCTCGTTCGGCAATCTTATAAATACTGCCTAATTTGCATTTGCTTTTCCGGCCTCCGCAGATCGCAGACCTGGCTGGTATGACCTCATAGGTTCTGTTGTGGGAAATGAGCTGGTGGGCCGCATGGCCATTACATTTTTTCCTAATGCAGCTTATTTGAGTGAAGTTTACGTTAAGAGGGGTGTTAGCATGATTCTAACGAGGCAATCTTTTGAAAGAACCAAACTTGCATTTTGTCTTCATGGCTCCTTTAAAGGGGGAAAGGGAGGGGGTTATATAGGAAAGGAGGGGGGGGGTTAGAATGATACCTACTTATAAGCAAACTTTGCGCACAGAGAGTAATTTTGTGAGCATGTGCCGATCCTCAGGTGTGTGGGTGGTGAAGGGGAGGGGAGCGGGCGTTGTGTAGGGGTTAGGAACATGGCTCTTACCCAAACGTCCCGGGCTCACTTCCGGCGTTGGAATGTCTCCTCGTTTGGAGTGCTGACTTTCCAGAAACAATACCAGCCACGAGCTACCACTGCCTGGCCTACGGATGAGGGCCAGGTCAAAGAGCGAGAACAAAATTCTCTAAGAATAGATTCAATCTGAACCATGAATGAAACGCTGTCTGCGCCCGTCCGCTTGTAGCTTGCTTCTACTGTGGTCACGGCACGATGACTACATTGTCCAGGTTAGCTTTCCTGGAGCAAAGCTACAACGCCTCCCTCGTACCGCACGACGCTAGTGGAAAGTATATAAGGAAATAATGCTGCTATATGCATGATGTCGGCCAGTCTTGTTTTGAGAACGGTCGCAGCTGTACGCCACAAGCAAGAGGCAGACCCAGAAGCTCCGCGTAACCAGTTTATTCCAAGAACTCTTCTAGAAATCTCTCACGCTTCCCGTTCACGCGTCTTGCCCGCGATGTTGCTGCGGATGCCACGCGACCTTGGAGGTTGACCATACAACACCGAGCCTTGATCGTACATCGTCGACACGAAAGATGCAGCAGTGCGTAGGAATCGAACACAACTTGTTCCTCCCCCTCAAGCTAGCATGGGTCAACTCATGACGCACAAGGAGCTTAACTGCAAGATGTAACCAGTGGGGAGGAAGGTGTAACGGAGTCCCAAGACTCATCCCTTAGCCATAGCCGCTGTGGACGCTGTGTCGTTCGACCTAAGAAGTATGCGGCCTGAACCTCCCTCGCTCGCTTATTTCGGAGGGTGATGTTGTATGGTCATCCTCCAAGGTCGCGTGGCATCGGCAGCAACCTCGCGGGCAAGGCGCGTGAACGGGAAGAGATAGAGATTTCTAGAACAGTTCTTGGAATAAACTGTTGATGCGTAGCTTCTGCGTCTGCCTCTTGCTTATGACGCACACCTATATACGACCATCCTTAAAACAAGTCTCACCTAAATGCCTATACACACGCTTTTGTTAGTTTTGGAAATACGAACAGTGTTTTTATGCGCACCGTTGTGACAGCGCCTTAAAAGGAATCTCCTACCCCAGCCTTACTGTGTATAAGTGGAATAAATAGATTGATTGCCTTGAAAAACGGAGTTCGCGAATTGCAGTGCACTGCTTTCTGTCCTGTGTGCCGATTGAGATATAGAATTTAATATCCACTTCTGTTGAGGAATACAGCGCGTAAAAATATAATAAATTACGCTAAGAAACGAAAGATTTTTAAATAAGACCGCTCGCCTCAGCACAGATGTCGGAGGTGGTACCTCCACACCAAAAAGAACAAACGCGCAGCTATTCGTAACCGAGGCTGAAGAATATGGGACGTCGAGCGTACAGCCATTGTCGG
Organism: Haemaphysalis longicornis; assembly: GCF_048455015.1. Classification (NCBI taxonomy): domain Eukaryota; kingdom Metazoa; phylum Arthropoda; class Arachnida; order Ixodida; family Ixodidae; genus Haemaphysalis; species Haemaphysalis longicornis. Next base: position 48,376,744 of record NW_027526445.1, read on the forward strand.
CAGGATACACGACCCTCGAATACATGGACTCGACGATGAAAGGTCGAGCCGAGATGAACAGGGGTTCGCTGCGAGTGCGTTCGAAACGAAGACAGGAGGTTGATTGACTCACTGGTCGGGTTGAGTGGGCGGGCGGTGAGGTACCTAACAAGTCCCCTTCTGCGAACTCCTCCGGTGCGCGCAGGCTCTCTCCTTACCTCGAGTCTTTGAATAGAGTTCATAAAATGCGGGAGGCTCGAGGTAAGCTGAACCCGTCAGTCTACTTCAACCGCCCTCATCGAGTCCATGTATGCGGGGCTACGACGTCGTGCGTTCAGCTTTAGTCACAATGAAAACACCAAAATGTGCCATTCAAGGCAATTCAGGGCGCGTTTCATACTTACAAAGGGGAAAGATCGCTGGAAATGAGACCGGTTCCTTTCGCTTCTTTCTTCCTCAAATAATGATGGTGATATTACCTGCGCAGTACACAAAATGATTGCTCTTACTCGCAACTGAACATCGTTTCTGTTCATTTTTCCGCACCGTCTAAAATGGAATAGAATAACCCTTTTTCTGTTCGCTGCTTACTCGCAGCGTGCTCGCAGCAAGCTTGTGTGACCCTGTTGCTGGTGGCGGGCCCCCCAGTCCAGGGCGCCACTGCCTTGTCCAGCCTTCTTGACACGGTGTATCAGACCCCGTTGATCCTGCTCGTCGTCGCTGGTCGGCACCTGCTCCCACCGTGCTGCACTGGGATGTGTTTTGTGCTGTTAGCGCCGATTATGTGCATTCTCACGAAATATTATCCAGCACCGCACAAACAACTCGACAAAGAAGAGGTGGTAGCATGGAGTCAAATTCAAGCGAACGTACACCCCCAATTGTATCTTCTCAGTAAAATATATCCAACCAGGAATAAACGCGTATGTCCATGTTGCCGAAGCACACCCACACTATACTACGTCACGGGCTGTCTACGTCACGCGCTGTCACGCATTATTGTAGTCATGATCATTTTCACGTTTAATTGGCGTATTCATGGGAGGTTGTGGCCATTGCCACACCAGGGTGGCCAATCCTGCTCTGGTGAGATGAGCAGTACTCAACAAATTAAGCACTTAATCGACCCCCTCAAAAGTAAAGCAGCGTCTAACCGGAGCCTCGTGCCCACCCTCAATGCCTTTTCGGGAACCAGAGCCGAACTCCTGAAGAACCCAGAGGAGAATTAACCCGATACACAGGGAAACCTTTTCTTCCCTCCGTTCAGAAGAACTCCCCATTCACAAACTAGACAAGGAGATCCAACTGTACGAGCTACGAGAGGCAATATCAGAATGCAAACATGACAGTGCCACGGGCCCAGACCAAATTACAAATGAGCTTATTGCCAACATAGATGACCCCACAATAAAAATCATACTAAACCATTTTAACTCCTTCTGGATGAAAGAAAAACTACCGGATCAGCTGTGGTTCACGCAGAAGCTCGCTACGGGGGCACTCTGCTCCGAGAAAGATTAGTTTTCGTTCCCTACGATGCGCCGTTCCCACTTACCAGTACAAGTACATGCGAAAGTGCAGCTACGTCTTCTCTAAAGCCATACGTCTATCTCTCCCCTTCCTTCTAACTGCTCTGCAACCTGTTTTTAGCGCATGCGCAAGCATACCTCGGCAAAACTGGACGCCACTCACTCCCACTCACTGAAAAAAATGTTCCTCACGCACTCAATTGCACTCACGCTCACCACTCGCCCTGACCACTCGCGCTCACTTGCGCTCACGCTCACTGCAGTCGTCCTCACCCACTCAAGCTCAGCACTCGACCTCAGCACTCGTACTCACTCGCGCTCATGCTCACCATGCACTCGCATTCGCCTACACTCACACACGCTCACCACTCACATTGGCCACTCAGACTCGCTCGCCCTCGAGCTCACCACTCGCGTCCTCTGCACACACGCACCCGCACTGGCGTTCACTACTCACATTCCCCGCTCACACTCGGAACTTAGAACTGCGCGTAATACTTATTCGCATTCCCACTCATTTTGCTTCTTTCTTTACTGCCCGAGAATTTTAACTTCGCTTGATGCTCGTAAACCTCATCAATTACCAACATTTTGTAGAAAAGCTCCAATGCGGCCACTTTGGGGCAGATACCAAAACGATACCAATGCGTGAATGGAGAAAAATAATTTCGGTTTTTTACGAATGTAACTCCACATTGGCTATGAGGCACGCCTTCCTAGAAGGCTAAGGAATACTTTTGGGCGCCTTGGGATGAAAGGGCTTTTAACAGCAGAGCTGTTCAAGCTATTTGTTCCGTCTTCCGGTGTTCCCAGAAAAAAATACCAAGAAAAAATACCGAGTGCACGTGAGCGTGCGCCTCGTGAGGAACGCCCGACGTCGGCCAGGCTCGCGTTTGGAATTACGCCACGTGAGGAGCTCGAAAAAGGAATCACATTCCGAGCGCACGTGAGCGCGGCGCCTCGTGAGGAGAGCCCACCGTCGGTCTGCTCGACCTTCGAGAACACTAAGCCCAGCGTTCGTGGCGTGATCTCTCGCGTTCTGTTCTCCTCGCCAGTTCACGCGCGTTCGCACCTGAAGTGGGCAGCACATGCGCCCAGTTCGCGCTACAGACGCCGAGTTCACGAAGCCGATTGCAGCGGGATCTAGCGCGTGCTAACACGGTGCAGTTTGTGAGAGATGTGAAAGCTTGCGGGCAAAACGATCTGGGCCTGCCATTCATGGAGAACTTTCAGTGGCGAGTCGGGAAACCAATGTGAGGTGCAACGCCCGAGTCTCCGACGAAGGGAGGGGGGCTGCCATCTCTGCTGTTTGTCCAGCCTTTCACCACCAGAGCAAGCTGCAGCAATTTTCTTTATTTCCAATCGAAGGCTAGAAAAGAGGGAGGGGATGATCGCACAGAAACCCATGGGGGAAGATTTGTCTAGCATTTTCAGTATGAGCGAACTCCTAAATGAACCGTTGGGCTTTTCTAGCTGCCAAGAGACACCAACGTGACGTCGCCACCACCCGGACCCCTTCGCCACCACAGGAGCCAGGGTTCTGGCGCGGTTGCTAAGTGTCTAAGCCAGCACAGGTAAACAAGTGTCGGCAAAGTTCCGCGTGAGGTTTCGTTGGTTGCACGAATGACTGTTCATGCAATGGAGCGCTTTTTCTAGCTGGGGCGAGCTTCGTTGGCGCCTCGAATCGTTCGCTGATTTTTCACCAGCTCCCTCGGACAAAGCGAAGGCGGATTTTCTTCGGCGCGAATACCGCCGGGTCGATAGTCGGCAGTTGCGTGTACGTGGGCTCTCGAGCTTCGTCTAGCTTTCCGAACTGATGCGGCACATATTTTGTAGTTTATTCTCTCTCTCCCTATACGGAGGGAGAGGGCGCACAGTTCATCGTGTACGACTGCGTGCTGCGCTGTCTTGCAAGCCTTCGTTGACAGAGTTTTGGGCAAAGCCGTCCGTGAGTATAGACAGGGGGGTCAGTATTCTAAAATAGGGGGGGGGGGGGGGGCGGCGGCGCGCAAGCTTTCATGCGAAACCTTTCAATGAACATACGAACGTGCGTTGGAGTCGCCGCCGGCGACATGAGCTGAACACAAAAGAAGTGAAGGGTAGGGATACAACAGGCGCCGGCGCTCAGGCTCCGCCGAGGTAAACATTCATATGGCGTCGGAGGTGGTGGGTTTGCCATGACGTATACCAACGGCACAGAGCCGCGGCTACGCGAAGAATGGAGACAAAATTGTAGTAGGCGCACTGCTCATAAATGTGCTGTGCTTGTAATTAGGAAGCCATTTTAAAAATTACTGCTTTGTTGTCAAAATCGCGGCTATGGCTTATTAATGTTTGAACTTGCTGGTTGTTTCTTTTGCATATTTTACTGCGAGGCAGTACACCTCTAACCAGCAAAGGAAGTTTTTGTGTCCGCGTTAGCAGTAAACTCCCAGGCTACTACTGGTTACTGGCTGCACCCAAGCTTCACAAACAAACTGCTGGTACCGCCAGGGATTTAACCTGGGCCTGAAGAGACGCGGAGCGAGAGCCCATCGTCTTGCCGATTAAGCTGCGCCCACACGTGGAGACGGGGGGACAGACGGTGGTTTGGATTGAGCGTAAAGGGAGGGGGAGAACAAGAGTGGGGGGAGGCAGTGACAAAGATGACGCCATAGCCGCGCATGCCGCCATCCTCCTCACCGTTCAAAAAACACTCTTCTGCGTTTTCTCTCTGCCGAGAGAGAGAGAGAGAGAGAGAGAGAGAGAGAGAGAGAGAGAGAGAGAGAGAGAGAGAGAGAGAGAGAGAGAGAGAGAGAGAGAGAGAGAACAACTTTATTCGCACAAAATTGCTGCGACTACGTGCCGGATGGGGTGGTTCCCTGTTCACGGGACCTATATTCTTCCGCGGCTGCCTGGCCCCTGCAGATCAGGACGAGCTGGTCTTCCAAGGCGGGGGTGGTTAGCAAGGTCTCCCATCGCTCGTTAAGGGGTGGAGGAAGGGTGGTGGAGGGTGGGGTAAGGGGTGGGGGGATTGTTTCGGTGAAATCGCACTCTCCGATGACGTGCCGGAGCGTGCCCAATTGCCCACAGAGGCTACACTCTTTCTCGTATATCTCAGGGTACATTCTGCTTTGGAGATAGGGGTGCGGAAAGGATCCTGCTTGTATTTGCCTATAGATCGTTTGGTGCGCCCTGCTGAGCGATTTATGCGGGTCAGGGTACCGCCTTCTGCCTTCCCTGTAGTGGCTGGTGATGTCCTTGTAAGTCGTTATGGCGTGCGGCTCGTGCTCGTCTGCCCGGTGTTCAAGTTCTCGGGCAAGCTGGTGGGCGAGTTCGTTGCCTTCCAGCCCTGAGTGAGCCGGTGTCCATATCAGTTCGACTTTCTGCTCGGGTATGCGGCGCATTCCTACCTCTAGTATTCTGAGTGCCGTCAGAGACACCTGCCCTTTTCTATAGTTGGCATACGCTTTTTGCGAGTCCGTGATTATTTTGCTCGCGTTCGGCAGCGTGAGCGCCAAGGCTATTGCCGCCTCTTCCGCTTCTTCCGGGAATGCCGTTTTTACAGATGCGCACGTCACCAGCGCGTCTTGCGTCGTGACCGATATCGCGGCTCGTGTCGAAAACTTGGGTAGAGAGGCGTCCGTGTTGAGGGTTATCCCCGTCCCATCTTGTTCTTCCGCTTGTCTCAGCGTTTCGATGAGGGCCTTGACCCTGGCCTCTCTGCGCCCGTCGTTGCGACCCGGTCTCATGTTTCTGGGCAGGGGTTTACTCTCGATTTTCTGAGCCCAAAGCTTGGGTAAAGGTCCCATTTTCTTGTGGTCGGCCTCTTGACAGCCCAGCTTGGCCACGCTGCTGAGTTCGGGACACCGCCCCGCGAATCCCAGGTAATTGCTGGCAGATTCTCCGGTTTCACTCTTTCTAGAGCGACGTTTGTGGACTCAAGTGAGGCCGCATGGGTAATCGTTGTGGGTGTCGCTTACAGCTTCGCAGTCCAACCACCTTCACAAATAGATAAGAGCCATATTTTGACAAAATACAGCGCTTACACGAAAAAGAGTATATTTTGGGAAAATTGCGAGTACTTTAATTCCCACTCTTTTTCCCGGCAAAAGGGCACTTAAGTGTTTCGCACTAAGACCCCAGCGACTTGCTTTGCGTAATTGGAGCTGCCACGGCAGTCTCGAGTCGCGGGAAGCCTGCGAATCAACGGTCCTTGACGTTCACCTGTCACGCAGACAACGAGCGCCCATCGCTAGAAGCACAACTTCAACAAATCGTTTCTCGTTCACAGGCACACATCGGAGTTTTGCGGTCAGGCCCACAATCGCCGAAAATCAACTTCTGGTCACATCGTGTCAAGCGTATTAAGTTCAATAAAAGCGTGCTCTAAACTTCGAAAAGGAAAATTTCGGAACATATTTCATCAATCATCACCTAGCCGCATGCACTGCAGAAGCGACAACGCTTTGACAACGTCACATCGCGACACAAGCGTCTCGACCGTGTCAAAAAAAGTAAAAATGAAATTGAATTTTTTAAAGCTCATTGGGTATTCACAAGTATACAGCAGTGTTGGTGTTCCCTCATTGTCAGCGCAACAATGCAAAAATGTGGATGACGCCACATTCAATGAAATTGGCATTCAGCAGCTAAATTCTGTGTTCCCAATTCGTACACTTCATAGCAATGAATGCAGTAAAATTGCCAATTCACCCATTAACGCTAACGTAGCCGGGAAAAATATTTATGAACCCCGCAAATTGGTATTCGCCCTTACTGAGACAATAAAAGTGAGCATTTGGTAGCGCTTCTTTGGTGGGTGGTCGCGGGAAAAAACCAGCGTGTAATGCGAATGGTGACAACCTCGGTGACAAAGCGAAGTGCGGCAGTTCAATCATTATGAATCATACGCTCCTGTCCAACGAGAAGACCATAAAATTAGCCAGCGGGGACTACTAAACTCGTCGACACAGTGCACTAACAAGGGACGCCACTAAGCTAGCCCCGTGACGAGCAACTTCAAGCTCTTTTCCATTACGAAAGCGGTAGCATTGAGTATTTTCCTAGTACCAAGCCTTGACCAGCTTCGATTGCAAAGCTCTGACTACAAACCAAAACGAGGGCGAATAGACACAAGCGCGCAACTTATTGTTGCTTGGAAAACGGCGATAACGACGATAACCTGGCACCACACAGTGACACAGGTAGCACCAACGCGTGCATACGTTACACAGATGAATCGAACAAACATGTTGTAACACTCACTCACCGACACTCACTCACTCTTTAACTCACTAACTCACTCACTCACTTAAAAATTACGCTATCTGGTTGCCGCAAAAGCGAACAATTCGCGACACCGCACCGTGCAGGGCGCAATGACGTTTACCAGCAGCGGTAACGGTCAGCTAGTCCGTACGCCATCGGCATGTGCACGATGATCTACATGTGGGGCACAAAATTTGAGGAGCACTAGTCTGGGAAACCCTTTCCAGCGAGCCAACGTAGCAAATTATGGCGGGGGGACTACGGCGTTCCAGTTATAACCACAACATGAGATACGAAAATAAAACAGCGCAAAAAAAATCGTTTTCGTGACTAGCTGGCTGAGGACCGTGCAAGGACAGAGTGAAAAAACAAAATGCATGAGCCCGGTCCTGAATTTCAAATTAGGCATGCAATTGCACAACTGTAACGGCAAATGACAGTCGATGACCACATATCAGTGCGCGCGTATTTTACCTTTTGCGATCTGTAGAAATGAAATATATAATTGAGAAAGTGCGCGCGCAACAGTAGCGATTTCTAGTCCCCGATTAGATAAGGCGAATGGAGAGTCAGACATAACGCCCGATCTTGTCGAATAGCACGAACGCATAGGCAAGCTTCAGCGGAATCCAGGCAACCAAACGAAGGGGCGCAGTCACCGAGTCACGATGACAGGTCCTATGTCAGGTCCTTCTGAAGGCGAGCTACTTTATTTGCTGCACATTGCGAAAGGTACGCACATTGGCGTACATTATTCAATGCAGCATACATGCATGTAACATAACAAAACGTAAACATTTTGGCGAATTTTGCAATAACACACCCGCGATGAAGTTTTCAAGTGTGTCTAACAGGGACAGCAGCAAGTCACATGCCTCAAGGCAAGCACCGTAACAGCCATAGAAGGATATGTGTGGCGCCAGGTCCGCGTGACAACGAAGTATCATAACAGAGCTCCGCCGTTACAAGTACTAAAAAATACTGATACTTTACGCCAAGGCCTCCAAAAAGGGCTACTTCTTCAAAACGCGCAATTCGCAAATCCGAATAGTTTCTCCATTCCGATACCTGAATCCATGAAAATCGGCGATGCCTTTTTCGGCGAGCACGGGCACTCACAATTGGCGCTTTAGAACAGGCTATATAATCACAGCTGTAGCAAGCAAGCCACTTATGTACACGACCAACTAGGACACTATACAGCTACAGTGAATTAGAATATTCTAGTTCACTCTAATACAGCGGTGCATTCTAAAGCTTGAACATCATGGGACGTTTTCTGCTCGTGAAAACAAGCCGCGCACGCCACCGGCGCGCTGACGCTGCCGGGGAACCACCCGCACGCGGCGCGCGGTGCGGCCGGCGGCGGCAACATGGCGGCGGCTTCGGCAATGAAGTGGTGTGGGGAGCTCGAGCTCGAGCGACGTCTTCTAAGCGCTCTCTAAACTAAAATGCCGCTTAAGTCACTCACGAAGTTGATTGTGCGATAAAGGAGCTTATAATGTGGGTGGCGAAAACGGTTATAAATCATCATCCGCGCCGCTAGTGAAAGCGCTTATGCAATATCTGCCGGGGTTGGAAGCCTAAACTTCTGTGCATACTTCTGTGGCGGAGCCAGCCGTCTGTCTCGAACGCTTCGAAACTGCCGCCATGAGGCGCGCACGTCGTCAGGCTCCTCCCTCTGGAGTGCACAGCGCGCGTCATTTTCTGAGAGAGGAAGAAGCTGCTGCGCGCGCAGAATCGTCGACGCGGACGTGAAAAAATCGCTCGCTCGCACCACGCCGACGCGCACAAATCGCGTGAAAAAAGGTTCACGCTTGTCGCTTCCATCGCAGCGCGTAGCGGTAGTAAAGTGCATTCGCGTTGTTGCAACGATGTTACCGACACCAATTCCGACACAGAATGCTACGAGCTCCAAACATTATTCGGTGTTAGTGGGCCGTAATGCACTGATACAGAAAAGTATCAGTGCATTACGGCGCGAGATGTCTATTAAAAAATGGTATTCCTAAATCAACACGCAACCTAAGAGTTAATTTCACGGCGCCCCAGAACAGGAGCGCAGGACGACATAACAGGACGACATAGCCTCCAAGGTAATGCAATCGCGCCTTTAACTAGCGGCTGTGCGTACGAGTACATAATGCAAACAGCAATCACCACAGCGAGCGGCTCCACCGACGATAAGCCAACACCGAGTACAACAGCTCTCAACGCGGGAAGCCGGCACATCGCGCAAGTAGCTCGAGGGCACTCACAACACGTGAGTGGTGAGCGGGGCTCAGCACTCGCGAGTGCATGGTCAGTGCACCTGCACTTGCGAGTGGAGAGCTTACCGCTAGTAGCGCTTGCTGGCCTTGCCAGTGGTGAGTGCACTCTCACTCGCAAGTGGTGAGCGGGGCTTGCCGCGAGTGGCGCTCGCACCAACGAGTGGTGAGCGGGGTTCCAAGGGGGTTCCCCGAGAGCGCCGCTCGCACTCGCGAGTAGTGAATGGGCTCATCGCGACTGGCAATCGCATTCACTCGCACTCGCATGCTCGTACGCAAAAACGATGGTGAGGCGCACTCACCCCTCACCTGCGAGTGGTGATTAGGCGGTGTCAATGCATTCGTGAGTGAGCCTGCCAGCCAAAGTGCGCAAGGGGTTTTGTGCGTACACGTGACCTCCGGATTTTTTTCGCCTAGTCGTATAACGCTTCGCTTTAAAAGATCTACGGGTATTGTCACGGGTTCTTTCGCCGACGGCCCGCTTCAAGCTACAGATTTTAACAATTTCTTTTAGTGTCCCCTGCCTTTATTTATGATAGAAGGGTTCACTTAGATCAGTTACACGTATTGATTACGTAAATAACGGTTGTGTGGTACCTTTCACGTCGACGTAGTTGCGAGGCGCAGCTTTTCACCCGGTTTAACTAACGTTCTATATCGCGCCAGAAGTGTCGAGATCATACCTCCGTGGCAATGGCATAGACATCCGTGAGGCTGATGCAGCCTCAGAACTATGTTGTGTAGCTCCGATCGAAATCGTTATATGGCTGCGTCACAATCTACACGGAACAAATAAACACTCTAACAACCGAGAACGGCGTTTGCAGCGCCTGATGTATATTTTGTTGAATCAAACGAGAATGGTCGTGTGTTCCCAGCTCGCTTGCAAAGGAAGCAGAAGCTGAAACTTGCATAGCTGATGAAGAACCTCTGTTGTTCTGCGATTTTAAGGCGAGAGCGGTATATGCATAATCGAACCCGATAAGCAACCGTGGTCGTCAACAGGAATGGTTACAAATTGGCCGCGGCTGGCGCAGGGCGTTTTGATTATGGGGACAAGCGCGCCCCGTGAAAGGGCAGCAGCACCACCGAAGGAGGGCGAGCCGCTGCATCCCTCGCAATACGAGGCGCATTGAGAGGTGAAGGTACCGACGGGGGCGAGCAGGAGGCTCCTAGCGATGGCGAGTCAGCGGAACGCGGTACGGAGGGTGCTATTTTAGAGCTGGTCAAGTGGCGATGGTTTATTGATTCGTTGATCGAGTGATGAATTGATTGAGTGTTCTCCTGATTTGTTGATTATTTTATTGATTTATTGATTAATCATCTGATTGATTGATTAATTAATCATCTGATTGATTGATTAATCATCTGATTGATTGATTGATTGATTGATTGGTTGATTGATTGATTGATTGATTGATTGATTGATTGATTGATTGATTGATTGATTGATTGATTGATTGATTGATTGATTGATTGATTGATTGATTGATTGATTGTGGGGTTTAACGCGCCGAAGCTACAGTTGTGCTATGAGGCGCACCGTAGCTGACGGCTCTAGAAAAATTTATTTTTTCCCACCTGGGGATATTAAAGTGTGCTAAAATCTCGATAAACGGGCGTTTTCGTTTTTTATCTCTCAAAAGCAGCCAAAGCATGCAGTGTTTAACCTGATTTTTTGGGCTCGGCAGCACAACGCCTTGGCCATAAGCCCCTATACACGGCGGGTGAAGCGCACGATGAAGGGCGCAGCCACGAAGTTAACCAGAAATTTCAACAGCATATATCTACCGAAGGCCCAACCTGGCTTTCACCTTCACCTTCTGAGAAAGTTCTATGCATCCCCCGTAATTTTTTCACTCCTCTTAACAAGCAGAGCTGTTTTATTTTTAATACTCTAATAACGTTAAATAAGGCAATGCGGCGCATTTTGGGGCCCTGTTCACTGTTTTCCTTCAATAATTACCACACAACCTTTAGTCATGTTGGCTGAAAATATTCTCACTACCTTTGCGGGTGGAGGCGCACGATTTCAGACCGTTTTCCGCGGCTGCGTTACAGGCCTCAACATCAATAGGAATCAGCCCCTGTTGTAAGTGATGGATAGGTAACAGACGTCAACGGGTTTGCAAGACTCCCAGTCAGGTAAATACAGTGCCAATTCAGAGCCCAAGAGCGTTTGTCGAAACCAACGGTCATAAAATCCAGACAGAAATAAATGATTAATTTATGACACAAATAGGACTTTGTTCTACTTATTTATTGTATTTCTAGTTAAACATGAATAGCAGTCCTGAGTCTTGTCAAAAAACAACATTTTCGGTTTATCGAGGTAACGCAAGGAATGTGTAGGAACGACCAGTTCTGATCTTTTTAGCTTGTTACTGATACTTACTGGCAGCTACTAGTCAACAGACGTAACACCTTGCATAATTCTTTAACGTTTGTAAAGGCTCTTAGAAATCGTCCGTCATAAAGTGCCTAAGCTCCTGCTCAATGATTTATGACGAACACATTTCCGGTCCGTTTCCCAGGAGCCACCGCCATTTTATGCATATATTGTGAAACGCTGAGAAACGTCCAGTCTACCTTGCCACGCCCAAATTTTCGGGAAGCGAATTGTGCGAAAAAGTGGCAATAAACCACTTAGACAATAATCAGATAGCAAGATCACACGGTATACGTTGGCATCAGCTGACTTCAGCGGCACTTACGTCTGATGTTCGGGATTTCGGATGGTTGCGTGGCTGGGAAGTTCTCTGAACTTGTGATCGTCTGGCGAGATTCGGCATTATGTGTTCTTAACGGAGCCCGCACTGCGGGCACACTGAAACATTGAAACATGCGTTGTTTCAGTGTCGTGTAGCGGTAACGTTTTGTTCGTGTGTTAAGCAGGTTGTTTGGTCTCACACTTACGTTCGAATGACGTGTTGGTGAACTTCCTGATGTGTGCTGGTGCTTTTGTATTGTGGCGAAATCGCGGTGCCGCGTGTCTTCGCGCCCGACCGCAACGGGCGATATTTCCACTGCTGTGGCGTGTACGGTCGATCCTCCTGATTCGCCTAGAAAATGAGTTGGAAGCTCTATGCGAAGAAACCTTTGTGTTACGCTGGTCCACGCGCTTCCTAGTGGTCAGGAACAACATCCTGAGCATAACTATTGTACCGTATTGAGTTTCAGCTAGTTTCTGAACTCTCTCTGTGAACACCTGTGAACTTTTTGAGGATTGATCTTGGAGTAGCTTGTTTCACCACCACAGATATTTCTTGTGAAAAGTGTTGAGTGCCCGGAGTACTTGGGAACTGATAGGATTTTTCCGATTTTTTTAGGGCAGCGCTGTTACCACTAGTCACTGCGCGCTGATATGTGGTTTTGCAATAAATTCTCTTTTCACACTCCCGACATCGACTTGTATGGCACTCGATTGAAGGTGTTGGCAGAATTGCTGGCCGCCAGTGTCCTCCTTCCTCACTTCCAGCAGACTCCCTTGCAACCCAGAATCCTAGTGGGAAACCCATCCTGGCAGATTTTCTACAACGTAGCAGGGCGTCTTTTCACTGTCTCTTTCAGCGTGGGAACTTCCCGTATTTACTATACGCTTCAGTAGACCTGTGGTATTCGGAATGGCCCACCGCGTACTACATTGCTTGTTCTCCGGCGCCCTTGATTGAGCGTACCTCTTCCAAGACTGTGTAATTCCGCAGGTTCTTCGTAGAAAATTGGCGCAAATGTTTCAACTCCATGGAATTCCGTTTCCGACTCTCAGGTTCCTCAATCCGCTCGTACGCACGGCAGTAAACCAGTTTGTTTGATCGGTGTGTGTCGAACCGAAAAAACTACCGGTTCGGTTACGGTCCGGGTTCAGGCGAATTCATTTCGTTCCGGTTCAGCTCCGGTTCAACTAAAATGCCGTACCGAACCCGTTCGCGAACCGGTTTGAAAGCTTGAACCAGTTCGAAGAGTTGAATTCTCAGTTAAGTCAGAAAAAAAAATAGTAGTTTAAAATGACCGTTCTAATCAAAATTCAAACAAAACTTCAAAATCATGCTGTTTCCCAATGACAGTGAAGCGATTTCAAGGTAAACTTTAAGCAATTCGGCGAGATAGTAGGGAAACAGATGAAGTAGCGACGGTTTACCAGCTACTTTCTCACCCCGACTTTATTTTTCCCTAGCGATTATTCATAAAGAGATATGAAGGTGGGATATATTTTCTACCCTTTCCTTTTTTTTCGAAATCGCAATCACCCATCACTCTAATCTGGAAAACTTAAACTTTGGCCCACGTACGGGCGCGTTTAAATACCAGCGCTTAATACCAATTGCGCACATTTCTTATCAGTAGTGGCAAAACAGAAAAATCTTACAACAGCCACGTAACTACGACCAATGATTTAGATTATTTGGTCACCTAGAACAATTTGTTAACTGTAACCTTAACGAAGGTCTAAGCCACAACATTGTTAAAATTAAGCTTTAGTTAAAGCCCAGTCATTGCATCATTGCTGTGACCACTGGAATTCATTTTGCCGTAGCTATATCGGATGTGTGCATTACAATCAGTATGTCATCGTACCGCCTGATCCCCGGCCATCGTTCCGTCCGCACGATTGCGGAATCTTATAAGAGATTATGTCATTGAAAACTGAAATGGTATAATAAGACGCGCGAAGCACGAGATGGTACTTTTTTAAAGTGGGCACTCTTAAAATCGTCGACAGCAGTACTCCCCCTCCGGGACGAGTAGCCGTACATGTAGAGTAGCGAGGTGGACAGTCAGCAATAGCGCACGCCCGAAAATAAATCAGCGCTAAAAAGAGACAAAACTGCAGATCAAGCAGAAAGGATTAGCGATTGGCGAATGGGACAACGTGGGGTACCAGCCCGCCTTTCCACAAGTGTCATCTGCTTTAATGCTGTCTTTGATTTCAAGATAAGGTCGAAGGGGGCAGTTTCTTGCTAAAAGAATAAGTTCGAGCTTACGCTAACAGTTTTCCGTGATATAGCTATTATTCGTGTCTGCAAAAAAAACGGAATTTTTCCGCACTACTACCCTGCAAAACTGACCACGGCAATCGCTTCCTTTGCATTAATGACACGTTTGTTGTGAAAGGTAGGGAAAGAAATGTATAGACCGATATCCACCTTTTGGTGTCTTGCTTATTCGATTTTAATTATTTTTCGCGTAATATTTTAAAACCACGTGATGTACCTTTTTGTTGTTTTTCCATGTAAACACTTTTTTCTGAAGATTGGCCGACTTGATGCACCGCGATACACCACTGCTCCGAGACGCAGCTTATGTTGCAACCACCGGGCGATATTTAACGTGGGTAGAATTCTCTACACACGGATGTTCTGGGGCCCCACTTGTCAAGTATTTACTTTCCAGGTGCGAGACCTTTCAAACGATTGAGTGATTGATTGATTGTAGGGTTTAACGCGCCGACGCAACGCAGGCGATGAGGCGCGCCGTAGTGGAGGGCTCCTGATTAATTTTGACCACCTGGGGATTTTTAACGTGCGCCGAAATCTCGTACACACGAGTGTTTTTGCTTTTCGCCTCCATCAGAAAAGCGGCAGCCGCGGCCGGGAATCGAACCCGCGACGTCGTGCTCAGCAGCGCGACGCCTTAGCCACTGAGCCACCGCGGCGGGTGACCTTTTTAACAAACTATGAAATGCCAAAAAGTGGGGGCCAATCCGTGTGGAGGGGGTTGGGAAGAGAAGCTTTATGCACCCCCTTCCACGGGTGACTACGGCTCTCTTGCGTTAATCACACGTTGCACTGTACCCGTAACACATTCTACACTCAGACTTTACGTTTTACCGCAGTTATATTCTTCGTGAACTTTAGGTTAATTCACGTTCCACTGATGGTAGTAGGTTTTTTGATATCGGTGCTGCACACGAGACCAAACTCTTAGAGGACGAAATGGACGAACCACTGGAGCGCACACAGCCGCTACATGTGCCGTGGGCGGAGCGCACAATGGTGCGAGGGGTCGCGTGACGCTATCACGTGGCATTCAGCGAGAACGCAAGGCGTAAACCCACATATGTGCTCGGTGAGTGCACCGTCTGTCTCCCCCGTCTCCGAGTGCGCTCATACTCCAGCTCCATTTCTTTATTCGGTACAGGTTCGATTCCTGGCGGTGTCAGTCAGTTCTCCTATTTATTCGTGGGAGTTTTCTGTTGACGCTGACGGTAGCGACAGAACCCTTGGCTGGTAGTGGTACAAAGCTTCGTTTTAAAAGCTTGCACACATCGGGTGTGGGCCTTCGCCATTGCGTAGTGGAGCACTCTTGCAGCCTGATTGCTCCAATAAAGTCACAGGGAGGGAAGGACAAAGTCCTTTTATATCACCTGCAAGCTGCCGAGACGGACATTTCGTTTGGTCAGACTTGCACTCGGATCGCGCTACCACCAGCAACACACCATTGCGACATCGATGCTGATTCCTTACCCCCGTTGCCACAAAGAGGGCGTTGATAGCGTTTAAGTTGTCTGGAGGGGAAAGTGCACGAACGAGTACGAAGTGCATGGTACGTGAATGAAAAAAAAAAGACCTGAATGGCATTGACCGCCTAATATCAACAACGGATGGTCGAACCGTTTCGTCGTGAACCAATAACCATTATTTCTTTTTTCGGTTCAGTTCCGGTTCGGGTTCAGCGTGCTCAAAAATAACGGTTCGGGTTCAGTTCGGAGTAAAATAACGGTTCTGTTCCGGTTTTTGGTTTGGTTCGGTTGCGGTTCGACACCCTTGTTTTGATTTTAGTTGAGTACTCTTATCAGGTTTTTCTCGTCCGCTGCACTGCTACTCACTCTGACGGACGTCAAGACCTCCACGATGTGCTTGCAAAAGTGCGGAAGAATGTATGGCTCTACCTGCGAAGAGAGCAGCGACGGCTCGGGCCCCATGGCTTCGCGTTCACACGGTGTCGACCGGCGTTCACTCTTGAGGAGGTGGAGAATGGGGAAAACATCTCGTTCACCTTCCGATTATTCTGTTTCCTTACGGGTTGTCTCGCGACGCTTATCTCGTGTGTTCGGGGTTCTTTTCCGCCTCGACTGATCATGACGTAACACCAACACCACCACCCTAAGTCCAGGGAAAAGGGCCGCCACTCTAAAACTCCATCAGCCCTCTTGGATCGAGGGGCAGCTTAGCATAAGTGGCGCTATTGTGGATCGGTAGATGAGTTTCGTTGCTCTGGGGCGAGTAGCGTCCCTAAATAAAGGCTTTTTAGTGGCGCTATTTAGTGACGCTTTTTTTAGTGACGTAGCTTATTTAGTGACGCCAGGGGCGAGGCACTCACGTGCTTACCCCCTCACCATCTGACAGCTGTAGCTGTGCTGCCGTCGCTCGTAATTGCCGCTGGCAATAAAAGCGGAGCTTTAAACAGTGAAACAACCGGAAAGGTAAAATAGAAACCCGTTGTCCAGAACACTTGAAGTGTGATGCGTGTTCAAACGGTGCGTCGCTACCGTATATGGAGGGCAAGTTAGAACATGAAATGAAAACAAAATGGCTGCGTCTTGGCTCACGCAAGCTTGGCTCAGGCTGGTTAAGTCTCGGTTTCTCTTGGTTAACCTCTGATTTACCTGTAATTATTATACTATTCCTGACAAAGAAGGATAAGAATGGGGTGGAGTGCATGCGGCAGACATTCTCAGATAATGAATGACAGCCTATCATTGTCCCTGAAGAAGTAAGTGTATGATAGCTGCATCTTACCGGTACTCACCTACGGGGCAGAAACTCGGGGGCTAACTAAGAGCGTTCAACTGAAATTGAGAACGACTCAGCGGGCAATGGAACGGAAGATGGTAGGTGTGACATTAAGGGACAAGAAGAGAGCGGAGTGGGTCAGGGAACAAACGCGTGTTAAGTACATATTAGTAGAAATGAAGAAGAAATGGACGTGGGCAGGGCATGTAATGCGAAGGCAAGATAACCGTTGGTCACTAAGAGTAACAGAGTGGATCCCTAGAGAAGGTAAGCGTAGCAGGTGGCGGCAGAAAGTTACACGGGCAGATGAGATCAAGACGTTTGCGGGGATAAATGGGTCGCAGTAAGCACAGGACCGGCATAAATGAGGATTAAGGGGAGAGGCTTTTGCCCTGCAGTGGGCGTAGGTGGGCTGGTGATGATAATACTATTCGTCCAAAGCCTGTCATTGTGCCCGGTTTTGGTCCCGCTTCCGGTGTTTCCTGAGCCGAACGGTTCGCCGGGCGATATTCGCGGGGTAATCAGACGCACCTTGCCGACGATGGCTCAAAGGCTCTAGCTCCCGCATAAGAGAATTGTGACACAAGCTTTCGCCAACATTGATAACTGACACTCAGGGAATAAACTCGTCTGTATGGGCATTGGCTTCACATGAAACAGGCGCGCAATCACTGTAAAAGTTGCAGGTACATACGAAAGGCTTCGTCAAAATGTCCCAAACAAACATTGCGGCAAATGCCCTTGGCTTGTAACTAAATTCTATAATAGGATAGAATACGGCTTTCGTAAACCGATTCCAATTTTGTAGTAACTAGCCATTATGGCGCCGTTTTGAAATACGCGCGACAAAATTGTCGATTAAAGGGCCCCTGAGATTGGGTTTTTTGGGCGTTGATGTCGGAGCTCAACGGCTATTTCTTGAACGTCTCCCAGCGCGTTGCTTCCAGTTTTTGGCTACGCTGCTCCCTCAGACGCGCGGGCTGCAGCTTACCTTTCCCACGCAAGGCATGAACTCCCCCAACACGACCTTGCTTCACAGCACTATTACGACCGCCATAGAGAAACATATGCTTTACTGGAAGGCAGCATGGGCGGTTTTTTTTCAGAAAGTAATTTCAAAAGTCATGTATCACTTTTTCCTTAAAATTATTGTGATAAGTAACTCACTGCATTAATAGATTACTTGAACAGAAAAATAATTCATTACACTTCTCATTACCGCGAAAGTAACCAAATTAATGTACGTTGTTGACACCCGAAAAGAAAGCGAGGTATTCCCAGGCTGCGGTCTACACACGATGCGCCAGCATAAAACGGTTATAAGCGTACAACCTGCCTGAACATTAACCAAGAAGTTTTAAATAAAAAAAACTTGCCTGCCGAATCCCGTGATCGAACCAGGGACCTTTAGATCTTCAGTCTAACGCTCTCCCAACTGAGCTATTTCGGCCGCACGGGCTCCAGCGGTCTTCCACGAACGAGTTTCAAGCTGCAGTCGTTGAGCCTTTGAGGGGTGCCCTTGCACGGATTTCCCACTTTTGCAACCAGTACGGAAATGCAGTCGCGGACCTTATATTCATGCTCATTGACAGCTTCATTTCGCCCAGCGGGAAAGTCGGCTGCATGCGGATGGATACCCCGCATCACAATAAGACTTGCCCGCTGGTGATTGGATCGCCACTCGGTTCAAAATTGTACAAACGGTTTGGTCACGCCCGGCAAGGGGCATCGGGCGAAAGCAGCGCACATTCACGGTTAGAAAGCAAGAGAAACTCTGAGCGTAGTCTGGACACCTCAATAGCGACCTGCAGCGGCGGTCTACTTGCACCCAGTGGTTGAAGTCCCCCCGATTTATCCTACCGACGACCAACCACTCGAGATAATTGTCCTTAGCTCTCCTCGTTCCTGCCCGTATCGGCAACGGTCTAATTAGTGTCGCATGACGGCGGTGATTGGAGCAGCCATAGTTGACTTTACCCAACCGGTCGATCCGCTTCCGCTCACTGACTATCCAGAGTCACTAGTAATTATGAATAATGACTCTGGCTAGCCAGTGAGCGGAAGCGGTTTGGCCGGTTGGGTAAAAATCAAGACAGACTGCTCCCATCCAGTACACATCAGCTTCAGCCGCCAAGTCGGGGCACTGGGACCCGTTCTCTCTCTTGCTTTCCGACTTTCTTCTCGTTGGAACGTGAGCATAACTTCTCGAAGAACGTGTTCTTCGAACGAAGAACGTGTTCTTCGAACGAAGAACGAAACGAAGAACGTGTTCTTCTCGAAGAACGTGTAACGATGGGAACATCGTTACACGTTCTTTCAAATGCCGCGTGGGAAAAGCACGCAGCAAAAACATGTTGAGGGTATGCATCATTTTCGTAAAATAACGAGCAAAAACAGTTGGGTGTGCACCTGAGCTTGGGACTAACGTTTCGCTTTGTGATCTTACGACGTTAACCGGCACCACGGTGTAAGAAAAGAACTATTCTTACACCGTGGCCGGCACTCACGCCCTGAAGCTAATGAGTGCTTTTTCAAGACGATAGTCTTTTTTGGGCTACTTAAACGCAGAAATTTTGGTCTGTCTGTCTGTCTGTCTGTGACTCGATTTAGCCGCCCTGCCAGAATGACATTAAATCTGCGCAATAGTATTCTATACTAAGAGCCAAATCTAAACGTCTAAGTCCGGTGTCAGTGTTCATACTTATCAACATCGTTGAACAAGCGCAAGACATTGCGCAAACATAAGGCAGAAAATCAATACATAAGTGGTATTTGCAGTGATCCTTTAATAAAAATCTTTGGATGATTGTTTTTTTTGCGATAGCAAATGAAATACTACATCAATGGCTGAAAACCGCCGCCTTCTGTTGCCAGTGCCTCCCCCTGGCGGCATTTAAGAAATCAAACGGCAATAGCGACGAAAGGTTCCACTAGATGGGATTTACGTTCCGCTTGGAACGCTCGTGCAGTAGGTCATTCGTGGTCCTATAAATGTTTTAGTATAGGTGCCTCAATTCCCGCGCATATCCGCCGTACGGCAGCGCTGGCATCGAGGCACCCCACTTGAAGCAGTGGAACACGGTAAATTTTAATGGACTTGTGCAAAACTGTAGCGTGTTATGTTAGGAGGACCGAGAAGGGAAAGGAACAGCGTGAGAGGTGAGTGGGAAAGAGAAGGGAGGCCTTTACTTGGCAGGGGTGCCAATCGACTATCGTCTTTCGGTGACATTTGCAACGAAAGGAGCAGATACAAGGCCGATGTTTTTTTTTTTTTTTTCAAGTGGGTGCCAGTAGACGGAGTTGGACGTCAAAATTTCACGTTAAGTCTAACGTCATGTGTTTATGCTCAACGTTAGGCAGCTTTCACGTTGCCCTTCGGCGCGCCATGCAACGTATTTCTTCTTAATAGGGTGTTGGTATTTCATGCTGGGCTGCACTTGCCGTGTCGTGTTGTCTCCCCTCAGTTTTCGTAATTTTACGCAAATGAGGTGCAGCACGTCATGTTCATTATGTTAAAAAAACGCTAGAATACACAGGACAAAGGAAAAAATGGCTCTGGCTTAGTTCAGTTAACCCTGGACATGCAAAGCAAAAGCTTGGCTTAGTCTGGTTGAGTCTTGGTTTCACTCGGTGAAGATTTGATTTTGCTGCGTTTGTTATACAATTCGTCCAAAGCCTGCCTCTGTAGATTGTCTTGGTTCCGCTTCCGGCGTTTTCTGAGCCTAACGGCTGGCTCTTCCTCAGTCCCGATTGATTGATTGACTCTGGGGTTTAACGCGCCGTGCTACACAGGCGATGAGGCCCGTTGTAGTGGAGAGCTCCGGATTAATTTTGATCACCTGGGGATATTTAACTTGCACTGAAACCTCGAACGCACGGGCAATTTCGCTTTTCGCCTAAATCAGAAAAGCAGGCCGCCCCGGCCCGCTTCCTCAGTCTCAAACAAAAAAAAAGAACCCGCCCGCATCTTCCCACGGGGGGAACTCGAGTAAATGCGTCGCAGAGTGGTGGGGGTATCGCGTGAATGTTGCGTAATTGGGTATGGTTTGGGAATGATTGATTGTTATTTCGTCTTTATTATTCTTATTTATTGAATGAAGGAGAAGCGAAGGCAAGGAGTGTAAAGTTAAAGTCTGTCTTTATTGCTTGGTGCCGTCAAGCAAAGCGTCAAGTCAAGCGAAAGCCAAGCAAAGACGCCCTTGACTGAATTCCGAACGCGCGCTCCACCGCTTATATACACACCGCCCGCGTTCGAGGGAGAGGAGTACGGGGGAGAGACGCGCATGCGCACACTTCCGTACACAAGCGCGCGAACTTTCCACGCACCCACCACGCCGTTATCACACACGCCCTGCCGCCGTTACTGTTGAGCGCGACGCAGCGCACGGGTAGCTACGACGCATGCGCGCACAGACGCGCTCCCCCCGCACCGCCGCAGCTGTTGTTGAGACCGACGGAGCGCACGGGGTACACGCGCTCCTCCCGCACCGCTGCACCTGTTGTTGAGAGCGAGGAGGGTACGGGGGAGAGACGCGCACCTGCGCCTCGACGCGACGCGCATGCGCAATGAGCGTGTGGACGGCGCCGACAACATCGACGAGTGACATCGCGAGCCTAAGAAATGCTCCGCATTTAAAATTGACAGCAGAGACACAGGAAGGACGAAGGGAGAACCACGAGCTCCGACGCCGGGCTGCCGACCCAGCGGCGCAAGCGTGTGCCACCGAGAAATTAGACATTTTAAGCCAAAATTTCAGTTCTTCCGCTAAATCGGGCGTTTCAGGACGTCGACAATGAAGTATCCAGAGCAGGGCTAATAGGAATACTAGCCTGCTGACCAAGGCTGCTCCCATCTCAAAGACGGCCGTTTGGTTACTTTGTTTATCGCCCACTTTCGTAGACGGCGTTGCAATAGACCCTTTGCAAAATGGCCAAATTGTTGGCGGAAAAGCAGCAAGCCACTCTGGCAACACTGTGCACCCGCTGCGCCGCCATTAGAAAGGAAGCGAAAATGCTGCGATCACAGAGTTTCTATGGAGTAGCTACCGTCCACGTAATTGCATACGCGTCGTGGGGCAACAGAGTCGTGAAGCCGTGGGCGAAAACGTGCAACCGCAACGGCGTTGCTACGACCTGCTTCCTTTCTAATGGCGTCGTAGCGTTCACCACCAGTGTTAGCACCGCTGAATCCTAAGTGTTGTCCGCCTTTTTGCAAAAGGTCTATACCGCTGAAGTGCCAGCGTTCGCACTTAGCTTCTGGCCGGACTTCTATGACTGCCTTATTTTTGTTAGGGCTATAATCTTTTCCTAAAATGTAAGCTATGACTGGAGAAACACGGCCCCGTAAGTGACCGTGCCGCTTATAAATATGTCAGTTCGTAAGTCTTGTGTCAGGCAAGTCAAACGCGTCCGACGGCTCTGTTAGGCAGTGTCAGCCGGCAAAGTTCCGCACTACACTCGGGAACAAGTTAAGAACGGCAATAGCTCATGTGCGGTATCAGTCCGCCTAAGCGACGTACCCGGGTGTCAAAGGGCACGCTCGTTTTGAAAGGAGATAGCTATGAATGCGTGATGTCATATGCCTTTTCTCACGTCGTCGTTTGTTTGTCGTTACTGCAGTAATTTACAAGCAGATTAAGTCCAAAAAATTACGGAAACGGCTCCTGCAATATGCAAAATATTCCCATTAAAGGCCCATAAACGGTACCTCCGGCAGGGTCGTTCCGTCCCGGCCAAAATCATTCCGGCGGCCGGAACGCGGTGCCTTCCGGCCGAAAATCGCTCTCCGCCAGAAGTTGGTCAACTTCAACTTTTCGCCGGACCGCGATGATGACGCGTTTCGCCAGCCATCATCCAACGCCCTGATTGGTTCCTACCGACCTCCTACTGGCCAATCAGGGCTATCAGAAGGTTTCAGGCTAAACAACATGGCGGCGTTGCTCAAGCGAAGCGATGCGGAGGAAAATAGTCGCACCGGCTTATAGTACGTCGCGACTATTTTGTGACTGCTTGAATCGAGGTATAAATCCACGAAGCATTTGTTTGTGCCCACGGAAGCATACCTGCACTGCGCTTAGTTTGAGATCCGCAGTGCCGTGATATTATGGCAGCAAGCATACCCCGATGTGTATGTTGGTGACGGCTGGCCTGTCCTTGTTTTTGGGTGTGCGTGAGTGTGCTTGAAGAACTTGACAGCGTCATTTGTACTCGTCATCGTCCAAAATGGACCAAGGAGTGACAAACCAGCAAGCTGTAAGTTCTGTGTGCGTCCGTGGGAGTTCGCGGTGCGGCAACGACTACGGCTAGGGTCTCGCGCCGATGCTCTGTGTACGGGCGACTGTTGTGTGCCACTGCTTTCTAAAAGTTCCGACCGTGGCCCGTGGGAGTTCGCGGTGCGGCAACGACTACGGCTAGGGTCTCGCGCCGATGCGCTGTGTACGGGCGACTGTTGTGTGCCACTGGTTGTATGTGATGTGCTGCCGTGATGCTGTTCACCGCAATGACCGCGACAATTCGTGTAAGCGCGCGCACGATTTTAAATTTTATTGCAGTAAGCTAGACATCCACGAAGATTGTTGCAGCCGGCAGCATTTATTTACGCCGACAGCGTCATGTACACTGCGCAACAGTGCTCAACAGCACGCTCGCGCCGAAGTTTGTTTTGCGTGCGGGCGCTGGTGGTGTAATCCTACGGGCAGTGCTTTTCATAGGCGGGGATATGCTTTGTAGCAACACCATGCAGCTGTATAAGTTCACGCAAAACCTCTCTTAACAGCTGACAATAGGAGTTTCAAGAGCTGTGTATTGAAACATTAGTGAGTGACCCAGTCTACTCATTTGTCTGGGTTGGGTGTGTGCTATAGGCTGATTGAGTGTGCTCTTGTTTGTGTCAGGAGTGTTCAAGCAGTCAGAGTGCACGCTCGTTGGGGTAAAGCAGATATACTGTTCTGTGTTGCTTCTGGGGTACACCCACTGTATACAATAGGCTCGTCACCTGCTGAGTATACTGGTGTTTGTGTGAAACTGACTCATTCTTTGAAATCAATCGATAACCATTCCACATGGCCGAATGTGTACTGTCGGGAGCTAAAGTCTGGATTCCACGCAAGCACCAACCAAAACACACTGCAGTGCCACCTTGGGGAAGGGCGACTGCTGTCGAGATAAAGGTTGTGTCGCTTATTTTAACTGCACGCATCATACTTTGCACCTATGCGTTGATGCAGTGTTGGTAAGCAGAGTGACTGAACAGTGTTGCTTCAGCTGCACATGTTGTGCCTCTTTTCAAAGGTGGCCCCAGTGAGTGGCTGAATTTGCAGTTGCTATATGTGTGCGCATTAATTGTCATCTGTGTTTCTGTTCTTTATTGTTACTCCGTCTTCTTCAGTCATCGTTGCACTTCCTATACAATCTGCGACTCAAGAGTAAAATAATGCATACTCTGGCCTTGTTTGAATGAAGCATGTCGTGTGCTTGAGTTCGTGATAAGGAGTAACAAGAGCGGCCCACTGGTTCAGCATATCATTCTACGCTAATTACATCGTTCATCATTGCTCAGCGAGAACACTTAGGGAAGGTGTGACACATGGGCAACCGAAGCGAAACAGCTCAGTCCTTTTTCGTAATAAAAGCGTATCAACTCAGGCGAGCCAACGAAGGTGCATGCAGTTAAAATGGGACGCACAACCAGTGTGTCGACAGCAGAAACTATTTCGCATGATGGCCCTGCAATACATTTTGGCCGCCACTTGTGTGGACTCCATACTTTTGCTCCCGACATTAATGAAATGGAAAAAGTTGGTTTGTTGCCGTTTAGGAATCGTCATATCACAGCTGCAACCTCGTGTAGTCTTCAGTGTTCCAGCTTTGTGTCTGCCTTGGAATTGCTGTGCTTAATTGAAGGAGTGGGCACTTTGGCTTCTTTCTGTGACTTCAAATTAAGGGAACGGCCGTTGTATACACAAAGGAGCCATGAAGACCGAGTGCCCCCAGCGCTTGTCCGGCATCAAATGATGCCGTATTCACTGAAAAATTGATCACTTTAGATTAAATTTTGAATCTCCATCCAAATCGCAGGTTTTCGTAATTTCAGCAATGATGTCATGAGCACGTGTATTCAAGCGAAATTCCACTGCGTCATTCGGGTTTGCGGCCTTGCTGTCCATCAGCCCTCCCAGGTGGTACTACTATAGTCATCCACGAACTGTTGTCCGCCGTTGCTGTGTTTTTGAGCATATTTGCACCTGGCTTGTTTTTGTTACTGTAATAAGTGATCGTCTCGTGAAACCTGGGGTATCCTTGACAAACAGGGTCACGTAAGACAACGCCACTTACGCCAATCGGCCAGTGTCCTGTAAGACAACTTCAAAGCGGCGGAGTGCTGTGCACCTAAAACAAGCATAGTGCGCCCAGTATCAACAGCTGCGCATTGGTACTTCTATGCTTACGTCTGTTTTCGTAACTTCCATTGTTTACTGCACCATTCTTACTGTTGTAAAATGAATATGCATTACACTTAAGCGCAAATAGTTCGTTCGGAAAGCCTATAAGCCGTGCCTAATTTGCATTTGCTTTTTCCTTCCTCGGCCAATCGCGCAGCTGGGCTGATATGACATCATAGGTTCTGTTGCGGGAAATGAGCTAGTGAGTCGCATGGCCATTCCGTTTTTTCCTAATTATGTAGCTTATTTAAGCGAAGTGAGTGTTAACAGTGGTGGCATTATGATTCTAACGAGGCAATCTTTCGAATGAATCGAATTTGTGTTTTGTCCTCATGACTCCTTTAACTAGGATCATGATTGCTTGGCTGCCTTCTGGCCGTCATGTCTTAACACACTCCTACTGAGAAACATTTTTCGGCAAAAGTGGTTTCCTCCTCGGTTGCCACCTGGACATTAATGAGCATTACAAGTGTGTAAGCAGTGCCTACAACCTGATAAAAGCAGACTTGAATTTCGAGTTGTCAACTTTCCATGTGATGTGAGTGGTGGTGGCACAATGCACTTCTGACAGATGTAACAGCAGTAGCTATGCTGATGTAACAGCAATAGCTATACTGTCGCTCATGAATATAAAGCTCTGGTTTGGTTTGTGAATCAAACACTGCTGATTGCACTTGGCAGTTGCATGGTCAATTGCGATAATGCAGCTTTATGCCGTATTTATTGTTTAAACTCGGTGAGTGATATGTTGAGGATGGCCCTCACACCCACTGTTGTACCCAGCTGTTCAAGGTGAAACAATTATCGTTTTCAGCATAACTGTTACGAGTGGAATGCTGTCTCGGCTAGTGCTTGGTGCGAAGCTGGATCATTCTTGCTTGCCCAAGACCACTTGTCAAAGCTTGCTTCAGCCACCACGATGTCAATACAGTGAAAAACTCATTTATTTACAAAGGGGTGGCGAGCCAAGATGGCGGACTGGGCTACCAGCCAGCTTCATCGTCTTCCTCCTCAGTATTGCAACGTGACATCTTTCTCGCTGGTGTCAAAATTTAAGGCGACCAATATCGCAAGGCCCTGGAGGCCATAACATTTCCCCCATCAAAGAT
Source organism: Haemaphysalis longicornis (assembly GCF_048455015.1). Lineage (NCBI taxonomy): Eukaryota > Metazoa > Arthropoda > Arachnida > Ixodida > Ixodidae > Haemaphysalis > Haemaphysalis longicornis. The sequence goes on from NW_027526445.1 coordinate 48,403,052, forward strand.
GCAGCCATCTCTGCAAGTCAGTGAGTGTCACGGGGTTCAAAGCGTTTCAAGCAAGGTACGCGAGCCACTTCAGTTCTGCGACTACGCCGTCCTCAAGCAGTAAGCTGAACATGACATAGTTCAGACAACTAAGTCAGTCAAGGTCCACAAATGGGCTGTCTTAATGTGACAGCAGTTTCTTGCACAGTCCATGCTGTCGCTGAGGTGTCCAGAGCAAAACCAGGTCTCCCCACGAGTACGAATTTCCTGATGTCAGCTGTTGTAGCGGAGTTTCGAGCGGTCTTGTGACGGCAGTATGTGGAGACTTGTGAGTTTCTGAGCTTCATCAGCAATGCAGAGGGTGTTTGATAGGCTGGCCTCGTCTTGAAAGAAGGGGAAGATGGTGTTGAGGTAGTTGGGGGAACACGTGCGTCAACTGGGTAGTATTGTCTCATTGTCTCATGCTTGGCAGTGTGGTAAGCATGGGTAATAAACGGCAAGATGTCGTCCCAGTTGTGGTCAGAAGCAACAGGCATGGCATTCATGTTAGTGAGTGTCCGGATGGTCCGCTCGGTGAGACCGTTTGTTTGTTTATGATATGGCACTGAATGGCAGAATTGAGAATCGGACAGATGAAGTAGCTCCTTAACGACGTCAGCAGTGAACTGGTGCCCACGGTCACTGACGAGGACACGAGGTGGGCCATGTTGAAGTATACGGCGACTGAGAATGAAGTTCGTCACTTTGGCAGCTGTTGCAGATGACAATGCAGCTGTATCACTATGGCGTGAAAGGTAGTCGATGCACACAATCATCCAATGGTTCCCATTCTTTGACCGAGGTTAAGGGACCATCAAATCTATGCCCACTTTTTAAACTGGTAAAGGGGGCGGGGGGGAGGGGGATTTGCAGGGTGGAGTCTTCCCGGCTGAGCAGGCGTGGCGCATTTGTTGCGTTGACACTGGGGGCAACTCACCACGTACAGCTCAGTCGACTGTCACATTTTCGGGCAAAAATTAATGCTGTTGTGTGCGGTGAAGAGTACATGCACAGTACCGATGCCCAGCTGTGGCGTAGTCGTGCATAGCATGAATTACAGAAGAACAATTTTTCTCCCATTACTAGGAGGTGCCAGGATCCCGTCGGCGAGTAGCTCTTCTTGTGTTGCAGACCATTGTGAACACAGGAGGATTGGGTCTGACCGTACAGCAGTAAACAGTGCTTTCACTGAACCCGAACTGGAACTAAACCAAAAAAGAGAATAGCATTTACTGGCTCACGACAAAGGAGTTAGAATATTTGTTGTTGGTAATCCGCAGTCAATGTCATTTGGTGCCGTCAATCTGGTAATCACCAATGCACTTTTCCCCCGCAGACCAATCACAACACTACAAGCCCGCTATCTATGGTTGCTAATTGTCACATTTGTGGTCTTAATTCTTGTGTGTCACTTAAACATGAAGTCGAATGAAGTCTTGAATAGCCATACATACATTTGCTTCTCCTAAACAAGTGCAGTATATTTTTTCCCCATTGCTTAAATTTTGGTTGTTGATCTGTGGTAAAGAATGTAACAGGTTATGTGCTGTTCCTTTTATTCATTTTGTTCCTTTTGCTGTTATCTGCTGTTACTTTTTTAGCTTGCCTGGATCAGTCCTGAGAATTGGTTACATCTTGTGAGGAAAATAAGGCATGCAAAGAAGGTAGCACTAGCAGGAAAATATCCCCGGTTTGCCTGCAGTATGTACTGCACGTCCCATTCCGACTTTCCTGTTGGCAAAACATCATGTAGAAAGCTTCTACTGTTGACATCACTGTGCGACAGATATAAACACGAAGTTGCCTCCCCATACTGAATTCAGATGTCATTTAAATAGCTTCAACTTCCACAACTGAACTAATTATCAAGTGTTCTCATCATAAGAGATTCTGTCAGAGAAGTACCTATTTAAAAAGAGCTACAGTTATGTCCAGTAATAAGCTAAAACAGCTTCTGCATTGAAATTATTTGCCACAAAAGTGATGAAACATAGGCCATCAGTTTGAATGGTTTGATTGTCAGCTGTACACCACAACATATAGGTCTGTGATTTTCCCCAAAAATAGTACCCCGGGGTAAATTTGTGTGCACATAGCACTGTTACTAGTAGTGATGCCACAGGGTATACCTACACTTTGCCCTGTAAGTGTATGTCAGTGAACAAAAATTTTGTTTCGCTTAAATGTGTTAAAGTGTGCACACCTATATGTTGTGTAAGTGACAGGAGAAGAAGTTCGAGGACACCGAAGCATTTCTTACGGGTTTGGAATGCAAAACCACTAGTGTCCCATTGCACGCATGGTTTTCTCCACAAGCAGCTGTTGGAATTTCTTGCCGAGACTGGCCTATACACTATTCTGTAGGTCATGAAGCCGCTTGCATCCCCTCACTTTCCTTTTTTTACCCTTCTGTTACTTTGATGCCCTGTGTCAAAATTGTGCAATAAATAAATAAAAAGAATGCCACAGAGTGTTCCTTCAAGTGGGTATGTTCACATCACAGCCTATAGGAACTGGTGAATTCACCGTGAATTTTGAAAGCACCTTTCATTATCAGTCGCCAGTCCCACTCTGTCGGTATGTGAGAATTTAGTTTGTTATGAGAGCAAGGGAATTGGCCATGAGCTTCTAACAGCGGTCATTGTCATTGTCACCTTTTGAGAGAGTAAATGTTTATTGAAAGGGAGAAGAGGCCGGCCTAAGAAACTACTTGGGCCTGCTATTTCTCATTGGGGGAATGGAACTGGGGACAAAAAGAGAACGGAATGAATATGGAAGGTATGAGGAATGACAGTTAAATCGGCAAATGAACTATATACAAGCAGTACAACCAATAAACGCCTCATGTACAATGGGTCGCTGAATCAGATTATTACAGGGTGAGTGTCCAAGTGTAGTATTATTGCTGCCTCAAGGATCTTTCGCTCACTAGAGTACTTTGGACAAGCGCTAAGCAAATGTTCGATAGTTTCAGGACAACCACACAGAAGCCAGTCCGGGCAGTCCTCGTGTCCAATTGTGTGGAGACTTTTAGGTCAATGCTACTCCAAGACGCAGCCAGTGTAGCAATGTCTCTTCACTTCTGCGAAGCCGAGGAGCGTGAGCGAGCTAGAACTTTTGCTCTGCATCGAGCCGGTGAAGCCGTTCATGTCGTCCGTTCATGTCGATTCTGCGGGCCAAACGAATGCAAGGCTGTAGCTTGTTTACGTGCTCGGTAGAGTATCGTGTTGGCATCTTGCCGTGTGATGGGTATAGCCAAGAGAGTTCCATTGTGGTGTGTCTGCTTGGCTTCTGCATCTGCCAATGGGTTTGTGAGAATTATGGGTGGGTATGTGAAGTTGCAGCCAAATGTGATTTGGTGGAACAGCCAATTGGTTCTGGTGGCAGCTGTAGTCGTTGCTGGCTAATCCACCTGAGTTGGTATGTCGTCATGCCAATATTCATTTTACCCTGTCATTACTACCGTAATGTCGACCCTCTTTACGTGCCAAGCAATGTCGAAATCACTGCACATTGAGCTGAATGTACCAGTTGTCCGTGTTTTCTAAGTAGAAAGCCACAACGCATTCACAAGACCCACTTTCACTTGGAACAATAAAACACTGGCGACGGGGATGCGTACTGGGATCACATTTTAGACGTGTATTATTCCCATCCAATCCCGAATTTTAATTTTAAAAATCTGAGAGCTGACACTATAGCTGATTAGCGATCGCAGTGACATATAGTTTGCCTCGGGTGATAGATAGAAGTCAATCTGGCATAAAGCATGTACAGACCTACAGATGTGCATTTAATGTTGAGTTTAAGTGCAAGGAAAATCAACCTTTGTCAGCCTGCAACCTTCAGTTGTTAAAATTTTGGGAAATATGAAAGCCTAAAATTGTTAAGTTGAATGAAAAGCAGTAGAACTTACACTGATTGTTTTCTTGAAAAGTGTTTTTGCTCCTCCTGCTAGTTTCTACCTTTAATTTTATGTGTGGTGAACAAAACTTCATGTAAAGTTCATTTCAATAGCCAACAGGCCCTTCACCATGTGTGTAATCATTTCGTTAGCCGGTGCAGTATTGCATTCTGGGTCAATTTTCCTGCTTGGAACTTCTGATTATGCTAGGTGGCAAGTTGAAGGTGAACTTGAGTGAGTTTGTGTTGTGGGTGCCCAAGAGTTTTTGTGAGGGTGTAAAGGTGGGCAGGTGAGGGCCGTTTTGTAGGCTTTCCATGGAAACACTGGTTCCAGAAACTTTTTTTTTTCTTTCCAACCAATTCTCATGAAACTTTATGGGCTTGTTCAGTTTTTTTAGCTGATTTCAAATATCTAATTAGTTTTGATGTGAGGCAACTAGTTTCTGTGCTAATTAAAAGAATTCCTTGATTGTTTTTGAGAACAGTAGAAAAAAAAAACTATTCAACAAAAGATTGCCAGCAAGACATGAATAGATACCAGAAGTGGTGGAGAATGAAACGTGAAGCAGTTTTTTTGTTTTGCAATCACATACAAGTTTACACCAACTCTAACTTCTAGGTTTGAACTACTACTGCTAACCAATTAAAAATAATGCTAATTAAACAACTACTGAAACACAAAATGCAAAATCTGCTTCCCATATCGCATGGCTTACACATTCAGCTTCACAGTGCGAAAGAAACGATCATTTCTAGCTGCACTACATGCTGGGATGTACTATTGGCGTCAAATGAAACGCGAACATTAAAATATGAACCAGAACGTGCAAAATTGAAAAGTACTGTTCGTAGAGTTCATATAATGGCTTGCTATTGTTATGTTTGGAAATCCCCTGTTTCGAACTTTGTTTTTGTAACTAAGCGACGCGTCATTTAACTTGCATGGAAAGAAATCGTGCTATTTGTGTGTTCAGGTTCATATTTTCGTGTTAGCGTTTCATTTGATGCTCATAGTACCTCTCGAGAGTTTTGTATCACTGCGATACCACTCGAGGCGAAAAAGTGTGGAATTATGGGAAAATAATTATTTGTTTATTAAAATTGGGCTTCTATGGCTTTTATAAGTCGGTGGCACTGTTCCACATATGGAATTCTTGGAGGAAAAACTGCAAATCAAGAGAAAAGTGATACCTGAAAAAATGCTTTTTTGGGCAATTTTTTTTGTCCCAAAGACCCATTTTCCCCCTTAACATATCAAATTTTCTTAATTCAGGGGGGTTCGACTGGAGTATGTCATTCTGTAGGTGATGCGACTAAGCAGCAGGGCCTGTTTGAGCTTGCTTGCAAGATTCATCCTCTCTGAGTACTGCGTGTTGGTGTCTTAGACGTTGAGTGAGGCATGTAAGTTGCGAACATGCTTTAGTGAGTTGGAGGCTAAGGGCAGCACTCGGGCCATCACAATGCAAAGGAACGCCAAGATTATACAGAGCAGAAACTTGGGGGATAGGAGTGTTTTTAATCGCCAGAGTAGAATTTGATGGGGTTTCGGCAGGTCTTTCTCGCGTGCGTAAGCGAAGCATTAGTAGTGCAGACTTATCGGATTGGCAGCATAGCCCTTTTGGTATGAGATACGTGTTGATTGTATCTATAGCTTGCTGTAGGGTGTCGTGTCAGCTCCAACTGACCTTGAATTGTCCACAGTATGATGTTGTCGGCATAGAGAGTGTAATGAAGGTCTGAGATTTGGTGAAGTCTTATGGGTGAGTGGAGTAATTAGCATTGAAAAAGAGAGGTGATGTAACGGAGCCTCCAGAATTTTTTCTTCGCCTTTTTTGGCTGTAACAGCGCGTGTTGAGCCAACAGTCCGGTACAAAAGCCAAACATGGCATAAGGATACTGTTTGCTTGTTCAAGGTGCGTGGTGATTTTTGTATGTACCAAGTGTTCAAATGTTTTGCCAACAGAAGAGGTACAGGCGTAGTTGGAGGTTTGTGGATCTTCGGTATGAGGGTGATATCTGCTCGTCCACTGTGCAGGCAATTCAAACAGTGCTTGTGCGGGCTGTTGAGTTAGATAACAAAGCTGTTTTTCTTTGTAATGAATTCCTTGCTCTGGCTTGTATTTTTTTTGTCTGCACTTTCATCCTTTCATGCTCTTTTATTACCTTTTTTGGCCCCAATCCTCCCCCGAAATGAAATCCTGGATACGTAACTGGTGGGTGGATGATGTTGCACCAAGAGATGTTTTTTTGCACCCCCACGCTCACGTGTCTTTCCCTTTGTGCTCCCATGCCACTATAAACTTGTAGTCCCTGTTTCGCAAACAATGCTGCGTGCATTTGCAGAATTCCAACCTTCAAAGGTCGTCATCAGTGGTACAACTGACAGCTGGGCATTTGGGAACATGTGGACATTAAATTTGGGTTTTGTTGAATTTATTTTGAGTGTTCTATTATCCTTCTCTGTCACTGAAGTTTTCTGAAATATGCCCAATTAGCAATTAGCTCGTGATATTTTGCAGCACTAAATTCACTTCAAGTAAATCCTATGGCTAGTTTAGAAAATGTTGAACTCCGATCGATCCGGAGGAGGAGGAAATAACTTTATGCGGTCGAAAGGGGAGGCCTATTTAGGCCTGTGGCATTCTAGACGACAGCCAAGATGCCTTAACACCTGGCGATGTCTTCCTTTGGATGGCCCACTGTTGGATTTCAGGCTTTTCGCTGTGCGGCACTGTTTCCCATTGCTCCTTACTAGTGATAATAAATGTTCCTTTTGAATTTTCGAACCCATGTCTCTGTATACTGGGGCGTTCCCATAGCATGCGAGCCAAGGTCGCAAGCTTTGGGCAGTGTTTACATCCAGCGTTGTCTATTTCCAAATGGAAGGGCCAGTACAGCCTTGGGTTTGGATAAGTGATCATCTTGAGACGTCTACACGCCACTTCTTGTTTCTTGGTGAGCGAGGGGCCAGCAGCCGGGTGGCTTCGTCTTTCCCCTTTGTAGTGAACAAGCACGTCTCGGCAAGAACAGACGCGATCTTTGGAGTTGTCTGTGGAATGTGTGCTGGGGCTCTTGGTGGGTGAAATCTCGGGCAGCCTCGTTGGCCCGTTCGTTGCCTTGTAGTGCCACATGTGCGGGGGTCTGGTGTTTTGGTTCGTCTCATGGCGGGTAAAGATCCTGCGCCTTCCACTGGAAATTCTTCCTTTTGCAGATCGCTTGATGGGAATCGCTAATTGTTTTCCGCACTTGGGTAGCTGCTATATAGGGCTAGGGCAAAGGCCAGTTCTTCGTCCTCCTTTAGTTGTTTGGGTGGAGCAGGGTTCAAGAACTTTTCTCGAGCAGTCGGTAGCGGCTGAAACCATAGCTCCACGTGGCTGTGTCAATACAAACAACGTGCGGATTTCCTCAAGTTCCTGGACTCACAGCTCTCTCCGCAGGGGTGGAGATGTTGTCGCCGACGGTATTCTCGTATAAAATGCGCAGGTGTCTGCGCATGTCTAATAGGTGCCTGCTCGCGGCTGTCTTGGTGAGGTGCTCTAGGTGCGCATTGTGTTGCACGGCTTGCGCCTTGATTTGTTCTTCGAAAGTGTTGCGCACACCCAACGCGTCATATTTTTCGTTTGGAGCGTACATGGGTATTCCTAGGGCTTAGTCATGCTCATTTCTTGATGAGGCTGCTTGGTTTGCAGTCATTTTAAAATATTTACGGAATTGTGGAGTTGTTAGGGGTTTGTGTGAGGGAGAGGCTGGAAGATGGGTACTTGTTGTTAAGGGGGGGATATGGCGATCCACCCGCCCCAGTTGACTGAACAGTTCGCAAACTGGGGTCACTTAAAATCTAAACTGAATAAACTTGCGCAAGCGCTGTTGGGTAATGAAATTGTAGGTTTAAAACTATATTATGACCCTTGATCTAAATTCCTGCGGAGGCTAAATAAGTGATGGGAAGCGGCAGCGTCTCGCGGTGTCCTACGGCTACGGGTCGAATATGACAAGCGGGAGGTCGGCGGGGGAGCGGGGGCGATGCTACGATATGAACTAGACACTTCTAGCTTCACTGTACTATCAGATCCGTTCGCCCCTAACGAGATCCGCGGCTTGTTTGGTTTTAATAATCAGTATCCTGGAGTAGCTGCCTAGCGATGATAAATAAGGGTATCTAAACAAATGGCGTAAACATGCACAGCAAACCTCGGTATGTACGTGCGTTGCTTAAAATCAGCTGCCGACAGTTTTTACCTACGATTGCCTTTGTGCAGTCACGCGGGCGCCGGCTGGCAGCTTGTTATGTAGCTTTGTGCTTTACACAAATATTGACGCCCAGGTGCAACACACGACGCGGGGCGCTGCGCGTTTCTCGCGCAAGCACGACCATTGCCCAGGTCAGGTTAGTTTTTCCAGACTGCTCTCACACTACTGAAGTTCGCGTAAATCCATATCGCGGCCTCTCAACGCCGAAAGTACACAACAAACGTCTTCGAATCGAGCACGCATTAATAAAAAAAAAAGTAAAAGCATTGCACGCACGTCATTGGACTCGCCGGCCAATAAGATGGCTCTAGCGGCGCCGGAGTGCGCGGTGTGACGGAGAGACCGTTTCAACCCCTTCCGCCATCCGCCGGGCGTTCCGGCCGCCGGAATGATTTTGGCCGGAACGGAACGACCTCGCCGGAGGTACCGTTTATGGGCCTTAACGCACTACTTGCTCCGCGCGGAGTAACATCCGGCTCTGGTGATGAGGCACAGCGGCAACTTTAGTTGCCGTTCTCAAGTAGTACCCGGGTATAACTGTTTCCGTGCTTACGTGTTCGTTCGTAACTTTAGTTTTTCACCTTTCTTACTCCTCTAAACAGAATGTGCCCTAAATTTAAGCTCAAATAGCTCCTTATAAGCCCTGCCTAATTTGCGTTTGTCTTTGCCGGCCATGGCCAATCGCAGAGCTGGGAATGTGACATCATAGGTTCTGTTGTGGAAAATGAGTTAGTGAGCCGCATGGCCATTCCGTTTTTCCTAACTATATAGCTTCTTTCAGCTAAGTTTATGTAAAAAGGGGTGTCAGTATGATTCTAACGAGGCAATCGTTCAAATGAACTAAGCTTGTGTATTGACGTTGAAGGAGGACTAAACGGAGTGACGTGCACAGACGGTAGGCGAGCTGAATGTTGCGGCGTTTGCTCTCAACGCGTTTACCTGTTATGGAAGCACTCCCAATGAGACACACTACCCACTTTAGTGGCTCGATAAATGTTTTAGGGGCGAAGCACCCTATTGGCTCGAGCTGTCGTCCTCTCCTGTAGTAACTGTACTAAAACACCGGGACGCTTGTTTTCCAACGTCTCGCGCTAGAACGTAACGCGTACTAAAAGAAATGCGTATAATGGATAAAACCGGTTCAAAATAAACTTGTATGATTTAAATATTTGTGGAACACTCCCTTTTCGCTTCAGCAATCGTCACGCACAAGCAGAAGCTGATTGTAGACGGGTTATAATTTGTTACACTCAGATACCCACCGCCTATCGGCGCTAGGCCTGATGGGGTCGGGTGGTCGGTCGATGCAAGAAAAGCCGTACTTACCTGCTGCCGGGGCCTCGTTGATCACCGAGGACAAGCCTCCTAAGCGAGGTGGGGGCATTGCACTGGGCTCGCGTTGACCCCTGCCACTACCCCAAAGTGGGGCAGTTGGGGCATGCCAATTTCTTAAATCCGATTTAACGTGAGAGGGCGCCACCACATCAGCAAGCACGCGATTGCTCCTCCCTCCGGCGCTTCTCCGGCGCCAAATCAGCGCGCGCCGTGTGGCAAGAGAGAGAGAGACTTACATATGCTTTGCCCTCCCCAGGTTTCCCGTTAGTGAAATTAGGTGCGGAATTTTTTTACTTGAAGGACACCCACGTGAAGTTAAAAAAAAAACTACTTAACCCATGGCGGTACCGCCATTCTTTTTATACGTTTGAGCACGTCCTGTCCAGGCCATGCACGGTACACTGTCGTATACAACGGCACAGGTAGTACAATGTCAACCGAATCGCGGTACAACTTTTTTCGCGTAACGCTTGATAAGTACTCTAAACTGAAGCATGCACGCAAAAACTGGGTCGCTTGAACTATTTCACAGAGGTAGCCCTTGATTGCTCCGACAGAAATGTGTGCATACGTAACAACAAATTCAGGTAATGCCCTCGATAACTTCAGCTGACACAAAGGGCGCCAGAAAGGATCGTTCACATCACGAAAGAACAAAATCGGTTGGTGAGTTGCCGCAAAAACAAATTGAACAAAGCAAGGTCCCCTGACGTGCGCAACGAAAGAGGTTCGTGCGGCTTGTTCTTTACCAGGTCGATTCCCAGATCAGTACTGCGAACACCCGGGGCAAGGCCTGTACATTACCACGCGAACAGTGCAGCATCTGAAGCACATACCATATTTTGCTTATTAGAAAGACGTTGCACACTGATGCTCTTGCGAACATTGACAGGCCACAGCCTTTCCATTTCTCCGGTTTTGTCGCGCAGTTCAGCAGTACTTCTCCAATAGGGCTATGTACTTCTTATAGGTAGCAAGACACTCCAAGTGCCAAACATACGTTTCCACTGCTTCGATAACTTTAAAAGGCACCGCGGCGCGGAAGTGTAAAAGTACAATTCAGTGGCTCAAAGTAATTCTCGCCCACACCACAACTAACCGACGCATCGATTCTGATCACAAAAACCTTACTCGAATTAAAATACCTTTGCTCTTACGGGTGCTTTTGGGCCAGGGTTCCTTTGCAGCCTCGTGAACCCGAATATACTGGCCCTTGTGCCCGTGTTCAAACCAGGCGCCGCAACGATAGCTGCTCAAACAAAAGCTAGTTGTTCTTGCGCGGTCACTAAGCGAAACGTCACAATACCCTTTTAGATGCGAAGCATCTCATGGTCGGAGCTATGTCCCTCCCTTGTTGTTGCTGCGCCGTCCACACCCCCACTGCGCATGCTCGGCTTGCTGAACGCCCGGTGGTGTCTTACCCTTTCATGGCTCCTGGAGCGACAGTGTCGCCGGTGTCTTCCTGGGCCGGCACAAGACGAGCACGCTTCACGCACCTTCGACGTTTCATCGTCGTCGGCGGCGGCATGCGGCGGCGAGCCTCGGCGGGCCGTGATTACAAGCAGCCCACAACCATCCGGGGAACGTTCATCGACCTCATCTTCAGCAACTTTAGGGTTCATCCACTACAACAATCCTTGACTTTACGTTTCACAGACCATAAGGCGGTCATAATCAAAGCGGAACACCAACCACAGCTCGACGTCACCTACGTTAAACATGATGATGATAATGCCTAAATAAAGACAAACTCATACCACGTACAACGTCTCTCTCTCTCTCTCTCTCTCTCTCTCTCTCTCTCTCTCTCTCTTTGATGCTTCTCCACTCTAACACCCCCCTTTAAAGGGGTCCTGAAATGCCTTCCGCCGATGCATGGATGTACATGTAACCAAATAAAGCAATGTATTAGCAATCTCCTCCTTCAAGAATTTTGTTAAAGCGATGAGTATTAGCTGAGAAATCGTAAATCAAAAACCGCGCATTATCGCCGCGCCGTATTTCCTCCTCCTTTCAACTGTTTCTTCGCTGTTGGCCTCCCCTCCCATGATGCTCCGCTCCTCAGCGGTGACGAACTTCCGCTATTGCGCTCCCACAGACTGCCGTCTGCTACGGGCCAGCTCTTTCGGCTTTTTCAAATTTGTTGACCCCATGGACACTCCTCTAAAGGCTGGAAAAGTGAACGAAGGACCTGGCCGCATGTGTGCGGCCTGGCCTTGCCCTTTCGCGGTGTACGTAGCTGCCGTTGGTATCGGCGGCGAATTCGCAGCCGCGCGGGGAGAATCGTGCGCTCGTTCCCTTTGGTGCACCGCGCATTGTTTATCCAAAAAGCGCGGTCTCAGATGTGACCCCGCTGGTGCCGGGTGTTATTTTGCGGCGGTTGTAATTCCTACTACCGGCGGCATGTCAAAAATGACATTTTAAACCGACACAGAACCCGTGCACAAAACGCGCCGGATTGGATCGCTTTATCAGCGGCGATGAACGGGAAGGCGCAGAGCAAATTTAACCAACGCCGCACTCGATCAGCGAGAACCCGTGTTCTGACAAGCTGCACCCATGTGTTGCATTCAACACTGACGGGAAGGCGTATGTTTGCACTTGTTTGGATAGTCGTAAAATCGGTAAAATGTCCAAACACTCCGGCACTCCGATAGCAGATGAGCCGGCGAGACATTTCGGAAAACATTTGACAGATGGCGCCGTATGCATTAGTGTGTCGCTACGCAAAACTGATTAGACGCTCTACCGCTCTACTAAAACTCCCCTCGCAGTGTTTACGTAGCGGGATGCAAAAATTTAGCGTTTAGCGTATGCAAAGGCCACAAACGCTGTACTAAAACTCTATTAGCAGCAAAATAGCGTGCGTATGTGAGGCCGCTTGCGTTTACAAAGCTGCACGCCGAGCGCGTACGTTTCAAACCTAGTGACATCGTTTAAATACACTGGCAAGCACAGTGTAACGTAGTCAGATATAAACCGTATGCTCAGGCGATAAGCAAGAGCTTGTTTTATGTGATTGCGCATAAAGGCCCGTTCGCACTTGCGACGAAAGCGAGTGAAAGCGGCAGGAATTCCGTCGCTTTGTCGGGCGACGATCGTTTTTGTCGAATGGTCGGGACAAATTTTCGTCGCGCGACATAATTTCCGTCGCATTCGCTCGCTTTCGTCGCAAGCGGGAATGGAAAGTTCTGCCGCTGCCGTCTGCGCCGCAGCTCGGAGGTAACCGCGCGATCTGCTCGGGCCGAACGAACGCGCACACTCCCGCACGGCAGCGCCCCAAGCTGCAGCCGGCCGCGTACATCGCTCCCGGCGCCCGCCTGGAGGCCGCCCTCGGCGCACTAGCCAGTATATTTCAGGCACTATAATGGAGGACATATTTTTTGCTTCCGATTAACCTAGTTCTTTGCCCCTGTGTTTTTAAATACGTGAAGTGGTTAGCACGTCATCCTCACGCAGCTCTGTATCGTCGTAGCATCGCTGATTGTCCGAACGAAGCTTGCAGCTAAGCCAATGCAGTGACCGAAGCTGTGTGTGTGTGCATCGCCTCCTGTGTGTTGTGGACGCGTTCGTTTCGCGATGAAATGCGGCATTGTACTTCTGCGGGTGGATAGTGCTTCCCATGGTCTGGATTATCTTTCTCGAACGACGTACGACTCAACCTCTCATGGGGTATGTGTGGTGTGCCTGGCTAAAAGCATTCTCGCTTGCGCGCCAGAGTTGTGACTTGCTGTTCGTCCACGCAAACCGGGTGTGAGGTGAGTGCCGAATTTACGACGGGCAGGAGGAGGCAACCCATCGTCTGTCAATCGCGGTTCAGACTTGCAACGCATGTTGTGACGTTGCGTTCGTTCGAAACGCATCTCTGGATTGTTTTGAAGTTGAATAAAATGTACGCGTCAAACCCTGGCATTCGGCTCAGGGCGTTCTCTGCGATTGCACCAAATAAGTGTCACGGGGCTTTCTTTATGGTACGTACTCATGTAACATAAAATCCATGTCGTGCTATGGCCGTGTTGCATTCAATACAAACGGTTAAGCGTTTGTTTACACTTGTTTCGTTTGTCGTAAAATGTCCAACACTCCGGCACTCCGCTGGCAGATCAGCGGGCGAGCCGATGCTGAGCAGACGACTCATCTCTTTGCCGGAAGTGCGTGAAAAAGCCGCCCAATAGCAGGATGTCTAGCTCATGACGAACATATGGGAATCGATGATGTAGACATGTGAAGATGGCGGCGTCCAAAAACACGAAGGAAAGGGTGAGAAAAAAGCAACAAACTTTGCAACAAAAGTGTGAGCTTTCCGCTGCGCGTAAAAGAGTAATACTTGGCACAGATTATGTTGACGACCCTATCTAACGATTGCGCTAGTTCATTTAGTGTGCTCAAAATGCCTTTCAGGGCCCCTTTAATAAAATTACACCATCTTCGCGTAGGATGCTTCTGGTCGAGCCTGTTCCATCCCTCGTTGTTGCGCCGTCCACACCTCCACTGTGCATGCGCGTCTCTCCTCCATTCTCCTCCTCACAGCCGTATACGCCTCGAGCGCGGCCTGTAGGGGCGCCACTAAAATCCCCTATAGCGGCCCGTTTCGAAAGCAGGCGCAGGAGTCCGCGCCCCGCTGCCCAGTGCCGCCGCTGCTTTTGCGGCACGTTCACGACTGCGATTTACCGTTTGTGGGCGTTTGAAATTCATGTTTGTGTGGAGCAGTCACTCTGTTCGCAAATGGGGTGTGTTTACGCGAGTGTAAATGTTTCCGACGCAATCTTAGTGTGGTATTTTCGGCCCGTATAAGCGCCAGGTGTGTGTCACAGGCCAGCGTCGCGGAACCGGCGTATGATGGAGCCGATTGTAGTTACACTGACCTGAATTTACTAGCCGTGTCTCCGTAACCACCGGTTCCTCAGATGTTCATGCTACGGCTATACACTACGATTTAAATCGGTTTTGTGCGCTTACATGATCAGCGGAGCACTCATACCTGACAGCACACCAGTTACGTTTGCCAATATTACACCTCAGATATTGATCACCACCATTTACAAGCCAGTCTGTGTTAATTTCGGGAATATTCAACAAAAGTACGATGGACAATGCATAATTATACTCGGGGATCAGCACACGACAGAGTCGTCTTGTCGTGAGGTGCGCGCCCGCAGACCTTCATCTGCTACATATATCCTCTGCGAGCAGCGCGGAGACGGGCTTACAATATAATCCGCGTCCGCGACTAAATGCTTCTTCGAAATATCGTCATGTGGCACAGGGAGCCTGCAGAATAAACCAGAAACTGAAAACAGAGCGCCTTATCACATACCACACTCTTCCAACGACACATTTCATCGCTTGTTGAACAGCCTACCCTGTATACTTCCAAAATGCGTCCGCCGTACGATCAGTTCTTCGTTGAAGTAGAAAAACAAAAGGAAAGTGAACGCGAGATTTATGTGGGGGATTAGTAAAACGTTCATTGCTTGATTGCGCTCCGCATTTGTACAGGGCGTCCCCCTCCTCGCCCCCCACCGATTTCTCGCGAAATAGCAGTGCATTTCGCGTATAGTTGGTCTAGTGAAACCTACCTGGCTTAAGTTTACACGAACGTCTTTAGCATGCCAGAAGCTGCACTGTTTTTTTTTTCCGTTAGAGCTGCTATGTTTCTAAATTCCGCATTGGCACAGCATTTATTTTTCTGTGGTTTCATTTCCTTGGTTCTTGCTATATGGCGTGTGTGGGCACATATTTAACGACGCACAGGCTTGGAATATACTTTACATTTTCGCATGGTTTATATTCTTTAAAAGGCATAAGTCATTGTCCGGGATCGGGTAATCACATCCCCGAAACATATTTATCTGCGGCGTACATATGCGAAACTAAGCCGCATTCGTTGTCCACGCTGCAAAATGAAGCCAACCTCTCATTGTGCCAGTATCAAGTCTAAACGAGGCGTCAGTAGAATTCATTTGTGCCTGATGTTTTGAAGGTGACATGGGTGATATGTTGCTGCCGTCGCCGACGCCCAGAAGAGCGGCGACGAAGCGCGCAGAACCGCGTCCCCCGGTAGCTCTTCCAGGCGATCGCGTACTCTACGAAGACGCAGCTGCTTTTTAAGTGACCTAAACGTACTCTTTGCCTATAGTCGTCACCATAACAAGTTTTTTTAGGGCGCGGAAAGGCGAAAAGAAGCGAAATAGAACCAAAACACTGCACGAGCCCCTATCAGTCACGCAGCGCAAATCCCGTCAACGCCGCGGAGAAGCGGCGGCAGGCGGCGCAGCGATCGCGAAGCTCGAGGCGTATAAACCAGGTGTGCACCCGCGCTGCGCGCTACTCCACTGCGCATGCGCGTCTCTCCTCCATTCTCCCCCTCACCCTTCCCACGCGTCTCCTTACTCTAACACCCCCCACCAGCTCTACTCACACTACTTACTTCAACTCTACTTACACACCTACCAACCCCCACTGCTGCTTCGCATCCTCCTCAGGGTTCCCCCCACGGGAAGATGGTGAAATTCTTGCCCTACACTTTCTAAAGAACAGCTTCGGGGACGTTACATGCACAGATCGAACTCGCTAACCCATCATTCCGTCACTCCCACAAACCTGTTCAAACCAGAAAAAAAGCCTGCTCAACATTGCATGACGAAGCTTTGCGGGCCGAGTAAAGATAATTATTCCAACTTTTAAGAAGTCAATCCTAACTCTTCCACTACAACGCTTCTCAAAATCCGGGAGTACTTTCTAGGCGCAAAACTCCCAAATGGCGTCTTCTCGCGTACACGCGCCTCATATACTCTGTCATCATCATCATCATATCCCGCACCTCCAAAGACGGCCAACGGTAGGAACGGAATGAGCGACGCCATGATTCCCTTTCTCATTAGCAGTCTTTACTACTGTCCCTTATTATGTAACGGAAGGGGTAACTTGGTGTGCGCACCCTACCCTTAATAAGCCGAATGAGTACCACTGCCGGGTTCCCGCCACTCGATCAAAAAAAGTGGCGCACACACGAACATGTGCATACCGTCACATCTGGCAGTGACTGGGGTAATACTTCTAGCACATATAGCATTACCACATAGGAATTGATAGCCTACAGCAAGGGTCGTGCAGTATTAACACGGCCCCTAGCAACTCGTCAAGAGCCCCCACACCTTTTGTCACTTCCGATCTGAAGGCCGACACGCAGTGACCGCCAAATATTATTGTAGATTCGCTGAGGCTTTGTTCTCTACCTGCAAAGCCCATCTCAGCCGGAGCTCAGAGTAGTAGGTGCCGCTGTGCCGCGCGCGCCAAGGAGCGCCTTTTATATTTTGCAGCACGTGACAGATATGTAAGAATCAACTAGAATATTTTTATCTCCTGCTCTGATGTTTTGATAAATGTTTGTAGGTTCATGCACAACAGTATTCTAATTCGAAGCACAGCTAGGCACAGCGCTTCTATCCCCTTTGCGCCCTTAAAGTACAGTTTACCAGACTGTGCACTTCTGTGTGGGGTTCATAGGCGTGCCTGTCGGACAATGGAAGGCTTTCGAGAACTTGGGAAAGTTCTTCAACGGAATGTTGACCCGGAGCTTGCCGGGAATCTCTCCGAACCTGAGCTTCCGTATCCAACTGTCACGGTTAGGGTTGTCGCATAGACCTACGGCGTACAGGACAAAGAACAGCTGCTCCATGTCCAGCTGTCGCTCGTCCACGGTCACCTTCAGTCGTTCATCGCCGCTTCGAGGCGCTATGTTCTTGAGGTACATGTCGTATAGCGGGCCCAGAATGGCGTTGTCCGCTACGTTTTCCTCCAGTCTAATCCGCGCCTCGGATTCGTTTCCGATTAGCTTGCTCATCTCGGCGTGATACTGGTCCTGAAAGCAGAGCTCCAACTTGGAGAAATTGGTCTTCTCCTCCGAGCTCCACCAGACAGACACTGCGAGGTTGTGGTCGACGGAATCACCGCGTCGGTCCACAGACTCAAACATTCCTCGCAGAACATCGGTCAAGATCAGGGGAAAGAAAATAGGCTCAATGCTCTTCGTGAGGTCGTTAAGGAAGGCGATGTTGGAGTGGGGGATGAAGAGCACGTTTCGGCCGGTGTAGTATTCGTATCCCGGCGCAAGGGCTGAATGGTCGTACCTCGCGTCGAGATCATCCTTGGGGGGCTTCGACTCCCAGTAAGCGCTCATCGTGGCGGCTTGAAGATCCCGGTAGCTCTCTACCAGGCGGCTCGGGTCCAGGGGCTGCGAGTTGAAGTTGTAGTAGTTCGCAACGGTGTTTATGTCGGTGGTGCTGCCTAAAAACACGAAGCGCATGCTTTGGAGTTTGTCAACGCCGATTCCTATCGCCGAGCGGCCGAGCCACGACGACGACGAGAGAAGGCGGTCAGCCATGCTGTTTTTTATTTGTACCTCCAGCCTCGACATGCTGTAGTCGTAATGCTTCAGCAGTAGCGTGGAGTTGTTTTTGCTGAATGTCATCCGACCGAAGAAGCGCATTCCGTGCTTGTACATTCGTTCCACCATATGCAAGCACGCCTGCAGTCGCTCTGGAACAAATTCCAGGTAGTTGTCGTGGCTCAGGCGCAAAAGCGGGCTGCCAGCTTTGGCCAGTAGCGGTGACACGTGCACCACAAGGCGGTAGCCCAAGTAATTCAGGAGAGTCAAAGTGTCCGTCTCATTAAGAATAGACGTCATCTTGCTCACGTATTCAGGGTTCATTATGGCCACCGGCTTGTCGTTTTCGACAGGTTCTATGTCCTGAAAAAGAACGTTCAGGTACACCTTCCAGTCCCACTTTCCCTTGGCGTTGAGATCTTCCACACGCTTAAGTCTGTTTGGAAACTCGGTGGGGCGTGTCGCCGCCGTTATGCTGTGGAGCTTTTTCTCGAGAAGCGCGAGACCTTCTGCTTGGCCAGTCACATTTCGCTCACTGCCGAAGAGAGACAACACGAGAGCCACCTTCGCCGTGAAGTTCTCGGGTGAGTCATCCAGGTAGGCCAGATTGTACCTCTTCAACGTGAGGCTTGGCGCGTCGATGTGAACTGTGTACTCCCTATCGTTCTCGAATGTCCTCTGGAGGAAGACCCTCGCGAAGGGGAACACACCGAGGTCGCGGTCCAGAAACGCCGACAAGGTGACGATGCTGACGCCGCGAGGAGCCCTTCTGTAGGGCCAGCTTCCAAGGTTGTAGTCTTCAAGCAGGCTCCGCATGGACGTAAGGTTGTTATCGTCCTTCTCTTCTGACCGACACTTAGACATCAGGGTGATGGCCTGGTGCAGAAACACCCCAGGCAGCTTGTGGTAGCGTTCTTGGTTCTCCCTCAGATAATCCCTGAAGAACTTCTCGACGTCCAGCATCATCATACCGGAAGTGCGCTCCCGGTACGATCTGGACTGCACGTCCAAGCCGAGCTCTACCCACTTCGCCGAGCATACGTGGCCGTAGAAGTCATCGCAAGGATTCACGCTCGAATTAAGGCGCCCGCGCAGGTAGCTCTGCGTCCAGTCACACAAGTCCGTCTTGCAGTCGGTTTCGGCGACGTCCATGTTAATCTCATGCCTCGTCAGATGGGAACTGTTCGCTCCGGAAGAGACGCCATCGAGCGAGGAGCCGTTGCGGGACCTGAGCAGCGTTACGGAGCGGCCAAAAAAGGCGATTATGGCCCCGCCCTCGTGCAGCTCATACGTGGTGACGGCGACGACTGAGATGACCATGAGCATGCCGACACCGCCTATAGCCAGACAGGGCAAGAGGCGGGGCTTGTAAGGCTGCACCCCGACCGGCGACTGCGGCCGTGTCTCGACACTCGTAAATGTAGACACCGACAACGAAGCCGAGTCCAGGCTGCGGCTCACTGATTCGTCCGCTTGGAAGGCGCCCTCGGGGCTGTTCTCTCGGCCCTCCGAACGGAGCTCGGCGTCCTGGCGTTCACTGCCTCGCTGCATTCTTCTTCTTCTTTATCTAACCACCAACAAGAGCGCTTAACAATGCAATGTGTTGAGTGGTGGTGGCGTTGCCACTAGGTGGCTCATACGCACTCAGGAGGATTGGCCTGGAAAGGGGCGCTAACCCAGACAATCTGTGCTCAAGATTTAAAGAAACATATTTAAAAAGTTTGTTTAGTGAGCGAACTGACACTCAAAATACATCCGCAAGAGCCACGACCGACATCACTGAACCATAAAGGAAAAGAAAACGGGCATTCTCCACTAACGTCAAACCTGGGGAGTGGCGAAGCATGCATTGTATAAGTGTGTTTATTCTTGGCGCCTCGGCGTTTTCTGCCCACTTAGATGAAACCATTGGGACGCAGAGTCGCGTATATCGCAAAATTTTGTCAGACAAGTATTAACGGCCTGCAAATTGAAAACGCAATTACGTGCGATACGAATACCGTGGAGGGTCTTTCAGCCGCCTAATACCCCTGTCACACGGGCACTTTCAATCGCGATTGAAGTGAATCGCGATCGAGTTTTCGAGCGCGCTCGACGTACTGCCGCTGCTACACGGCACGTTTCAATCGCGATCGAGAAGTTGCACGGGTTGCACTTGTGTACGCCAGATGGCGCTAACAATTGTACTTGCGGCCGGCGTCTGGTAACTTCGCGCGGTCGTAGCTATACGTAACTATGTAAATATTACCTCACGCTTATTTGGGTCAAGTTATTTGACACAATTTGTGGCGTTAGTTGAAGTTATCACATTCTGTGCCATTACTCAGCGGGGACGAGAGTATCACCGCTTTCGTTCGATCGCGCTCGGAAGCCTCGATCGCGCTTGAGAAACCAGGATTGAGTTCGAGCGGGATCGAACTCGATCGCGATTGAAACTGCCGTGTAGCAGGGACCCGATCCGGATTGAGCTCGATCCGGATCGACTCAATCGCGATTGAAAGTGCCCGTGTGACAGGGGTATAAGAGTCGAGTACACATTGTAATAATACAACCGGGTCTCAGTGCTATGTTGGCACCGTTGCGTGAGAATTCCAGCATTCGCCCAAAACGAAAATCTCTGGAAAAGAATTGGTCAACACTTCTGTTTGTACGGGCTATACCCTGCGGTAAGCGACGGCATTGTGTGAGTTTTGGGGCGCGATTTTTCCTATGCCGCCAGGAGGCGGCGGTTTCCTACAGTAGATGTAGAATATCGTTTGCTATCTAAAAACCAAGCCTCTATAATTTCTTTAATAAAGGAACACTGTAAATATCCCTTGTGTACTAAAAGTTTCCTCTCTTATATTTGCGTAATGTCTTGTTCTTGTTCCACAAAGTTGACAAGTATGAACATATAAACCGGGCTCAGTCGTTTGCATTTGGCTATGAGTATAAGACTATTGCTCAATATATATTTTACTTTGGCCGGGTGGCTGAATCGAGTCACAGACAGACAGACAGACAGACCAAAATTTCTGGGTTTAAGTAGCCCAAGAAAGACTATCGTTTTTAAAATTGCCCCGCGACGGTGCGGCCCGGTTTATCGAGAACGGACGGTGCACACCGGTACGGTTTATCGAGGATTGTGCAAAGGCGCACTGCTGTGCCCCGGTGTGCACCGGTGCTATTATATAGACCGTTCCAACGAGGGCGCCGCCATCTAGCGTGCGCAGCGTCGTCTTGTAGCTGGCCGATTTGCTGGCTTTGGCGTTTCCTGGGCGGCGCATGGGCGCCAGCGGCGTCTCAGTGAATTTTTCGTTGTAGTGCGTTGTACGTTCTTTTCCGTCATATACTTTAAATGGGAAAGTTGTTGCATAGGACCAGTTTAGTAAATGGGCGGCTTTTTGGGCCGCGGTGGAGCTGAAATTCGCCTCGAGACTGCGTATACGATGCCGTGGCGAACATATGTTTGCAATATTTCGTCGCATTTTTTTTTTGTTGGTGTGTGTTTCCTCCTCGTTTTCCCCCTCGTTTTTACATGAGCCACAATTACATGGTTACGTAATTGTGGCTCAGTAAAGCTTGATTATGGCAACTGACGCATCGCAACGTGAGGAGAGGCCAGGTGTGGGCATTTTAGTCCACAGCTTAACTGGGCAGTCTCACTGCGGTTAGCAGACTTCACTCCAACATTTCAAGCCGAATTCTTAGCGGTAGTAATGGCTTTAAAAGAAGTTCCTCCGCAGCACTTGAATATAGTTATAATTACTGACTCTCTATCGGTCTGTTCCGCTTTGGGTTTGTCTGAAAATTCACCCCTGATCCGTGCATTCAACTTTCTGGCTCCTTCCCATTTGAGGGACATCTGCCTCGTTTGGGTTCCCGGGCACAAAGGTTTACTCCTTAATTAAGAGGCTGATTCCTTGGCGCGATCGTCTTTGGATGGCCCTTCGGTTGATCTTTGCCCTGTTCCGGCTAGTGTAGCAGGAGCAAGGTTCCGTAGATATCAGCGCCTAGTGAGTACGCAGGAAGGGGTCATCATAATTTTGAAGCGTATGCCCATTTAAAACATAACTGGAATCCCCGTTTGTGTGAATCTCGTCAATGCGAGGTCACATTAACCAACTTCAGATGTAGGGTCCCCCAACATCCATATGCACAGGTCTGGCCTCGCCTCCTCCATCCTATGTGCTATTTGCAGTGAACATGAGACACTAGATCCCTTCTTATTACATTGCCGCGGTTTTTCAATGATCATACAACGTCACCTTGCCAGGCCATTACAGCGAATTGGACTTCCTATCTCAGTGCCCGTATCTCTAGGGGCCACATCACTGGGATATTGTCACAGAGGGGTGGCTGCAGCCATTCATGCATATGTGTCCGAGACCAGGCGTCTGCCCTGTTAGCCTTTATTATTACGGATATGTTTTCTTAAATTCAACCGCAAGCCAATTGTTCCTTCTAATTTCGCGCTGTTACTGGATGCCAACGGATAGGTATCTACTTTTAAGTTGTGAGCGGGCGAATTGGCCCCCTTCTTGCTCTATTCCTGGCCAATCCCCCGCGTCGGTATGCGCCATAAGACGTGAAACAACAACAACAACAACAATTTTCTTGGCACTTTTTCCTGCAGCACCGAACTTAGGGCTTCTACAACAGCTGTTAGTAATGATAGTATTATAATATTGCTAATTACTATCATTATCATCATGAGGGGCGCGAAAGTGTATTTGCCATGGGCGCCGTCCCACCTAGTTACGCCACTGGTGGACCGAGAGTTTCAGAGTTAACTTCAGTGATGACACTAATTAGTTCTTCATTTTGTTTAGACACAGCTTAGAATTATACGGAGTGTTCTTGCTGCGTGTCTTCTTTCTCGTTGAGGCGTAGGGAAAATAGTTTACTTCCTTTTCAGCGTCACTGACACTCTATAGTTCAGGTATGCATCCCACTTTCCCTCCCTGATAAATTTTCTGAGGACGGCCACGCTCACCCAGTGCGATGAGCCAAGTCTAGGTTAAACGGCTGATAAAAAAAAGTTGAATTCATCCTTTTATTGTACGCCACCTACTAGTTCGCATGTGTGAACGGTAAAACAGTGTACTTGCGGATCACAAAGTTTTTCTGCTTGGATTTCACATGCCGAAAATACGGGCCGACACCTACAGGTTAATTACAACGTCGGGATACTATGAGTGTGTATTGAATGCCCACAGACACCATTGCATTGCATGAGCCCGCCGCGATGGCTCGGTGGCTGAGGCGTTGTGCTCAAGGGCGTCCGCAGAACTTTTTGCAAGGGGGGGCATCCATTAGCGGGGGGCGGGGGGGGGGGGGGTACGGTTGGATAGCACCAAAAAGGCGCTATTTGTGGTTACAAAAATTACAAACAGTGAATTAGCACCAGACTTGGAGAATATACATTAGATTTTAATACCGAACAAAGAAATAAAGTTAATAAAGAAAATGCGAAAAGTTACTGTCACTTTGTAAAGAAGAGTGGCCAGCCCGGCTGCGTCAGGGTTCTTGACTTACGCCAACTGATCGCCAGCACACAGCAAAATACGTTCACATACATACAACCGCACTCCGTCACAGAACAGGGACTCCGTCAATGTTCCTTGAATAGTAGCTGCAGACGCCTCGAGTTTTTCTGGGCAAATTGCGGGATGGCATGTGTGGTGAAGTCTGTTGAAATGGCTCACACAATAAAGATACTACTGGCCTCCCTCACTTTCAATGCAATAAAGGCGTACAAGCATTTTGAGGGGCTGATTTATAGGTTTTGTTTCGGGGCTTGGGTTGTGCCGACATTTCGCAATTTCGAAGGAAAGGGTGTACAACGTGATGGGACGGGACGGGACATGAAGGAAAGAAAAGGTTCTCCTCCGTGGCCCGGGAGGATGTTACACTCTCCCTGTAGCGGTGAAGATTTTAAGCTAAATATAGCTGCAAATTTGTCCGAAAACTGATGTTCTTGCGGTAAGACTGCATAAATTTAGAGCTAAGAGAAAAAAAAAAGTCAAGCCTTTCAGAATTGTTCGCTATCTTAAATAGCCAGCACAGGCAGTCTGTTTCACTGCCGTCACATGAACGGCAATGTCAGTCAGTGGCGCTCTTAGATTTAGTCTCGGACTCACCGTGGAGAGTCCGCGGGTAGTCCGAGGATTCCCCGAAGCCATAGGTATGCATGGGAAAATCTAATGCCGGACTGCTTCTCGGGGAGTCGGTGGCGAGTCCGAGACTGTAAATCGAAGAGTCCCACCGTCTAAAGTGCAATGTTTACCGCAGTCCTGAAGGGCGTTCCATGCGGATACGCAGGACCTGAGTGTACTAATCATTTGAGTAGCATGGATTGTTGGGCTAGTTGGTACACGTGCATAATTAAAAAAACTTTGCGCTAAAGGGCGGGACAAAGGAGAGAACGTCGGCGGCATTCTCTCCTCTCTTCCGCCCTTCAGGGAAACGTTATTTCAATTATGGGCCAACCAAGCTGTGCAGCTTTTTTGTAGTGCATAAAAATATCCGAATCTCCAAGGGGGGGCAGTTGCCCCCCCTTGCCCCCCCTTCCGGACGCCCATGGTTGTGCTGCTGAGCACGAGGACGCGGGTTCGATTCCCAGCCACGGCGGCAGTTTTTCCGAGGTAGGCGAAAAGCAAAAAACGTTCCTGTGTCGAGATTTTCCGCACGTTAAAGGTCCCCAGGTGGTCAAAATTAATCCGCCTCCTTCCACTACGGCGCGCCTCAGAGCCTGTGTAGCTCCGATGCGTTAAACACCACAATCAATCAATCAATTAATCAACCATTACATTGCGGCTGCAACGGCCCCGTGGGTAAGAATCTAATTCACGAGTCGTAGCATGCAGTGCAAATAGTTCACGTCCCACCTGACAAGCTCGCGTCGATAAGGCCGAGCCGTGGAAGGGGCGGGGATCGCTCCAGTCCGACGGCGACGCAGCTGGTTGTGCGCCTCTGACGTCACCACACTCCACAGCTGTTTCCAGCCTCCGCTGTTGCTGTGATAGCGGCATCGCGCGTTGCCTGACCTTCTTTCGCAGCTGCTAACGTCTCCGGCGTGGTCTAGTGGCTAGGATATCTGGCTTTCACCCAGAAGGCCCGGGTTCGATTCCCGGCGTCGGAACGGTTTCGGTCTCATGGTGTAATGGTGAGCACTCTGGACTTTGAATCCAGCGATCCGAGTTCGAGTCTCGGTGAGACCTCTCTTTTGTGCTTCGAAATGAGGCGCCATTTTTAAACTGCGAGCCGGTGTATTCGGTTTATTTTACTTGTCCGGTTTTTTTTTGTTGTTTTTTTTTTCCTTCATGGGCTACTGCGTTGCGGTGTCCTGGTACCGTAACCGACGCCATACGACATCACAGTTTTTGTAACTACGAAATGCAATTCTTTCTCTTTGTGAAGCCATGCATTCGGTCTTCTAAGCTAACATGACGACAGGGAGCGTACAATATCCGAGTGAATCACCGTAACCAAAATCTGTGCTGTGTACAATGAAGAAAACTAAGCTGTTTTGTTTTGTTTTTTCCTGTTCAGCTTTGCAGCTGAAAACAAAATTCGACAAATACAGGGAGATATCGCAGGGTTATAGCACCATTGCTAGCGCTCCAAATCTCTCCTCGTCGTAACAAAACAGGTTACTCACCACCAAGCATATCAGTCATACTCTCTTTTTTTTTTTTTTTCATTGACCTCAGTGTGCGAAGACGATCACTCCTATCTGGTTTTGCCCGTTTTCTTTAAACAAAAAGACACCATCAAAACGCATTTACGATTGGTCGACATAACAAAACTCAAAACACGTCCAAAACCATTTTTCATACCTTCATGGATGAAAAAAATTCAAAATTTTTTAGTGACGCGGTAAAATGTTTTCCAGTAGCATTTCTACATGTGTTAACCACACCGGGAGCTCCGCGATTGCGCCTGCTGGATCGCGGGTATTCCCCGTGGGGCAGACGCTACGGAAATGGCGGGGAAGGGGGGGGGGGGACCCCCACCCCCTGCTGTCAAAAAAGAGGCAGGAGCTCACCACGCCCCCGCCCCCCTTCAGACAAATCATGGCTCAAAAAAAAATCTGCAGAAATTGAGAGAATTATCTACTAATGCGTAGCATTCTTATGCTGCTTCTCTTGAGTGTGAGTATTTACAGCTAAATTTCTTTGTTTTTGTAAATCTTGTCACCCGCCGCGGTGGCTCAGTGGCTAAGGCGTTGCGCTGCTGGGCACGAGGTCGCGGGCTCGATTTCCGGCCGCGGCGGTCACTTTTCTGATGGAGGCGAAAAGCAAAAACGCCCGTGTGTACGAGATTTCGGCGCACGTTAAAGATCCCCAGGTAGTCAAAATTAATCCGGAGCCTTCCACTATTGCGTGCCTCATCACCTGCGTTGCGTCGGCGCGTTAAACCCTACAATCAATCAATCAATCAATCTTGTCCGGCCAATTATCTCCATTTAAGCTGCTATTACCATTAAAGTGGAACACTCACGAAATTGCATTTTGTGGAAACGCAGGGCGTTATGTGGTTTGTCATTTTCCGTAACTGCTTAATATTTTTCTTATGTCTTAGTTCTTCAAAATTTCGATCGACCAATTATCTCCATTTACGCTATTATAACGATTACACGTAAAAATTTCGCGGAATCTGAATTATTGCGGAAATGCCACGCGTTATACGTTTTGCCATTTTCCGTAATTTTTTAATATTTTTTTATTTAGTTTTCCAAAATTTCGTACCAACAATTATCTCCATTTACGTTATTATAAGGATTACACTTGTAACTTTCGCAAAATCTGAATTATTGTGGAAATGCAGGGCGCTACACAATTCGCATTTTCCGTAATTATTTTGTACTTTTCTTATTTTATTAGTTTTTCAAAATTTCGTGCGACCAGTTACCTGCATTTACGGTATTATAGCGATACAGGTGGAACTTCCGCAATATCTGCATTTTTGTGGAAATTCAGGGCGTTACATGGGCCTGGGCCGTTAAAAGGAATAAATACTAATATCGTTTCATAATTTTATTGGCGCTCACGATTGCGTCACGCGTGAATGTGCATGGAAGTGCAGTCCGAGTGCCATGCGGGGGTAACCTCAGTTATTACATTATGGAGGATGTTCGAAGTCAATAAAGAACCAGGAAATACCTGCTACTTAAAGGGACACTAAAGTGATATGTAAACATTGCGGCATTACTATCGCAAATTGTAGTCCGGAGTCCATAGGCCATGTTTCGACCACTCCGAGTGCGTTTACGCGAATTTATTTAGTACACAAATGAATTCGAAAATGCTGTCCTCCTCTCTTCATCCTTGCCCATTTTCTGCGGCGTTTTCGTATGATGTCAGGAGATGACTTGGCTGGACTGCGCTACTGCACGGCTCGCCGACCTTCCGACAGAGTCAGTCGGCCCAGCGTTTAGTCCGCCGGCCGCCGACGGGTCGTCGCAATTCGTTCGCTCAGTTGAAACGAAGCCACGACACGTTTGTGAATAGAAGAATGAGCCTTTCTTTACTTCGTTAGTTTGTTCACTGTATCTAGCTCCAAGTCGAGGTCGCTCCACAGAACCGCTGCACAAACATGCGACTCTTCGCTGACTGGTACGCTAGAAGGAAAATCTAAGGCCACTTGAAGGCGGGAGAAGAGTCAGCGAAATCAATATAGGCACTAAAGAAATAAAATCAACCGAAACTATTACCGTACAGCATAAAACTAGGGAGCAGGAAGCACTTTTTTGCGCTGGGTTAACAAGCACAGCGGTCAGCAGCACGACCACAAATCTGCGAATGCTTTTCAGTGTAAGAAATGCAATTGCTAGACGTGAGATATTGTGGAAATTTGGGGGACGCTTACTGCACGAGCGCTATACAACAAATAGTCACCTAAGCTGCTTGAAATGCTAAAACTAAAAAGAAGTGTAAACTGGTTATACGTTTATACAGTATATACCCTATATTTCCATTGCTAAAAGCGTTGGCCTGTAGCCGAGCGGTCTGGAGCGCTAGTTATGTCATCTTGCAAGTCACAAGTTAGAATCCCCGAGGGGAACTTTTTTTTTTTTTTCGTGAGTTGATTTTTTCGTTTTCGGCCGATGTTTTCTATACTGAGTTCACCATTTTTCGGCCGTAACGTTCACTGCTCCACGAGCGAGTTCGCAGAAAACGCGCGGACTGACACTGACGCGCTAGCGAGTTCTCGTTGGCGTGCTGTTACCATTAGCACCAACTGCTTGCGGACAGTGGGCACAGGCCAGAATCAGCAGACCCTTGGCCTGGTGCGAACACGCGTTTTACGATACAGGCATGAGTGAGGCAAGCTCCAAATATGGGGGAAACGCACGTGGAATTTTAGCGTCTGCGGGGACGCCGAGGGCGTTCCTACCAAGGAGGTTAAAACCTCCTTGGTTCCTACACTGCGTATAGGCCTCGGATAGTGCAATTCCAAGCCGTCCTGGGAGGCTTATCTTAGGCATTTTACAGCCGACAACATGGCAGAAGCGCGGTACGACGATTACTGAGATATCGAGAATGCCCATCCGACGATGCCGTCGGATGTCAAGCATGTGTTGTTTGTTTTACAGAACCGAAACCGAATCTTGTTTGAATGCTAACCTTCGACATCGTCCAATCACGGTGCACCTCCTCCCGACGTTGGTGCGGCCACCGCAGACCGCGCATAGTAGTTTTTCTTCTTTCGGGCTTTATAAAATATTTGCCGACTTATCAGCCGGATAAACGATAAAAAGTGCGTTAATTTGAGCCAGTCTACGTAGTGCAAGCAAAAATGGGAGCTTGAGAAATTCACTTCAGTGTCCCTTTAAAATAACTGGTGTTATTGGAGATTCACTTGTTAAAGTTACGGCAAACCCCTGCGAAGAAAACTATTCATTTCAGATGCCTGAAAAAAACACACTCGGTTTTATACAATCACAAAATTATCGTCATCATCGCAGACATCATTATCGCAGTCGATTGCTTTCAGGTGAATGCACGCACCGGCGCGGGACCAAAAATGGCTCTAGAGCTATAGTTTACTGTACTGGAACTTTTCCTTTTCTCCGTGATATCTGGTGACAACGAAGCGAGCGACAGACGAGTGACCCGGCTCGATCCGTCCAAAATTGAATAGAACGTTGCCCACCAGTAGCGACCGCGCCAAGCGGCTGCAGTCGCAAAGCAACGAGGGGGGGCGCTAGGGAGGTTTCGTTGTGGGTTCGGCGGAATACGCGCCCCGCTCGCATTGCAGCGGATAGGGCTTGTCACCCTAAGTCAATTCCTCGGCCGCTGCCAATGTTAACAACCGGTTCATTACAAAACTTTCGCCAACGGAAGGACGATCTACGTCGCGCCACACGTGCCCTCGTCCCTCCGCGTGGAACGGGTAGACTTGCTCGCTGGGAAGAGGTTTTGCTGCTAGACTTCGCGTTGGAGTGGCGCTTTCACCTGCTGTGACCCGGGCCGAACAAGCTGACGCGGACCATCTAGTATGGGCGTGTCCTTCACTGGACTCTGCAAGAAAGCGACACCTGAGAGGCACAGGCCTCCGTCCTGGAAGACCCGCCGACCTCCAGCGGTGGCTCTGGGGACCCCACCACCGCTCCCTTCTTGACTTCCTTCGAGAGACGGGTGCCCATCTCTACCTGTAAATATGTTATTATTCTTATTCCAATGGGCATTGTATCGCAAATAAAAAAAGGAATAAAACCCCCTTGTAGTATTTTCGTCACTTCGTGGTGTCACTTGCCTGCCTCCAAACACCAACGCCGTATACGCGGACGCTGCCTTTTACGACAGGAAAAACGTTTCCCTCGTCGCCGTACATCAAGCAGGGGGCATTAAAGACTGTCTCACTCTAAAAAGAACACCTGTACAGAGGATGCTGAAACCGGTGTTCTCTTACTGGTCATGCGCTACGGCTAGCGCCACAAAGAAAACCTTCAAATTGTAACCGATTCGAAGAAGGCAACACAGAAAATTTCTGATGGCCGAATCCACAATCAGCTCAAAATACTGGAACGGGTCCAGCAGTTCTCGCCCAAGACGCCAAACGCATGCGTCAGGCTAATCAAGCGTGCAGTGTAGAGTTTAGTATTCGTGTAAAGAAAAAAGCCACAAAAGAAGCATCGAAACCGCATAATGAATAATACTCCGGGCGCAAATCTTTCGAAGGAAACGAGGGAGCGGACAGAGCTGCGCGAGAGCTTGCAAACCACCCGGTACACAGTCCCAACTCCTTCCAACCCCGTTCCCAACAACTTCGGTGAAATCTCCTCCTGAACCTCTCTTCCCAAGCCTGACAAAGGTCTGTGGGCACAAAAGCTCAGGTACTCCGACAGTTACAAAACAATACCTTCCCCACCAAAACAAGGCTATCCCAGATGTTTCCACATAAATACGACAAGAAATGCAATAACTGCGGAAAACCATCGAACTTGTTCCACGCATCCTGCGGCTGCCGCGTCACACGGCCCTCAGCCTCCAACATTACAAACACACACTCTCGAGCTGTAGGAGGCAGACCTGGCCAGCTCCAACCCTGGGGTTCAGGGGGACTTAGTTCTTCCAGCCTGGAGAGGAGTGGAATATACCGGGCCTTGGACGGAGGGACCCGCCCGCATAACCAAATTTCAATTACTCATTCCCAAATTAATGCAGAGCTGCCAGCTCGAAGACCAGAAGGCCCTGATCTCTCGTCCGGGGATGGCAGCCGCTACACGCGGCCTACCGAACTAGGATGGCGGCCCACAGCTCCTAACTCTTTCTCCCGTACCCCGTCCCTGTTGTTTCAATAAACGGTTTTCTCTCTCTCTCTCTCTCTCTCTCTCTCTCTCTCTCTCCTATACGCCGTCGTTTTACGGGTGTTACCCATCGCAGATCACAAAATGTCGCACCGCTGTACTCCACCGGACAACGGCGGTGCAGAATGCCCAGAGATACCGAGCAAATTTGCTACCACGGAAGTTCGCACAGACCGCACGGCGTGGCGACAAAAACTGAACGAGTATCGGCAGTATCGGGTATCGGGTATCGGCACCACGACAAAGAAGAGGCGAAAAGTCTGGGGAGCCTGAATGTACCGCCTTGAGGCTCCCTCGAATAGTGCGTTTGGCCGCGCCATCGGTAGCAGAAAGCTGAAACGTAACAAAGTAGCTTTACAGTTTCGACACTGATGGCGCCACATAAAACTGCAACGTTGTTATTGCTGTAAAATTGTCGCTACAGGAATTAAAAAGGGTTAATTGTACATTTACTTGGTAATGTTATAAAGATATGACATCGACGTATATTCCATGTAACGCACTTTTTGGAGTTCCGTGTGTGTACGTAAATAGGCGCGTTTGAGCGCTTCGGCCGGCGTGATGAAAATCAGCCAATTTCAGTAACAGTTTATACGTGTTCTATTTATCACAGCGCAAACATTGAACGTAACTAAGTAAAGGAGGTCTTCAAGTTTGATGTGTGAAAATATTGAAACTTCGTCTTCAGCAGCAACGCAGAAAAGTTACCCCAGAAAACCCATGTGTACGTGTAAACTGCCATATGTAGACCAAAATAACTTTAAAACCGCTGAACAAAATTCAGCGAAATTTCGGCAGTATACAAATACATATGCTGGCAACGCGCACACGAAAACACATTGCTCTGCATTAATCCATGTAAAAGTTTAGCGCGAGTGAAGTTGCGCTATTTTAGCTATTTTCAAACGGCCGTATAACAAAATCTATTCGCTGAAACGGAACTTCCAAACGTAACTAACTGCATAGACATCTATTCTATGCACATACCAAACTACATGTAATTACGTCGCATAGTTTTCTCAAATTCTTACACCGCCCGAAGCAAAAAAAGCAAAAATACAATTTTTCTCTCTTGCAAATTGTCTTCTCCTTCTAAAGCCAAATTAGCTGGAATAGACCGGTAAGCGAGTTCGGAATCTAGAAGACTTCTGCTTTCTAATGATACATTAGCCATGAATGTGGTGCCAACTGGGGCGCAACAGCGCCTACGCAAACATCGTCCAAAACCGGCAGCGCGGGCCGATCGAGTGGGACCGCCACCTTAAGTATATGTCTTTGAGCGCCTTTAGGAGTTCCTTATTTCCCAGCGGATGACAATGGATGATTCGCTCAATGTTCTTACTGTGTGCCGACTTACAGTTTTCCGGGTCTAGTAGGAACCTAAGCGGGTGCCATGTGTCTTTAAGATGTAGGTTGCCGCTCATCTGATCACAGGTTTGCCCCCATTGCTGCTGTACTAGTTTTTTCGCATATTCTTCCATGTCTGTTACCAGACGCGCGATTTTGATTTACGCTACGAATGGAGTCGCGTGGACATGTAGCTTCCGCAACGTTTGTTGCTCAGACAGCCTGCAGAGTCTACACCGCAGAGGTGCGGGCTGAAGCCGAACGACCCCGCGAGTGGCCTACACAACCTTTGAATATCTAAATAACGATGTATACGCTGACCATTCAGCGAGAAATATCGAGTCGATATCAATCGCGCTTATGCAATTAAACTAATTAGACTAGCTTTATTGAACGGGTCTTCATCGCAATAAACTTTTTTGTCAAGCGCTATACATTGAAATTTGTGGAACAAACTGTGTATGGGGCGGTAGGGGAGTGCTTAAGTTGTCCATAATTACATATAACGTCTCAGGCTTAAACAATTTACAATGTTCTTCAGACATTATTTCATTATTCGTATGCCTGACCCAAGCAACCACCGGATGTCCGTCGGCTGTCCGCCGTACATCCATTCCGGCTCTAGCAGACGTCCCTATGACGTCCGTTTCAGAGCCGCTGGACGTACCTTGTACGTCCGCTGGACGTACGGTTTTAACACGTCCGTACGTCCAGTCGGACGTCCGAAATTGGCTGTATTTTGGATGTTCAGCAAAAATTTCCAGAATCACATAATGACAAGCTAATGTTCTTACAACGAATAGTGCAGTACACCTCGCAAGGCTAAGGCACTACCGGACAGACGACATACATGAACATAGTGAACTTGCTTCACATGTTCCGTTAGCGGCTCTCAATTCTTATATAACCTTCCCCAAAGAGATCCTCGTTGGAGTGGGTGAAGTGCTTCAAAAAATTAACAAATTGGGCTTCATATTAGAAATTGCAGATGAAACTTGCAACCTAGAAGCCAGGGTGTTGATGTACAAAATCATTTTAATTGAAAAGCACAGTAGCTTTTTCGTTTTTGCTTTTATATCCATTTTACGCCATTATTTGATGCTTCATAGTAACATTTTACGTCCGTTGGAGGATGTGATTCGCACTTGTACATCCGTTTCTGGGTGTCCACTGTACGTCCGAAAATGTACGTCCAAACATGGACGTACAGTGGCCGTCCAAAGTGGGCCTTGGATGTCCTGCTGTATTTCGGACGTCCCGCGGACGTCCATGGTTGCTTGGGGACCCATTCTGATACCGAAACGTGCGCACGCCGAGGCGTCCGCGTACTTCGATGTCCATGTACCGAAAAGACTACCGAAACGAGCTGGGCCGAAAAAGACCGGAGCCGTGCTCGGGACCTTTGTTATGTGGCTTTTTTAGGCCCGGTCAAGCTGTGTACCCACGACTGTTTGTCCAAGACGTCTTCTCATAAACCTCGGGAAAAGAAGGAAGAGGAGTTGAAATAACTAAATGAAATTGAAATAGGCTCGAAAGTTGTCAACCATAGCGTGAGCCCCCTCCCCCCACCCCCACCCCCACCCCCGCTTCCTCCCTACCTGTCACGAGTTAGTCAGCTTCGGTGTGAATGTGAGGTTGAAGCTACTACCTTCAACTTTCAATACGGGCAGTGAGCACACTCAAGATATTTTTTTTCATATGATCGAGCGGGGCCCCTGACAGCTAGGGGCCCGGGGCTGCAGCCCCCGTAGCCCCCATCTTAATCCGGCTCTGAGGCTGGCACTGCCGCGCTAGCGAGTTCTCGTTGGCATGCTGTTTCCATAAGCACCGACTGCTTGCGGGCAGCGGGCACAGGCCAGAATCAACAGACCCTTGGCCTGGTGCGAACACGCTTTTTACGATACGGGCATGATTGAGGCAAGCTCCGAATATGTGGGAAAAGCGCATGGCATTTGAGCGTCTGCGGGTACGCGGAGGGCGTTCATGCACTGCGTAGGCCTCAGCTAGTGAATGCTAAGATTCCAAGCCGTCCTGGGAGGCTTATCTTATGCATTTTACAGCCGACAACGTGGCAGAAGTGCGGTACTACGATTACTGGGATATTGAGAATGCCCATCCAACGACGCCATCGGATGTCAAACATGTTGTTTTACAGAACCGAAACCGAAACCGAAACTTGTTTGATTGCTAACCTTGGGCATCGTCCAATCACGGTGCCCCCTCCTCCCAACGTCACAGCTTAGTTGGTGCGGCCGCCGCAAAACGCGCATGGCAGTTTTTCTTCTTTCGAGCTTTGTAAAATAATTACCGATTTGTCAACCGGATAAACGATGAAAAGTGAGCTAATTTGAGCCAGTCTACGCAGTGCAAGCAAAAACGGGAGCTTGACAAATTCACTTCAGTGTCCCTTTAACAGTACAACTCGGGAAAACGCTCCCGAATGCGTTTATGGCGGCCTGCTCAAAGTCGACCAGAACTGTGTCAGGCGAGCATAGGCCGTTACAGTGCCTGTTCAGGGCCTCAAAAGCCTGCGTGTACGCCCGCTCTGTTTTCCGTGTCGTAAGGATATACGCAGCTGGTAGCACAGAGCCGTGTACACAACAGTGGATCGTATACACCTGAAAAAAAAAGTCCCGGTGCAACCTTAAAGGGGCCCTAAACAGGGTTCCAAAGGTTGAGATTTTACGTGCGCAATCATTGGAGTACTATCGAAAGAACATCCTGTCGCAAAAATGATTTAAAAGCGTCCAGTATTAGCCGAGCTATCGTTCATTAACAAGGCCTGGCGCATTCCCACTTTAACCGCTCCTCCAAAGCACTGTGGAAGCGGAGACGCCACCGGCCAGGCGCAAGACCTGATCGGTGACACCTACAGAAACAGGGTTGCGTCAAGAAGCGCGCAGCCATTGGCTCCGCTCGGCGGTACGTCACGCTTGTAGCAGACGACGGCCAAGCTCCGCCTACTACCGCTCAGCGGAGTCGGTCGGTGGCCGGCCCGCATAGAACGGCTCCTCGCGCCGGCCGTGCTCGCGTCGGCGGAAATGAGCGCAAACGAGCGTTCCTAACTCAACATGCTCGCTAACGACAATAATTGAAGATTGCCGCCGACGACTATAGCGGCTCGCTAGCGTTAGCGTTTCGCGGTGAACTCGTCCCATGCACCGAGGTCGGTGAAAAGGCTTTGCATCGCCGCAGTTATCCAGACACTGCTTTGCGAGGCCGCGACGACGACGACCCCCCGCGCAATCTTTCACTGCACTATTACCCCCTTTCGCGTATTTGCAAACTGAGTGTCAGCAATAGTCCCGCACTGGCGGGCGGTGACAAGTTTTAGCTGCTGCGGTGTGTGCGTTATCGTGCGTACACAGCACAGTGGGCTGCTTGCCGACCGAACAGGTAGATGCTTGCCGCGGTCGCGCGTGTAGCTGCCGTTTGTGCCCGCAGAGATTTCCCGTGTTTTTGAGCGTTATTAATACCTTGTAAACGACTACAAACTCAGCTACGCTCGTGTAACGGATGGCGACGATAAACATTCGTCCGTGCCACCCGTGCAGGACGAATACGCCGTGCCGCCAGTGCAGGAGCGCTGCGCGCAACCGCGTTTCTCCCAGAGCCGGGAACGCTGACTGGCTACAGCACTTAACGGGGCCCACCAATAGCGCAGCCGTACTGTTGAGAGCTTCGTGCGTCACACGGGTACGTCACAACCGCTCTCTCGCACGTCAGAGCGCGCAAGTGTGGCGGCAAGGAAGCGGTAGGTGAGCAAGGAAGAAAGAGAGCATCTTTGTTGCGTGTTTGTGCGGCCCCTGCTTTACGCAGAGGTGTAATATTTGGTATACATTGTCGTGAAGGGGTACTCTAGCGATTGCGCGATTGACATGGCGACCTTCAGAAACCTATTTAGGGCCCCTTTAAAAGTGCCATCGGCGACCTACTGGGTGCTTGTCTTCAGTACATCCCCCATTTGGGGGCTGCAAACAATCAGTGTGCGCTCTGTAGAATTGGCGCCGCTGTCGTACACCAGAATACTGGCTGCGGTCGTTCTTCAGCGCGTACTCGTTGGGGATTGTAATTACATCAACTGAGGACGGCAGTGGGCGGGGCCTTTGCTCGCTGGCCCGCGAACACCTGCACCACAACAAAAATACACGTTTCATAAAGAACTTGGAACATTTGACTCTAGCCCTACACCAAAGCTAACGCGACAATAAAATTATCCGCTAAATTCTAAAAACTACAAAAAAAAGGGCCATAGCAAGAGAAAGCGATGTTTCTGGCAGGCATTTCACTCACGGCGACATAAATGAATACAGAAAGAGTGGTTCACTTCCTTTTTGCAGCAACATAAGCTGATCCCGCCCCCCCCCCCCCTCCCACCCACCTTCCCTTTTTTTTTCGATACGGAGTACCCCACAGCGTGGCCTCCGCGATTTGCTGCCGGCGGCGCGCAGCCGGTAGCCGATCGCGGAGGCCACGCCCACAGCATCAACCGTGTAATGTCTTGCGGGTAAACAGGAATGCGTAATTGGCAGAGTTAGCAACTTTAGTGGGAATGAAGGTCAAGGGCTTTTTAAAAATATACACATAAAGAATAAAATCAAACAGAATAAAATAAAGACTAAAATCAGAACTAACAAAATGAAAAAGAGAACTGTGATACACCGCCCTCACACGACAAAGACGAAACTACTAAAAGAAGCCTTAAAAGAAAAAACTAAAACACGAATAGCTAGCGTGTAACTGTGTAGCCCCCTCCATCTGCACAAAAATGCTTATCCGACGAATTTAACCCGATCGTTATAATAAAACGAACAAAATAAGATACCAATTGTGCACGCAACTCTCCCATGAAGATCGATTAACGCCCCGCCCCCTCCCCCCAAAAAGCAAACCGAAACAGAAATAAACAAATTGTGAAAAAGCATTACCATGTGACACCCTACACAAAAATGCGTTATTGGCGAACTTAATAAATTTAATCATTATAACGGAGAGAGAGAGAGAAGAAACATTTAATAGAGCAGACGGTGGTGGTTGAGCCGTCACTCGGTGGGGTGAGTTCACCTCAGTCCAGGTACCCTTGGGCCTTGGCTGCAGCCCTGGCACGGGTGACCAGAAAGATCTGGTCAGCGTGACGGGAGCTGGTCAGCAGGCCCTCCCACTGCTCTGGGGAAGGTCTGGGATTGGGGGTAAGCGATGGGGTGTTTTGACAGGCCCACACCATGTGGTAGGTAGTATTAAAGGAGCACTGACACCAATTTTCGGCGTTAATATTATTGCACAGTTCGCTTCCTTCACTCAACAGAATACCCTGACTGAAATACGAGCGGCCTGCGACGCGGAGAACATAGTTCAATTGCATCGCATTTATCGCGCCGACGGAGCAGCGCGCGGAGCGGCACTCAGCAAATGGACATCAGCGTGACATCACTCCAGGAGAGGAAAAAGAAGTGACGCGACAGCCCTCGTCAAAAACTCGTGACGTCACTTCACGCGCGCGGCCCCACGAGCGGCGAGCGGGCGCAACACCCTCTCAAGCGAGCGCCGGTGACGTCCGCACAAAGCGGTGAGGTCAAACCGGGAGGCTGAGTTAAATTTCGCCTCTCCATCTTCTTGGCGACCTGATGGAGGCGAAATAGGGATGTTCTTTTGATGCGCGAGCCGAGAGGACGATCTCGACTCGCTCCGATGACCGACGACCGATGCTTGGAGCGGGTGAGGGATGAGGACTGCCTTCCTTGCTGGATATTAGGTTTATTTACATTATTTACACGACTCCAAGTTTACATCACGTCAGAGTGACGGCTACATTGTCACTCTGACAGCAGCAGCCTGTTCGGCCGAGATCTATACTAAACTAGATCCCCTCTCGACCGACCCCCGAGCAAACCCAACACTCCGGTTTTGATAACAAAAACCCCGCCTCCAAAAAGGGGGGCGTACAAGAAAGAGAGAAAAACCCTTTAAACAATTAATAGAAACCATTGATTGGCCACAGGAACCAGCCAATCACACACATGTCCCCACCTGCGGTCACGTGACACAACCCTCTCTCTTATGCACTCAAAGTGCGTTTCCTACGCACGCTGTTGCACCCGGCCAGAAAATACAGGCCATCTGCGGCCTAAAGTGAACCATCCATTACGTTCAGCGGGCGGCATCTGCACAAACAACAGCCAAGCCGAGGGCCCGGAGCGGTCCTCGCGCGGCTGACCTCCCTCCGCGCGGCGCCTCCCGCGCGGCGGGACAATAGGGTTGCTAATTCCCTCCCAGACGAAGGGGCGCCGCCGGCCACCCAAACAGACCACGGGGAGAGACGCTGCCAGCCGAGGCGACCATCGTCGAGGCGAACGACCCGTCGACGAAGAGCGCCCGCCGCCGGAGTCGAAGATTTTCCAAACTTACACCGCGCGCGCTTTCAACACTAAGAGATACGATCATCTGGCCTCCCGTCAGCTTGTTATGCCGAATGACCCTGCCACCTTCGACGCGACAGAGGTACTCAGGCTAATCGCCCCCATCCTTTGACACACAAAAGGACGGGCACAACAGCTCTCCGCGGCTCCGAACTTGGCGTCCGTGCGGCTACATGAAAGGAACACAGAATAGCCGCAACCAGCGTACGCGACGCCGAACATGAGCCACCGGCGGCTTTCCTTAATTAAATGAGGAGCCCGAACATAACACCTCCGCACTAAGAATGTTGTCCGTACACTAGCTGTACGTACAACATTAACTCTCACTGCACGTTATGTCTTGCTGCAGAGCAAGAACTAAACAAAACGCGCTCAAGCCGTTACGCGAGTACACTACAAAATACAATACAATACAACAATAAAAAAAATTAACCCGGTACACACCAACCCAACCAGCACAACGCGCCGGCCAACTGCACAAAAACGGATACAACACGGCATACTCAGTGCCTTTGCCTAGCCATGGCTTGCGCAACATCAAACAATAAACGAAGGCGCTCAACTACAGGGCCCATGAGAACAAACTCGTGGCACCCTCTACCATTAAAGGTAACCAACCCCACGAAGGGTATAAATGTTCAAACTTCACAACTGAATGAATGACACCATCCCTCTTAAACGTTACGTGCATGCAGGAGCATTCTTTCACTCTAAGGAAAGAAAAAAAACAACACCCGAACAAAACCCAAACGCTCAAAATGAGGCTAGTCCTGTTCAAATGAAAAAAAAACGTCTAAAGAAGTTCAGCGTCTCTTCACGCACTCGCGGACGCCAGTTCTTCCAGAATGCGACACAGATTGTTCGTCCCGGTTGCGGTTCACTTGCCGTCCACATTCTATGTACTGAAGGTTCCCTTTTCAGTACTTCAGACACTAGTTCGCACCCAAGCGCCACAAGGGGGCCCTACCTGCACATTCCATGGCCCACCATGACCACATGCCAACGAGCGCAAATAAAGAAAGGCACTCGCCATTGTACTCAGAGGTAAACTCCATACCGTGCTGTAACAGCGGCTCTACTTCACAAGAATACAGCATTAAAACAGCCAAACTGCGCTACTCGCAAATTACACGCCTTACGACAGCTGAACGCAACCAAAACATGCACACAAAAAGAAAACTAACTACAAGGGGGAGAATGACAGTACAGGTAAAACTAAAAATAATTCTCATGTGAGTGATCCATAGGCACCCAGAGAAAAACACGCTAACAACTAAGTGTGCGCAAAACAACACTGACCCCGTTCTGTCCAGCACTGCACACTATTCAGCGCAACCCCCCTTCCACGGCGGCACACACCGACCGTCGCACGGAAACTGATTCCGTGTTGTGCGCCACCAGCTGATACTACACGAACCCTGGTTTGGCTCGTGGTGTCCTCTGCTCCCAGGAGAGAAGGAACACCCTACCCGGCGGTAACGCGTACGACGATGTCGCACCTGCGCCGCCACACCTGCCCCCGCGTTCCGCGCTCCTGGGCCCGTCTGAATCGCCCTACGCGCGAGACACCGCGGGCCGCCTGCTCTTTCATGCTTTGCGCACGGAAGCTCAACAATTAGGCGCGCCGATCCGCTGCCCTTGCATGCCCCTTGTGCTGCCTCGGCGACAGACGGCTGCTCATTGTCCGCCTCCACAGAAAGAAGCTCGGCAGCTAAGACATCCGCCTCGCGAGACCCCACGATCTCATCGGTAGCAGTGGGAACGCTACGGTGTCGCTCAACAACTGGGGTGGCTTCGGCCACCTCCCCTACATTCCCACTCTCCTCATCCCGTGGCGCTCGAAGCGCCCACGAGGGAACAAACACCGTGAAAACATTGGCGTCCTCTTCGAGGCCACCAATCCTGCGAAGCTTCGCTTTCTCGTAAGCGATCTCAGCTCTTCCTTGCGCTAATTGAGCACTGAGCTCCTCACCCGTCCACACGGACGGGCTACCCGCGCCCCTGCTACCCGCCAGCCTTGCTTTTTCCAAAGCGTGCTGGGCATTTTTGAGAGCTAATTGAGCTCTCAACTCCTCAATCTCGAGCACAATGGCACTAACCTTCCGGTCGGTGCCGCGACATCCCGTTAGCATAGTGGCCATGGTGAACCCGGAGAAAACAAATCAGGGCCCACCTGTGCTCTCTCCGGGTTCGGTCGGGTCGCAGTGTCGCTGGTGCAGCAGCTCGTAGACCCGATGCGCCGCTCTCGCCGCTGGGATGGGGCCGCGCTCCCTGGGCCAGAGCCCACGAGGCCTCCTGCTGAGGTGTCGCCCCGTTCAACCGCGGCTTACGCCGCCCTGGGCCGAAGCCCCCGAGGCCTCCCGCTGAGGTGTCGCCCCGTTGAACCGCGGCTTACGCCGCCCTGGGCCAGAGCCCACGAGGCCTCCCGCTGAGGTGTCGCCCCGTTGAACCGCGGCTTACGCCGCCCTGGGCCGAAGCCCACGAGGCCTCCCACTGAGGTGTCGCCCCGTTGAACCGCGGCTTACGCCGCCCTGGGCCGAAGCCCCCGAGGCCTCCCGCTGAGGTGTCGCCTCGTTGAACCGCGGCTTACGCCGCCCTGGGCCGAAGCCCCCGAGGCCTCCCGCTGAGGTGTCGCCCCGTTGAACCGCGGCCTACGCCGCCCTGGGCCGAAGCCCCCGAGGCCTCCCGCTGAGGTGTCGCCCCGTCGATGCTTGGAGTCTGGCTCGTCGTTGGTCGGGGCCGAACCTTGCGTTGAAGGAGTCTCTCCGCAGTTCCCCACCAGCTCCAGCCGATGGTCGTGGTCATCCTGTCGACTGCGCCAGTTAAATTTCGCCTCTCCATCTTCTTGGCGACCTGATGGAGGCGAAATAGGGATGTTCTTTTGATGCGCGAGCCGAGAGGACGATCTCGACTCGCTCCGATGACCGACGACCGATGCTTGGAGCGGGTGAGGGATGAGGACTG
The DNA here is from genome assembly GCF_048455015.1 of Haemaphysalis longicornis. Taxonomy (NCBI): domain Eukaryota; kingdom Metazoa; phylum Arthropoda; class Arachnida; order Ixodida; family Ixodidae; genus Haemaphysalis; species Haemaphysalis longicornis. The sequence continues at coordinate 48,444,471 of NW_027526445.1, forward strand.
CCTTCCTTGCTGGATATTAGGTTTATTTACATTATTTACACGACTCCAAGTTTACATCACGTCAGAGTGACGGCTACATTGTCACTCTGACAGCAGCAGCCTGTTCGGCCGAGATCTATACTAAACTAGATCCCCTCTCGACCGACCCCCGAGCAAACCCAACACTCCGGTTTTGATAACAAAAACCCCGCCTCCAAAAAGGGGGGCGTACAAGAAAGAGAGAAAAACCCTTTAAACAATTAATAGAAACCATTGATTGGCCACAGGAACCAGCCAATCACACACATGTCCCCACCTGCGGTCACGTGACACAACCCTCTCTCTTATGCACTCAAAGTGCGTTTCCTACGCACGCTGTTGCACCCGGCCAGAAAATACAGGCCATCTGCGGCCTAAAGTGAACCATCCATTACGTTCAGCGGGCGGCATCTGCACAAACAACAGCCAAGCCGAGGGCCCGGAGCGGTCCTCGCGCGGCTGACCTCCCTCCGCGCGGCGCCTCCCGCGCGGCGGGACAATAGGGTTGCTAATTCCCTCCCAGACGAAGGGGCGCCGCCGGCCACCCAAACAGACCACGGGGAGAGACGCTGCCAGCCGAGGCGACCATCGTCGAGGCGAACGACCCGTCGACGAAGAGCGCCCGCCGCCGGAGTCGAAGATTTTCCAAACTTACACCGCGCGCGCTTTCAACACTAAGAGATACGATCATCTGGCCTCCCGTCAGCTTGTTATGCCGAATGACCCTGCCACCTTCGACGCGACAGAGGTACTCAGGCTAATCGCCCCCATCCTTTGACACACAAAAGGACGGGCACAACAGCTCTCCGCGGCTCCGAACTTGGCGTCCGTGCGGCTACATGAAAGGAACACAGAATAGCCGCAACCAGCGTACGCGACGCCGAACATGAGCCACCGGCGGCTTTCCTTAATTAAATGAGGAGCCCGAACATAACAGGCTGTCATATGCGCCGTTCGGGATGAAAGCGCGGGAATTTGAAACAAACGATTTTCAGGCCGTTCAATGTAATGAACTATCGCGCGCTGAAGTATTTGAAGTGCTGTTTCAGGTTCGCCAGACCATTAAGCATCGATAAAAGCAATAAAAGTGTAACATAAAATTTTCGTGTCAGTGCTCCTTTAAGAGAGGGGCAGAACTGGCAGGTGAGGGTGTATTGGGTAGGGGAGATAGCGTGGAGGATGGTCGCGTTGTAATATGTGTTTGTTTGTAATCGACGCCAGATGACTGCTTCCTCCTTGGTTAGTTGAGGGTGAGGTTGAGGCAAAGTGAGGCGAACGTTGCGATAATGGTGCAGGATGTCGTGGTAGCGTGATGGAACAGCGGGAGTTGGAGGAGGCTGGACCGTAGGTTCTGTTCCTGAGGGAAAGGCCCGGTGTGGAAGGGCGCGGGCAGCGGCGTGAGCCGCCTCATTTCCCTCGAGGGACGAGTGGCCAGGGGTCCAGACGATGTACAGCTTGGGGAGGGCATTGATTGAGGCGAGTATGCGTAATGCAGGAAGTGAGATGCGTCCACGTTGAATGATACGGCAGGCTTGCTGGGAATCTGTTATTATTGTAAGGTATTCGGAGCCAGTTGTAGCGGCGATGGCTATGGCAATTTCTTCGGCAGTGGTGGTTGATGTCGAGAGAGTTGTGAGGGAGGTGAGAAGTGTGCCTTCTGAGTTTACAAGCATGAGCCTGGCGTGTGGGGTAGAGGACGGCGTCGGTGTAGCGAGTATCGGGGTGAAAGTGCAATTGTGATCGCAGATGCTTAACCCGGGAGAGCCTTCTACCAGACGGACGGATTAACTTGTCGCAATTAGGTAGCGAGGAAACATCGTCTTTCTTAAAAGAGAGAATATCTACCTATGTGTAAGCATGCTTATGCCGCGCCTTGATGTTCTTCTTTGCTTAGACTTTTAATGTACATATACTCCGTTATAATGGAGTTTCAAGAAGAACATCAAGGCGCGGCATAAGCATGCTTACACATAGGTAGATATTCTCTCTTTTAAGAAAGACGATATTTCCTCGCTACCTAATTGCGACAACTTAATCCGTCCGTCTGCGTGCTAATTTAACAAACTGGTAAAAAAAAAAACAAGTGACGGTACGATTGAGCACGAAGTATGTATTGGCAAGGCCTTTCCCAACTACTAAAACTACCGCCTACGCTAATGCTTGTCCACATTATTCAGCACAACGAAAGCAACGAAAAGCAGCAGCGTGCTCTTCGCTAAAATTATCTGCCATGGTTTTTTGCGATATCAAACAAAAAACAAAACGGCGTGCTTTAAACGGCATTGAATAAATATAATATAAAAGGAACCATTAAAAGCAAAAGATTGCGGTTTGATCTATTCAAAGAATAAGAAATCTAAAGGCCGCAATTGCATATGGCGCGCGCTTAGTGGGAACGCGGGAAAATTTAAGGTAATTTAGAAAACCTCTATTGAATTTAGAACTAGGGGAGCGAAGAGAAAGAAGAAAAACGTGAAGTGGGAGAGAAAAAAGTTAAAGATTGCTACGTGGCGAAAGCGAGAGAAGACTATCGTCTTTCGAAGACATTGCTCCGAAGAGTTATAATTGTTACTGCAAGATTGATCGTCCTCATTTTCTTTTGCTGGTACACACGAGCACTTTATTGGTAGTACATCATAATGGGTACGTTGGACACACTACGTGCAGATAAATCTGCCCCTCAAGACCCATTCAAAATTGTACGCAATATGAAGCTTTTTACAAAAATTATCAACGAATATCTTCATGAATAAGGTTAATTTTTTACCTGAGTTCGTTTGATCACGTCTTGGTGCGGGAGGTAGCTGCGTCCTTCCGGGGTCATGCCTTCCATGAAGCTGCTTATTGACTGGTTTGTCTCTTCTCTCAACTGGGCCCTTTCTTTCATTGCGGCGTACGCCAACTTCGCTTCCAGTTGCAGTTGGCATGGGGCATGTGTATGCTGGTTCACAGTTGCCACCACATCTCCATCAACTGTGTGTGCTCGTGCCTTGCAGTCTTTTTTCTGACTGCATTGCCAGTATATCTGTAAAATGAATGAGCCACACTTATTTAAATAATCAGTAGCGCGAAATAGCATGTATGGTCACAAATAAGAAATATGTCAATGTCTTACAAACGTAGACAATTTCCTACCTTTTCGTTGTAGCACTTTTGCTTGTCATACTCGTAGCCGTCGTGAAGTAGCTTATGTCCCTCTCGTTTGCTTCGAAGATAAATCGCCATAGTGCTTCAGGCGGACAGCGTCGCGACCGCCGAACGTGCTGCATCAACTCGGCTGTGGCGGCTTTTATATTCTGGAGACATGGAGTAACCGCAAGCAATGGCTCTAGCACTTCCCATTTCCACCATAGCTTTGCTACCTCTGTCGCGGGCTGCTGGGATGCAGCATGACACGTTTCATCGAATTTTTGTTCGCTCCTGGCCGATTCCCGGTAAGGTATACCCGCAAAAACGCGCACGAGAGGAGAAATAAGCCTGTTGAATGCATGCTTTCCCGCACCAGGAAGGCCTATGCACCGGCACTCTTTTTTCTGGCGCAATGACCTTAAACAGTAAATCACAAAATTTTCACAAATCATGGCAAGAAGCTTTTCTTTTCAGTGTCTTCTAAACCTTCGCTACCCTTCCTTCCATCCTTCCTTTTTCCACTTATTTACCGTGCTTTCAACTTTTTTTTTATTTAACCGTTCGTCACGGCATACGAAGGTTGAAACCGTAAAGAAAACAGGAAAAAAAATCACGTGAGAAGCAGGCGGCTTCTTATGGGCAAGCACTTCGATACTACACGCGTTAGTCACGGGTGTTTGCGTATGTGAGTTCTTCCCACCCCTCTCCAAGGTTTCTCCGCTTTCTTCCCGCTCAGGAAGGCAGTTTTTGACTCCGTCCGTGTTCCAAGAAGGCGCACCCGTAACGAGATAACGCTTGGGGACGGGCAGAGTTCCGAGACGTGCGGACGCCTGATCTAGACTAGCTCGCGCAGCATCGGATGGGCCGCTGGTCCAACGTGGCTGTCACGACATTCAGCACCACGACAAATTTCTTCTGAAGAGGGCAACGAGGGCCAGCTCAAAAAAAAAAAAAAGAAATATTCCACCGAAGCGAGCCAGCTACACTCTCCCCTCTCCTTCCTGTGTGATCTTTGCTTTTTAAGGGGCGTCGCAAAAGGGCTAGTCTGGAGGTGGCGTTGCATCAACTTGCATCAATCATTGGCTTTTCATTGAACCATGACAAGTAACTGTCTTTGGTTCTCGCAATTTCTGGGAAAGTAAAGCCGTCAGAAAGACGCACGGAAACACGTTTGCCTATTTGCGCGGATAAACTGCATATATTTGTGCTCGAATGCAGTTCCGAACAATAAAGTTTGTTGTTGATGGTGGGTGACCAGTTTTCGATGAGCACACCTGTTGCCCTTAGCTATTGTTACGCATCCGCAACACGCCGGCAAAATAAACAAAGCATGTTAGCCAGCAGTATTCTAAACCTTGCAGCAAGATAATAAGCGTGATAATAGCTACCTTGCATATTTTCGGAGGAAATCAAGAAATATCGAAGCTGCAAGCTGCAAAAGTAACTCCTTTTAGGAAGCGGCTGTGCCAGCTCCCCACAGCACTCCCCTCGGTATTATTTCCCTTGGCTCCCCTGCAGCTATCAAAGGCTGGGCAGACCACAACTGCTGAGGAAATTGTGGCGGCGTCCGAATCACTACGCCGCCCGACGTGCTTTGCCCACGATGTAATTCTTCTCAAACCAGGAAAGTAGCTGCGGAGCCGTTGGGGGAAGTCATCCGCTTGATTTTTTGATTGACCTGGAGCGGTTCCCAGACAGTTTATCGAATGCCGTTTTATTGAACGCCGTTTTATCGAAAAAATGCCCGTTTTATCGAACGCCGAATGCCGTTTTATCGAACCACCTATGTCCGTTTTATCGAAAGTGGGGCTTTGCGGCCTTCATTGTAATTTTCGGGGTTTATTTTGTTTAACTGGCCATCGCATTAACCTAATCTGCAGTCACCTTCATTCTACATTGTCTCTGCCGTGCATTACATACAAAAACCTGTCTATATATGCTGACTCGTCCATCCCGTGTTTTCGATCACCTTTGCTTTATTACAATTTTTTTTTCACTTTTTGCGTCTTCATCACGGTGTAAGAATAGTTTCTGTGGTGACACTCCGCCGTCCCCTCGGCAACCGGCGCGACCATAGAGATAATATACTCTAGAGGGAAAGCGCGCCGCTGAGCCAATGCATTGGAACCGTACGACACACAGTGGCAGACATGATACAACGATTTGAAGGTTGCCAGCTGAGTTTTTGCTCACTAAAAACGGCGAAAGCGATAGGTTGTAATCCGGCAACGGGCTACTGTGGCGTTTCCGCGTCCGGCTAGCGAAGCATGCCGGGAATAATTGTAACATGGCGGACCGCTGGCCAGGCGGATTTTGTGTAGGCGGCGTCGACAGCATTGCGTAGTTTATCTCCTGTGGGTAGGTAACCGACGTGTTTTCGGTTTAGCGTGTGACTTATATGTACCGAGACTATTTGAGCAAGATGTGGCAACGCTCACACAACACTTGCGCGCAAGCTCGAATGCGACTGATCGCATGCGCGAGGACGTCAAGGAATCAGCTGATCCGTACTGGGGCGCACAGAAAAAATGAATCTCCGTCATGATCTCCGTGCATTTTTGCGCTGTGCTGCTTTGTTTGCAATCCTGTGACATTTTGCGAGTCGCTCAATGCTTTTCAAATGAAGTGAAGTGAAGAACTGTGGCTTTGTAGCTGAATGTAAAACCTTTGTTGACACACACACAAAAAGAAAAACGTTATCGCATGGGCCAACGCTGATATTGCCGGTGAGTCGCGGCCCTTTGAAGCACAGGAACGAAAGAGCGCGGTCGATCGCAGGCCAACGGAGTGGCAGAATGCATGCCAAGGGAGTATGCGAAATACAGTCAGCGACGTGTCCTGTTTGCCTATCCGTCTGCATTCGTCAAGTTCTAGCTGCTTTCCACCACTTAAAAGGGAAAGCTTGCGGGACTGAATGGGCAGTAATTTGCCGCACAGAGCGCGCGAGGAGAGAGCATTGACTTGTTGACTAAAAAAGATTAATTAAAAGATTGATTAAAAAAGAAACCGCATTTCGTTACCTATTTTTTCGTTCTACATTCACGAACGTTTGCGCGAAAGTTCGAAGCATGGAGAGCTGTAAGAAGTTCCATGAATAAAACAACTGGAACCGAACAATTATAAAAGTTCCTTTTATTTCTCTTCCAACGGGAACAATCGCTGGCTGCCACTCCGTAGCCTGTAGTTTACTTGCGGTCGTCAAGGTCAGATCGGAGTCGCTGTACCGGCGTCAGTTAAGGGGCAATAGACAGGGTGTTTAACGTGAAGAAACGAATGACAGCCTCGCAAGCGCCCGGGGATGCACTTGCTCAGCGCGTGCATCCGAGTTGTATCAGTTGTACGCGTTTTGCACGCACGCAGATCTGAGCTGGATACTGCACACGCACACACACTGCGCAAGTCACGCGCAAGGGCCTCGCCACTTCCTAGCACACTTAAAGAAATCGAAACCAAAACTGAGCTACGCACTTACTTTTTGTTCGCAAATTAGGGCTTAATTGCACTAAAAGTTTTTTTAGAGCTAGTTTTAATTACTGAGGCAATTATTTGCAACTGTTTTGCTTCAGTTCTTTGTTTTAGTTAAATAATTAACGGACAACTCTTTACAAAACTGAATACAATTGATCTGGCAACCATGGGAATTGTATCATGTCAGCGCCCACGATTCGTACGGTCTCGGAGCTTGCTTTACCCCCCTGGGCGCGACCACATCGTGTTCGGAGCGCGCGGCGCCGCCGATTTCGCAATTGTAGAGGGCGCTGCGGTATGGGGGCCCAGTCGAACGGCGAGCGCGGCTTGGCTCACTGCAGCAGTTGGTGCTACGTTGTGCTTTCGTGTTGTGGCCGCGTTTAGAAGCGTGATGTTTTAAACTGAGCTGTGTGCGCTGAATCTCATCGGCAGTGGGAAAGAAGTGATCGCGCAGCTGCTGCATTACTACGTAAGCATGCGAATGAGACTACGTAAGCATGCGAATGAGGCAGCATTGTCAGCATGTCAACGGGCTCTAAAGAAGCAGTCACAGGAGAAGAAGAAGAAGCTCGCAAAGCTCTGCTCGTCGTAGCCATCCAGCAAGTGAGAAAAGCAAAATACAGCAGAGGTCAGCAATGTGTAAAACATTATTCAAGGTCAGGAGCAAAGCCTAAACTTGTGTATTTAGTTAAATGTTTTCTTATCTTCCAAGCGCGTATTTGAAACAGCTTCTTGTTAATGAAAATATTCCTTGTTGCATTTTTTCCCCGAAATGCCTCACTGGCTATCGGTGATTTTTTTTAAAGTGCTTTGAATAAAGGTGTTTTTTGAGTGGAAGTGTTATTGCCATTGTAGGAGGCGTATAACAAAATATTGTGCGTTTTGAATGTGTACGAAGCAGTAATATGTAAGTGTGCATATATATATGGTCACAAACACACGGGTATGCGCACGCATGCAAACACACATACATACATACACACGCAATCCCATAACTACCCTTTTTTGTATTCCGCAGTTACCCTGTCAGGCACGATCCTAGATAAGTTGTCTCCAGTAAATTATTTAATTTATTATTTATTGCTCCCCAGGCTACATGACATCGGTTACAAGAGAAACAATAACAATAGAGAATTTAGCTGTACAGGCACAGAAAATGTGACAAGGTTGGTGAAGATAGTAACTCGACCATCTTAAACTAGGGGCACAGATGAAACAGGAATAACAAAATTGGCACCCAGTTGCATTCTGTAAAGTTTTACGTTAACTTAAATAATACCGTAAATATAAGGCAAGCAACAAGCGCATAAAATATATCTAAGCAAAAGATTTTTCAGTGGGACCGATGGCGTCCTGTTAAAAAACATGCGATTTCTCGTAGACTGGCTGCTCGACCGAAAAGCTCTGCGATCTCTGGACACGCGGCGCGTGCGCGAAAGCGTGATTCCATTGTGTCAAAACGGCTATTTGAAAATCGCGAAAAAGGACCGGCTATAGATAAGGCAATTCCGCATCGTACAGGAAGAACGAGTACAATAGTATACCTCTATCTCGTAAACAACGTATCGGCACACATTTAAATCGCTCGTAGATACGTCTATGTAGAGCGCAACAAGTCGTTGCGTGGGTTCGTACTTCATTGGCGATTTAGGGCCTTGAAGGTTTTGCGATCTATTAGAAGCATATACACACAACTCGCCGGAAATAAGGGCAGGTGACTTGCTCTTAACGTTGCACACCCGTTATGTTACCCCGGCCCATCGCTCGGGTTTACTGCGCTTAGAATGACCGGTAAATTTAAATGTATACCGGCAAAATTTTTACCCTTAAGATAGTAAGGCTGTGTGCTGCAGTGAAATCATGTGCGCTTAGCCTACATGTTCGGGCAAACAGCGCGCAAGCAGCCGCAACTTCTGCAGCAGCGTGGCTGGGCCCCCATACACTAACGCCATCTACCGGCGGTTGCGAAAAGCGGCGGAGCGCCGAACAAGATGCGGTCGCGTCGCCGGGGCGAGTGTCACCACCTAAACTATTCTTACACCGTGGTCTTCATTTATTGCACTCAAGCATGTATGTTCCCCTTGTTTATACTACAGAATTATCCACTATCGTAGGAACCCTAACCCCGTGAGCAGTATTCCTAATGTGTATCGGCGTATTGAGTTTGGTGTTTCCAAATACAGTAATCCCTCGTAATAACGAAGTCAGCGGGATAGAGAAAAATTGTTATAAGCGGTATTTCGATATAAGCGCCCAGTCAAGAAAAACTATAGCCGTTGAGCTTTAATTGCGCCACAACTGCGAGGGATAAAAACAAATGTATTCAGAGAAGCAAAATTTTAATTCGAGTGCAAAAAAGGCAGTAAGCTTTGACTGTTTTAAGTTCTTCCCGGGCGCGAGCAACTCCTGCTCCAATTTGACGACGCCTTGCATGAGGCTATGGACTGTGGTCGCGGTGATTGGGCGCCGGGAAGAGATGTGACTTGCGTCCGAACGCCTCGCAGACTGTAGAGCGAATGAGGAGGAAAGGCAGTGGCAAAATGTATGGGGGCGAGCGGGCCTTACGGAACGCTACGAGATTTTCGTTCTGGGAAAAGCCGCAAATGCCGTGGCTTGAATCTGAGGTTGTGTTCGTGAGCTCAAAAGACGACTACCCGCTCATTCTGGGTCAGAGCGCAATCACGGAAACAAGACGGTTTTGCACTATCGACTTTGCGTGATCACTGGAGAATTTTTTTCCGAGGTGTGCGGCCGTGATCTTTGCAAAACAAGAGTTTTTCGACGCCCCGTTGCCGACGGCGCTGCTAATTCTATGGTTCGAGTGCCGTTGTACGTGCACCATCGCGTCCACACCATTGACAATGTCTAGGAACAAAATTCAATGACCCTACCACGCATTTGGACGGTTTGTCTAAATTCGGACGGCGCGAATTGAGCATGACCGGTTCGAGAAAATCACCGGGGAAAGACCAGGTTGCGTTGACCCGACATGTTGACAGCTTGACTCGCCGCTGGGTCACCGCCACTCGGAGACACCCCCGCTCGCCCCTTCGCTCTAAGAGGGTCACGCTCTTCGTGCGCTTCGAGTAATGCGGTCCAAAATGCATGTGTTTGGGTTGGGACCAGAAGAAATTTCGAATAAAGTGATATTTCGAGTGAAGCGATTTCGTTATAACGCGGGATTACTGCATATTCCTTGTGCCATGGTTCATCATTACGTGATCCAAAGTCTTGTCCTCCCCGATTTTTCTAGTCACGTGGTTTGCACGCGACTCCTACTCATACCATGTGGTCACATTGTTTGCATGTGGAGAAATATTATGCCAAGAACATCGGAAATATTAGTGCTATATGAATGGAACAGGGGAGGTTCCGACAGTGAAAGTGAGGCCCCAGTAGAGGTGGTGTAGTCTAGGAGAACTCGTCACAAATAAACCCATCATAGCCAACTCGTCATAGGCGACCTCGTCAAGTAGGGAAAGTGGTCTTACGTCATCTCGCACTAGGGAATCTCGTAACTTAGGACAACTAGCCCATCCCTTCACGGTTTACGTGTTTTGTTAATCATGCTCACATAAAAATACAGGATTTCGTATAATTCCCTACTTCTGCATCAACACTCTTACGCCCCGCATTCGATTCACCATCCTTACGTTTCCTTGGTGACCTTGACGGAACACGCCAGACCAGACAGCGCATTTTGTTGGTTTTTTGTATGCTTTGTTCAGATAATCGCACGGGCAATTAAATTTTGTTTGCTCGTTCACAATTTGTTTCAATTTTACATTTTTATTTTTAGGTAATCCGGCGACGGCGCTGTATTGAGTGGACCTTTGTTTACTATTTTGACTTCACTGTTTTTTATGCCTTATGGTAAAAATAGTAAAAGACTATCGGTTAAAAACCCCAAACAAGCTGGGGCGCAACGAGGGGGGAGAGATGGAAATGAACCAACCTGTAGTATGGCGACTAATTTTGTTACGAACTTTTTTCTCGTCGGTTTTAACCAAGGCATTGAGAACAGTAAGACAAGGCTTGGTAACCTCTTAGTAACTGAACTCAGTGCCCTAGTAGGAAGGTAGAAATCGGGAGAGACTTTTGCTAGCGTCCCAGTTAGGTTTTTGACATTGGACTCACAAACACCACGAAGTGCCTTACTTATTTAGAACACACGTGGCGAAATAATTAGATTAGATTAGATACAAAAGCGGTGTATACCAAAAAGTACGAAGAATATCGAGGCATTCTAGTCCATGCGCCACAATGCCGTTATATGCTTCGGATCAGAGTGTGAAATAGAGACACAAGGGGACTCGTTATGGCAGTACCACCAGCGCAATGATCAGACAAAGTTTGTGGAGACAATTTTCGCGCACCACAAAAACAAAATGCACGAAGGAAATAAAAGACATCTATAAATAATGAAAATTCTGGTAAATAGGCTCGCTGTGGAAAGATTTGCAAATTACACAGTGAGGAGGAAACTAAAAATTACTGCAAGTTTTGTTACACGAAAATGCCGGGAAAAACACTTTCGATAAAACGGCTTCGATAAAACGCCCGTCGATAAAACGGCATTCGATAAAACGGCGTTCGATAAAACGGCTTCGATAAAACGGCGTTCGATATATCAGCGTTTGATAAACTGTCCGGATCCCACCTGGAGCACTTCAAACCTAGTGCTGTCTGGAACATGGTAGTGTTCCTTGAAGACATTCAAATCGTGCGCACCTCGATCCACGTCATACAGAGTTATCACGCGTCCCCTGCAAAGATCGTGACGCCCGCAGTTTGAGTAAAATTTCTGCAGTACATTCTTGTCGCAAACGTAGGCATAGCCATCCAAGAAGAGCTTCGGTTTTCCACGGATTGTCGTGGTGAACTCCATTCCTCGTATGCTAACGTTTCTGGGTAAAATATCTGCAATATATACCACCAAACACGTGCAAAGTTGCCAATCACACAATACCAGTGAAACGCCCCCTCGCTGCAACAATACAATTTCTCGTAACAAGCATGTGTACATCGGGACATGCGGGCATGCTTGGGAGCACGGTACATGAGTCTTGTAGTGTCTTATCTATTAAGCGTTTCCATGTCGCTGGCAGCGAGCTTGCGCAAACGCTTCCACTGTGCTATTATAGCTCTTTTATGACAGAGTAAATATTCGATAAAGCGGTGTTCGATGAAATGGCGTTCGATGAGACACTATTCGATGAAACGGCATTCGATGAAACGGCTTCTACGAAACGGCGTTTGATGAGGCGTCCGGAACCGGTTGTCTGATATTCAGTGGTACCGACCCACTCACATTTTCGATACTCCATGTAACCTAAATAACAATGTCACTGTAAATAAGCTCACCGCACAGGCTCAAGTGGAACTCGCTTCTCAAGCGTTAATAAACGAAAGGACACAAGCAAAGGAAGCACGGAAGAACATTCACGTACGACTACAAATTTGTATGCAGCATTTATTTCAAATAAATTCAGCCTTTGCAAATATATTATGTATGGACAGATGCAAAATACATTGTGCGCAAATACAAACGTGCAAAGACAAATACACTGACCCCCTCCCTCCCTCCCTCATACAGGCGCTCATGCATAGGTGCAGTAGTGGTGGGACCATTTTTTCCTACTTTGAAGTTGGGACCATTTGTACCGGGACCATTTGTTCCGCGACCGACGCATGGGTGTTTCAAAAAGACTGGCGCTTTTTTCAGGAGCAGACACCGATGAGGTCCATATCTTTTTAATTAGCCGCTGTTTCTGTAGTTTCAAGAAAGCTGAAAGAATATGAAGGTTATTTGGCCTATATTTTCCGATTAATTTTACGGCGTTGCCGATTACTATACGGTTGCCGCCGGCCGCCCCCGCCGGAACGACCCGGCCGCCGATCACCGTCTTGCGGCTTCGGACAAATTCCGCGCTGCGTCACCAGAGTCGCTGGAAAGAGCGATATTAAAAAAAAAAGTTTATGTGTACTTATTTACATTCGTAAAAAATAACAAAAAAAAGGTGGAAAGCATTGGGATTGACTACTAGGTAACGAATCCCTCTTAGGCGAAGCCGATGAGGCAGCGCACCGTACACAAAAATGCAGAAATACTAAATAGCTAAGGCGTTGCGCTGCTGAGCACGAGGTCGCGGGTTCGATTCCCGGCCGCGGCGGCCGCTTTTCTGGTGGAGGCGAAAAGCAAAAGCGCCCATGTGTACGAGATTTCGGCGCACGTCAAAGATCCCCAGGTGGTCAAAATTAACCCGAAGCCCTCCACTACGGCGCGCCTCATCGCCTGCGTTGCGTCGGCGCGTTAAACACTACAATCTAAATCAAAAAAAGAAATACTAAATATTCGTCCTCTCGCGGGGCTGGATTTTTTATTTGCGCCCTCGCATTTCCCATCCCGTCGTCGCCCACATGATCGCTTGCGCTTCGGCTCATTCTGCGAAAACAACCATGCCTTGGTACCCCGAATGGTTAGCGGCACGAATGTCAGCGGGAGCCCGAGCTTAGGGCGAGCGTTTTAGGCAAGCTCCGCCGCAAGCCATGCACGCTCCTAGGGTGCCTCGATGCGCGACGCTCCTCCCCCACTCCCCGTGCGTCCAGAGAAATTCTGGGAAGACAGGTGACTGACCCCACGGGGAACCTCCATTGGGGTTCCGCAGCCCCTTCGGTCCAAAATTTTGGCCCAGAATTAAAAAGGTTTAAGGAGTTTAAGGAGGTTTAAGGAGTTTTCGCTGCATGAACATATCAGTTAGTGCTTTACTTTGTTTTTGTTTTGATTTGATTTTGCATAGGATCTCTATGATCTATTTTTTTAAGACGGCTTCTCAGCTCATATTGTGATTATTTAACGCAAACTTACGAATCCGCATACTTTTCAAGCGATTTCTCTTGTAAATATTTGTTGAGGATAGTTCCTCGATCCTGTTTCATTTGTTTACTTTTCCCATAAAGGTTGTTTGAATCGATTATTCAATTACTTAGACATTCTTTTAAATTTTGTTCTGAGTAGCGAAGTTCTTTGTCACAAAAGTACCGTATGTAAACTTCAGAGGTACCAATGAGCCGCGATCCAACGTGGCTCCTATTCGGGGACGCTGCTTTGACGTGCATGTTTGCTACGGGAAATATTTCTTATGCACTAAGCGCCCTTCCGTGCTGTTACTAAATGAACACCTATCTTAATCAGAATGAAATGGTTTAACCGGACAGCAGCAGCAGCAGCGACGACGACGACGATTTGACATTGCATGAGTTTATGTTCCAGCACCTGTTCACCCCGCCGGAGCAGCGACCGAAGGTAGAGTCGTATCTGGAAAAGACGGCGGATGCTGTTATCGTTCGCAGCTAATTTTTGGGAGATACGATGGTGACCCTATCATTGCGCTTGAATCTGTGGTGCTTTCATCATCTCAAAGTAGCAGCATCGTCCAGACGGCCGCGCTTAGCTGCTGCCGTACGCACTGAGCGACTATCGCGGCTGCTGGATTCCGCCATTTTTCCTCCGCCACCCGGGGATAAAACCAGAAATGACGTAAAAGAGGTCACGTGACTTCCTCGGCGTTCCCTGTTACTCCGCCGCTGGCGACGGAGCACTGAGAACTGCTCTCGGCTGCTCTCGGCGCCAAAAAAATGCTCCTCGAAACACAACGCCCCTGCTCCCGCCCGACCACTGGAAGACGCCAGAACTCGCGAGAGCACTTTGGGTGCAGTTAGAAGTGCTCCTGTTCACCCAATGGAAAGCGCTATAAAATAGCGTGGGATGATGTAAGGGAAAAACCCAGTGTAACACTTTAGCGCTACTATTCCGACGGGTAATGTTTCTAACTGCACTGTTGACTTCAAATGATCAAGAGTCGACTGCATTTGAATGGCTTGCTCCAGGGATTTAAAAGAGGTAAGGTACACTAGTGGTTGATATGACCTTTACTTTAATGTAAGGATTGCAGAAAGTATTAACTCTTGGTTTCTTACTCATGCCACCATGCGAAAGTTCCTTCCAGATTATAAATTTTCCGCAGGTAGCATTGCACTTCAGCCAACTTTGGCTGCAAGAGTTCCACTTTTGTGCAAGGCTTTGGTGTCGTGCTAAAAAACCTACCCCAAGGAACAAGCCATGCAGTAAGGCTTGAAAGTTTGCATGTTGTGTGGCGGAGCCAACTTTTATTTCTGTATTAATCAGCTTAGAATCAGACCTTGAAGTGAACCAGAGAACGGTAGGCCGTTTGGCCTTAGGAGCGCATGGAAAAACAATCAACGAAGCAGTGCAGAGAGGAATTGGCTGAACGGCGTTTCTAAGACAGCCAAGGTAACCAAACGAAGGCAAGGGAGATAGAAACGAATAAATAGAGAGAAAAAATGGAAGCTAAAACGTCGTTACAGATGTACAGGGCTGAGAAATTGGACATCAGAAAGGAAAATTTCTACGATAATCCTAAGGGAAGCATTTTGCTTCTTGAGGCTAGGACAGATTGCTTGCGAACTAAGAACTTTGTTGGGAAGCATACACAAAGTGATGGGGTATGCGTGGTTTGCGGAAAAGAAACAAACTATGCGGCACATAGTGTTAGAATGCGAGGGTATCCATCCAAATCTAGAGGGAAATATTTGGCTTCCAGAAGCCGCAGGGTTTCAGGGTAACACAGAGGAAGTCAACTTCATTGCTGTCGAGGCGATGAAGAAAAGTTTAGAATGCTGGTGGACGAAAAGCAGAGAGGGGAATATTGGTTAGGACAGCTACCACCTGTAACAGAAAGAATAAGTATTCTGTGCCTAATAAGTTTTTTTTTTTTGTGCCTGCCCTAAGAGCAGAGCTAGTATTAAATAAGTGTAAAACATAGGTATGTATTAGTTTCGTTTTTTTTTTTTTGGTAAGATGACATGTCATCACCCCGCTACAAAAGAGACACCATTATGAGTCATCGTCGTCATCATTATTAATGAGGTGCAAGCCTTATCTGCTCCATGAGGAGAAATATTTATTGTTATAAACAGTGAATGGCCCTGACATTTATCAGGTACGTGTGGAGCATAGCTTATAAACGAAAGTGTGCTAAAAGGACAAGTAACATAAAAAGCGAAAGCAAGTTCTTGGTGGCTTTTACAAGACTGCGTGGCTCAATAGCCTCCCATCTGAAGCCATCAGATTGCCTGGTATTCGTCGGAGCTGTTAGGGGACCACATGCTTGGGCTTCAATAGCGTGAACCTATCAGTTTACGTGATGCTTCTCGAAGGTATTGGAGTTACTAGCACCGTGGCTTGGTATGGAATGTGCTCGACTTCGGGTGTACTGCTAGATTCTGCACCAGCTAACTTTGGTTGACCAGGCAAGTACAATGACAAGACCAAAGTGCAAGAAGCATATAATGCCAGCTGAAGCCGCAATAGTTGCTATTTAAAAGCCACCTAAGTGCCCGAAGGAATTTTTGTAAATTATAAATACTTCAAACAGTAAACAACGCTGGAAATTGAATTAATAGCAAACACTATTCATGAAGAATTTTAATTTTCCGACCTCGAACATAACATATAAATAGAAAATCCATTTTTTCTTTAGAATATTTTTAGCCATGGTGGACTTGGTTATTTTACCCATTTTTTAAATGTAAACTGATGCTTCACTTAATTATTCTATTGCTTCGGGTAAAGTGAAGCAGGAAATTTGTAATGCAAGTGAAAGGTGTCATGGCCATACAACTTTCACGTGAAACAATTATCCACACATAAACATTATTTTCCATGCTCATGCTCCCAGCGCTGCTGCAGCAGCAAAAAAAGTAAGGAAAGAAAGGAAAAAAAAAACACTTTTCAAAACTGAACAAGGGCTGGAGTTAAACAGCTGTATATCATGCTTTTCCTGACTGGGGTAAATTCAACAATACCAACTGTTCAGCTACAAAGAAATTTCATTGCAACACAGCTTTCTAAGGCAATATGCTTGCCATTTCTTATTTAGAGGGCACCCGTTAAGTGCCCGCTTCGCTTCTGTGGTTTCACGTCGCTGTCGGCTTCGGTGTAAACGAACGAAGAAGAGGGAACCGGAGATAAATGAGATCGAGCAAACAGGAAAATAGAGGAGGAAAGTATGGTGAAAGTGTGAGGGGGAGGGCAGTAAGCAGAGGCCGCGCGAGACATGCTCGGCGGCAATGAGGCACTTGATAAAACACCAGAGTTGCGCCCGCTGCCTTGTGTTCACTGATGACGCATCACTTCTGAGACACAGCAGCTACGCGCCGTCACCGAGAAGACTGCAGTTTTCCCTGAGCTCAGATTTTGCATTGGGGGTATCGTAAGCAGTTTCCTTTGTTTTCTTTTTTTATTTACTATTGTTTTCTTTTGAGAAATATTTCTAGCTCAGTGATCAGATAGGTTCACAGTATACTAGTTACATATCATGTTTACGTTTGCTTTTAGTGCACCCAGTGGTGAGCCCAATTCAGTGTCAGATATTCTGCTACTAATCATATCAAAATCACACTATACAAACTGAAATGGAGAACAAAACACACATGGACTGCCGACAGAACTCAGCACAGTTATTTTGCATTCCAACTTTTTAAACGCTACGTTATCTTTATATGCACAGTGGGCAATGGTATCATCATTCTGGACTCCGATGTGTCAGTGTATTTGTCCAACAATGGTCAAACCGTAGAAGAAGACAGTGT
This sequence comes from Haemaphysalis longicornis, assembly GCF_048455015.1. Taxonomy (NCBI): domain Eukaryota; kingdom Metazoa; phylum Arthropoda; class Arachnida; order Ixodida; family Ixodidae; genus Haemaphysalis; species Haemaphysalis longicornis. Next base: position 48,461,760 of record NW_027526445.1, read on the forward strand.
TTCTGAAATAAACCATACAGAACAAGCTATTCTTAGTTGAGCGCAAGTTTTCTTGTGTGAGCCATGAATCTGGCGGAAAAGCCAGTTTGTTCTAATTCACACATTTGGAGAATGTAGAAATGTGTGGAAGCTTACCTCAGGCGTCACATACACGGGATGGACCATAGCTTGCACCATATGAAAAAAAAAACAGTGAAAACATGTCTGTTACTGGTGGATGGTCACACACAGAGAGAGAAAAAGTAAAGGAAAGGCAGGAATGTTAACCAGGCTACGGCCTAGTATGCTATCCTGCACGGGGGAAAGGGGAACAATGAGGAAAAAGAGGAAAATAGAAAAAGAAGGGGAAAGGTACGGACAGAGCGTGGAGTGGTGTGCCCAGCGGTAGGACACTATAGACATTGTCTAAAGTTCAGACAGTTCGTAGAGAGTAGTCTTGCGCTACAGTCTTTTGTGCAATTCCGTCGTTTTGAGGAAACACAGGAGCGCTTTTGTCGCCTTGTCCGCAGACGACGGAGAAGGACAGTGGCCCAGGATTGTCTCCTCAGAGAACGGGCGCCGAGAGTCTAACTTTCGTAGAGTCGCAGAGAGCTGGCTGCGTTCGGTTGAAAACCGTGGACAATCGTAGAGGACATGTCGTATGGTCTCTGGTGTTTCACAGACTTCGCACGCCTCACTGGCTGCCATTCCAATCGAATAGGAGTAAGAATTTGTGAATGCGACTCCAAGCCAGAGGCGACAAAGAATGGTTGCATCAGATCGTGGGAGGCCTTATGGGATGGGGCGCTGAAGATGGGGGTCCAGGGCATGGATACGAGAGCTCGTGAACTCTTGGGTGCTCCATTTCGATAGCGTGAAAAGAACGAATAAATGCCGGACTTCCTTGAAAGACAACTCCAGCAGCAAGCCACACTTGGTATCTCCAGTGGCAAGTGTATACGAGCCTTAATATGGTAACGATGGAAGACATTAATATTAATAACAATAACAATAATACTTGTTTTATTATTGTTAATTGTTTCGTATATGTGAGGGGGTGACAAATTTTCTGGGCCCTGGGTGAAAGCTTACCCTGCAACGCCACTGCAACCAGCCGAAGCTGATCGCCGGGGTGCGGGTTGGCTAGCATGCCTTCCCACTGCTCATGGTTGGGGGAGGGGATGGGGGAAAGGGATGGTGCGGGGGAGCACGCCCAGAGCATGTGGAAGAATGTGCAGGGTTGGGGACAGTACTTGCAGGTGGCGGAGGAGGAGGTGGGGTGGTGGTGGTGGTGGTTGTGGTTGTGTGGGATCAGGCGGGGTTAGCCTGGCTGGATATATGCCTGCAACTGCTCCGCCCAAGCTCATCCTAGTTAGTCTATGTCAGGGTCATTTCACCACGAGTTTGCCAGTTCCATCTCCTGAATAAAGCTTACTAGAAGGTGCTACACGTCCCAGCGCAGCATCCAATGACTCCTTGGGAAGACGATGTGGTCCAGGGTGTTGTGTGGGGCTGCCAACTTTCGAACTGCTGAGAGCATTGCAGTCCGCTCGACATCATGCTCTGGGCAACACATTACATAGTGGTGTACAGTGCTCAGCGATTGAAACGCGATACTCGGAGCGCGTGGCTGCTGTTGCCTGTTGCGCCACAGGTGAGGGCTTGTGAAAGCGAGCTGGCGCATTGTGGTATGCGATGAGGGTGAGAGCGTTCGTAACGCATGCTTAGTGCATCCGGGAGACAGCCCTTCAGTGTGTGGTTCTTGGCGGCGCCATAGGCGTGATGCCATGGCTTCAAAACGCTGTGCCTGCGTGCCGTGCGCGCCACGATAACACATCGTGATAAATGCGCATTCAAATTCTTCTTATATACCGCGCGCCGTGCCAGCTCACCCAGCTTCGTCCGGCGCGGCGCGGCACGCAGGCGCAGCAATTTGAAGCCATGGCATGTAGCACCCCTATGACGCCGCCAAGAACCACACACTGAAGGGCTGTCTGCCGGATGCAGTCAGCATGCGTCACGAACGCTCTCACCCTCACCGTATACCACAATGCATCAGCTCACTTTCACAAGCGCTCACCTGTGGCGCAACAAGCACTGGCAGCCACGCGCTCCCAGTATCGCGTTTCAATCGCTGAGCACTGTACATCCCCTATCACAGCACATGACGAACACAGAGGCGATCGCACGAAGCCCCCCTTGAATAGCCATACTGGGGTCTTTGCTGAGCCCATTCGAATGCGGTACAGCAATGTTGCCTCCGATCTCGCAAGTCCGTTTGTGACGCAAGGTTGATGATAGGGATCTCCCAAGGACTTGAAATGTTCGACGATTGTTCGCCTGAAGTCGTTCCAGTGATCTGTGGAAGCCTTAACAGTCAGTGCAAATTGCAGCACATTCCGTGCCAACTGATCAGCGGTCTCTTTGCCTTTGACGTCAACACGGGATGGAAACCATTAAGACTGCACATTAAAACCCTTGCTGCTGAGTTCTTGCACAAACCGTAAGGAGCGGTGACAGACCCTTTTTGTGGGGATCCCATGCTGCAAAAGTTGTGGTGCTGCTTTTGAATCAGTAAGAATTACATCTTCATGCGGCTTATATGATTTAAGTTTCATCAAAGCAGCCGCGATAGCAATGCACTCTGATTCGGTGGAGGACACCAGATGGCGCGGAGGAGCTCCCCCGCGCCATCTGGTGTCCTCGACTCGACTGTACATGACTGTACTGTCCTCCGCGCCATGGACTGTAGGATGCGGAGGGCTCAGGGAGCAATGTGACCGGCGGCATAATGGTCAGGCCGTCACTATAACGGCCACCCGTTTCAAAGGGAAAGGCACCACTGCATCATCAGCAGCGCCATCTGGCGGAGGAGCTCCTCCGTGCCATCTAGGCTGCCGTGCGGGTATTGGCGGTGAGATGTTTGAGTGGCGCCCCCTGGCTCTGACGTCAGCTTAGGGACTCGCGCCGCTGTCGTCTGCTGCTACACTCGCTCCGCTGTGGTCCGTTTGTGAGGGGCAGCAACGCCTAAGCGAAAAATCACCCGCCTTGATCTTTTAGGGCATTAAAAGCATATTTCCAGTCATTCAGTTGTTTTTCCAGCTTCTGACAACTGTTAACAGCATCAAGCTGTATACCGCACAAGTTTGCAACGAACGAGGAGAGAGAGAGACCAACTTTCTTCAGAGAATCGGTTGATAATCGTGTGTAACTCGTCCTTTCTAGCTTATTTGCGAGGTTCAGTGCTTAGAGCTCCTCGATAAGTATGCAAAATGCGTAGGCCGAAGTGCGGCTTGAGAAAGGAAACGGCGGAGGGAGCGGCGTCAACGGAACTCGGCTTGCGAAGGCTAGCTGCGTGACGTCATGCCGTCTCCTAACTTTTTCTTGTCGACGTCGTGAGACGTCACTGCTCCTCGCGCACGCGCAGCACGGCTCTCCAAGAGCCACGCGGGCGAGAACAAACTTTTATTTTCCGCGGGACGGAAGTCCAGGTCCTAATTTGAAAGTTCAATTCACTGGATCCACGTAGTACTCCAGAATGTCCGCGCGAATCCGCTGCACGTGTTTGTAGAGAGCTTCCTGGGCAGCCTGAATGTTTACTGTCGGCGGGAGAGACAGCCAGAGCTCCCAGGAGGTGATGGAGGCGAGGGATGGGTCAAGAGATGGCGGGGTGCAGTCCCAATAAGAATGAGGGATGGATGGGTAGGAAGAACGGGTGGGACAGGAAGGATGGCCAGGGCGCCCATAGATGCGGTGAAGAATGTGATGGGAGGGGATTGAGGAGGTTTGAGCCTGCCGAATGAGGCACGCAGCCTCACGAGTTAGACAGGAACTGGGGGGTGGGTACAGGGTACGGGATTAGGCGTTTGGCGTGTAACTGGTAACGGCGGGAAGCGCGGTGTTGTGTACGAACCGTCGGCGGGTGGTACAAGGTTGACCAGGACATGGGCGGACCCGGGAAAGGTACTCGGGTGAGCGAGTTTGCTAAATCGTTTCCGCGCATGCCAGCGTGGCCAGGAACCCGAACCAGTGTGAAGCGTGGCCGAACATTCGATGCAAGTATAGGAGTGAGGAAGTCGGTGGTGTGAGGGTGGGTCTCATGGTGACCGAAATAACGAAGGGCTGACTGACAGTCGGAGAAGATATATACTGGCGTCCTGGTAGGAACAGTAAGAGTAGCGTGCTCTATTGCAAGGGCATTGGCGTATTCTTCAAGAGAGGTCGAATCCGGCGAACTGCTCAACCTCGGCCAGTGAAGCTCACGCTACAAAAAACTTGCGTAGAGTAAATTTTTGTGTCAGCAGTTACAAATACCTAAAGATGCCAAGCTCACGCACCCCAGCGCGTGCCTCGCTCAGGCGGTTACCGAGCTGAGCGTCCACCATGGCTGTGGAAGTCACCATGTGCATTCGTGTGCCTTGCCAGGTCTGGCTATTTGTCGCCAAACTGGCGACTTTCTGAGCCTCGTGGCGACGAACGTTTAACTTTGGGCGAGTTGGTATATCATACTTGAACGTTCAATGCGCAAACAACACGAAGACGAAGAAAGGGACGAGCCAGTGCGCAAACTTGCAACTAACTTCATTGGGAAGAATCGCGTTGATACATACGCCAAATAATCGCGTCACCTTACACAATCTTCCACACGACACCGCTGGGCAACATGTTCCTCCCTCACGCTCACCGAGAAAGAAGTGCACTTTTTAAGCCAAGGTGATGCTTTGTAGTGACTGAACAGTCTGAACACGTTCCCGAGCAGTGTTGTGCGGAAGATTGTGTAAGGTGACGTGACTATTTGGTGTATGTAACAACGCGTTTCTTCCTAACAAAGTTGGTTGCAAGTTTGCGCACTGTCTCGTCCCCTTGCTTCGTCTTCGTGTAGTTCGCGCACTGAACGTTCAAGGACGAACATTTCAGTGTGGCGACATGGCTATACGCCTGGAGCGCTGCCTGTAGGGGCGCCACTGAAATCCCCCTAGCGGGCCGTTTCGAAAGCAGCCGCGGGAGTTGCCGGCCCGCTCACCACTGTCGCCGTTGCTTTTGAGGCACGTTCGCGACTCATATTTTCCGTTTGTATGCGCTGGAAATACATATTTATGTGGAGCAGTCACTCTGTTCGCAAACGTGGTGCATTTACGAGAGTGTAATTGCTTCTGACGGGATCTTACTGTGGTACATTCGGTCCGCATAAGCGCCAGGTGTGTGTCACAAGCTGGCGTCAAGGAACCGGCATATATGCATGGATCTGATTGTATTTACACTGCCCTGAAATTTACTAACAGTAACTCCGTAAGCAGCGTTCGTTCAGATGCTCATTCTACGGCTTTGCACTGTGGTGTAAATCGGTTTCGTGTGGTTTCATAATCTAGCGGAGCACTCATACCTGACAGCCCGCCAGTTACGCTTCTAATCTCGGATATTGATCACTGCCCTGAACAAGCCAGTGTGGCATAAATATCACGGTCATTCCCCGCAATAAGTAATATTGATAATACGAAATTACATGCGGGAGTCAGCACCAAGAATTTACGGCTGGGTCGTCTTGTCGCGAGGTGAGCTTCCCCAAACAGTCATCGGTTACATATATCATCCGCTTATATCCGCGGCCGTGACTAAACGCTTTTTCGAAACATCATCATATGAAACAGGCAGCCTGCCGAATGTAGCACAAAAGTGAAATCAGGGGACCCCACTCAATCCAACGACACCTTTTATCGCTTGTGAACGTCCTTATACTGTACTTTAAAAAAATGTGTCCGCCGAGTGATCCCCTGTTCGTAAAAGTCGAAAAACAATATAAAGATGTACGCGCAGCTTGTGTGTGATTTCGAAAACGGTCTTTCCTTGATTTCGCTCTGCATTTGTACACAACGATAGTTAAGCGCCCCTCCTCCCCCTGTCTTGGAAAACATCAGTACATTTCGCATCGAGTTGGTCTAGTGAGTTCAACCTTGCTTGAGGTAAGACGAACGTCTCTAGGATTTGCGATGCTGCACTGTTTTTTTTTTTTTTTTCATTCTCGCTCGAGCTATTACATTGCTTCCGGACTTGGCAGACCATTTATTTTTCCGTGGTTTCATTACCTCCCCTTGGTCCGTTCTATCAGGCGGGAGTGGGCACATATTTAACGACCCATAGACTTGGAATATACTGAACATTTTCGCGTGGCCTCTATTTTTATAAAACGCACAAGTTATTGCCAGGTAGATTAGGTAATCACCTCCCCGAATGATATTTTTGGACGACGTATACATTCAAAACAAGGCCGAATTTGTTGTCCGCGCTGAAAACGAAACCTACCTCTCACTGTGCCAATATCAGGTCTAAACGAGGCGTCAATAGAATGCACTTGCGCCTGAGGTATTCGGAGGTGACAGTGGTGATATGCTGCTGCCGTCGCCGACGCCCGTAAGAGCGGCGAAGAAGCGCGCAGTACCGCGTCCCCTGTCAGCTCTTGTTGGCGTTCGAGCACTCTAACAACTCTAATCAGGACGCAGCTGTTTTTTAAAGTGCCCTAAACGTACTATTTGCTTACAGACATCAGAATAACATGATGTTTAGGGTGCGAAAAGGGAAAAAGAAGCGAAAGAGAACCAAAACACTGCATGGGCCGCTATCAGCTTCGCTGCGGACATCCCGTAAGCGCTGCGGAGAAGCGGCGGCAGGCGGCGCAGCGATCGCAAAGCTCGAGGCGTATATTCTGTCTCCTTTGAGCATTGGCGATTTTATAAATTTCCGAACCCTCCCGACGCCCAGCTGTCCACAAAGGGGCCTTCTACTGACCTTTAATTGCTTTTGAGCCGTTGAGACGACAAAGTGAACAAAAGGAACAGAATAAACTTTTAGGCTGATAGTTATCTGGCAAAGTCTAGAATGGGTCTCAACAATTCAGTCACTAGAACACACACCACCGTGCAGCGGTGGTGTGTTGAAATTTGCCCTGGTCTTTTTAATATCCTGCATCTGATGTCGTATGAATAACGTCAAAGCCCTCAAGCAACGTACGCCATCGGTTTCAAGTGCAATGCTTCAGTAGTTTTAGGGAGATGCCGCGCACAGTGCGGGGAAGTGTGCATGGCGTTGTGTAATAGGCACGGGAATGTAAAGAGGCAGCGAAAGTGGCAAAACACGGTGTGCAGAAAACGCCCATTCCAATTCATTTTTTTAAGGATTCGCCTAAACCGGCATGTTTTTACTTTTTTTTTTTTTTTGCAGACAGTATAGTCAAACGTTTCCGCTTTCCATAACCACAGAAAACAAATAAAACATGTAATACGGGTTTCTAGTTCTCAGAATTTCTGCATTTTTTCGGCAAATGTAATCAAAAAGTACTTACTTCCATCGCCTTGCTGAAAATTGCGCTTTTCCTGGCTCTTTTTCAAACATTCACTTTAACGTAGCGAATTTTTGGGCTACTTTCGGCAATCTCCCGGCGACTTTTTTCTCAGGACCCCCGGCAACCCTGCCTACCGGTAAAATAGGTACAAGCGATTCCCCGGCCTGGCGCTCGATCGGCCCTTGTGCGGAACTACAACGCTATGGAAGTTGACCCGACTTGCACGGGAAACTTCCCCTGTCGAATGGGGCGGTTACAAAAATGCAACAACTTCTTTTTTAGAAACCAAGTTCAAAAATAAGAAAATACCGAGCGCTCATGTGTGCGTCCCCGGCAGCGACCGCCCAGCGTCCCCGGCGCCCGTTTCTCAAGCCTTAGGGAAATTGACCAAGATTGCGGAGACCCTTAAAAAACCAAGGAAATGCTGAGCGCAGTGGCGTAGCCAGGGGGGGGGCTGACCGGGCTTCAGCCCCCCCCCGAAATTTTTCCGGCCGTCGCCGGGCTGCCTGTATGCCTGGTACGTCGCCTGTGAACAAAGCTGCATATCCTTTGAAAGTGCCACTAATAGAAGCATTCACGACTCAATGTCTGCCCTACGCAAGGGTGTTTACACAAAACCACGGCCGGACTCGACTCTTTTTCCGCGCTGCGGAAAGGGAGTCGAGTCCGGCCGTGACAAAATGAAGCGCCTGAAGGGTGCGAACCGCTAAGGGATGATTGCGGAGGGGGGCAGCCCCGAAAGCCACGGCGCCTTCAGGTAAGCTCAGCGCACGGGACGACAAAGGCATGCGTTGTGTCCCTTTGTACGAGACATGTGGCAACACAGAGAATAATAGGCCGGCTGAGTCGTTCTCAGCAGAGGAGATTGACTGGTCCGCACTAAGGAGTGGTCCGCACTAACTCGCGGCGAAAAAAAAGAGGGGCCGCCGGTCATTGATGGTTGAAGACTGGTACGATGCAGGCCCGAAAGGGAACAGACGAACAACCTGCAAGCGGCGGTGGCTGACCACGGCCGCTCCCTCTCCTAGAAAAGGGGAGATCAAGCGGCCGTGGGCACACATTCAAGACTCGTGCAAGGTAACTGAAGAATGCGATGGGGCTACGTAATGGATGAAACATGCAGTTTAGCTGGATGAATGTCGTGCGCGGGCAGAGGGCCTTTGCGAATGAGACACACAGCAAGGTATGCCCCTCTTCCTCGCGTCAGCCCTTCATTCTTCCTTTTTCACGTTTCTGTCGAGCCCGGGAGGGTTTTGTTGGAGTGGGCTCAGATTGCGCGCACTGAGTGTCCCCTTGCGATGGCGATGTTGCGACAATCAATTTCACCCCTGCGATTAGGCAGCTTTGTTCGGCGGTATTCTCCCTTAAACTAGGAAACTGGAGAACAGCGGGTCGACAAAAAAGGCGCGCTGCGGCTCCCCGAGCCAGTCCCAGACTTTATCCTAAATGTGAAGGCACGACGGTCACCAGCCCTGCCACAGGCAGACGACGTCGCGACAGTAACAACGATCACGTGGTCATATTCTACCTCGATCTCAACTAAAGCCCCTCCATTGCGTCCACGGCCGCTTTTTCCCTGGACGGCGGCTGCCCAGAGACGCCCAGATTAAGGGCCTGAAACACAACGGCAATATGTCGCGAGGATAGAAGCGTCCCTGGTTTTGAGAAGCTCATGTTCCAAGTGCCAACACCCAAAAGAGGCCTCGAATTGTAAGTCATTTCCTTCCAGTGATTAATCCTTCCATGATCACTAATTAATGTCTTTTGGCGATGGAGGTTGCATTGTACGTTAAGTTGTGCAGTGCAGATCAGTTATGCATTCTCTGATATTTAAATAATAATTTATTTATATTTACACGATGACCCCGTATTTTGCGTCTGCGAGCTAAAATTGTGTATTTCGTTTTATTTCGAATGCAGTATTTGCGTTTGAATTGGTCGTTAAGAGCGCCCACGGTGGAGCTGATAGGTGATTTTTAATGAGGGAAAACGTAAATTCAACTCCTGTAAACGCCTAAATATTTTATTAAGCACGAAGTTGGAGAGGGTTACTCAGAGTGTATCGGGACAGCGTTAGTATCAGTACATGAAGAGTGAAAAATATATTTGTTCTGGCTGCAGTTTTAATAGCTTGCTTTTACTGGAACGAAACTCCATGTGATGTAGACGCTGTTGCATTGTGTGCGCGTTATCGGGACTTTTGTTATCGCGTTTCTTATCTACGCGTGCATCGACTGCTACACCCAATTTGAAACCCACAGCTGCGTGCACAGCGCAAGTGAACGACCTTCATACTGGTGGCGAAGAAACGAACGTGCCTTTCTGGTAGAATTTTCCTTTAACTCTTCCTGGCCTTCTTTGAAGTTCTGTGGACGCAGGAGTATCGTTCTTGCAAGGCTCAATCGGTCATGCAAGACAACAGAATTTCCTAATTGAATAAACGGGCTACAGACAGCAGGTCCCCCCAAGAGCACCAGCACACCTCCGCCCTCCTCCTCCGCTCACCTCCCCCCCCGCACACACACATACGGGTGCGCGCTGTTGTCTTTCTTCCTGAATGCACAACTGCTACGTATACATTCTAAAATGTTGCATTAAGGACATTTTGAGCAATCTTAAGTAACCGAAATGACTGAGTAATTATCACGGTAAACAACTTTGCAACTTTTAGCCAATCTATCCTGTCGTAGCCTGAAACCATGCTTCAGTTTCAACATAACGCTCGCTGTCAACCAAGGAAATAGTTTAACTATGTCATTACTGTCCGCTTCATGCTGAAGCATGGTAGTCTTTGGTCTTTCTGTATACGGGGCCATGCCAATACGCATGGTTTCTTGGGGGTGTGCACGATTCCACCTAATCCCAACTCCCCCGTTTCAGTCCAACCCTGCCAATCCACTCGTGCTCTTTCCCCCTCCTTTTAACCTCCCCGCTTTCGAAACGACTGTGCACGCTGCCCCCTTTCCTCTTCTCCCGTGAACGCGGGCGGGGAGAACAGGGAAGGGGATAGACGGGGGGCCCTTGCCCCGCCGTGATGAATGGCGATGCGCTGAAAAGAAGAAGCAGAAGAAGAAAGTTGCTGTTGGAGGTTAGGGGAGGTAGAGATAGTGATCTGCAACTGTCGGGCGAGGCAGAACAAGAGAGAGAGAGAGAGAGAGAGAGAGAAAATAGCGGGAAGTTGCGAGGGCTGGTAAACGAGGGAGATAGAGTGTAGAAGGGGACCTGGCTAAAATAAAAGAGTGGTAAACAGGCTGATTCACAAGTCTGTGTGAAGGGGTATTGTTATCGCCCTGTTCAATTTTCACAGCCTGCCTCCTCTCCCGTAAAGGGCCCCGCGAAGGTGTTCCAGTGCTACCTATGACGTCGATGCTCCGGTACCCTTTCCGGCAGAGTCAATCTCTTCCTGGAAGCATTAGTGACGAGAATTGATTTTAGAGTGTATATCGTCCATGAATTCGTGTTTAAAAAAAAAAAACAATATATTAAAGTCACCAAGTAATTATAAATTAACTGTATGTGCTGTTAACCTCACAGCACTGAAGAAAATTAATTGCAGAACTCTATCGAAATCCTAACGTAACTCCCAGAAACGTAACGCTCATTGCAGCTACTTTTTGAAACACAGTTCGGAATATCAGACTTTTTGCCGACGTAATTACATCCGCTTCTGCCATTTGAATTTTCATTATAAAACATTACGATGATAGCAACCATTGCTTTAAAATATATGTAGAAATCCAGAGAAATGTGTATCATTCTTAAACCGCTTTTCCAGAGTGAGTTTCTGAGAGTAGAATACGGCAGCGAGTCGCAAAAAACGTTGAATTATTTTATTCTTTTAAAGTTTCTTTTGTTTCTTTTCGCCAATGATGTAAATATATACGATCATAGTGATGAAGGGCCTTTACTTCGCTAATGGTGTTTTCTTTTTCGGATGATGCAAGGCGTACTGCAGCGTTGGTGCGTTTACGTTATTTTTTATTCTTACTATATTTCCACCTTTAATTTGCGGATTGGTTTGTTTGTTGTTTCATTTTAGGGGGAAATGTATAGGATCCATATATTTTTGTTTTGTCAGATCATTTTTGTTAAAATTGTTTTTTTTTCTATTTTATTTTTGTGATATTTAAAACTTATGTCCGACCAATTATCTCCATTTAGGCCATTATAACCAGCCACTCAAGGTAAAACTTCCACCAAATCTGCATTTTTGTGGAAATGCAGGGCGTTACACGGTTCCCAATCTCGTCATTTTTATTTCGTATTTTGAGTGTTGTTCAGAGGACTTTTCTTCTCTATTCTTCGGTTTTGTAGGGTATAATATGCATATTTTTAACTTGGTCAGATCATTTTCGTTAAAATGTTAGGTTTCCTGCTATTTAAGTGAGCTACTTAAATATCCCTAGAAAAAAAAAGAACTCACAATGAAAACAAGTGGCTGAAGAATGGAATGCAGAGCTATACAATTCTCTGAATGTCTGCGCATCTTTTCACCATTTAATAATAATGTATGCTGATTGCAACATGAACAGGCTTCATTTTAATTACGGCGTGAATATGAACGGTGCCAACGGAGTCAGAATTGTACTGAGAGTCGCAAACTGTCATTGGCCAAATACACCGTCCTTTTGTCCTCGTTATGGATATGCATATTAAAGTTAGCTGTTCTGACTTCCACACTTCAGTTCTTTCCCCAGAGTGTACGTAGCGTTCTGCAGTCAGTCCGTATTTATTTATTTATTTATTTATTTATTTATTTATTTATTTATTTATTTATTTATTTATTTATTTATTTATTTAGATTACTACATTCGTCCAAAGGGAATTTTTGCAGGAGATACATAGAAGAATGTGTACAGTACGAAAATGGACTGATCAATCTCACACTAAGGCAAACATTATACGCATAAAAATATACAGGGACATTTATTAAAAGATTTCAACTAAAAGAGTTGCTCAACATGAAAGGAAGCGCAAAGACAAAGGGGAAAACTAAAAAAAAAGGAAAGAAAGAAAAACTCGAAACAAGAAAAAGACGGACATCATATGACACTAATCAAAGGGGTGGTAAAAACTTTGCAATAAGCAGCATTGTGAAGCAGTAACAAAATATATATACACAAATAAAAACCGGAAAAAAATTCATGACAACTGAAGTTATATATGCTGCGTTCTATGTATTACAACGTTGTTTGCTACAATATATCCCGGCACTTAAAGTAATGAACTGGCGATTTTTTTTATTAATTTTTTAAAGAAGAAAGATAGCGAGAAGAAAGGCACAACTTCAAAGAGAAAAGGCAGTGAATGAAAATTATTCTGCACAACAGAAACAGAATGCAGTTTTACGCGCCCTAAGCCTGCTTTCTTTTGGCTCTTATTTTCTTTCGTTTTCTGTTTTTCTCGGCAAAACAGGGGGCCAGCTCCACTCACTAAATCTAAACTCAAAAACTAAAACTCGCAAACTAAAAAAAAAAAAAAAAAGAGAGAGAGAGAGAGAGAGAGACGTCGCGGTAGCCCTCTTTCCTCTTGACAGGAAGCCCTCCGCCGTGCCCGCAAGGCCGTGCTCACGCAAGAGCCTCTTCCCCCCCCCCCCCCCCCCCCCCCCCGCAGGGAGAGGGGCGAGCAGTTTCCACGGTGCTTGTGGCACGGGTAGAGTAGCACGCAGGGGAACGGAGAGGGGGAACAATAGCGGGAATTTACCTAATATGTTTTCTGGTTGAAATGACATTCAATCACAGTTGTATTTTTGGGATGCCTGGGAAACGAGTAATCTTAGCGCTACTAACACGGTGACCTGACCAGCTGTAAAATTGATTAGTTGAGCCCACTAATTGGGGTTATGGAAATCGGAAAAGGTTTAGGTTGCATTATTACTGGTGTACCAAAAAAACGCGTGGCATCACTGTTCGAAAACGTTCGCATTCCACACAGAAAAAAGCGTTTCTTGCGCCCATACCACCAAGAGATACGAAAACAAAGGGCCGACTGAAAAAAAGAAAAGTTTCTGCAGTGTCAAATCAGGGACTTAAATAAAACGATTAAATTTTGGAGAAATAGTCGCATCAGCATACTTAATAGTTCCTGGTTGGCTGTATAACATTACAGAATAGCAGAAATGTCGGTTTTAGCTGAATCAATGAACAGAAGCAACGCATTGACTTATTATAATAGCGAAAATAGAGATAGCTGGTAAAAAGATATTACAAAAAATAAAATGCAGCAAAATATATAAAAGTGAACATACGAGATCAAAATTAGACACCTTATATATCTCCCCCCAGATAAAGACACAATAAAAAAAAGCCTATAAAAGAACTACCGGTTCACGAGAAGAAAAATACAAAAACGGACCAGGCACTTAACATCCTGCGGTTGTGCGACTTGTGTGATTGGCTGAGTTAACACACTTAATCGTTATATTTAACTTAAACGGAAATAATGGGTCGAACGAAATAATACGGGAAAATAAAAAAATATATATATATAACAGTATACTTGCAAAATATACCATATACCCCCTAAACACAGACTTAGAACAATGAAAAACCCCTCAATACAACGACGGAAACAGGAATAGAAAATTGTCAAAACTTACCGTAGAGTGCCGTGCATTTGCCCGAAAATGCGGAATCGGCGGACGTAACACATTTAATTGTTATAATAGCGTAGATAGCGATAATTAACCGCAGGGAATGTGAAAAGGCATGCATACAAAAACGTAAAAATCCTAAAATATGTACGAAGAGTACCAATGAAATAAAAAATTTTTACCTTATATGCCGCCATCAGGAAGCGACGACAAAATTAAAACAAGTCTTTTTTATCTTATAAGCCGCCCTCACGAACCGACGACAAGAATTAAACAATTCTTACAGGATGACGGAAACACGAATAAAAAATTATGAAAAGCACCATCGCCCAAAAAGGCATTGTTGTAGGAGATGTATAAACGAATGTGCACAGTCCAAAAATGGACTCACCAATCTCACGCTAAGGCAACAAATATACAAGCATAAAAATATACAGAGACATTTATTAAAAGATCGCAGCCAATAGTGTTGCTCTACACCAAAGGACCGTCGAAGAGAAAGGAAAGAGATAAAAAAAAGGAAAGAAGTTTGGAAAAGGCAAAGGAATCAAACGGGTAATAACAATATTGCAATAAGCAGAACTGATCAGTAGTAATAAAATATACAAACAACAAATAAAAGACAGGAACAAATTCACGGCAATTTAAGTAATGCTGCGTTCTGCGTGTTACAACGTTATCTGCTACAATATCCGGTCACTAGAAGTTCTGCCTTGGCGAGATTTTCAGACTTATTTTTAAAGAAAAAAGAGAGAAGAAAGACCAAATTCAAGGAGAAAAGGCAGTAAATAACAATTAATCCGCACACAGGAACAGAATGCAGTTTACGCGCTCTGACTCCGCGTTCCTTTACCTCTCCCCTTCCCCGGTGTTCGGTTTTGCCCGGCAAAAAAGAGGGGCTGCTCCGCTCACTAGAACTAGACTCTCAAACAAAAACTAAAACTCACAAACTAAAAAAAAAAAAAAACGTCGTGGTAGCCCTCCTTCCCCTTGACCGTAAGCCCTCCGCATCCAGACAAGTTCACAAAGGCCGCGCCCACCCGTGGGGCCCGCGCGGGGAGAGGGGCCAACAGTTTCAAGGGTGGTTCTGGCACGGGTGAAGTCGCACGAAGGGGAAAGGAAAGGGGGGATTTCCCCGCGTGGCAAGTGACATGCGGGGGAATCGGCACTGTGATTTCGGAACGGGAGGATGGCCCGCGGGGGGCGCGTGCTACACCCGTTTCTTGGTGCACTCCGGAAAACGAAATGCTGACTTGTTTCGGGCATCGCACCACGCCCGAAGGTCATGCTGGCTCTGCACAGCTGCCCAATCCTCCGTTTTCTGGTGGACCAAGGATATTCCCAACATAATTTCCATTTCCCGCGTCTCTAACGAAAACTACAAAACTCCTGTGCGCCCTATACATTCCAGAGCCGCCCATGCTCATGCACTGATACTTTTTATCGTTTAGCTTTAAAACCGGCAGTGTGTACTCGGCTGAAAAATGGCAGTGCACGCGTCAGCTAAAAAAGTATCTCCTTTCATTAAAGTTAGAAACCAAAATGGTAGGACCGCATTATAACTCTTTCCTCAGATCTCACGACAAAATTCAAAACGCAGCAATATTTTGCTCAGATTGCAGAGAGAGAGAGAGAAACAACGTCTTTATTTGGCCTGCGGAAACCTCGGGGGGTGCCTACTATCGCCGGCCTCCCTGGTGGGGAGGTGACAAGTTCGGCCGCTGGCGATCGATGGCCGCTAGCGCGAGCTGCGCAGCCATCTTCTGTAGTTCATATTCCGCACTGGTCACCGCACTCTCCAAGCGCGGCGGCAGCGGATCCGCAGTGGTTGAGTCCGTTTGCTGGCATTCCCAGAGCATGTGCTGCATGGTAGCGCGACCGTCACCACACATCACACACTTATCTGTCTGGAATAATTCGGGGCACACGTGTTTGGCGAACACAGGCGTCCATATCGCGCGCACCTGTAGTTGGCGCACTAGCACCGCCTCTCTTCGGGTAAGATTCCGGTGCGGCGGCGGGTAGGCTCTTCTGCCCTCCCGATACCAGGCCAGCACCTCCTTGTATGTGTCGATTGGAGTTGCCTCGACGTGGTCTTCTTCATCTTCTTCCTCGCCTTCCGCAGGACGAGGGGGGGAGCTCGGGGCAGCGCTGTGTCTGGTAAGCACGCGCGCCGCTCGGTCTGCCCCCTCGTTGCGGTTGGCACCCGTTCCCACCGGGCCCATGTGCGCCGGGAACCACTTGATGGTCACCGGCATTGTTCGTTGTGGTAGGGCCCCGCACACCCTAGACGCGCACGAGGACACTCTGTTTGTGGCGTAGTTCATGACAGCACTGCGCGAATCACACAACACCGTCGCACACTTGGGGTTGGTTAGGGCCAGCGCTATGGCCAGCTCCTCCGCTTGCCTCGGGTCCTGTGCCCGCACGCTGCCCGCCGTGTACAGCTCCCCTGAGGTCGCCGCTATCACGGCCACAGCGTACGTGCCTTGGCGGTTCGGATATGCCGCCGCATCGACGTAGTAGGCGTTAGTGTCTGCCGCATGCGCGGCCGTGAGGGCCTTTGCCCTGGCCAGGCGGCGTTCCCGGTTCGTTTCCGGATCCATGTGCCTGGGGACCGGCGGGACCTGCATGAGGCCGAGCAGCCCGCGCGGCAACGACCGCGGAGGCGGCGGCGGCACCGGTCCCCTGTCTCCCTCCCCCTGCAGCCTCGTCTGGCAACCTACTCTGTGCAGGATCGACCTGCCGGTTCTGGTTAGCGTTAGTCTAGTTAGCTGTGCTGTGCGCTGTGCTTCTGCTATCTCGCTTAAGGTGTTATGGACTCCTAGTTCTAAGAGTCGCGTCGTGTTGGTGTGTGTATAGAGGCCTAGTGCCATCTTGTATGCTTTGCGTATCAGAGCGTCAACCTTGCCGCTCTCGGCCGCCGACCAGTCGTGGAAGGCCGCCACATATGCCACATGGCTGATTGCAAATGATTGAACCAGCTTCAGGAGGTTGTTCTCTCGCATCCCTCCGTGCCGCGTTGCCACCTTCTTGATTAGCCGTATTGCCGTCATGATCTTCATCTCGAGCTTGGTGACGGTAAGGCCGTTGTGCCCGAGGGCGTCGACGTGCAGTCCGAGGACGCGCAGCGTCTTCACCCGCGGTATGGTCGTCCCGTCTCGAGTTCGGAGGTTGATGTCGGGTTCTGTTTTGCTTCCCTGACCTCTTCGTTTCGGTGGAATAATCAGCAGCTCCGACTTGTTCGGGGAGCACGTGAGGCCCGTGTCCTGCAGGTGGTCTTCGACTTCGTCGATGGCGCTCTGCAGGGACGCCTCGATCTCGCCGTCACTGCCGCCGGACATCCACAGCGTGATGTCATCTGCGTAAATGGTGTGCCCGACGTTCGGGATGCCCTGTAGTCGTTGGGCAACCCCGATCATGACTATGTTGAACAGCGTTGGCGAGATCACGGCGCCCTGCGGCGTTCCCGTGCTCCCCAGACTCTTCTTGGGTAGTTCCATATCTCCCGCCACTATCGTTGCGGTGCGGCCCGTGAGGAAATCGCGGATGTAGGCGAAGGAGCGCTCCCCCATGTTGAGGCGCGAGACCTGTTGAAGTATGGCTGAATGGCGAACGTTGTCAAACGCGCTCTTCAAATCCAGGCCGAGTACCGCTCTGTTGTCCATGGAGCCGGCCGGTCGGTCTAGGACTTCGTGTTTGATGAGCAGCATCGCGTCCTGCGTGCTGAGCTTGGTTCGGAAACCCAGCAGCGTGTCGGGATAGAGACCTTCTTCTTCCAGGTACGCTTGCCATCTGTTTAGGAGGACGTGCTCCAACATCTTCCCGATGCAGGACGTCAGGGAGATGGGCCGCAAGTTGTCGATACTCGGCGTCTTGCCCGGCTTTGGGATCAGTACTGTTCTGGCCTCTTTCCAGCTGGCGGGGAGCTTGCCCGCCCGCCAGCACTTGTTAAAGTAACCCGTCAGCGCCGTTATGGCCGCGCCGCTGAGGTTGCGCAGCGCTTTGTTTGACACCCCGTCCGGCCCCGGGGCCGACTTGCAGTTGATGGTTTGAATGACTGCCCGGACCTCCCACTCCTCGATGTCGGCGTCGAGCTTGGCGTTAGCCTCGCCCGCGTAACTCGGGAGGGGTGTCGGCGGGGTGGATGGAAGGTATTTGTTGTCGATGCGCCGGCGGACCTCAGCTTCGCCGAGCTCCTGCTTCGCCTTGTGTAGTGTCCGGGCAAGGATGTGGTGTTGCGTCCCCTTCGTCTTGCTCTCGTCCAGCAGATGACGGAGCAGGTGCCAGGTTCTGCTCTTGTGGATTTGGCCGTCCGCTTCCTGACAGACCGCCTGCCACTGCTGCCGGCAGAGCACCTCGCTGTGCTTTTCGATCTCGATGTTTAGTAGGGCGATGCGTTTACGGAGCCTCCGGTTGTGGCGTTGTCGTTTCCACCGGGCCCTCAGTGAGTTCCGCGCCTCCAGCAGGTGTGCTAGGCGGCTGTCGACTTGCGGGGTCCCTTCGTCTGCCTCCACCTCCGTTGTAGCTGCCCGTGTCACCGCGTTGAGCTCACGCGACCACTTGTCAATGTCTTCTATCTGCTCGGTCAGAGCGTCCAACTCTTGTCTGTATTTGTTCCAATCCGTCATCGCTAGCCTGCGGGGGACCGGCGCTTTGCCGCGCAGCGGCACTGTTATCTCGAGGACGCAGTGATCGCTGCCCAGCGTTTCGCCCGTGTTCCGCCAGCGGACTCCGGTGGTAGTGTTGCAGAATGCAAGGTCTGGGTTCGTATCCCGTTGCGTGGAAGTGCCGTGTCTCGTGTGTACCGATGGGTCGTTCAGCAGGTGATATTCCGCCTCCATAGCTTCCTCGTAGAGGCTCTGGCCCTTGGTCGTAGACTTCGGGTACCCCCACGCCGTGTGCGGCGCATTGAAGTCTCCGCACACGAGCGCGGTGTTGTCCCCTGCCAGTTGTTTCGTCTTGTGCATTAAGGTTCTGAATCTTTGTTGGAACTGTTTGGGATTGCTGTAGACGTTTACTATGTAGGTGCTCTCCTTTCTCTTGCGGCCCGTGACGACCTCGATGGCTAGGTGCTCGATGGCGCTGTTTTGGAGCAGGCCGTGTTCGATATAAGTGAGTCCCTTCTTCACCAGGGTACACACCCCCTGACCCGCACCTTTCCCAGCCGTTCTTGCACTGGGCGGGCTGGCATAGGAGCGGTACCCCGGTAAGCCCGGGGGAGTCTCGGTGTGTGTTTCTTGTATGAGTATTACGTCTGGCCGCCGGCCGACTTGCCTCATGTATTGTTGTAAGAGTGCCTTCTTTTTGCGCAGGCCATTCGCGTTCCATTGCCACACCACGAGCTCCCGCGTTAGCGCTGTTCTGGCCATGTTGGTCGGGTCGTGCTCGGTTGTTGCGGCTGCTGCTGTGGCTGCTGCTGTTGGTGGGTTATCTCGTTGAATCGTGTTAGGAGTTGTTGTAGCATGCGTTCCATGTTGGCCATGCGGACGCTCATGTCTGCTGTAGTTGCCTCTACCGTAGCCTGTCTTCGGTTGATTGCCTCTATGTCCCTCTCGAAGCGGTCCATGCGCTCCTCCAGATGCTGGTGGCTTTCCTCCAGCTGTTGGTGGCGTCTCTCGATCGCGTTCATTACTGTGGCTCTCCTCTTCGCCCTTAGGCTGAAGTCTTCTTCTTCTGTGGTTGAATCTCTGTTCTGTACCGTTTCTTCTCCTTCTTCGACTATTTCCGCAATTCGCGGTTCCACGGCGTGTATCCGCTCGGTCTCCTGCGTTTGCATCTGTTCTTGCTCTTGTTCTTGCTCCTGAAAGCGCACTTGTCTCTGCGCCTGTCTGCGCGTTGCCTTCGATGGTAAAGCTGGGGCTTGATGTTGCTGTTGATTTGTAAGGAACATATCTAGCTTCTTGCTGAATTCTTGTAGTTGCCGCTCTTGTTGTGCAATCTTCTGGTCTTGTTGTGCGAGCTGCGCTCTGAGGCGCGCATTCTCACTGCGTAGTTCCATCGTTTCCGGAGTTGGTTGTACCTGCTGCGGTGCGCAGCTCCTGGGCTCCTGCGGGTTAGCTTCCCGCCTCGGACGCGGCTCCACCACCGCGGCTGCCCACGTTACGCCCTCTCGCGGGCTGGTCTTGACTTGATTTCCATTGCCGCCGCCGCTGCGGCGGCTCGCTTCGCCTCCGCCAGCTGCTGCTGCCGGGGCGCCGCCAGCATTCTTCTGTGGTATCCGTTTCGCGCCTTCCCCGGCCGCCCGCAGCTGCGGGAAGTCAGTTAGGCCTAATGTCGGCGCACGCCTTTGCTGCTCCTCCGTTCGCTTGCGCTCCCATCGGCGCTGCTTGACCACGTGTGGGGTCTTGTAGCGGTTCTTGCATCCCGCCACTCCGGTGGGGTGCGCCCCGCCGCACAGCTTGCAGCGGGGTTTGCATTCTCGCTCGTGTGTGGGGCCCGGATTGGACACTCCGCACGCAAAGCATACCTCGGTGTCCGGATAGGGACACACGTCTGCGCGGTGACCTAGCCTGCTGCAACAATGGCATACCTCGTAATGTTGTTTGTAAAGGCTACATCTAGTTATCATAGCTCCAAATTTTACTGTACTAGGCACTTTCGTACCCTCGAAAGCCACGATTACTGTGGTAGTGTTTCCAATTCGATGCGCTTCGAGCGCGAGCGGGTTCGCTTCGTTTACGATGTTCTCCTGCAAGTCCTGCTCCGTGTATGTAAGCGAGATGCCACGTATGACGCCCTTCACGGTGCCCTCGGGCGCCGGCACGTACGCACTAACTTCGTGTTCCCTACCCGCGATTCTGAGTAGTCGGATGCCCGAGTACATTCGAGCTCTCTGCTCATGCGGGGTACTTATTACTATGATATTTTGGGCATTGTTGGTACAAATCGTGTCTTCCCTAGATTCCTGCAGTGTAGTTCCTGCCATCTCGAAAATGGCTTCCATTAGCTTAGGTGCCTCGGTACGCGCCACGTTTAGCCCGCCACGTGGCCTAAGTATGACTTTAATATCCTCCTTCGGCAGCGCATGCGGCATGCGTGCTGCCTTGGTAAGCCTAGCGGCGACCTGCTTCGCGAAACGTGCCTGATTCTTGGGGGCTGCAGGGGGAGTAGTGGCAGAAACAACAGGGACCGACTTACCGCCAGCCGCCCCGGCCGACTGCCGCCGCATCCGCCGCCTCGCCACCTGCCATCTGTCTTCGCCTCCTTCCTCCGCCGGTGTTGGGTCCGTGCCGGTAACCGCTACCGACACCCGTCCGTGGTCGTAATTCACTTGCATCGTCGATGCTCGAGGGCTTTCTTCAAGTGGAGAGGTGGTTCCGATGTCCATGGTAGTCGCCATCTCCTCCAGGGTAGTTGCCGTCTCCGCCATGGCGGCCGTCATCGGCGCGCCCGGCCCGAAGTCGCGCTAAGCCTAGGTTAGGCCTAGCTGGCCGACCACGTTGGCCGATCGGTCTTCGCCGATAAATGGGTGAAAATCGATGCAACTTGCCCGAAAATGGTGTCAGTCGATTCCGTGGGTCAAGCTGCGTCACCCTTTAACAGAATCTCGTTGATATCTTCAATTACCCCGGCGCAATTAGTCGAAATCAGCGGAGCCGATGCGAGACACGTCCGCTCCCTGCAGTGACCGCAGCGCCGCCCTCAGATTGCAGAGAACATGCCTAACCACAAGAGTATGGTCAGACATCGTCGTCTTTGCGTTACTATTTTTTCTTGCTAAATATAAAGTTCGATACAGCATCGAATAGTGAACTTTGCAGTGAATTGCTCTACCTCATCTAGGAGTGGTAACTAAATGGGGTGGCTGCTCCAGAAAAGTTACTGGATAGTACACGCCTTCAGGCAGACTATAGGGAATTTATGCACGAAGCATTGAAAACTTGACAGGTAATAATGCAACTATTTGAGAACACCAAGCTCATTACAGCAGACTCTACATTTGGGTAGTGCCGAAATGTAAACCAGATCCATTATGTTACAAAGCACAAGCTTCTCATGTCCGCCCGGAGACCTGATAGAAGCTACGAAATGGATTGTGTTGAGACTCAAAACAGAAGCGCAAATTTAAACTGGCATGACTTAACAAATACCAATGGCTGAATTATTCCGCTTTGGTGTGGACTAATCTTGCCATGTTCATGTAATTTTCGCCCTTAAGAGCACTGTTATTGCGCATGATGTCTGTGTGTTTAAGGTTGATATTTGTTAAAATTATTGCTAGAGATATAACGCTTCTTGTATGTATAATTCATAGCCTCTCATTTTTTAAAGATAAGATCTGTGCTACACATAACGCAAGTGCATAGATTCGATGTATACTGCACAGAATGAGCTCCATTGGCCTGACACTGGCCGCTACTGTGCAGGCGTATGCAAAACATTTTATTTTGCATTTTGGACAAGGACAACCAAATAAAAAAAATCTAATTCTTACGGCCTACGTCATTTCATTGCGGATGTCACACTCATCATTCTCCACACGTTGAAATAAAGCAAGTAATTGCATGAAACTATGGCCGTTTAATGCAATGCCTGCACTAGGTTCCTCTGCGTGCAATGTACGTCCCGTATCACGGGCAGAGATTTGTACCACGTGGTCTGCGGATTTCCGCCCAGTTTACAACTTCAGCTGGCACAAATACAATCATAATCAACACCAATATCATGAGAGAACCTTAAAGGGCATTTTAAAGACAAAATACAACCTTGTTCAATTGAATAGCAACTAGCCTTTGGTAACTCGCACAGCTCCATTCCAATCACAGGCGTTTTTTAAACCGAAGCAATGCAACAAATGTCAATTTTTTTTTTAATTTAGCGCTGCAGTGAAGTGATATCGGCAGGAGTGGTATATATATAGGCTAGCACTAAACGTAGTTATGAGTGTGTTAACTGCACGTTCTACAATCGCGCAATCATGTTCCTTGGCGGTGACTTAAGTCGTTGGGCGCCAATCGTACCAACAAGATCCTGAACTGTCATAGTGAAATCGCCGCCGGAAAGTGGGCGGGGATTCGCCATTGCTTCAAACGTTTAATTTTATATTTTGATTATTCTTTGAAGATTGCGATAAAACTGGTATCATTGATATCGAGACAAGGCAGACTTTTTAATGAACCAAACATGTATTTTATCTTCATAGCCTTTAAGGGTGCTTGCAAACTACCGCACTTTTTTTCCTTCGGGGGGGGGGGGGGGGGGGCGAGAACAACCTTAGCCCCCCCCGAACAAAAATCCTGGCTACGCGCCTGGCTGAGCGCTCTTGTGTGCGTGCCTCGGGAACACAACCCTGCGTCCCCGGCGCACAATTGCCAAGCCAATCATGCGCACTTGGGAGATTTGCCAAGATTGCGGCGACCACCACCCGGCCCTTAAAAAAAACGAAGAAATTCTGAGTGATGGTGCGACGGCCCAACATGCCCGGCAAACCATTGTCAATCCAAGCATACTCATTTAGGGAGATTGGCCAAGATTGCGGCGACCACGCGGCCATTAAAAAACCGAGAAAATTCCCTCCAAGTGTTTGCGAGGCGGCTGTTCTTCGCGGCTTCGTTTGCTCCGAACCTAATTTTGTGAGCGGGGAAAAAAATGCCGGGAAATTCTTAGACGACTAGATTTCTCAGGTTCATTAAACAATTAGTACAAAGAGGCTTTTTTTTTATTAGACATTTTTATGACATTTTTTAGACATTTTTACAGAACAGAAACAGAAATGCATAATGTTAAAACCTGTGAGCCAGCCTTGGCTCCCAGAGAGGTTTTAAAACTTCCTAAGGCACACTAGATCATCGAGGACAGGCAACCACTCTGGCGGTTCATCCTCTACACGGAGCACCTCCCTTATGTACTGCACACTTTCAATAAAGTTTTCCCTGACAGGTCGGGCGTTGATGTCCGCATTTCGCACGGCCATTCTCGTCCTCCATATGCTGTGCAGGCTGAGCACCATGATTAAGTCATACGGTACACCACCCTCACTTTCCAGGGGCAGGAACCGAATACCCTGTGGGGTTATGGGTAGCTCCTTCTTCAACGTGCACTGAAGGATGTCCCAGTGGAACACCGGGTCCCAGCATTCAATAAACACATGATTGACCGTTTCCGGCTTTTTACACAGACTACAGTTTGTTGTCCATGGGACGAAGAAACCTCTCTCTGCTAACCATACATTTACAGGTAGCGTCTCGCTGTGCAATTTAAAGAAAAAAGATTTCATACTTGGTTTTACGGGCATTCTTTTAACCCTCCTGAGAACATCAGATCCGGTGCCCTTTCCGTATAACGACCTATACAGTGGTACTGGCAAACAAACATCGACAAGGTCCTTGTACAGGCACTTTCTTGAAACGCTAGACAGGTATTCAAGTGAGAACCGCACTTTCAGAAAATCAAATGACAGGGCTACTTCTCGTAGGTATCCCCTTACCCCATTACCAAAATGACTGCTAGAGGACACAACAAACTCAGGTAGGACATGTTTCAACCGGACTTGAATAACCGTGCGCAAGAATAAATCTTTTTGGTCCCGCAAAAAACAAAACCTTGCGACAACTTGTCGTAAAAATAAATGGCAGAGACCAAGTCCTCCTTTCCTTACTGATCTGAAAAGATTAGTACGACTCGTTCTTTCCCAACTGGAAGACCAGATAAAAACAGCAAAAACCCTGTGGATTTTTTGAACATTTACACGAGTCATGCATAACACTTGTAGCATGTACCACACTTTGGTTAACAAAAAAAGGTTGCAGATCGTGGCACGGGCAAACATCGAAAAGTTGCGCCCTTGCCAGTTTCTTGTTTTTTCCCTCAGCTTTTCTGTCTCGTCACTCCAGTACTGGCCAGTATCACGGTAATGTTCCAGCGGCACACCGAGATACTTTGTCGGCAAAGCTGCCCATTGTATGTTCTCGAAAAGAGGGGGCGTTGAGTTCCAGTTTCCGTGCCAAAATCCCGAACATTTATCCCAATTACCTATACCGCTCCTGATTTTTTGCAAAAGGACTTCACCACCTTAACTGTTTCACTTACGCTCTCTTGATCCCGGCAAAAAACAGCAATATCATCTGCGTAAGCGAGCAGTTTTACTTCCGCACTCTGCAATTGGAATCCTCGTATTCCCTCCTCCTTCATTATTCATAGGCAGAAAGGTTCAAGATATATAGCAAAAAGTAGTGGGGATAATGGGCAGCCTTGCCTGACCGAGCATCCTATGTTTATCGCCTCAGTTACGTTTTTGTTAACAATGATGCTCGCTTTACAACCGGCGTAGGCCATTTTTGTTCCCTCCAGAATAACGGATCCGACATTCACGTATTTTAAGATGCTAAACAGTACATCGTGCGATACCCGGTCAAAAGCTTTCTCCAGATCCAGTTGCACCATTGCCACACGACCCGAGAAAGCATCACAGCACTCCAAAACGCTTCTAGCTACATGAACATTAGTGCTTATTGTGCGGTGCTTAATACCACAAGTTTGATGTGGACCTACCAGGCACTGAATTACGGTTTGCAACCTTCGTGCTAGGACCTTCATGTAAATTTTATAGTCTACATTAGTCAGACTAATTGGCCTATAAGACTTTACGGACAGTAGCTTTATTCTTTCCTCGCACTTTGGTATCAAGACTATGTAGGTCTCCTTAAACGTTTGCGGAAGCACACGTATTTCGTACGCCTCCACAAGCACTTCACATAAAAACACTGCCGCCTCCGTTTTAAATGCCTTGTAAAATTCTGCGCCTAGGTCATCTGGACCAGGTGACTTGCCAACGCTCAGCTCATCGATTGCTCTTTCTAGTTCCCCCACACTAATTGGTGCTTCGATTATGTCACATACATCTTTATCTAACTTGGGCATGAGCGGTAAAAATTCCTTAGCGAAACCTTCATCCTCTGGAATGTGCGTGCCCAGCAGTTCTGTGTAGTACTCTACGAATGCGCGCTCAATCATTTCCTTGTTGTCTGTAACGATATTACGGTACGTTATTTCCTTTATTATGTTCCTCTGCGCATAACGCTTTTCGTCTGATAGCGCACGCTTTGTGGGCATTTCTCCCATCCACATTTTATCTGCGCGTGCTCTGACGATGGCTCCCCTGTAGCGTTCAGTATCGATTGCTTCTAGCCTGTTTTTCGTATCTCTTATCTCTTGTTTGAATTCCCCGGGGTTTATGCTTTCTTCTCGCAGAAAGGTACTTAACTGTTGGCGTAGGTCTTTCTCATTCTTTCTTCGTTGTTTATTTAGAATCGTGCTCCTTTCTATTGCGCTAATCTTGACTTGTTCCTTAAAAAGTTCCCATCTGGCCCCCCAGCTCATTCGCATGTCAGTGTGCATATCAGTAAAAAGTTCGTTAACTTTGGTTGTGAAAGGTTCATCTGTAAGAATGCGACTGTTCAATTTCCACAACTTCCAGTTCCATTTCGGTACGTTTTTCTTTGTTCCAAGGCTGCAGGCCACTAAGCAATGGTCGCTGTAAGCCAAAGCCTCGACCTTGTAATTGGCACACAGAGGGACTAGTTCGCTTGAAATATACACGCGGTCGAGTCTAGCGTGGCTACTCCCTTGATAGTGGGTAAACCACACTGGGCCTTTGGGCGTGAAAAGAGCCACGTCTTCAAGAGAATTTCGTTCAATTATATCCATCAAACACTCAGCACCCCTATCTCTAATGCGCTCTTTTGTTGTTCTGTCTTCTTGCATGCACACACAGTTGAAGTCACCAAGCAAAATTATAGCCCTTCCGCAATCAAGGTGTTTACCAAAGCTTTGAAAAAACACTTCCCTTTCGTTTTGTCTGTTAGGTGCATAAATGCATATCACTCTCCATTCAGTGTTGGAAAAAGAAAAATCGCAAATCACAAAGCGGCCACAGGGATCCACTACGACCGTCTGCTCAACAATGCCCAGTGATCGCCTAATGAAAAGAGCGCACCCAGCCGATGTCCCCACAGCATGCGAAACGCACACATTGAAATGTGCTGTGAAAGGCTGCACCATGCGGTCTGTCACTTCCTGGCTTTGTACTTTGGTTTCCTGCACTGCAATTATATCTAACTCCCTGTCCGCAAACAGCCTACTAAGCTGACATTGCTTCCTTCTCGTTGCCAATCCTCGGACATTAACTGTGGCAACATTAATTGCAGTATCTAGGCGTACAGCCATTTGAGAAAAAAATCAGACCGCATGCCGCTTACCTCGGTGATTTGACGGATACATGGATGCGTCAGTATTGGCGTAAATCACTGCGGCAAGAAGAACAGATACACACAAATTTTTCACGACGGTGGCTTTGGGGGCCTCTTCTCGCCGACGTGAATGTTCGGCTTTGGGTCGAGGCGTTTTCTCCTTACTGCCGGTCCTGTTGACGAGTTCTCCTCTCGGTTCGTCACATCACCATCCGCAGCACATTGTTCCCTTGGACGCTTAGACGCAAGCTCGTTCACCGCACCACCTTTCCCACGCGTTACGGCATCCTCGGCATCCATGGAGCCGTCGCTCGGGTAGCCGTCGTCTGTACTTGGAAGTGGGGTGTCTTGAGGCAGCCCCTCCGGCGCCTGTGTGGCTCCAGGTTCTTCCTTGTCCGTCGTCGCCTCGGTGGCAGTACCTTTGGTGGCGTCTCCTTTTCATGCTGACACGTCGCATGGGGTTGAGGTACGCTCGAGAGACGGGCTTCCGACGACCTCCTCCGCTTCCGCCTCGTCCATTATGAGCTCACTTCGCTCTTCATTCGTACCGGGTCCTGTGGCCGCCGCATACGTTTTCACGCAGTTGGCGCCGTCATGTCCAAAGCGGCGGCAGACGTTGCACTTGGGAACTCGGCACTCCCTCCGAATGCGCCCAGTTTGGTTGCAGCGAAGGCATAGCGGAGGCCTTCCTGGCACAGCGACGAGAGCTAGCTCGCCCCCGACACGCAGCTGATGCGGCAAATCGTCCCGAGCCACGCCCCCTTTGAGGCGAAGCACTACGGTGCGTGTCATGGTGCTGAAGTTCGTGCAGCCATTAACGCGCCACTTTTCCTTCGTCACTTCAACAACACTGCCGTATGGCGCGAACGCTTCCTTTATCTGGTCGTCCGGAGCATTGTGCAGGACCCAGTGAAGTTTGAGGCGGACGTCTTGGTGGCATGGGTCAATTGCCAAGCACTTGTGGCCCTTGACGGTGACTTCTTTCTTCAAAAGCAATTTCTTCTTCCCGTCATCGCTCTTAAAGGTAACTGCCCAGATGTGATTCATTTGGTATGTGCCGAGAGCAGCTACGTCGGCAAGCATACCGTCATGCATTAACGCGTCACGGAAGTCTTCCACGCGGTAAGGCCGCGCCCTTAGTCGCCATGCAAAAAGACAGTGTTCAAAACAACAGACCCAGTTGGCAGAGGGGGCAGAACAACAGAGTATTCCTGGGCTTCGTTATCGCTCCTGTTACCGCGGCCAGACTTGGCCGCAAACGCCGCTCCGACGGAGCTCATGATTCCGCGTCCATACGCGAGCGTGACCGGAAGTAGAATCTTAGTACAAAGAGGCAGGCAGCCCATTATAAAAATTACCTTTGCAGCAGAACCGGCATTTTTTTTCTCATTGCCAGAGGTTGAGCAATGGCCAAAAGTTCTGCCTCAAGGATGGGCGTGGAGTCTGCCGATCTAAAGGAGAAACTCCAGTCCAGGTCCCGGCAGCAAATGCCTACATGTAGTTTCATGTCGCGAACTAAATAAGAATGTGGCAGGAAACTGTGCAAGTTGATCGTCCAAAATCATCTGCAACATGCGTCCAGGTAGCAGCAGCAGCTTGGCATTCTTCTTCAACCAATTCACACATTTGCTCGTGCGCTTTTCTCATCCAAATACAATGTTCCAAAGCGGGCACATTAGCTCCTCGAAGCTCCCTATCCTGGCCAATCCCCCAAGTGGTCGTGTGTCAACATAGAAGGGCCGACAGCAACTGCAATGACGGAGCCAATGAGGCCAGGAAGTTGTGTGCAGGCTTAGACCACGATTTCTGCCGTGGTGAGTCGTCTGTTGAGGATGGGCGCGCGGAGGAAGCCCAAAAGTTCAGCAGTCCAACCGAGTGGAGTGGAGCGCGGAACTTCCGCCTGTGGGTGCGTGGCTGTGTATGAAGTGGTCTAGGTCCCCGGATGGAACCCTTGCCACACGCCCCCTTGCGTGGCTTTTCTCCAACGTCAGCTGATGAGGACGAAGAGCGCGGTAGTTGTAGGGAATGAGTCATCGAGGCCTCGACGAAGAAGAAAACGAAATTTGCGTCGCCATGATTGGGTTGACGGCAGCGTTGTGCTTTGTCCTGTGCCGATCGCGCGCCGAGGCCAGTACAACGGTTTCCCCCTACCTGGAATTATGCAACGAGTACAAAACGACGAACCCGAGACACACAGCCTGTAAACCCTTCGACGACACATGGGTGAGTCAGTACAACCTCTCGATGAGGACCAACGTCCGTGATCAGGTCCTCTACTACATCAACCACTACCGCGGCATCGTGGCACGAGGCGAGTACCAAGGCTTCCCGGCCGCTGGCAACATGCGAGCCGTCGAATGGGACCGCGAACTCGAGGCCAGCGCCGCTCTTCACGCGCTCGGCATTGCGAACGTGAGCTGGAGCGCGAGCTCGTACCCGCTGCACGACCGCGTCGAGGACCGGTTCACCACCAGGTTCGCCGTGACGGGACAGAACTTGGCCTTCAAGCAGCACCTGAACACCCGCTACGGCATCCACTGGCACTACGCGGTGCGCCAGTGGCTCACGGAGGCGATCGGCAGCGCGGCCAGCATCGTGAAGGCCTACGCGCCGGGCCGCACGGACAACTTCACGCAGCTCGTGTGGGCCGACACAGAGTACGTGGGCTGTTACCTCGCCACGTCCGACGATCCCACCGGCTTCGAGAAAAAAGTGGGCTTCTTTGCAGTGCACGTCTGCAACTTCGCCCCCGCGGGGAACGTGCCGGGAAAGCCCGCGTACCGGGCCGGCGCGCCCTGCTCCCGCTGTCCCAGCGGCACCGCCTGCGATCCGCCTGCCGGCCTTTGTAAGAAGACCGCGAACCCGCCGAGCTGGCCGGAGGAGGAGGAAGAGAAGCCCTACAGAAAGAAGAATTCGGCTGCGCTCGTGTGGCGAGAGGGAAGCTTTTGCGTACTTCGGATGGGCGCCATTGTTATTGCGCTGCTTCATTGCGCGTGACGATACGCGTGTGTGAACCGAAGATGCTTCACTCAAGTATGCAAACTACGTGTTTGAAAACATGTTTAAGATTATCTACCGTATCTCTCGAGTTTGGGAAAATATAGAGGAATAATTACAGTGTATGGTGAAATAGCGTTTGTATATTTGGAGGCCGCGTAATCAACCGCGCTCCCCGTGCATGTTGGGTGCTCCTTGATTGGGCTGTTGTGCCTAAAATGAGTAGGAGATTCTTTCACGCGTAGAATATTGTTTTTTTTTTTGTCGGTTTACGGCTACAGCGTGCAGTGCACAGGGCGCCGTCACAGCACGGAGTTGCATCCAAAAACATCTAAAAACTGAAATGACAATGCGCTGCATCAGAAACTAATTTTAATTCGTAAGAGCTTGGTAACAACACCCGTAATATGAAAGTGAGTAAAACCATTACTGGTGGTACTAATTGTTGAGGCACCGTTTCCCATATTAATTACGCAGATCCTTTCGAAGCAAATGAAGCAGATTCGTGTCCGTACTTGCTTTCCCCGTGTCTTTCATTGTTTTCGTTGCTTACTTCATCTGTGGTCAGGGTGTTACAGGTGTGCCTGCTGAATGTGTCTGTATTTCCGAGTACCACTGACGTTCCCGCCCTTTTTCCAAAAACGTGATTCTGCACTTTTAAAAGGTGTTTGCCCTGGGACAAGGTAGACAGAGAAAATAGACGCTTTTCGACCGCTAGATAGCGTATGCCATGGGGGCTCAGCGGGAAATCTTTATGAAGGGTCCTCTGGAGGACATCCCACAAAAATACCGCAGCCCAACAATGCAGAAAAACGTGCTCTATCGTTTCTGGTTGTTTGCAAATTGAACACTGAGTTCCCCATGGCACAGATATCCCTCTATCCTGCATCCAGGTTCCAACAGACAAGGTGCCTGTGTGTAATTTGAAGAAAAAGGTTTTCACACCAGAGTGAACCTCCATTCTTTTGACGCGCTTTAGCACATTTTGGCCTGGCCCAGCACGGTAGTTATACCTATATATACATAGGGACGGGGAAAACAACATCGCAAATGTCCTTATACAGTTTTTTGCGTGTCACAGAGGACAGGTACTCTCCAGAAAAACGTGCGAATAGAAAACGGGCCGTCATAACTATTTCCTTCAAATACCCATACACGCCACCTGGCATGCACCATGTTGATACTACATATTCCGGCATAGCACGCGCCAGCCGTACTTGCATGACACTCTGCAAGAACGGGTCACGAACATCTCGCCAAAACAAAAACCGGTTTACCAGCTGTCGCACATAAAGGTGCGCCAGCCCCAAGCCACCATCTCGGACTCTCCGAAACAGGTTTGTTCTGCTGCACCTCTCCCATGTTGAGCCCCAAACGAACACCGCAAATACCCGGTGAAGCCTTTGGACGTTGATTCGCGAACAATGCAGTACCTGCATGATATACCAAATCTTCGCTACAAAGAATAAGTTACATGCCGTGGCCCTTGCAAAAATTGACAACCTTGCCCCCTTCCATTTCTCGGCCTTCTCCCTCAACGCCATTGTCTGGCTACGCCAGTATGGTTCACTATCCCTGTAATATTCCAGTTCAACGCCCAAGTACTTCACTGGAGTGGTGACCCAGCTGATATTAGCGAAGGTTGGCGGTGTTGATAACCATTCCCCATGCCAAAATCCTAGGCACTTTGCCCAGTTCACAAAACTACCCGTCACCATGCCAAACTTTTTGACAGTGTCAACTACCAACTGAACGCTTTCTTCGTTCATACAAAAAAACGGCCACGTCGTCTGCGTAAGCCAAAAGTTTAACTTCCGACTCATGCAGTCGGAAGCCATTGATGGCACTATTTCTGATTATACTCATACACAGGGCTTCGATGTATATGCAAAACAATAGGGGGCTGAGGGGGCAGCCCTGGCGCACCGAACGCTGCACTTCAATTGGGGCTCCTAACTTTTTGTTCACGATCAGCCGCCTAGTGCAATTGCGGTACGCCAGGGCGACGCCCTCTTTAATTACAAACCCAACGTTCACATGGTCCAAAATACAAAACAATATCTCGTGTGACACACAATCAAACGCTTTTTCCAAGTCAATCTGCAGGACTGCCACTCCCGTGTGCAGGGCGTCGCAGCACTCAAGGACACACCTTGCTTTATGGATATTTGCAAAAATAGTCTGATGTGGCCCTACTATTTGTTGGACAACACTTTGAAGCCTTTGTGCCAGAACTTTCATAAAGATTTTGTAGTCGACGTTTGTTAATGATATTGGCCGGTACGACTTGACAAATTTAAGTTTCTCCGCTTCATCTCTCTTAGGAATGAGGACTGTGTGGGACGTGGAATATGATGGGGTCAGTGTTTTAAGATCATACGCTGCATTAAACATCTTCGTTAGCACAGGTACCATTTCATATTTAAACATCTTATAAACAGCAGCGCTTAACCCATCCGGCCCCGGCGACTTTCCCGGGTTCAGGCTTTCAATAGCACATTTCACTTCGTCTTCCGAAATAGGTCGTTCAAGCCAGTCCTTCATTTCGTCTTCCAAACGAGGCAGCCCGTCTATGAAATCCCGCTTGAAGCTTTCTGCATCCACCGCCTTAAGAGCGAACAGTGCTTGGTAATACTCATAAAAAGCATTATCGATTTCGCTTTTTTCACTCGTTACTTTACCCATGTAAGTTATCTCCTTGATCTGATTGCGCCGTGCATGTGCTTTTTCTATTCCGAGCGCACGCTTTGTGGGCGCCTCACCTACTGCCCATTGCTCTGCTCTCGCGCGTACTAGGGCACCGCGATAGCGTTCTTCGTCAATAAGTTCAAGCTTATGCTTTATCTGAGCTATGTCGTCCTTAAACACCCCGGGCATTCTGCCCTCCTCTAACGTTAATTTTTGTAGGATGTTTCTAAGCATTCTTTCCTTTTTGGTTTCTTCATATTTAATACAGCTACACCGTTGTATGGCTTTTATTTTTATCTCTTGCTTGCTTAACTCCCACAGCGCCCCGATGTCGCTATGTGTTCCATCTAGTTCGGCAGTTTTCTTTCTAACAAACGTCGTAAATGTTTCGTCCTCCAAAAGTTTAGAGTTTAATTTCCATAGGTCCCATGTAAAGGGGGACTCTTCTTTCTTGCCCCCAATCGTGCACTTAACCAAACAATGATCGGAAAAGGAAACCGCATGCACATCATAGCTTTGGCATTTCTGTATTAAATCCAGCGAAACGTAAATCCTATCCAGCCTCGCGTGGCTGAAACCTTGAAAGTGGGTAAATCGGACGTCTTTTTCCCCGTCTAGACATTGCCCGACATCAACGAGTCCATAATCCGCAACAAATTCGGATAACAAATTAGTACTAGCATTTCTATACGCGTTGTTACTTGTTTTATCCCGGCCAGAAAGTACGCAGTTGAAATCACCTGTTATAATGAGCATTCTGTCTGTATCGATGTGTTGCCTGAGAGTCCCAAAAAATTTTTCCCTCTCTATTACAGCATTTGGAGCGTATACACAGACAATTCGAAAGTTCACATTATCAAGGCTGCAATCACACACAACAAGCCTGCCCGAACGACACGACGTCACACCCTCCACAACCAGACCCGGCAGTTTCTTCAGCAACAATACACATCCCGCGGAGATCCCCACAGCATGACTTACGCAAGCATAGTACCTCGACGTGAAACGACGCACCATGGCCTCGGTCTCCTCCTCCCCCTCGACTTTCGTCTCCTGAACGGCTACAACGTCAATGTCCTGCTCTGTTAACAGACGGTAAACCTGACTTTGCTTTCGACGTGTCGACAGCCCCCGGACATTTAATGTTGCTACGCACAGGGACCCACTCATTACCGTTCACTTATGAAGGCTACGTACAGACCGGGCGCATGGTGCTTACCTGACACGTGAAGACTACGCTACGCGTTCTTAAACGGCGCCAAAGCATCTGGTGGAAGTTGCTGCACCGGCTGCGTCTATGGAGGCCCCCGACCGCGATGGACGTTCGTTCGAGGCTTGGATAACAGCCGTCGCCCCTGGTTCGTTTTCAGTGGCGGCTCCTCGCTGCTGGTTGTGGTTTCGTGGCCGCTCCCTTCACCCGACTTGTCAAGGCTGCGCTTGACTGTGCCTCCTGTACCACCTAGCGTATCCGCGGGCTGGTGCTTGGCGTCCCCCGTTGGCGGCTGAGACGCCGCTGCGGCCGGTTGCTCGGCGTCCCCCGTTGGCGGCTGAGACGCCGCTGCGGCCGGTTGCTCGGCGTCCCCCTTGGACCTCGTTATGTTGGTGGCCTTGCATAGCATATGGCGCTCGCGCATGGCCTGGCTCCACGGTGATGTGGACGCCCGCCCTACGCGGCAATGTTTTCGTGAGTCTATATCCCAGTACGTAGAAGTCCAGAAGCGCAAGGCATACACTCCTGAGTGGCTGTCAAGGATAGAACCCTTGACTATGCTTAGGGAATTTTAGAGAGACATCAGCCTTCATATAGGTTGGTGGCTTGTCGCTCGAGTTGCTCATGTGAATAAGTTTGTTTTGTGTTTCTGTGTTGTGTCGAAGACCGGCATTAAAGAAAAAAAAAAGAGAAAATAGACGCTTATCCGAGCAAATGTGTGGTCGTTGAACCCATCCGTGGATCCAGAGGGGGGGGGGGTCCGGATGTCTTGACTCCCCCTTGATATTTCAATCCAGAAAGACGACCTCTCAGGTCGTAGAAGAAAAAGTGTAGATGGATTGTTTATTTGTATGTTTGATTTTCCGAATTTTTATCTGTACAATGATTTACACCATTATAACGGTTACATATGTTACTACCGCCAATTATGCAGTTTTGTGGAAATTGAAAGCGTTGCGCTGGTGGCTCATTTTCGGTATTTTTTGTCGTATTCTTGGGCTAAACCCAGAAATTTTGGTCTGTCTGTATGTCTGTGTGTCCATCTGTCTGTCTGTGACTTGATTAAGTCACCCGGCCAAAGTAAAATGTATACTACGCAATAGTCTTATATACTCACAGCCATGGATAAAAAAAAAGCTTTTTTTTCCTCCATGCTCACAGCCAAATGTGAGCTTCTAAGCCCGGTTTATATGTTCATACTTGTCAGCTTTGTTGGACATGAACAAGGCATTACGAAAATATAAGAGTGAGAATTAATACGCAATAGTTATTTACAGTGTTCCTTTATTAAAAAATTCATGCATGCGTGGTTTTTCGATAGCAAATGATATTCTACATCTACTGCAGAAAACCTCCGCCTGCTGTTGCCCGCGCCACCTCCTGGCGGCATATGAGAAATCACGCGGCAACAGCAACGAAAGGTTCCACTAGCTAGGTTCCACGTTCTGCTTGGAACGCACGTGGAACACGGCAACGCGGTTCTATAAACCTTGAAGTCGGCCCAACGTTAAGTCGGCCGCCTCGATTCATGCGCGTCTCCGCCGTACTGTAGCGCTGGCATCGAGTAACCCGGCCTGTAGCACGGGAACGCGGTAAATTCAAATCGCCTTGAGAAAACCTTTAGTGTGTTTACCTTGGGATGAGCGCGACGGAACAGGAACAGCATGAGAGGTGAGCGGGAAAGCAAAGGGGGGCATTTCCTTGGCAAATGTCTACAAAGTCTATCGTCTTTTAACGATATTTGCAACGAAAGGAGCAGTTACGCGGCCATTTTTTTTCCGAACAGTCTAACCCTCCCCCCTCCCTCCCAAGTTTTCATTCCGGTGTCATCGATTTACTCGGCGCCGCTCCGGGGATCCTCCTCACCACCGCTGACACCTG
Source organism: Haemaphysalis longicornis (assembly GCF_048455015.1). Taxonomy (NCBI): domain Eukaryota; kingdom Metazoa; phylum Arthropoda; class Arachnida; order Ixodida; family Ixodidae; genus Haemaphysalis; species Haemaphysalis longicornis. Next base: position 48,497,633 of record NW_027526445.1, read on the forward strand.
TTTCACGAATATTTTCCCCCTCGCCTTCACCGGTGCCCCTTTGGCAAGTTGCGCAGTCGGCAGCTAACGGCGGTAGTACGGTTATCAGATGATTGCGAAAAATAAACAGAAGCACATATGGGCATAAAAAATGCACTGACGATTACTACACTCCCTAATATGAAATTTGTGCGCAGCGCGAGCTGCATTCTTCTCGGTCACAGCGCATTTCTGCTGCATCTCAGGAAGTGTTCGATTGATTGTAGGGTTTAACGCGCCGACGCAACGCAGGCGATGAGGCGCTCCGTAGCGGAACCCTCCGTAGTGGAGGGTTCCGGATTAATTTTGACCACCTGGGGATCTTTAACGTGCGCCGAAATCTCGTACACACGGGCGTTTTAAATGCGAATGCATTTCTTAGTCGGGGGTTGTCTCGCGTACGTTGGCCGGCGTCCGCGCAAGTGTTATCTCTCCGCTCCCGCGCGCGCCCTAGCAACGGATGTGGCGCGCCTAGCAACCGGAGCAGGTGGTGAGCGGCGGAGGGTAAGGAGAGGAGGAGCGCGCGCGGGCGTGTGAGGGCGCTCGCATCGCGGAGCAGCGGAGGGTAAGGGAAAGGCGGAAGTGTGCGCAGTCGGGTGAGGGCGCTCGCATCGCATAGCTCGCTCAAGCGGAGAGAGAGAGCTCGGGCGCTCCTCCTCTCCGCGCTCGGACTATATATAAATGCAGGAGCGCGCGCTTGGTGCCTTGATAGCGATGGAAGTCGGTGAAGTCGAATCCCTCGCGGCAACGGTACCGACAGAAAGAAGCGTAACACAATGCAACTCAAGCATTACGCCTCTCCCTGCTCTCTTCACGGCTCTCTTCATTTAATTACGCCATTAATAATAATTACTCGCAGCGCACTCATCGGTGCACCCAATGCATTCGCATTTCTGCACGATCCCCTTCGGGGAGGTGGGGGGATTTTTTGCTTTTCGCCTCCATCAGAAAAGCGGCCGCCGTGACCGGGAATCGAACCCGCGACCTCGTGCTTAGCAGCGCAACGCCTTAGCCACTGAGCCACCGCGGCGGGTCAGGAAGTGTTCGCATGATCAGCGAACTTACGGCGGCGTGCGCTACTCTGCTGCTACGTCGCAGTGCGCCGCCGCCGCCTGCCAGCACGTTGCACGTCGGTTTTGAACCTCTCGCGCAAAAGTCACATGGTTCGGATTAGCCCCGCCCAAAGGAGCAGCGAGCATGTTGTTGCATATCGTGTTTGGACCTCCCGCGCAAACGTCACGCGGTTTGGATTAGCGGAGAATGGAACAACGGCTGGGAAAAGTGTAAGGGGGAGGGCGCTCCTTGGTGGCGACACATGAAACGTGTGAGGGAAAGGCAGTGAAAGAGATGACGCCGTAGCCGCACGTGTGGCACTCCTTCACCCTCCCTTCGATAGACGCGCCTCTCTGTTTTCTTTATTTCGTCGCTGCCGCGCTCGCTCACTCGGGTACGCGAGTATAAACAGACGCCGTTCCCGCGAAGCCCAGGTATCGGCTGCCAAAGGGCTGCCCGCTTAAACGACCGAAACCCGCCTTCGCCGTTTCCACTCAAATTCACCTGGTCAAGTAGCTGCGAATCCCTCCCTGTAGAAGAGAAACTTCCCCAGTTGGAACGCCGGGTTGGGCCCATATTTCTTTTTCAGCTTGGAAGGTCTTCCCAGCGAGATTTTCGCCGGTGTCTTTCACGCCTAGGTATGCGCCATCACCGGTTGCCGGTTTATGCGTGCGCGGTTTGCGGGTAGAAAAAGGGGGGCGTGCATGCACAGCTAGGCTTTATGCCGCTACTGATGAAATGCCGGTTGGGCTGGTGGGAGATTTAGATGTCGAAATTACATTGGTCAATGCGGTTAGTCAGCTGCACTCCTCAATTCAGTGGTTCGGGTGCGGGTTGTGTTACACAGACGTCTGACAAAACAGTAAGATGCATACGAGGGGAAGGAAAACGGACAGACACATGTTGGTACGCGAGAAAAGAACTCAAGGGCTTCTATGTTTTAAATAGTTATGGGACGGATGCATGCCATTCACACTAAACTTTTTTACAACCTTTTAGCCAAAAAGGGTGTAGCATAGGTGGAAAAAGGGTGTTGGGAGGCCTTTACACCCTTTTTCTTGAGTCTCAACACCGTTTTCCTAACTCTACGCCCTTTTTGTATAAAAAAAAAGGGTGTTGATCAACTTCAACACCCTTGGTTTTTCTTAGGGTGTTGAAAGGGTGTGGTAAAGGTGTTCAGCTGTTCATTGAATAAGGCCATGTTCGGATGCATAATAGCACTGTAAAGAAGACATCCCCTCATATATTCCTCTACTCGCAAGAAATTTACAAACGCAAAAAAAATAATTGCTCTTATGCAATGATCGCTCGTTTTCTTATTCGGTGCACCACATGCCCCAAGTTTAGCTTTGGCACGTGAAACACCAATTTGAACCTTCAAAATTAAGAAGACTGTAGTCGTGTGGCGAAAAGGATGTTTACCAACTGCAACACGCTTGGCTTTCTGTAGGTTGTTGAAACGGTGTGAAATAGGTGTTCAGTTGCAAAAAAAGAACAGCAGAGCTGGGGGTCGACCTAGTTTCTTCCGGTGTTGCTAAGTTTTGTTATGTTTGCTAAGCTTTACAATGTTCTTGCTCAGCCAGGATGACCGCTCAGGGATGAGGCCAAATTTAACCGGATTTTACAAGGCTGTTCCAGTGTGCCCCCCTTTCCCCCCCTCCACATTTCCAGGAGATCCAAGAGGGAAACAAGGTAGGTCGGCCTCCAGCGTTGCTGTTTCTCCAGCCTTGCACCACTATTGCAAGCTGCGCGAATTTTTTTACCTTTTAGAATCCAAAAAAGACTTGTACCTTTGAAATGGTACAGTAAGAGGTGCGCATACGCATACGCTCCTTGAGCTCACACTCTAACAAGCTCGAAAGCCGACTTCACTGTTATAATACCCTATCTGCGGTGGTGCACCCTTTACAGGTGCCCCAGTTCTTTTTCTTTGTATTTTTTTGCTAATGCCACCGAAATTACCTCCTGAAGCTTAAAGAGCTTCACTGGTAATAAATTATGCCAATTCATATAGCTGTAAACATCGTGAGGTACAACCCCCCCACCGCCCGCTTGTAGAGAATGTTCAGTCCACCCGTGTAAACAGGTACAAAATGCCTCCAAAATTGGAGGTCTCTCCACCTTTTTTCTTCGTTGGCGGTCTTTTCTTACACCCTTTTTTTCTTTACGCCCTTTTTCTTAGTTTCGAACACCCTAATTTGTAGCTTCACACCCTTCTGGGAAAAAGGGTGTTGAAATTATGAACACCCTTTTGAAGGGTGTTGAGGTGGTAGGGAAGATTTGTATGGTATTTAATAAAATTCTGTAAGTTACGGATCTGAAAAACTACCGCGTAATTAAAAAGTTTTTGGAAATCCGCGTGTTGATTTGTATATTCTCGTAGTAAAATCCATACTTCCAAAATTAGCGCTAAAATATCAGTTTTTTGCGACAAGCCCACCGACTCCATCTGGGGGCTTTCCTCTGCTGGGTATAAAAGCAAGAACAGCACATGTAATGCTAAGTAAGTATGCACTCCCTGTACCGCTTGCATCCCGTGTTCCAACTGTAACGTGTACGTATTGGCTGTTTGTGTTGAATGCTGCGCGCTCCGCCGTTTGACATTGCCTCTGCGCATGCCATCACCTCAAAAAAAAGGGTGTGAGACTCAATACCCTTTTTTTAGGGTGTTGAGCATCCTCAACACCCTTTTTTAAAGGTGTTGAGCTCAACACCCTGTTTTCATCCATACACCCTTTTTTTGCCAAAACACCTTTTAAGGGCGTTAGCCATGGGACAAGATTTTTACACCCTTTTCGGCCAAAAAGGGTGTAAAAAAGTTTAGTGTGTTCGTTTGGAGGATCCGCCCGAACACAAGCGCGAAGGGGTGCAAAAACAAAGGAAAGCTGCTGGCACCACCGTTACCTACTCAAGTTCAGCTCGTGGAGTAGCGGCGAATCCCTCCCAGATGAACAGCGAATTGCCTGCTTGGAACGCCGGCTTGAGCCAATATCACTTCTTCAGAGGGCTGTCAGGGGATATTTTCGAGGGCGTCCGTCACTTCTAAGCCCGCGCACATCACCGGCTGCCGCTCTATGCGCGCGGAGGTTGGTAGTGGAAAATAGTGGGAGGGAAAAGGGGAGGCGTGCACGCGCAGCTAAAGGTTTCATGCCCGTACTGATGGATGGCATGTCCGTTGTGCTGGTGCGAGGTTTAAACGCGGGCGTTAAACGGCCCAATGGAACCTGTCCGGAGCCCTTAGTGATAGAGCGGATTGGGTTTGTGTGTTGCGCTGTTCAGATTACCGACGCAAAACCCGCATCGTGATCTACGGACGTAAAAAAGTGCCATGTCACGCAGTTCGGTTGGCTCAGACGTGAAATGACGTCATTCTTTAAAGTTATTACGGCAGTTGCGGCAAAAGTGTGAACCCGGCCTTACACAAACAGTAAGATGCTTTCGAGGCAGGAGGGACACAGGCAGATCCATGTTTATCTCCAAGAAGAGAGCTTGGATCCTTCAGAGGTTCATTCAGCTAATTGGCTAGGAAATATGCTCCATCGCAAATTGCTATAACCGTGCTTTGTTTCGTGCACTCCTTGCACTGCGTCCAGCTTTGCAGGTCATCCTTCTTCACAGAGTGGAAGGTCACTAATTTTTTGGTGTAGGCTTTGTTTTTAAGAGGAGATGTATAATATTCATTGTTTTTAAATTTCATCTACACATTTTTGCGAAATTTCCACGAGAGAGAAATCCGGCCCACAATAGGCGTACGCAAGGGAGCACTCGGCAAGCACTCTCAAATAATGAAAAGTTAGCTACCTCTGTCGCCGGAAAGAAATTTAGTCTACAAACAGTGCATATATACTGCCGGTGATAACATACGGAGCTGAAATTTGGCACCTTATTAACAACTAGAAAGTAAACCTAGGTCGGCTGAACGTGCCATGGGACAAATAATGTGAGAAATTACACTCAGGGACAGGAAACGAGCTACCTAGATCAGTGAACAAACTAGAGTAGAAGATATCATTCATCAAACAAAGAAAAGAGAAATAGACTTGGGCTTGCCATGCGGTGAGACGAACCGACAACCCACCCGTGCTAATTAGGGTAACAGAGTGGATACCACGAGATGGGTATACATCGAGGGATGAAATACGCAACCTCGGGGTAAACTGTGGACTCGAGCAGCGCAGGGCAGGAGCGGTTAGAGGTCAATGGTAGAGGCCTTCGACCTGCAGTCAGGGATTTATACACACCTTCCCAACACCCCCCCCCCCAAGATGATTTCTACACCCCCCAAAAAAGATTCCACACGAGCACCCCGCCCCCACGCCCTCTGTCTAGACAGAGAAAAGGCAGAGTTCCCTTTTTTGAAAATGTGAAGGAGACCTAGTTTAACTATTTCTAATGGCTCTTTCAAAGCCATAAGAGTAACAAACTTCCCTACAACCGCAATCTCAGAACCAGCACTCTGTTTTCAGCCGGTTTTTATCGGTTCACTTTTATTTGAGAATTGTAGGAGAGTGGCAACCGTAGCTGAACCCTTGTCCAGTTTCCGAAACACAGATATTGAACTTCACTCAGCAAAACGCTGCTTGGTTCATTTCGTGGGCCATGCTGACGATGTTTCTGTTTGTTGAAACTGCACAATAGCCAGCAAGGTTGCACAACAGTTTATTTAAAGTGATTTTTGCACTAAAACAAGTAAACACAACAAGCTTGACACCACGGATATTGAAAATCTCATTAATAATTTCTGTACAAATTTTATGCACCAAAGAAACAAAACTAATACAAGATTTTTTTCCCCTACAGATATCAGACATGCTATACTTCAATGAAACTCCGTAGCATCAACTGACATAAATATAATACTATGATGTACAAATGTTTTTAAGACTGTGGAGTCCTAATGTAATAATACCATACAGAAGAAAGTTAGGGTGTATACTAGTATACTAGTAGGGAAAAATCAGAGCTCTTCAAAACTTAAATGAAAAAGTTCTGGGCACAATTATCAAGCTAATGTTGCTTATCCGGCATTGAGTAGTGCCGAACTGTTTCGAAAATTTGCTTTTACAAACAGCGCACATCCCCGCGTATAATATTTCCCCGATTTCCCATAACTTGCCATTCTGGACATTTGTCTAATGTATCCTGCACCAACTACCGTAATTACCCGATTCTAACGCGCACCTTTTTCCCGGAAAAATATATCGAAAAATCGCATGCGCGTTAGAATCGGAGACGAAACCGAAACTGCCGAAACAACGGAAATTTCATCTCGCCCATCGCCATCTCAAGATGGCGCCAAAGCTTCTAGCAATTTTTCGGACGCAGGAAATTCTAGTTCACTATAGCAGGAAGCATAGGCGGCCAGGCTTTTATATCGGTGTTCACACAAATCGTCAAATCGTTCCACTTGCGCACTTGATAACAGCAATGGCAGCAGTGGCTCTCGCCCGTTCAAAACGAGTGGTCGGCTGAAGCGTGCGCCTCTGGAGAAGTTCGCAGGATGGGCGTGCGAGGCGTGGGCCACGATCCCATCGATCATGGTTGAACGTTCGTTCAGAAGTGTGGCATCGCGAACACGCTTGACGGCACCAAGGACGAGATGATGTGGTCAGCGGAGAGCGACGAGGAGGGAGATGAGTGAGATTACTTCGAGAAATAAATCGCCCGTTCATCCTGCATTAGTTTTTCTTGCTCACAAAGTTCCGTGCGCGTTACAATCGGAAGTGCAAGTTTTTTCATTTTTTTTTGCCAGGAAAATAGGGTGCGCGTTAGAATCGGGTAATTATGGTATTTACCTAGCCACTTATGCAGCCGGCCCCTCTAGACGATTTATTCATGTTTCTAGAAAACATAAGCACCCGCTACATACAGTCCGGCATTATTACCTGTCGATTTTAATTTGAGTAGACTGGACAGCCTGTCATTCTCTCCAACCCCTTACTCTCCCAGCTTGGAATGCTCACATTTCATAAAGTTAGATAGACACAGCAAGCAGTCACAGATTGAGCAGATCAAGGAAGGACAAGAAGTAGTGCCATGGATCACGGGAGGGCAATATGCAATGCAGAGAGTTTGCGGACAGGCTTGTGAAGAGTTGAACATGTTTATATTTAACTCATAAACTCGAATTTTTTTGTTCCTACACTGCGTATTTTGTACATACAATTACTGATAACACTAAATTACCTCACGATCATCATTTTGGCATGATATGTTCGGCTGCATACATGCACATAGACATTCATCTGTGATGGAAAGAGATAGCAACGAGGATGCCATAGTTAGTTGTTTTACGTAATTTTGTTTTGTGTATGAAATGCTCGTCATTTACATGACTATTTTTGCACGTCACTTCTGTCAAGAGAAAAAACCAATAAACATGAGTACAGCAACAAATAAGTCTTGTTCACTACACTGACAAAGTGACTTGGAATGACTAAAACCACGTTTCAACACCCACGACAAAACTTCGAAATCAGAACCGGCCATTTTAAATAACATGGCTATCCCATTTCTTGAAGGTCTTCAAGCCAGCCTCAACTTTGACACATGACTGTCAAAGATTCATCGGTTCGATAATTTTAACGTGCTTGTATTCAAATCACAAGCGCAGTGGCTAGATTTATACGGCCCCTCAAGGTGCAAATGGTAGTAGGCTGTGGTTACGCAATTTTTTCAGGTTCCCTAATGCGTGCATCAAAAATAAACCCAACTGCACTGGGTAGAGACTCAAATTAAAACAATTTTGGTTCATTAATATGCCAACCAATTCTTAGCTCACCATTTCCAAGTTACTACATTTTATTAATCTTTTTGGCACCTGTTGATGTTGTGACAGCGACAGAGAAGAAGCCTTCGCTTCAAATAATTTTTTGCTCAATGCAAAACAAATGCGCACAAAGCTACATTCAGAGACCATCTTCAGAATCACAGCTTGCAAACAGGAACCGTACAGCCCGTTGAAAGCACCATAATAGTCGTTAAAACTTAATTATTGATAGAAGCTTTTATTTTCAACAGAAATAGCAGCTATCACACGTCTCAAATGCAACTTGAGGCTCAGCAGTGACACTAGGTTTAACAAACATGCAATTTGACATAACTAGTAACAGTGAGATAACAGAAGAACAATGTGCAATATGAAATAACTGGTAGCACCGAGATAACAGAAGAAACTTACACAAAACTCCACGGAGCAATAACCATAACATTTGACGTGACATCAACGCTAACAAGTAAACACTTGTTTACATCTAAATGCTCATTTCAACAAATGTCACCGGGTAGTAAATGCTGCGCCAGCTCTTGTTAGCACAGCAAGCTGGTTTAATCAAGTATGTTATATCGCTCTAATCTATAGAGGGTTCAAAAAAGCTTGTTCGGTCTTGCAGAGCCTGATTCACGACAATTTTCCTTCAAGGAACCGCATAACTTTAAGTGCGGTTTATTCAAATTTCACGTCAGTTAGTCCTTCCATACTAGAAGGCAGAGAAGCATGTAATCACAAAGATATATAAATGCCTTGTGAGCTGCAAATTAGCGTGGCTCATACAAATTGCGATGCCCACTGCAAGTGGTAATTTCTTTTTTTCCCAGGAGGATTCAGACGTTACAACCACGTAGGTGCCATATCTTCCACACACGGGAAAAAAAAAAAAATTGAGGTTGGTTGAAATTCAGTGATGCAGTTGCATCCATGTCTCATGTGCGTGCTGTCTACATTTTGGGAAAGTGTATGCCCTAAAATTTCGCAAGAGGGTGTGGAGGGAAATCTAACGCGAAGTCATCTACGCAGAAACATTATTACGACTGCTGCTGGGGCCAGTTTGTGGGAGCACCTACTACTCAGCCATCTCAGTTCTGAACCAAGCCAGTTGGTGGCATTTTGAGAGACAAAGAAGAGACTGCCAACTTGTCCTGCTAACAGAAAAAAAGTTTTCTTTATGTGCTGCCATGGGGAACTTCAAACTGAGGAAAGACCTGTACGACCGAGTAGAAAATTTAGGCATTCACAAGGTATTTTAAACTTCCCTGCCGTAATGACTTTGTGCATGAACAAAACCATGGTTGTATTAGAAATTTGGGTTTTATCTCTGGGGATAAACAGTATACAGTATATACTATTGCCCCCTTTTTATAAAGAAGACACAAAGCTTCTATTCCAACCTAACCTACATAGGAAAGAACACGGACCTATGCAACACAAACATTGGTTACAAATAACACTGTACTCGTGTAAATAAGCAATAGGAGGATGTACTGACTGTGCCTATAATCTCATATCACTCTCTATCACGTGCCACTTGAGACTTCTTCGCCCTCTCTGCACACAGGGCAGCTGATCTTTTAATACCGTTTCATAAGCTAGGCAACAACAACAAAACAAAATAGAAAAGGAACACGGAACATCTTGAGAAATTCGCTTTGACTACAATGTCTATGACGTCATGTGAGGACCGCCTCCGAGGTGGGTGGAATTGCATTGGAGAGTTGTCTGAGGTGTCGTCACACATTCTCGGCAACCACGTTGAAGAAATTCGGTTAGATGACTTGACCTGTTGAAAGGAAGAAAAATAGTGATACCGTGCATTGCCAGTTACAAGGACCTTCATAAATCCTCCACCAAATGAGTTCCCACATGTGTAATGCTAATGCAATGAATCTTCGAACAGCACGTACTGCATTTTCACGCCTATAACCAGCACAAATAATTGACACATTGTAAGAGCAAGGCTGGAGTGCTGGTGATGGGCAAATTATTTGACGAAATGCAGCTTCACCGCAATGCGCACTGCGCAGTGATGCATGCGACGTCACCAGCAATCATTGCAATCTTTCTCTTGCTGTTTACTTACTTTGCTTACTATCAAAAGCAAAAATAAAGTGAGGTTTTACTGTTCTGTCTTGAACCTTTGCCACACTATTGTCACCGCGTGTTCACTAGCCATTTCGAAATCAGATGTCACTGTGCAGCAATGAAGAGGATGAGATAACAGGCACCACTCTCGCCACAATCGAGACTATAGCTTCCAACAACCCAACAGCTATCTGCAAGCAAATACTTCGGTAGATGTGCCTTTCTACACAGCAATTGGCCGAAAGGCCCACCAATGGAAAGGCCGGCGCTGCGATCGTCTTGACATCACTTGTAGGATCAGCGTTCCTACCTTGCTGCGTAGTTGGAATGCAGCGCGTGACACTTTGCTTAGGACGCAGTTCTAAAACTATTTTCGTGTTAATTTCCGTCGTTTGAAGTTACTTCTCAGTGCGTGAAGCGCAGTTTGACCTCATGCGGACTTTATAACCGTATCAACTGTGGTACATTCTCCACAAACACCTTGAGCATAGTGATGCATGACGCATGCGACCGAAGCGTAAGCTGCGGCTTGTTTCCCCGATCAACAATGTAGACCACGACGATCGCCAAGCTAAGTTTCTAGATTTTCCTTGTTTGCAACAAATGTATAAAGCAGAAAATTATGAAGCGTTTACTGCTCACAGAAATGCTCCACACACACACACCTGCCGTGCCTACCCGCACGGCCGACGGAGCGGCTCGAACCGACGCAGGTCACGGCAGCAACAACTTGTCGCCGCTTTTTAAAATCACACTAGACGTGGAAAAGTAATTCCACATTGCTGAAAGTGGATGTTGGTGTGGGGAAAATTGTGCTAGCTAGTGTCATCAGCTGTAGTTTTTAAAGCGATGCTCAAATATCTGTCGCATCTACGCCGACCAGCCGCGGAGGTCGGTCCCGACTTCTGGCACCGCCGACCCGTTCATGCGCGGTGTGGCGAGTGGCCGAAGGGTGGTGATACCTGCGTGCAAGAATCGGCCGAGGCCGTAGCAGGTATCTTGATCATCGATTGTTTAAACGGCAATCACCGTAGACACAAAGTTACACATACAAGAGAGGGGGTGACAGTGCGGTGAAAAGTTGTATTAGGAACTGTCGTTCGCAACTGTAACGACAGTGGTGATGAAATATCTGCCGCGATGCTACACCTAAAGTTCCCAACATTTGATTACGTGCATCCAAAGCCAGCGGTAAGCTGTTGGAGAAGACTCTCTTGTTGCGGCGCACATGTTGTGTTTGGGTTCCCCTAACTTCTTTGGGGCACCCAATGCTCGGTTGCCATATTCTAAAACTCCCCATTATCCCACATCATTAATGACGTGTTTCGCCTCGTACACAGCCTCGCCTTTTGTGAGCAATTGTGAGTCGAAATTGATGCTAGTGAAAGCCAGGCACACTGTAAACAGACAAAAGCCCACGTTGCAATTATAAATTCCCACGCCGAGGACCTAATGAAAACTAAATATAACCATGTCCAAACCCACTCAAAGACATTGAAAACTCGGGTTCATACCATTCATACGTTGTGGACAAGTTGTCACGAAAAGTAAACATATCAGCCGCGCAGAGTACAGGCTATGGCAGTGATCGTTAATCAAATCCGAGCATAACTATACAAGCATTGCTTAAGCCAAACTGCACATCATAGCAGCACTTTTAAGCATGTGTGGCAAAGCAGTCCGATCACCGTTCTCACGTAGTCATTCATTTACCCGGCAATGCAGGCGGTACGCACGGTAAGATCACAAGTGAGCGACGTGTATCCGTCTCAGTTACAAGGTGTTTCTTTGCACACACAGTCTCATACAGATCACGTCACAAGTATTTCATAATGAATTTACAGCGTACTTTTCTCAGCATCAGTTGCATCGTCCTTGGCGTTAGCTGGCTGCGTACGAGCTGTGGGTCGCAATCCCACCTAAACGCGGCGGTGCTGCCGGGAACAAGCAAGTTGCTGATTGCTCGCCCGGATTATTCGGTCTGCAGGAGACTTTGTGTAATTTGCATCAAATCCACAAGGAGGGGGGAGACGGCGGCTATGGGTTAAAAAAAAAAAAAAAAAAAAAGCACGCGGTCGCATACGCAGAGGAAATGTGTTGTAGCAGACGACAACCTGACCCCGCGTACAACAAGTGACGTCACTTGTAGGTGGCGCCACGGTACGTCCTCGAGGCCAATAAGGCTTTTCGGCTGAATTTTTCCCCCTAGCAAGTTTGATGGCCATTGGTACGGCCGTTGGAAAATAAGCATGACATAATTGTAAGGTGCTCCTTCTTCTTGTAATAAAAAATTGAGAGGATGCATTATGTGGTCAAGGGTGTGAGTAATGTGCGACGATATTTTTTGGGGTTGTTTTTCTTTGGGCACATCATGAAGAAAGTTATAAGCAGGGGTGGGTTATACGGGTGAAAATGCAGCACATGCTCGATGAGTCCCCAATCCCAGTGAAAGGTCTGCGGACCACTTTTTTTTCAACGGCATGCCCCACCTGGCTTCCGTTGTTTGCAACGCAGCAGCAGGCTGGTGTCCAGTGACAGCCGACGCACCCTAGCTGTTCTTCTCTTTGGCGAAGAGGTCGACGGGGTACTGGTCCCTGTACTGCTTGACGTGGCCCATCATGTACTGCATCTGCGATGCCAGGTGTGGCGGCATCTCCTTGTACACGTCCGTGAACAGGTCGCTGACCGGAGGCTTGAGCACTTTCTCCACTTCCTTGATTGTCTGCATGACCTGCAAGAGCATAATCAGGCAGCCATCAATTTGATGAAGGGGGCAGGTGTTGACTAAGGCCCCTTTATTTAAACTGCTCTCCTCTGCCACCCAGGTTAAGCAGCGCCAACCTGCCCTCCCCATCTTCGTTTCTCCGAGCTACGGAAGCGGATGCTCTAATGCCAGCGTTTCCACAAACTGACTCCACGGCCGCGCTATCGCCGCCCATGGTATACGCGCATTCGATGAGGCTGCGTTATTATTTTACCATGCAAGATATGCCGACTAGTCCTCCGCACAGTAAACATGATCGAAGGCTTCATCCTTTTTCTCGTTTCCTTCGAGCTACAGAAGCGGAAGTGCTCCCGTGACGGCGAATGCGCACCTACCACCACTTACCACCGCACCCATGTCCTCGCGGCGCACCAGTACATGCGTTGTCATTTTGCAGCACAGAAAGCTGGCTAGGACAGCCAAACAGCGCTTGGAAAGCATGTACGAGTACACGTATTTACCGTTCGTGGGTGCTGTCGCCGAACGCAACAAAAAGTAAATGGAGGGTGACAGAAAGAAGAGCAAATTTTCCGAACTTGGTGGAAGCGGAACTAGGCAGTGGCACTCTTCAAAGGATGATGCTACTTTAAAGAAGTGGCTGTGGACACTACGGAGGAGCTTTAGAATTGGCATCGCCCGAACACCAGACAAATATGGCGACTCAGTGCCGGGATCACTCACAACAAGGGCTGCAGTTTTGTGCTGCACTTTGGCAGTAAATGTGAGAGTGTTCATTCAGCCGAGAACGTGTCCACTAAAGGATGAATCATCATCATCATCGTAGTCATCGTCATCATCACCATCACCACCACCACCAGCCTGTCTACGCCCACTGCAGGGCAAAGGCCTCTCCCATAGATCTCCAATCATCCCGGTCCTGCACTAACTGCGACCAATTTATTCCCACAAAACTTCTTGATCTCATCTGCCCATCTAACTTTCTGCCGCCCCCTGCCACGCTTGCCTTCCCTAGGGATCCACACTGTTACCCTTAATGACCATGAACCTCCCATGAATACGCCAATTAAGGACAAATCACTACGAGAAGAAAACAAAAATTGATATAATGCAAAGTGCACTCAATACAGTTCTTGAGTGAATAAGCTGAGCTAGCAAAACCTGTACCGGTGAATCAGTCTCCCTCAGCCAGTGAATGGATAAATGATAACGCAGGAATGGTGTCTCACGTGCAACTTGACCAAGGCATGCAAATGCTTCGTGTGAACTCACTGGCTTTCACAAGAGAACACCATGCACGAAGGTATAAACAATGAAGGTCGGTATTCAGGGTGCACAGAAGTTGAGGATTAGTATTTGTGTCTTTGCATCGGGCTTTCTGCCCTGCGATGGTATGACATGTCTGGCAAGGTTGCAGGAGTCTGCAGGCAATCACTGCGCCGCTGTTGTGTGGCATATGCATTGTCATATTTCCCATCATTTGAGTAAATAAACACCGATAAACCATGATTACTGCCCTTTCATTTCTATAATCAAACTTGTGCTTCGAAGTCTGCCTGCTCAGGCTGCTAATTCGGTTACCAGTATTTTATGGGTGCTTGCTTATTCATCGTTCAATTGTGAAACGTTTTATAACTGAGAATCAATTGCATTGCACTCCCCTTGTCACATCCCATTTTGGGGGACATTCCCAGAGCGTTGCACTTTCAGACCGCGCCTAACAGCTCCGGTATATACAGAGGAAACCTAAAGAATATCACTTGCGCTAACACGATTATAAATCACAAAACAAAAGCTTAGAAAAGAAAACATTCGCTCCGAAAAGGCCCAATAATCTCATTCTTAAATAGTGACAGAAACATTGCGCCGAGGCTGCGAAAAAAATTAATGAAAAAAAAAAAATCTGAACCCTTCTGAGTAGGGATACCCAAATTTTTGTGGTTTAATGCGCCGAAGCTACACATGTGTTATGAGGTAGCGCTCAGCGCATGCGCTACTCTCGCTCCCAGCGACCGATCCGCCATTATAATTGGGGGGGAAAATGTAAACAAAACGACGCCACATTGGATTAGCCAGGTTGTGAACGCCCAGCCAGCTAAGTGCTGCTCCGTTTTCTGAGTCCTGAATGCAGCAGTCTGGTAGGTGCTACGGCCGCCATCGAAACATTTCTCAGCCACCAAAATCGTGTGTTGCACCTGAGACGGCTTTTTGAACTGCGCAGGGCAGGCAAAAAAAAAAGGGGGCGTGTTCTTCTATAATCCCCCAAGTGTGGTTAGGGCGGTCGCCGCGAGAGGGCTACGCTACTGGAAGAAGGTCCATTGATTGTGACTACCTGGGGGATCTTTAAACGAGCGCTGAAGCCTTGCCACAGATGCATTTCTGTTCTTTGCCTCCGTCAGAAAAACGGCCCCCGGGGCCAAGACCGAATCTGCGTCCCTGGGCTTGTTTGCACCATAGAGTTTCATACTAATATATACTAGAGGGAAATCTGGCGCTGAATTCGCGGGCCGCCGTGGGTGGCGCCACTGCAGCTAGCGACGTTCATCGCCTACCTGGCTTGGTTAGGCACATGGCTTCTATTTCGTCTTGAAGCCAAAATCAATAAAAACTGGTAACATTGTTTTTTTTTTGTTCATCTTGCATGAAGCTTCTAAATATTCCTTGAGAAATACATCCTTCTGGAGGTTTAACTTTATAATAACAAAACAAATTCGATTAATCTTCTGCAGTAATATTGCTGCATTTTTGCAGCCAGAGGCAACTTTCCAGCCTGTTCATGAGCCGTGCCAAGGACAAGTGGAACGTGCCTGCCCGGTACACGACGGAACGCTCGCCGGAGCGCGGCTCCCCTAGACAGTGGCGCCAGATTTCTCTCTAGTGTATATTAGTATGAAACTCTATGGTTTGCACACTGCCTCAGCTGCTAAGCCCCCCTGGTGGGCTCTCGCCGAGCGACAAGTGGAGCGAGTGACTCGCCTCCTTCTTGAAGGACGCCCTGAGGTCCTTGTCCTGGTCCTCGGTCCAGTACCCCCGGTCCATGATGTAGTGGCGCAGCCGGGTGATCGGGTGGCCCTGCTCGTCCCACGTGCGCACCTCGTCCACCGACCGGTACGCCGTGCTGTCGTCCGAGGTGCTGTGGTGGCCAATCCTGAAAAGCCCACACCCCGTGTCCCTCTCTCACAGGCGCCAAACTTTGGGATCGCAGTACTGCAGCGTACTGGCATAGCCTTAAAGGAGGAACACTGGTCTTAAAACAACTTCTTTTAATCTTCAAGTAAACTCTGTGAAACTTGCCAGTCTCGCTGCTTTTTCCCCCACTGATTTGAAATACGCCATCACTTTTTGAGTCGGTCGATTAGTTCCCAAGATAATTAGAGATAACTAGCCATTTTTGGTCAATCAATAGACAAAACAGTGTCGCTCATGAAACTGTAATCTTGGTATTTTCCAATGCTATGAACCCTGGTGAATGCAGTAAGAGAAGCGGTTTTTTGATGCATCGCTTGGAATTCATTTTACAGCCCATTGAACTTTGGTGTGTGAAATGGGCATTTGAAATGATTCCTTGCCACTGGTGCCACCAAGTTCAATGGGCTGTAAAATGAGTTTCAAGCGATGCATCAAAAAACCGCTTCTCTTACTGCATTCACCAGGGTTCATAGCATTGGAAAATACCAAGATTACAGTTTCATGAGCGACACTGTTTTGTCTATTGATTGACCAAAAATGGCTAGTTATCTCTAATTATCTTGGGAACTAATCAACCGACTCAAAAAATGATGGCATATTTCAAATCAGTGGGGGAAAAAGCAGCGAGACTGGCAAGTTTCACAGAGTTTACTTGAAAATTAAAAGAAGTTGTTTTAAGCCCAGTGTCCCCCTTAACTGAGAACCATCGGAAATGTAAATCAAAACTTCCACCAGCCACACACGCAGATTTGCTGACTGAAGACCCCGACCCCACAAATATTCTAATTTTGTCAGGTGTATCTCTCTGTCTTCCCTTATTTCTTTTCTTTTGTCTCCCCATATGCCGTCATTGGCCGGGGGGAAGACACTCCTCCAGGTAAGGTACTGTAAGGTACTGCCATTTCTGGTCAACCGCACACATGGACGTGTGGCATGTGTGCATGGGCATGTAGTTCTGGCGTTTGTATTTTCAGCCACAGTGAAACTGACAAGCCACCATGAATTTTTCTTCAGCCCCTCAAAACAGGCCACCGAGCTAGAGTAGAAAACCCCCAATTAAACCTTGCTATCGGCAGCATGGACTCACTGCCGGGCTAATATATACCTCCCACTTCATAAAGCAGAGTGGCACCCCCCCGCCCCTCCCCAGTCCACCCTCCCGGGGACTATACCCCAAACATCCACAGTGCAGCAAAAGCATGCTGTTTCTAAAGCGAAAGCTTTCTTAGTGGCGCCCTGTCAGAGAGACTAACGCATTTCCCCACAGACCAGAAAGTTCTGGTCGACCAAAAACCTTTGATAAGATCTCTGGACACATGGCACGTGTGTGAAACCGGGCTTCCTTCCGTTGTGTCAAAATCACGAAAAATGGAACGGTTCTTGAAAATCACGAAAAATGGAACGGTTCTTGATAATCACGAAAAACGGAACGGTTCTTAATAGTACATGCATCAATCATGAAGTAGAAGTGCTATAGTTTACCTGTATCTCCTAAATCCCGTATCGATATACCCCTAGACAGTCCACAAATGTGTGTGCTTGGTGCGTGAAAAATGGTTGTATGGGCGAGTTCTTCATTTGTGATTAGGGTTCTATGAGGGCTCGTTCCTTGATTGGACGCACTCCGAGTCAAGGTTGGACGCACTTTTAGCTTTCACGTTTCTCTCAACTTTCTTCGGGAAGGGGTGGGGAAATTTTCTCAGACCTCTGCTTGGCAGCACATGTGCTGTGATACCAGCAACGGACTTGCAGCGACAGACACACAATGGCAGGCGGACAGCGAGAAAAACTACCCGTTCAATAAACTACGGACAGATGTGACTCGAGGTGTTCATTCTGGCAGATCTGCATGATGGTGACGGCCCACCTGTAGGTCATGGCCTCAATGAGGGTGGGCTTCTGCTCCTCCATCGCGAAGCGGCGCGCCTCCTGCGTTGCCAGGTACATGGCCAAGATGTCCTGGCCGTCCACGCGGATCGTCGTCAGGCCGTACGACGGGCCCCGGGCGGCTGCGTTGTTCGAAGAGTTTAGGATGTGGGCACAAACACTTACCGCACTCAGTTGTGACTGCTAAGATAACGGACGAATGGGCAGTGGACTGAACAAGCATTGTCACCTTGAGTGAAATTTCGGCAGCCTGTGTGGGCACAGCCTTGCAATCAAACGCACGTGGTCACACACACCTCGTTACAGTCTTACAGGGAGTGTTAAAAGAAGGACGGTGTAGCCAAGGGTCACCAGGGCTGAGCACGCAGCATACTGCTGCTGCTGTAAGTCATGCTGGACTACTGTACAGATAGTCCATCAACGAAACCTCTCTTGGCACACTCTGATCTCGTTTAAAAACTCTTTGCCCGCAACATGGAGTTGAGCCAGGTGATGATGCAAGCTTATGTGGCTGCATCGTAAAACAACTTACAAATCGTTCTTGCAGAAATTCTTTGTACAGCTACCCTTGTTAGACCCACTTGTTGCAAAGTTAAATTGCACCACATTACCAAATATATTCGTTAAACCTTTGCCAGAGGAAAACCCCTTAAGCCTCTTGAGAACTGGTGGAAGGATCTGGTGCTGCTAGAGGTCGCCACTGTTCCAAGACGAGTCAAACAAGGTCAATCACCACCGACAAAGGTAATTTTCATCACATTTCCAGATAAACACGTAAGCACAGTTGGCAATCGTGGCGTTAGATAAAAGCGAGCGTACAATGCGAACTCCGTGCACGTTTTGAGGTCAAACAAGCGAATGGCTAGGCAGAGTTGACCTTTCAAGCAGTCTTCAAATATTGCGGGTTTAACGCGCCTAAAGAACAGCTGTACTATGAGATGCGCCGCAGCAAAAGGGCCACTGATTAATCCGGACCACCTGCAAGTGGTCTTTGATAAGCACCGAAATTTCGACACACAGGGGGCAGCTTTCGCTTTTCGCCTCAATCTGAAAAAGCGGCCACTACAGCCAGGATGAAACCCACACCTTCTTTCGAGTAGTCTTAAAAACACTGCAACGCTCTGCACATAATAGGCTAACCCACTTTTGACAACACTGAAGTGCTAGCGAAAAGTAATCATTGTAACGATATGTAACTGTAATAACTGGGCCGTGCAGAAAGAGGCAATTTTTTAGGCACTTGTAGTCTTTACCCGGCACTTGACAAAATGGAAACGTAATTGCGCAGCGATGCACGCTAAGCAGTGCGCACCACCGACGGACTCAACACAACCCCCGGGAAAGACCCAATGCCTTCCACATCACGTTTTTGTCTTTGTTTTCTCATTTTATTCTTGATTATTGGTGGATTCAACATTACTGAAGCACTGTAATGTTTTTGTAGCACCTCGGTGATCGACAGTGGCCTAGAGGAGCCAACTTGTCTGACTATGATGACACAGTGCTCTAGCTTTGCCCCACCACTGCACTGTTTAAATCGACAAATAGTTAGCAGCAAATATACAGCCGGCAAATACTATAATGAGTGGTGCTTTTTTTTTCCCCCACATTTAAGACCCGTCTTGAGCATGTACTGCGCCCGTGACCTCTCACAATCCCCTAAGGGGCCTGTGGCCGATAGCGTCGGGCTCAATCATTATAACTGATACCAGCACTGCAAAAGGCAGTTTATTTTGCCATGCAGCATACGCCAATGTCGGTGGTGCTGCGACTGGCCATTTTTATACCCAATTCATTGACGTAACTGCTACTGTTATAAGCAGGTCAGACACAACGGCCTACTACTTCAAAAAGAAAAATGAACGATCAAGAGGGAGGAGTCGTGAGAAGGGGTCCACACGCGCCATGTAGCGTATTTTCACTCGTAGAACCCGCACCAAAAATGCGAAAATTTCAGTGGCAACGTAGGGGTGCGGATAATACGTGGGGTTTTCCCTTTAGTGCAGCTTCACGGCAATACGTGTTGTGCCGTGAAGCTCCTATGCAGTAACACTGACAAATCCTTCCAAGGCAGCGATTGCGCAAAACACACAAGGACAAGGAATAAAAAATGAGGGTGCGCGCACTCTGACAACTGAATTTTATTAATGAATTGTGACCTTCGCCTTGCAGTCAGTGTATTCTACTTGCGAAATACGTATACGCTTTTTCTGTCTACATAGTATGCGATGTGTTGCTTAAGCAATAGCTTTGGTGCAGCCTTCCCTGTATCAAATGTGTGGGGCAATACGCGAGGATCTTTTTTTCTTTCCCGGCGGGCTGAAAATGGGGGTGTGAATTATATGCAGGGGCAGGTTATACACGCGAAAGTATGGTAGTCTTATGAAAGAAATTAACACAGCTGACCTAATACTACATGGTGAACAATGCAACTTACGCCCAATCTCTTCAATTTGGAGTTATTCGACACAAATCGCGACTGCATTTGAATTCGATTTTAATTTAACATGCTCTCCTCACTCCTGCTATGGTGTTGGCTTTATTTATGTTTAACTGACTTACATCAATGACATAAGCGGTACCAATCTGAAAATGTTCGCATCCTCAGGAAAAAAAAAAACAGTAGGTGCTTTTACTGAGGGCTATTGCTTTGCTACCTTGGTACTACCGTATTTACCCGATTCTAACGCGCCCCCGATTCTAACGCGCACCCGATTTTCCTGGCGAAAAAACCGAAAAAACTTTCACCTCCGATTGTAACGCGCACGGGACTTTGTGACCCAGACAAACGAATGCGAGAGAAATGGGCGATTTATTTCTCGAAGTAATCTCCCTCATCTCACTCCTCGTCGCTCTCCGCTGACCACAACATCTCGTCATCGGTGCCGTCAAGCGCGTTCGCGATGCCACACTTCATAACGAACGTTCAACCATGATCGATAGGATCGTGGCCCACGCCTCGCACGCCCATCCCGAGAGCTTCTCCAGAGGTGCGCGCTTCAGCCGACCGCTCGTTTTGAACGCGTGGGAGCCGCCGCTGCCATTGCTGTTATAAAGCGCGCAAGTGAAACGATTTGACGATTTGTGTGAACTCCGATAGAAAAGCCTAGGCGCCTAGGCTTGCTGCCTCCGAAAAATCGTTGCTAGAAGCTTTGGCGCCATCTTGAGATGGCGATGGCGATGGGTGGGACGAAATTTCCGCTGTTTCGGCAGTTTCGGTTTTGTATCCGATTCTAACGCGCATGCGATTTTTCGACCTATTTTATCGGAAAAAAAGTGCGCGTTAGAATCGGGTAAATACGGTATACCTTATTGTTACAAAAAATAAAGCATAATAGACTTACCAACACCATCGCAGCTATATTGTTCATTGGTAGGTGTTGAAATGGCGTATCCATTGTTTCGGCTGCAAAACAAGAAACAGCATTAAGAGGTGTTGGATGATGCATAAAATCCACCCAGGCACAGCACAAACTCCCTGATTTCTTTCTTTGGGAATTACAAAAGCTAAAAAAGACCTCGTCAGATCCAAGCGCACTTACTGAATATTTTTGTGCGAATATGAAATTTTCGCACATCTCACTAATTGCCATTGTGAAACATACGTGTTCCAAGAAACTCGAGCAAAATGTAAAAGCACAGATATTCGTTCAATCCCCCCACCTCGAATATCACGCTCACCCCCGTATTCTGAGTCCCTCCTCCACTCGAGCCTCCGCTCGAGAGGACCCTTGAAAGCGAGTTTCGGTTTCATAAACTAACCTCCACTCGAGTGTCTCCTCCAACGGAGGAGCCGCTCGGCGATTTGGAGGAGCCGCTCACGATTTGGAGGAGCAACTCCAAGGTGTCGTCTGTGCTACCTTGAAGCAGCCCTCCAGTACTATTTTCAAGATGGCCGCCTACGCTCCTCTCGGTTCGAGCCGGCTGTGCTCGCTCACCTCTTTCGCAGAGCATGTATCCCGCATTGACAAGGCATATAATGAAGTTTCAGGGGATTTCCGCACCGTGAATTTGCCGTGTCAGCGCATCAGGTACTGGCTGAATACGCTTGAGCACTTCAGCAAGGGCGAATTCGTGTCGCAGTGCCTCTTTACCAAATCGGTCACTGCTGGAGCTGCCGAGGTGGCTGCCGAGCCAAACGCCGAGCTGCCGAGCCAAACGCCAGCAACCGCGGCCACCCACTGCTCCCTGCGTTCCGGCTGCTGGTTACGTTGCGATGTTATGGCGCCGGGACATTTCACGTTGTGATGGGTGCCTTCGTCAACGTTTCACCGCCGACAAGCCGCGTCGTCAGGCGTTGGTTGGAACTCGTAATTCGAAGCGTCGTGATGTTTTCTGCGACGGCGGGTGAGCTCCGAGATATCTGGGCGGACTTGTCTTTATCTTCGCAATGACAAGGTTGTCGCTGTGATGTACCGAAAGTCATCGCTCTGTAATGAAGGTGTCACACTAACCTATGACACGGCTACCGTAAGCTGCTCACAGTGCGTATAAAGCAGACGATCGCCGTATGGAAGCGAGCGAGCGTGTCGTCTGCTCCAAAGCCCAGTTTTCTTTTTTTATTTTTTCTTCGAGCCGCCTGCGCTGCGAGGCTCCGCCCCTCTCCAAGTGCCCGTCGCTTTGTGCTCGCCTGCTACCTCGCGCTTGCGGGCTGTCGAAGGGGGACATTTCTACCGGGTTCACCGTGGTGCCTGTAAAATTACACACGGACTACTTTGTAATTTGAACATTATGTCGGCTTTGAGCTGCCGATAGTGGCGTGAACCGAAAAGAACAAATAATTAGGCGCTCACTGTGTCGGCAATTCCGGTCTATGATATGCGCTCGTTACGCATGGAAGCAAACCGCCCTATACCTCCAGCCCTTCCGCTGACATATCGTTATCTTGGCTGTCATGCGGAGGGGGAGCCCTGAACCTTATAGTAATCGATAGGATCAGAAAGAGCAGGAGACACAACGGGATACGTGGAGACATGGAGCAGAGTGCACAAAAACAAAACAGATTTATCGTCTGCTACCGAGAAGTGTGTGTAGTGTGGCCAGACCAGAAAACAGTTATTTCTAGCTGTGTCCACCTGGTTCATGTTATTTTCGTGCCCCTCTCAACCATTCAAACTAATATTTTTTAAAATAGCTGTATAATTACTTAACAAAAAATAAAAACATTAAAAAGTTATAGTTCTTAGGCGTACTTTCATGTCTTGAATGAAAAATTGCTATAACCTCGCCCCCAGATGCCTTTCGCTGCTCCTCCGAAACTGCGATCTCGAGGGTCCCTCCAAACGAAGGATTTCCTCGACGGGTCGGCGTCACCACGTTTATGAAATGCCTGGAGACCTCGAGTGGAGGTGTTGCCCTATCCTCCACTCAACGGAGTGGAGGAAGCACTTTGAGTGGAGGAGGGATTCAGAATACGGGGGTCAGTTTCAAACAACTGTAGGCGTGAAATACAAAGTGAGGGAGGTGTACAAAATCACACTCGTACAAACAGACTTTACAGCACTGGGTAGTGTTCCTGGCAGAGTTAGTTACTTTGCTCACTTCATTTCGCGTCTTTGCATTACACAAGGAATGCGCAGTCTTCCACAGGCATGGTAGCTTGCTTGTCTTAACACTAAGGGTGGCGCTTCATGAACTGCATAATATGCACATGGAGGCTTGTTTATGGCCTCCTGCATGGGTCCTCATAGTCTATTCTGACTATTAAGCACAGCAAATAACCAACTATCTGGAACAAACAAGCAACGAGATGGAAAAGGTCAACAAAAAAGCTTTCCGGGGAATTTATTCTTTATTGCGTGTCCTTTCTCGTATGGTTAAAAGTTAAAAGACGTTTTGAGACCAGCGTACCCCGCTTAAACAGCATCACTGTTAAACATGTCCGTCGTGCCATGCAAAGCAGTGCCTCAGTGCGGCAACCTAACAGGGCTGGAAGAGCAGCTAACTGAGCAACTCGGTACGAGCTCATCATAAAAAGCTTTGCAAAAAACAAATCCTTTGGAAGAAGAGACAGACGACACTGCACTCATGTCGTCCCTTTCTTGTCGTCATCCTTTTCTTTCCAAAGTGCTTGTCTTTCGCACAGTTTCTCCCAACGAAGCTAACAGGGTGCCAGGCGTAAAACTCGGATACTGGGGTGGTGCATGAACACCCCGGAACACCCACCAGATGAAGATGAGAGGAGCGCCGAGGGTGCCGGCGAAATTGAAGGCAGCGTGGGCATCTCCCTCACTCGAGGCGCCGTCCCCGAAGTAGCAGACGACACACTTCTTCTTCTGGGCCAGCTTGAACGCGTACGCCGTGCCCACCGCTTCAGGAATTTTCATGCACAAACAAGGAAAACACGGTTGCGTTTACTGCCACTTCCAAGTTCAGCTTGCGTCAACTCAATCTGCACTTTGCTTTCCAACTTTAACTGGTACAAACTGTGTTAATGATGCTCGGGTCCTAGAGGCTGCAATGTTATTTCTTCCCGCCCGCACCCTCTTCACGGTAATAACGGCAGAACCCGGGTCAGATGTAGCGAAAGTGGGTAGAACAAGTTACACCGCCTCCCCTACTTCCTGGTACATTTACTCTTGCTGAAGCGAATAAAGCGATATTTCCAATATTCAATTTTGCTTTGTATTCAGTAGCACTATTTGAAAATTTCGAAGAAATTTCTGAGTTCTAGGATGCAAAGGGATTGTTGTTTCAATGAACTCGGATACATGAAACTGTACATTATTGAAAATGAAAAATGCCCCGCTACAACACATGAAAAGTATATGCACTGCAACGAGTCGGAACCAGTTGGCCACCGGATGTATCGAACTTAGAGCACAAGCGATGGACTAACATAAATGTGCAGCGAATTTCCAAGGTAGTGTTGACGGGCTTTCCCGCAACGCACTGGTGACATGCGGGTTAGCGTCAGGAGGCACGATGTCTTTGTTTAGCTAAAAAGCACACAAAAAGAATAGAGACGAGAAGGCAGAGAGACAAACAGGCTGCCTGCATATTTCATTGCCAAGGGAGTAAAGGGGTGCTGAGAAGAGTGACTCGGTGTAACATTTCCAATGCGGGTTCATTCTAACCACAAACCATCGGGGGATTGACCAACAGTAGGGGCAAGCAAATTTGTTCGAGAGAGCACTTCCCAAGATTGGCTGCCCTGATGCTAGAGCAATGCAAATGTATCAGATTTCTTTTACTCATTACTGATTACAAAACAAAAACCCGCAGTGAATTGAAGTACGACCTCTTCAATATGAACACCACTTGTGAATGAGGCTACAGGCAAAACTAATTTAAAAAGAAAACGGGAAATGAAATCTCCAGCAGACAAGACATCACTCATGCTTACCTAACTAGTGTTCATTAATAAAAAATACTACAAAAAAATTCCCAATAAAGGATTAGCACATGATGGTAAAACAGAAAATTTGGCAAACACTGTCATGAAGGATTGAGGGTTCCACGAGATCCCTTTGTAGTCCGTTCAATCAGTATAAAGATGTCTCCTTGCAAGCACGGACAAGTGGGCGACAACTCTTTGTCAGTCACTTGTGCGAGTGTTGGTGACAAGGCAATGTCAGTTTTCGGTTCGTACATTTCCACTTAACCTATCTTACACCGTGGTTAGCACACTTGCCCTCTGCGACGTCTACATGTGCTCGGCTGTTTTATGCGCCTGCACCACTTTGTGACAGAGCAACCCCACAAATGCATCCCACGCGGTGAAATTCTAGGAATGTGTATTTGTCGCAGCAAAGCCAACTCTTATTTCCTTGCGATTCAAAGCCTGAAAATGTAAAAAAAAAAAAAAAAGGAGTTGAATGGTCCATACACAAAAGTTGGCTGCGAATTGAACAAAATCGCAAATTCCATTTTCAAATTATCGGTCCTTTGGACGTTGAAATGGCACCTTGTCAACAAGGAAGCTAAGAAATCCTAGAAAAGACAGCCCTAGGCCATTGGTGATCTTTGTGCAAACAGCTAACCGAGTTAGGACACACACTTATTAAGGCCGTTGGAATTTTACACACAGGCACTGAATGTGCTAGCAATTGGTCAAGAAGCTCTCTATCACCTGAAAGGACACAGCACCTTGTAAGGAGTCAGTCTCTTGGGAAACTCCTCAAATCATCCTTCTCTTTTCAGTTCACAGTGCAAAAGTCGTTGATGGTTTCCATGTTCATCCCACGTGCTGTGCTTGTGATGAAGCTGCTTTGGCAAAGAGTGTCACGTGCCAACAAGCCCAAAGAGGCATTGACACTCCAGCTAGCGCCACCAAAAAGCCATCCGAGGAATTTTCAAATTTTGGGGGTTCAAAGCACCGAAGCTACGTCTGGGCTACAAGGCACTCCGTAGTGGAGGGCTCCGGATTAATTTTGACCACCTGCGTTGACCACAAACTTGATCTTTAATGCGTGTTGAAATCTGGACACACAGAAGTTTTTGCTTTTTCCACCACAGCGGGGATCAGAACCATGTTCTTGGGCTTAGCAGCACAACGCTTTAGCAACCAAGCCACCACGGTGGTCCGTGGGATTACCGTGGTGGCCGTGGTCAGGGAAGAACACACTGTCCTTACTACCCTCTTTCAGCATCTGATCTCGGCGTACAACAACAGGAAAGAAGTGGGCTGCATGTGTTGTGTGATTGGGGCAGACGAGAATGGGTGGAGACTTGTTATGTAACATGGACACCCTCCACCTGGTGGCCCACCTTGTGGCATTTGGGTGGCGAGGGTGGAGGAGACGGTGACGAAGTGGTGCTCGGTGGAGCCGTAGTGGATGGGCATCTGGCGACCCTTGCCCAGGTCGTGCATCGTCCCGTAGCACTGCTGCATCGTCTGGTTCAGCGAGAAGCCCCGCCACAACAGGACTCCTGCAAGACGGGCGGCGCTAATTGGGACACTTCCGTGCATATCTTCTCCCCGCTCCGCGGCTCTTAAAACGCTGCATTCAGTTGCCAGCATCTGAGAAATGAAACGGGGCTACAACACAGATGCGCCTTCCATTTTTCTCTGCGGAACAACTACTTTCAAGAACAGCCGCTGTGTTCAGCTTAGTACCCTTACTGTTAACTATTACTGCTCAAATATGCATGTCAATAACTGTTATATACGCAGGTTCCCAGGGTGTTTATCTTTATTCATCGTTGCTCTAAACAGCAGCTGGCACCACTGTGATATTTAATTGTGCTAACATCATGAGGCGATTCTTCAACCAACGCGTCCAGATGGGATGGCAAATTTATGGACAAATTCGTGAGCTGCGCATTATGTGCAGACGTGGAGTGTTTGGCTTAGACGCCCCGGCCACATAGTCAGTCTAAATTCATGCTCAAAAAGGCTGCGTTAGGCTAGAAGGTAAAATTTGTGACTGCTCATCTATTAAATTAACCTGGTGGGTTGGTTTATATTTCACGTAACTTGCAACTATGCAAAAAAAGAATTTCCGTCAATTTTTGTTTCCAGGCGAAGTTCCCTGCCATACGCACGTTTCTAGCAGATCATGAGCACATTCTCACTGGCTTTTCTCAGCCTTGCCATTTTATGGTTAAGCCGTCCGACGCAGTGAATACAGAAGCATGTGCATCTCGCAGCGAAGCCAAGTTCATCTCCAATAATATTCATAGCCTGTAAATATACAAAAACTCAAACACTCCAAACAGTAAACAGGCTACAAATTTAACAGCAGAGGGTATCCACCAATCACTCGAACAAGTTTCAAACATTTCCCCAGGGATGAAAACCAGTACCGAAGAAACATGCGCATTTTCCCTCGCTTTCCTGCACAGTGCTCGTGTTCTGTGGCTAAGCCACACCACGCAGCAAACCCAAAAATGTCTGCCCCTCAAAGCAAAGGCAAATTTGATTCCCAATCGAGTAAACAGTTGTAGCTTTCAAATATACAAAAGCTCGAGTACTTTAGCAGTAAAAGCGTGTCATGAATCCAACAGCAAATCACTCGAAGTTTTGAATATTTGCCAACAGACAAAAAAATTGACGCAGCTTGCACTAGTGGTGCAGGGCTGGAGAAACAGCGGAGCTGGGGTCGACCTAGCTTCTTCAGGTTTTAGATGCGACTGCATCTCATTCACTCACCTTGTCCCTGCTGCATCCATCCGGCGTTGTCGGCGTCCGCCCTCCCCCAATCTCCTCACCGTGCCAGCTGCGCTTTCCGCCGCTCAGCCCCTTTCCTCTCCGATAGCGAACACTCTCTCGCGAGGGGCATTGGATTGAATTCAATTGGATTGGCTTGGATTGGATTAAAGTGGATTGTGTTGGATTGTGTTGCGTCATAGCCGCGGCAGACGCACTGGCGCTGGCGCGTCCCCTTACCGTTATGCGCGCTATAAAACGCGGTGCCTGCGCCGCTCCGCTCCATAATTCCAGCGCCGTTCCTCCGCTGTCCAACGCTGCAACGTGAACCCCCTATGCTTTCGCATCTACAAGGGGTTCCCGCGAGGGGAGGTGGGAGTTTTTGATAAGATTTGCAAGGTGTTGCTAGGCTCTTTTAAGTTTTGTTAGGTTTTGCGATGTTCTTTCTAGGCTAGGCTAAGTGCGGAGGGGTGAGGCCAAGTTTAGCCAGATTTCGCAAGAAGGTTCCAGTCATTCCTCCACACTGACAGCGGATCCCAGCGAGGAAGAAGCTAGGTCGACCCTCAGCTCCGCTGTTTGCCATTAGTGCAAGCTGTGCTTTTACAGAATGTGCGGCTTGTTTTTTTTTTTTTTTTTTTTTTTTGCTAACACCACCGAACCAAGCTGAAGCATAAGCTAGGTAACCACCTTCGAAAAAAAATTTATATAAATCAAAATGCGCGAAAATATGCATGTTGGGCGAACAGTCATAACTACAAAATGGTAGGTGCGATTCAAACACGACTTGGCAGGAACGTAATGAGGACAATAACCTGTGCATCTAACCTCCACGATTATCACATCTTTAAGCTAAGCTGCATAATCATAAAAAGACTGAAAAATTCAATATCCGCCAAGTTTGGCTTCACACAACTAGCCATAGCAAAAAGTTGCCAATATTTTCAGTCATTCGGCTTCATTGCATAGTTCTATATATATAAAAAAAACAGCACACAAATTTTCGTACAAAAATACTTAATACAAGCAAAGCACTGTTTGCGTAACTCGTAGATGCAAAAAATCAAGTTTTGAGAAAAATGGCTTTAAAGGTTTAGACCTATCGTACAATCAATCAAAAACAGTCAATGCGCCTAAAATCCACCAGGCTCATAGCTTGCTCCCTCCTTGTAACCGGCCCGATCTCCTTTTGAGCGAACTGAAGTGCACACTTTTTTGTTGCTGTTTTGCATCTTACAGTTAGCTCACGTGCGGTGGTCATCATACGGTGACAGCCACTGGTCAGGCACGCCATCCTCGTACTATAACTGTAACTGTGGACTATGAATTATACTATAACTGTCTCCTTGCAAGGCTAAAACTAAATCCGCGAGCTTAAAACGGCCTTTGAAAAAGCAAAGAAAATCAGACGCAAACGCAAGGCAACGCAAATGCGTGCAACGTGAACAAGAGCAGGCCACCCACTGCCCTCTAGTGGAAATTTTGAAATAAATCGAATGCACAATATCCCGCAAAATGCGACCAAAGGATTTAGAATGCACCTAAATAAATTAGCATTACATAACGCATAGGCGAAGAGACATTTATGACAATATGGCAGATGCTATGGAATCGTAAACCTTCAGTTTTGGTTTCGGATGCGTCTCGGAGGGGTTAAAAAATGATTGCGACTTTTGAACCAATTAAGATAACAGCATAATTTTTTGCTAAATTTCTTCAATAGACAGGGATGTTCGAAATGTCATATTAAAAAAAAAAGCCTTTTTTTTTTTTCAAAAAATTCGCTTTTGAAGATGGTGACCCACCTTAAAACAGCCCCCGCTGTCAAAACTACCACTGTTTGTTGACATCAGACAAGCGGCACTCACCGTACTCACGGTACTGGACAAACACAAGATCAGTGTCGTCCAGGCCGGCCGCGCTGCCAATGAGGGCGCCCTCCTCTCCGTAGTGGGTCATGTAGAAGGAGATGCGGCCCTGCCTCTGCGACTCATACATGATGCGGTCGATGATGTTCAGCTGCACCATCTTAGTGTACATGCGCACCAGGAGATCACGGTCCAGCTGGAACAAAGGCCATTTCCCGAAGGAGCGATTAGCGGACGGTCGGATTGCGGGAGACAGCTCTGAGGCAGTGGGGATGACCCCAAGTTGCTGGAAGGGGCCAAGAACACATTGATTGATTGTAGGTTTTAACGCGCCGACGCAACGAAGGCGATGAGGCGCGCCGCAGTGGAGGGCTACGGATTAATTTTGACCACCTGGGGATCTTTAACGTGCGCCAAAATCTCGTACACACGGGCGTTTTTGCTTTTCGCCTCCATCAGAAAAACGGCCGCCGCGGCCGCGAATCGAACCTGCAACCTCGTGCTCAGCAACGCAACGCCTCAGCCACTGAGCCACCACGGTGGGTGGGCCAGGAACACAAAGTACAACGTTGCTCATTTTGAAAGAACTAGCCTTTGGTAACCCACTCAGCTCCATTGCAGCTATGAAAGATGTCCCTTTATAATGAAACACAAAAAGTACTAAAAAATCTTACAAATTTCGCACTACTGAGATGTAAATTGCGCAGGGGGTGACATACGCTTGGCCAGCACTAAAACCAACTTTATCAGTGTCTTAACTGCACATCAGCACTCAAGTGACACGATCAGACAGAACTAGAGGGCCCCACTACCTGCTTAGTCATGTTTATTGGTGGTGGCTTTGGCCAGCGGCCACCAAACGCACAAACAAGATTCTGTGATGTTGCAGAGATCTCAGCAAAAAAGTGGCTAGAGGAGTCACCACACCTTCAATATTTATTTCAAGTTTGCCATAAAATTATTCCTATTGTTATCGGGACATAGGAGTTATTTCAATGAACCAGACTTGTATTTTCTCTTCATGTTCCCTTTAATGTGTGCAGAGACCCTGGGACGCATGTCATGCCAGTGGAATGGAGGCACACGGAACGAAAACTACCATAAAAGTGTACGGGGCCCCCCCAGCAGAGACACACTTCATTTTGATGTGTTTTTCCAAGTGGACACATTTGCAAGTACACTGCTGCCTCTGCTTTCGACCCTCTCCCCTAACAACCCACAGTTCAGAGGAAATCTTAAAGTTGAGATGCTAATAATGCTGAAATGAGCTTAGCCGCCCTAAAGTTGGATATTAATTGATGTTCTTTCACACAAAAAATCTACGAGCTGTGACACGGCCAGTCTACACTCACACGCCCCCCCTGCAATCTGGCTTGAGCAGCACACTAACGCACATGGGCTGTGACAGACAGCACATCATAAACTCAATAAAAGCAAACTATCTTGGGTTAGCTAGTTATAAATGCACTGAAATGTCAGCCCAGGATAGGCACTGTTATTGAACACCTAGCAAGAGAAATATGTCAGCCACTGAAATCGAGGCATCGATGGACGTCCGTCTGGTTGGTATTGATCATAGAAGACGCCATAAAAAAAACGCCGACCACAAGAGAAAATAAAGCAACGACATTTCGGACCCCGTAACGGGAGCCTTGTTCATACTAAAATCTAAGAAAGAAATCAAAGAGTTTAAGTAGGCTGAAGCACATGACCTAAACACCTTGCGTACGTGTGGGCAAGATTGCTGTCTGTGCGGTTCAGAGTGCTTTTTGTCTGCATCATTATGAATTCCAGATACAGCCAAGACACGAAGTCCTTCTCGGTGGCGGCAATAGATGCCTTGCCCCAGTCTACCTCATGGTTAGACAATTACGCATGTTCCGTGAAAGCATTAGCGGACACTTTTCCCTTCTTTACATCGTTACAATGCTCTTTTAGCCGTCTTTAGAAATTTCTCGATTCCCCCACGTATACTCAATCGCAGTTCGCGCATGGGACTTCATACACAACACTGCGAAATCGTTCTTTTGGTAATCTGTCTTTCACTGTCACAAGAGTGTTCTTTAGCGTCAAGGTAGAAAACACGATTTCATAGCTTTTAGCGTAAACAAGGCTGCCGTTCAAGGGGCCGAAACGTCATTGTTTTATTTTCTCTCGTGGTCGGCGTCTTCTTTATTATGTCTTCTACGTCAGCCATTGCTACTGCAGCCTGTCTTGTTGGAACGCTTGTCACAGGAGTGGGCACGAACGGGGACCCTGGCAGATGCAAGGCCCACGGGCCAAACCGTGCGGCCATTGTACCTTTGGGTCCTCAACGCCGTCGGCCAGGGTGCCGTCCTTGTTGAGGATGCTGAACATGGGGATGCCGTCGTGGGCGTTGGCGGGCACAAACTCCATCTTGCGGGTGGTCCCCATGCGGTGGGACTGCAGGGAAGGCGCCTGGAAGCCGGACGTCTCCGCCTCCGACACCAGCAGCCTCTGCAGCATGTGAGCGGTGTAGAAGAGATACACGACGGAACGGCATTACACACCTGCTTGGAGTGATGTTGAGCTACGGTGAAAAAATAAAAACGTGGATGGCATGCGTAGTTTACCTGTAGAACTCATTTCAAAATGTTCAGACGACGGCCAAATTTTTCAAGCGGCCACAACAAAGTTGTACGTGGTGCCTACAAACCCGCACGTTCACTACCTATGTACTATTATGAGCAATATGAAAGGGAACACAGGAACGCGTGGAAAACGCCTTCAGGCCCAGTTTTGAGTGATACGCAGCGGCCGCCGTCGGAAACAAAGTGGAAAGGGGGACGCTGTTCTAACAACTGTTCCCATTCCCGCCGTGCGTATTATCGGCAAAATGACGTAAGCGGCTGCCTTTTAGAAATCCCAGCGTGGGGGGAGTACCAACAGTTAGTGAAAGACCGCCCTCCTTTCCCCCTCTGTTTTTCACAGCGCCATCTGCGTATCGCTTCGAGTCTGTTTGCCACGCGTCCCTCTGTGCCCTTTCATATTGCTCATAATAGTACACGTACAAAGGTAGTGCATACAAGTACCTTTTTTTTTTTTATTATTCGGGGTAAAAGCAACGAATCTCTGCCATGGGGACCTTCACCACGCGGAATACTTCTGATTCTGGTAGTCTTGGCTGTCATGCACTCCTGCCAGACTTTTGGTTTTACCCGCTGCCTTTTCTATTGCCTTGCCTTTACTGCCTTTCCTTTTTCCCTTCTCCGGCTTACTGTTTTTTACCTGCTCCTGTCGTGTCCTACTTTCTCTCACGCGAATTTTTTTATTCTTAATTCGTTTTTTTCCTGCTTCCATTTATTTTCATAATTCCCGGCAGAGCTTCCTTGCCAATCCTCATGAAAGGGGTATGAGGCATATTTCACTGGTACCACTACCACCACCACGTCGACCGTCGGAAGCTTTCTTTTCCACGTGGCTGCTTATTTTGATTCCCCGCAAACACATAAGCGTAGCCTGTTTCCGTGGACCCGTAACGGAACATAAATATGAATCTCGATCCTTTCTCAGCAGTCTGTTCTGGGAACACGCAGCCGTAATCTTCAAAAAAGCTCGAAGCTTTTAAATAGGCAAAAAAAAAAAAAAGGCACTGCCGACCATTCTTTTTTTTTTGTGCCTTCAGGGTTTTGTATGCCGTAGTGGAACGTGCGTGAAATGCTGCAGCTCGATCAACTACTTCTTTTAGGATCCCCCTAGATTACTATTACCAGGTGCTTTCAAACACAGATCGCTCATGCCGAAGCCGGCTTTTTCCGACTGTTCGCATAAAAAAGGACGGAAGCTTCCAGAGCCGGTAAAAGAAAAAAAAAGAGCGCGGGAGTGGATCCACAATGCGTAAAAAACATAAAAAATCACTTTAAGCTCTACGATCAGAGAAGAATTACATTCCGCATGCACCAAACCACGTTCAATCGAACCAGGAAATCTGGTTCAGCCTCCGGTTGCAGCGCGTTCAATACGCTAAGCGTAGGCCCAGTCGGCATGCCTGGGGAACGGCACGTGCGAAAGGCATTTGAGGTACAAAACACGACAGTTTTGAAAGCAGCTCGGCTCAAAAAAGCAATCGGCGCTTTACGCGTTTTACAGTTTTAGATTCTATTTTAAATGGAAGCGCAGGAGGTCTATCCGTTCTACAAGGGGAGCGCCGGTCAGCCTAGTTTCAACACAACTGCCACTCACAGGGGAAGACGAAAGCAGACGATGTGACATTTTTGGTTGAAGAAAAGCGAGCCTTGCGGCCCCAATTAAGCGTCCGTAGATCATCGTACAAGAGAATGAGTATAACGTCTGTACTTTTACAATTTAAAGGCGGAAGCGTCCTGATCCAACCGCTACCACACCACCATCGCGTGAGCTGTCTGCTCTTTTAGAAAGACTCGACAGCAACATTCGTAGCCAAGACGAGCCTGAACTTTGCGTTAAAAAGCAACAAACAAAATTTTGCGTATGAAACCGAGCCGATCCAAAATAAAGCCGACAATCAGTCAGCTCAGCTGCTGAGCTGTTTTTATTGCACGCAAGTGGTATTTGTTCGCGGTCATGATAGCAGCGAAGTTGTCAGCTCGCGCGATCCGCGCTGTTGCTCAAACGCACCGGAAAGCTGCAAGTCCCAGACTCTACCACACGTCGGCGATTCTGAAAGTGAGTAGGAGTGCTTTGTTTGTGTGCGCTATCGCGTGCGCGAATGCGCGCAGATGGATCGCGTACGTCACGTGCATTGTTGCAAATATTTCGGTTTCTCACATCATTTTATTTTCTTCCGTGCGAACAAAACACGGCGTTGGCCAAGTGTTGCGCGTTGTCATTGCGTAACGGCAAACGCTCGCGGCGATTAGGGTAATTACCGATAATTACGGGGTAGCCTGAGCGGCCCAAGCCAAGAAAAACTGGTTAGCGAGGTGTTCGGAAAAAGCCGCTAGTTTCGTAAAACTGTCTGCTACAGCCTAAAGGCTGACGAACTTTTCCTGAAGGCGGAAGATTTGCATGAACCTGACGTAGTTATTCGTCGCATACCACTGGGATTTATTTATTTTCGCTCTATTTAATAATTTTGCCATATTTTGTACGTTGAAATATTCGAGCCGCCCTTTTTTTGGCTGACAACGCTTCGAAAGTTCGGCGCGTCGTCGATTCTTTTTCGTCTTTTCCGCCATTTTTAAAGCAGCACGGCGCGAACGTAGCCATCGCCTGATTGGGCGCGCCGACGTCAACAAACAAGGGACGAAGGAACTCTTGAGCAACGATAAGATACAGTCAGTCGGAAAACGTCGGTATTCGTTCCGCTTTCTTGTCGGAAGTACGGCCATGGAGAGAGAAATCTTGTTCGGCGACCGTCTGCAGCTTCCCAGCGGCGGTGCTTCGTCGTCGTGCGAGCTCGAGCTGCTCCGGCTGCTTCGCGACGTCGACTTGGCCTTCCTTGAAAAACACCAGCGCTGGAAGGCGCGCCTGGACGAAGCGGAAGACGCGTTGGGACGTCGCGACGCCGAGCTGAAGCAGGCGAAGCTGGAGCTGTCCTCGAGTCGTGAAGAGGCCGCTCAGCTTCGGGACCACGTCGGCTACCTGGAGTCCTTTCAGAAGGACCTCGTGGCCAAGTATGACCGGCGCATCGGCGAGCTCAAGGAAGACGTGAGCAGAATTAAGAAGCGCTACTGCGACCTCAAGGCCGCATCTAACATTCCAGACGCCCATTTGCACCGGGCGCCTTCGTCAGAAGAGGAGGAGGGCTTCTGGAGGGCGCGGGCCATCGCGCTCGAGAAGGAGCTGGCCAGGCTACGAGAGGGCGAGGCGCAGCGCGCGTCTGCCAAGGAGCGCGAACTGGAGAAGCTTGTGTCAGAAAAAGACGGCGTGATTGACAGGCTGACGGATAGGGTGACTCAGCTGACGAAGCGCCTTCGCCAGGCCGAAAGTTCCGAGCCGAAAGCGGGAGCCGTGCGCTTGGACAGAGAGCCTCCGGACTTGGTGGAACAGTACCTGAGCACGCTTCGTGATGACGGAGTGCTTGAGAATGCGGCCGAACTCCGAAGCAAGATTAAGCGGCACATGCACGAGTTCACGGCTAAGATAGAACAGGACAAGAGGACCATTTAGTAGTGTGTGCGCATTTTGTATATAGGGGGTTGGCTATTTGCCTTGTTTTTAACCAATTAAACGCCGGTTTGCTCTTCAGGTACAGTGAACTATTCATGGGAGATTTTTTTTTTTTTCTCGTGGCGTACGGAACAATATGACATGCCTTTTGGTCTAGAATGAGATTTTGGCTAATGAAACAATTCACTATTTGGTGAAAATGTCTACTGTGCTCAAAATTAAGTGTGGTAGGAATATGTAAAAAAACAATTCGGGAATTTCTTTTGTGTTTGGCAACGTTGCGGTCATCTACTCACATTCTACTCACAAACTTTTGTCGTAATTGTGTCAGTTGAAACTAATTTCTAGTTCGTATTGATTATGGGCTTCCCTAGCTCATCTGACGGTTCATGGAGCTTAAACAAGTACGCAGGCTGGGTTTGGGCCATAAGTAATAATTTTTTGCTGCTGAATGCACTTTCATTCTAACAGAAAGGCGCTTAAAGACATCATTGCAGGAATGCCAAGTTTCTAGATTTATTCTTGCACAAGGTGCGTGCATTAGAAAAACTTCAAAAAAAAAAAAAAAGGTGGATTTTAGCCTAATTTTGGTGCCCCAAGTTCTTGGATGTTCTGATTTAGAACAGCGACAAAACCTGACCTCGGCTGCTGTGAACAATTTTTTTTTTTTTTATCAGGGTTTTTGGCTTGCCACGTGTACAAGCGAGATATCGTCAGAAACGAAGCACAAGTAACACAGAAACAGCTGTTCCATGTACTTTCAGGAGCGTCATTGAAGTCTGCTCCACAGCTGTTGTTTCGCACTGTACCTGCGGCAGTATTGTTCCAGTTTAGTGTATATCTGATTTTATCAGCTGACACCCTATCTCAAGCAGGACGGCCAAAAATAAGAGAACTTTTTTTGTTTTATACTGTGTTGCAAAAAGTGGTCACAATAGAGCTGACAAGCTGCAGAAATGTGAAGCTTGATAGGGGGAAAATACAATGGTTGGCTGTGTCTCTGTTGGAATGTTGAAGAGTCTGGGAAAGCCAGCCTCAAAGTGAGTTTGCGAGCGCGAATTCTCTCATTATGCTGTACAAGAGCAGTGGCAACGCACGGCCCTTGTTGCACGACCTGCTGTTTTGGAGGATTGACGGTCGCATAAGACTTTATAATCGCATAAGTCGCACTTTTTTTATTTGGATCATCTGCAAGGTTCGGACATTGGGGAAGGAGGGGATTTGAACCAAAAATAGTAAAGGTGGGATTTGAATTCACGGCAGGTGTTTCAGTATTAAAAATAGCAAATCGAATATTCCTTTTTTGTGAATGACTGAAACGGTACGATTTCAGAACTATTCGAAATTTGTAATATTGTTTGAACAATTCGCTCGATACAAAATATTACCAATTATTGAATAGCGAATGAAATATCCTTCTATTTCATTTGGTCAATGACTAGAAAGGTGAAAATTTCAGAACTAGTATTCGTAATTCGATCGATTGATTGTGGGGTTTAATGCGCCGACGCTTCACAGGCGATGAGGTGCACTGTAGTGGAGGACTCCGGATTAATTCTGACCACCTGGGGATCTTTAACGTGCGCTGAAATCTTGTGCACACGGGCGTTTTTGCTTTTTGCCTCCATCAGAAAAGCGGCCGCCGCAGCCGGGAATCGAACCCGCGTCCTCGTGCTCGGCAGCAGAATGCCTTAGCCACAGAGCCACCGTGGCGGGTTATTTGAAATTCGTAATATTGTTTGAACAGTTCACCCATAATTATCAAATGCTTGGTACAACACAGCACCGAAATAGTTGCAAAATTTCTGAATAGTGAATCAAATATTCTTCCTTGTTGTTTGGTGAATGAGTGGTACAATTTCAGAACTACCTTAAATTGCAATATTGTTTGAGCAATTCTTGAATACTACTCAAATACTTGGTATGATGCGGTGCTAAAGTATTGTTTACAGTTGTCTCAAAAACGTCACTATGCAACATACTACTGTGATTGGAGTACACAGGAGAGATGGTTGAGTTTGCCACGCCACGTTTTATTTACAAGGGGGTGTGGAATGCCTGCTCATGTGCCTACCTTGTCTACGTGATGTGCTGCTATGATCTTTTTCATTTTTTCATCAGTGGTTAAAGGTTTTTCCTCCGTATGCATTTACATTCCCTAGTGGCAACCCATGCTACTCAGAGTATGTTTTGACTGATTGTCCCATCCATGCTGAAAAGGGGCAATGTTTGGAAAACTGGAGTGTGCTGCTTGCCAGGGTTCCAAGGAAAGTAGGCTTTCATACTCCATTTTGAATCGCTAACATCTCTGCCTCATGACTCCACGATGCCTGATCTTCAAAAAAGAAGGCAAGGGAAAAAAAAAAGGAAAGAACGATGCTGCAGTAATAAATTGCCAGTGTTCATACACACACACAAAAAAAGCCAAGTTAGCTTTTTGAATAGAAGGCAGTTGGCTGGAACTAAGTCACTGAAGGAAAAGGAAGGATTTCTGGGCAGCAGGAGCTTTTTTGTCACACAGGATATGTAAACCTCTGCTTTGTGAGAAGAAAGAACTGGTCAGAATTTGTAGGGCAAATATTTTTGCAGCATTGCTTCGGGTGATGTTTCTAAGGTGTGGGAGCTTTTTATGTGGAGAACCAGTGAGTGCCCGCCACATATTGGGATAAAAGACATGTAAGCTTTTTAATAAATGTATAACTAACCAAATATGCAGTTATGGTGAAATAGTGTTCGGCCATCATTTTGGCTATGTACTAATTCGACTCCCACTTTTACGTCCTCTCTTTCTGTGTGTCTGCAGACTGTCATATTTTCTGTTCACTGTCGTACCTGAAGGACCCATCTGGTCACGCTGGCTGCAGGGCTTTGTTTATTCTTTAGGCATTGTTTATTTGCTTCATTTGCTGGTCTGGCAGCAAGCGTAGCAATGCCAAGGCATTTTCATGGTATCCATCCTCACTGACACTGCATCTCTCGATGCAAGGGGCAGCCCTTTGAAATATCCATCTTGAGTTTTCTTTCCAACCCAAGTTCTGCTCCTGTGCCCCCGGCACTTCGACAAACCTGTCGCTTCCTTGATCCGTCTGGACGTACCCTGCCACCGGAGTTACCTGCCTGGATGCGGCAAGTGGTTACCGTTTGCACCACTTGCTTTCCACTATTTTCACCTCTTTCCGGGTTACCGTTTGCACCACTTGCTTAATTTCCACTATTTTCACCTCTTTCCGCTACGACGCACAGTGCGCTCACGCCGGCGTGCTCCAGGCATGCCGGTGCTTCCACCTGCGATACTGGTGTACACAGCATTGTGGGCAAGTTCTTCCGCTTGCACCAAGGCTGCCAGTGCCTCCGCAAGTGCAGCCTCTGCGTGGGGTGGAACCATTACAGCCCTTACCTTTCCCAGAGCAACCCTCTGAAAACGTGAGCGGATTGAGCTAGTGCTGCACACAGATGTTGTACTACTGCTGGGAACTGTGGGGATGTTTCCGCGATGGATTACCTCGCACGCTCGTACACCGAGACAACTCTGCTGCCGGCTACTGCTGCAGAGGCAGTGACTCATTTCCTCTTGTGTCGCTTCAAACTTTGGCATCATGCTGCGAGAATTACTCGGCAAACAAAGCTACTTGGCGAGCGCTGCCTCATTCACCAGGCCTGTGCAGCTTACCACCCGGAGACAAACGCACTCACCGGGGGATTTAACTGCACTCTCAATGAAAGTTACAGGGTGTCTACCAACCTGGAAAACCGGGAATTCTCAGGGACTTTGAACAGTCTGGAAAAACTCGGGGAAAACTCGGGGGAATTGGTGCTTCTATCAGGGAAAATTAGCTGTACTGTATAAATGAAGCGAAATTCACGGTAATGCTGGCTCAAGTAACAGCGAGTCAAAAGTAGGCAGCTCTCCGGAGCCGTCGGTCACTGATGGCGCTGTCTGAAGTCACTGATTTCAGTGAGAACTAACTTCATGCAGCTTGCAAGTCACCCCCACCCCCCCTTACCTTTGTGTTCTGCCGTGTTTCCCAGACTCCTGAAAGTCGGCAGAAAACGTTGTGCGCCGCGATAGCTTGTTATGGCAGCGTAAGTGGGTCCACAGGAGCGGGGGCTGTAGTAGCTTTCAACTCTATGCTGGAACACCTGGCACCATCTACTGTGATTTCTAGTTGGTGAACGCACGTTGCGAATCTTCGAGTTGTGAATCTGGCGTAATAATAAAAACACACTTCTCTTAATTTTCAACTTTAAAAGTTCGCAGCTGTGTTCAAAATTTGTCTTAAGTACTGGATATAGACATTGTACCCCATTTTAAGAATTACTTTTAACTGCAAGCCGGCACTATATTCCACTGCGTAGAAAGACAGAGCATGTTTCGACTCCGTAGCTTTCACTGCGCGCCAAAAGAACTTTTCATGGAGTCACCATAGCGGGGTGTAGTTGAGGTGTTTCTGATTTCCAATGTGACTCCAAAATAAACTCTTCCAGCTCATCCTGTGCAGCGATTTGATGCTAAAAGTATGGTGGCCTTTAAGGGCGCCTAACATGATGGTGTTTAAGATGCAGGTGTTCCTCATCCAAACCAAAATAAGCTCTTTTGAAGCAGTGAAATACAGCACTGGGGCATTGAGTGCGAGCTGAGAACATGGCACTGCGGTTTTACCTTTTTTTTTTTTTCGATATTTCATTCACTGCGAATTTTAATACTGTTATGTTTTCTTTTTGAATGAGATAAAAGTTACAGGTTAGCATTCAAATTTTATAATGTCATATTTTATTTTATGAGGTGCGTTTTAGAGGGTGATGGCAACTGGTGAAGTGGTGTCAGCCTGTGTTGACGTAAAACAGAGTTCTGTGTCACTCGGGGAGTTTATCAAAACGTCTCGTGGAAAATCGAAACCGGGAAAATTCGGGGAATTTGAAAATGTCAACTTGGTAGACACCCTGAATTGCTTTGTGGTAAATGAGGCGAACCATTGTTGAATGTCAAGCAGTGTATTTACGCATTGGCCGTGACAGCCCCAAGCAAGGACGCGGGCTGTCTCCACTTTCACATCTTTGGAGGGCCCTGCTTGGCGGGTAGAACATTGGGTTCACTTGTTTTGCGTGACTTAGCAAACCACCGTATCTAGAAAGAGCACCATACACTGACTTCCTGTGTATTTTATGTTGAAGCAGGCCATCTCGAGGGATGTTTTGTTAAAAGATTCATGGTGACACTTTAGGCCTGCCTGCAGTACGGCTAACATCTTTGCTGCTTCCACTACGATCATTATAGTTGCTTTACTGAAAGCAAGCACATTGCACCGCAAATGAGTCAAGTTACCCTGGGGAGAACGTTATCTTCTTCAAAAGTCTGGTGCTTGTGGCAAATACTTCAAAAAGAAAATCGAAAGCTGCCATGTGTCCTTTTTTTTTTTTAATAAAAAGCCTAACTTTAGACATCTTCACCATTTAGGTGCCACATTGTGAAGGTTGCGCAGCCCAAGGGAAAATTTCACAGAGACAGGGCAGTGTGGAATGGGTGTTTTTTTTTTTTTTCGTTTTTTTTTTTTTTTTTCACTTTCTTTTGCTTTGCCTGTAGACACATAGTGGGGCAGCCCTCTGTAAAACAGTCGTTTAAGAGTATCCTGGGTCATTTTACAAACACACTCATTACCTGCTATGCCATTAGCATGCGACGTAGCATGCACAATGACACTCCATCACGGGCTGATGGCACCATTTGTAGAGTGGCCTTCTTACAGAAGGCCGCCCCTCATTACTTAGACAGCCCACGCTTGTTCCGCTCTGTCCTGTGCTGGCGTTGACCACTCGCTCTCTTTTCTTCTCTCCTCTCTCCATTTCCTCTTGTCTCTCTACCTCGCCCTCTCTCTCCTCATGGTGCGGTTTGCTGTGCCTGTGGCCCTGACAGGTTTGCCGCACCCTCTGCAGAGTGTGTCTGTCGCACCAAGTGCTGACGACGGGAGCACAAAAAAGGCGGAAGAAATGACGGGTGAGCGGGAGTGTGTGAAAGCGTGTGGATTTCTTACATGAACACTTATTACCGGTGGCTGTAGCGGCATTGCGTGGCTTGTTTACCAAAACTTGGATTCAGAGTTTCAATTTCTGTTATCCAGAAGTTCGTGCATGCATGCAAAAAAAACAATAAAATCTAAAGGTTACCTACTAGGGCATTTGTGTTTAAAGTTTATCGTTTGTATGCCCGAAATGTTTAAGTGCCACTGGTGTAAGGACAGGGCAGACTTGGCTCACATGCTGTGGGCCTGTCCACAGGCAACAGTGTCCATTTGCGTCATCACTTGTCCAGCACATTGGGAGACCGTATTGCTCAGCTTTGACCCAGTGGATCAAGTCTGCGCCATCCTGGTCGAAGACACTGCTGGTCGAAGACTGGTCGAAGACACTGCTAGAGCCCAAGGGCTCTTGGCCGATGTATAGAATTACTGCCTCTCACACAATGAAGTTATTTCTCTCTCTTCCAAAGGTTACCCTGACCCCCGTAAAAATGGAAAGAGCATTTCTAGCAAGAAATCATAATTTCCGGCTTCATTTCTGACTGTATTATTAGATTCTAGCAGGAATCGACAGCTTCTAACTAAAAAAGTTCTTAGTCTAGCTGGAGACGATTATTTCCAGCTTGTGGGGTTTTTTTTTTCTTCTAGCTGGACTGAGAAATGCCAGCTGGAAGCAAATCTCAATCCAGCTAGAAATGAACTAGAAACTGAATTTCAAGCTAGAAATTCTGCTATTTCTAGCTAGAATATTTCTAGCTAGAAAAAAAACACATTTTCACCTGGATTGGGAATTTATGTTTGCAGTTTATCGTTTTTATGTCTGACGTGGTTAAGAATCGAATTTGCTAAATGAGCCAGTGTGGCGAGTACAGGCTGTGTTGGGCAGTTGGAAACGGGGGGGCTGTATTAAGCATGAGCACCATGTGTCAGCTGAAGGTTATAGCTGTCAATAAGAACCACATAAAGACTTGTACAGAGAAGGAGTGAATTACCGCAAAGGTGCAGGTGAGGTATTGTTCAATGGACTGGGTAACCTGCACTATCTCATAGTCGTGGTGCAACAATGGCTGCTCACTCAGCAGTGATCAGCCTGAACCAGTTCCTGAGTTGCGTGGTGTCCGTGCCTAATTAACATAATCCTTTTTTTTTTTTTTTTGTCGAACATTGGGGCGTCACTAGTAGCACGATAGTCTTATGTCTGGCCTCCCAAATAATGGATTGCTGTGTTCCTTTAATCGCGTGTTGGCACATCTTCTTATCTGCCCACGCTACCACATATGAATGGCAGCCTGTAAACGGCACCCACTGGACGAATGAATTGCGAGCTTGATTTCTTGCACTCGAGGGAATGTGCTTGCTACCCCCAAAGACTGGTGCGTGACTTGGCGTTGCGTGTGA
Organism: Haemaphysalis longicornis; assembly: GCF_048455015.1. NCBI lineage: Eukaryota > Metazoa > Arthropoda > Arachnida > Ixodida > Ixodidae > Haemaphysalis > Haemaphysalis longicornis. Next base: position 48,540,837 of record NW_027526445.1, read on the forward strand.
AATAAAAAACACAGACAGAACAAATGCACACCTGAAGTAGTTCTCAGGTCTGCCATTACATCCGACACAAAACCTCCAACAAGAACGACAGAATTCCTTAGGCTGTGCTTTATTAGTTGCTGCCAGGGCAAACAGTCAGATTTTGAAACACCAGCTTAGTGTCTGACTGCTGCATGAAGTAGGTGCCTCGTGAGTAGTTTGTGCATGCAGGTGTTAATTGACCAGATTAAGAGGAAAGCCCCAAGGTGGAGCAAGTTTGTGCAAAGGAAAATTTGGCATCCACCTGAACTGCAGCCATACAGCTACGAAGGAAAGCTGTTCTCAGAAACTGTGCAGTTGAAGAAAAATTCGTCCTGGTCCAAGACGAATTTTTTCTCATGGAGGTGAAAAGCAAAAACGCCCGTGTGTACTAGATTTCGGCGCACATGAAAGATCCCCAGACGGTCAAAATTAATCTGGATCCCTCCACTACAGCGCGCCTCATTGCCTGCATTGTGTCGGTGTGTTGAACCCTACAATCAATCAATCAATCAGTCCAAGGCTAATTTTCCAGGACAAATTTTTATTCACTTGGAAAGTTCCCACGAAAGCTGTGTAGCTTTCCTTTGTAGCTGTGCGGCTGCATTTCAGGTGGATGCCACATTTTCTTCCACTGCCGCATGCAGTGCTGTAGTCTTAACTAGGCTGTTTGCTGGAAGAGGTGGGTGTTGTAGCCGTGAGGTCATGTTTGGGAACTCCTCCCCTGGTCCAGCAGCAGCAACAGCAGCAGCGTCAGCAGCAGCAGGAGGACGGCAGCTCCACTTCGGCCCTGGACGAAACGAGCCGTCCACAGTTCCTGGGCACCCGGTGTGGCTGGACGGAGGCGCTCCAGTTCCAGTCGCACGTCTTCTCCGAGGGGTTCCCCGTGTACCGCGTCCTGGGCAGGGATGGCGAACCCATCGTGCCTGCACAGGACCCACAGGCGAGTGTCTCCTCCGCTGTGGCAGACTGCGTGGAACAGGATGGGCTGCGTGCCTTTTGACGGTGTTCTCTCTTTTTTTTTTTCTTTCGTGTGCTTGCCTTCGAGCAAGAAATGTGCCCACTTGTAGAGATGCCTGTGGTGACATCCGCATCATCGTGATCATCAACCCTCACGAACAGGAGGGGCATAATTTTGTGCTGTCGTCCATCCTCGTAAGAGATGGTGGCGGAAGAGCTCAGGGATGCGTAGAATGGCACGCCGTTGTCCTCCCCCTTGAGGGGGAGTACAGTGTCAAGATCCCTTTCCCCATGAATGTGTCATCTGGTGGGGTCACGTTCCCTCTCCCCAGGTGTTAGTGGCATGTCATCACCCACCTCTCAGTTACACAAGGACCAGATTCTGTCAATGCAGGGGCTTGCACGCTATGAGCACACCGGTTGCATGCTGCCGTACTCTGGGTTCTTAGGAGTTCCTTCGGGATTGCTATTGTTATTTTTGGGGGGGGGGGGTTTGGGTTTGATGGCGCAAGGCTGACAAGGGCAAAGAGCGCCAAATTTTACTAGTGCACTTGTCAGCTGAAAAGCCCTTGTTACTCACACTTCGAACGAAAATATCGAAAAGTGGTTAATTTAACTATATTGACAGTATAGGCAAAGTTACAGGCCATAATACTGGTTGGTGACCAGGCTGGTTGGCTGGGTGGTTCCGCTGTCCGGGTACAATCAGATCCTGGTCATCTTCACCCCTGGTCGCCGTGTATTGCATCGTAGAGCTGCTTGCTGTGCAACAATATTCTGCAGCAATGTTCTTGAAAAACTTAAACAATAAACTCAGAAAATTTGAGTGTAAAGCTGCACAAATCACCGCAAAGAGTTTGGAGATGAAATAGGCAGGTGGGGTAGGGCGGTCAGAATTAAAGGTAAAAAAGAAGGGACTGCTTCACAAGTGATTTTACGTACTTGGGTGTAAACTGTCTGGAAAGACACTGCGGAAGCAGCAACCCTGCTAAAGGTGGAGGTATAGAAACGCATTACAGACCAGCCGTTGCCTAACGTAGACCCAACGGGCAAAAGTTCTCCCCTCTGTAAGGTCGCTTAGATATGCATGTAGCCACCAGGGTGAGCTTTCATATGAAAAGGTCTCTACGCTTCCGGTAACTGCGCGTCACTGTCTGCATCCACATGACCCTCAATTTCAGGCAAGCTTTGTCACCTGTAAATGACAGGAACTGGGCAGCTAGCTCTCTTTTGCCTATTCGAGAACAAAAATGACAAAGTGACTGCATTGTTTGTAGACAGCAACTGGCTGTCTATCATGCATAAGGACTCATGCGAAGCTGGGAACCAGCTGGCTGTATGTCAGAGGCCATTAGTGAAACTTTTAAGCGCAAACTGACACAAAGACGAGAAAGGGAAATGAGACTAGCGCTTCAGTTCTTTCTATCAGTTTGTAGAAAGTGCTGGTGTCGTTTCCCTTTCTCGTCCTCTGTGTCAGTTTGTGCTTAAAAGTTTCACTAATGGATGTTCACCAGCTAGCTCATCTCTTCATTTTATGTCAGAGGCATCACAGACGCATGCCGCTGAGGTTCGAGTCAAAGGTCACGTCAGTGTACTTGAATAGTTCCATATTTTCCTCTCTTCCACGTCATATCAGGTATCCTGCCAGTGGCTTCCCTTCAGCGCTCTATCTATAGCCACTAGGCCCCACCTGATGTCATACCAGTGTGAGGGCTTGTCGGAAGCGCAGGGCATTTGTTACGAGTTGTTTTATGTCAAACGTTTGATAGTTACCAGCGTGAGGGCTTGGTGGGAGCAAATGGATGTTCATTTTTCTCAGGTTGTTTTACGTTTGAGCCCGCAAACTAACGACAGTGTTTGACACGCAGTGGGTTTTTATGGGAAGCCTCGACGTCAAGAAATTCTGGCCTTTGTCTGGCTATCCCTCAAAATGATTTCGTTGGGGAATTAAAGCGTCCGCTTTCTTTTGTGGGAAATGGTGTGTTCACCTGCTTCTCTTACGTACTCATTGTGGAAAGTGGTGGTGCTATGGGTGCATTACTTCCTCCCATGGGCTACATACCTCTCTACCTGCTTGCCCGCTTTCGTTGGCCTTTCAGTGCATGCTTGCGGAGAGCTTCGATAGAGAATTCTATTTACAATTGTTGCTATAGAAAAGGACCATTTGATTGCGGTGCATGTAAAGCATTGTTCCACACTTTTTCCGTGGTCTAAGTGCAGTGGTGCTCAACTGCTGCCCTCTGTTTCACGAGATGTGTACGCTTTTTGTAATTATGAGAGCAGTCATTATCACTCTCAGGATGGACACTTCTTGAATGCAAGGGCAGCATAAATGCAGGTGGATTAATCAGAGACAGCAGTGCGCACAAACTTTTGAAGACCACCTGCTTTCTTATTTTTTCTTGCTTTCCGACTTTCTCCTCCCTTGCCATCTTTACACCTTCTTTCATATGCCGCATGGTGAAAGCACGCAGTTAAAAATAAAATCAACAAAGAACCTTCCTGTGCTGTTGTGGCAGTCTCTTGTGCTTTGATCTATGCCCTGGTGAAGCTGATGCCCCCTTTTTTTTTCTTGTAGCTACTGTGTCTTGAAAGTTGTTCACCAATTGTGCATCCTCCCTCTCCCTTTCCCCCTCTCTGCACCTTTCAGCTCCCCGCGGAGGTGTTGCTGAAGATGTACCGGGGCATGGTGCTGCTGCACCACATGGACCGCATCATGTACGAGTCCCAGCGGCAAGGGCGCATCTCCTTCTACATGACCAACCACGGGGAGGAGGCCACCCACTTCGGCAGCGCCCCCGCCCTCGATGACCGGGACCTCGTCTACGGGCAGTACCGGGAAGCCGGTTGGGCCACTCACTCTCTTACACCCCTGTCACACGGGCACTTTCCCGGATTGAAGTGAAGCACGATTGACTTTTCGAGTGCACTTGACGCGCCACCGCTGCTACACGGCACGCTTCAATCCCAATTCAGATGTGGCACCGGTTGCACTCACGTACGCCAGATGGCGCCAAAAATGTATTTTGTGGCCGGCGTCTGGTAACTTTGTGTGGTCGTAGGCATACATAGCTATATAAATGCTATTGTCCTATATTTGCAGGTATAGGTATATAAGTATTTGATACAGTTTGTGACATTAGTTGAAGTTGTCAACTTCTGTGTTATTGCTCAGTGGGGACGAGAGTATCACCGCCTTCATCCGATCATGCTTGGAAACTTTCATTGCGCTTGGGAAACCAGGATTGAGTTCGAGCGGGATCGGGCTCGATCATGATTGAAACTGTCTCTGTAGCAGCGTCCGATCCAGATTGAGTTTCATCCGGATCGATTCAGTCGCGATTGAAAGTGTCCGTGTGACAGGGGTATTACTCTCTCTTCCTCCCCAGGGCTTAGCTAGCAGCAGGGGAGCTAGTTCTTGTTTCGACAGGCAAAGGGAGAGGTTGGTGCTGAAAAAAAAAAAAGTCGATAAAGCTGGCTTGTTTGGTAGCAAGGGAAAGGTATTGCAACAGATGTGGATCTCTAGTCGCGAATACTACACTTTCACACTGACAGAAAAGAGTGTGATTTAAGGCGAGGAAATTGGCGGGGTGTGGAAATGCTGTGGGGTGAATGAAGACAAGAAGCACGCATCTGTTTGCAGACCCCCAGGGCAGTACTTGCACTCCCCAATGCAATGCTACTCGCAGAGTCGCATATTGTTCTTCAGTTGGTTGCGGGGCCTCTTTAGGCCTAGCTGTGGACCACCTCGTCTTCTGCCCCCGCGAGGCTATAGCCTGTTGTGCCCGTTCTGTGTGCAGGGGTGCTGGTGTGGCGAGGTTACCCGGTTGCCCAGATGATGGGCCAGTGCTATGGCAACATCCTGGACGACTGCAAGGGCCGTGGCATGCCCGTCCACTACGGCACGGACAAGTACCACTTCGTCACCATGAGCTCCCCCCTGGGCACCCAGATGCCACAGGGTACGGGAAGGGGAGGAGAACGCCCACTGGGACGACTGATGCTCTCGCAGCAGCCACACAAATTACTGGACCACCTGCTTGGCTGGTGGTCCATTACTGCTTGGCTGGTGCTTGCCTCATGCTACAGAAAGTTTATAACGAACAGTAGTCTTATGGGGCATCACAATTTTCAATCAAATGCCCGCTTGCTATAGGACCCCAGGGAGTTTTAGTAGAACGTCTTTCTCTTGGTACACTGCTTGACCTTACTACAGATGTTGAGTAATCTTAGCAGGAGTTAGAAGTGCATTCACTAAAGCATGTGGCTGGAATTCGGCAGCTGGTCTGTACACTGTGCATCAAAATTAGTGCCCTGTAAGAGTGCTGTCACATATCGGTTTCCTGTAATATGTGGCAAAACCTACATCAACCAAGCGAGTCGTTTCATGATTGTGTGGTCTCCTCATCAAGTCTAGATTTTCTCATCAAGTGTAGCTGCTGTCTGACCTTTCGTGATGTAATCATTCATGCACCCTTTAAGAATTGACTATCATTAGTGCTTGCGTCAAGGTGCTAGCCCCACAATAATTCATGCAGTGAGGTCGTGTGCACGTCTCTGTACTCAGTCATTGTTTACTTCTAGTGCAAAATATGTTTTTGGCATGGTGGAGGTAATTTCACGTAGCCAGAATGAAACTGCATTTTAAAGGGGCCCTGAAAGGCATTTTGAGCACACTAAATGAACTAGCGCAATCGTTAGATTGGGTCGTCAACGTCAGCTGTGCCAAGTATTACTCTTTTACGCGCAGCAGAAAGCTCACACTTTTGTTGCAAAGTTTGTCGCTTTTTTCTCACCCTTCCCTTCGTGTTTTTGGACGCCGCCATCTTCACATGTCTACATCATCGATTCCCATATGTTCGTCATGAGCTAGACATCCTGCTATTGGGCGGCTTTTTCACGCACTTCCGGCAAAGAGATGAGTCGTCTGCTCAGCGTCGGCTCACCGGCTGATCTGCCAGCGGAGTGGAGTGCTTGGACATTTTACGACAAACGAAACAAGTGTAAACAAACGCTTAACCGTTCGTATTGAATGCAACACGGCCATAACACGACATGGATATTCTCTTACCTGAGTACCTTCCCTAAAGAAAGCGTTGAAGCCCCGTGGCACTTCTTTTGTGCAATCGCAGAGAACGCCCTGAGCCGAATGCCCGGGTTTGACGGATACATTTTATTCAACTTCAAAACAAACCAGAGATGCGTTTCGAACGAACACAACGTCACAACATGCGTTGCAAGTCTGAACCGCGATTGACAGACTATCGGTTGCTTCCTCCTGCCCGTCGTAAATTCGGCACTCACCTCGCGCCTTGTTTGCGGGGACGAACAGCAAGTCACTGAACTCTGGCACGCAAGCGAGAAGGCTTTTAGCCAGGCACACTACACATACCCCATGCGAGGTTGAGTCGTTCGTCGTTCGAGAAAGATAATCCAGACCATGGGAAGCACTATCCACCCGCAGAAGTACAACGTCGCATTTCATCGCGAAACGAACGCTACACACAGGAGGCGATGCACACACACACACAGCTTCGGTCGCTGCATTGGCTTAGCTGCAAGCTTCGTTCGGACAGTCAGCGATGCTACGACGATACAGAGCTGCGTGAGGGCGACGTGCTAACCACTTCACGTATTTAAAAACACAGGGGCAAAGAACTTGGTTCATCGGAAGCAAAAGATCTTTCCTCTATTATTGTGCCTGAAATATACTGGCTAGTGTTGCTAGTGTGCCGAGGGCGGGCCCCAGGCGGGCGCCGGGAGCGATGTACGCGGCCGGCTGCCGCTTGGGGCGCTGCCGTGCGGGAGTGTGCGCGTTCGTCCGGCCCGAGCAGATCGCGTGGTTGCCTCCGCGCTGCGTAGCAGACGGCAGGGGCAGAACTTTCCAATCCCGCTTGCGACGAAAGCGAGCGAAAGCGACGGGAAATCTGTCGCGCGACGAAAATTTCTCCCGACAGTTCGACAAACACGATCGTCGCGCGACAAAGCGACGAAATTCCCATCGCTTTCGTCGCAAGTGCGAACGGGCCTTTATGCGCAATCTCCGTCCCACATAAAATAAGCTCTTGCTTGTCGCCTGAGCATACGGTTGATATGTGACTACGTTACACTGTGCTTGCGAGTGTATTTAAACAATGTCACTAGGTTTGAAACGTAAGCGCTCGGCGTGCAGCTTTGTAAACGCAAGCAGCCTCACGTACGCACGCTATTTTGCTGCTAATAGAGAGTTTTAGTACAGCGTTTGTGCCTTTGCATACGCTAAACGCTAAATTTTTGCGTCCCGCTACGTAAACATCGCGAGGGGAGTTTTAGTAGAACGTCTCATCAGTTTTGCGTTGTGACATACTAATGCATACGGCGCCATCTGTTAAAAGTTTTCCGAAATGACTCGGCGGCTGATCTGCTAGCGGAGTGCCGGAGTGCCTGAACATTTTACGACTATCAAAACAAGTTCAAACAACGCTTTCCCATCAGTATTGAATGCAACACACGGGTGCAGCTTGGCAGAACACGGATGCTTGCTGCTCGAGTGCGGCGTTGGTTTGCTCTGCGCCTTCCCGTTCATCGCCACTGATAAAGCAATCCGATCCGGCGCGTTTTGTGCACGGGTTCTGTGTCGGTTTAAAATGTCTTTTTTTTCACATGCCGCCGGTAGTAGGAATTACAACCGCCGCAAAATAAGACCCGGCACCAGCGGGCCCACATCTGAGACCGCGCTTTTTGGATAAACAGTGCGCGGTGCACCAAAGAGAACCAGCGCACGATTCTCCCTGCGCGGATGCGAGTTCGCCGCCGATACCAACTGCAGCTACGTACACCGCGAAAGGGCAAGGCCAGGCCGCACACATGCGGCCAGGTCTTTCGTTCGCTTTTCCAGCCTTTAGAGAAGTGTCCATGGTGTCAACAAAGATGAAAAAGCCGAAAGAGCTGGCCCGTAGCAGACGGCAGTCTGTGGGAGCGCAATAGCGGAAGTACGTCACCGCTGAGGAGCGAAGCATCATGGGAGGGGAGGCCAACAGAGAAGAAACAGTTGAAAGGAGGAGGAAATACGGCGCGACGATAATGCGTGGTTTTCGATTTACGATTTCTCAGCTAATACTCATCGCTTTAACAAAATTCTTGCAGGAGGAGATTGCTAATACATTGCTTTATTTGGTTACATGTACATCCATGCATCGGCGGAAGGCATTTCAGGACCCCTTTAAAAACAGTTGCATTGAGCAATGCCGTTGGTTGTTGTCATTTATATCACCACCGCCTATGGTTGTAATGGTGCTGTTCCTTTTGTAATGTGTACACTTTGTTTATTTGCTTTGTCAAATACGAAAACCAACATCAGCTGATGAGGTTAACTGCTTCTGGAGCCGAAATTCGTGTACAACACGCATGTTTGCCTAATGTGGCTTTTGGTTGGCGCATGTTGGCAGCTTGTGGTGACCACTCAAGCTAATTTGTTGTCCACTCATAGAAAAGGGCCCCCCACTTACAAAAAAAAAAAAAAAACGCCAGGGTTTGTGGTGCTTGGGGTGAGGAGGAATGAACAAACGTCTGCTTGACACCACATAATAACCACAGATGATTGTTTTGCAGTTGCAAGTGATGAACAAAGGTTGCGCATATTTAATGTCTGCTATCAGCAAGGGTATCAGGCATTTCGAAATGCCCCCGACAAAACAGATGCGAAGAAAATAAAGGGTTGTCCAAAGCGCACCCTCTGTATCCTGAAGTTCTTGTGTGGTACTTTTTTGTCCCTTTTAACTTTTTGTGTCCTCATGTCTTTCTTTTTTCCTTTTTTCGCGGGTCTGGCTTTTTATAAAATGGAATTCTGCACTCTCCATAGCGCACCCCAGCGCAAATGATGACCTTGCACACGGTCAACCTCTTGACTAGGCAAATAAGCCGTGCGAAAGCATTGCGGGCAGACCTTTTGTTCACGACAACCTGACCCGAAAATTCTTCAGACCTTTGTGTGCTGCATGTATAAGCACGAATCAACAGTGTGTAACGAGGCTACAGTTGACGCTGATCTATCTGGATATGGTTTTTGTTGTCGTTGCTCGGCAATATTCTGGTTAACCAGAGAATTCGGATGGGTAGCCACCTCCGGCTTGTTGTGATCCAGGGGTGTGAGAGAAACAAAAAGGCTGTTCTTGAGAGTAGGCACCTTTGTGCCCCTTCTCGTTAATTTCTCTGTCGCGTTTTCAGCCGTGGGCTCTGCGTATGCGCTCAAGCTGGCCCAGAAGAAGAACTGCGTCATCTGCTACTTTGGAGAAGGCGCAGCGAGCGAAGGGGACGCCCACGCCGCCCTCAACTTTGCCGCCACCCTCGACTGCCCCATAATTTTCTTCTGGTGAGTGGGCACCGTCTCTGCCCCTTGCTCTTCACTGCAACGCAGATTTGTAAATGCAGACTTTTAAAAACAACATAGCGCTCCTTTTGAAAAGGCATGATAAAAACTGTGCCTCTGGCGAAAATGACAACGATGGGGGGAACGCAAAGTTTTGTAAAATCAGGTCCAACACCAAACGAACCACCTTACCATACACAAAAGATATTTCTTAGTGTGACAATTTACTGCACTGCAATTGTGCTCTTTAGCGCTTTACCGATACAAGCATTCTGAGGCTTTCCCTAGCAATCAACCGTCCCGTTTGTAGATGGAGGCGTGCATTTTCTCTCCAATTTTGCCCGTCCATGCACCCCTCTCTCCAAATTCAAACTGTTTTGACCGTGCCAGGATGGCGCGTTCGGATGGACGTCGGCTTCGTAATGCGATGAACCCGGGTTCAATTCCAACCATGGGAAGCCTTTTAATTTTTCTTCACTTCATAATCATCATCAGAGAAAGCTGGCTTTTCTGCAGTGTATTTTGGCTGGACTGCATAGTAAATCAGTGAGGGGCTAAAAGCTTCACTTTAGTGTAGCATTTTAAGATGTTTATTCAATTTAGGGCAGCTTGCTATTATTTATAACAATGCAGTCAATAGACCCAGGTTTTGTGCACTCGCCAATGACGCGCCTGTTGCGCCGGTGAGCGATTTAAACGTGGCCATCTCACGGCCCGATGTGACCCGACTGTCGTCCCCCCGTGGTCGAGCGGTTTGGACTGGTGTGTTACGCTGACAGTAAGATGCCTATGGTGCAGGTGGCAAATGGACAGACCCATGTTTGTGGGCTAGAATAGAGGTGTAGTACAGCCGAGCCCACTTATAATGATACCGTTTGCAACAGTACATCGGATGTAACAATGGACAACTATGGCACCGTCCACTTTTGTATGCGTGCTGTAGTAAAATAGACCGCTTATTACAATGCTCGAGTGTTGCACTATTGGATATTACGATGGAATCTGGTCAAGCGAGCTGCGTCAGATAAAAAGAATGCCCCCAATTCCACTGAAAATGCGAGCTGCTACCAGCGCTCTGCACCAATGACATACTTGCATTCCATCCACCCCTCGGAAAATGAGTTGAAAAAGCAGAGAGTTTTTCTGGCATTTGCAATCTCCTACATGCTTCTCTGCTAGGAGTCGGAGATGTAGGCAAAACAGGACCTAGAAAGAGGTGGGCAGAAATTAAAAAAAAAAAAAAGAATAGTGGCGCGGCTTGATGTGCTTGATGGACTATTTTCAGACAGAATTCACAATTTTAAAATGTGAAGAATGTCCTCCAAATAAGAAAACACCTGACGCTGCTTTGGGGGCCAAGTCCATGGTCCTAGGATAGTCTTCAGAGTTACCGACCCTTGATCTAGGCGTTCAATATCTTTGAAAAAAAAATGGGATCTTCGTGCCAAGTAGGCCACACATTCTAATAAAATAGTAGCACAGCCTTGAATGCTTGCGAATAAAATGTTTTCGTATCTCTTTTGTCTTTTTTGTTGCAACCAACTATAACTTATCGGTTATAATGATTGGATTTCTTTTGCTCTAGAATATAAGTGGACTAGACTTACTTCCAAATTTCAGTTGGCTGATTGGCTAGGAGGTAGGAAGGGTTGTTTGAAACACATGCTGAAAAAAATTAAATGATTCTCATTTGTGAAGTATCACATAGATCGTGCCATAACTAAGAATAACTTGCCAACAAGAACTGATTCTAGTTCCCACTCCTCCTTTTCTTCTTGTCGTGCATTTGCAGCCGGAATAATGGCTACGCGATCTCCACCCCAGCCTTTGAACAGTACCGAGGCGACGGCATCGGTAAGTTTTTCTGCTTCAGCGCAGTGCTTGGGTCTCCAAGGCAAAGGCAGGACGTGGCATGCACTTTGCCATAATCTTTTCTGTCATCTAGCTAAAATTGTGAATGTATCTGGAAGTCTGGATTTGTAGGGTTTTGTAAAGTACCGAAGCTTCTCACTTCATTGCACCCTGTTGCGAACAATGGGTGGAGGCTACTGAGAATGCGACTTGAGGTTGAACAGTTGAAACCCTTGCTACTCCATGTGAAACTCTGGATTGAGTACGCCGTCGTGTGCAATAAGAAGGAATTAGGTGTAGTGGATGTGCATGTCTTGTTTTTTCTTAAATGTGTATGCATTTCTATGTCGCCTCCACCCCTATAAATCTCTGGACTGATGAGGTGAAACATTTTGACCAAAATCGAAGCTGAAACAATGCCCCTAATGTAGTGACGTGGCCTGTTTGGTAGTGGTTAAAAGCTGAAGGTTGTGCCTTTTGAGCAAAAGTTGCCAGATGCGTTGATTTTGCATTTCAATGTTCTCACGTTATATATAAAAAAGCACTTGATAAGCACGGCCACTCGTGTTTCACCAATCATGATTTGTGACGTCCCAGATTGCTGTGCCGGAAAAATGTGTGGGGTGGTAACAGCGTCTTTCAGTCTCCTAGCGTATTCTGTGTTATTAAACAACTGTTCTTGTTGTGAGCAGTGTATTTGTATTCTCGGCGCAGTACCCTATCGATACGGGCCGACTGGTTTCAACGCTGTAATGTTTTTTGTAATGCCGACGAGGGGTGTTCTTTGTGCGTTGCTAGTGCTTGTGCCCGAAATTACTTTCGTGGGAAAAGAATGAGGATAGTGCATGGCTGTCCAAATCAGTTCTTTGAACTTGCTGCAGCAGTTTCAATGAGTGTGTGTTGCTAACCAGCGGCGAGGGGACCCGGGTACGGCATAGCGTCGATCCGGGTGGACGGCAACGACGTGCTGGCCGTGTACAACGTCACCAAGGAGGCCCGCCAGATCGCCGTCGAGGAGAACAGGCCCGTGCTCATCGAGGCCATGACCTACAGGTAAAGTTCAGTCTGCGTCTTTTGTTTCTGCGTGGGTAAATGCATCGTAATGCATCGAAACTTGTCGACGGCTTTATGGGAACCTGTTGCGCTGAGCCATATTTTTAATCGTATCTGAATGCTGTTTTGCCTTGATGGACAGTTTAGCACATGCCGTTCGGCTTGTGAAGAAGATCTCGCAAAGGGGAAATGTTGTCATCCACCTAAAATCAGCTGTGTGGCTTCAAAGGAAAGCTATATGGCTTTCCTAGCAACTTCAGAAAAATTCTTTCGGGCCCAAATTGCTTCAGGCTGTTTGCTACTCGCTGCTGGCACACCAAGTGTGGGCTAATCAGTTGGTTGCCAAACAGCCATGAAAGGTCATCTAGGTCATTGCTTGTACTGAAAAATGGCACATATAGGGGCAGTTGAAGTGGGGCAAGAATGAATAAGAGCTGAACGCATTATGCCGGAAATGCTGGCTGAGTTCCTGTGTCAGGTGGTTCACTCTCAAATTTTATCCTCTTCACATAACTCTCGGGGAAGCCTGAATTGTCACTTTAGCACTAAATCTGTGAATCCTGCATAATTCAGACAAGAAATGTATAGCCACAAGTAGTTCAAATTAACTAGCATGAAATTATTATCTCATTCTTAGTGGCACTAGGCATCCGGGAAAAATGCAGACATGGCAAAGGGCAGAGGTGCATTAGCAGCTGCGTTATGAGCACAGCGGGAGTAATTACTTTAGACTCATTAACTTAACACGTGTCATGTTGCAAACTAAATTATTGACCCTCGGAGTTTATTCTCTCATTTTATTGCGAGTTATTACAGATCGAAAAAAGGATCATAACCGCAGCAATGTCATCAACGCACTGCTGGTGCCTGTCCTGTCGTGGCATGTTTTGCTCCTCACACTGCCTCCCTTCGCACGTGACCAGGATCGGGCACCACAGCACGTCGGACGACAGCTCGGCGTACCGGTCGGTGGACGAGGTGCGCACCTGGGACCAGCGGGACCACCCGACCTCCCGCTTCCGCAAGTACCTCGTCCACCGGGGGCTCTGGGACGACGCCCAGGAGGAGCAGCTGCAGAAGACCACCAAGAAGCAGGTAAGAGGAGTGGGCTGGGGAGAGGGAGAGCTATTCACTCACTGAGGACTGCATGTAGGGGCCGTGGAACCTGCACGTGCTGTTTCGAAAGGTGCGGCATGTCTTAAGGGGACTTCGAAAAGCCCTTTGGAATGTCTCCGTTCAGGGACAAATGCGGAAGGAAGTACCAAGGTCAACCACAATGCAATCAAAAGTTCCCGTGCGTCGGAGTTGTCATGCGAGCCAGTGAAAAGTTGCCCCCCAGCACGAATTGCAGAATGCTAGCTACTATCTGGTTTAATGAAGCTGCCTAATGTATTTGCCAGGGGATGGGAAAAAAAAAAAAAAAGTGCCGATGGCCGCGTTGCGGTATAATTCTTAAGTTGACCCAACCGAGCTGTTTGGCGGGGGCTGCACTGCATTACCTCTGCTGGCATGCGCTGTCTGGTGGAGTGCACCAATTGGCACCGTGGTGTCTGCACAGAATAATACAAGGGGGCAACGTTTATGAAGCAATGAAAACAGTCGCTCAATTTCTGCAGCTTTTCTGCCGGGAGTTTTGAAGAATTGTGTCCTGGGACTGCCGCCATCATGCAGCGCACGGTAGTTTAGCGAAGTGCAAAGCAAAGGGTAATATTGCCTGCTGATTTTGTTCTCTAGTGGGCAGAGACGCTGTCTGACAAGCAGGTGGCGAGGCCATAAATTAATTCATGTGCAACACCAAGTTTGGCAAAGCTCAGATATCTTTACCTGGGTGCTTAACAGTTTTTCTTTCTTCTTTAATGTGGAAGCAAAGAAGGCGGCGTTGGTGTCGGTAGCAGTGGGACAGCTCCTCCACCGCCACGTGTTTTTGAAGCGTTCCGTAGCGCAAGGGGTTCCATAGCACCTGTTAAACTTGGCAGTAGCAAAAGGTGGCTGTCTACACCAGTGCAGTGTACCATAGATCAAGAAAGCGGAAGAACACTGCCAAGCGATTGAAGAGGCAGGAAGTGAAGTGAAGGTCCTTAGGAAGGTGCTAGAGGACAAAGTCCTTTGAGATTATGGGGCGAAAGCAAGCGTCTCGGGTGTTCGGCTGGACTTTAATGCTTTTTCATTCACAACCCATAAAAGTGTCAGGTGTCCTTGGACTTCTTGTTCCCTTAACCCTTTAGCCGCCAACCCCGAGCTGTACTCGTCACCCAAGTTTGTACCAATATCGCCAACGACGAGTCACGCTTGTCCGGCCCGATTTTCCGCTCCTTCTGCCACCAAAGACGTATCACGGTCGTCAATTGCTTTGCTTGCTATTTTCAACCCCAGATGGCGGTAGTTGTCTATGGAAAACTGAATTTCGTGCCTTTCGCGCGCGAAAGGCGCGAAATAGCCCTTTCACAATGCCACCAAAGACGTATCACGGTCGTCAATTGCTTTGCTTGCCATTTTCAACTCGAGATGGCGGTAGTTGTCTATGGAAAACTGAATTTTGTGCCTTTCGCGCGCGAAAGGCGCGAAATAGCTATTTCACAATGGCGCTTCGCAAAAGGAATGCCGGTGGCGGCGACGCTCCAAGAAAAAGAAGTGCTTCTCGGAGCAGTGAAGAAAGCAGTGTTGGTGAAGAAATGGATTTTGTGTCCGACAGTGACATGGATGTTGACTTTATCCTGGATATTGCTTCAGATGACGACGAGGGCAACGGCGATGATGACGACAACGAGAGGGACGCACTGACCTGCACGTGTGTGGCAGCGCGTGGACACCAATAACCCGCCACCTGCACCTCCACGGTTTCCCTTCTCTTCAGTGCCCGGAATCTTGCGGAAGCCCACTGACGAAATTGACATTCTCGACTGGTTTCATGTATTTTTTGACTGGGACATCATTGACCTAACCGTCACGGAAGCAAACCAATTTGCGGTAGCGTACTTTGCTGCCCGGGGTTCTACATGGAAACCGGTAGACCGCGATGAGATTATGGTCTTCCTTGCACTGATAATATTGCAGGGTATTGTCGGCAAACCTCAAGTTGAGATATACTGGTCAACAAAGCAAGTTTTGGAGACACCAGTGTTCAGCAAAGCCATGAGCAGGAACCGCTTAACGCGTTGATGCGCTGCCTTCATTTCACCAACTTGAAAACCATGGATGAAGCTACTCATCCACACCTCCAGCTATGGAAGCTGTGGCCCGTTATCACAAGGCTGAACAAGGCATTCCTTGATGCCTATGTGCCAGAACAGGATGTGTCCGTTGATGAGAGCCTCCTGCTTTTCAAGGGAAGATTAGCATGGAAGCAGTATCTTCCGCTGAAACGTGCCAGATTTGGCCTGAAATTATTTCTATTGTGTGAATCTTCAAGTGGCTACATCTGCAATTTGATAGTATACACTGGCAAGGGGACAGTAGACGTCACCAGAGATGAAGCCATGGGAACCAAGGTAGTGATGGACCTTATGGAGCCCTTTCTCGACAAGGGATACACCTTGACGGTTGACAACTAAGTTGAACCCCTTTATAAGAGACATGTACCGGGGAGCAGTTTCTGTCTCTTATAAGAGATGTCTCTTATAAGCAGGGTACCATGTTTTCACTAACTGATCAACCCATAGTTCAATGTGGGCACAGTATGACTAAAATAAGCTCAAAAGAACGCTACAGCATGTTGCAAAAGATTCATTCTAATTTATGTTTGGCCCCCAGACTTTATGAAACAGTTCTGAATCTTTGTTTGCTTCATGGCTGTATGGATACTGTTTTTTTACAACCGATTCTACAAGATTTCTTTCCTTTCACTGTTTGTGGAAGATGAATCATAGATGTTGAGTTCACAAGCCTGATGAATAGCCAGAGTGCACAGCTTCTTCCGCTGTGTCCTCAGGCTACTCATTACGCTCGCAGGACTCAACATCTGCGATGCTTCTTGATTGGGAGCTATGCAAGTGGGAGAGCCCGCATGTACGGTCGCGCTCCAGTGAATGGCAGTAAGCTTCAACCACTTCAGTAAGTTGCATTTCCATTGGCAGGGCTTCTCATCGTCATTTCATAGCTGACTGAACCACTGTGTGTTTGCTGGAGTTATAATTAATAGCGACTGCAGGCGTCTGTCGTCTGCCTGTGTTTCCACAATGGAAGCAACTGCAATTAGTGACTGGTGGCACTGCATCTGAAGTTAAAATGTCTGTTACAAGCGAGATTTTCGATTAAAGTTCAAGTATTACTTGTCCCTTATAACCAAGTTTCTACATCCGATGTCTGTTATAAAAGAGGTTAACTGAATGGGAAAGATAGGGCAGCCAACCATGTGGGTGAATAGTGTCTCTTATACCCATTTGTCTCTTACATCCATGTCTCTTATAACGAGGTTCAACTGTACTACAATTCACCGGAACTTGCTGACATTCTTCTCAAGCGGAAAACCGATGTCTATGGAACAGCTCGTCCCGGAAGAAAGGGCATGCCTCCGTTCAAAAACGAGTTTGAAAAAAGGTGAAATTTGCGCCTTTCAACGTGGAAAATGCCTCGCCCTCCAATTGAGAGACAAGAAGCTTGTGACGTTCATAAGCACCATTCATTCACCTACCATGCAAGATGTTGTCACCCGCAGGAACGTGCAAGTTTCTAAGGCCACCATTGCTCTCGACTACAACAACACAATGGGTGGCGTCGACCGGTCGGAGCAAAACCTGTCATACTATCCATCGTTACGCAAGGGGCAGAAGGTCTACTACAAGAAACTATTTCGCCACTTCCTTGACATAGCTATCTTCAATGCATTTACTCTGTACAAGAAGTCAGGACGACGACTGAGTCATTTGGATTTCCGCGTACGACTTGTGGAGGTAGTACTTGACAAGAGCCTCCACACTCTGTCTGGAGCAGGTCGCAGATCCGACTCATCTCTGACAAGCCTCAAATGCCGACATTTCCCAAGAAAAATTCCACCAACGCCAAAAAAGCAGGAGCCAACGCGGAGATGTGTTGTCTGCACACGTGCCCATTCTAAGGATGCATCAAAGAAGTCACGCAAAGAAACGCGATTCTGGTGCGAGGACTGCCAAGTCGGGCTTTGTGTGACACCATGCTTCGAAATCTACCACACAAAGAGCGACTATTAGTCATGAAAGCTTTTGTTACGACGAAGGAACGTCTGTGCAAGTTTCTGTGTGTTACCATGATTGTACCAAAAAAATACTTTGACTTTCAGTACGTTTTTTTACTCATTACCACGGCATGCATTGAGGCAAAGCCGCCCTAGCAGCAGGTTTTTTTCTTTTGTAATTTCTGTGCTAATTCTAAACAGAAATTATTCATGCAATATATTTTCAGAATCAGAATTGCATGGGGAAAAATATGACTGCTATAAAAAAATTGGCGATGTTGGTACATGTTTTGGAAGTTGAATTGGTGGTTAAAGGGTTAAATGTGGGCTTCCTTCTTTCTTTAAAAAAAAAGTACTTTGAATAGATCACAGGATTCTCTCAGGTTTATTAATTCAAGCTTGCGAAGAAAACCAGAAAAAAGAAACCCTGGAGCTGCCCTTTAGTGAGTGTAAGCGGTAAAAGCAAAAGCAAAGGCTTCAATTTTGCAGTGGCAGTTTTTCTTCAAAGAATCCAGTGCCCTTCCACTCTGTGAAGAAAAATGACCAGCAAAGCTGGGCGCAGTTAAAGGAGCCATGAAGAGAAAACAAAAGTTTGTTTTATTCGAAAGATTAGGTGTTTCATAGTACCCCGAGCGCTTTCCCGGAAGCAAATGATGCTTTATTCACTGAGAAATAAGGCAATTTAAGCCAAAATTTTAAATCTCCCGCCAAAATTGCACATTTGGTGACGTGAGCAATGGTGTCACACGGGCCGGTCCATGAAACAGATACTTAGTATGTCGACTCCATATAGCACCCACACGCGGGAGTCGACCGAGACGGCGGCCATTTTAAAAATGCTAGTAAAACCTAGTGCACCCGCAGCCCTAGTCATGGAATCGCCTGATCCGGAGAACAAAACTCTCGCCGAGGAGCTCGGGCTTGCATTTAACAACCTCACACCACTTGAACGCTCAACGCTTCTAAGTGCACGAGCGGCAAGAGTTGTGGGATACGCGGTGGACGGAAAAGCGACCATTCCGCGATAGCCACAACAGACGAACGCCCTGCCGTCGGCACCGCTGCCTCGTCAGCGCCGTCGCCACGGACGAATACAGACTGGTACGTATGTGCCGTATTTTTATTACGGTTAATAATAGTTCAACTTCAGTAGCAGTATCGCTTATGCCAGTTGGCCGGTGTCGTGTATGGAAAGCCGTTCGCGCGAGCTCTCTGCTTCGACCAGAAAGATACGAGCGTCAATGCGCGGTGTTTACGGCATTTTTCCTCCAAGGTCAGAGCGCCTCGAACCCGAAAATTCGTCTGCGTGACGGCGAGATGTCGAGCTCGGCCAGGCGGTTGTTTCGTACGCATTGGCGCACACGCTTGCGCGTTCGTTCGGAACTTCAACCGTTTACTCCACCGTTCTTTGTCATAAAAAGAATGTGCAGTATGTTTCACGGGCATTTAGCTCGCTATGCAAACTGTAAGCCCTGCCTAACATGCGTTTGCTTTTGCCGGCCTCCGCCAATCGCAGAGCTTAGCCCATGTGACGGCATAGGTTCTGTTGCGGGAAATGAGCTGGTGGGTCGCATGACCATTCCCGTTTTTCCTAATTATGTAGCTTATTTGAGCGAAGTTTGCGTTATAAGTGGTGTCGTTATGGTTCTAACGAGGCAATCTTTCGAATGAACCAAACTTGTGTTTTCTCTTCATGGCTCCTTTAAGTCAAAGTGTCCTGCCAAGTTAAGTTAAGTACGTGTCCTGCCAAGACTAATTCTGGAAACCATGACATAAAACCCGCCGCGGTGGCTCAGTGGCTAAGGCGTTCCGCTGCTGAGCATGAGGTCACGGGTTCGATTCCCGGCCGCGGCGGCCGCTTTTCTGATGGAGGCGAAAAGCAAAAAAAGCCCGTGTGTACGAGATTTCGGCGCACGTTAAAAATCCACAGGTGGTCAAAATTAATCCAAAGCCCTCTACTACGGTGTGCCTCATCGCCTGCGTTGCGTCGGCGCGTTAAACCCTACAATCAATAAGTCAAAGTGCACGAAACAAAACATGTTTGTTTGTAATTGTGGTTGAGCATACTTCCTAGCCAGTCAGCTGAATGAACATCTAGAAGGGCTCGAGCGTTTTTCTAGCGGATAAACTAAGGGACTGTTCATCTTAGCGTCTTTGTAACACACCAACCCAAACCGCTCGACCATAAAATATAGTGGTTGGGTTGCATCGGGCCGCGACACGTCAGTTGAGCTCTCCCATCAGCTGAACGGGTGAGAGATTTCGCCCGGCGACGCATGCATACGTAACCGGCAACCGGTGGTGTGTGCATGCTTGCAGGTGAAAGACACCGGACAAAATGTTGCTCCGAAAGCCCTTCAAGCCGAGCAAGAACAACATTGTCCAAAATGGCACCCCAGGAACCCTTCAAGGAAATCCAAACTAGCTCTTGTCTGTGATAAATGTCCTGTCTAGGCTGATTTATGCACGCAGACAATGTGTCGAAACCACGGCATGTACAGCTTCACTGCAAAAGTCTCGTATGTTGCTTTGGTCTTTGTGGGAATGCAGTACGACTCGTGTAATCTAGCTGTGCTCCCTCCCCCCTTATCTGCAGCTGCTGCAGGAGTTCTCCCGGGCGGACAAGCTGAAGAAGCCCGCGGTGAAGCACATGTTCATCGACGTGTACAAGGAGATGCCCCGCGCACTGGAGCAGCAGTGCGAGCTGCTGAGGGAGCACCTGGAGAAGTACAAGGAGCACTACCCCCTCGCATCCTTCAAGGGCTTCTCCGAGGAGGAGGGGCAGGGCTAGCGAAGGGATCGTGGCACTTGTGGCGAGTCAGCGGAGTGCATGGGACGAGAATGCATTGCCGTGCGCATCGAGTCCACAGAACTGACGAACTGAGCTTGGCTGAGACTTTATAACCCAGGGTCTCTCGAGTATGGCGTAAACTGATCCTTGGATAAGGGGGAGGATGGTCAGGAAGGGGGGAAACGCCACACGCCTTTTATGCAGCGCTTCTAGTTCCGACTTGAGGGAATGCGCTAGGAGTTAGCCCGATCCCTCCACCATGTCCCTCAATCTGTTCCCTTGGATCCACATTCCGATGGTGTGCAGTCTGCGGCACCACGCAAGTTTTTTTATTGCAGCGGAAAGCTGTTCTTTTTCTGTCCCTTGCATCATAAGTTGATGCAAGAACTTGGGGAAAAAATGCCAGGTCAATTCCTCTTCCAGATGCTATCATGGTGAGGGTGCGGAATGGGCACAAAGGTGTCAGGGGCACACATTCATAAGAACAAAAGTGTTGGGTGTACATATGAACTTGCACGCTTACATGCATGCAGTTGTGAAAATGCGTATAGATGCGTACGGTACATTTCTGTGCACGAGCATATATACATTTGTTTGCACATACATGCAGTGTATGCATTTATAAGAGCATGCCTATTTTCACTCATATCAACACAGGCACGCATGCGCGCTTGTGCACTTTTGTTAAAACTCGTACGGAGATGTGTATCCAAACAGGAGCAAGCATATATGCATGCATCATTCACCTTTTTACGTGCATGTTATTTTATACAAACATGCATACGTGTGCACTTGTGCAAAGTGGACACATACATTCGCTTGCACGCGGGAAAAGTACGCACATATACAAACAATTGCTCATATGCGCGTTTGGTTAATATCGCATGGGGATGGTATCTTTTCGAGTTCCCCGTCCCACATCAGTTATGCTTCTTGTCTCGTGACAAAGCTACAGACGGTGGAATTGATGTGTGCGGACTCGCTGAGGGTATTCGGAGCTCACGTTATCACAGCATACTATACTGCAGACCTGGGAGCGAGATTAAGGTGGTCTACCCCTCGAGGGCATCGTCATAATGTGTTCGTGCACGCACATTGCAAATGCGTGCAGGGAGCCAGGCGTGTTCCGTGGTGGAAAGGGAAAGGTGTCTTGGTGTGTTGTTCCTGAGGCTTGCAGCCATGCTGAACAAACCAGGTGGTCTGGCCTGGAAGGTTTATTTTTTTGTATTTTTTTGGCTCGTAGTACCTGATTGGGCAGTGCCATCACTCAAGGACAGCAGAAATACTGTACCTAAAGACTGTGGAGAACTGTTGGAGGTGCAGTTCTTGTTTGCAGTTACTGCACCGTTTGCTTATGACGCGACGGCAGCTGTCGGTGAATGTATCCTCTCGCATGAGTGGCCATGTGCACCTTATCGACAGTACCGCTTTGACCCTTGGTAAGGTTTGGATGTTGCTTTTACTGAGGCATGTTATTTGAAGTGGTACATGGCTGTATTTTTTGTTAGTTTTCTTTTTCTAACAGGCCACTGAAGTTAAATTTGCTTTTACTGGGGCATGTTGCTTAAGTAGATGACTTTGTTTTATGGCATTTTTATTTATTTATTTTTTCGGAACAGGCCACTGAAGTCGAGAAACAGTTAAAGCTGTTTAAACTTCACTTATCTGGGAAGTATGAACTTAAATTTGTGTGCTTGTCTATTACAGCTAGCTTTTTGGCGGCAGGCATTAAACCGTGTGACAGCATTCTTTTTTAGGACATGCCAAGTCATTGAAATATGGAGTGATGATGATGATGATGGTTGGATTTTTATGGCGCAAGGCCAACTGGGGCGAAGAGCGCCAAAGAAATACGGAGTGAAATTTCAAGCAACTAGAGCCAAGTGCTCGCAGCTCTGATAGCGCTTAGAAAGTACTTAAAAATTTTCATTCGGAGCTTTTGATGAATTTCGTAAATGTTCGCAATGTGAAGCCCATGCGCGTGACTTTGTGTGCATTCTTCTCAGCAGAAAATGGTGCCGAATGCAGTCGCTGCATAGACGTGCTGTGTGTGATGGGAGTTTTTATTGAATTTTGCTTTTAATTTGGTCCTTCTATGGGGATATTTTTTCTCTCAACAGTCGTTTGTTGTTATTTACTGACGATTTCTGCTTTTCTTTTTGCAATTTTGTTCGGTGGCTGCCATGTTTCTGTATCTGTTTTGGAACAAAAGATCAACGTGTGGTGTGGGTGTAGATGTGTGTGTATGCTGCATGCTGGTTTATGGGAAACTAAAGCAGCTGCATTCTCAAACTGTTTTGAAAATCTGTAAAGTGTGAAGACAGGTACCTGATGCTTTAACTGAGGCCAATCACTGCCGTCTTATCATGGGACAAGTTTTTCTTTGACCATGAGGCTTAAGGCGCCGACATAATTTGGTGAATTTGTGTCATTTACTACGCTTAATGATATAAAGCCTGCCAGAGGAGAGCTTGGCAGAGTCAAATCACTGATGCACTGTTTTTGCAAGGCACCAAGCAGAAACTACCCTCCTCAGAAATTCTTGAGTTAGTTTTTTGAAATCACTTCTTGGTAGAAGAGATGCACAAGACAGGCATTCATTTAAACTGAGCTTTGGTTGAATAACTCTTTGCTTGAACAAACTTTGGTTGAATAACTCTAGCCTTTACATCCAAGTTTTGTGCAGTTTTCATTTCATTTGTGATATCTGTGAAACTATTTCACATACAAAACCATTTGGCTGTAGCTCCTGAACTGAAGAGGATGCGAGGCTGGCTTGATAAATTCATTCACTGCATACTTCTTTTTTAATTTCTTGGCAGGGATTTATGAAGTCGAACGGCTACATTGAACCTCATAAAATAACTCTGAGTGTTGAATTCCCACACGCCTTTAGTCATGGGTACTTTCTCGCACCTGGTAGAATGTTTGAAATATGTGTACTTGATGACCTGAATGCCTTAAATTTGAAAAACAGGTGTCAAGGTTGTTTTCCACAATGTGTATTGAGAAAAACAAACAAAAGAATACCTGAAAATATTTGATGAAATACTTTTTATTCTGTACCAATAAAAATATAAGTTGTGAATGAAGTAACTTTTTGTGCATGTTGTAGTATTGCAGCCTAAGTAGTTGTGTCATTTAAAACTTACAACACCATGATGGCGACACCGTGCAGCTGTCACTGCACTTTGCGGCGCTGCAGTTCTTGTCATGCCTTATTTAGAAATGCTGATGTGTTTGGTTTGGAAGTCATTTTCGGGGTTAGGTTGTTGCTGTCCTAAAAGGATGCACCTTGGAATGGTGTCCCTCTCCAGCCATTCGAAGATCAAACTCCAAAATGCACGTTAACACAATCCACATATGGAAGCTATGGGCATTTTACCCCCCCCCTTTTTTTTTAACGAGTGTTAAGATTTCTTGAAATCTGACTGCATATGAGTGCTTCTGTTACTGTGATACGTTTTGTTACCTGTGTAAGTGAAGCCTATTCCGGTTTGTACGGCGACTTTTCGCGGCCTTTTTAACTCGCATCCACATTGTGCTCAAAAGGAGGCTAGGTGAACACTGCAGCGCCTGCAAAAGCCGGGATGGTAATCTTGCTTTTAAAAAGCCTGGTGGCCCATCGTAAACGAAGGATGAGGTCAATGCCATCTGGGTAACACGCAGTGAATGTGTGGCAGTTGACTTGCCAAGCGTTCTTTTGCGGCATGCAAAACCACCGAGTGCTTCCGACATCATTACACTCAAACAGGGCATGGCTGGATTCAGGAAAGAATGATGGCAATCGCAGTACATGCCACCTGCTTGACTGTTCGGGAACGATCATGCCTGTTTTCCCCCCACGTTTAATGTCGCGCAACATCGGCATGTGTCGGCCAGCTTGTCTGCCCGGCAGGGTTCCGACTGTCGGCGACGACCCGCAGACCTCCTAGGGGGCTACCTAAACTACTTCCAGTTTTTAAGTAGTTTGTAGTGCTGTGAACAGATTCTACTCAAAGCCTGTTTTATGGTGCAACGACACTGGTGAAAAAGCGTTTGTACCAGGCCAACTGCACTCAAAATTTCGACCGCGCAAAATCACTGTTCCTGCCTAGTATGACTAAAAATACCGCGATGTACGAAGTATGACGGGTAAAATGTGTGTAATTACGCCGCAAGCGACCAGCAAAAATCGACGATTTTGAAAACGAAACTGGCCAAAACGCGGCCATTACGGGCAGGCGGAAGTGACGTATCAGCCGTCGGTGCGAGCGGCCAGACGGCCTGGCCTGACGGCGCGAGCTGTGCGGACCGGCCGAAGCAGCCGGCTCGGCCAGCCAGGAGGAGAGTGTGAGCACGCGCGTGCAGGGTGTGGGAGGCGCGCGGAAAAGCGAGCGCTTGTCCCGCAAGCTTGACACTATTCGTGCGCTCCGACAGCAGCACACCGCGTAGGCATGATGTTGCGACGACACTCAAAAATGAGAGAAGCGTACGGTAAGCGAAGCCGCCTCGGAGCCATGAAAGCCAGGCGTACCGGCGGCGCGAAATACGAGTTTCCTGGATTCTCCCGCTGCGAGGCAGGCCGATCGGCCTGGACGGCTGGCATGTCACTTCCGCTAAATGGCTGTTTGCGCGACACGCCGGCAGGTGCTTTGTCGTCTGCAAGGGCGTTATTCTGAGTGCCTGAAACTGAATAACCACGCATTGCACAGAGCTACCGGTCACGTCGCAGTAGTTCTCATGGTACCTACTACACATTTCGAAGGCATTTAGCCAGGGTGAAATTTGAGTGCAGTTGGCGTTTAAAGGGACCCTGCAACACTTGTCATCGACTACTAGTAATGTATTTTGGGATAAAGTCTATCGTCCCAGAAATCTCCTCCCGCAAGAATTATGAAAATCTGTTCACAATTAACGAAACTACGCGCGATGAGCAATCGCGCATAATCGTTCCCTCTCAACTCGACCGCGGACAACACGACGAAAGCTGCGCGCTCTCTCCCGGAGAGGGGGGTGGCTTGCGGCGTTCTCTTCGGCGGCCTTCGATATACCACATGCCGGGTAGTTTTCTCCTTTTCTCCGCAACGCGGAGGGGCCTATTTCCGGTCTGGTGCCACAAAAAAGCAGGCATGGGTGCCTGCTCGCAAGTGCGCGCTTGGGCTGGTAGGGCGTTTTTGAAGCAATAAACGTTTGTAGTCGAGTGGTCCCGTTGAAAGGGAAGTATTGAGCTCATCACTCAAACTCCGCGTGCACTCAAAGCACAAAAGAAACGGCAAAACGGTGCCTACAGGTTCAGGCATAGAAGAGGTTCGTACACAGCGATGACAACGACGGAAATGGGGGAATCTAGCCGCGAAGTTGACCAGTGACAGCCGATCGGGCAGCCATGGCCTATGTGACGTCCCTTAGGCCATGCCAGGGGTTGCATAATGAGAACAACTGAAGAGAGAGCGGTTGGTTTTTCCGCGTCTTTCACATCGATTTGCGCGCTCACCGCTTCACGTGCACGTGTAATATTTGGCTCAGGTATTCCTGGCAGTGTAATCTAAACGTCGCGCAGCTTTACTTGCACTGCTCAAAGGGTGTTGCAGGGTCCCTTTAAGGCACACACTGCTTCATACACTGTGTTTTCCGCTGTAGGCTGTGCTGACTGCCAAACATGCATGATGGCAAATAACGGCGCACATGCTGACGAGGATGGAGTGTGGAATAATTTAGTGGAGGAGGACTTCTGGCTGGTTGCCTATACAATTACAGAGAGTGAAAGTTGTGGATGACTGTGCCATTGCAATGTTCAGGATGAATGTTGTTTCATCAGGTTTGTGAAGCTGCGTTTGTACCTGGAGCTTGTCTTGTGGTGTGCTCTCTTTTGGTTCTTCAGAGTTCGGGGAGATCGAGTTGGAAAATATAAACGAGGAGGATCTCACTTCAAAGCCCTGTGTGTGTGCGTGTGTGTGTCTCGTCTATTCGTACCTTGCAGTTTTGTAGGTATGAAGAGTTTTGCAGTCAAGTTTACCTGTATGCCGTGTAAAGAAGCCGTGAAGATGACATACAGCCTGGTTCAATTTGAAGGAACAAGCCTTTGGTACCTCACTCAGCTCCTTTCCAGCCACGAAAGACATTTTTGTAAACTGCAAAATGCAAGAAATACTGAAAAGTTTTCAAATTTCATGCTGCAGTGATGTAATATGGACGAACACTAAAAACCGTTTTCGGTGTGTTCGTGCTGGTGTTTCCTCTAGAGTCCGGGTGGGTGACATCTAGTGAAGTGTTTTCCCCCAAGCATCTCTTCTTTACTGCTTCGAGGACTCCTTTCTTGGTGGCAGTGAAATTGTGAATAAGCCGTTCCATGCGCTTTCTGATCGTTGACTTTGACTCCAAATTGTGTGGGATGAGTGACCTTTTTTTTGAATGAATAGATAAATAAAATCCACGCACATTAGTTTAGGTCTGATAAGCAACTGGAGTCAGGTCTACACGTGTAATCTCTCGCTCGCATGTTGCTGGCAGAGTTTCTCGTGGGTTACGTCACAAGTGTGCCATGTCACGTGACACATGCACTTGTGAAAGCAAGCGCTGGGAGGGGTTCTGTTACTGGCCGTGGCGGCTGCTTTTCTGATGGAGGCGAAAAGCGAAAACGCCTGTGGGTTCGAGATTTCGGTGCACGTTAAAGATCCCCAGGTAGTCAAAATTAATCCGGAGCCCTCCACCACGGCACGCCTCATCGCCTGTGTAGCATCGGCGCATTGAACCCCATAATCAATCAATCAATCAAGCGCTCGGAGGGACGAAGCAAGTGGACGGGAGACTGCGCGCTACTAAGAACTTATTTACTTACTGCGATTTGCGCAGTCTCCCATCTACTTGCTGCGTCTTTTGTCCCTACCAGCGCTTGCTTTCACGAATGGATGACCAACTTGCCCAAGAAACCACACTCCTGCAGTCTTCATCCACCAAAGCAGGTTCAGTCAACTGCCAGTTATCATTTGGCATATGTTTAGGAGGTAGAATCTGGCTTCTTCAGAATCTCCGAATACGAAACACCTGTTGCATTGGGTTCTCCAGGATCTTCTATAGCAGAGCACTCGATGGGTTCCAGGACCTAGGAGCGATTTTTTAATGTAACCCTCACTTAACTGCTTTCCCGACCTTCTACGTCGTTTCTTCGGTGCCCATGACGACTGCGCAAACGGAATCAACGCGGTGGCCACCACTGAAAAGAACCGTCTTTCGCTTGGGATGTCCAAAATGAAGGAGTATCACGGACATTTTTTCTAACTATGTCTAGCAGACAATAAAATAGGCAGTGTGCGCATTGAGCAAGCAAAATATTTGTTCTATTTATTTTCCGCCGCATGCAAGTGTGTTTTCTTAGCACGCTTGGGATTTGTGCACCCAACTGGGCATACATTTCCGTAAACTGTTATAATTTACATAACGAAAAAACGGACATAACGAAGTAAATACTGCTCCCCTTCAACTTTGTTAAAACAAGGTTTGAGTGTACTAATTAAACTAGCTTTCATACTCAGATCGCGTGGAGCGAAGTGTAGATCGCTGCAAAAAGCGCTCATGTTGTTATAGCCCATACCCAACTTTAGAAGCTTCCAACAAGTTCACGTAGCCGTTATTGCATCTAAGAACCCAAAACACCCTTCTAGACCTCGTTTCACCACACACATCCACTCACAACAACACCAAAAACATTCAAAGCACCGAATTAAACGCGCCAAAACAACGGAAGGCTGCGTGGTCCAATGCACTGGCTCATTCCTCTGACAAGGGGAGCACCGAGTGGTGACGCACGCCTCCAGCTGCCCGGTCCCTATAGCAACTTCGAAATGCAACTGCTGATAACGGCACTACTGCTCAGTCTACGGCGCAATTTGTGAAAGAGGCAATGGCAAGGAATGTCGCCTCTGGAAGAGAAAGGAAAAAAAAAAACCTCCCTTGCAACAGTTTTACGTTTTGGACATGCTTGTTTCATGGGACCAAGCGTGTACGGTTTACTGTGCACAAGTGTGCTTCACCTTGTGACACTCCTTTGCAATCTTGAGCACGAGGTCGCGGGTTCGATTCTCGGCCACGGCGGCCAGTTTTCTGATGGAGACGAAAAGCAAAAATGCCCATGTGTGCGAGATTTCGGCGCACGTTGAAGATCCCCAGGTGGTCACAATTAATCCGGAACCTTCCACTACGGCACGCCTCATCTCCTGCGTTGCGTCGACGAATTAAACCCTACAATCAATCAATCAATCAATCAATCCTTTGCAATCTCAAAGACTTTATTGTTCCACACAGTACACAGTGATGAGTAAGTAGCCTGCTGCAAAGTTACCATTGCTTGTACAGTGCCGATTAGAAGCTCCACACATTCTCTACGGACAGACACTGCTACGCCCACAGAAACGTGTACACAGCACCCAAGCATAGCCCCTCCCCCATCTCTCTTCTCCTCCTCATCAATGTTCTCGCTGGGCTCAAAAGCCACGACCACAGCTGAGAACGGGCAGCTTTGTTCAAAATATATAAAAAGCAGGGTACTTTGTAACAGCTGCTTCGTTACCAAAAAGAAAAAGCTGAGAATTCTCTTGTAAATGAACACTTTAAAAAAAAATGGCACCAGAGCCCATTGTGACTAATCCTGGGCCCCGCCAGTCTGTGGACGGCATTGGTTTGCCCAGACGTGTTGACAAGAAAAGCCCCCCCTCCCACTGCTCGAGTGAAGGGGATCATTGTGGCAGTGTGGAACTGTTTCAGCCCAAGGTACAGTACACTCGCAGGCCTTGGAACACTTCCCAAAATTTTGTTGACTACCCAGCCCGTGGGCTGGTGGAGATCAATGAAGCGCACGCCAGGAGTTGTGACACGTCACTGGCTGCTTTGTACTCTGAGGTGCTAAAAGTCTGCTTCAACGCACTCCGAGAGCTCAAATTTGTGCTGTATCGTGTAGTACTACCAACCACCACATGGTGCGAGGCAGGTGGTCAGAGACGTTACCCCACCATTACCCACCCTTGTGCAGTGGACAATGGTGCTGGCACTGGTTTCGTCGGCACCTGCAACGATGCTTGGCTGCTTCCAAACATCTGTCCTTCCAGCCCCACCTGACTTCTCCTCCTCCTTCTCCTCTACAAAAAAGGCTTTCTCAATCCCCCGTCCACTTTTCTACTTGATGGTGCTCAAGCCCCTGTGTGACCAGTGCTGCAGGCAGAATTCTCGCTTCCCAAGCAGTTCCTTGTCTAAGCATGCACAATGTGATCGGGCTGCTGTCGATAGCGGGACAGTTGCCAGCCTAGCTGTCCTCCTCCTCCCTGGCGTGCAGGTCGACGGGGTACTGGTCCCTGTACTGCTGCACGTGGTTCAGCATGTACTGCATCTGCGTCTCCAGGTGCGGCGGCATCTCCTTGTACACGTCCGTGAACAGGTCACTGACCGGAGGCTTGGGCACCTTTTCCACTTCCTTGACCGTCTGCAGGACCTGCACAAAGAGAAGAACATTTCGTCTGAAATCTCGTGACAAAGGCACCGTCCATGTCGCATGTGCTTCTGGTGGCACAGACCGAGGATGAGAGAATAACGTGTGAAATGCAGCAGTGACCGCTAGCTGGCCAGAAGCAAAATGTCCGCGCAAACCATGTGCAACAGTTATCATCACCATTGCTCAGAAACGGCACTGATAGCATTAAGGAGGGGAGGGCTGCCAGCCATTATCAACAGCCCTATTTTCAGACCACAAGTTTCTGTGGATTGTGTTTGTGGCAGGCCGCTTCACCGAGAAAGCGAAGCCACCTGCTGCCACATACATGCACTGTCATGGTCAGCTACTACACAAACGATGGGGCGCATCCGATAGAGTCAATCAAAGAACAAGAGCCATCCTTGTGCTGACACATTGTGGACTTTTCTCCAATAATACACTTTCGTGGAGAGCCCCCCTTTGCCCACGCGTGATGACAGCCTGACCGGCCAAAAGACCGTGCGGCGGATGCATACCTCCTTCTTGAAGGCAGCCTTGAGGTCCTTGTCCTGATCCTCGGTCCAATATCCCCGGTCCATGATGTAGTGGCGCAGTCGTGCGACTGGATGGCCCTGCTCGTCAAAGGTCCGCACCTCGTCCACCGACCGATATGCCGTGCTGTCGTCCGATGTGCTGTGGTGGCCAATCCTGTGTAATGGGGAACCATTCTTAACTACACAGGCTCCTGAAAGCCATTTGTTTCATTTACAGAGCCAGCATTCTTCAGGGTGGTTGTCTACTGTACACCCTATTATTCTGCCAGTCTCGACTTGGACAATGGTGGTGCGACAAGAACTGGGGTCATTAGGAGGGCACAGATACTCTTCTGGTTTCTTTGCACAGCGCAATGACGCTACTACAACTGTGCAAAAAGGCAAAAACTGAAGAGATCATCTTATCAGCAGAAGCCTATCAGTAAGGAGTCTGGGCAGTTCCAGCGCAAGATGGAAAATGATTCCAGTAATACCTCGCATAAGTGCTGCAGTGTACACAATCCGTTTGCCATTTAGGCTGCGAAGAAAAGTACACTAATGCAATTATTTGACTGGCACGGTGCCTACTGCGGGATGGTGAAGATCGCTTCACAAACAGAAAAGCCAAGATTGAACAGGGACCCACCACATGAAAGCTGTAATGCGCATATGGCAGCACAATGAAGAAGTTTGAAGAAACCTAGTGCAAAGAAAGTTTACACTTTGAAAGAGATTTATGCGACACTCAAACGTAATTGCTCATGCAGACTCCGCAAGGGTGGCATATTGGTGTTGTCAGGCAGCCTTGAGGTGTAAAGCAGTTTCAGCTGTTGGCGTGCTCACCAGGTGGCTACAGTATTTACAGCTGCCAAGTTGCACACTGTGAAGAGATGCGACACATGCCAAGACACGACCACATATTCCGCATTCCAGAAATGACAAGTGGCTCCATCTATAAATGGGGAAGGAATGCGTCATGTTTGAATCAGAATGAGTGAAGTTGCTCCTCATCACTACCAAGAACACAAGAAAACCAACAGTCCCATCTGAACACTTTTACTCTGTCCAATAGTTGTTCACAACCTCCACAGTAGGCATGCAGGTAACACCAGACAGACGCCAACGGCCGATGCAAGTACAAGGAGCAGCCAAAAATTGTAGTATTTTAATTAAGGACTACAATAGCTCATTTAGTGCAACACTCCGTCAAAGTGACAGTTTCGAATGTCGATGTATGTGCGTGTTTTGAAAGGAGATTGCGCTTAATATGCGACATCGTCTGGTTTTTCTCTCGCAGTTTGTTTGATTGATTGATTGATTGTGGGGTTTAACGCGCCGATGCAATGCAGGCGATGAGGCGCGCCATAGTGGAGGGCTCAGGATTAATTTTGACCACCTGCAGGGGATCTTTAACGTGCGCCGAAATCTCGTACACACAGGCGTTTTTGCTTTTCGCCTCCATCAGAAAAGCGGCCGCCGCGGCCGGGAATCGAACCCGCGACCTCATGCTCAGCAGCGCAACGCCTTAGCCACTGAGCCACCGCAGCGGGTCTCGCAGTTTTTTCGTCGTTGCTGCAATAGTTTCCAAGCAGATTATGGCGCAAAAGTCACAGAAACGACTCCTGTCCCGTTCAAAATACTCGCAAGAATACACTTTTTGTGAAATACGGAGGAACAGCCAGTTGTGATGAGGCGAAGGGGTAACTTCCGTTGCTGTTTTGAAGTTGTACCTGAGTTAGCTTCGCATTAGAGCACAAGTGCTATGCAGTCGAGCCCTGGTAAAGGCCAGTCAAATTCAGCCTGTCGGCACAGCACTATTGAGAGTCTGGCTGCAGTGTATCTACCTGTAGGTCATGGCCTCAATGAGCACGGGCTTCTGTTGCTCCAGCACGAAGCGACGGGCCTCCTGCACTGCCTGGTGGACGGCCAAAATGTCCTGGCCGTCCACGCGCACCGTTGTCAGGCCGTACGACGGGCCCCGGGCGGCTGTGGACATCGGAGAATGAGGAAACCAGCTTGTCAAGCTCACAGCGGCAACAAACGATTTAAAACTAAGTTTTGGTATTGTCCCTGGTGTGGGACTTATAGGTGTACGTATCGGCGACGTAACTGCACAATAAAGACAGTGCGGTCAATTTTCACCACCCTCTTCACACTTTCACCACAAGTGATGTACTACACTGTGCAACAATATACTAAAAACAACAATGTAAGCAAACTGCATAATATTAACCCTTTAAGGGTCAAGTTTTTCTGCTGAATTTTTATTGCCAATTTAAATTCGTTGGACGAATCTATTTCGGGGAAAACTTGTAATATTTTTTAGGGTGACCATAAAGTTACAAAAAGATCATTTGTGTAGTTACATACACGTAATTTATTCATGTGTAATACAAGAAAAATTATAAAAAAAGTTTTGCGTGTGCAAGAAGCGGGAAGTACTTGGAGGATGAAACCGAAACTAGGCGCGGCGCGCCTGCACGTGAATGGATGCACAAGCGATAGCCGGCGCATGCCTTTTGTAAAGCATAAAAAAGAAAAAAAAAACAGCCATCGGTGCAAGAAAGAAATTTCTTATATTTCCACAGTATCACACATGCCAAGCGAGAGAAATGATCGGAAAAGGCGCGCTTTTTAAACATACAAGTGATGACGTACATGTACGTCATTGACCATTTTGAAGGTGTTTGCAGGGGACATACACGTACGTCAATGACCCTAAAAGGGTTAACCCCCAAAGTCGGTGTCAGTATACTCCCTTAAGAATTGCGTGAGTCTTTTGGCTACGGCCTGAGCAGCTAGTCTGACAGTGGAAACAAATTCCACCAGGTGTACGTACCTACACCGTCGCAACTGTACTGCTGGTGGGATGGGGTCGAGATTGCGTAGCCGTTGTTTCGACTGAAAACACACAGAAGAGCGTTAGGGTACACTCCACAACAAACAATGTTTGAGCAACAGAATACTGGCGCAGAACGAATAAGCAAGTCAGCTGCTTAAACAGCACTGCTGGTCACGTTCGATGTAGGAGGCATGCACAGTAAAAGGACCACTAGATAAGTGCCGCACAAGCGACTTATTATGTAAAAAAAAGGGAATGACAGCGCCCGACTCTCCCGCACCAATGGAACTTTCGAACAAGCAAGCGAACAGACCAGCTGACATTGTTATCATACGGCAAGCAAATCCGTATCCAATCTTAGTCTATTTCCAGAAAAGGCATATGCAACATACACATATGTTGCATGACGCAGGTGACCCCTCGGATCTGTCTGATAAGGGATTGGCTCTGCCATTGGCTGCCTATCCCTCACATCGGCATGCACACCGTATCGGCACAGGTCCCAGGGCAGCAGCAACATTTTCATAAAGCCATCTCCAGTTCTGGCAAAATCTACAAGCCCTAACAAATTTCGTTTAACACCTTTCAAACATTGCGACAAGTCACATGCCCACCTTATCCAAGTACTGCTGCATTTTCATCAATACAGTTTACTGATCTCGCGAGAACCTGAAACACCATCATGGTAGCGCACACAGTGACCCACACTGGTGAACATGCTGTATCCATTAATTTGATTGATTGATTGTAGGGTTTAACGTGCCAACGCAACGCAGGCGATGAGATGCGCCGTAGTGGAGGGCTCCGGATTAGTTTTGACCTCCTGGAGATCTTTAACGTGTGCTGAAGTCTCGAACATACAGGCATTTTTGCTTTTCGTCTCCATCATAAAAGTGGCCACCATGGCCGGGAATCGAACATGTTGTCCACATGCTGTATCCAACTGCGGTTGGTTGGGCGCATGCTTTTGCCCAACACAAAGTCCCGATATAATAATGTCACATTGTAAAAGCCCCTCTTCTGCAAGCACCGTAACTCTCGCAAAGTTCACAACTTGCAAGCCAAGCGGCAAGGTTGCAACAGCGCGCACATGTGCACTGCCACCTACCAGATGAAGATGAGTGGTGCGCCCAGGGTGCCGGCAAAGTTGAAGGCCGCGTGGGCGTCGCCAGAGCTCGTGCCGCCGTCCCCAAAGTAGCAGGCCACGCACTTCTGCTTCTGGGCCAGCTTGAAGGCGTACGCCGTGCCCACCGCTGCGTGCACCCACCACAAACACAGGCCATCACACGATCTGCTCGCACATTTTCCTCGGCAGATTTCGCTCCACACTTTTCCCAACTCGTTCCTGCCACTCATGTGAAGCCTCCAACTTTGTTAGTAGCCCTTCCAACCCAGCCACACTGTTCTAATTGCAAGGGTTCCCACCTCATCCTGTGGCAACAGAGAACACCACATTTCCCCTTTAGCTGCATCTACCAGAAAGTTTTGAGAGAACACCCCCCCAAACATGGCCCACCCCTCTTTAGGGATGAAACATTCAATTTACCAAAAGACCCCTAAGATCACCCACCCCCTAAATCTACGTCAGCTTCGACACCCTCGAAAGCATGGAAAGTTCTCTCCACAAAATGTCCCGCGGCCACGAACACCGCCAATGCCTTGATTTTGAACAGGAGACTGGCGTGACTCGCAAGAGGAAGAAGGCGGAGCAGACGAAAAGGACGGAACAGCGAAGAGATAAAAGTGCACAGTTGAGATCCGGGTACCAGAACCACCCTTGCAAGCTTTGTGTCGGAGGCGTGGGAGTAACTGTCTAGAGATAATGCCTCGGTATCGTTTAAGCGGCACAGCGTCTCGACCAGCCTTGACACTAGTTCTCAAGACGGCAAGTTCAGCCACCACCTGCCCTCTGCAAGCAATCAACCGGCAAGTGGACCTGAAGCTTGGGCGAGCATGGTGGATGAAGTGCTGCAGCTCGTGTCGACTCTGAAAGCAACGCATCATCCGATGGCTTTAGCGCCGATGAGTGACAAAATAAACGAGAGTCATCTATTTATGTGCTGATGCAGTCCCTTATTTGTCCTTTCCACACTCAACCCGAAAGTTGGCCCATCTCGTATTTTTCACTTGATATGTCCGTAGTTTTAATTAAAGGTGCAGCCACATTTTCGCACATGAGCCGAGAGTTCACCCATCCCATATTTTTCACTTGATATCCTTGTACTTTGCATGGGTGTTCTTTCGGAACTTTACAGTAGGCAGTAGCAAACAAGGGCATTTCAAGAAAAGAACAGAGCTGTTTGTTAAAACGTAATACAAGTGACATCAAGAACTGTTGTGACTGATCAGAGATGTATGCAATGAGCATTCACTTCGGTGCATAGAAAAACATTTTCCTGCATGGATGCAACCAGGCCTGGAGGAGGAGTAGGCAGACACCAACATCTAAACACTACAGCCCGCATGTCTCATTAACCAAAAAGAAAAAAAATTGAGTGTGTGCAATTGGTTTAAACGATTTCTGTGAACATAAATTGCTCCTTTTTTTAACCCTCTTTTCTTTATGACCTGGGTGTTGCCTCTTCACAGAGCCTCTCATCTGTTGAAGCAATCAAAGTTGAAGTGCTGCTCATTTAAACATCACTGTAACACACAGCAGCTGAGTGTTCACGTTGTTGGCATCCTGTTACCGTATTTTCGCGCATATAACCTGCACCAAAAATGCAAAAATTTCAGTGCCAAAGTAGGGGTGCGGATAATTCGCGGGGTTTTTCCTTTAGTGCAGCTTCACGGCAATGCACATTGTGCCGTGAAGCTCCTACGCAGTAACACTGACTAAGCCATGCATGGCAGCGATTGTGCAAAACACACAAGGGCAAGGAAGGAAAAACAAGGACAAGCACACTCTAACAACTGAATTCTATTAATGAATTGTGACTTTCGCCTAGCAGTCAGTGTATTCTACTTGCTAAATACACGCTTTTTCTGTCTAATAGTATGTGGTGTGTAGCTTGAGCAGTAGCTTTGGTGCGGCCTTTCCTGTATCAAATGTGCGGGCAATATCCAAGTATACATGCGAATATACGGTACCTCCAAATCAACGGCAAACTCCACACCCCTTCCTGCCTGACAAGATGGTGAGTACGGGCGAAGAAATCCAGGCAAAATCTAGGCGACCAGCCACCAGGCTGCAAGCGAGCTTAATAAGAGGCATCAGAGCAGTGCTCACCCTGTGGCATCTGTGTGGCCACCGTGGAGGACACGGTGACCACGTGGTGCTTGGTCGAGCCGTAGTGGATGGGCATCTGGCGGCCCTTGCCAAAGTCGTGCATCGTCGAAAAGCACTGCTGCATCGTCTGGTTCAGCGAGAAGCCCCGCCACAGCAGGACTCCTGCGACCGATGAGAAGAGCAGCTAATGGTTACGTGCCACCTTGAAATAAACGCACTGACAATGAACTTCGCATCACCGCTGCCATTCCTGCACTAGCGCTAGAAAAGGGAACGCCGTCTCTACTTCTCGCTCACCATATCAACTGCTGTTTCCCTCAGGTAACCCTACATTCTTCCACCCCAGACACTGAGCATGCATCTGTTCCATAAATCTTTCGTCTATCTTAAAGGAGCCATGAAGACAAAATACAAGTTGGGTTTATTAGAGAGACTGCTTAGTCCCGATAACAATGATACCAATATCATCGCAATTTTCAAACAAATAACGGAGATATTAAAGAAAACGTGTGAAGCAGTCGCGACCCCCTAGCCAATTTCCCGCAACTTTTCTATGACGTCACGGAACCTTGTTTGCGCGATTGGCGGCCGCCTAACTGACCTGTCGTGAAGACACATGACTGGACGTGTGTAATGGGGCCTCTAGTTCCACTTGACCGCATCACTTGAATGCTAACGTGCAGTTAACGCACTGAAAATTATAGTTTATTGTTGGCCCGTATGACGTCATTCTTGCTCATAACACGTCACTGTGGCGCAAAATTTGAAAGTTTTTAAATACTTCTTGCTTTTTTTTTTTCGTTAGCAAAACATCTTTTGTGGCTGTAATGGCGCTGAGTGATACTGAATCCTAGTTCTTTCAAATTACACGAAGTTGTATTTTCTCTTCATGGCTCCTTTAAAGGAGCACTGACACCAATTTTCGGCGTTAATATTATTGCACAGTTCGCTTCCTTCACTCAACAGAATACCCTGGCTGAAATATGAGCGGCCTGCGACGCGAAGAACATAGTTCAATTGGATTTCATTTATCGCGCTGACGAAGAAGCGTGCGGAGCGGCATTCAGCAAATGGACATCAGCGTGACATCACTCCAGGAGAGGAAAAAGAAGTGACACGACAGCGCTCGTCAAAAACTCGTGACGTACTTCACGCGCGCGACCCCACGAGCGGCGAGCGCGCGCAACACCCTCTCAAGCAGGCGCCGATGACGTCCGCACAAAGTGGTGAGGTCAGACAGGGAGTCTGTCATATACGCTGTTTGGGATGAAAGCACGGGAATTTGAAACAAACAATTTTCGGGCCATTCAATGTAATTAACTATCGTGCGCTGAAGTATTTGAAGTGCTGTTTCAGGTTGGCCAGACCATTAGGCATCGATAAAAGCAATAAAAGTGTAACATAAAATTTTCGTGCCAGTGCTCCTTTAGAGCTGTTGTGGAGGGGTGGCTGAAAGGTCCCCCCACAACGCCGAAAAGGGAGAAACGCTTGTCTTCCCGTCTTCTAGCAGTCGATCTTGGCCGCCACTTTGCCCCGTTGGCCACAGTTGAGACCATGCACTGTACAGGTGCCCCAAAAAGTAAACGGACCATGGCTTTGTGAAATTAGAATAATTTATAGTTTACGCGGCCGCCAGCATAAATAGAATATGTGCGGCCCGGTTTTATATTAGAATGACTTTTTGATTGATTGATTGATTGTAGGGTTTAACGCGCCGACGCAACGCAGGCGATGAGGCGCGCCGTAGTGGAGGGCTCCAGATTAATTTTGACCACCTGGGGATCTTTAACGTGCGCCGAAATCTCGCACACACGGGCGTTTTTGCTTTTCGCCTCCATCAGAAAAGCGGCCGCCGCGGCCGGGAATCGAACCCGCGACCTCGTGCTCAGCAGCACAACGCCTTAGCCACTGAGCCACCGCGGCGGGTTAGAATGACTTTTTAAAAAGTCACTCCGAGATTGCTGGCTAGGCGCATGTCTGAAAAATCCCCTCAAAATCTCCAACCCGCGCTCCGTTTACTTTTTGGGACACCTGCTCATACGCCGCACGTACCCTAACTGTTCACACATCTTGTTCGTGTGCTTTCGGAGTTGGCACACTGATACACGAGCCTCTCTCTCTTTCTCTCTGTGAGGACACAGTGTTGCTAAACAGAGTGGAGGCAGGAGTGAAGGAAACAGCTGCGTGTCTGCTCCCTTTGTTGTAAGTGTAAAAAAAATGGTAGACCTCTGCCACCACTGCCACGTAATTTGTAGAGACCTTCTGAAAATTGAGCTCGACCCATGTGGCTCCACACTTGAGGGCGAGACCTTTTTGTATTTAGCGGTTAAAATGTCGCTTTTAATGCGTTTTTTATGCTTGATATGGCAAAAATTATGCCCACATATATTTTTAATTGAAAGAACAGTGCTAGTACCAGTTTTGCATTTGTGTTTTGCCTCATACATGCCTAACGTTTTCTTTTTGCCAAAAAACAGTGTTGACAAATTTGAAAATTGACACTCAATTTAGTGCTTTCGAAATGTCTTGCCTACATTAACTTCTCGTTACAGAATTTTTTTAGCTTTTGGCTGGGTGACCAAATCAAGGGTCACATGGACAGACGGACAGACCAAAATTTTCGCAATTAAGTGGCCCAAGAAAAACTATAATCCTTAAAGGTGACGCCAGGAGTGCCAAGAAGCTCACCGTACTCGCGGTACTGGACGAACACAAGGTCAGTGTCGTCAAGTCCTGCCGCGCTGCCGATGAGGACACCCTCCTCTCCATAGTGAGTCATGTAGAAGGAGATGCGGCCCTGCCTCTGTGACTCGTACATGATGCGGTCGATGATGTTGAGCTGCACCATCTTGGTGTACATGCGCACCAGCTTGTCCTTGTCCAGCTGGGATGGCGGTGTTTCAATGTAGGGGAATAGAGGTACGAATTCAGGTGCAGCACATCGCTTTAGAAATAACAGACACTGCTTGGTGCTTGTTCCGTTACGATAGCACAGGCCTTGCCCCTTTGTGCGAGGAGAGGGCAGCCAGTGGCAAAATCCAAACTTCAGCCACTGCGTCAGCACATCCAGTCATGTAGAAATCGTCGAATCTTCAGTAAACAGCTGCTATCCAAGCAGGTCTTTAGGAGAAAAAGAAAAACACTTTGCTATCCATTGCAAGGGTGAACTGCAATTTCAGTGTAGCTGTTAGAGATTGAAACACACATCAGCGGGCACAGAGCAACGAACCTTGTGGTGCTATGCCATGCTGAGCGCCACGCACGCAGCCAGCGCTGCTCGAGATGTATAGCTACCAAACTACCATATTTTCGCGCGTACAACCCGCACCAAAAATGCCAAAATTTCAGTGCCAAAGCAGAGGTGCAGATAATATGCGGCTTTTGCCTTTAGTGCAGCTTCATGGCAATGCGCATTGTGCTGTAAAGCACCTTCGCAGTAGCACTGACTAAGCCTTCCATGGCAGCGATTGTGCAAAACATACAAGGACAAGGAGGAGAAAACAAGGTCGAGCGCTCTCTAACAACTGAATTTTATTAGTGAATTGTGACCTTCACTTTGTAGTCAGTGTATTCTACTTGCTAAATATATGCTTTTTCTGTCTACATAGCATGTGATGTGTTGCTTGAGCAGTATCTTTGGTGCAGCCTTTCCTGTATCAAATGTGCGGGCAATACGCCAGGATTTGTTTTTTTTTTTCCTGCGGGCTGAAAGTTGGAATGCGGATTATAAGCAGGGGCACGTTGTACACGGGAAAATACGGTACCTTTAGAAACCCACAGAGGCACTTTCTACTTCATCAGCCTTCCTGGCTTTCCATCATTGCTGGCACACTCTAAATCGCGTATTTCGGGACCTAAACCAACAGGACCACACCATCTTCACTGGACCTTCTCTCATCACGCACACCTGTCGCCTTCTCTCTTTTTCTGATTTGGCAAGATGAGACAATTTTGTGTGAACAAATTTTCAGATAACACAGGGTAACATGTTCTGTAGTAGCAGAAGGGTCCCTTAATGTAACGTGTGTGATAAATGCAGTGTAAACTAGACAGTGCTGCTGCCAACTGTCCTGCATCAACAAAAATAACGGCAATAATCTAATTGCGCCCACCAACCGATTGGGACAGCGGGCTAGCTCTACCCCGATCTTTCGCCAACATGGCATAAGCAGCTGACTGTCCCTCAAGGGACTGAAGATGTTTAAGGGTGCTGTTTCCTTATTGCGGCTGGGCATGCTGAGTTTAAAGCAAACAAGCAACAATGCAAATATATGTATTGTAGCAATGTGTCGTGACGGGCAATCCTATGTATTTGCATCATAATCCAGGGTTGTCACCTGCACTTCGTCATCATACACGACAATGAAAGGTTGTGACCTACCAAGAAATGTACAAATCCTTGCTTGGATGATAAAAATAAACAGTTGAGGAAGCGCAGAGTGCAAGTGCAGTGATGAATATGGCCAGGAATGAAAACACAATCGCCACACTCTTTCTTCCTATACCTGTTCAGCGGTTCGTTTGCAGCAACAGAAGCCCGAGAACCCTTCTTGCACAGTGAACAAGCTCTGCGCACTTTTTCCAACTCAAGCTGCAGTTCGTGGCCACCGGCTTACAGACCTAGGTGGTTGCTGATGCTCCACAAAGTTAACACAACCCCACAATGCCACTGCACGCACGGCGTACCCCGGGATCCTCAACGCCGTCGACCAGGGTGCCGTCCGTGTTGAGGATGCTGTACATGGGGATGCCATTGTGGGCGTCGTCGGGCACAAACTCCAGCCGACTGGTGGTCCCAATGCGGTGGGAACGGGCCACGGGTGCGTAGAAGGCCTCCGACTCAGCTGCCAGCACCGACCGCGGCTGAGCACCTTGGTCGCAGCTCTGCACCTACACACACAGGGTCCAATCAGGTTGCCAGCTTGCTTGCACCGCCACGCTTGGACCTTTGCATCATCATCATCATCATCATCATCATCATCACCACCACCACCACCACCACCACCACCACCACCAGCCTATCTATGCCCACTGCAGGGCAAATGCCTCTCCCATTAATCTCCAATTATCCCGGTCGTGTGCTAACTGCGACCAATTTATCCCCGCAAACTTCTTGATCTCATCTGCCCACCTCTGCCGCGCTTGCCTTCTCCGGGGATCCACTCTGCTACCCGTTGTTCCCTGACCCGCTCCGCTCTCTTCTTGTCCCTTAATGTTACACCTATCATCTTCCGTTCCACTGCTCGCTGAGTCGTCCTCATTTTAAGCCCCGTAGGTGAGTACTGGTAAAATGCAGCTTACCAGTGCTTACCATCTTACCAAGATACCGGTAAGACGAAACACACATTTGTAGTGTGCATTTTGTCTCTCCTTTATTAATTCACACTTATTATCCACTAGCCTGATGAATTCCATAGTTAGCTACCACCCGCCCAACTTTTCAGTTCAGCTGGCTTTCAACACTAGGTGCAAAGGCTTATGATATAGAACATCTAAAAATTCCTTCGAAAAAACTAAAGGCCACATTCTTTCTAGGCTACAACATATTAGAGGTAACGTTTCACGCATCACGAGTAATAAGCGGGAGAATATATTTCTAGCCGCTCCAGATTAAGTGACGCTAGAGATTTTGACACACGTGCAACATCTAG
Source organism: Haemaphysalis longicornis (assembly GCF_048455015.1). NCBI lineage: Eukaryota > Metazoa > Arthropoda > Arachnida > Ixodida > Ixodidae > Haemaphysalis > Haemaphysalis longicornis. Next base: position 48,582,703 of record NW_027526445.1, read on the forward strand.
AACATTTCTACTTGGAACTGAGCGATGCCAGAATACTGCACTGCAAGGGCAATAAAAATAGTTTTTGTTCTATAAGCCCCGCAAACACATACCTGCAACAAAAAGTCAAGCAGTGACACCTCAAAGGTGAAATGCCTGCAAAGCCCTAACTTTAAAGCTGTGTTGCACAGCGCTTCAGGTGCTGCCGCAAACGTCGAACTGATTGATCAAACAGCGGCCACCAATTTTAAGGGTGCTGAATAAAAGTAACTTCCTTGCCCTGTATGCGTGTTTTCTTACCTTTTGGAAGGAATACATTTTACTTGCTGGTTCTCACAAAAAAGTTATCAGCAAAATATGTAAATTAAGATTAAGATACCTCTGCACTAAGAAGTAGCCATAAGAAGCATGCATTACTGCCAGTCCAGCATGCATATGATTCACACGCAGCTGTTTACCTCCCAGCCACAAAGACTATCTAAGGCAAAACAACAATTGCTCCCTGCCTGGACCATCTTTGCCCGAGTGACACCAACAGCACCCCACATGGTACTCCCATTCTAGCACCCTCCAACCTTCCAGTACTCAAGGGCTCACACAGACTGGGTTTCACACCTCCACTGCCATAGCCAAGGTAATTTCGGTTTTTTGGAAGGTGTTTGCTTGGAAGGTGTTTTGTGTGACCCAAAGACCTTTCGCATAATTTATACTGTTCATTTGTAATGTGCAGGAGATGTAACCACAAAGACAATGATGAAGAAGCTTGCCTAGTGGCAATCCGCTAGATTGATCCTATTGTTCAGTGCCATGGCATATGTAGGTAACACTTTCCATTGTTAGTGTGCTTGGGCAATCCTTTCAAGCTCCACTGCACCCCATACCTTTTTTTTTTCTCCACACTGCCACTTCAGTGGTGAATCGAAGGAGATTACAATGAGATGCGTTAATCTTGTAATTGCGGGAAGTTTGGCCCCTTTTTTACATCACGGTGCACAGAGAATTGTGCTACGCATCGCGATGTTCAAAAAGACATGCCGGGAAGTTGCAGCCCTCACATTTTATTCAGGGTTCGTACGGGCTTCAAAAGAAAAAATTCAAGGGTTTTCAAGGACCATAAAACACATTTTCAAGGTACCCATCTTATGTTTTATCTGGGATTATTTATAACTTTTTCAACACAATGAAATATTTTGTTATTGCCCAATACCTAAGAACATTAATGCACATTTAGATAGGCGCTATGGGTTTATGAATGCTCCCCCAGCATTATTTTTTATTTCATAGTTTGTATTTAGAGGTTTTTTTTCTTTTTTCTTCGTGTTTTGCTGAGGCTGTTTGATTTCAAAACTTAATGTTGCCCGCATCTCCTGCTTTGTCAGGAACAGTATCAGCTGAAATTAACTCGGCAAGTGTTGCTATAAGGCAGGATGAACTATGTACACGTCCACCATTTGCACGGAAAAGAAAACGCAGATGGAGCGTATCAGGCACAGCAAACATGCAATGAAAGGCCGTCCACAGACTAGATGGAACATGCAAGATAGAGAACAGAAGCCGACTTTCACGGGATTTTATCGTGACATGAATTCTATTGAGGAGTGCTGCCCCCGATGTTGCCTCGTAATAATGAGAATCCACAACTCGTTATTTCACGCAATACACTTAAACTTGAATGTTACAATGTTTGTTTACATTTTTAACACCTAAAATTCACGACAAACACTTTAAATTCTTGTGAAAAGATAGGGCCATTGGTTCTCTCCAGAAAAATCAAGGGTTTTCAAGGACCCTTTAAAAATTCCAGGACTTTCCAGGCCTTGAAATTTACACTTCTAAATTCAAGGATTTTCAAGGTTTTCAAGGACCTGTGCAAACCCTGTTATTAATGCATTCCCTTCCAGGCAATACTGCAGCTCAGTTTCGAACCTTTCCCAGGCTTTTCTGGATGGCCAGCTACAGGCAGTGCAGCAGTGTGCAACTCGTACGGTTCAGAACAAGCATATATGATTAGCAAAGCTGAGGTATGCATCTCCTTGAAAGTGCCTTAAGACTGCACGTGTTCAAATTGTGTGCTGTGCATTTGACGGCTACGTACAAAATGCACTTCTGTGTTTTTTTTTGTTTGTTTGAGTGAACGAGCGCTCTGGTCAGCTGGACCACATTTGAGCTTGTGCAGATGGTAATAATGAGTGGGTATGTTTCCTTAAAAACAATTTGGGGCCCGTGTAAGCATTTTTCTCGGAGGTGGATTGCTCTCACCCCCTGGATCGTGCAAGTGAGTGTGCATGTGCGTTGCGCTGTCTTTTTTTTTTTCCCTGGAAGACTGGACAGAAGACATACAGGAGCACGTGTGTGAGGTTCTTCTCGTTTTTTCCTCGCACATCAAACAGGAAATTGTATTTTTTTGAGTGTCTGTAAATAACCATCTGTTATGACTGTTATTACTATTATTATGAAAAAATTGAATTAAGGCAAAGACCCAACTACGGTTTTAAGAAAACAATTTCGAAAAATATATTTTTTTCTTTTTCCGCAAACTTTATGCAGCACGTGCTGGTGTGTCCCAGTTGTGGAAATGGGGCCAAAAGTTGGACGCTTCAAATAAAGAGCTAGAAAACAAATCTCCGATGTTTATAGATTTTCACGGTGCAAAAAGGGGGCGGATAACGTTTAAAGATGTGCGTATACTGTTTTTAACAGCGAATGCGGATCATCAATTGCTTTAACGGCAGAAAAAAAAAAAAAAAGATAACTTGTACATACGTAGCAAGTTCAGCAAAGTGCGTTTCCATGTGGCAAGCCCAAATTTCCAGGCTATCCTTTCGAGCCGAACTGCGTGACGTACCGATTTGCCAAAAAGACAACGCAGTTTACCGGCTAGATCATTCGCAGTGAGCCGCGTAAGGTAACACCTACCAAAATAAGGGATCGAACGATCGTTTTCGCGGCCGCTCACCTGAGATGATGAAATCAAGCGATGCGGCAACTTCGAGCGCAGAAAGGCGAGCCTGGTGGCAGCAAGTAGGCGCCCGGAGACCATGGTAAGCTTGCGGTACAAAAAACGCTAGCTTTCACAGTGATAACTAGAAGCCAAGGACTACTCGTATTTCACGGTACAACGCTCCCCACGCGCTGTCATCAAGGGCCAGTAGCGCGCGGCGCAAGTATGTCGCCACCGCGCAAGCCGTCTGCTGCTGTTTTCGAACTTGAATAAGGCCACTGCCCTGTATTTACCGTTACGTCAGCGCGCGTGGCGGACGTCGACGAGTGCGTACAGGAAGGACTTGCGCCGGGAGAAATGCAACTGGATCAAACGAGAGGAAAAGTCAAGAAAGAAACAAAACCCACATTATCATCATCGTGTCGAACCGATTCAGAGCGATTTGAAAAAATCGCCACCATGTCGAGCTGATCCAAAGCGATCCAGATTGTAGCCAGTCTCGCTCAGCTGCTGTGCATCCCAAACGTTGGTGCTTCCTGCGTCGTGTGCGTCGCAGTCGACAACTGTTCCTGCGGTTACGATGGCAGCGAAGACGGCAGCCCGCGTGCTCCGTTCTCTTCTGGGAACGCGAAAAAAGCACCTGGATTGCAGGCTTTACCACGTGACGGCCGTCGTGGCTGTAAGTTGCAGCATCGGTGACGTTTGCTGTGCGCGAAAGCGCGCAGTTGAATGCGGGACATTTACCGCGTGCGCAGTTATGAATGTTGCCGTCACTACGGTCACCCAGTCTCCGGTAGTCGTGATGGTACATTTGTTGTGGCACACGGCGATCACATTTTTCCTAAGGCACGGGCTGGTGTTGCGGGGACTACACATTCCGCATGTTTCGTGCAACCACCTGTCGAGCAGCTCCAGCTGTGCTAGCGCCCAGATGTGTGCACGTCAAAGCCGCCGTGCTCATTCTTTTAAACGGCTGTTAAGATCGATCATTCTCTTGAAACCCATCCAGGCGCACGTTGAACGCGGTCATAAGTTACATTTTTTAGTTTCTTTGTTGCTTTACCGAATACGCTGCAAGCAGCGCCAAAATCTCGAAGGATTTAAAAACCGTTGGTGCGCAATTTGAACGTTATAGCTGAACAACCATTTGAGAGTTGTAGGAATATACCTGTTGAGTGAAAAGTTGAAGTCGCTAGACCACGGTGCATGTAAAAGTCACGAATGTAGGTTTATGTGGTGCATTTGCAGCAATAGCTGACGTGGCGGTACACTGCGGAAACCTTGTAAGCGTCAGCTTAGAGTTTGAGATACCAAGGCTTGATGGCTCAGAATTGTTTCAAGGTGGTCTACAGATCTTCAAACCCCACTTGGGAAAACTGGAACTAAAGGGGAGACAAACACGAGAAAGAGAGGGGGAATATTGAACATCAGTTAATTGGGCCAACAAGAAGTGGTGACCAACGCTTGGAGACTGCTGGTGACTTGGGCTGCTCGTTCAGCAAGTCCGCTGGACCCAAGAATCCGAGCTGTCTAACGCCGCCTCCCAGTGCTCCACAGAGAAGAGATGAGGGGCATCGCTGAATGATATGAGCAAATGATATGTTTCGTAGGCTCCACAGTAGGGGCATTGGGGAGAGGGAAATATAGAGGGATAAATTGTGTGTAGTCTGGCGCGACGGGGGGGCATTGGTTTGAAGAAGGCGCCAGTACCGTTCCTCTATAATAGAGAGTGACCAGTGGGGTGGAGGTTAGCATTGGAAAGAGAGGCGGTAGTGGCAGGCTATTTCCTGGATAGTCAAAAGGCTATCGCAGGTTAAACGGGCTCTGTGGGAAGGGCGGCGGCTTGGCCAAGCCTGGTCAGTTAGATCTCGAGCTGCGAGGTTAGCTGCTTCATTTCCCTCCAGCCCCGCATGACACGTGGTAGGATATGAAGAGCATGCAGAGAAATAGTCCCCTCCCCCTGGCAAAAGTACAGACTGCTATTTTCGAATTGGAGATAACAGTTGTTGGGGTAGGCTATGAGAGAGCGATAGCCGCGTCTTCCACATTATCACGAAAGCACCTTTGGGTATCAGTGAGTGATAAGAGGTTGCTTTGGGATTGAAGGCAGCAGTGACTGCAGAGGTGCCATAACGGCTATAGCCAGTGTCCACATAGGCTGTGGGACAATTGTGAGAGCTGTGTGGTTGACTCCTCTTTCGTCCAAACTTTCCCACGTTGTTTTAGAGGATATCATGTGCACCCAACTAGCCCAAAGTCGAGCTTTAACATACCAACAGACCCTTTGTCTAAGTTTTCCCACGTAGTTTTAGAAGATATCTGTTGATGTGCACTATTATCACCTCAGAACTTGCGAAACCTTCACACGTACTAAACTTGAATGGGCGACTTCTATTTGGAACCCTCATCAAAATTACCCAATGAACGCATTAGAAGCAATTCAAAATCACGTTGCCAGATTTATTACCTCACAGTGCAGTCTTCGCTTAAGTATTAGCACTGTTAAACTATCACTCAACCTCCCCCCCCCCCCCCCCCCCCTCTAGAAATTCGCCGCAAGGTTACTTGGCTCTGCCATCTGCACAAACTATACTATATTTTCCCGTCACAACGCAATACCGTTCTTCTCCCTCGTGCCCGTTCATCGCGTCGCCTCTTTAACTCTCGAAGTTTATAGCGCTTACATGGTTCAACTAACGCTTTCAACAAATCCTTTTTACCTACAGCCATTGAAGATTGGAATAACCTGCCCGAATCCATAGTCAACAAATAAAACCCCTTAAAATTTAAACTGCTAATCACTAACTATGTATTTGATTTGTTAGCAAATTTACAATTGTTTCTGTTTTCTTCCATATATATTTATTTACTTCTGTTGACACTGTTTTTATCGTGTAGCTCACTCACGAGTATGCTTTGTACCACTAACAATTATGCATCTGTTGAATTGTGCATTTGCCTCCCATTGTGTAATACCCCGCAAGGGGCCTTTAAGGGATCAATAAATGATGATAATGATCTACTGGGAACACATCCCCTCCTCTACCCACTGCAAATGCTTTCTTTTTTTTTTTTTTTTTTTTTCATCAACGATGCATGGAACAGCAAGAGCAGGACGGGGGCTCGTCTGGCACGCCCCTGGACGACACAACCCGGCCGCGCTTCCTGGGTACCCGGTGTGGCTTCACGGAAACCATCAAGTTCCAGGCGCACGTGTTCACCGAGGGATGCCCCGTCTACCGTGTCCTCAACCACGATGGAGAACCCATCGTGCCCTCCCAGGACCCACAGGCAAGCAGGCGCGCAGGTGACTGCACTGAATGAGAGAGGGCGCACTCCTGGATTGACTCGGCTTTGTGCGCGGATAAAAATCCAACCCCCTAGGATACTGCTCAGGGTGGCCGTGTGGCCAAAGTGGGAGGTTACTGATTCAACTGCTGGCCACGGGGGCTGTTTTTTCTGAGCGAGGCGGAGGTCAGCGATTTCAGAAGCTATCATTCGAAATCGGTAGACGCGTTAGGTCTTTGAATTACACCCTCGGTTATTCCTGTCAACTGCGTCCGCAGTGCTGCAACCAGGCCAATCTGCTACCAAGTGGTGTATATAGTCATCTAAGCTGTGCTTGAAAGGGGCCATTAAGACACCATACAATTTTGGTCAGTTTGAAAGAACTAGGCTTTGGTAGCGCACTCATCTCTATTCCACCCACAAAATACGTTTAACGAGAAAAAAAAATGCAAGAAATATTAAAAGACGTCTAAATTTTGCGTTACAGTGACCTAAAATGATGAGGAAAGATGTATAGATCTATCATGGGAAAGCACTAAACCCTTTGTTGTAACTGCTCATTAGCCATGCAGTGATGCAATCAAATGGAGTTAGAGGCCCTACTACAGTTGTCCAGTGGCTTACCGTAGGTTGGCCAATCGCACAAACAAGATTCTGTACATCCCAGAAAAATTGCTGGGGTGTCGCCACTGCTCTGTCTGAGTTTTTTAATGTCAGTCATTTGCATGAAGTTTGCGATAAGATTGGCATCACTATTACCAAGACAAAGCAGTCTTTGTAATGAATCAAACCTGCATTTTGTCTTCAAGGCCTCTTTGATGGGGGATGAATGTGAACACTGCACCCGTGCTTCAACTCTGTAGCGTATTAAGGAATGCCTGTCGCGGTGCTCTCATGTTCGTTGGCCTCTCGATGCTGCTGCCCTCGACAGCTGCCCGAGGAGGTGCTGCTGAAGATGTACCGCGGGATGACCCTGCTGAACAGCATGGACCGCATCCTGTACGAGTCCCAGCGGCAGGGCCGCATCTCCTTCTACATGACCAACTTTGGCGAGGAGGGCACCCACTTCGGCAGCGCGGCCGCCCTCGACGACAAAGACCTCGTCTACGGCCAGTACCGGGAGGCAGGTGAGGTGTCCTGGTCGACGGCACACACTCGCCTAAATGATCCAGAGCCTCCTTTTGCTGCAGCATGCCTCGTGGTACTGCCTTGGACACGTCAACCTCCAATTTGGGCATGTTGCCATGTCTGAAGCCCAGCAATGGACCTCTCCCTGTATGTAAACAACGTGACGTCACTAAGCGCACGTGCGCGACGGGTGGCGCCTGCTGGCGGCCGCGAAGTGAGGTGGTGGTTGGCAGAAAGCGCACACCGACGGCACGGCCTGGCCGCAGGGCGGCCGTAAGGAACGATGTGCCGTTGGTTCGGGCCGTCACTGGCTTCCCACATTGCAGGTGGGGGTCTAGCTATCCTAGCTGTGGCCGTCGCACCTCCATGTAGCTTTCCGCATCTACAACCTCCGCAACACTTTCGTTTACCGCACGGTCAACTGAACGGCGACGCTTTCGGATAATCAGTGCGCGGCAGAACAGCCTAAACGAGTCATTCTGAAGGTTGGTGCTGTTACGACGCATCCCAAAATGTTTTTTTAAGATTCTTTGTGTTCGGACACATACCAAGGAAAACTAATTTATTGTTGCTTTCGAGGTCCGCTTAAGCTAAGCGCGGTGCCTCAGGCAGCTAAACGCTCCCTGTTCTTGGTCTCTTTGCGTCGCCCGGAGACAGTGGCGTACACACGATTTCATGTCGAGGGGAAAAAGGAATGGTAAAGCATGAAAGGATTAATTAAATAGTAAAATAAGCAGCAACGAAACAAAAATATGAAGAGCAAAAGGCGAAACTTATTCCAATAAAAATATCGCGATGATGTCGTTCTCTACGAGATTTACCGATTGTTTTCTTACCTTTACCCCAGTGAAATCTCGGAATGGTTCATCGTCATTGTGAGAGTAACATAGCAGCCACATATGGTTAGTGCGTATATCTTGTGACAGTGCACTGAAATATTTTCGGTAGCCATTATTTCACGATAGTTAAAGTTAGTGTCCATGTACACCCGCTGCATACGCCAGCGTCGGGAGGCCGCAACAAATGAATACATTCACTGAGTCTGTTCGCTAAGGGCAAATACATTTTTCGAGTCGCGTGAGCGGCCCATCTCGCCCCGAAGGCACGATGCTACATGTGAGCACGGCAAGCATCTCAGTTTTCCGGCATCCTCAAGGCAGAATATAATTGATCAAGGTAAAAATTTATTGTATTTACAAGCAATGAATTTCGTTCGTCTTGAACAGATCCCCCCATAACAAAAGACCAAACTTGTCGTTGTCGATCAGGCGGCAGGCCGCTATTGCGGATCCCTCGTTGAAACATTTATTTCGCGTCGCCTAAGCAGGTTAGGCATTCATTGTGTTTTTAATACAGTGCTCTACCTCCTCAAAACATGACAATATTTTGCAGCAAGAAAATTTCCGTCTGCCCTCTCCTCCCCCTCCTCCCCCCCCCACCCCCCCCCCCCCCCCCCATTTCACTTGAGCAAATTTCTGCTGGTGCTGCATGATAGCAGATGCGCATGGTTGATAAACAGTATCATTTCATTGCACGAATCAGCGCGGACTGCCAATGTAGACGGTATGACTGCGCTTTGGAGAACAGCTGAAGTTCGAGAATGCGAAATGTTGCTACGATGTCGCTGCTTTGGCTGCCAGCCTCTTCGGCACATTGCGCGCATCCACAGTACACGCCGAATTTACCTCTGTGGGGACTCCGAAAAGTCTGATGCCGCTGATTTTGCTCGCAAAATTTGGGCAGCTGAGAGCACAGCAGCCCACCGGCATCAGAAAAGCCAACACGTAAACAAAAATCCCACTTTTGCGCGCGTCTAATGCAGCCTCACTGCATACGCGCCGCGCGCCGGTCCGAATGTTTTGCCAACCACCCTCCCGGCCACACCCAGCACGTGCGATTTCCGTGACGTCACGGCCGCCGCGTGACGTACCCCGGTAGAGGTCCATTGCTGCCTTCATGACATGTACAGTGAACGTGAAAATGCCACCTGTCGCGGTGGCTCAGTAGCTAAGGTGTTGCGCTGCTGAGCACGAGGTCGCGGGTTCGATTCCCGGCCGCGGCGGCCGCTTTTCTGGTGGAGGCGAAAAGCAAAAACGCCCGTGTGTACGAGATTTCGGCGCTCGTTAAAAATCCCCAGGTGGTCAAAATTAATCCGGAGCCCCCACTACGGCGCGCCTCATCGCCTGCGTTGCATCGGCGTGTTAAACCCTACAATCAATCAATCAATCAAATGTGAAAACGCGACCCAGAACATGCCAAATCGAAGAATATTTAGTGCAGATCACGTAGTGGCACGGTTGTGATGTATTTGGAAAATCACATTTACAAACGTTACTGTTACGGAGCCATGCGACAGTTTGACTTGCATGGAAAGAAATTGTGCCATTTTTGTGTTTCTTGTTCGCATCTTTGCGTTCACATTTCAATTGTCTGTAACTGTTCAGGTGCGTTCATAAGTAACTGGAACAAGGATTTGTGAATATTACAAAATATCTGTATTACTAGATTAATGAAAGCGATTACCGGTTTACAGGAAGTTTTTTTTTAATTAGGGAGGACTTTTTTAAATGCACACCGATAAAGCCTGGCAGTTTTCTAAAGAAGAAATTCCTGTAAATTGACAAGGCTGTGTTCCAACTACTTTTGACGTCACCTGTACATACAGGCATAGAATAGCACATATCCTTAGGTGTGATGAAGCAGCTGATCAAAAGTTATGTCAGTTGGTTACAATCGATAGGCAGTTTTCTTAGGTTCACCAGTAATTCCAGTAAGTAAAAACTTCAGCAGCCAGTGCAAAAACTCGCGGCACCCGTGCGCATTTGCTCCCATGATACCTTTACTGAGTTCTAACAGCACGTGCTGAAGTTTCAACTTTTGTGCATGTCATCATAGGCGTGCGCAGGGTTCTTGATTAGGGGGGGAGCAAAATCTTACTGCAACCCCCCAGCAAATCCCAACCTCTTCCCTCTGAAGGCCTAGTGGTCTGAACGCAGTGCAAAGACGATGACCATGAATGGTTATGAAATTTTTATTTCAGTGCGACGGAATTGCAACACATACAAAATATTTCTGAGCAGATGTTTTTACTTTTATGTGTAACACCGGCAAAGTATGAGGCAAATTTGCCACCCCCCTCCTCCCCCTCCTTCGTGCACACGCCTATGCGTGTCATTGCAACCATAAGTACTACCCATGACAGATGAGACTTATAGCGGTGCTACACGGTCGTTTCAAAGGCCTTCCGAAGTGAAGGCACTCGAGCCAGTTGACTGTTGAGTGGTGCATGGACTATTTACTAGGTGCACTTGTAAGTAAGCGTTTAGTGGTCAATTAAGAGTTGCTGCGTAGCTCAGGCATCACATTAGTAAGCTAACAGCTGATGCATTCCACGTGCAGGGGTGCTGGTGTGGCGGGACTACCCGCTGTCGCAGTTCATGGCCCAGTGCTACGGGAACGAGATGGACGACTGCAAGGGCCGCGGCATGCCCGTCCACTACGGCAGTGACAAGCACAACTTTGTCACCATCAGCTCCCCACTGGCCACCCAGTTGCCACAGGGTGTGTGTTTTGCCCCCTCTCCTTCATTTTGTAGTGGTGGCAGCATCAAGTGGTGTTTATAAAGGCCGAGTGGTTTGGTGGCAGGAGCTGCTTCACGGGCGGTGCAGCATGCTGCACCTTCGTACTTTGCGTGCACTTCCTACCTAGTCCAAATTTGCAGCTGAAGCTTTAACCTTGTGGTGCTTTATTTTGTCTAGTGGGCTGAGACCTATATCTGTTTAATTTTTCTTACTTTTTTGTACTAAAATTCTCCCGGACCTAGCTTAAAGGGCCGTTTGAGTCTAAGCCCCGTATTCGGAAAGTAGTAGTAGTAGTAAAGTCCTTTATTGGGATGGGACGGCCGGTTGGCCAGAGGGGGGAAATGGGAATAGCAGGGAGGGAGGATTAACACTACTTGAATCTTCAAGGGCCGTAGATGATCTAATTGTCCATTGAGGGATCTCATTGTCCAGTTTGAGGGACCAAATGGGTTGTAGGCCCCGGCTCACACTACTCGAGCCAGACCGCTCTCAAGGGAAAAAGTGCCTAGCGCGGCAAGGAATTGGGGGTCATGGTATGGGGGATTAGCTGGTGAAGAACCATTTGGGAGTGCATTTTCGATAATATATCGATGGTCTGAGAATGCAGTGCAGTGCCAGATTAAATGGTTTAGGTCAAGAAAACTTATCTTATGCCTTAAGGATGCCTTCCGTAAGTGTCCGAAAAGTATCAGAGTGAGGAAAGGCCGCCGCGCGTTTCAGAAACCTTCCTTGAGGCTCCCTCTTGAAAGGCGCCCTTTTCAGAGTACGCTAGGCTCCTGCGAACGAGGCTAGCGCGCGACGCGCCAATCCAACGGAGTGTGGGCGGGACTTGATCCTTGCACCAATAGGGAAGGACGCTCCCGTGGCGCCAGCTTTAAAGCGCTCGGATGAGCCATCTCTGTCGGTAGCCGATCCCCGTAGAGAACTTTAGGCTTAAGATCGCAGCATGATATTTTATCGGCGCTCACACTACGGCCGCGCATAACTATCCTTCGCATAAATTTTCACCACAGCATCATCCAATTTCTCATATGTGTAACTTGGTTTGCCCGATTGGTTGCATTCTGGCAAGCGGCAACAAACTGTAGCCACATCAACCGGCGTCGTTCTATGCGCAGATGCAGCGCCATGGTGCCGATGCTGGTCGCATCGCGAACTGGCCGGGCCGGTGTACAGTTGTAAACACGTCCGTGTGCAGGCAGCAGGCGCGCACGCGCATCGATTTCGCTCAAAGAAAGCACGACATTCTTTACTGCTTTATCAATTTCTTGCGAACGGCGTGTGAAATCTGACACCTCAGCTAAGCTATCATCGTAGTCTGCGATGTTGGTCTGGAAAAGGCGCACATAAGGTAGGTCGGGAGCTACCTTAAGTAACGCTTGCTTTTCGGGCTGATAAGTTCACAAAAAGGCGCCCTTGCAGCATAAGTTCATTTTTTTGTTACTCGTCAAGGTGCACAGAAGTGTCGCGAGGCCAAAGTGATACTTAAGTTAGGTTTGTGAGTATGGGGGTAAGAATTCTGAAATAGCGCAGCAGAGAGGACTGGTCTTTTTAAATATTTGGAAGAATTTGGCAACCCTGGGCTGTTGCTGTGCTGCACAATGTTTTATGGTGTAGCGAGTTCCTTTTGCACAATTGCTAAGTTGCGCATAAGCCGAGACTATAGTGTGATCAGGGGGGTGTAAAAGGTATCCGTTACGGCCAGCACTGACGGAATCTCTTAGCAGAGACCCTGCTTGAAGGACACGTGCATCTTTTGCACTGGCGTCAGCGGAAAGGGAGTTCCTTCCAGTTAATTGGGTGCTGGTGGGAGGCCAATGAGGAGACGCTGCTGGCCAAGATAGCCACCAGGCCCTGCCGTATGGGCAAACAAGGCATGGGGACCGAGAAAGCCCCCACACGCTGCAGTCCGAAGATAGCAGTGTCAGAATTACTAGAGTGAAATTTCATCGAACTCAAAAAAAACTCGAAAATAGAGTGGTGGCTCCTTGGGGCATTTCGACCGCATCAGGCAACATCTGTGGCCAGCCTGTTTGGATCGGCTGGCACTGTTTAAAACAAGTGTGAAATTGACAACCTGTGTGTATAGCTTCTGTAACAGAGCAATGCAAAAGGCACTGCCCTCTCTGGTCTTGCCATGGGCTTTGCAAGTGAGAAAAAAACAGCAAGAACATTGCTCTCCCCCCTTTTCTATTAAGACTTTGACAGTTCAGTTAGGCTCAGGTTGTCGAATTTGGAAGGTTTAAACTTGGGCTCAAAGTTCATCGCTTGAAGCATGCAGGGAGCCCCTGGCCATGCTATTTCATGGATGACATGCTGTGGTAGGTTTGGTGGGCCACATGGTTATAACCCAGTCTCCACTTCCTGCCAGATTACATGCATTCACGTGTTTTTGTCTGTTTACTCCACCCAGTGCGTTGTGAGTGGGGCTTCTTGGTACATCATAACATCGTTCAGGAAGCAGGCAGCTTGTGTATGTCAAACATCATTTTACACCGAACAGAATTGTACTGAGATAGAAGAATAGAGCAAAGTTGTGTTTTGTCTTTGTGGTCTCTCTGAGTACAGTGCTCCATTTAAGGATAGGCTTCAACAGAGACACGCAATACACTAAAATTCTTGGGGTACAAACACAGGGCTGCCGTGCAAATACTTTGACATGGCTGAGATAACTCAGTAAATGTTGCAGATGAGTACGCCCCTTCTTGCATTGCAGCCGTGGGCTCTGCGTACGCGTTCAAGCTGGCCCAGAAGAAGAACTGCGTCGTCTGCTACTTTGGGGAAGGTGCCGCGAGTGAAGGGGACGCCCATGCCGCCCTCAACTTTGCCGCCACCCTCGACTGCCCCGTCATTTTCTTCTGGTGAGTGGGTGACAGAAACGCGTCTACGGAATGTGTCAGAAATGTGTCCACATTTACATTTAACCTCTGACCCTGGTTTTCTCTCAATGATATGTGACAAGAGCTAATGGCCCGTTGCAGGGACCTTTTGAAATTTGTCTACCGCGCACACCTGGGCTCTTATTGGGCCCCTAACCTAAAATTTCTCTTATTAAATGTCGCCACATGTAATGACCCACTGCAGCAATATTATTCTGGGTGCATTGCAGCTTCCTCTAGCTTCTTCCCTCTTTTCGTGTTAAGTTCCTGGCTCAGAATTCACTTGCCTTTCATTGTGGAGCCGAATTCTCGTTTCCCAACTGTTGAGCCACAAATTAGCTTCGCAGGCAGTTGCCGTAGCAGAATTAAGATGCACATTGTGTCTGCCTCTCTTTGCGGCCCTGTGTCTGTGGATGCTGATTTGCCTGTTCCGTTTTCCTCTTCCCTGACAGCCGAAACAACGGCTACGCGATCTCCACTCCAGCCTATGAGCAGTACAGAGGCGACGGCATAGGTGAGTGGGGCCTGTCGCTGGGTTGGGTAGATTAGCTTTGGCTGAGACTGCAAAGTGCATGCTGGCGTTGTGTCCTGAGCTTCAGTCTACTACCACTGAAAAGTTGCCCACCACACTTTTTTGGCACAGCACGGATCTGTATGAAGATACAGGGGAATTGTTTAGTTCCCTTACGGCAAGCTCCTGGCCAATCAAACACCCATTTGGTTGGTCCAGGCGTCCTTAGAGAGGACATTTCACATATGCAATGCAATGATTGCTGGGCAATTTGCCGTGCATTTTCTTTGGAACCGTGAGGAGAAAATACAAGTCGGTTAATTCATAATATCGTCACGTCAAAGTAACAACCGTGCCACTTTTAAAGGAGCCGTGAAGACAAAATGCAAGTTGGGTTTATTAGAAAGACTGCTTAGTCCCGATAACAATGATACCAATATCATCGGAATCTTAGAACAAATAACGGACATATTAAAGCAAACGTGGGAAGCAGTCGCGACCCCCTAGCAGGCGCGTAGCCAGGATTTTTGTTCGGGGGGGGGGGGGGCTAAGGTTGACTCCGCCCCCCCCCCCCCCCCCCCCCCCCCAACCAAGAAGAAAACGCCCGTTAGTTTGCAAGCGCCCTTAAAGGCTATCAAGATAAAATACATGTTTGGTTCATTAAAAAGTCTGCCGTGGGCCGATAACAATGATACCAGTTTTATTGCAAACTTCAAAGGAAGAATCGATATATTAAATTAAACGTTTGAAGCAATGGCGAATCCCCGCCCACTTTCCGGCGGCGATTTCACTGACAGTTCAGGATCTTGTTTGTACGATTGGCGCCCAACGTTAAGTCACCGCCAAGGAACATGATTGGTCGATTGTAGAGGGGCCTCCATTGCCGATATCACTTCACTGCAGCGCTAAATTTAAAAATTTTTGACATTTGTTGCATTGCTTCGGTTGAAAAAAAAAAAAAACGCCTGCGATTGGAATGGAGCTGTGCGAGTTACCAAAGGCTAGTTGCTATTCAATTGAACAAGGTTGTATTTTGTCTTAAAAAAACCCTTTAAGGTTCTCTCATGATATTGGTGTTGATTATGATTGTATTTGTGCCAGCTGAAGTTGTAAACTGGGCGGAAATCCGCAGACTACGTGGTGCAAATCTCTGCCCGTGATACTGGACGTACATTGCACGCACGGGAACCTTGTGCAGACATTGCATTAAACGGCCATAGTTTCATGCAATTACTTACTTTATTTCAACATGTGGAGTATGGTGAGTGTGACATCCGCAATAAAATGACGTAGGCCGTAAGAATTAGATTTTTTTATTTAGTTGTTCTTGTCCAAGATGCAAAATAAAACGTTTTGCATTCGACGCCCGTACCGTAGCGGCCAGTGTAAGGCCAATGGAGCTCATTCTGTGCAGTATACATCGAATCTATGCACTTGCGTTATGTGTAGCGCAGGTTTTATCTTTAAAAAAACGAGAGGCTATGAATGATACATACAAGAAGCATTATGTCTGTAGCAATAATTTTAACAAATATCAACCCTAAACACACAGACATCACGCGCAATAACAGCGCTGTTAAGGGCGAGAATTGCACGAACATGGCAGGATTAGTCCACACGCAAAGAGGAATAATTCAGCCATCAGTATTTGTCAAGTCATGCCAGTTTAAATTTGCGCTTCTGTTTTGAGTCTCAACGCAGTCCATTTCGTAGCTTCTATCTGGTCTCCAGGCGTACATGAGAATCTTGTGCTTTGTAACATAATGGACCTGGTTTACATTTCGGCACAGCCCAAATGTAGTCTGCTGTAATGAGCTTGGTGTTCTCAACTAGTTGCATTATTGCCTGTCAAGTTTTCAATGCTTTGTGCATAAATGCCCTATAGTCTGCCTGAAGGCGTGTACTATCCAGTAACTTTTCCGGAGCAGCCACCCCATTTAGGTACCACTCCCAGATGAGATAGAGCAAGTCACTGCAAAGTTCACCATTCGATGCTGTATCGAACTTTATATTTAGCAAGAAAAAATAATAACGCAAAGACGACGATGTCTGACCATACTCTTGCGGTTAGGCATATTCTGTGCAAGCTGAGCAAAATATTGCTGCGTTTTGAATTTTGTCGTGAGATCTGAGGAAAGAGTTATAATGCGGTTCTACCATTTTGGTTTCAAACTTTAATAAAAGGACATACTTTTTTAGCTGACGCGTGCGCTGCCATTTTTCAGCCAACTGCCGGTTTTAAAGCTAAACGATAAAAAAGTATTTGCAGTTCATGAGCATGGGCGGCTCTGGAATGTATAGGACGCACAGGAGTTTTCGGTAGTTTTCGTTAGAGACGCGGGAAATGGAAATTATGCTGGGAATCTCCTTGGTCCACCAGAAAACGGAGGACTGGGCAGCTGTGCAGAGCGAGCATGACCTTCGGGCATGGTACGATGCCCGAAAAAGGTCAGCATTTTGTTTCCTGGAGTGCACCAAGAAAACATGCGTATTGGCATGGCCCCGCATACAGAATGACCAAAGACTACCATGCTTCAGCATGAAGCGGACAGTAATGACGCAGTTAAACTATTTCCTTGGCTGAGAGCGACCGTGATGTTGAAACTGAAGCAACAGGATCGATTGGCTAAACATTGCAAAGTTGTTTACCGTGATAATTCCTCGGTCAATTTCGGTTACTTAAGAAATGCTGGTGATTGCTCAAAATGCCCTTCATGCAACATTTTGGAATGTATACGTAGCAGTTGTGGATTCAGGAAGAAAGACAACAGCGCGCACCCGTATGTGCGGGGGGGAGGAGGAGAGCGTAGGTGTGCTGGTGTTCTTGAGAGGGCCTGCGGCTGTAGCTCGTTTATATAATTTGGAAATTCTGTTGTCTTGCACGACCGATTGGGCCTTGAATTAATGATACTCCTGCGTCCACAGAACTTCAAAGAAGGCCAGGAAGAGTTAAAGGAAAATCCTACCAGAAAGGCACGTTCGTTTCTTCGCCAGCAGTACGAAGGTCCTTCACTTGCGCTGTGCACGCTGCTATGGGTTTAAAATTGGGTGTAGCAGTGGATGCACGCGTAGATATGAAACGCGGTAACAAAAGTCCCGATATCGCGGACACAATGCGACAGCGGCTACCTCACATGGAGTTTCGTCCCAGTAAAAGCAAACTATTAAAACTGCAGCCAGAACAAA
The DNA here is from genome assembly GCF_048455015.1 of Haemaphysalis longicornis. Classification (NCBI taxonomy): domain Eukaryota; kingdom Metazoa; phylum Arthropoda; class Arachnida; order Ixodida; family Ixodidae; genus Haemaphysalis; species Haemaphysalis longicornis. Next base: position 48,600,196 of record NW_027526445.1, read on the forward strand.
TATATTTTTCACTCTTCATGTACTGATGCTAACGCTGTCCCGATACACTCTCAGTAACCCTCACCAACTACGCGCATAATAAAATATTTAGGCGTGTACAGGAGTTAAATTTACGTTTTCCCTCATTAATAATCACCTATCCGCTCCACCGTCGGCGCTTTCAACGACCAATTCAAACGCAAATACTGCATTCGAAATAAAACGAGATACACATTTCTAGCTCGCAGACGCAAGGTACTGTGGCATCGTGTAAATATATGAAAATGATTACTCAAATATCAAAGAATGCATAACTGATCTGCACTGCAGAACTTAACGTACAATGCAAGCTCCATCGCCAAAAGACATCAGTGATCATGCAAGGATTAATCGCTGGAAGAAAATGACTTACAATTCAAGGCCTCTTTTGGGTGTTGGCACTTGGAACATGAGCTTCTCAAAACCAGGCACGCTTCTATCCTCGCGGCATGTTGCAGTTGTGTTTCAGGCCCCTGAATATACACTACTCTGGGCAGCCGCCGTCCAGGGAAAAAGCGGCCGTGGACGCAATGGAGGGGCTTTAGTTGTGATCGAGGTAGAATATGGCCATCTGATTGTTGTTACTGTCACGACGCCGTCTGCCTGTGGTAGGGGCCGTAGGGCTGGTGACCGTCGTGCCTTCACATTTAGGATAAAGTCTGGGACTGGCTCGGGGAGCCGCAGCGCGCCTTTTTTGTCGACCCGCTGTTCTCCAGTTTCCTAGGTTAAGGGAGAATACCACCGAACAAAGCTGCCTAATCGCAGGGGTGAAATTGATTGTCGCAACATCGCCATCGCAAGGGGACACTCAGTGCGCGCAATCTGAGCCCACTCCAACAAAACCCTCCCGGGCTCGACAGAAACGTGAAAAAAATTCCCTCGCACTTCCCCGAGGGGGAGAGTGTGTAAGTGCGAATGCACGGTTGCATTCGCACTTAAAAGAAAGGTGCATTTATTCACAGACACCTATTTGTGTTGTCGCTGTACTTGATTGCTAGAAGGATCGCTTTGTGGTCCGTGAAATGGACCGTCAAAGGGTACTGGAGGACGGTGCGGACTTGGCAGTTTCTCACAAAGGCCAGGTCGATGAAACCGCCGTTGATGGTGGTGGGCGAGTCGAGGGGTACGCACGACATGAAGTGCGTGGCGTGCATGTAGTCGACCAACCACTCTCCGTCCTTGCGGACGTCGACGTTGAAGTAGCCGACCAAGACGACGGGATCCGAGGGTTTGGAACGCGCGCAGACGCTCTCCATGGCCGCGTCCACGTGCTGGAGGACCGCTTCGCGTGAGAGGTTGGGGGCGAGGTAGGCGGTTAGCACGAAGATACCGTCGCCGGAGTATGCGTCGATTCCTGGTCAATCCCTCACGTGGGTATGTGCCATGAGGAGGCGCCCAACACCCGCAGTCACTGAGCGGAGAGAGAAGGAGGAGAGTAGCGCGCGCCCATCTCCCCCCGTTGCTAGGGAAGACGAGGAGCGCGCGCACCCGCAGCTGTTGCTATGCGGACTACGGCGGCGGACGATTCAGGCTCGCTTAAGAAGTGCATTCGCACTTAAAAGGAAGAATGAAGGGCCCGCTGGCGCGAGGAAGAGGGGCATACCTTGCTGTGTGTCTCATTCGCAAAGGCCCGCTGCCCGTGCACGACATTCATCCAGCTAAACTGCAGGTTTCATCCATTACGTGAAGACTCGTGCACCGCATTCTTCAATTACCTTGCACGAGTCTTCAATGTGTGCCCACGGCCGCTTGATCTCCCCCTTTCTAGATGGAGCGGCCGTGCATGGTCAGCCACCGCCGCTTGCACGTTGTTCTGCTTAACATACAAAGATCGCCTCTTCCCTTTCGGGCCTGCATCGTACCAGTCTTCAACCATCAATGGCCGGCGGTCCCTTTTTTTTCCGCCGTGGGTTAGGTCGGACCACTCCTTGCTACCCCGGCCGAGTCAATCTCCTCTGCTGAGAACGACTCAGCCGGCCAATTATTCTCTGTGTTGTCACATGTCTCGCACAAAGGGACACAACGCATGCCTTTGGTGTCCCGTGAGCTGAGCTTACCCGAAGGGCTTTCGGGGCTGCCCCCCTCCGCAATCATCCGTCAGCGGTTCGCGCCCTTCAGGCGCTTCGTTTTGTCACGGCCCGACTCGACTCCCGTTCCGCAGCGCGGAAAAAGAGTCGAGTCCGGCCGTGGTTTTGTGTTAACACCCTTGCGTAGGGCAGACATTGAGTCGTGAATGCTTCTACTAGTGGCACTTTCGAAGGATATGCAGCTTTGTTCACAGGCGACATACCAGGCATGCATACAGGCAGCACGGCGACGGCCGGAAAAATTTCGGGGGGGGGGCTGAAGCCCGGTCAGCCCCCCCCTGGCTACGCCACTGCCCCCTAGCCAATTTCCCGCAACTTTTCTATGACGTCACGGAACCTTGTTTGTTCGATTGGCGGCCGCCTAACTGACCTGTCGTGATGACACATGCCTGGACATCTGTAATGGGGCCTCTAGTTCCATTTGACGGCATCACTCGAATGCTAACGTGCAGCTAACGCACTGAAAATTGTTTTATTGTTGGCTCGTATGACGTCATTCTTGCTCATAACACGTCACTGTGGCACAAACTTTGAAAGTTTTAAATACTTCTTGCTTTTTTTTTTTTTGTGAAAAAACATCTTTTGGGGCTGTAATGGAGCTGAGTGAGATACTGAATCCTAGTTCTTTCAAATTACACGAACTTGTATTTTCTCTTCAACGCTCCTTTAACAAAAACTAACAGGAAAGTTGTGAGTCACCAGCGCCTTTTTGCTGTGTGCCGCTGCGATGTCACACAGACCAGTTCAGGTGGCTGCAGTCTGGTTCCATGTCATTGCACAACGAGTTAGCACACTGTGTGCTCTGCTTTTCGTGCTTGGTGAGAACGTGGCGGGAAATTCAAAAGTGTCATTTTTTTCTTTCTTTCCAAAGCCAGTGTTTTTCGGGGCTAAAATGGGATTGAGTGAGTTATCAAAAAAAAAAAAGATTATGTGTGGGTTCTTCACAATGTAAGTCACGTTCACGACTTGGCCCAGACTGGTTTTGCAGTGGTAGCCACATGTTTGTGTGCTCAGCTGGTCTATGATGGTTCCCTGCCCATTGACCTCTAACCTGGTAAACACAGTGGCAAGGGGGCCCGGGTACGGCATTGCGTCGATCCGGGTGGACGGCAACGACGTGCTGGCCGTGTACAACGTCACCAAGGAGGCCCGCCAGATCGCCGTCGAGGAGAACAGGCCCGTGCTCATCGAGGCCATGACCTACAGGTGTGTCCTCGAGTTGGTGTTCTTTTCTTTGTCTTAATTTGAAAGCAGCAAACGGTCCATTGGGCGAAGAAGTGAGCGTCCAGCGTCTGTAGCAGTCAAGTGGCTCCCACACTTCCCATCAGTCGTGGCGCTCAGCACGTATGGGCAGATGTGTTTGTGCGAACGCTTGCTAATAAGCTCCCTGAGGGAAAAACCCAGCATTTGACTTCCAGGGGTTGTAGCAGCAAAACAGCTCCTAAGCCTCCTCTTGTTTGTAATGCGCTTCAAAGTTTGCTCTGCGTGGCAGCACATACTGTGCCACTATGCTGAAACTATTGGCAGAATCAGAAAATTGTTGTTGTAGTTCTTCTTCTCTTTCTTACGGGGTTGCTGATAGCTTGCTTAGAGGCATAATCTATTCGGAAACAAGTTACCACCCTACTGCACGTATCGTTACGGGGTGGCGAGGCCACGCGTGCAGGAGCCTAAAACAGAAGGTGCGTCCACTTTGGGTTCCATTTCCAGACTGACTTTATTGGCAGAATCTCGAGAAGGAAAAAGAAGATACATAGAAAAGAATGGGGAGGGTTGCTGCAGGCATCCACCGCAACGCAAGCGTCCTTTTTGGAGCGGGCGGCGTGGAAGAGTCGTGTTCATTTCCAAGCGTTCACTCACTGCGCGCACAACACACACACAAACCAACCTAGCAGGTCACAGCCCAGACATAACTGTCGTGCACGGGCATCCTCGGGGAAACAGACGCTCTTCGAATGGGTCTCCCCGAACGCCGGTGGTGATCGTACGAGGTGTCGAGTGACGGGGCCCAGGCGCTTTACGTGACCCGCTGGACGCAGACAAGCCTGTGTGAACTTCGTCTGCGTGTGGTGCCGACGCCTCCTCGGTCTTGTCTCTCGCGTTGTCTGCAGCTCCTTACAATAATACAACAGAAACATCTCGGCCTACGGTGGCCACAACCTTGGCAGTGGTGAAATGCGGCTGTCCGTGTGAGTACAGACCGATAGCCCTTTGTAAAACTCAAAGAAAAGCATGCAGTGGCATTCAAGTGGATAATAAATATTACTTTCGCATTCACAACTTGTAAGAAGTGCTGAGCTGTCCTGGAACTCTTTTTGCCTCATCATTAGTTGACTAGGAGGGGGAGTAAGTGGATAAGCTTTGTGCGAGAGTGAGTGTGGTATTTGTACGCTTACCTGGTTTGAGGTGTCCTCACTCCAGGATACCTTGGTGCTGGCTGGGGAAATGGGCCCCCTCTACCAATGTATGCCGTACATGTAGAAAAGCCAGAGAAAAGTGGCAGCAATGGTTCTTTGAAATGCGGGAACTCCCTGAAATCTGAGGAGATTGCTCCACCTCCATCTCAACTCAATCCAGTCTAGCTGAGCGTGTTGCAAAGTTCCCACAGTCTTGCTTATAATCGGCTAGCCAGAAGTCAAACTAGCATGTGAAAACTGCATGAAACGTCCTAGGATTTGAAAGAATTTGAGAATACTTTCTTATGGTGAAATTAAGGGAGAAACATTGTTATTTTAACATTTCTTAGGTAAAGGGCAAAGTGAGGAAATGCTAAAACTTGAACAAAACAGTTTGTGGCTGCTAATGAGTCTGCCCGAGCCATTTTGTGTTCTTAGAACTGAGATGGCTTTTCGCCACCCATCTATGGCATGTTTTGTACCGGTATCCGTTTCGACCAGAATTTTTTCCTCTCATGCGGTGTGGTCCAGGATCGGCCACCACAGCACGTCGGACGACAGCTCGGCGTACCGGTCGGTGGACGAGGTGCGGTCGTGGGACCAGAAGGACCACCCCATCACGCGCTTCCGCAAGTACCTCATGCACCGCGGCCTCTGGGACGACGCCAAGGAGGAGGAGTGGAAGAACGAGACCAAGAAGCAGGTACGCCAATCCGCGACTCGTCAGAAAAGGGGATGATTTTGATGAGAGTACAGGGCTGGGCAAGTGAACTCCCCATGCGTGGCTGTCTTTGAGTGTTGAAGCTGAAGTAATTGTGATTTGGCTTCGGCCCGGGCTGTTGTGGTTTTGTCCTGCTTCAGATTCAGTGCAACGAAATCCAACTGGTAGTGTCGTACAAATGGACTCACTTCAGCTTGTCCTTGAAGTGGTGTGTTGCTATTTTCTAGCAATACTGTGTCTGCAGCCCCGAATCTGGTTGGAATTTTAGATGCGACGCTGAGAGCATCTCTTGTCGGCGGCCCTGTCCTTCCTGCGTGCGTCCGTTGTTGTCCGCATGCGTCCGTTGTTGTTGTCCGCAGCCACTCTCCCCCTCTCCTTTCTGATAGCGAACACTCTCTCGCGAGGGGCATTGGATTCGATTGGTTTGGCTTGACTTGACTTGGATTTGGATTGGATTAAAGTGAATCGTGTTGGATTGTGTTGCGTCATAGCCGCAGCACTCTCTCTCCGCGGTCTCCTCTACTTCGGGCGCGCTGCGCATATAACCGGTGTGCTTCTCTCCGGCGGCCTTTCGGTCGACGGTTGCTCTCTGTTTGCGCTTGAACCCCCCTCAGCGTCGCAAGGGGAGGTGGGCGTAATTTTTTAGTGCAGAGGGCACAGCTTGTCGTCGTAGCTGGTTGGGTGTCGCACGCCCAAACAGAAGCTTCAAAAAGATGATTTATTATTAGGTTTAATGTGCCAACACTGCACAGGCGATGATGCGCGCCGTAGTGGAGCGCTCCGTATTGATTTTGACCACCTGAAGGCGATCTTTAACGTGCGCCGAAATCTGGCACACACGGGTGTTTTCTCTTTTCGCCTCCATCAGAAAAGTGGCCGCGGCTGCCGAGAATCAAATCTGCATCCTTAGGCTCAGCAGCACAACGCCTTAGCCACTGAGCCACCGTGACGGGTGCTTCAAAAAGATAACCGCTTTCTTTGGTTGGGATCGAGCCTGGGTCCCTTGCATTACGAAGCCGATGTCCATCGCATCCGCGCAATCCTCATATGCAAGGTGTTCGAGGTGATCTTTATGCTGCACTGTTGCCATGGACACTGCCGTTGCTAGGCTGCAAATAATTATGCAATATTATAAAAGGAGAACATCATGAATTAACGCATTAATTACACTAAATTAATGAAAACACAATCCAGTGTCTCTTTACAGGTGTTTTTAGGGGCTGTGGTACCCTCTCTTGACTACTTTCGCTATCAGCGCCAGGCTGATACTGAAAGTACTCAAGACGGGGTGCCACAGCCCCTCTGGCAAATCACTGCTCCACACTTCGACAGCTTTCTCGATGGGTGGAGCTGCTTGAATTTTTTGTTTGTAGAATTCGATGGGGGGCGTTGATAAATCTCGACTTGAAAACAACAACCTAATTTAATAGTATCAGTGGTGTAGCCAGAATTTTGTTTTGTTGAGGGCTCTAGGAAGCCAGGAAAGAGTGGCAACAAGAAAAACTGGTTCTTTTTTTCTTTCAAGTTTGTGATTTAAGCCAACTTCTGCCCCAACACAGGTCAAATAATGATGTTAGTCTTATGGCAATGCTTGGCTTGTGCACTGTTCACTGGTGCCGTGTTCAGCTGCATTTGTGCCAGGATTTATTTACAAAGGCTGTTGCAAAATTAAATATTAAAAACTAAATAAATTTGAAAATAGTCGTTTTACACAAAAACAGAATTCACATCTATAGTCAGAGCAAGAAACATCTTACATCCCTGAATCTCATTGTCATAACTGTGGTAATAAAGTTTTTTATTCAGAGATCAGCTTCCCCCCTTAACTCCAGCAGTTTTATGCTGAGTGTGATGCGCAGTTGTACAGAAGGGTTTGGCAACTCCAAAAAAAATGAGATGGAAGAAGGGAAGTAGCATGCATGGATAACAGGCTCTGCTTGAGAGGGGTCTTGTACAAATAGTGGTTTATTGGTTCGAAGCAAAGAGAACATTGCATTGGGATAAATTTGGAAGGCTATCTGGGCTGTACAAGTTGACAAGTTGTCTGACATGTGCACGTTGTTATTGCTTGTATTCACTGGCAAGGCACGCATGCAGGCAACAATGAGAGTGCGCCGTCACTGGTTGCATCAAGCTCCGCGAGATGGCGGTACCTGTCCGTGCTAAGCACATGATTTGGATTGGACATTCCAAACTCATACCCCCGAATGCAAAGTAAAGCCTTGTGTTCAATGTGAGTTTGATTAATAACATTGGGTTTAATCGGAGCAGACGACGCACGCCACTGTTTTTTTTTTTTTTTTTTTTTTTCTTCGGCGTACGGGCGCAATGTCACAAGCCGCGCCATGTCCGTGGTGCAGCGGCCTTGTCTGTGGTCGTTTCCAGTGTTGCGAAGTGAAGAAATTGACAGCTAAACTTTTCAATGAATACCGCCTATACCAAAAATGGGGAACTCACTAATGCTTTCTGAGCTCCATGAGTTCTCATGCGGGGAAACCAGCTGTGTCGTTCAAGGTCCACGTTGTGATTGCAGTTGCTCAGGCCAGCGCCATGGGGAGTGCTCAGTTGTGAGTCAGTTGTTTTGTTTGTTGTACAGCTGTACAATTGTACAGCTTGTTTTGCGTGTTTAGCCATGGCCGGTCTGGATGCGCTTGCTCGCTGTTTTTACGGCTTGAGCGGCCATCGCGATTATTACAGAGCTGTTTCTATACAGTGAGGGCATCGCGAGCCAACCCCTGGTACGGTGCACTTGCGGTTGCATCGAGGCAGCCCAACCCCTCAAACCGTGTTGCACTGCAAGCGCGTTACTTCTATTGAGTGGTTTATTTTGCGCGTTGCTCCTGTCATTCCTGCAGATCAGTGCAGTCAGTGTTTCCTGTACTACTCTGTAAGTGCGGTAGTGAGCGCGTCCACAGTGGCCATGGTTTGTTTAGCTAGTCGCAGTTTAACTAGATGGTTTTCTAATAAAGCACTGCACGGGCCTGATTTTAAGGCCCGAGCCCAACCCGAGCCCGCTTTGTGAAGCCCGAGCCCTAGCCCTGCCCGGGCCTGTCATCTCAAGCCCAGCCCAGGCCCGGCCCGGGCCTGGTCATTTATTTTTGAGCCTAGGGAGGGCCCACATGTGCGTGACCAGGCCCTAGACCCGGGCCTGGTCATTTATTTTTGAGCCTAGGGAGGGCCCACATGTGCGTGACCAGGCCCTAGACGCTGAAGAAAATTGATATTTGCTCCAGTGTCTTCGTAGCGGGAAATCAGACAGAGCATCTAGTCTGTACAAGCACGTCATGAATCGAAACGCAAAAATTAAGAGTTTAAAAGTGCACATAGATTAGCTTACGCCGTCTGCAGTTCACGCCACATCGGCGTAACAATAGCTCGCATTCTTACACGAGAGACACCATCACCTTTGATGACGAGACTGTTGGCAACTTCACGTGGTTGTCTCGGTCACAAGTTGGTATTGCTGAAATTTCTTGCTCCCCGTTTGAATTCACGAGTATGTGCGTGCGTTGAAATATTCTCCCTGCAGTGGTTGTTAAGCGGCGGCGCTTCTCTAGCACACGAGTTAGATTTCCAGCCACGGCAGCCGCATTTAGACTGGTTTGGCATCTAAGACACACGTACATAGACCTAGGGGCACAGCTCGAGGGTGTCTTAATTCCTTCCCCGCTAGGGCATTCCTTGTAACCGTATCTTTGATATGTTATACACCAAAATATAAAATCTTGATGCAGTACATGAAATGTCACTAAAATTAACGTATAGTGACTATCAGGCCTAGCAAAACATGTTTTTAAAACTGTGTACAACTAACATCAAGAAGTGCGTAAATGTAAACTCACAATATTCAATTTTATGCTCTTTTCTACACTTCAAGCCGGAACTATAACGGCCGGGCCTATGAATTCAACCCTGAGCCCGGCCCGAGCCCATGGCGTCGAGCCCGGCCCAGGTCCGCCGATAATCGATTTCGGGCCCGGGCTTTCGGGTCAGCCGGGGCCCGTGCAGTGCTCTAGTTTCTAAACACTCCTGCTACTCTTCGCTGGTGCATCTGGGTACCGTTGCATATGTGCCTTTTATGTGGGGACCCGCTGCCATGGGTTAGTGGCTAAGGCGTTCTTCACAGATGAAGTAAGAGTTGTGCAGCTGAGCCCAAGGGCATTACAAGTTGGATCTATGCCACGATGACTGCTTTTCAAGTGGAGGCGAAAAGAGAACACGCTCCCCCCCTCCCATGCGTTGATGCTTTGAAGCACGTAAAAGACAGTTGCAGGTGGTTGTGGCGCACCTCATAGCCTAGGGGTAGCTTTGGCGCATGAAACCTGACCATCAGTCAATCAATCTGTTTCAGTAAAAGCTCGTTAATTCGGAATTCAATCATTCGAATTTATGGATAATTCGAGCTGCACCATTTGGTCTGGCGAAGCCTCCATAGAAGTCTGTGTATAAAGAGGCCCGTTAATTTGAACCCGAGTAGGTTGTGCCATGGATAATTCAAACTACGCGTCACTGTGCCGATGCCTTGGTGCCTGGCACACAGCCAGAGAAACGCACCCTGTGCCTACACGTGAGGTTGCGTACAACGGGAAAAGTAAAACAGGGTAAAACCAATACGTAGGGCCAAAGACAGCGGCGTTTGCAGATGTTGAACCCTATGAACCACTGGGGAGCTTTTTTTTGCGGGGTCAGCTAGCGGGGGGGGGGGCTTCCTCAGTTCTCGGCCATCATGTACGCTCCTCAAAAGGAGGGGTACTGTTACTGTTGCGTCCTCGAGCTGCCCTTGTTCGTAGCTGTAGCACGTTCATTCTCTTCTGAGCTTCTTCTTCTTATGTACATACTTTTCTTTTCCTTGCTATCTCCCAAGGTTCGGACCGCTTTCCTCTTTCTGGGTAATGCTTCACCTTCCTGGCATTTCATCGTGCATTGCAACCAACGCCTGCCGCTGCTCTGCTAGCATGAATGGTGCAATCTCGTGTGGTTCTGCAACACCCATCAGTGTAATTGCGACATTTTCCACTGTGCTCATAGACAAAGCTCTGACCCTAGGCGCCGAACAACCAGCTCCCTTGATTATGAAGCGAAAAGTGCACAGCTGAGTGAAATCGTAGCAGAAGTGGTTATAACAGAGCGCACCGATGCAAGCTTACTGGAGTAGAGTATAGGATGGGCACGTAAGTTGTGCTAGTGAACTCTCATGAAGCACGCAAGTTTGCCTCTGTTGCATTGTCCCTCCCTCCCTACCCTTATCTGCAGCTGATGCAGGCGTTTGCCCGTGCCGAGAAGCTCAAGAAGCCCGCAGTGAAGCACATGTTCTTGGACGTCTACAAGGACATGCCCCCCTCGCTTACCGAGCAGTGGCACTCGCTGGAGCAGCACCTGCAGCACTACCGCGACCACTACCCACTCGCATCCTTCAAGGGCCTGTCCGACGACTAGGTCCCGCTCACTCCGGCCAGGGAGACACACCACCGTGCTAAAGATGTGTGGAGTATGGTGTTTTGCACCGGTACAGCCGGTGCTAATGACAGTATTCACTATAAAAATATACATATCAGTGCGGGGGGTGTAGTACGGGTTGGTATCTGTCACTTGCTCTGTGTTGTTTGGATGCTGCAAATAAGAAGCGGTGCATCCTCCGGTGTTAAGTTGTAGAGCACCATAGGGCGAGAATACGCTGCTGGTTGCTTCGCAAGTCTGCCAATTAGATGTGGCGTGGGGTTTGCATCGCTGCCGCTTGCTCAACATTTGGTTGTTGGGATTGTCAGTTAAATTCGTGTATGAGACCTTGGAGGAAGCAAGCCAACAGTTTCTTCTTTTCGTTCCCTTCTAGATTCAGATGCGACATGAGCGATATTGGTTTAGCCCACCGGCCCTGTGTATGTAATGTTAATGAATAGAGGACGTGTCTCGTAGAGCAGAGTCCCCGAGTGACGCGAGTGTGATACAACACTGTGATGGTTCCCCCTGTTCTGATCTTGGCTCAAGAGACGTTGTGTTGGGTTGAGACTTTGTTGAGTTGTGTGGTTTGAGTCTTCCTCATAGTTTTGGGAGCACTGTGATAGCTCTGACTTGCAAGTTGCGAGTTTGAGGATGGTGTTTGTTTGATGAGTTTGATGATGGGTTTGATGAGTGAGTTTGATGATGGTGTTGTTTGAGGTGTTGTTGTTTTTCACTGCCTGTTTATGGTGGATGCTCAGCAAAGTGTTCTCGCATTTGAATGACAGAAAATTTGCATGGTCTTATGAAAACTATTCGAAGTAGCAAAAAATTTAACTCTAAAAAACAAAGACAAATTGGGATTTGCTGACTACAGCTGCTGAGCTCTTTTTTTAGTCCAAGTTGATTTACAGTTATGTCTAACTTTTCTAAAACTGAAAAAAAAACAAAAACACCCCCTACAAAGTAATAGCAGATGTCAAAAACACTACTCATGATGCTAGTTTGTCAATTCAGTGGTTTTTGCAACTTTATGATTGCTGCTCCAATGGCCGAACTACAAGACAAGCGTGAGAATGTGGCACGTTATGTTCTTGTCGGGCCTCGTGTTTTTAACTCAGTGGAATGCTATTTTCAAATCCTCAACGCTTTTGCGCCGTTAACCCAACATCTTGAAATAAGAGCCGTGAACTCAGTTGCCGAAAATTTAAAGAGGTGCGGGCAACTGCATTTTTCTCTCATTTTTGCGAAATTTGTATTGTTTACGGCGTCTATGCAGCACATTTTTGGGAACCAAATTGGATGTATTGGAGGTACAATCCCTACACATTCATGTACAGTACATTGTACTAATTGCTACATAAGTCTTGTGCTAGCAAGGTTGATACATAATACCATTGGTGGGTGTATAGAGACCTGCCCCAAGAGCTCTCGTCTGTAAACATTCCTCGTTTTTGTAGTTCCTGCATTTTTGCAAGTACTGCTTGCAGGCAGGCCTGCTAGACTCTCAACTTTTGCTTCTACCTCTGGGTTGCATTCCTAGTTGGCACATCTGTTACTGAAACATTGGTGCAAAGCCTCAAATTACTTCATGGGCAAAGTTTGTTGCAATACTTTCTTAAAAGCCAACTGCACTCAAATTTTACCTCAGCGATATTTACTTTGAACGTACACTAACTGTATGTACCACCAAACCAACTGGGATGTGGCTGGTAGCCCTGTGAAATGACGCATTGTTAATGAGTTAGAAATGTTTATAATAGCTTCACCACAGGCTACGCTGCACCTGCCAAAGGAACACACAAACAGCCACGAAGGAGAAGTGACATTGCGGCTGGCCGGGTGCTTTTTCCTATGGCCAGCCAGGAGAACCGTCCAAGCTCTACTTGGTGCGCTTCTCCAAGGGCTGTGGCGAAGGCGAAGCGTTGCACACAGGTTTGCTCTGGCCGGCCAACCGCACGCGGCCGCTCGCTTGCCGGCTAGAGCGTCACTTCAGCCTGGCTGCACTCTTCTCAATTTCGGTTTCAAAGTCTCCACTTTTTGGTGGCCGTTAGCGCTGTGGACACGTGTATTTCAGCTGTCATGTTTTGTATCTTGCAGTCTTTTTAAAAAGGCAGACTGTACAGAAATAGCGTCTTCAAGAGCTTGAAGTGCAGTTGGCAGGCCGTTTTGCTTTATTGGGAGCAGTAGGGTTATTTAGTTGTGCTTTTCTGGTACACATTAATTAGGCGCTGCCTTTGTTGAGCATGGCTGCAGGAATACTTTCTTTTTCTGCTGCAGGAGCCATGTGCTCGCAGTTTCTGCTTTAACTAGTTGTACCATATGGGTGACTCGTAAATGTTTCTCTTCCACAATTCTTCCTTCTGAGCTGCATGGGGCATACACGCAGAAGGGCTTTGTGCGGCCAATAGGCAGCTGTTGTCTCTTTCAATGTAGCAGCTTTTTGAATCCTTCCAGAGTCTTCCTGAGTGCAGAGTATGTCCTTGCTACTATCTTTTGGGACCAGGAAACATTTGGTGTGTGTAAAAAATTAAGAGCCAGAGACATGCAATATTGTTAATGCACTGTTTAACACTGTGTAATAACGGTGCTCTCATCGCATCTGAAATAATGCCTTAATAAGGGCGACACTGGTCTCAAAACAGCTTCTTTTAACTTTTAAGTGAACTCTGTGAAACTTGTCAGATTTGCTGCTTTTTCCCCACTGATTTCAAATATGCCATTATCTTCGAGTCAGTCAACTAGCATCCAAGATAATAAGAGAATTAGCCATTTTTGGCAGCACAGTAAACAAAACGGTCATAAAACTGTAATCTTCATATTTTCCAATACTATGAACCCTGGCAAATGCAATAAGAGAATCGTTTTCTTTGATGCACCGCTTGGAACTAATTTTACAGCTCATTAAACTTGAAATGGGCGTTGAAAATGGTTCCTTGCCACTGGTGCCACCAAAGTTTAATTAGCTGTAAAATTAGTTCCAAGCAGTGCATAAAAAAACGGCTTCTCTTATTGCATTCACCAGGGTTCATAGTATTGCAAAATATGAAGATTACAGTTTTATGACCAACACTTTTTTGTCTATTGTACCACCAACAATGGCTAATTGTCTCTGATTATCTTGGACACTAGTTGACGGACCGAAAAGGTAATGGCATATTTCAAATCAGTGGGGAAAAAGCAGCAAGACTGATAAGTTTCACAGAGTTCGCTTAAAAATCAAAGGAAGCTGTTTTAAGAGCAGCGTCCCCCTCAAAATAACAGATTAGTTTACTGCTCGCCAGTTGAAAACAAAGGTCACGTCATGAATCTGGCATTGACAGTCACAAAGAGATGATGAGAGTTTGGAGTGCCGAATGTTTATGACTTTGTTGCAACCTGAAGGGTGTTCCTGCACTGCTGATCTGTTTTAGCTTACGATATTGTGAATCCCGCCTTGGTCTGTTGGAGTATGGTGTGACACGCAAAGGGAAATTCACACTTTTGAATAGTCTTTTTTTGTTTTATTGCATTGTTGCTCTTTCTTTTTAAACTTTTGGAGTGCACCCCACCTTTTGCAAGCACCGCGGTCTTCTCCTCGTCAGTGCAAATTTAAATAATTCCATGCCTTAAAGGTTGTTGGAGCCCGTCATGACAGGAAAATGGCACCACATTGCAGATTACCTGCTTTATCTGTAACTGGCTTGCCTACTGTGTCTAGATTCAATTTGTGGGTTGCATTTGAGTCCCATATTTTTGGTGCGGTTTTTCAATTTACAAGATGTTTCTTTGTATTTTGGTGTGTGCACGCGAGCCTACGTGTTATTACCACATTTTCATTTTTGGCGTGGTTACAGAGCCAAGGCTGTAAGGCACAGATTTTGGCAGGGTGTATTGGAGCTGAAGTGGCCATGAAGACAAAATAGAAGTCTGCTTCATTCGAAAGATTTATTGTTTTATAGTTCCCCCAGCACTTGTCCAGCAGCAAATGATGCTTGAGGAATCAAACACTGAGAAATCCAACAGTTTAAGCCAAAATTTCAATTCTCCTGCTGCATCGTATGTTTCGTGACATCAACAATGAACTGAAACAAAAGGTAGTATGTCGACTGGGGCTGCCACCATGTCCCAAACTGCGTTTTTGATAACCATAATTATCGTCTGGCATCCTAGGTCACGTGGCACAGCAATACTGCTGAAGGACCAGTGTTGCACAGGGTTTGCTTTTGACTGGACTTTACCTGCCATATTTTAAAGTGAAGCTTTCTATGAATCGATTGATTGTAGGGTTTAACGCGCCGACGCAACGCAGGCAATGAGGCTTGAGAAGCAGTGTCGTGTCAGACAACGTAGTGGAGGGTTCCGGATTAATTTTGACCGCCTGGGGATTTTTAACATGCACCGAAATCTCGTGCACACAGGCGTTTTTGCTTTTTGCCTTCATCAGAAAAGCGGCCGCCGCGGCCGGGAATTGAACTCGCGTCTTCGGGCTCAGCAGCGCAACGCCTTGGCCACAGAGCCACCACAGCGGGTCACTTTCTATGAATCACTGATGGTGTTTGATGTTGCGTCCAAATGTACTGCAGGAGAGCCAGCTTTACACAATTTGTTTCACAAACGATGATGATGATAATCAAATGCTAGGCACACCAGCCCCTTAAGAGAAAAAAAAAAAAGAGAAACGCTTTCTGTGGTGGGAAGCGAACCTCGGACCTTTGCGTTATGAAGCCGATGTGTATTCAATTATGCCATTCTGATACGGCCAAAGCATTTTGGACTTCGACTCCTGCTGCATGGGAGAAAGCTTTGCCTTTTAACATCTCTCTCTTCAGAAAGCAGCTTTGATTTTTTTGTTGCAATTGATAGTAATTGTTTCACGGAACATCCGGTATGACTCGGCAAATAGGGGCATGCAAGTTTCCGTGCCGCTTATGTCGATTGGCCAGTGTCGCATCAGACAACACCACGTGCCTGACGGCCGTGTTAAGCTGTGTCACACAGCAAATGACTGCACTAACTGCTTCTGCATTTATGCGTTCATAATTTTCGTTGTTTGCCCCACCACTCTTAGTGCTGTAAAAAGAATACGCACTAAATTCAAGCGCAAGTAGTTCATTCTGCAATTTTGTGACCCCTGTTTAGATTCCATTCGTTTTTTGCCGCCGTCAGCCAATCGCAGCAAGCTACCCATAAAGTCGTAAAATCAGTGCAGCAAAGTTGCTGGTTATTCGGATGCCTGTTCTCTGTTTCCCTCATTGTATAGCCTATCTAAGCGAAGTTTGCATCATAAGCAGCGTCAGTGTTGTTCTAATGAGGCAATCTTTCGAATGAACTAAACTGCCATTTTGTCTTCAGGACTTTTACGTAACCCAAGGTAAAATGTCTTTGCATAACAGACTGCGTTGTATGCGAGCCAGCCAGAACAGTTTTTGCAGCACCCCAGGCAGATTGATTTTTGTGCTGCTTTATGCAGAGCAATACCTAAAAAGTGCTCTCTTTCCTACATTTTTGTTATTTGTATGTGTCATACCCTCTGTTCTGGTCAAAAGGTGTTGTGCTGCTGCTTTTCTACATTTTTGTTATTTGTATGTGTCATACCCTCTGTTCTGGTTAAAAGGTGTTGTGCTGCTGATAATGAGCATTCCGGCAACCATTTTTTTTTTTATAGATGAAAGTGCTTCCGTGTCGAGAAATTGGCGCGTGTTGAAAAGTCCCAGGTGGTCTTAATTATTCCGCAGCCCTCTGCCATTGCATGCCTTATGGCCCGAGTGTACCATCAACGCATGAAACCCTAGAAATTTGTGTGTGTGTTGTAGGGCGTCACTTCTCAATTAGGAATCATTTTAAAAATACACGACAGTGGTGATTCTTTATTGCACTTATATCACATTAGTGTGGAACAGCCACTCAATGGCAGCTACCGGATTGGATATGCACTTTGTGAGGGATGGCCGAGTGCAGACTTGGTGATGGCAGGCTTACGTTGCGTACGACAAATGTCCAGTGAATTTCGTGAAGCCGTTGTCACCTGCAACTCAGGGCAGACTTTTTTTTTTCATTTTATAATAATGGTTACAGTGCGAGATGTAAATACTTGCTTGGTTTGCGTCGTACAACTCAGCTGGCATTTTTACGTGGTCACTGAACAGTGTGGAAACAGTTGTGGCAAAATGCAGTTGTATCCGTTTCACAACCAAATCTGTGCCTTATGTCGCCATTCCCACCTGTAGAATTTCCTCATCGCATAACAACACCTAGAAACGTTCGCTTTTCTGAAATGTGCAAAAATGTCATCGATTGACCACTGCCATCGCACCCCACTACAAATCTTGGGACGGGTTTCTGAGGGATGATTTCTTGCACAGTGGAATGTTACACGACAGAAGCGACATTCGCAGTGAAAACATTTTCCTGGTGCTGTTGTGTGTAATAACCGAGTGTGTGTGTGACCACTCATTGTTGAAAAGTTGTTGCTTATTCCCAAGTGCAGTGTTGGGGAGCAAACGTCGTATTTGGTTTTTGTTTTGTTTTCTAAAAAAAAAACATGCTTGTACAATTTGCACAGCACATGCGACTGAGGTTTGATAACGGATGCAAGTGTTGAGTACACTATGAAGTTTGGAAAATAAAGGTTCCCGTTTTACAAAAACTGCTGCAAGGAAATTTCTTTCCCCCCCTCATTTAAGTACTCGACACAAGGCCAAAAAATAGTGCTCAATGTTTATCATTTATTGGTTCTTTGCTTGGTTCTTCAACATGCAGCCATGCATTTGCAATGTGCGAATAGCAACACAATGCCTGCTTCCAGAGTTCCGCATTTACTCGATTGTAACGTGAGGGGCGACTTCTTTTCACTGCATCGAGAAAAAAATTTTTGTATTCAATTGTAACGCGAGGGCCAAGTTCAGGTAGCCAAAATTAGGAAAAGAAACTCGCATTGCAATCAAGTAAATGCGGTAGCTCAAAATTCTAGGTGCTCTTTGTGATTCAGCTTCCCGCAGCCTATGAGCTGCTTCGAAATGCATAATCAACATTAGCAGGTGAACCTAAAGCACAGAGCTCCACCTAGAATAAATGAAAAATCAGATCTTGGCATAATTCTTTTCGTCAACAGAGATTCACATTTAGAGACCCACGAGAAGGGCTTGAACACCTATGTTGAGAAAATATACGCTCTCCCCATTACCTTGTAACACCCACAAAAAGGACTGGACGGCTAGGCCATCTCTAAATGTGGTATGTATCACTGCAGGAAAGACAAACAACAGAAAAAACTCGCGATGGAAGGTACCTTGTGAAATTAATCTTAGCACTGCACAGAAGATATCCACCAACCAAAAAGTTGCGACAAGAAGGCATCCCCAGATGTGGGCAGTCGAGAACCAAGAATTGCTGCCAAGTTCTGTTCCAGTTTGATCTCTGGGAATTGCGGTGGCCCCCCTTGCGACCTTGTGCAATGCCCCGCCAGCTTTTGGCTGCCAAGTCTTCACAGGCTCTAAAATTAGCTCTTTATAAAGGTTTCCCAACAGGGGCATCGAGATGGGAGAGGGAGGCCACTTTGGCAGGTTTTTTTTTTTTTCTGTTTTTTTTAAGCTTCCAGGCAGTTTTATTTTTTGTCCTCCCAGAAAATACTCAACATAAGGGCAGAGGATGGAAATGCAGCTTATTCGGCTGCAACAATTTCAACACATTATCTTTTTTTGCTGAACTCTCGGAGCACTTTAGGGCATAGAGCAGTAAATGTTGCACTACACAGTTACTTGTGAAACTTGCTCATCATCACAGACGGTTGACATCTTTGCGAGCTGTTGAAAACACTGCATCCAACACGACACCTTGCTTGGTATTTTAAACACTATAACACCCCCTATCAGCTTCTAGCACCGGTCTACTGTCCCGACTTTTGCAGACCATTTCTGGGCTGTCTCTGTTTAGTCAAGCTTTCGTTGAAGTGTTTCATTTTTTTCCTCCATTTTGCTCAACCTCTGTATCCTTACTATGGTGGGTATGCCATGACATATCAAGCTGTCAAACTGACAGCGCAACAAAGAACCATCCTAGTCTAGTGTCAAACACGGTTTGACACTAGACCATTTTTAACTTGTGCTAGACATGACGCACTTGCATACACAGCAAAAATTGCACAACAGCTATCACAGCCTATCACAGTTTGCATATGTTGGGACTAGTAATTTAGATAAAAAAGTTTCGTAAACGAAAGGTGTATAAATATATTATGGTCAAAACTTTACCACTCCCATAAGGCGCAAGTGTGCACCTTACCTCAAGAAAAAAATATCATTAGTACATTGCGTAAGTTACGCGGTAAACTCATTTTAGGCAAAAGACCACAAGTTCTTGTTTTCACAGCTCAGATAAGCCACTTTTTTCTCCTTCATGACCACAGCATGCACATTTAGCACACCGTTAACACAAGTTGAAATCTGCTTGGCCGATCACTTTCTACTTTGTGCAAATGTCAGCTAATTTACATTAAATCTTAATGGAATTTGTGCGACGGTCCCCAACAATGTTTCCTTCAATCTAGCTCGATAAATTTTTTCGGCAATGTGTTTGTCGTACAAGTCGTGCCAACCTGTGTCACTGCAAAGTCCCACAGGGCAAACCACCCTGATTGTTTATTTCCCGTCCCCCCAGAAGTGGAACTTCCAGCTGCTTCGTAATGTCCTAGCCTTTGTTAGATAAGTTCTCCCACGCCCTAACAAGCGGTTCAGTCTTCGTCGCTGGAGCTGCTCTCGGCACCCCTCTTGGTGCAAGGCTTCAGTGGCGGGTTGACCTGCCGGTAGTTCTTGTACAGGACGTACGGGACGCCGTAGCCCACCGCGAAGGCGAAGAAGAAGAACTGCGTCAGGGCGCCCGCGTAGATGAAGACGTCCCGCTTGGGCAGCGGCAGGCTTAGGAGCACGCGGCCGATGCCGATGCCCGCCACTCCGGCCAGCAGCTTGACCCAGACGGGTGCCCTGCGGGCCCCCGCGAGCACCTTGGGCGCCGAGGGCCGCGACAGGGCGTAGCCGAGCCCCAGGGGCGCCGCGATTCCGCGCATCATGCCGTACAGCACGGTCGTGCTGATGTTCACGTAGCGCGGGTCGTCGCACGCCTGCAGGGCCAGCTTGACCGTGTGCTGGGGGTCCAGGCCGAGCGCCGTGAGCGCGCAGAAGGTGGTGGAGCAGGTGAGCGCGATGAGGCCGCTCAGCGAGGCGTACTCCCGGAAGCCCCACTCGTCCACGTCCAGGCCGTCGAGCACGTAGCCCGTGGCGACGCCGATGGCCAGCCCCAGCACGACCTGGTGCGGGAAGTGGGCGCCGATGAAGACGCGCGAGGCGCCCACCAGCGTGAGGAAGACGCAGTACGAGGTCCACACGAAGCCCCGCAGGTAGCGGTTCCGGCGCTTGCGGTTCTGCTCGGCCCAGCGGATCGCGTAGCGGATGACGACGAACCAGACGGCCGCGGTGACCATGACGTGGCCCGAGGGCGAGCCGGGGCCCGTCTCGCAGGTGAGCGGCGTCTGCGCCAGCTGGACGTTGATGTCGGCGTGCATCTTGACGTACCAGAAGGGCCGGTGCTCGTTGAGCACCCACTTGATGGCCACGTTGAGGAAGTCGGAGCACGAGGTGGCCACGAAGATGCGCACGCCCAGCGGGTGGTGCAGCGGGAAGACGAGCGGGTACAGCCACATGAAGGTGCGCGAAGGGTCTCCGGCCGACGTGACCCACGAGAAGAAGCGGTCGTAGCCGTCGAACTGCTCCTGCAGGTGCTTGGTCATGTGCGCGCCCGAGGTGTACACGTAATCCATGGTGGACGTGTGCCGCTGCCGCGGCGGGTCCAAGTGCAGTACTTTTCGAGAATGCCGAGGCCGGCGTACCGGCTGGGCAGACTATTCTAGCCCCCCGTCGTACGACCGGCGGATTCGTGGCAATGGCGGCACGTCGCTCATGTCGCTGCCCATCCGGCCGACCGGCGGGCGCGTGAACAGCTGGCAGTCTTTTTCTCCTCTTTTTTTTTTTTTTTTTTTGGCGGGGGGGGCGCCGCCGCTCTTTTCACGGCGCAGTTGCTAGGGCATAGCCTAGGGGAACGACGGGCACCGGTGCGCGACCTGGTGAAAGACAAAGAGCGGGGTTTAATGGTCTTACCAGGTCGGATGACCTAACGAGGTCATCCTTGCAATGCTGCACGAGACTCCATTAGGCCGCTGACCCATAAACACTCCTGCACGCCACCCCCACCCCATTCACTCCCCCTCCCTTGAGCAGTGGGAGTCTGCGCTGACCAGCTCGGCGCCGGAGCATCAAATCGCCCTGGTTAGAGTGTCTCCTCCTAGCAACCCTACCCTGGTGCACTGAGCCCTGTATTCGGCGCAGGCTCGCGGCCCCCTGGACGTAGGAGGCTTACCACGTCCCTTTCCAGCTCCCTTGGCTGCTCAATAAAATGTTTTTACCACCACCACCTGCACGCCATCACATCACCGGATGGGCAGCGATGTTCAAGTGCTGACGCAAAGAAGCCGCCAGTCTTGAAATTGTGTGAATAGGTCACACACATAAAACATGACCAGCAACTTCGAGCACGGAGGGGTGCTAGCTAGCTTGTGTGATTTTGAAGTGGAAGAGATTTATATGTGCCTGAACGGGGGCAGTGTAGTACAAAATTCATCTCGCCTGCGAAGGCCGCTCAGCATCTAGAACCTGCAGTGTCTGGGTCACTGGCACACAAGTTTTCAAGCCCTGCCTGGGTTGGTCCAAATCGACCAATGGAACAAAGTATTGTAAAAATAAAATGAGAGAGGGCTTCTCGGTTGGCCTCATACTTACCTGTCAGCTCTTTTGCTGTTACAGGCCATCTTTTTCACTCAATGTACATTCACTGCTAACAATTCTAAGCTGGTGCTGTACCAACTAGTTAGTTGCATCAGTCAGTAGGTGCTCTTCCTCAATGAGGTTTACCCTGTGGCCATGCCGATAAGTTCCTTGACAAAGGAAGTGCAAGGTTTGATCGCCTTTTATTTCACAATGGAGAACGAATGCTATATACAAGCGGCATGAGAGCCCAATGGTAACAAACGGTGACCAGAATAAGATCCCCAACAAACATATGCCTCAGCCAGGCAGGCTGTCCAAAAGAAAAGCGTACAGGGCTTAGTCACTGTCGCTGTCGTTGCGTTTCCGTGAGTCCATCTGGCCCACGTGGATGGTGAACTTGTACTCCTGGTCGCAGCCCATGTAGGAGTCGCTCATGTAGTAGAGCGTGTACGTATGGTCCCCTGGTGCGGGGGCCACAAAGTCCAGCTTCACCTTGGCCTTCTGCTGCAGGCTGAGCCGCTTGATGGAGATGAGCGAGTTGCTCTTGGACTCGCCAATCACCACCCACCAGCCCTCCTCGCGCTTCTGGGGGAAGAGCGGCGCGATCACCGGACCCACCACCTCGTCCTCCCGCTCCAGCTGCACCAGCACGTTGACGGCCGATCCGCAACGGATGTGCTCCTTGCCCTGGATCTCGTAGGTGAGCTCGATGTTGGGGTACCGGTTGCAGAACTTGGCCACGTCTGCCATCTGCCCGTCGGTCAGCTGGAGCAGCTTGTTGCGGTCCTCATCCTCCAGCTCCATGATGTCGAAGACAGTCTCGACGCCATGTTCCTGGCAGCGCTTGACCACATCTGCTGTGAAGTGGGGCAGCTGCTTGAGGTAGGAGTCCTTGTTCCACAGGGCCTGGGTGACCATCTGGGCCAGCTCCATGGCAGCCAGGGCCGGGGTGAGCCACCCGTTGGAGCTGAGCACGTCCACGCAGGCCTGGATCAGCCGGATGGCCTTGCCCAGGATGTCCTCCGTGTCCGACTGCAGCTCGGCCGACAGCTGCATGCGCGACAGGTGCGCCTGCAGCAGCAGGTTGGTCTTGACGTGTGGGTCGCTGAACTTGGGGTTGGTCAGCTTGTGGGGCAGCCGGTTGTACAGCTGCCGCAGCACGTTGTCCTCGTGGTGCCGGATCGGGATGCTCTCGTACTCGGCCGCGGAGCTGATGATCTCCAGCAGGCCCCGGATCTTGGTCTTGGAGTTCAGTGACATGCTGAACAGCTCGATGGTCGTGTAGTTGATGTAGTAGTAGGCCGCAATCATGCCCAGGTTGAGCGGGGCCACGTCCATCTCGTCCTCAATGCTGATGCACTTGCTCTGCTCCAGGTCGTTAAGCGTGTTCTCCACCAGGTCCGACAGGTGGTCTGACAGGTGGCGGTGAGTGACCCCCTGGAGGTTGTAGTAGTTTGGGTTCTGGGTCATCCTCCTGTAGAGGAAGGTCCACGTCAGGTAGTCCACTGCGTCCTGCTTGTTCTCAATGGTCTTGGTGACGATCTCGGCGTTGAAGTGGTCGTGCAGGCAGTGGTCCAGGTGGCTTTCCACCGGAAGCGGCTCGTACAGGAACTTCTTGAAGAAGTCCTTCTTCGAGGACTGGCACAGGAGCAGGCACTTGCCGTCCTCGTCGACCAGCGGCCGGTTGGCCCTGCCCACCATCTGGAGGACGTCGGTGACGGGATAGTCCTCGTAGGCGTGGATCTTGCCGTTGTAGAACTGGGTGTCCATGACGATGACCAGGTGCGCTGACAGGGACAGCGCCCAGCACAGACTCCGGGACACGACCACCACCTGGATGGCACCGCTGTCGAAGAGCTGCTCCACCAGCCGCTGGTCAGCCGTGCTGAGGCCCTCGTGGAGGTAGGCCACCCCGTTGCCCAGCGTCTCCTTGAGGGTCTTGTCGGTGATCTTCTCCAGAAAGGGCTTCAGGTCCTCCTCGGTGCAGTGGAGGAACTTGGAGGCCTGGCCCTCGGAAGCCGAGTAGGTGAGGATGTCGATGGCCGTGAGGCGCGTCTGCTTGCGGGAGGGCACAAAGACGATGACTGGCTTGCGGGGCGAGTGGCGCATAATGCCCTGGTAGACGGGCTTGCTCATGGAGAGCAGTCGCGAGGCGTTGTGGGTGATGTTGAAGCCCTGGATGTGCAGCTCCAGCAGCACGGGCCTCACGTTGGGGTGGAAGTTGAAGGTGGAGTTGACGTTGGCGCCCAGCCACTGGCCGACGTCCCGGGCGTTGGCCAGGGACGAGCTCAGGGCCAGGATGCGGATCTGGCGCTCGATCTGGGAGGAGATGTAGCGCATCCGGGAGCAGATGACCTCCAGCACGGGACCGTCCTCCCCGCCCACCAGGTGCAGCTCGTCCACAATGAACAGGTTGATGTTCTGGACGTTCTTGCGCTGCTTCCACCGACGGGACAGCACATCCCACTTCTCGGGCGTCCCGATGATGATGTTGCCCTTGGCCAGCAGCTTCAGGTCGGTGCCCGTCTCACCCGTCAGGATCACCACCTGGCATACGGGAGGTGGAATGGGGACAGCACGTAAGAATGCAGAAGCACCACATGCGAACGCTTAAGCGCTTTTACAATGCAAGGAAAACTGCGGTAACTTAATAGGCAACAATTACTTCAATGCACAGTGCTGATACAAATTCAATTTCACTTTCCCCCAAAAGTTTTTTGTCAAAACAATGAACACTCTAATGCGCCGATTCATACAGTAATATGGTTTTCATTCAACAATCACACCTTCTTCTTGAAGGATACAAACCTCATAAGAAATAAAAACTTACTGCTGACTAGTGAGGAATAACAACTGAAGAACCCATCCTGTGGGGGTGGGTTCTAAACTTCTAACTAATTAGCCTTACCAATTCCATGCAAAGTCCATACGTAATTATGAGCTTGGGACTGTTTGCTTTTTTGGCACCAGCTGAGCATCCGGATTTATTTCAGCAATTTTTCAGTTGAGAGAAACCATGTGTACCATGGCAAATTATTCTGCACCCTCCTGGACACTAAATGGGCACAAACTTGTGCATATTCGGTGAAAGTGATAAAATAACTGAGTCAGTAAGATCCCCACTTCAGGGCCTGTAGAGCTTTGGTTGAATCCCCAATGCTAAAAAGTGTGTTTTGAGGGTGTGTCCACACACAAGCACACACAAAAAAGTTTGAAGATTGGTTGAGACAAGCAAAGGAAGAGCAACAAGCAGTTATTACCTTCTTGTTCAGCTGCAGAGAGAACTTCTGGGTCCAGTCGGCATAGATGATCTCGGCGAGGGCTTCCTTCGGGGTGACGTACACGCAACGCCCTTCCGGCACCTGGGAGAAGAGGCGCAGGATGGCAAACTCGGCACAGATGGTCTTCCCACTGCCCGTAGGGGCTCCGACAAACACGTTGTCGTCACTGCTGTAGATGGCGTTGAAGACCTGCGTCTGGATCGGGTTGAAGAAGGGGAACTTGTCCTTGTACAGTGCCTCAAAGGTCGGATTCCGCAGAGCCGACACAGGCAGGGGCTGCAGATCCAGCAGCTCCGTCGGAGGAGGGTACTTCTCCGGGAGGATCAGGTGCCGGAAGGACACGGGCAACTGCGTCTCGGCGCTGATCCACCGGTCGGAGACGATACGGATGAAGTACTGCGGCGGCAGGGGCTCGAAGACAGGCACGAAAAACTTGATGAGGTGCTCGTCCTGGGAGAACTTGCTCTTGAGCAGGAAATACTCGTGGTGCAGGATCACCTCCGAGTCGACGTCCTCCACTAGGATCCAGAAGGCTTCCGAGGTGCCGTGGATCTTCTCGTCCCACTGGAAGTCCGGCGTGATGGTGAGCTCCACGCGCAGCATGGAGCGCGTGATGGGCTGGATGTGGGCGGCCAGCTCCAGCTTGGGGAACTGGTGCACGTACCGGTGCACAAGCTTGCCCAGCTTGGGCATGCGCAGAAGCTCGCCGATCTCGCTCACGCCCAGGTCGTAGAGCCGCTCCCAAGGGAAGTTCTTCTTCTCCACCTTCTTGACCACCTCGTCGGGCACCTTGCGGAACTGGCGCAGCGGGGTCATCGACTGCCACATGCGCTTGTCGATCATCTTGCACAGACTCAGTGCCTTGTCTGTCAGCTGTGCCCAGCCCCGGTGCAGCACGATCTCGAAGATGGCGCGCATCAGCCGGGCGGCGCTCTGTGTCACGTACACCATGTCGGCCATCAGGGCCAGCCCTTCCAGCTTGAGCTGGGAGATGTAGGCCTGCAGGAGGACGTTCACCTTGGCCGTTGGCTCCTCCATGCTTTCCTTGATGGGGATGGGCACGCGCTCCATCAGCTTCTGGAGCTCCAGCTTCTCTTCCTCGCGGATGGTGATGTTTCGGAACTCGCCCGAGAGGGAGAAGACCTTGAACAGTTCGATCTCGCTCAAGGTGGGCTTGAGCAGCTGGTTGTAGGTCGCCATGGTCTCGTAGGTGCAGTAATAGTAGCTGGCGATGCGCCCAAGCTCTGTCACCTGCAGGTTGCCCGACTTCTTGTCGAAGCGCAGCAGGTTGCTCTTCTCCAGCTGCGCCGCGGCGGTGAAGATGAGGTCGGCACGCCTCTGTTCCAGCAGAGGGTCGGCCTTGATCTCATCGTGCGAGATGCCGTAGAGAGTGGGCGCTCGGAGCATGCGAATGTACAGGTAGGTGTAGCCCAGCCAGGTGCACGCATCCTTGACATTCTGGATGTTGCCCAGCACGATCTCTGCGTTGAGCACATCGGGCAGCTTGCTGATCATCTGGCTCTCGATGGGCAGCTGCTGGTTCAGAAGGGACAGGTAGTACTGAAGCTCACTGTGGTTCGTGATGAGGATGCCTTCACCCTTGGTGTCGTACTGAGGTCTTCCTGCTCGTCCAAGCATCTGGAGGACATCCAATGCTCCAAGCTCCACCCAGCGCCCCTTCTCCGGATTGTAAATCTGTGTTCCCTTGATGATTACAGTATGGGCAGGCAGGTTGACACCCCAGGCGAGTGTGGCTGTCGACACGAGCACCTGGATGTGACGGTCAGCAAACAAGTCCTCAACCAAGGTACGGTCCACACGACTCATGCCGGCGTGGTGGATGCCGAAACCGTAGGGCAGCAGGTCCTTGAGCTCCAGGTTCTTCACTTGCTCTGCTTCTGACCTGAGCACCTCCGTGGAGGCCGAACCTTCCCGGAGGAAGTGTCCCAAGGTGTCCTTCTCGAGGCACATGTCTCGGACAGCCCTCGCAGTCTTCCCGGTCTCCTTCCGCGAGTGGACGAAAATGAGGATCTGGTTCTTGCCAGCATTGTCAATCACCTTCTCGTAGAGAATCTCGTTCATGAGCTGGAAGCGCTTGATTGCCTTCTTCTCCGTGATCCCAATGTACTGCTGCTCCAGCGGCACGGGCCGAAAGCTGTTGTCAAAGAAGAACAGTCCCTTGGCCGGGTTGACTCGGAGGAACGTGGCCACGTCCTCGTAGTTGGGCAGGGTGGCGCTGAGGCCCACCAGCCTCACATCCTCCTGCGTCATCTCAATGTTGCGGATGGTTCTGGCCACGAGGGCCTCCAGAACGGGCCCACGCTCATCATGGAGCAGGTGGATCTCGTCGAAGATCATGAGCCGCACCAGCTGCGTATAGGTGCGCTCACCGCCCTTTCTGGTGATGATATCCCACTTCTCTGGCGTGCACACGATCACCTGGGTGGCCGTGATCTGCTCCCTGGTCAGCTGGTGGTCGCCCGTCAGCTCCGAGACGGTGATGTTGTACGAGTTCAGCCGCTTGCTGAAGTTGCCCACCATCTCCTGGACGAGGGACCGCATGGGCGCCACGTAGATGATCTTGAACTCGTCGCCATTGATGGAGCCATCCGGGTTGATGTGCTTCCCAATCTCGCGCATCATGCAGAGGAGGGCCACGTTGGTCTTGCCGGCGCCCGTCGGGGCACACAGAAGCAGGTTCTCGTCCGTCTCGAGCGCGGCCTTGTGGAGGCGGCTCTGGATGCGGTTAAGGCTGCGGAAGCCCTCGAAGGCCGGCTGGGCGTACTTTGGCAGCTTGTCCACCGAGACAAGCGCCTCATTGGTGTCGAAGGGCTTGGGCTTGAGGGCGGGCACGTGGATCTCCTCGTAGCCCTTGCGCTGCTTGCGGAAGGAACCATCCGGCAGCTGGCACCGCTTGTTGGCCATGAAGTGGCTGCCGTGCTGGAACTGCAGGTCTTCCAGGTCCAGCATCTTGCACTGGTTCATCTGGGGCGCGCTCTCCTCGTCGGCGTCCATCGGCTCCAGCTCGGCGTTGACGCGCGCCTGGCGGGCCTGTGCCCGCCGCTCCCGCTCCTCCTGCACCACGTCATCCTTGTCGGTGTTCTCGAGCTGGCGGAGGATGCGCTCGAGGTCGGGGTCGGCCTGCATCTTGTCACGCAGCTTGGCGCGCTCGGAGGCGCTCTGGGAGGAGGCCAGCAGGGTGCAGTAGAGGATCATCTGGCGGTGCTGCCGCAGGACCTTGATGAAGTCGAACTGGTTGAAGCCCAGCAGCAGCACCAGCTGGTTCTCCACGTCGCGGTCGTCCACGGCCGTCTTCAGGATGTCCAGCACCTCGCCCGCCTTGGTCTGCGCCACCACGGGGTCGTCGTAGAACTTGCTCAGCTTGCGCTGTTGGGGTACGAGAGAATGAAAAAACGTGGAGGCAAAGTTCGACCAGTACGAATTCGCTCAGGCTGTACCTTACGGATAACGACAATGAAGTGAGTTTGAAACATTGTCTAAATACACCTTACCAGATTGAAGCCTAGAATGTTGAGGACAAGTTTTTCTGGCCGATTTACACGCACATTTCAATGAGCAAGTGCACTTAAAACTGCTGTTTTCTTCGCACCATCCCCCGCAAATTTGACAAAACGGCACATCCACAGGGCTAAATTTAGCAAATTGATTAACCTGGCTGAGGGCAAGAAGCCAGACTTAAACGTGAAAAGAAACATTAAAAACCAACGTGGCATGGCTGAGGGCAAGAAGCCAGACTGAAACGTGAAAGGAAACATTAAAAACCAACGTGGCAATCATTACGCTATGTAGTGCAGCAGCCACAAACAACACGTGTTGCTCTTTTTATTCTGCCGCTGCCACCCTAAAGGCCCAACCACATGCACATGTAAAACGGACGTACTCACACAGTGACGTAAACTGGCATAAGCGCGTAGGGAACCGGCAGACTTCACCATACGCCGAATACATTGCTCCACATTTGTTGCACCCTAGTCAGAGCCCGCCAGACATCGACACAAAACTTTCGGGCGCACGGTGTTGACATAGACCTCTGGCGGTGATCTTATCGATGTTATCTGTCGGCCAGGTCACGTAACAAGAAAGCTAATTTATAAATAAGCTAACATTACTAATAATTCTGTGATAAAACGAAGTAATTTGTAAAATACGGAGAGCAGACAATGGGAGAAAACACGCAAAACAACGAGCAACTTCGGGAGCATGGGAGTTCATGCCAAGTGTAGCAGAGGGTTTTGTGCATGCCAAGCAAGCATGCTAACTCTCACTCTCAACATTTTTAAATGTCCCAAAGAAATGTTTTGGTCGTTTCTGCATTAAACGTGTGTACTTTTGTGAGAATAAGCGTTATTTGTTTTATTTCAGTTAAACTGTAGTTGAACTGGTCGCCACAAAGCTGAGTTCGGGGTAGTCTAGCCACACTGCACGGCGCATTGAAGTACACTGGGTTTGCACGCGCGTTGCGGCGCCTATGTGGTTACTCGCCCTCTCTGACGTCGTCAGTCGGCGTAAAGGCAGCAGCGGATGTTGCTGGAGGTGTACGTCGTAGCGCGAGTATGTCGATTTTACGTGTGCATGTGGTTGGGCCTTTAGGCTCTAGAATTGAATACTTGGGTTTAAACTGCAAAATGGTTAAGCTTCCAACAAATTCACTTGAACAGCCCTTTAACTTTGCTGCGACGAAGTAGGTCAGTTACTGCTTTTTACGTAGTGCTGTTAACCACGCGCCAGGTACGGCTTAACAATGCCCTACTGCAGTGAAAAGCTCTCAGTGCGATCGACACATCCAAAAGCAAAAACCAAGACCATTAACAATGTAGATGCTCAACAACACACATCGAAGCATTTTTTAAAGGAGGCATGGCTCCGACTGCATCAAGCACCGAGTGAAAAACTTGTTGCTGAATACCACTAGAGCATTACTGAACGAGTACAGGAAATACCACTGCAAATTTTGCTTCACGTCTGTTTTCTGTCTACTCGTTTTAGCCATGATTACGGACACCCTGAGCAGTATCCAGAACGCTTCAGGTTACTCTCATTCAGTCGCCAATAGGCCGGCTATTGTCAGGGGGCCCAACAGAGTGCTACAACACGAAACATTACAGTAAAAGTAAAATTTCTTTCGTGACTAGATGCAGTCAACTTTTAAAACCTGAACCACGCTGTCTACTGCATAAAAGGGCTCAAGCGCAGTTAGCAAATAAAATGCACCACGCTGCCTTGAAGCATATCCAACAACGGAGTGTCTAGCATTATGTCCAGACATAGCTGTCGCTGAAGTTATGTCTGATTATCTGTAATTTTTATACGCTGCAACTTACAGTGACTCTGACTAGTCACTGAACGGATGCGGGTTGGTCCGTTGCGTTAAAAATCCAGACTGCTCTCACCGTGAGCTGTGAAGCAGACGCAAGGTCTGGACGTAATGCCAGCCACAGCTGTCTAATGTTACAGCTGGATGCAACTGCAATAATCACAAAAGTTTACGTCCAGGCATAGCCGTTGTTGGGGTTCACCCAATGATCCGTAATTATCAAAAGTAATAGCCTACAGTGACTCTGGCTAGCCAGCAAGCGGTAGCAGTGTTGGGTAAAAATCTTCACAGACTGCTCTCGCTGTGAGTTGTGAGGCAGATGTAATCTGGGCTGGAGCATCTGGACGTAACTTTCATCAGCCTACTCAGGTCCACTGCAGAACGGTCAATTTAGCACTTTAACTAGTTGCTGCCTTCCAACAATACCATGTAAGCAAATTACAACAAACAACGGCAACACATTATGTAAAGGTTACTACAGCATCCTGTCAAAAGCTTTTAGCATCATTACCCTCGGCTTCCTGCTCCGATGTGACCGCAGCCAAGTGATTCCCTCTTACCTAGTGCGATCAGTGCCTTAGTTGATGGACAGGTAGAAATCATGCTTGTTAGGCTCTCGACTGACCATTCAGTCCATGGGCTCCCCTCAATGTCGGGCAGCTATGTGCCAGTGACAAATCACTGTTCTGCTGCATTCGTGCTGCAAACACAGGTCACGGATTGGTATATATATGTTGAGAAGTAACCTTCCCCCAACTGTCGCCGTGCTATTTAAAATTGAAAGCAATTTGTGCACCGCTGCTCCTATACCGTACTGGCGCGCATATAACTGTTGACAGTAGAATCAATTCGTCACGTTCACTGCTAGAACGTTACGCAGTCTACCAAGACACCGGTTACAACGCGATACCGACCTGTAGCCAGTAGGCGTCGATCTCTCGAGGATGCAGGGCGCCTCCCTTGGATCCCTTGCGACCCCCTTCGCGGCCGGCTATCAGGTTGGTCGCCTGCAACGTGGTGTCCAGGTGGGCCTCTTCACCCTCGCCTTCGTCGTTGGAGTCGTCCTCGCGCACCTCTCCCACGATCTCGTCGTCCTCGTCGTCGGACTCCTCGAACTGGACGTTGACGCCGTACGTCTCGTCGATGTTCTCCTCCACCACGGGCTGCTTTTCGTCGACGCCGTAGTCGGTGATCTTTTTGCACAAGTTCACGAGCAGGGCGAAGCGTTCCTCGGCCACGGGGCCCAACAGAGCCTCGGTCTCCTTGCGGCGTTCGCCCTCTTTGATGCGGTCGCTCTTGAGCACGGCGAGGATTTCGTCGGCAGCTCCGCACAAGATGTCGCGCGGTTGGTCGCCCAGCGCTTCTTGGATGAAGCTGAGCAGCACCTCGTACGTCTGCTTGGTCTCGGTCGTCTTGGGTCGGTAGAGTATCCCGACGACGTCCTCGACGCCTTCGGCCAGCAGGGACTGCCCTTTGAGCTTGGCGGCGTCGTACCGGCTTTCGTCGGACGCCTTCTTCTGTTGCTTCTTGGACTTGCGCTCATCTTTGCTAGGCTTGGTCCGCTGGTAGCGGTCGCCCATACGCGATCCCTCGAGTTTGCCCACCAGGGAGACGACTTCGCCGGTCGCTTCATCGCGAGGCCTTCGCTCGATGAGCCGGGTGTCGGCCTGGAGGACGAGGTTGGAGTTTGCTTTGTATTCGTACTGCAGCGAACGTGCGGCGACGTCCGCCATGTTTGTTTCCTACATGCGACGATTTCCGTACGTTTCATTCTCCGCCAAAACATGGCGCCACATAACCGTGCCGGAACCGCGAGGGTGCAACACTTTCAAGCTAAATGTTTCTTCACATTTTCTCGCTAAAATGACATTTAAAGTGTTTTATTTTAAAAGTAAACAAGAAATTAGACCTTTTAACATTTTTAAGGGGTGAACATTTTGTTCATAGACCCCACGTGGAGCTCGTTGGCGTCTCTTTTCAACTCGCGCAATGGCGGCCGTCAGCATGGAAGCCGCGACGGCGTCCCTCGTTTTTCAGTATTTGAACGGTGTTGACAAAGCCCTCGCGAACCAGTTCCAGAAGAAAAAGAGCGCCAAGTCCCTGCCGAAAGGCGTTCCACAGCTGGACGAAGTAGTCAAAGGTTTCTTCGAAGGAAAGCCCCAACAGCGCAAGCTTCTCGTGCCATGTGCCGCCGGCGGCACCGGTGCTGCGTCAAAGCCGAAGCACGACGTGTCCTCTTCGGATGAGTCTTCAAGCGAAGATGAGGCGAAGCCATCGAAGCCCGTGAATGCGACTCCAAAGGCAAGCAACGCCCAGGCGAACGCAAAGCCGGGCAAAACGCCCATCCCCGCTCAAAAGCGCAAGCCCGCTGCGGCCGCACGTGAGGACTCCGATTCGGAGTCATCGGTGGATGAGGCGCCAAAGGGCAAGGCGACGCCAAAGCAGGCTGCAACTGCGCCCAAAGTTGCGGCAAAGCGCGCCAAGCCCGAATCGGACTCGTCCGAAGAAAGCTCCGATTCTGACGCCGCGGGCCCGCCAAGCAAGAAACCCGCCGTGCCTACGCCGGTGCTCAAAGCGGCGCCCAAGAAGCCCGCAAAGAAGCAGGACAGCTCGAGCAGTTCTTCGGACGACGACGACCCCCGCAACAAGGCGGCGTTGAAGAAGCCCGCTACCGCCACGCCGCAGGCCAAGGCACCTGCGAAGCAGGCTGCGTCGGCACAGAAGAAACCGAAGGACAGCTCGTCCGAATCAGACGATTCCGACGACGAGGAAGAGACGGCGAAGCCCCCGCCTCCGAAAAAGACCCCGGTGAAGCCCGCGCCCAAGCCACAGGCTGCCAAGACACCGGCCAACAAAGGCGCCAAGCCGGCTGCACCCGAGTCCACCTCTGACAGCTCCGATGACGAGGCTGAACCGCCGAAGAAGCCTACCACCCCCAAGGCCCCCGCCGCGGCTGCAAAGGCCACCCCAGGCAAGGCTGCTGGCGCAAAGGCGACCCCGGCCAAGCCACAAAAAGCCGACGAGAGTTCTTCCTCCGAAGAGAGTGAGGATGACGAGCCCCCCAAGAAGGCGTCCAAGCCCACGCCGTCTGCACTGCAGAAGGCACCGCCAAAGGGTGCTGCCAACCTGCCAAAAAAGAATACCCCGGCCAAGAAGCAAGAGTCCAGCGAGAGTTCTTCCTCAGAGGAAAAGGCAGCCCCTGCTAAGGCAGCCCCTTTGAAGCAGGCAGCCAAGAAGCCGACCCCTGCCAAGCCAGCAGCAAAGCCAACCCCGGCCAAGAAGCCAGCGGCTGCCAAGGACAGTTCCAGCTCTGAAAGCGACTCTGAGGACGACACTCCACCAGCGAAGGTGCAAACACCAAAAGGCAAACCAGCTGCTGCTGCTGCTGCTAAGGTAGTGCCAGCAAAGAGGCCAGCGCAAGCCAAGGAGGAGAGCTCGGACACCGAAAGCGACTCCGAAGACGAACCAGCACCTCCCAAAGCAGCCGCAAAGCCCACACCTTCCAAGAAGCCAGTGCAAGCCAAGGAGAGTTCGTCCGACTCCGATAGCGACTCTGAGGAGAACGCAAAGCCAACAACCCCGAAACAGGTGGCTGCAGTCAACAAGCCAAGCTCCGCAAAGAAGCCAACTCCCGCGAAGAAGAGGAAAGAGGAGTCCTCTTCCGAGAGCAGCGATGAGGAAGAGGCGCCCAAGCAGGCCCCCAAGAAAAGCCCCGCCGCCACACCCAAACAGCCAGCCCCCGCAAAAACTCCCACAAATTCCGCGAAGAAGCCCGCAAAGGAGTCCTCGAGCAGCTCCTCAAGCAGTGAAGAGGACGACAGTGCAAAGAAGAAGGTGACCAAGACTCCCCCAGCAAAGCCCGTCGGAAAAGGAACGCCAGTTGCCGCTAAGCCTCAAAACGGTGACGACGACTCTTCGTCAGACTCGGACGACGACGACAACAGGTGGCCGGCGACGAAGCCGGTGGTGACACCAAAGGGCAAGCCAGTGCAAACACCCAAGGCCACCCCCGCGTCACAAAAGAAGCCTCAGAAGAAGCAGGAGTCCTCCTCCTCCGAAGAAAGCAGCGAAGACGAGGCACCGCCGAAACAAACTCCGTCGAGCAAGCAGCAGAAGCCGGCAAAGAAGCCCGCGGCCGAGGAAGAATCGTCCGAAGAAAGCAGCGAAGAAGAGGTGCCGCCCAAGAAGGCAGGAAGCAAGCACTCGACGCCAAAGGTGACAGCTAGCTGGGCGGAAGAAGAGCCGAGCAAGGGCAAGAAGCAGAAGAAGGGAGAGGTCACCCCGATGCTCAACGGCGGTGGCGATCCGGGTTCCGCTGGCAAGGGGAGGAAGAACTCGCCCTTCCGGAGGGTGAGGGCAGAGGAGGTGCAGATCGACCCCAAGCTCCGCGACAACTCCTTCGAAGCCAAGGCCAACGCGAGGGGATCGTACGGCGAGAAGGCGTACAGCGTCTTGAAGAACGTCAGGGGCAAGGACTTCAGGCACGAGAAGACTAAGAAGAAGCGGGGAACCTACTCAGGAGGCAGCATCGACATGGGCGTCAACTCGATCCGGTTCGACGAATGAAGGGAGGGCCGCATCGGCACTTTGTACAGGGCAAGTCATTTGTCGCGTGGTTTTTAATCGGCCATGACCGGGCGCTCTCCTGCTCGGAAGATTGGCGCCGCCCCAGGTTGGCATTTTCGGCTTTTGTAACCATTGTCAGCGGAGCCTCAACCATCATACGAAACGTCATTAAAAACTTGTCTAGGACAGTTCTTATTGGTTTCATCACTCGGTAGCGATAGACGAGGTTGCACTGATGCACTTGTCTCGCGCCTTTTGTGCGATTTGATGTTCTAAGCATGGTCGGCTGCACAGCTTCGGGCTTTGTTTCCATCGACATTAGCATTGGAGGCTTTGGGAATGGGACATTGTTGCATTGCATGCTGATTTAAACACCTGTTTTCTCACCCACAGTAGCCGCTGTATCTTGATAAGAAAGCACAAGGTTATTGTCCCCTTGTACGTTATTCGTGTGCACATTGTTTTGCAGTCGGTGGTGTGTAGTCGCATTCGATTCTGACGTTCAGAGGGGCTGTTTATTGTGGACATAGACATTCACCCCTGCTTCAAGCAAACCGTTAACACCTCGTGTTTGGTCACTGCAACTGCTGCTTTTATGTATCCAGCTGTTAGAAGTGGTTAATGGGGGAAATAAACGGCTGTCTTGAAATACGGCTTGACTTTTTATTGAGTAGAAAGCTGTTTCATTCAAAATACGTAATGTTTCAGTGTAGCTGTACTGGTTAGAATATTTGAATAGAATGAAATATTTTGGAACTTGTTTCGACAATTGTACCGTGTAAACTGATCAAGGTGTCGTGTTGATGCCAAGGGGTGTTTGTGTGGTTAGCTGTGTGTGAAAAAAAAAAAGACGACATTAATGCAACGCAGAAAGCAGGGCCTATGAGGTGTTCTATAAAAATGGGTGCAGGATTAATTTAAAAAGACAAACTGACCATTGGTCTTTGTGCGAGCAGGTGCATTAGACTGCTGGCTGTCAAGGGCTCAAGCATGGTGGTTCAGGAAAGAGCGTCACTTCACTAGCAAGCAGTGTAGTGGAGTGCTGTTTTATTTATTTCAGTTTATTGGGATAATAAGAGTTGGGAACTTTCAGACTGATGTACGAGATGCTCTCAATGTGTTTTCACCGTAATGCCAGCTCATTTATTCCAGTGAATTGCGCTTGAAACAATGCTGGTTTAACTGCTGCCATGTGACAAATAAATCTGCAATAACGCAGTCCCATGTCCTGTCCTGAAGTTTATACTGACAGCGAGTGTCGTTCCAATACAGTGGCATGTTAACTCGGCCAATGAGTTAGGCTGTTGTGTATGCAAGAAATTAAAAATATGCAGCCAACAGGCAAGCGTTGCTACTAAAGTTATGTCCAGTAATGAAAAAAAATGACATGCTACTAAAGTTATGTCCAGTAATGAAAAAAAATGACATGAAAGAGAACAGCAATAGTTCTGTTCTTTTCTGCTGTTGGAGCCTTTGCGCCATTAGCCAGTGATAACATTGATAGCAAGGAACATAATTTAGGGGAGGTAAAAGAATTTCACACAGTTTTGTGACCATGCTTACCTGCCAGCTATCTGTGTTAGTGTGTACAAACAATGGAGGAAGCCTTCTAAGTAACAGCTCCTAACATTGTCATAGCATGGTAAAAAGGGAAGGCAAAAATTGCTTTCATTTCTTGGAGGAAGTGCAGTGCGAACCAGTGTCAGACCAGACAGATGTAGACCTTTCAGCAGAAAAACACACTCCATGTGAACAAGAATGGCGAAGGCTGCAATTGTCCTTTATGTCCTTGCACTGCAAGAAATTTGCAATCCACCTTCATCCCCTGTTTGGGTGAATGAGGTTTTGGCGTGGACACAGGCAGTGGCAGGCCTACCACTTTCAAACCCGGCTGACCAATCTTAAAAGCGAAGCCGGTTGCAAACAAGAAATTAGCCACTTGTAGAACGAAGTTAAGTGGGCAGCATAAATGGCTTGGTTGAAAAGGGGGCCCAAGTTGACTAAGGATACTTGCAAGAGTGGAAGCTTGGGCGAGTTGGTAATGCATTGCATTGGCGGGAAGCGCAATAAATTGACATGAGGACAGAGAAGAGAACAACAACATAGACAAGATGAAGCGCTTCGCCTTGTCTATGTTGTTCTCTTCTCTGTCCTAGTGTCGATTTATTGCGCTTCCCGTCAATGCAGGGATACTTGGTTTGGTTAGGACTGCTGTGTGGTCTTCAATGGCATCTGAAGAGTATCGCAAATATTGCCCATTTGTTCACTGTTTGTCAATGGGACCCTATTCAAGCAACACCATGGTGTGTTGTTTCGTGTGGAGGTGACCTTTGTTTTAATAGCATTTCACTCTGTTCACATGGTACCCAGATGCTGAAAGCTCATGTGGTGTACTTTACAACTTGGAACAGGTTAGCTTTTAAACCACTCCTTTGGAAAGCTTTGTATGTGGAAATGCTGCTGTTGGTTGCATAGAAGCTCCTCCTCCTCCACTGTGAAAATACCCTGCTGACGAAGAAAACCTGTGAACACCTCTGCGATGGGAATGGCTGTATAATCAAAGGTTTCACTGCTTCCCAACTGCCCGCCTGTCAGAAATGACAAGTTTTACAGGAGCCCGTCTGGTCGTGGAAACCCACAAACAAATAACAACTGACAGGGTCAGTTTTTCATTGCTCTCATGCCCACGTGTCAGTTTAGCACAAACACGTGTTGAGGGCTAGTGCACAATGTTTAGCCTGCTGGTCTGCCAGTGCCAATAGAAGCTTACGAAGTGAATCGGTAGTTGAAATTTGAAATGCCGTTTTTTTATGAGTAGCTAACAAATGGCCGGGGTATGAAAGCTTGCCAGAAACCAACAATTGCTTCCATGGTGATG
The DNA here is from genome assembly GCF_048455015.1 of Haemaphysalis longicornis. Taxonomy (NCBI): domain Eukaryota; kingdom Metazoa; phylum Arthropoda; class Arachnida; order Ixodida; family Ixodidae; genus Haemaphysalis; species Haemaphysalis longicornis. The sequence continues at coordinate 48,637,710 of NW_027526445.1, forward strand.
CATTTTGACTGCATCAGCCTGAAGCACACGCAGCCAGAGACACGGCGGCTTTTCTGAGCGACCTTTTTGGGGGCCCAAGGACCACCACCAGGGCAGTCAGACGGTCCCAAGTTGTCCGGTTTCTTCCAAGCAGTAGCTTCACCATCCATAGCAGCAATTGCAGCGGGGTATACCTGTTGAAAAGACCTGTCAGCGATCCCTACTTCTACTAAAGCGCCTTAAGCATGAAGGCTTCACCGTGCAATTCCAGTGGATCCCGTCGCACGTCGGTGTAGCGGGAAACGAACATGCTGACAGCTTAGCCAAGGACGCCTTATCTTCTACAAGGACGGTGCAAATGCGGTGCGATTTCCAACGCATACAGAAACAGACCGTTCGCGAGCACTTAGGCAGCTGTGGCGCCCAGTACATCAACCAGTCGTGACGAAGGGCCTGAAAAGAGCCGAAGCCTGTCTGCTCCACCGCGTAAGAACAGACTCAGTCCGTACACCAGCTTGGCTACATAAAATCAACATTGTTTCATCCCCTTTGTGCCCCTCGTGCAGTGTGACTGGTGACATTGATCACTTCATTATGAACTGCTCCAAAACCAACCCTGAGCGGACGACCTTTTTTCGTGATCTCCAGAAGTTAGGAGTGCCCCATGCTACATCGGAGGACATTATTTTTCCTAGGGACCACTGGATTGTGCGAAGAGAGGTGTCTCATCTCCTACTCGGATTCTTGCAGTCCACAGGACTAAGTGAGGTGTGGTGACATAGCGTGTCTGTTATTTTAGGACTAAGTGATGTGTTATGACTTTGAGAGATTTGATATGGTATTGGGGACGATTAGGCGGAGAAATTGCCGGCAGCTATGCAAGGCTAAGTCTGCCTTATTCAACAATACTTACTACTACTACTACTAATTGAACCTGTAGCCATGCCCTTATGTGGGTCTAATGTGCTCACTAGGTTTTGCCAGGTTGAATGGTCGGTTAAGTTCCTGTCAGCGCAAAGGTAGCCAGCTCACTGCCTGTTTTTGATTGCTGCCCTGGTATGGCATACAAGAACGCTGCTAGGTATCAAGGTATAGTCCCTCAAGTGAAGCATGTACACAGCTCAGTGCCAAAATTTTCTAGGCCATGTTGAAAGTGCATAGGCGGCGATGAATTCTAAGTACAAGCTTACTTCTCGAGCGAGGGCAAAACGTTTTATTGCGGAAAGCTAGAGCAAGCAACTTTTTCCTACTGTCATGAAATACTTTGGTCATAGTCAAACATTGAGCGTATGCTTTCAATTCTTTCTGACCCAGAAACATTTGGCATGACCTAGAAAATTTTGACAAAGGCTGTACATTACTGTTGCGGTCACTTTAAGTAAATACATTTGTTTTCACATGATAATTTGAACTGTATTCAGTAACAATTTTAGGGCAGTTCGCACTGCAGAGCCCGTGGTTATGCATAGCTGTCGCAGGGAAGAAACTGGTTTTTAGTGCTTCAGCACGAGTGTTGTGAAAAAGTGAGCTTTGAAATTTCATTGGGTGTGGTGAAAGGGTTGATTGATTGTAGGCTTTAACGCGCCCACGCAACGCAGGCGATGAGGCGCGCCGTAGTGGAGGGCTCTGGGTTAATTCATGACCACCTGGGGTTCTGTAACGTGCGCCGAAATCTCGCACACACGGGTGTTTTTGCTTTTCGCCTCTACCAGAAAAGCGGGGGTGAGCTGAAAGGAATACTCACTGTTCAGGGTTTAGTATTCCCCCTTAGAAGAAAGTAACAATCGGCAAGAACATGGGGCATGACGTGGGGAGTGCACCTCAACACATCACCAATCCTTAGTACAGGATTCCCATGAGGGTGAGTTGGCATTTTACCCTATTCTGTACTCACCCACTACTTTAAAGGAAAGGAGGATCAGAGCCCTACATCTTGTTCTACTACTCTATAATGGTGCAACACAACATGCTCGTGCACAATTTTTTTTCTTCTCTCGGATCTACGCACACGTTGTACCCCATGTGATAAAATCATGCAGTGTCTTTAAAGCTGCACTGCGAATGATGTCGAAATATTCCATCATTACTCAAAGATTGCAGCATTTCTCTTAAAAAGTGTTGTGGGTAGTTTGTAATGTTTCGTTTCTATCGAGAAGCTGTGTGGTGAATGCCCGTGTCATTTGAAACTAACTGCCAGCCCGTGTAAGCAAATATGGTCATTCTCGGAACAGAGCCTTCTGGGTCTGTTGGCGCCAGAGCATCCCTGTACGGGAATTTCCTTGGATCCCCAGAGATTGTCAAACTGCTAAAATCAACCCTTTCTTTTCAGTTGCATCGAAATCAGGTGTGATGCTCCTGGATTACACCAATTTTCAAGCTTTGTTGCGTATATCTGTTGTAGCAGCAGCTCAGTTGGAGTCATTTCAAGAACGAGCGTTGATTGGCGATGCCGCGCATGTGCAATTGAACACGTTCACTGGAAATATCACAGGCTATCACATAACCCTGTGTTACAAAGGTAAAGTGTCTAACTGCTCCACATATCTGCATCCTATTCAGCTGCACCTGCTGGTGGAATTATTTATGCCTTCCGAAATGGTTTGCGAGTGCAACAGAAGTGGTAGTAATTGTCTTGAATGTTGCAAGACTTCATTCATTGTTGGATGAATGCGCATGTAACAGCGCTCAACATCGCGCAACCCTTTTTTTTTTCTGCTGCACTATATCGCCCACTTTCCTCACTGAGGCTTCAAACGCAGATTTTTACAACTTAAGCACGACATGCTTACTTGCGCAGGAAGTTTAACATCAAAGCCTGGGATCTTTTTTTTTTTTTTTCCCATTTTCACCAGACACACACACACACAGCTTCAATGAATCTCTTTATTCCAAAATAATGTTCACTCCCCAAGCAGCCTGGCCCTGCCGAACGACTTTCGGCCGGTTGATTTGTACACAAGCACTGAATGCCCTGGTCAAAAAAACACTCGACAGAGCAGATATCCGCACAGGGTAAGCAACCAGTCCCCTTGCACGATACCTGGACGCTTACATTGGCCATCACGTCCACTCCCCACCCCTAATCTCATCTTGGTCCCACGAACATATTAGAAAAAGAGTCCAGCCATTGAGCACTGTGCACCGTTATCCATTGCTTCCCCACATACACCCACTGTGAAGTCCTTTGCAGCAGTTCGACCGAGGTCACACGTTCAGCACGTCAGAGAGAGGCAGTTGAGGTCAAAGGTCACAGCCAAGCATGTCACAGGGCAACCTTTCTAAATTACAACGGTCCAGTTTTACAGAAGAATTGTCAGCTGCCTGTCTGACAGAGCTTGCCAGTGAAGTGCAGTAATGCCATGTATGAATTAGACATGTACATTGTGTGCGATGCTTTGCAACAGACCAGCGGTTACAACTTCAAACCTATTTAGTGCTTGCTGTTACTGTTGACCATAAATGCACAGCAAAGACGTAAAGACAAACTCATTCGCCTGGATTTCTTCTCTTCAGTATATCATGTGTTGACACGTCTTGAAAACGAAGTAAAGACGGAAAGTTTAGACAGAACGAGAACGGGCGGCAATTAAAAGATTATACTAAAAAAGGAACAACTTTTCAATATCAAACACGCTGATCACTTCTATAACATTACTCAATCATAAATAGTAGCCCAAGGTCTTAACGAAATGTAAGCAAAGTTAATGTAAAGCGCCTAGATTATACACAGGTCATAATGCCTTCAGGTTCATGGGAGAAGCTTGTTAAAAAGTCCTGCAAGCTTTAATGCCATTTGGTGTGCAGCATAATGAACTGCTTGGTGAACAAGTAGCATACACATTGCTTTGGGCTTAAAGTCTTGTACAACAGGACTTTGCCGTATACAAATGCAAACAGTAAAATAGTCACGACGATACAAAGGCACACATCACATGCTTTGACAAGAACTGAGCTGCACATTAGTTAGATGAATACCTACATACCAAACAAACTACATCGGCCCGGTCGGTGGCAGTCTTCCCGCTTGCTGTAGTACCCAGATTCAAATCCAAATTCCCTACACCTAACTTTGTTATACAAGAAGCAGCGCGAATGACAATTCGTAGCCTACACAAGAAGGAGAAAACCCCCTCCCCTGATTAAAGGAGTACAATTCCATGTTCCGCTGCTAAGTGTGAGCTCCCGAATCTAAGCTCCCAAATTTAAATTCACCTTCGCTGGAAACTCACGGTTTGAAATTGCACTAAAACAGGACAACTGTTTTTGGAACATCTTGAAGTAGCGCAAACTTAATGTGGACTTGACTTCCTCCCTGTGTCCGTCTTGAGTTTGCGCCGCTCCAAGATGTTCGACAACCACTAGCAACTATCTTGATTGTTGCTTCTTCCAAAGGACAACTGTTGCATGTCGTCTCGTTAAGGCAACACGGGCTGAACAGTGGAGTATTTTTCCATGTTTTGTTGCATGCAATGCGCCCTCGACACAGGGTTAATACCTTTCCCCCCCCCCCTCTTTTTTTTTTTTCTTTTAAAACTCGGACGGAAGCGCACATAGTTCATAGGGGTGGGTGGGCTTGCAGAGAGTCCCGTGTGGTGTGGGGGAATGGGGCGGTGTGAGGTGACTAGAGCTTGACCCTTCCGAGGAAGGGGTTCCGGTAGGAGCCCAGGTAGAGGTAGCCGTCGAGCTCCAGCACTTCAGACAGCAGGTGGATCTTGTGGTCGGGCGAGTGGAGGCTCCGGATGATCTTTCCTGAGGCGTCCAACTCCACGATCAGGCCGTACTGGGGAAGGGTCTCGTACAGCACCCAGGCGTTCTCAAGCTGCAAACGGGAACACAGGGAATTTACCATCCCTCCCTGAATAAAGTTGAGGGAAGTGGAAAAGCAAAATGTGCACCAAATCTTCGCTGAAAATGCTTGCAATTGATCATCAAACTTTGAAAGGCCCAAACTGCAAATGAAAGACGTTTTTCACGCATTAATACATGCATCTACGAATGACCTGAATGTACACCTATTTGCTGTTTGTGAGATAAAGGCAGTACACTTGAGCCCGCTTATAACGAGCACATCGGGAAACTGAAATCAGTTCGTTATATCCGCCTTTCGCCATATGCAAATGGTAACAGGAAACGATTTGTTCGTTGTAGCCGCTATTTCATTAAAAGGGCTATACTGTATACCATTGTTCCCCTCCTTCATGATCGATGTGTGTATTGTCTTATCTAGAGGCATTCCTTTTTTGCAGTGGTCAGGTAACCGTGCGAACATAGTGGAAGCTTGGTTTCGTGCGCCATGCGTCCCGAGATGTTATCAGAGCTTTTCAGTGCACCAACTGGTTTCTGGTGAAGTACATTAGTTTTTTGACAGGACGCCATCCGCTAAGAAAGCTCTCGCTTTAAAAACGGGGGGAGAGAGAGTGGTTGCGGCAACTGATGTCCCCAACGAGAAAGCTTCGTGTTCAACCATTGTTGTCGTTAGACGTGCACGACTTTTTTCTGTACATTCTCTTGCACTGCAGCGAAAAATTGATGCATCATTATAAACGCGCGAGCCTCGAGGGGTGTGGGTTGTGCGGCGGCCCTGACCTGTGCGGCCCAGTCCTTGAGGGCGGCCATCGGGTAGACGCCGGAGACAGTCTTGAGGGCGGTGCCCGCCAGGTAGAGGAAGCGGACGGTGGCCTTGCGCAGGAAGGGGTACTGCATGACCAGGCTGCCCAGGTGGGTGTCGTTGGGCGAGAAGCCCACGGCAAAGGCCACCCAGTAGCCCCCCCACTTGCTCGGCCGGATGTTGTCCGGCTCGCCCGGGAGGTTGTCCGCAAACACCTCCGTCTGGCCCTGCTTGGGGCCCTTCAGGTGGTACCTGCCAGGGCCAAGGGGGGGAGTGAGTCTTCATCCTTTTGTACCGTGAAATAGACTTTGGAAATCATGCCCTATCCCCATCATCATCGCCACCAGCCAAGGGATGGCCCGGCCATTGTGTTATAGACTATGTGGGATTGCAGTGCCGTTCCCTCAGAAGTTATGGCGATATGTCATCCAGTGGAGGGACAAGTAGAATCCCGACACATTGGCAGGGCCCCATCAGGCAGGCCTTTAGCCATGCCATGAAAGACAGTTTGCATTTAATTGTCTAAAATAAGTGCATACAACAACAAAAACTACGTACAACAAATGCGCACATACTATATAATGTGTAAATGAATATGTGCCCTATTTCGTTAATGAGTCCTTTGAAAGAGGAAATGCCTGCAAATCTTTGTAAGTGAAGGAGCTACATCAAATGAAGGAAAAGGCGAATTTAGCTGGCTTGATTATCTCTAGGTAATTTTTGCTAATTGGCTACTTGAATTTGAATTGTATTGGTGCAGCAGCCAGATTTGGGTATAATGAATTAGCTACTTGCCAAATGAATTGGCTACTTGCCGAATTCTCACCATCAGGTAGCATTCCTCCTGAAGCAAGAAAGGCGTGTTATCTGTACAGGTGCAGTAGCTCATGAAAAATTGACCAAGCACAGCTTCTTGTCACTTTTTGGACACATGCAGGGTTATGTATCCTACACTGGCCTCTGCCAGGAACATATACAAACGAGACAGAAATGGGAGCAGCTTTCTTAAGCACTTTTTTTGTTTCTGAAGCCCTCTTTTTCTTAGCTGATTTTAGTGCCGTGCTGAGCATTCCACGAGTAACCTTTGCTGAATTCACAAAATGTTCAGCTTGCAAAGAAAAGTTATTTCGCAGCAAACTCAAGTACAAAATCCCACTCAAATCTATAAGTGCATGGTTACCGTACAGACCTGAGAATGCGCTGCATGGAGAACTCGCACACCAGGAGGCCCTTCTTGTCGTGGGTGATCTGGACTCCGTTGGGAAGGTGCAGGCCCTTCATCAGCACAGTGGTCTTGCGCGTCTTGGGGTCGAACTTGAGCACCCTTCGTTCGGAACAGAGGCAGCACCACAAGGCCAATAAGGGCGAGAAACAGTGGCGAGACTCTTATAGCTGTCGCGTTGCGCAGATATCCCACTCTCTGTTCGGGGAGAGCTCTCAAACTGCCTGCAATCTGTCTTGGAAAGTGAAAGGGACACTTCAGCGAACTTGTTGATGCCTTATTTGAGGCTATATCATCGACTTCAACTTGTATAATTCCTCGTTTAGCTACATAGAAGAAATCCGGAGCCATATTAGTTCTGCTGTAATATGCAGAGAGAGGGAAAACACCGCACGCTGTTCGTTGCTGCTACGCAAACTACTGCGACAATATGGCACTAGTTTGCAATATGTTTCCACGCCATCTCATTAAAAATTTTCTCATTCACCCATTGTATGTATAGCCAATATCTACTTCCTTGGAAATTGTGAATCACTTGCTAAACATGGAAGCAATGTGCTTAATTTAGCCCTGTGAAACTGCCAGCGTGTTGTTACAGCTGTCATCTGCAAAATGGTACGGATGATGGTGTGAGGCAAATGGAATTTTTTAACAAACTTTCTCCGTTACAAACTGCGTGTAAATCGGCCGAAAAAGAATTCAATGCCCTTCCACCCTCTGAAGGAGGATGACAGCAAATATGTGGTGCATAATGGTAAAGTTGTCTTAACGGCTAATTGTCATATAACTTGTTTCAGGATAGTTCCAGTAAAACATCAGTTGCAGCTGTGTTCTGTAACAATACTCCCACCCTGGAAGAACATGTATTGACAGCAGAGAGTAACTTTGCAGTGTGTAAAACTTTACTGTGAACTAACTAATAATAATGACACGCAAGTGAAACTCAGCGTAATGGTCCAGTCATCCTCCCGGCTAATTGTCACATAACTTGTTTCAAGAAGCTTGTGATAACACAAGAGTTAGAGCCGTTTTCTGTAACCATACCCCTTCCATACATGGCCATGCTTCAATGTGCAACAAACGGTGCGGGAAAAGCCAGCTTGCAGAGATCAAGCTTACACCGATTCTTTTAAAGCTGGCTTCACTTCAAAACACACATGCATTGCTAGGAAGACATCTTTTCAGGTGCAATATAAGCCCCCATATCTAAATATGACCTTAAATAGGACCTTTTTTTTCATGATTTTTTTTTTCACACACAAATGATGTGGCGCAAAGCTTTCCTATTTCAGGAATTTGAGTGGGCACCGCAAGGTGGCGCCACACTCGCTTGCGATTCTCGTCCACATCACTCCGCTGTCGGAGGTAATCTGCTGGATCCCAGCCATAGACAGCTTCGCTGCAAAACCCCTGCGATGAAGATGGCTTATAGATTTTATTAATCTGACAAGGTAATCACGCACCGTCTACAACCCAAATGGGTGTCGCGTTAAGTGGAAGATGCTTACTCTTGCAGACATCTGCAGTAAATTATATAATACATAAACTGCATACACAACCCAGAAATTATTACTTTGTGGGGCGAGGATCGCCCATGAATTACAAACAAAAAGTAAAAAGCCCCTCGGAAATGTATCGCCTCTGGCACGAGGTGCGAAGAAGCGTGCACTTGCTGCCATACAGTTTCTTACAACATACTATACTAAGGAACTATGCTTGCTGCAGGCACTTGAGAGGCGTTCTTTTTATTTTTCAATTCAGCATTGGAGCGCGAAATTTCCCTCCTCTTGCAAGCTCAGCGGCACTGCGGCGCGTCGTAGCAGACGACATGCAGCTGCGCCCGCATCGTGCCGTCAGCGGGCACGCGCGCGAAATGCTCGCCAACCTCTCGACAACATGGCAGCACCCTCGAGGAGGCAACGGGACAGATTTTTTGTCACAGAAGTATAAAATGGAGTTTTCTGAAAGTCCTAACTGCGAAAATAACGCATGATTACTAAAAATATGACTAAACGTGTCTATTGCTTGTAAAAGTGGTTGTGCGAAGCAGGGCGTAGGCTTTCTTATCTAGAAGGCGTTGAACGGCCAGGTCCGCTTTTTTTGAGACTGCGTTATCAGTGCGCATGGCTGGCCCGAGGACAAGAGATAAGGCCGCTCCAAGAGCCCCGTCTTTTCGCCTTCCAGCCGCGTAAGCAGCAGCCATAGAGTTTTATTTTAGTACTGCAAACTCGCAGCGGCCGAAGCTGCCGTTCACTTTTCCTGGTGAGCGCAGGTGCATTGCAGGGAAACATGTTGCTGCTACTAAGGCGCGAAATTCAAATATCGTATTATTCGATTCGAAAAACTAAGCCCTCGTATAACAAGCAACGCAACCAGATATGGCGGATGTTCGCGGCTTGCCAACTTAACAGAAAAAAAAAGCGCAGTACTATGGAAAGAGAGGAAAGAACGTCGACCGGTAGCCAGCAGAAACGATTTGCGCCCGAATGAATGTCACGCAGGCACGCCAGCTCGCCCCACTTCCTTGCCCTTCAGCTTCCTTATTACGGAGGCCGACCTTCGGTTAAATAAAGTACTACTTCCTTGTATCGACGAATCAACCGTAAAACTTTCTGATGTCATGGCTCCTGGCCAGGGGGGCCCGCACGCGCGCGCGCGATTCGGATCCTCTTTCCCACAATTACTGTTAATCGCGGCATTTCCCCGAAAAGCTCACGCGCGCTGGGTAGGCAGCAGCTACTTCAGTGGCTATAGCTACTTCACGTAGCTATAGCCACTGGAGATCGCTATGCAGAGCAGGTAGATGTGCTTCACGCAAATTAACACAGGTTCGCGGGCATCCAAGCAGCATTATTTCAGATTAGTAGGCGCGTATTTTTACGGCAGATTTATGGTATGTCTAGAAAATGTGACAGTTGTGCGAAAAAGCACACCATTCCTTTTTAAGTGCCCCTGAAAAGTTGCTGATAATTTTAATTGGCAGAGATTGCAATCCTTCACAGGAAGCATAATATAGACTTGCAGATGTCTGGACGCCCCCAGCTTTTGAAACTTATCCTATAAGCAGCACACTAAAGTGAACACTTGGTTGCTGTGTTGAAAGGGGGATAGAGAACAAAATAAGTGGAGAGTGGAAAGGATTAAAGGGGCCACGAAAACAAAATAGAAGTTTGGATGATTAAAAAGACTGCCTTGCCCCAATAACCACAATGCCAATGTTGTCGCAAACTTCAAACTAACAATCGAGATATTACATAAAGAACCACTTTGTGGCAATTTCTCTAAGACATCGCAGAATCCTGCTTGCAAGATTGAGAACCGCTGGCCAAAGCCGCAGCCAAGAAACACGGCTATAGCCTCTGGCTCTGCTTGATCATACTGCCTGAATGCTGATTAACAGTTAGTGCACTGATAAGAATGTTCTTAGTGCTGGCCCTTATGTCACCCCTGCCTATATTACATAACCACAGTGTGAAATTTGAAAGTTTTAAATGCAGAGCATTTCTTTAACTCACATGTAGCGTCCGCCGTCCGTCCGCAACAGCTCAGCGCGCAGGTGCGCCCTCTCCCCCACTCCTCCTCTCCTGCATCAAGCTACCCTCCTCGCTCTCAACAACAGGTCCGCACCCCTCCCCCTACACTATATAAAATAATTAATAGTAATAAGCAATAATAGTTAACACATTCACTACCACCCCACCACCACCCCCCAAACACTAACGTTAACGCAATACACCCACCCCCTACGCGACGCATTTACTCGAGTCCCCCCTCGTGGGGAGATGGGCCCAATTTTTTTTTGTATTTCTTGTGTTTTTTTGGTTCACGTTTTTGTGGCCAGAATGGGGCTTGGGGAGCTACGAAAGGCCAGTTCTTTCAAATTGAACAAAGATGGATGTTGTACCCATGGCCCCTTTAAAGGGGAGGCTTGCGGTATAATGGTGTTCCTACTGGTCAAGATAGAGAGGGTACACACACACAAAAACAGAAAGACAATTTGCCCCAATTAAATTCCTCTCTCAGTATACTATGGAGAGGCGTCTGCCACTGCATGCATAACAACGGTCGATCCCCGAGTAAAGAACCCCCACCTGCCAGTGTTCTCGTGCTCGAGGACTGTGTAGATAATCTTGTTGAGGGGCCACTTGTTGCTGGCCTCGCTGATGTAGACAAAGCCCTCGTCGTCGATGTCGATGTCGTCGCCAAAGACGATGCGCTTCCCTTCGATCTCCGTGCCAGAGGGCAGGAGGTGCTGCACTGAGCCTGAAGGTATAAGTATGGTAAGGACACAAGCCGAACTCCTTTTTCTCAAAGCACTTCACTTCCCAGCACCACCTCCATTCAAGGATATAGCCACGACCCAGTTTCCAATTTTTCGATCCCAGAGCAAACGTTGGAATTGTCAGATGCTGCAAAAGTGCACTGACGGCAGTGATGGCATAAGCATTTGCCAAAAATGCCCTCCCGTCAAGCCAAATTTTTGCACTGGTAAACGGAAAGAGATGGGACCGAATCGGGACAACACAGGGGGTGAAAAACCTGCTGAAAGTTAAGTTCACGGAATTCAACCATGGCAGCAATCAATTTGTGGGACGGTGGGTTGGCTTTGTGATTGTGTGCCAGTCTGCAAGCTGTTTGTTTTTCGAGCTCTTTAAAAGAATTCAATGATGTTGCATATTTGCAAACATAAGAAGGATTATTCTCTGGTTGTCCCAAAAAAACAGTGCCATCACTTTTTAAGCTGAAAAAAGGTCCTTTCCCTTCTTTGGAGTGCTTTCACGTGACTTTCTCCAGTGCTGTAGAGTTTAGTTCATGATCATGAATAAATTCAAAAATGCAAAAGAATCCTGTGGATTGTGATTAAGCCTCGCCAGAGAGAACAAGGAAACATCTGCTTCACAATCAACAACCACGGCACTCATTCTAGTGCTCACAACATCTTCATCAGCAGTCTTTGTACGGGATTTTGTGTACTCTTTTAGTCATGGTTTCTATGGTATCTATAGCATCACACATTGTCATTTGGTGGTACTACTACTGCATAACAATTTCGTGAAGTTTCCCCATGATTTCCACAGTGGTGATCTCAACTGGGCTTCCAGAGTGGTCACCATCTTGACCTGATGTTCGGTCACATTGGAACCCATTAATCCAAAAAGAAACCATCTTCAGCACTAATGCCAGCGACTTTGAACTTCAGCTAACTCAGCTTTGATCTGCACAGTCATCCACTTTAAATAAATGTTAGTAACAGCATAAAACTTGTCTCTATCTGCGTGAAAAATATTAACATATTTGCTTTGAACGTACAATGGCCGACAATAATGCCGCACTTACCAACGCGAGATTGAAGAGTGGTTCTACATACTTGCTGGCCATCATGTCACCGCCAAAATTGTGATGTAGTCTTGTAGAAATTAATCGAACTTACCAAATGACTCTTGCATAGCGGCTTTGAATACATGTCTATCAAGTTTGTCTTAAAAATACAATGCTCAGTGATTAGATTTTCTTGGCAGCAGTAACTTTTGTGACTTTGGTGAAGCGGACTGGATGTTTTCTTGTTGGAACATGCTTCAAGCACTTTTAACACCAATGCAGAGCAAGTCAGAGTGGCATGGAAGTGATGTACTAAGAAGTAAAGTTTCCATTTTTTTAAATGCTAACAAAAATTGAAGCAATAGTGCTTGTGCATCTAGGCCTTCGCTTATTTGTTAGCATCGCTAATTTAAAAATCTACAACAGGAATAAAATTTGCTTTTCACAGTGAATTAAAACGAATTCAAAGGTGGTGTTTAAGCTGCAGTGGTGGGCTACAAAATGCTTAAAAGACCCTCACGGTTCACTAACTTAACACCAAAACCTGAAAAACTGAGCGTTCTTTAAATTTCTCGTTTAACTTCCGTGACAGACGATACATGCTCACTACAGCCGGAATATAAACCTTGAATTTTAGCGCTTTGGTTGCTTAGCAACCATGGCAGGCAAGCATAAATACCGCGGTGGCAACAAATGATTAATAACACCCACACCAAAAGAAAAACAGCCAGCACAGGCGGCCCTGTTTTACAACCCAGACTGTTTTTTTTTTTTTTTTATTTCACGACCGCAGTCGCAAAAGAAATTAACTCAGGGGAACGTGAAGGAGGCAGCCAACAAAGCCCCCCTGCCAAATTAGAGTGGTTCATTACCTGTGTCCACATTGACGGCGTACAGCCCGTAGTAAGCGTCTATGACAAACAGGCGGCCATCCTTGTTGAAGCGCATACCAAGTGGACGGCCGCACACCTCCTCTTCCCACAGGCCCTCTGGAAACAGTTAACACGGCTTACTTTAGTTTCAAGCAATGTGCATGCACGGTAGCTATTTCTGTGTTTAGAAGAGCACTGCAGATAGGTTTAAGCGAGGATGAAAAGAGGCGAGCTCAGTGGCCTCCCTTTGGGGGACTTGGGGGGAAGCATTACGCAAGTTCATTTGATGGAATCGTCCTTGTCTGTTGTACCATAGAGTTGATATCGTAGTATGAAACTATGTGTTATACAGCTTGGCCATGAAGGTCCATAGAAATAGGAGAGTAGGTCAAAGTGAAGCAACGTCAACCCAAGAGACATTACTGGAGTACTGAATAAAAATATGACCTGCTTATTTATTACAAATTTCTTCACACACACCTCTTTTCAGTACTTTCAGAGCACTGGCTTTCTGATTACAGATTTATTTTCACCAACATAGTTTACCAACATGCTATAACATTTGCATCACATTTACAAGTTCCTGCGAACTGGCACACAGGTGGCAGTATGCACATTAAATCTACATATAACAGCGCACTCGTGCTTCTACACTTTCAGTGCCCATGCAAGCTTGAAATGAGATACAAGTAAGCACAAGAAAGTGTTTTGTGCAGGAAAGTGTATTCGAGTCTAGATAACAGAACTGGCTTTTAAGGTGGTTCAAAGCATGCCGAATTTGATGCTTAGGCCATTTTTCTTCGACCTCTGAAGAAACATCAGAGCGCTGTCCCGCCCACCAACTATGAGTGTTCCAGTGTTTGTTATGAGAATGTTTGAGCAATGCTATCACACCTCCCTTTCTTCTGTAAATGCAGATTGTGTTTTATAACAAATGCCAGAGATTGTGCCATACAATAATGCCAAGGGTAAAATAACTTTAAATCAACACTGCTGCTCTTAATCTGACACATGCTAATGAACACAATACGAACAAAACGGTCACCCACTGGCATATGCTTTTCAGGCATGTTAAATTTAGATTGAGACCAGTCATCTGAAAAGTAAAAACCTGTCAGGAAAAAAAAAATCCCAACACCAATCTACACATTTTGAGCAGTGTCTACACTGTGCCATGTCCCCTCATGGCCACTTTTTTTAGGCGCACCTTAAAACTGAAACACATTCTTGATTGACAGGTGTGACAATATTTAATTTGCACATGTAGCAGCTGTCATAGACACTCATTAGGTTGTTCACCCGTGCTGTCAAATGATCCCCGACATACAAAATGCGGCGACAAAATAAAGCAACAAAGACAAGAGCATAACAAAGGTTACTTACCGCATTTCTTTCCAAGCTTGGCCACCAACGTTACCTTGTTGCCGGTAATTTTATAAATTTCGCCACCTTCTGTTCCGGTGTAAATGCTACCTGTTGCCAATTAAGATAACAAAAACAGGGGAAAGAGAAAAGGGGTCAGTGACAGGAGGAACACTCCTTCAAATGTGCAAGCACAGTGCGAGTTTTGAGTGCTGCTATGATAGTGAGAGTCCCATATGCAGACAAGCTGAAAATGAAAAAAAGAAAAGGAAAACAAACGAAGAGAGAGAGAGAGAGAGAGAGAGAGAGAGAGAGAGAGAGAGAGAGAGAGAGAGAGAGAGAGAGAGAGAGAGAGAGAGAGAGAGAGAGAGAGAGAGAGAGAGAGAGAGAGAAGACTTGCAAAGTGATTTTACTTGTGTGGAGTTTTCTCTTACCTTTGTAGACTGGCAACGATTCTGGCCCGCGTAGCTTATCTCTGAAGAGGTATTCCACATGGTCTAGCTTATCATTTGCTTCTAAAGGCCCTTTGAACTCTTGCGTCCCAACTCTGAAAACAGAGACATGTATGAACGAACGGCCACGCATACAACCCTTCTTGTGTACAGATCGAATGCAGTTGGTTCTGGCCTTTTGGCAGATTTTTTTTTCCAAGTGCAGCAATTTTCGGAGCTCCTTGTCAAATATGCTTGTCACTTTACACTTGTTCGTCCCATTTTTAGGCAGCGTGAGCTTCCCCAAAATTTCTGCAAGCTTGAAAAAAAAAAAAAAAAATCCATGCCACGAATGCTGTTTTCGCATACGTGCACCTTAATCTGGCCAACATAGACAAGCAGGTCTTGAAAGGTTGCGTCTGCTGCAACCCGGGGCTTCCGAGCCAATTCCCCCCGAACTGGCTGTTAAGGAAAAGCAGGACTAACCGTTAACGTTCGCCGCAACTTGGCAGGCGGCGCCGTCGATTCTGCCAGTCGCTTTTAAACTTGCAAACGCGTAAACATCAGTATGGGCAACAAGATTAACCAGGCCTGGATTGTGCGCGGGCAGTTAGCACTCGGACAGGAGATATATAGGTCCCATCATGCATGCACACAGAAATATCGAGCTTCGGATCGTGTCCTGGAGAGTCCTGGAGTGATTTTCTAGGATGCCCATGTACTCCGTCACTGCAGGGCGCTCAGAAATCAGGCTAGAGCCACTGAATAATATTTATTGGCTCTAGTGGAGCGGTTCGACGGTTCGGGAAGCGACATCCTTGCACAATTACAATAATTGCCCCCCGGCTCGCTCGCGGGGCCGGTCCATGACCTGTACGTACTAGGTGCATCCCCGCACCGCCACCAGAGCACCTGAGGGACTGGTTTTGGAAACGCCCACCTCAGCTTCGAAAGACGACGTCGCGCGCACAACGACGCCGACCCCGCGTGCATTCTCCTCCCCCCGCGCACTGCGACCTTCCGAGGGGGAGGGGGCGGGGGGGGGTGTCAGCACTGTTGTAGCGTCGTCGGTCGCGTTGTCGTCGTCGAGCACGCAAATGCACGGACAACGGTCGTACTCACGTTTTCACTCTGGGCTCGAAGTCTAGCGCCATGGGTATGAAGGGCAGGACCAGAATGAACGCCAGCAGGTACAGCGAGACACTGAACAGCCACTTGAAAGTCCGCACGACCATCTTGCCAGCTGACCAAACTTCGCTGCGGCGCCAACGGGAAGGACGGAAGAATTAAAGTTCGCTCCACCTTTAAACGGGCATCCGGCACCGGCACTTTCACTTAACGTAGTTCAGCTTGGAAATAAACGCCGATAAAATCGTTTAAACTATGCAGGAATTAACGCGACAACCCAGGCGAACTTTGTTCGCTTCGCGATATTTTGTCGTCTGCTGCTCGGGCGGTGGTTGCGAACATGGCTGCCGCGTGCCACCCCGCGAGAACGAACGGCGCTGGCTCGAGCCTCGCTCGAGTAATGATCGGCACGTTCTCGCGAGCTTACTTCCTCCAACTTACCTCGTTACCACGACGCGTGTATCCCGGGGAGCGCGGTTGCCGGCGAAGACGGTCTGATGCGCTGGCCGTGAAACGCGACGCCGGATCGCCTAGCGGAGCGCGCTGGGCCGAGGTGAAGAGTGCGCGGACGACCGGTTTCGGAGCGAGGGAGGGGGAGATAGCAGCAGGAGGAAGGAAAACTGATCCCCCGAGGCTATCCTCACATCCGAAGTCCGCGATGCGCAACGCCGCACGCGACGTCGCTAAAGGCGCGGCAGTTTTCGTCGGTATTTCGTCTAGCTACACCGCGTCGTCTGCTAACTAAACAAAGCGCAGACGGTCGGTCATCAGACGATAGCGGGTACGCGCGCGGTCGAGATTGCACGGAAAGACAGTTCAAACGAGCGGGTCTGGCGAGAAGCCAGCCGTTGTTTTCCGCACGTCGCGTCAATGTTTAGCGTTTATCATTCCGCTCGCGCCGAAGCAGTAACGCCTTTCGGGTGATCGAAGCTTGAGGAAGTAGCGCTAGATAAATTCAATGCGCGTGGGAAAAAGCAAGCAAACAAACAAAAAAACTGCCCTTCGGAATTAGTTTTAGTCAAAAATACAAGCTCTGAACTTGAGACGAATGATAATGAATAGAGGGTTGGGAGCGAACCTTGTCTCGCAGGGAAAGAGATGTTCTATCAGAGCTGGCCAGAGTTCTCCAATATATAACACAGAAGAAGAGGAGGAGGAGGAGGAATAAATGTTTATTTTACAAGCGTTGCTGCTGTTGCTGTTATGGCACCCGCCCGGTGGAAGCGTCCCTAGTCCGGGATAACTAAAAAAGCGGAAGTATTAATGTATATTGTAAATTAATGTAATGTCTAATCTTACCTCCTTATGTAGTTGTTTTTTTCCATTACTTGTACAAAACCCACTAACTTCTGTATAACACCCCCTGGGCATTGAAGGTACCGAAATAAATAAATATTCCTATCAAAGAAAGCCTGCTGAAATGGAAGTGCCAATTAAATTGAAGAGCTTGACTGGGTTAATGGTCTTAAAACAACTTCTTTTAACTTTCAAATAAACTTTGCGAAACTTGTCAGTCTTGCTGGTTTTTTCCCACTGATTTCGAATATGCCATCATTTTTTCAGCTGATCAATAGTTCCTAGGATAATTAGAGATAATTAGCCAGTTTTTGTCAAACAATAGAAAAAACAGTGTTGGTCATAAAACTGCAATCGGTATATTTTCCAATACTATGAACCCTGTTGAGTGCAATAATCGAAGCAATTTTTTGATGTATCGCTTGGAACTAATTTCACAGTACATTAAACTTTGGTGTTTGAAATAGGCACTCAAAATGCTTCCTCGCCACTGGTGCCACCAAAGTTTAATGAGCTGTAAAATTAGTTACAAGCGATGCATCAAAAAACTGCTTCGATTATTGCACTCAACAGGGTTCATAGTATTGGAAAATATACCGATTGCAGTTTTATGACCAACACTGTTTTTTCTATTGTTTGACCAAAACTGGCTAATTATCTGTAATTATCTTGGGAACTAATTGAGCAGCTGAAAAAAATAATGGCATACTCGAAATCAGTGGGAAAAAAGCAGCAAGGCTGACAAGTTTCACGAAGTTTACTTGAAAAAAAAAAAAAAAAAGTTGTTTTAAAACCAGTGTCCTAAATCGCTCTGTGATCACTGCAAGGTTATAATATTATATTAATATACCTATTAAAACTCAATGCTGGTTGAGGGAATTAATGCTATTGCATGACAACAAAAGCTCTTGCCAAATGTGTTGTAATCGAGTGGCAGCAAGAGGCTTTTCAAAAAACAAAACAAAGACAGTAGTAAGAACCCAAGTATATATATTCTTCTTTTCAGTTTGTAAATACACAAATTTCAAAATGTAGAAGACAGAAGGAAAAAAACAGGGGGTGGGGGAATAACACCCTTCAGACAGGCAGTTCGGAATGTGTCAATGCACCACAATTCTAGCAATTGCCCTAATAAAACATCTATTTGTACAAAATGTGGACCTCAAACACCTCTTGGCACAACAAACTCTCTTGATTGCCGTGCAAACACAAGCCAATTTTCATAAAAAAATTCCCAAAACAGTCCTGCGCACACAACAAAGAGTTAACACAATTGTTCCAGGCATGTAAGAGAGTCCAGCCAATATTACAGAATGGTCCAGCAGATTATTTGTCCTTCACAACAGTGCACACCTTGATGCTCAATACACACATAAAGACCCCAATTTTGTGGTTTATACTTTTTTATCGCCAAGTTTTAGTACTTGCTTGACTTAAGCACAGAACAAAATGCCCTTTCAAAACAAGCTCTAAGAAGCAATAGATGCCTTTTGAAATGTCCTTTTAGTGGCGAGGGGGCAGGGGGGGGGGCAGTGGAGGGTTTGGAGTTCTTGCCAACAACTTAAGCGAATAAACTTAGATCAAGCTAGCTGCATTGCTGACACAGCTATAAGCAATTGCTAACACTTGATGACAACATACAGATTCAGTGTATAGCACAAATATAGCCATACAAACAAAATGCAAGTGCACAAATACAGCTGGGTACCTAATTTTACACACCTCATTTTGAAACTTCTCTCTCTCTTGCTTGTTTTTGCGACTACAACGTGATATTTGCTACTATTATGCTTTGCAATAACCTCTGCACACTCTTATAGTTCAATAAAAAAAAGGCATGCAATTGTGCGAAATTTAAAAACAAGAAATTGGGAGTAAAAGAATGTAGATATTAGTCACCCTTCCGTGACTTCCACCAAAGATAAAATTGAGACTAAAATCGCAATGCTCAAAAGAACCACGAAAACGTTGAGAACCATGACACAAACTTATTGCTTGAAATTACTGGATAGCAACACCAATTCCTCTCCAGAAAAACGATTAAAACATTTTGCTCTTTTTAAAAAACAGTCTGCAAACAGCTGAAAAATGGTAATTTGTGCATAACTGACTGACCTGAGCAAATCCGCAACAGAGCGAAGGGGACAATGCTTTGTTGTATTCGGCCTCTCCGCCAACACTGAATCCGTAGCAAGACTCTTCTTACAACATCGGCTATTACAGCTCTAAAGATACACAGAAACCTACGCGCTTGCACAGGGAAATAAGAGGGAGGCCTTCAGGCCGTCGCAGGCCTGACGCGCCTACCCGCTGCCACATAATTAAGGTCGCAGCTGTGCGTCAAATCATTGTACAGTTCAAAACTAAAAAGCTAAAGAAAGTGGAAGAAAAACAAATGCGATGGAATCGCACGCACTCGCATAGTGCACAGGCTGGATAACCAAAACACGCAACAATGCAATGCCCACAGGGAAGATCCGGGAATGTCTCCCGACCACACGCGGAAGCCACTACTGTTGCGGCAGGTGGCGCTGCAATGTGCGAGCATTGCCCCCGCTACAGCTGTTGCGGGAAAAAGCGAGACGCCCCAAGGCTAGATTGGTGGAGGATCGTTTCGAGGAGAGATAAGCATTTCGGCCACTATTCTCAGCCGTTGTTCCCAACTGGTGATTCAATAAGATAACACAATAGTATTAGCAGAAGAAGAAGAACAAAGACTGCCCAGTTTGCCATGTTTCCAAATTGCCCTTGACTTAAATTCCAAACTTTACATTCACGAAGCGACAGCTTCGTTTCGAGGAATTCCACAATAGAAAGGCAGCTCAAAGCACGTTATAGGGGTTCTAAAACACACCGTCCTCGCGTTTAAAAGTCCCACACTGCGCCGCTGCTGGGGAATTTCTTTCTTTCGTATGTGGTTTGTCATTGAAGCTATTTCTGAAATCACCCTTTCGAAACAATGGCTCCATTTGTATGAAACCTTTAAGTAGAGTGCAGAAACAGCTACGTTACTTCGATTACCGCCGTAGCAGAGGTTGCGGTTAATTTTTTAAGTCGTGTGTGCTGTGAACTGTTGATGCTTACAAAGCAGTTCTTGGAGACCACTCGCGTGATGTTGCACTCAATTGTAAGCTAGAAACAAAACTAAGGCTGTCGCAGCTCGCTATGCAACTGCTACGAACGGCGGACTTAGTTTCCCCGCAATTGTCAGTGAGGAAACAAAGCGAAGAGTGCGATGTCACGTGATGACATCCAGAAAGTGGCGTGATACGACGATGACAATCACAGATGAACCATATGCGCGTAGAGTAGCGCAGCCGAACAGAAAGCATGTACAATTGCCACCCCAGATCAAAAGAGTATTAGTGTTTAAAAAAAAATTCACTTTTGCAGATGTGGGATGACAATTAGCGCCAAGAGTCAACCGTTCAAAAAAAAAAAAAAAAGAATGCCATGTAATAAAAAATGCTTGAATTTTTTCTCCCAACAACTGGTCTAAAGACACACAGTTCTCTAATGCTTTCAGCTGCAAAATGCTTCATGCAAACCCATTTCGAAAAGAGAGGTCCCGTTAATTTTTTTTTTCTTTTAATTGCAGACTAAAGTGCTCTTTTGTGCTGAAAACCTATTCTCACATGTAACCTCTCCAAGGCTGGAGTAAAAGCAATCGGGGTCTACAGAGGCGAGGGGTCTGGGACACCTAGCTGGGCATAAAAGATGCAAAACGTTTGTAAACACAGAAAAATCTTATAAAACAGAACAACGACAAAAAGGTCTCCCTGGTAGATTAGGCAGTTGCCGGTTGTGCCAACAATGTCAAGAATGCCTTTTTTTTTCCAACGCTTGAAAGATAACGACCACTTAAAAGAGTCTTGCCGAACAAGAAATAAACAATGTTGCTCCCAGCCAGACAGCTTAACAAGATCCTATCCATTCTCCGGGTGCTTGTACTTAACCAACACAAAAGTTGTAACCTAAAGACCGCCATCACACTTATGTGCCCTCAGAGGGACTGTGAAGACAAAAAACAGGCTTGGTTCATTCGCAAGCTTCCCACGTGCGAACAACAATCACACCAATTTCAACAGAAACAAAAGAAATTAAGCTGAACAAAATTTCAAGACGATCGTTTGCAGATCTGTTTTAGGTGCACAAGCGCAAATCAATGCTGAGACACAATGACTTGCTTTTCGTGCGCTTCGTCCAACTAAGTTAACACGCTGATTACTCCGTTCTTAGTAGCCATTCAGCCACACCAGTGCCGATGTCCTCTAGCGGGATAGTTGAAGGTGTGTCGGTATCAGTGACCTTTTCTCGGCAAAAACAACGTCCTTCGGGACCAAAATAGAGTTGAACGCGTTATCAGAGGCCAGATTCACCTTTCAAATGAAACAAGAATGAATGCCGTCTTCACGGCCCCCTTAACCTGCGATCAACGTCGATCAAATGCATATCACATAGGTGGGGCAAGGGTCAGAGCAATGCAAGCCCTCTCCATGCTGCCAACACAGAACAGCCCTTTTAGCTGCATTTTTATGTGAGAAAAAAAGGGCTCGCATTGTGCTGGCAACGTCAACCAGCTAAGGAGATTGGGGAACCATGCCAACCATAGAGTTTCACATTAATATATACCAGAGGGAAATCTGTCGCTGCAGTCGCGGGCCGCCGCGGGCGGCGCCATTGCCGCTAGCGACGTTCCTCGCCTACTTGGCTTGGCTACGTCTTCTTCTTTTTTGTCTCAAAGCCAAAATCAACAAAAAAAGGTGACGTTTTTTTCTTGTTCATCGCACATGAATCACTGACAAATCAATCTTTCTGGAGGTTCAATTTCATAATAACAACACAAATTTCATGAACCTTCTACAGCTTTTTTTCCAGCCAGAGCCAACTTTTCAGCCTGTTCATGAGCTGTGCCAAGGACAAGTGGAACGTGCCTGCCCGGTACATGACGGAACGCTCGCTGAAGCGCAGCTCCCCTAGACAGTGGCGCCAAATTTCCCTCTAGTATATGTTAGTATGAAACTCTATGGTGCCAGCGATAGAAGGAAGACGTCTTGCGACTGCTCAGCCACCACGAGATGCCCAGGCAGCAGCCCGGCTTTGTGCCCGGCTCGGCTCGGCTCGGCTTACTCGTGGCCCGTCCCTCACGCCTTGACTCTGCCCAGGAAGCGGTTGCGGAAGGAGCCGAGGTAGAGGTGTCCGTCGTGCTCGAGCACTTCGGAGATGAAGTGGATCTTCTTGGAGGGTGAATGCAGGCTGCGGATGATCTTCCCTGAGGCGTCCAACTCCACTATTAGACCGTACTTGGGCACCATCTCGTACAGGATCCAGCCGTTGTCGATCTGGAGAGGTGGGGGGGGAGGAGGGAAAGAGCGGTCAACGTGATGTGGGCCGACAGCGTTCATTACTCGGGCACCTGGGCCCCTAGCCATTTGCTATCCTCGCTCACTAAGTTTTTATAAACCTCTGGCCATGTCAAACTTTCACTGGTTCATTAGACACCTGTGCTGTCTTCGATTGCAGGTTAGACGAAATAATGATTGTGGGGTTTAATGCGCTGCGGCAACACCTGCGCTATGCAGCACGCCATAGAGGAGGGCTCAGGATTAATTTCCCCCACCTGGGGATCTTTAACTCTTTCGCTACCGCCGGAAAATTGACCAATTTTTAGGGGTCCAAGAAAACAATTTTCTTGCTAAAAAAAAATGGTTAGGCACTAATTACAGGAACACAAAATGCAGAATATTTAACGGCCTTTCCAATGACACCAGTTTTTTAAATGTTTTTATACAACATAGTTGTGGAAAAAAAAAAAATCAAAATCAAAATTTTTGTCAAGTTGTCGAAAAAAATGATAAAGAAGGAGTTGTGTATATCAAACCACCCGTAGCAGAAAAAAATTACAATATACATTTTGTAGGGAAACATTTCAAAAACACGCCCTAGAAAAAATGTCGACTTGCGAGGAACAGTTTGTCAGATATAAAAAAAAAAAAAAAAATGTTAGCACACACAGTGCTCGTGTCATGCGGTGAAGCCCAACCTCCAATTCAAAATGTGCAACTTCGGGTGGTTCCCTGGAATAAATCTGGTGGTTTGTCATCATCAGAGGCACCAATTTGGCCCCACATAACGTAAAAACATCTTGTCAATGAGTGACTTTGCATTTACAGCGAGCACAATATTTGGGACAAGCATGGATGCGGAAAAAAACCATGCATGAAGTTGAAAACAGAATGCCGTGGTTGATGCTTGTTGACGTTCACGGTCAGTTATCTCTGAAAACATAAAGCTGAGCTTTATTATCATCTTCGTACTCGCAATTGTAGCCTTTCTCGCAAAAATGAGGTACGATGCGCTAGAATCGTGCCCTGCGATCTTTGGCCGAGTAGCAGTTGCGCGATGAAAAAGATCAGCACAACGAGCCTCCTCTATTGCAGCACCACCTAACATTTTTTAAACGAAACAGTACAAAAACTTATCGGAGACTCCGTCCGAATAGACAGTTCAACTAAGCAGCACCATTAGACACCCAGATATACCCTCGCATGGAAACGAAACTGGAAGGCGAACAGCTGGCAGTGTAAGGCCGGTTTGAAGCGCTGTCCTCGGCGGAACAGATATCTGGCGACTGGGCGTGATCTTTTGACTTGCATCTGAAGTTCTTATCGCAGAAATCGGGTTAGGGTGGGGGGTAATCAGGAATGCTTTGTTCGAGGATCAGTCGCGGACGCTCCAGGCGCCATGGCAGGTAGCCTTGAAGTTGGGTAACTGCGTAGTAGCGCTAAATATGAATTTCGCGATGCAGAAACGAAACCGAAACTGTTGTAAACTGTTTGCGAATGGTCCTGGGGTAAGTAGAACTACCACAGAACTTAGAACAACGGGCGCAAAGGCAATAAAACTGCCTAAAATCATAAAGTAGCTTTGCAACCAGGCACTGCTTGACATTTTCAGCCAATTTCTGGGATTATTACTGTCAGAGCGCGAACCTGACGATTGAAAATCCTTTGCTGGTTCACCATTCACGCCAAAACAAATGCTGGTGCAACGTAATTACGAGTGGCACGCATTCTTCATTGGTAGCAGTGACGCGCGATGACCACGCCCCTTTTCCACACCCAGGTGGTTCAAAAGCGTGTCAAAAATCACGTTTCCGTTGCAAAAATGAAAACAAAAATGATTTTGAAAGGTCATTTTCTGATCTAACTCCAAACAGCTTTACTTGTTTGAGCAACGCCTCGAATGCTATGAAAAGGCGCTCCTAAAGTATCGATGAAATTGATCGATTTTGATAGGCACGGTAGCGAAAGAGTTAAGGAGGCATACTGGTCTCAGAAACATTTTTTTGCTTTCCAACCAATGTTGATGAAACTTATGGGCTTGTTTAGATTTTTTAGCTGATTTGAAATATTCAATTAGTTTTGATGTGAGGTAATTAGTCTGTGGAGTAATTAAACATCTTCCTTGATTGTTCTTGAGAACAATCGGTAAAACACTATTCAACAAAAAATTACCACCAAGGCATGAAATACATACCAAAAGTTGTGGAGAATGAAATGTGGGAAGCAGTTTTTTTTTTGTTTTGCAATCACATAGAAGTTCACATCAATTCTACCTTCTAGGTTTGAAGTACTCCTGCTAACCAATTAGAAATAATGCTAATTAAACAACTACTGAAACACAAAGTGCGAAATCTTCTTCCCTTACTTATTGCATGGTTTAACTCTTTCGTTACCGCGGGAAATTGACCAATTTTGAAGGGTCTAACAAAACATTTTTTTGTGCTATACATATTGGTTAGGCACACATTGCAGTCACACACAATGCAGATTATTCCACGCGCTTTCCAACGACACCAGTTTTATTAATGTTTTCCTAAATAATGATTCCGAAAAAAATTATCGAATTCGAAATTTTTGTCCGCGCGTCGAAGAAAAAAGAAAAAAGTAAGTTGTGTATAATAAACCACGTGTAGTAGAAAAAATGTAGAATATACATTTTGTAGGTAGACATTTCAAAAACCCGTCCTAGAAAAAAAATTGAGTTGCGCAGTACAATTTGTCAGATATAAAAGAAAATGTTAGCCGACATGGTGTCCATGCCTTGTGGTGAAGCCCAACCTCTATTTCAAGTTTTGCTATTTTGGATAGTTCTCTAGAAGAAATCTGGTGGTTTGACATTATTGAAGGCCCAAATTAGCCTCCACGAGATGTAAAAACACCTTGTCAATGATTATGACCGGCACAATATTGAAGGCAAGCAAGCGATGTGAAAAAACCCGCTTGGAGTTGAGAACCAAACTCTTTGGTGGATGCTTGTTGACGTTCTGATGATCGCTCATCAGTCAGAACTTTCATTTGCGTTTTATTATCATGTTCTGACTCACTATGGTAGCCCTGCTTGCAGGAATAAGGTACGATGCGCTAGAATCATGCCTAGCAAGCTTTCACCAAGCCGCTGTCGGGCTGTGAAGCGAGTTCAGCACTACGAGCCTACTACATTGCAGCGCCACCTAACAATTTCGAAAAGAAACAAATACAAGGCTGTTGGAGACTTTGTCAGAATAAACAGTACTACTAAGAAGCGACACTAGACTTCCGGAAATACCCTCGTATGAAACCGAAACTGGCCGGTGAACAGCTGGCGGTGTTCAAGGCCAATTGGAAGCGTTCTCCTCGTCTGAACTGATACCCGACGACTTGATGTTATCGTTTGACTTTCAGCGGAAGCTCTTATCGTAGAAGCAAGGCGTAGATAAAGTGGAAGCGCGAGCGGCATGCTTGTTTTGAGCAGCAGTAGCGGGCAACGGAGGCGCCATGGAAAATGAGTTTGTAGTTGGGTAACTGCGTAGTAGCGCCAAATATGAATTTCGCAATGCGAAAACGAAACCGAAACTGCTGGAAACTGGTTGAAAATGTCAGGCACACTTGCTAGACATGCGGGGGACCATCAGAAATAAGCTTTGGGAGAATAAAGCTGCCCTTTGTCCGAACCAAAGATCATTAGTGAATAGCTGGAGCCATTTTCAAGTAATTATCACCTCTCAACGCTGTCGGATTACAAAGCTGACCCCATTATTTGGTATTTGACTTGCCAGGAGCCTTTTGACAAAAAAAATATTATGGTAATGCAGCCTAACCACGACCTGCATCCTTTTTTCTCAAGTGCAGCAGCCACGCCCCCTTCGTCAAAAACACGCGCACCTCAGCTCGCAAAAAACGCCGCCAAAAATCTCAATGTCGCCGGAGCGGGAAAATTTAAACTGATTCTAAAAGGGCAATGCCTAGACTAATCACTGGCTGCATTAGGTGTACGAGAAACGACTACAACATGTCGAAATAGGCCATATAAATCATCGATCACCGGTGATCGATTTGAATAGGCGTGGTAACGAAAGAGTTAAACATCCCTCTTCACAGTGCAAAAAAATGATCCTCCTGGCTGCACTATATGCTGGATTATACCTCTCGAGAATACATATCGAATATACCTATCAGTGTGATACCACTCGTGGCGAAGAAGTGGGGAATTATTAAAAAAATCGTTAATTTCTTGTTCAAATCGGGCCTCTATGGCTTTTTAAAGTACCTGGTACCATTCCAAGTACAGAATTTTTGGAGGAGAAACTGTGCTAATTAAGAGAAAAGTGATACCTAAAAAAAAAAAGCTTTTTTGGGCAATTTTTCAGTCCTAAAGACGCATGTGCCCCTTCAATGTGTGCCGAAAGCTTGACACACGGGCATTTTCACTTTTGGCCTTCATCCAAAAAGCGGCCGACGTGGCCCGGATCAAACCCACGTGCTTAGGCTCAGCAGCACAACGCCTGAGCCTCTGAGCCACTGCGGCTGGTATAGTTTCCAAAACCTCTGGCAACGTCGGACTACCTTACCTCCGATGCACTTCATTATCGTTAAAATTAGATAATACAGCAATGCTGTAGTTTTTTTTTCTTTTATAGCCTCCTGCCTGAAATAAAGTCATTCATTCATTCATTATTGTTAGGGCACATTTTCTGTGGAATGCGATAATACTGCGAGTTTATAAGAACTTGCAGTTTATTGCTAACATCAGTTGAGTGAAGCACAGGCATCTCGATGCAGAAAGGATGACAATACGGATCTCTTGGAATAATTAAAAACACCTGTACCATCCAAATTCCAGCGATCCGATACAAAGAAAAGCAAAGAAAATGCATTGTTGTTTATCTGGCCTTTTACTACTCGTGAATAAAACCTTGATTTTTTTAGGCCTTTCTTGAACATGCCGTGGCAAGCGCGGAGTTCTGCCATGTTCCCCTTTCCTCGCAGCTTGTCGCCGAGGTGAGAAGAGGGTTCCTCTTTGTCCTCCGGCGGCCAAGCACTTCCTGCCGTGGTACAGCTGGATCGTGGCGGTGGCACGTCTGACCCCCTCACGTGACCGGCTTGTCAGGGACTCGGCGAGCCAGTCTGGGGGGCCAGGATGGGGAAAAGGCGTCTTTTGGATCTGGACACTCGGGAATGCAGACGTGAGTACGGGTGCTTCGATTTTGCCTTCCTTCATCTGCCTCCTTGCGCCTTTCTCCTGATCTTGGCCAGCTGGCTTTGTCAGGATGAGCGAAGCGCCCCGCAACGTTGTTGAAGTATCCAATAAACGCGGGTTTGGCCAAACCGTCGTTGTTGTGCGTTCCTGGCTGTTTTCCACTGGTACGCCGGACGGCGATCCGTGGTGGAGTTCAGCTGAGCCAGCTTGGCGACTTTTAAGTCCCGAGTACAAGCTAGGTCGTCAGGAGATCTGGTGAACCCCACGATGATGCGTAATCACATGCCCGTGCTCTTGATCATTTCACCAAGCTCAATGTGTGCCACTAGACATTTCATGGTTACGGTACTTCGCTGCCACTCTAGATATCCACTGCCCAACCATCATCCATGTGCGTTTTCTCCTCTTGGCAACATCCTCAATCATTTTAGAGCGCGCAGAAACATGGTGCTTCGAAGCCAGGGGGGTGAGCAAAATGAACAGCAGTGGAACCAACCAAGGACGGAGTTTTGGTAGTACAAGTGAATGTCAAGCAACGTTCAGTTTTTGCTCCCTAGGTGCCGAGCCAATACACCCTCTCTTCTTCATTGATGACGAAGCAGAGGTGCTAGAACTGGCCGCATTCTGAAGTGGACTTTCACAACTGGTGTTTACCAAAGAACTCTGCTTGCAAGCTGTTTGCGCCTCCAGTCAAGAATGCTTCCGATTAAAAGGAATATCAGTACTAAGTGAAGAAGAGACATAACACACGTTTCTGCCGTGATTGATTGAGGAGTTCAATGCTTTGAAGCAACACTTGGGCAATGAGGCGCACCATAGCAAAGGGCTCCGAGCTAATTCCCACCACCTGAGAAGATCTTTCACGCGCGCTGAAATCTCGACACACTGGTGTTTTCACTTTTCACCTCCATCAGAAAAGCGGCTGCGCGGTCCGGAATCGAACCCGTAATGTCCTTCGGCTCAGCAGCACAACGCCTTGGCCAGTGGCGTAGCCAGAAATTTGTTTCGTAGGGCATTGTACCCTGCTGGTAAAGAAATTTAAAAAGGATAGTCTGCCCCCAAACAATACCTTATTTCTATTTTCTTATCTTATTCTCGCTTTTACATTTAAATTTATAGATGAAGTGTGTAAAAAGCATGGGCAGAAAAAAAATTCTAAAAGAAGGCTGAAAAAAAAAAAAAAAAAAAACAATCACACATTTCCACGCCGTGAACAATGCTGAGTGTGCGAAGCACTGGGATGGAAGTTGTGCATTGCCTGTGTGATGAGCGTCATCGTCCGTGCGTGCTGATGCACTCTGAGTTTTAAATGATTTTGCGGTGCAGTAAATGCACTGTAAATGACAAGCACCACACGAAAGACAATTCGCATCCCAGTACATCGCACCCTCTGTGTCGTTCACGGTGTGGAGGTGTGTGATTTTAAATTCGCGCTCTTTGCTACTGCAGTTTGCGGCGCTCTCTCCGGATGGCGCACGGATGGTACTAAAGTGTGCGCTGCTCTCGATAGATGGCTTACAATGCTGTGCGCACGGACAACTCCAGACAACCGCACGGACATTGCGAGGTCCTACTTTCGCCCTTAAAAAAAAAAAAAAAAAAGCCCCAAATAAAATTTTGGGGGTTGTTCCGACACCGAAACATCCACCCTGGCCACACTTTTGGCCTTGGCCACTGAGCCAACGTGGCGGGCACATTTCGACTGTTCACTTCATGTCTTCTTCACTCAGTCCTGTTCGACGTTCGTCAGCACAATGAATTCCTTGGTTAGCGACCAACTTTCCAAACTTTCTGCTTTAGTACTGCCGACCGAGTCGATCCTCGGGCACCAACCTGAGGGTGGCGCACTCACCCGAGCGGCGACATCCTTGAGGGGCACCCAGTCGTAGAGGGTGGTGGCGTACTTGAGGGTGGAGCCCAGCAGGTAGAGCAGGCGGGCCACCGACTTGCGCACCAGCGGGTAGGGTGCCAGGTGGTCCATCAGGGCGGGCGAGCCCTGCGCGCGGCCGAAGGCAAAGGCCACCCAGTAGCCACCTCGGGGGCTGCGACGCACGTTGTCTGGCTCCCCAGGAAGGTTGTCCGCAAACACCTCCAGGTCACCCTGGTGGGCCCCGCGGAAGTAGTACCTGCGGTGCACGGACGGGGGGGTGTTCGTTGGTGAGGTCGCTCTTTTTATGCAACACCCGGTCGCATTTCGCACAAATATGGCACGTAGAATAATTGTAATAACAGTGCTCAACAACAACAACAACAAGAACAATGATAATAGTAATAATAATAATAAGCGTGGGAGCCGTGAGGGTTTATTCAGCAGTGGTGCCGCCATCTTGGAAGCGAGATTCCATTCCCTGGTGGGTACAGGACCAGCACTTCCTGTGCGCACCCAGTGCCATCGCCATCTACTGATTCATTTGGAACACTCCATCTGTTATTTTATGCAAGTACTAAAAGAGATCCGTTGTTCTGACTCAGTAGCCTAGGCGTAAAACCACATTTTCAAACGAACTTCCCGGGCTCGAGCTTCAGATGCGAACATTTTTTTTCAAAGCCCTTCATTTTTTTAGCGTAAAATGTTTTCTTTGGTCAGTTTTACACATTCTTCCCGTAAATAAGGGTGGCCCTGCATCTTTTATGTCAATTTATGGGTGGGGTGTGAGACATAAATCAACTTGCTGCATCGCACCGCAAGTGCCTGGCTTGTACCTATTTTGGAACACAATATCACTGCCAACAGAGCCTGAAAATGGACATCCAAGGAACATCCAAGGGACATCCAATGGACACCCGCTCGAGAGGCTGCCTGTAGAGAGGGCGACACTTTCCTAACCAAAGAATGCTCCTGGAAGACAAAACGTCCTCCAGGCAGAGCAAAAGCAGCAGCTCCACGAATGGCCTCTCACCTGAGCAGGCGACGCTTGCCCAGCTCGGCGATGATGAGACTGTCCCCGTCGGGGCCCATCTCGATGCCGTTGGGCAGGTACAGGTCTTCGAGCAGCACGTGCGTGCGCTTGGTCTTGGCGTCGTACTTGAGCACGCGGCCCGAGCTGTCGTGCTCCAGCAGGGAGAAGATGATCTTGTTGAGCGGCCAGCGGGTGCTGGACTCGGTGAAGTACACGTTGCCCTCCGCGTCCAGCACCAGGTCGTTGGGCAGCTTCAGCGGGTGGCCCTCGATGTCGATGCCCGTGGGCACCAGGGGCGTGATGAAGCCTTGGAGCGGGAAAAAGAGATGGCGATCGCTAGAGCTACACCGTCGTGGTGGTGAATGGCTGGGTGGACAGCACGGTCAATCACTTCCTGCCACACAGTTCACAGTTCTGCCTCTAGGGGGCAGCACGTGTCATCGCCGGTCTACTGGTATATTTGCACTACTCGATTTCTACTCTTTTTCTTTTTTGAAAGGCAGTACAGCTGTAGTCCACCACTGCGTTTATGTTGACGCAAATTAGAGCAGAATTCACTCGCGAGTGCCTGGGCCCTCCCAGGAGAGAAGAAGAAGGTGCAAAATGCGGAAACACAAGGTGCCAAGTTGGCAGTGCATTATGGGAACTGACAAGGGCACGTGAAATTTTGAAGTGAAAAGAAAAAAAGGAAACACCGGTTCAGGAAGGGCGAACTAAAATTGTGGTGCTCGTACATTTTTTGCATAATATTCTTGAGCACTCCACCATTCCCAATTCCCGAAACCACAGACGCTACCAAACTATCAACTGTTCGTGTTACCACTAAAAGATAAAAACTTTACCCCCCCTTCCTAAACAAAGTTGAGAGAACCACAAAAGCTTTATAACTCTCAAAACTGTGTCAAAAGGGCATCAAAACCTTCGCTGAAACTAGGTAAATCGACGGTCAAACCTTTAAAGACCCAGATCGCAAACCAAGGACAAACCCATGCGTCGATGTCTCGCGCACTAAGTAAATGCATTTACGAACGATCGAAATGTGTACCGATATGTGATTTATGAGATAAAGAAATACTATCGTACCCTTTCTTCTTCATGATCGATGTTGTATTGTCTTTCGTAGAACCATCCCCTTTTTTTTTGCAATTTTCAAGTAACCGTTTTTACACAATGGAAGGCCAGTTTCACGCACACATTGTGCATCCAGAGATATTATTGGAGCTTTTCAGTCGACTAACCCGTCTATGGGGAAATGCACTAGTTTTTTGACAGGGCAGCGTCAGTCCCACTAAGAAAGCTTTCGCTTTAAAATGCCTGGTGCTTGAAAAAACTTTATCCATGTTGGTTACACTCGCGCCTCAGCCCAGTTTACATGAAAATAGTGCATGCTGCCCCTAAACGAAGGTGATCAAACATACAGGTTAAGCTGAACTATTCTTTGGACCTCTACGAAGAAGCTACCCACGGCGGTGCTTCTTCTTCCAACAGTGCGTACTTGGTGACAACACCCATGCAGATTTCAACCCAAAATTCTATCAAATAACCAACGTAATTAGGAAAACAAAACAAACGAATGCGTGACGACTCATTAGCTACTCTTCCGCATTCAATTTTTGTGTGATGATGTGCTGATGCCAACCAACAACAAAATAAACTCATTATTGAAATACATTTGCGGACCTAAAACTCACGGCATTTCAATGAAAACAAGATTTTTCTGGCGATAACGCGATTAACAAACGCAACGAGGCACAATCTTTAGTGCCTCTTGCAACAGCATGACTGAGTTTGAAGTCAAAAGAGTTAAGACAAATCCTGCCAACTGTTTTCTTTTCTTTTTTTTTCCAGAGGGAACTCAAGGTTTAGGTGAGCTTTAGTCACCAAATTCCCTATTTGTCCACATTTTGGAGGTTTAACACGCCAAAGCTACATTTGAGCTATGAGCCACACCATAGTGAAGGGTTTCAGATTAATTTCGACCACTTAGGGATGTTTAACATGCGGCAAAATCTCAACAAGCGGTTCTGCTTTTCGCCTCCATCGGAAAAGTAGCCACTCAGCCAGGATCAAACGTACGTCCTTGACTTCAGCAACACACCTTAGCCACTGAACCACCACAACGAGCTAGTGACCCAATTCTAGTGAGTTCCATCCCACGAAACAAAAACATAAGACTGTGGCTACACCGTCACGCAGTGTAGGGTTATTACATGCTAAAATGCCCTGCTAGGGTATATAGTAGACTTGATCAGCAATTCCAAACTTCCAGTTTCTTCACAACAGTGTCGAGTCAGGGTATTGACTGCCCGTATTCGGCTGCTCGCTGACATATATAACAGGGGGTCCCTACCACGGCACGCTACAACAAAGTAAATGGCTAGTTTGAGAGTCACCCCTTTAAGTGCTGATTACTCAGCGATGACAGCAATGAAACTATCGTGAGGTATGAGCTGCCGAATTTTTTTACCAAAGCAAAGCTGTATGCTGTTTTCGTGCTCCTTTTACCGACAGCCTTCCAAAAGAATGCATACACACCCCTATATGCCGGTGCAAGACGGAAACATCCTCAATCTGAACATAATTATAGATCTAACAGATCTTCTCCGTCTACCAGTCTCCCTCTCTTTTCCAATTTCAACTTTTTTTAAACCTTACTTACCTTCCACAGTGCCGCTTCCACAATAGCAAGATAGACTGAAAAACATTTCTGCCGTTGGTTTCATAGCGTCAATGATGGTTTGCATCCTAACAAAGCCACTTCTGAAGTGATAAACCAGTCGATACCTCCAATCCTGAAACAGCATAGTGCTTCAGGATTGGAGGAACCGGCTGGTTACTCGTCAATGCCTGTTATAACAGAGCTTGACGAGTAATGAGCCAAATTTACGTTAGCTTTCCAGCCAGGGGCATTTTGTCAGCACTGTATTCAGGGCCGATGGCGCTGGCGCAGACAGATTCTAAGCACTACAGAATTAACGATCGCATAAACATACTGGACCATCTTCAACTTGGCGATACCTAAAGCCCAGCCAGCAAAGGTCCGCAAGATGAGCTCACCCTTTGTGACGTCCACTACATGGATGCCGCTGTAGGCGTCAATGGCGTACAGCTTGCCCTCCTTGTCGAAGCGCAGGCCAAGCGGACGACCACAGATGCCCTCCTCCCATGGGCCCTCTGCGGCCAGAAAGAGAGAGAGAGAGAGAGTCACTGGTTTAGTGAGACGACCACCTTTCAAGGATAGTTCACAAAACTAGCAGCACATCTTTGAGAGAGGACGCACGGGCAGAGTTTACAGTGACAGGGAAAACCTTGAAGGGGACGGGTGCAAGAAAGTGCCTGCTTTGATGTCTGCCTTTGTGGTCAGCCTTGCAATATTAATACAAGCTATGGCCTAAGGGGGGACACGGAGATCGGGTTGCGGAAATCAGTGAAAAAAAAAAAAAATCAATTTTTGGAAAAAACTGCCTACTTTGGCTTCCACAACTCTTATTCTAGGCTGTATTAAAAAATCGTGCTGAAAAACAGCCTCTAAAGGCGTTAAAAAAATTATTTTGTCAGCGGAGATGGAAGCGAAACCGATCGCGATGACTGAAAAACACCCATTTTCGCGACGCCACATCATATCAAGGAGCAAAAGCCCACGAGGTCATTCTCTAGCAAGGACAGCAAGGACTATGCATCCGGTGCCTTCGGAGGGACATCAAGTGCTCTGTAAACTTTGAGAGCTGTTTTCTCAAAAATGCATTTCAGGCATTCCTTTTTGCTCGTGGAGAGGATACCACCGCAACCACTGGACAGATTTTGCTCCTGTTTGCTTTTTTTTTAAATCTTTGAAGTGTTCTGCAGGGATGACATTTCTTGATTTTCAGTCTATGGCCTTCTTATTTTTTTATTTAGTATTTATGCCAATGGTAGTTGTGTCCAAATGGTTACAGGTGAAAATAATGCTGCATATAAAAAAAAAACGCAGGGTTTAAAAAAAATTAAAGAATGTCATACCCTGTAGTGTTCTTTTGACAAC
Organism: Haemaphysalis longicornis; assembly: GCF_048455015.1. Taxonomy (NCBI): domain Eukaryota; kingdom Metazoa; phylum Arthropoda; class Arachnida; order Ixodida; family Ixodidae; genus Haemaphysalis; species Haemaphysalis longicornis. The sequence goes on from NW_027526445.1 coordinate 48,672,369, forward strand.
TTAAAAGTATTCAGAACTTCCTACCATTTTCGTCACTTCACTAGGCTTTCAACAAGTGGGCAACATGTAAATCTCCGTAACACAAAAACTACTGAAGGTATCATTATGAAACTTTTAATATCATTATTAGGAGTGCTTTTGAAGGTGCTTACCAAATTTAATTACACTATGATGAGAAATAAGGAAGTTTGCTCTGATCCCCACCTCCACTTTTAAACTAGTCCTTTAACGCTTGAGCCCAATCTCAGACTTGAAGTTCCGACTGCAAAACATTTCATCCATAACACAGACGCACAATTCATTGTACTGACTACCCTTGCAGGCTCAACTAGACTTCAAACTTCTCTCCCAGTGTTTCTGAAATCCATGCTCCTCAAGCTTTTTAATGCGATAGCATTCCTTCTCTACTTCCTCGTTCTTCTTTCATTGCTCCTAGCTTCATAAAAAGGTGGTCTGCAACAGTGCAAGCAGAAGAGGAGCTGCTGTAGAAGAAACAGCATCAAGCAGCAGCCACATCCCATCTGTTCCAGCAATACATGGCGCCTGGTGATTCTCTACACAAGAACGCTCCCTCCCAGATTTCGGAGACATCGCACATAGCCAATCTGCCGCATCCTCATTTGTTTCGCTATTTTTTTCTCACTCTGTTTTATTTTTATTTTTTTTTTTTTTTTCCTCACTGAACGCTGTCATCTCAACATGATTGTCGTCGTTCCGCACCCCTATGAACAGCTTTTCATAACCTTCAAGAATGAATGGAAAAAAAAAAAAAAATCTAAGCAGAAATATGTGGTAATGGGAGGACTCTGGATTACTTCGGACGACTCGGAGTTCTTTCGACGTGCATCGAACAGAACTGACTCGATGTTTTTAAGCGCAGCCACGACACTCCACTTCCAAATCAGCAACACCTGTGCACAGGGGTAGAACACCCAGCCCGCTCTACATCAGCAGCAGCATTCAGAGTCCGTTTATTAAGTGCACCATTGCCAAGTGAGACCCCGGTGGTCACTCACCACACTTCTTGCCAAACATGGCCACGGAAGTGACCTTGTTTCCGGTGATCTTCACAATGTGGCCACTCAGAATGCCCGTGTAGATGCTGCCTGCAAGAGGGCAGAGAGAAAGGCAAGCTCAGTCAATGGGTACACGGTCCGAGCTTCTCGCTACGACACTGGTAAGAAAAATGTGCCAGGTACAACAAGGTACAAGCTCTGGGCACTGCCCACTTCATCACATGTTTGCTCGCAAAATTGACAGCCCAGGTGGAAAAATTATTTTTTCTAGCTGGATTATTAAACCATAAATTTCTTCTAGCTAGAAATAGGTGGAATTTCAGGGTAGAAATTCAGTTTCTAGCTCATTTCTAGCTGGACTGAGATTTTGTTCCGGCTGGCAGCAATTCCTTCCACCTAGTATTTGTCAGTCCAGCTGGAAGGAAAAAAAAACCTGCAAGCTGGATATAATCCTCTCGTGCTAGACTAAGAACTTTTCTAGTTAGAAGCTGTCGATTCCAGCAAGAATCTATAAATCTAGTCAGAAATGAAGCTGGAAATTTTGATTTCTTGCTAGAAATGTGCTTTCCATTGTCACGGGGGAGGTTATTATGACACTGTCATGCGATATTACTAGTCATAACAATTAAACTTGAAAGAAGAAAGAGCAATTGTAGACATGAAAGGCACTTTGCATTCCCTACACACACCCTTCAGGGACCTGACTGGCTGCTTCTTTGCGACACAAATGCACACGCATTCAAAGTGGAAGCGCTTCAGAAATACTCGTGCTGGTTTTTGTACGAAGCGGACAAAACTAACAGACTAACATTTCTACTAAATCCGTTGAAACAGCTTTGCTCGTTTCGTGCACTACTAATAGTGCATGTTTACAAACTCCGCTCAACTTTTTTTCCCTCCATAAATTAATCACAAACAGCATAAAGCGCGACTTCTTTCTTGCTGATTTAAAACGTTTTATAACTGTGAGTGCGGTATTTTCCTAAGCAGCATCCCACTGAGTGGCCCCTTGTAGTAGGTAATTGAAGGACTGCCACTTCTTCCTAACACTGACTTGAGAGTCTGCAATCTTTGCTTCCCAAGTCCGACATGTATTTCTAAAGCAACGCGCCCATTCATAGCTGACGCAACGTTACATGAGCACCCATGATGCTCCAAAAAACGCAAACTTTAGAACACTCAATGGAAACATTCACCCACAGAAATGGTGCCTGATAATTAGCTAGACCCTGCAAGTTTATAGTGAGAAGTCACGCCATACACACAGCGCTTTCGCATTGTAGCTGGCAACCAGTTGCAAATAAAATCCAAATCTTGGGAGTTTAATGCGCCAAATCTACACCTGCGCAACAGGCATGTCGCAAGGGAGGGCTCCGAATTGATTTCGACCAGATCGAACCCTTATCACTGGGCTCAGCTGCACAATGCCTTTATGCTGCACGCAGCGTGATGTGCTCAATTTATTGCAAGCAAGCCAGTGAAGCAGCGCAGAAATTATAACACCACCAGAAGCGGACCACACTCATTGGGGTGCAACAATTCACACTACAGGGTAGGTTATCGACTCCTTCTTATGTATCAGGGACACAGAAGCTCAGAATGCCATGACAGACACGACAGTACACAACAGTGAGTGATCTCATCACCTGTGAGGTTAGCTCACTCGCTTGTCGTCGACTCCACTTCATGCGCAAAACTGTCGTCAGCTTGCTCTGTACTAGATAACTGGACCGGCTGGACGGGACAACCAGGTATGTTTGAACGAGCACCTCAGGTACCAAGCACGAAAAGCCAGCATTACTGCCCAAGCGTGCCAGCGGTTTTAGTTAAATATGTGCCCCAGTTAATAATAATCACAGACGCGACATCCACTATTTGCCACGTTCTGCAACTACTCCGCATATTGCAGCGACAATGCGGCCCAATTGTACGTTTTAAGACAACACGAGGATTGTTAGCATACTCCAAAAGCTCCCATGTACCCCCGCATTCTTAATCACATCAGGCCATATCTCATGCCAGGAAGAAAAGAAAAAAGACGCATGTACGGTTGCCACCTTTCCCCCCCCCCAAAAAACCGGCCCTTCGGAAGGGGGGGGGGGGTGTTGGTATATAGAATATTGAATTTTGTGTTGAAAAAAAAAGACGCCATGTTTTTTTAACATGCAATACTATTTGTTGTAGCGTTTTCGTAGAGCAAAATTGACATAACACTTGTACTGAAATTGATTGAGATGTTAGTATGCTGCTCTGAAAAGTAACCGCACTTGCTCACCACGGCGGTGGCATTTAATCTTGTTGTTCCTCCCTTTGGTTTCGCTACATCTCAGGGAGCCCGCTCGCCCGCGGTTTTCTCTACTCACGTGTATTTGCGCAGATTGTCGGCGCATTTATCGTCATAGTTGCTCAACTGATGCTTATAAAGTGCCATAAAAGAAGTAATCGTTGCAAAATGGCCAAAAAACCGGCCAGTGACGGCCGGTTTTAGGCACGGACCGGCCACCGGCCCGCTGCCTAAAAAACCGGTCGGGCCGATCCGAAACCGGGCAGGTGGTAACCCTACATGCACGTGCATTGCCAGTGTGTTTCCATCATGGCCAAGCAGCAAGGATAAGATAGGAGGGGAAACGGAGCTTCCTAGCGCGGCCAGATAGTAGGGGCATTTTTTTTTACCTGAACTGGTGCAGATTAGTGCAGTGTCGTGCAGACCAGTGCAAAGTGCTACTGGAGATATCAGTTAGTGAAAAAAAATGCACATATGCTGCACTGCTTGCACCAGTGCAGCCAGTTAAGGTAAAAAAAAAATGCCTCTAGTGTCACAAGTGCTCGTCAGAGGTTGAGCTAGCGGCATCTGCCACGGGCGAAGAAACGGCGCGGCCACCGCGAGCGGCATTGCACTGCGCAGCCACAGAATGAATTGCGGCCGCTATCAGTTCGTCCATCAGGTTCCGCTACCCTCTCCTTCACCGTCGCAGCTACGAAGCTTGGCAGTCCGCCTTGGTTTTCATTGCGACATTATCCGGTCACTCGCCCGCGCTTGCCGCAACGGGCCGTTTCGCCTCCTATATATTGTTGCTCCGTGATCATGGCGTACCTTTGTGCTCCGCGAGCGACTCTGGGCCGACCAGCTGGTTCGGATGCAGGTACTCCACCTTGTCCAGCAACTTGTTGGGGGCCAGGGCACCCTTGAACTCCGGCAGTGTCACACTGGTCACGGGAATGAAAACAGGCGGCAGCATTAACTCCCGAACAAGCGCACAAAGATCAAAGGTAACGCATCCATTTCGTGCAAACGTGACGAAATTTAGCCCTCAATGCTACTGGAACCATTGAAAAAGCCCGAAGGCATGGCTAGTTTTTTCCACACGAAGAAACAGATGCGTTGCTGGGCTGTTGCAAAGAGCTCGAGCTGTTATAAAAACATGCACTCCACTGTCTGAACTAACCAGAAGGGCTAGCAGGCAGCAAAACGAGGTCATTGAACCTAATGTGAAGCTGAAAATGGAAACATCCTTTCCGAAGTATGTTCTCGCATTTTTCAAAATCTTGTATGGAAAATTGCAAGTCTGTAGCTGAACAGCCCGTCACTGCTAAAACGAGTTGGTCTTCTTGCTTTTGAAAAACAGGATTTGACGGCGGCCAATCAGGTTATCTTGATTTCGACAGTGCGCGCAAAAGTGCGAGAATGTTGTGACAATGACTCACTTCCCAGGGCACAACATCGCATGCTGCAACATGGTGCGACTTACTTCTAATCTTCAGGTTAGTTACCTCAATTATTTAAATGAGTAGCAAAGTGACACTCGTTTTTTTGGTTGTGGAGTCATGTTCCTACAACCACCACTGAACCAGTGCTGTTCACCTGTGTACTGGTGCCATTGCTTTTGACTGCTGTGACACCTGTTGTTGATTCTGAACGATGCTAGTGATCTTTAAACCCCTGGTCCTACAATGCCTGGTGAAATAGGGCAACTTGGAGAAGGACAAGAGACTATCTGGACAACGCTAAATGGCCTGTAAACAGTTCAGTCAGTACATTTCTCACTTCCACCCTTAATTTTTAAATCAGAGTTTTATGAAAGCTCCTTGAGCACATTATGGCATCTAACCTGATGAATAACCTAGAATCAATGAGTTTTACAGTTTGTAACACCATCTTCGTAAATCTCTGTCACGAAAAGCTCAGCTATAATAATTTACAGACGCCTTACTCGTAGACAAACTTTCAGCTGCATTCCTAGATTTTTCGAGAAGTTCAGTTGTACATCTCATAACCACCCGCTTGTAAAATTATCCTCCCTCGCTATCGCCAAGCATTATCAACTCGCTCAAACATTTTTAACAGGACATGTTCAGTTTACCTGCGTTAACAACGTTCAGTCAACTCTTACCAGTGTGACTTCTGGTGTACTCCAGGGAGCAGGTTTACTCACTCTACTATTCTTTTATTTACATAGGCGACCTACCTGGTAACATAACAATGAAGGCGCGTCTTGTTGCAGATGACCGCATTCTCTACAATCCGCTCCATATTTTTAGCTACACTATTGCGTACAACTATCGCCTCTTCCTCCATGCATTGCCTTTGGGCCTTTAAGGTTTAATATGTGGAATGAAACTGCTTCTACACTGTGCTGTATGCTAATGCTATACTAGCGGCCCCAAACTAGTATCACTGAAATGACACAGAAACACGAGTGTTGATGCAAGCAGTTGGACATCACCATTGTCCCATTGTTAAGTTTCTGCGAGTTGCGCATGATATATGTAAGTGAATCCCCGCATGAATGTGGCTGCACTCATTTCGCGGGTAATGTACTGTGCTGACTTTGTATGCCAACAACACTGCACACTAAAGCTTTTGCGGAAACAATTTTTGAAGAGTGAAAATGATTGCACTGCTTTTTATTCCCTCCGCATTCGTAACCTCCAATTTGCAGGACTACTCAACCGGTGACATGGGCACAAATAACCACTGGCTTCCTGGGGCGAGATCTTTGTCAACTGAACCACAAGACGCTCTGCACCCTAGTGCACTTTCCTTTGGCGTTTGCATACACGTGATTTCTTTTTTCCCTGTTTGTCTGCCCCAGAGTGGAACAAAGCTATTTTTTCTGGGCGTGATAATCAGCACACACCCACCTTTATTTTTACGGCAGTGCCCACCTACTCCTTTCTTTTTTCTTTTATTCTACTCTTTCCTTTCTAGACTGTCCCCTAGGCTGCCCCTGGACAGCTGTTATCAGCCCCCTGATCCCTATCATTCTTGCCTTGGCTGCTGGCCAAGCGGTCTGGGCGCTCTTAAGTGCAACAAATCAAAACCACAATGAAAGTTTAGCATTATCTTCACGGCTGTGTTGTTTCAAATGGGAAGGCTGTTATTTTTGCTTCTGGACACAAGGGAGAAATGGCAAAAGCAATCACGAGAAATTTCTTTTTTTGGTCCCCTCCCGCGCTGTTCTTAGGGACAGAGGCGAATCTCAGGGGTTTCCCCAGGCATCGAAACAAGGGGGGGTGTCTCAATGGCTCGGGGGAGGGGGGGGGGTTCATAAACTAGAAAAGCTGTTTTTTTATCCCACTAGTTAAATAATAGACGTCTGTTAACCAAACGCTCATCCCTATGACGTATGTTTTTCATTTTCTATATATATATATAATCACCTGTGAGGCGGTGCTGTCTATTCAATCTAAGAAAAAAACAAATTTAGAGAAATTCATTTTTTACCATGAAAGGTCCGTATTCAGTTTTTTTTAATTTCTCGCCATTTTTTAACGTATAAGGGCATTTTCGAACTTGTTACCAGGGCCAGTGACGAAATTTGAGTTCTTGAAACAATGTTTAGGTAGTACACAAATTATGCAGCACTTATAAATCAGGCACCGATTGTACGCTCCCGATTTATTGAAACGCCAGGATTAGCTCCTGTAGCGCTTCGCCTCGCCAAATTGCCCATTTTAAATGTACAGTGCTCAGCGATTGAAACGCGATACTCGGAGCGCGTGGTTGCGGGTGCCTGTTGCGCCACAGGTGAGCGCTTGTGAAAGCGAGCTGGCGCCTTGTGGTATACGATGAGGGTGAGAGCGTTCGTGACGCATGCTTAGTGCATCCGGGAGACAGCCCTTCAGTGTGTGGTTCTTGGCGGCGCCATAGGGGTGCTACATGCCATGGCTTCAAAACGCTGCGCCTGCGTGCCGTGCGCGCCACGATAACACATCGCGATAAATGCGCATTCAAATTCTTCATAACTAGCGCGGTGCCAGCTCACCCAGCTTCACGCGGCGCGGCGCCGCGCGGCACGCAGGCGCAGCGTTTTAAAGGGACCCTGCAACACTCTTTGAACAGTGCAAGTAAACCTGCGCAACGTTTAGATTACACTGCCAGGAATACCTGAGCCAAATATTACACGTGCACGTGAAGCGGTGAGCGCGCAAATCGATGTGAAAGACGCGGAAAAACGAACCGCTCTCTCTTCAGTTGTCCTCATTATGCATGGCCCGAGGGACGTCACATAGGCCATGGCTGCCCGATCGGTTGTCACTGGTCAACTTCGCGGGTAGATTCTCCCATTTCCGTCGACGTCATCGCTGTGTACGAACCTCTTCTATGCCTGAACCTGTAGGCACAGTTTTGCCGTTTCTTTTGTGTTTTGAGTGCGCGCGGAGTTTGAGTGATGAGCTCAATACTTCCCTTTCAACGGGACCACTCGACTACAAACGTTTATTGCTTCAAAAACGCCATACCAGCCCGAGCGCGCACTTGCGAGCAGGCACCCATGCCTGCTTTTTTGTGGCACCAGACCGGAAATAGGTCCCTCCGCGTTGCGGAGAAAAGGAGAAAACTACCCGGCATTGGATATATCGAAGGCCGCCGAAGAGAACGCCGCGAGCCACCCCCCTCTCCGGGAGAGAGCGCGCAGCTTTCGTCGCGTTGCCCGCGGTCGAGTTGAGAGGGAACGATTATGCGCGATTTCTCATCGCGCGTAGTTTCGTTAATTGTGAACGGATTTTCATAATTCTTGCGGGAGGAGATTTCTGGGACAATAGACTTTATCCTAAAATACATTACTAGTAGTCGATGGCAAGTGTTGCAGGGTCCCTTTAAAGCCATGGCATGCAGCACCCCTATGGCGCCGCCAAGAACCACACACTGAAGGGCTGTCTTCAGGATGCACTAAGCATGTGTCACGAACGCGTCCCTCATCGTATACCACAATGCGCCAGCTCGCTTTCACAAGCGCTCACTTGTGGCGCAACAGGCACCCGCAGCCACGCGCTCCGAGTATCGCGTTTCAATCGCTGAGCACTGTACATGCTGAAAGAGCTTCTGCAAAAATTACGGTTGTAAACAAAGAACGGCATCGAATCAATGAAGAAAGTAAATTATATGTGTGTTTATGTGCGGGAGGAAAAGGTCCATACAAGGACTGTCAAGAGTGAAATTTGGGGATTCAAGGGGGGGTGTCCAGAAAAACTAGGGGGGTCTACACACCCCCTAGGGGGGGTGTAGGGAAATCACTGCCGCGAGATAGGGATACGATACACAGCCAGTAGACAGCTGTCGGAAAAGTTAGTGCACAACACACAGAACGCACGGGAGACAGGATGGGACTGTTTCGTCTGTTCTGTTCTGTGCAAACTTTCACTGTGAATACTCCGGACCAACTAGCCTCGCAGCAAGTTATGTTCCGTTGTCTCCTTTCCCTCCAATATTGAGGGCAATAGCACTTTGCTTTCCTTTAGGCTTTCTATCGCCACTGGGACTGCCACAAAAAAGTTGCAGCTTTCAAGATGCCTGGAGGTGGATTGCTACTGACTGGATTACAAAGAAAGCGTGTGCACATAATGCCTTCAGTGGCCTTCAAAAGCCCACCTGCTCACAGACACAGGGGTACAGGTTGCAAACAGTCAGCTGCCAGCCCATTTGCCCTGAGGGCTCTCCATTAGCTTGGTAAAAAGCCAACAAATGGACTTCCGTTTCCCCTAGCCTGCCAACGCCGTCAGTAGGCAGTGAAAAGGGGGCGCCGTACGACACATCTGCAGCTTCCATTGGGAGAGCCGTGGGATAGTATTATAGGAGCTTAACAGAAAAAAAAAAACACCCGAAACTTCACGCATACGTAGACTGCATTCACATTACACTACAGATTCTAACAGCACTTCCTAATTAAAATCATTTGGGATGAAGTAAAATCGAGTACGCTTAAAGAAACGAAAAGAAAAAAAACTCCCTCAGGTCGCCGCTTTAGCAGAGGAACGGTCAATGAAGCATAACCTGTTTTGTCATAGCAGGAGCAAACGAGCATTGCATTGCGGAACTCAATGTTGGAGAACATTGGGCAACAAAATTCGGCCTAATTGCGAACTTCACGCATGGGTGCATACAAGGGATCACTTTAAGCAAAGTAATTTTTTCAGCTGGAATGATGCAAGGTAATTTTTTTTTTACATGTATATACAGGAATGATGCAACACCATGCCAAAGGTGCATGGGCAGCGAAACAATTAGTTATGTGAGGTTTTGCTTTGTAAATCAATTGGGTTCCTATCAAATGATCAAGGCAAGGCAAAACTCCAAATTTATTTGATATTGAGACAATAGAAAGCGCTACAAAAGAGGAGCTCAAGTTTATCCGTTCTTGTACGTCGCAAAGAAAGAAAAACTAAAAATGACAGGCCAGCATTCCGACTGACGCAGTGCGACTCTGTCAAGCTGTCCGCGTTCGCCGATGTTTCAAGCCGCGAAAACCAACGGCCGACGCGACATTGTTGCGCAATGACACTGCTACAGCACAGAAAATGAATGTCGCCCAACTACCTCCGCCGGCCGCCGGCGACGGCACATACGCTCGGGTGAGCACGTCGGATGTTCGCGATAATGATCGACCGACAGCACATCGGGTGCAAAAGCACTCGAGACGATCTCGTAGGGTCGGCGCCTCCGCAGGCAAGACGGCGAAGTGCCCGAACTACCGACAGGAAAAACGGTTCGCGGTGCAGGCGTCGTTTGATACACGAGTGTTATAATTAAAGAGGCGTTAGTGCAAAACTAGTCATCGAACAACGCAAGCAGGCAACGCACTCGGTCACACACACACACACACACACTACGAGAAAAAAAAAAAAAGATGAACTCACTTGTAAGCGACCGGCTCGAAGTCAAAAGGCATCGGGATAAATGGCAACACCAGGAAAATGATCACGAAGTAGATGAAGAAGCGAAAACAGCACTTGAATAGCCTCAGCAACATGATTCAGCCTTTCTCCGCGCCGCTATTTTTCCGCAGCAACTTCGCCGTGCAGACTGCGCAGTCCTGCAAGTAACAGGGAAAGGAAGAGACCAATCAAGGGCGATATATGAACGAGGCAAGGCATCGCGAATGTAAACAATGCCTTGCGCGCTCGATCAAGGCGACCACCTGTTGTTACGCCCCGTTTAAAGCAGGCTCGCTTCGCGCGCGCAGCCTAACGAACGCGAAAGCACGGTGAAATGTTGGGAACGGAAGGAGCAACTTACAACAGCTGCGCCTAAAAATGGCGTGGACGTGGGATTACAAACACTCCGCGGTAGCGGCAAGCAGTACGACACGCGCGTCCACACACACACCCGACTGAAGTGACGACCTCCTAAGGGCGATACGGGGCAGCTACGGCAGCGCCCCACGGCTGATGTGGACCTTGCGGCAGGAAACGTGGAAGTCTTCGTGGTTTTCCTGCACCGTCTCGCCGTTTTTGTTTCTATCGTTCCGCCTGCAGACGGTTCTCCGCGCGCATGCTGTCGTCCTTGGAAAAGAACCGCACAAAAGCGTGTCGTCGTCTGCTACGGCCGCGGAATATTCAAGCGAATGCAAAGAGAATGGTTTTTGTCTCGTACAAATGGTGCGCTTTCGTCTGGGGTTGGCGCCAAGTTTGAATGTGAGGTTATTTTGCAAATGACCCCGCAGAAAAATAACATATTTTTTATTTGTAAGAAAAGTTTCGTTCCTTCGATCGTGTCAACGTTAATATGATTACGTTTTGGATTGACCTATACAGCACAAACAACAAAAGCTATGGATTCATGAGTTTTTAGAAGAAAGGGATTCGAACTGCTGCTACTTCATAAAGACATTTTCACCCTGATATGATGGTTGAAAAAAAACCTTCATGATACTTTGGGAGGCGTTGATGCATGCATGGTGGTATTACAATTATAATTTCGCCAAGCGCGCTGTTTCGGCGAAACACACGCGGTGCATGCAACACGTGAAACAAAGACCCATAGGCTTAGCTTCTCTTATATTACGTTTGAGAAAGGATACGATATCAGTACCTAGTATATATCGGTGTTCTCTCTGAATTAGCTATGTCATACAGATAATGGTTAAAGTAGCTCTGAAGAGGAACATTGTATGTGCAAGTAGGAAGGGAAAATGCAGCATGTGAATGGCACACTGCAAGTAATAATTATTTAAACGTTAAGGCGATTACAAGAACGATAGATTTGAACGAGGTGCATACATCCTGTTACCTAGTTTATTTCATCATGGCTGCTAAAATAATATAATGATGTTATTAAAGTTATAATTGGTTGCTATACCACCGCGCCCCTGGACGGTATCTCAAGCTTGTTGAGCTAAATCTACATTCTTCAGTCGATATATATTTTTGTAGTTTTCATATTTATAAAAATATAGTGTTCATAAATGCAAAAAAAGAACAAAACATATAATCCCAAAGTAACGTAAAAGCATAAGTCTGATTATTTAATCACACTTGCCAGGAAAATCATGGGAAAAGTGTGTGGTGAGCTCCGGAGTCAGGCTGCACGTATAGGATGGCAAAGTCTTGTTTGTTTTTTCGATATTTTAGCCGGACTAGGAAGCTCTCCAGGGACAATACGCGGAAGCACGAAACCAAACGCATCGCCGCATTTTATACCAAACAATGCTTGTTCTTCCAATTCTTAAATAAAAACACTCGCCCCTCCCGAAGCGCTGTTCAATCTAATGACGAAAAAATGGCTGCGGCTTAGCTCCGCTAACCTTGGATATGCAAAGCAAAAGCTTGGCTTCGTCTGGTTGAGTCTTGGTTTCGCTTGGTTAACCTTTGATTTAGCTGTATTTCCGACCACGTCTCAAAGTCGTTCGGTTCCGTGCGACGCTCACAGGAGGAGGCCGGGCGAACGCGGTGTTCATTCATGGCGAACGCACCGTTCCTCTTCGCCGAGCGCGAGACGAGTCACGTTGCGCGAAACGACCCAGCGCCGCATGCATGGGAGGCTGCGGGGGTGGTTGGCTGCCTCGGCCGCAGCGGAGGTGGCGACCACTGTCGACGCCAGCAGGCGCCAACAGCGGACCCGGTGAATCGCGCGATGCGCTTCGAGGGGTGTGTCGCCGGGGGTGTGTCTCCGGTCAAAAGGTCATTTTCGCATCCTCCACGAAATCGCTGGAAGAAAGTAGTCAAGCTTTGCTTTAAAAAATGGCCCCGTATATGCTCACTTCCCTGAAAATGCCGACAAACATGCTCACTTCAACTCTGAATAAGGTTTTTCTCTCCCTGTTGTCGATAGGCGGGAGTCTTCTGCCGCCTCCGCCACGTAAATTTGCCCCTATTCTCCTCCCCCTCCCCCGCCACACACACATTTGCTACTCCAACGATAAACACGGATGATGTTTTCTAAAGTTCAGACAATTTTCCCACGTTCCACTGCTCGGACACCCTGGAATGCCGCCATGACGTCCAGACTCGGGCGCGAGGTCTTTTGCATTTTTAGGTCAAAACATTGTTTTTAACAGGTATTTTTCATTTACTATCGCAAAAATCAAGCAGCAATGTATTAGGGCGAAGCCCATTAGGGGCTCAGGCTGTCTGCGTCTCGTCCCGTCGTCGTCGTTTCGTGTTGTCATAGCACCGGGGCACTCGTTTTCCAACGCCTCGAGCTAGAACACTTTATTTTTGTGGGAAAACGGGTACTAAAAGAACACACTGGGGCACTGGCTTTCCAACGCCTCGCGCTAGAACCCTTCGTGCTTCAAAGACGTAAGAGTTACAGCAAAGCTGTATACCTCTACGCCCCAGTGGTTTCATCTCCGTGGGCGAAAACGCCAAGGCGACAAGAATACACTTATATGCTTCGCCTCTCCCCAAGTTTCTCGTTAGTAGAGATGGGCCCGTTTTTTCTACAAAAGGACACTGCAAATACCACTTACGTATTGATATTTTGCCTCAGATTGCATAATGTTTTTCTTTTTTTTTCATGGACATTGTTGACAAGTGTATAGTGTGTTTCTAGGTTTAGTGTTTCGGGAAGTTTTTGCCCATATGAACCTCTCGTTCAGGATTAAGTATACGTAGCCCAAGAAAGACTATCATCTTTAAAAATTGGCCCCGTATCTGCTCCTTCCGTTGCAAATGTCGACAAAAGACGATAGTCTTTGTCGAAATTTGCCAAGTAAATGCCTTCTTTCGCTTTCCGGCCCGCTCATTTCATGTTGTTCCTCTTGCGTTGCGCCCTTGATGTCCAGGGTTAAAATGATGTTTGATAACATCAGTCACAAGGCCATCCTCCAAGCTCTAGCCTCCATTGATTGTGGACAGCGCATGTACGACTACGTCGCAGCTTTTCTAACCGACCGTACGGCAACAATTGGCACCGGTCACCTCCGCTCAACAAAATTCAATACAATTTCCCGAGGCACTCCCCAAGGCTCAGTTATTTCCCCGCTCTTATTCAATATTACTATGAAGGACCTTGCAAGATATCCCGCATCTTAGACATGCTCTCTATGCGGATAATCTCACCCTTTGGGCACCAACATGAGCAATAGGGGAACAAGATGCTCTACAAGAAGCCATAGACGATAAAGGGCTCGAAAGTGCTCCGGAGAAGTCGGCTCGCCTCACTCTCTGCATCGGGACGGCGCACCAACGAAAGCGCAGCAATCCCGACCCGGAGCTTACCATCAACGACCAGAAAGTGCCAAATGTATCAAAACTACGCATCCTGGGTCTTACACTACCAAAAAAAATAGATCAGGCCTTCATACAGTTGCACCGCTTCACCATGCAGACACTCAGTCAGCTAATCCACCTCATAAGATGCGTGTCAAACCGCCAATTTGGCTTGCAAGAGTCAGACACAGTGCGCATTGTCCAAGCCCTCATAAGCCGGGTAGCTTACGGAACCCCTTATTTGGCCCTGAAAACCCCCGAAAAATCCAGGCTCAATGTCATCATTCGTCAAGCATATAAGACAGCCTTAGGACTGCACCAAAAAACATCGACGGAGAGATTATTGCATCTTGGACTACATAACGCATGGGAGGAAATGCAGGAGGCGCATCATAGCTCTCAACTGGAATGCTTACGCCTAACATCAACGGGACGAGCTATATTAAGACGGCTGGGATATGCCATACCGCCACTGCAAGAGCATAAGGAGCGGGTTTCACTCCAACTCAGACAAGCCATCAGGGTAGCCCCCATACCAAGAAACATGCACCCACTGCACAACAAAGCTCGACGCATAGCAAGAGTACGAGCCACGAATAATAAATACGGCGACAATCCAACAACAAGGTACACGGACGCGTCTCCATACAGAAACAAGGCAGCCCACGTCGTGTGTGTCACCAATGCAGCAGGAAAAGTAACAACCGCCCCCACCGTCCGACAACATCAACGGAAGCTGCTGAAGAAGCCGCTATTGCCCTGGCCATCACGACGGGAAAAGATGCATTTACAATTTTGGCGGATTCGCAGGCGGCGTGCCGCAGTTACCAACGAGGCCGCATCAGCAAAACGGCACTTCCAATTCTTAAGAATACTGCCCACATAACTGAAACGCGGCTCATCTGGATACCTGGACACGAATCTCTCGCTGCCGCGCGCTTTTACACCGGGCCATTACCACAGAGGGACTAACACAGCTTGCGGCCCCCAAAACAGAACCGCTTGTCAGGTATGCTGACATTCTCATTTACTACCGTCAAGGCCGAAGAACCTTCCCGACTCCGCATTACCAGTTAACAAGAGCAGAAGCCACCACCCTTCGAAGACCCTGGAAGGCGCTCCGTCCCACTCTGGCAGTGGTGGTTGCGGCGACCAGTCCACGCATCTAATTATCGCTCTCTGCAATCCAGGTTAATTGGTTCCACGAAATTCGAGGTTCAGAGGTCTCTTTATTGTTTGCTTACGCCGCAGCTACTGCCCAGATCACTGTTTTGCCTTACTTGCTCTGTACTGAATGATGCCGACGAATGTGGAACTCGCAAAAAGAATTGACTTGCTCGAGGGTCTACTCAAGGGGAACCTAGATGCATTAGTGCTTGAACTAACAACAAAAATCAAAGAAAAGCTTAGTGACCAAGGGCTTGGTGAGCAGGCCTCCTTGGCTGAAAGCGTTCATCATATGTGCGACCTCTGATGAGATGAAGGCGAAACAGGTCGAGCTCATTTCCCCGAACAAAACACTTATATTGCGCAACAACGAACTATAAAAGGAAGTTGCCGACCTAGAAAAGTGCTCCCGGAGCAACAATGTAGAGATTAGAGGTGTTCCCTCTACCAAGGGAGAGGACTGTGCTGCGATTGTTCAGCTGATAGGGGAGGTACCTGAGTGCCCCGTTGCTTGCGTGCCCCGACCTAGACACCGTGCACCGCCTTCCCGCGAAATCTGGTGACAAAAATATTATTGCCCGCTTTCTTTGTCGCGACAAAAAGAACGATTTCTTGCGCAAGGCCAGGAAAGCTCGTCTGTGCATTCGCCAACCAGATTGGTTTTCCGGAAAGCTTAAATACGCCAGTGTTTATAAATTAGCATCTCACCGCTGACAACAAAAGGCTATTCGCCAAGGCACTTGCTCTCAAAAAGCAAAAGGGCTGGCAGTTCTTGTGGACTGGCAACTGCCACATCTTGGCACGTAAGACAAGCGACAGAAAGACGTATCGCATTTCATACGAATCTGACCTGCACGTTTTCACCTAATTTCGCTCATCTAATCTCCTGCCGCTTGCTCCGCGCAATTGCGCGCTCAAAACTTTCATGTCGCTGCTATCTCCAGACAACTTTAATCATATTCTACCAAAAAATAACTTTTCATTGATTCACTTCAACGCGCGAAGCTTACGAAAAAATAATGATAATATCAATAACTTTATCACGTCCCTCGACCATCATTTCTCAGCAATATGCATTTCTGAAACGTGGCTTTGTGATACCGTTAATAACTTGCATGGATTTTCATCTTATCAGGCTGAATATTGTCATCGATCCTCGGATAGCTACGGAGGGGCTGACATTTTCCTTGATCCCACCGTCCTTTACACACGCAGGCATTATCTATCGTTCAATATTAGCAACTGCGAAGCTGTTTGGTTAGAAATAGAAGATCCTTTTCTTGCGCATAATCGCAAAAATTTCGTTCTTGACTCAGTCTACCATTCCTCATCATCTTCCGTTCCAGAATTTCTTCATTCTCTTGATACCATTCTTAACAAGCTATCATTCGAAAATAAGAAACGTTTTGATATTAGGTGACATAAACATTAATCTTCTCGACACTAGTGCTAAGGTATATACTGACTACACTGATTGCTTCTCTGGCCATGGATTCGAATCCGTGATTAACACCTACACGAGATGCAGCCTTAGGGGTTCTAGAACACTTCTAGATCACGCATTATCTAATCTAACCCCGACTCCAGTATCTGGTGTACTATGCACTGACATAACTGACCATTATCCCATTTTTGTTTAATTAGATCACTCAGCTCCCCTCTCTGATAAATCCTTTTTTACTTCTGTTTTTTCTAAACATAAATTTACTGACACCATTCCCAGTACTGACTGGCCTGGTGTTAATACCGCAATTGATCCTGTGAAGGCTCTCGGTGAATTCTGTACATTGTTTTTGCATGCTGTATCATTGAGCACAACTGTTAAATGTAAAAGTACAAACACGCATATGCAACCCTTGGATGACGAATGCTTTACTGACCAGTATACGCAAAAAAAAAAAAAAAACCTTTACCGGAAAACAAAACGTCATCCTTTTAATACTGCTTTAGCCCAACGTTATAAAAAATATACTAATACTCTCAGTAATCTACTTAAGCTTGCTAAAAGGCAATATTATGAAACCGAATTTACGAATAATAGCCATGACACCCAAAAACAATGGAAACTAATCGGCGAATTTTTAAATACAGTGTCTTCGCGTGATCATTTTCAGGAAATTAACTTTAACGGGACAGTCTTTCTTCAGCCATCCGACGTTGCTAATGCTTTCAGCAACTTTTTCTCGTTATCAACCCGAAGCATTAAATCCATACCACGTTCCCCACACACGCGTTTTATCTGCACCCCGTTACTGCCAATGAAGTGTACTTAACGATTTGTAACCTCAAAAATACCTGTCCCGGTTTGGATAACATTTCGATGCGCCATTTGAAACTTGTTGTTAATATCGTTTCGGAAACAATAAGTATCATAACTAATACAATTTTTAAAGGGACACTGACACAAAAATTTTGCATCTTGTTTTTTTTTTTTGTTGCGATAAGTAGCTATTGACCTACTTATCACCTGTAGAAACCTCATTTGCTTCAGCGTGCGATGGTTGTTTAATTAGAGGCATTTTCAACGCAGCCAATCGAAGTTTCGGTTTCAGCTGGTGCCGCGAAACGATGGATTTTGTGTGAACAAAGCTGACCACGTTACCGTCGGAGGGATATCACTGAGCAGAGCAGCCGTAGCACTGCCAAATCCGCATCGCTGGCAGTTTCTGCGAATGCCCCCACGTACTGACCTCGTGAGCCGCTTAATTAAAAAACGACCGTGAATGTGACGCAGGCGCTGCGAGTGCAAATGCTACCGCGGCTAAAGAACGACGCGCGACGCTCGAGACAGTGGGTGGCAAGACGCGATAGGAGCAGCCGGCCGGTCTGCCTACAGGTCCGCCTACAGATGTGTTCGGCTTAGCACTGCGGCGGATATTTGATTGCCGCTCTCGTAAGCGGTGCCGATGACAATTTTTAATGCAACCCGCCATCTCATCATTAACTCCTTTCTCATATAAGCTGCCATGGTTGGGACTTGGGTACAATTTCGTGCAGCGGTAACAAGCTATCACTCGAGCTACCTGCGCCGGCCTGGGCCACTTCGCGGCCGTGGCCGCCGCCTGCATTGACCGTGCGGCTCGCTCAGTGTGCTTTTCGTGTCTCCGGCGCGTTTTCGCGTCCAATGTAAATAACCAGTAATAGAAACAGAGTGCCTGGAATCGCTCTAGAACTTTGGTCGCGGCCAGCTGGCCGATGATCCGACGAAATCACGTCGCCTCCGCCGCCAACGATCGGGTCGTTCGTTCTCGAGAGCCGAAGCTCCGCCTTCCGGCCCTCCGATTGGAGCGGCGAGTCGGCGAAAAACGCGGCAGTGCGGAAGCGGCAAACACAAAGTCGTGACGTGTTTGGATGTTGTTTATTTAGAAAATATCCACGGGATGTCGATTGCGCGTGGTCCTCTGCTGGCTGCTCGGTTGCGTTTCGCACACTTTAAAATTGATTTTAAATATGTTCTAGGCTGTATTCTCCGTTGATATTTTGCAGATGATGTATATGTGTTGACATCAATCTATCTCCGAAGTTATCTCGCCTTCAAAATTTTGTGTCAGTACCCCTTTAAGTCTGGCATTTTTCCTAAAAACTTAGAGGGCCAAGGTTGTTCCAGTATTTAAGAAAGGTAACAAGGAGTTTTCAACTCTTTCCAGTTTGAGCAAGATCATCGAACAGTTACTTGCTAAACGCTTAACTAACTATCTAAGAAAATTTAACGTAATAGATGATTCACAGTTCGGTTTTCGTGCGGGAATAAGTTCCACTAGCTTGGCTTTACTAACCTTAACCAATTTTATTAAAAAATCTATTGACTGTGGTAAATATGTTGGCTCAGAATTCTTCGACTTCACAAAAGCTTTTGCTTACGTCAAAGACTTTCTGACGGACCGTACGACGACGATCGTGGCCGGCGACATGGAGCTACCGAACAAGACGCTGGGGAGCGTGGGCACGCCGCAGGGCGCCGTGATCTCGCCGGTGCTGTTTAACATGGTAATGATCGGGGTGGCCGAGCGACTGCGGAGTCTCCCGAACGTCAAGCACACTATATACGCCGACGACATAACACTCTGGGTGACCGGCGGCAGCGACGGCGAGATCGAGGCGGCACTGCAGCGGGCGATCGACGAGATCGAAGACCAGCTGCGGGGAACGGGGCTGGTGTGTTCGCCGGCGAAGTCGGAGCTCCTGATCGTACCGCCGCGCGGGAAGAGTCGGAGTGACACGACCGAGCCGGATATCAACCTGAGAACGAGGGACGGGACGGCCATCCCGCACGTGAAGACGCTACGGGTGCTGGGGCTGCACATCGATGCGCTGAGGCACAACGGCCTGACAATTGCGAAGCTGGACGCGAAGGTGTCTACGGCCATTCGGCTCATCAGGAAGGTGTCGACGCGGCACGCGGGGATGAAAGAAGCCAGTCTCTTGAAGCTGGTGCAGTCGTTTGCGGTCAGCCACGTGGCCTACGTCGCGGCTTTTCACGACTGGAAGGCGGCGGAGCGGCAGAAGGTGGACGCGATTATACGCAAAGCATACAAGGCGGCACTGGGGCTGTACACGCACACGAGCACAGGGCGACTCCTGGAGCTGGGGGTGCATAACACGCTAGATGAGATAGCCGAGGCGCAGCGAACGGCGCAGCTGGCTAGGTTAGCGCGAACTAGGGGCGTTCGATACTGGAAAGAGTGGGATACCGCGGGGGGCTGCAAGGGAGTGTGGGCCAGTCGCCGTTGCCGTGCGGGCTGCTCCGCTCGTTGCAGGTGCCGCCGATCCCGAGACACATGCATCCCGAGGTGGACCGAGAGCGTCGACTGGCGAGGGCGAAAGCTCTCACGGCCACGCACGCGTCGGACAACGGAGCCTTCTACGTCGACGTGGCGAGGTACTCGGACCGCCCGGGCACGTACGCGGCGGCCGTGGTCGCAGCGACCTCCGGGGAGCTGTGCACGGCGTGCAGCGTGCGGGCGCGGAGCCCGGAGCATGCGGAGGAGCTGGCCATTGCGCTGGCGCTGACGAACCCGAGGTGTACGACGGTGGTAAGCGACTCGCGGAGTGCGATCGTGAACTTTGCGACGGACAACGTGTCCCCGTGCGCGGCGAGGGTGTGCGGGGCCCTAGGACACAGAGCGGTGCCGGTGACGGTGAAATGGTTTCCGGCACACATGGGCCCGGTGAGCACGGGCGAGAACCGCAACGAGGCGGCGGACCGGGCGGCGCGCGCGCTCACCAGCCGCGGCGCGAGCCCGAGCCCCCGACCTGCGGAGGACGACGACGAAGTGGTGCCGATCGCCTCGTACAAGGACGTGTTGGACTGGTACCGGGAGGGCAGGCGGATGTACCCGCCGCCCCACCGTAAGCTCACGAGACAGGAGGAGGTGACGCTGCGGCAGCTACAGACGCGAGCGGTGTGGACACCGGTGGTGGCGAAACATGTGTGCCCAGAGGTGTACGCCAGTGACGTATGTGCGGTGTGTGGCGAGGACCGAGCCACCATGGCGCACATGCTGTGGAAATGCAAAGTAGAGGACGGTGTCACAGACGCGTTGCCGCCGCGCCTAGCGAGTGCGGTGGCGAGTGTGGACTACGACGCCCAGCGCGAGGCTGTCCAGCAAGCGCTGGAGGCTCTCGAGTGCCAGCGGCCGACAGCACGTTCTCCTCGGAGGCTGGGTGCGAGTAGGTAGCGAGCGCCGGGTGGCCGTCCAGCGTGACGTTCAGGCCGCGTCTTTTTGCCGGACAATAAAAAACGTTGTTTCTCTCTCTCTCTCTGATACCATCAATCACAAAATTTTGTTCATGAAACTCGAAGCATACGGTGTAACCCGTCCATCACTTACTCTATTAAGAAATTACTTGATTCATAGACAATATGTGGTAGCTGCAGCTGGCTCGTTCTCCGACTGTAAAACTATTAACCAAGGTGTCCCGCAGGGTTCCATTCTCGGTCCGTTATTGTTTAATATGCATATCAATGACTTACCCAACTTTTTGCACCGCTACAACTGTCTTTTGTATGCTGACGATACCACAATAACATTATCAGACACATCTATAGTATCCCTAACTGATAAATTAAACGCTGCTTTAACGAATGTGACTGAGTGGTGCTGCAGAAATAATTTAATTATTAATCCTACTAAGACTAAATTTACGATCTTTAGAAGCAGCCAGAAAGTGTTGGGTATGTTGCCAGAATTAAAACTTGGCTCTAATCGTATCATATCATGCGACTGCGTCCAATTTTTTGGTATAATTCTTGACACTAACCTTAAGTTCCCTTCTAACGTCGATCATATAAAAAAAATGGCATTTAGCATCCGGGCATTGCTGAAGGCACGACCGTTCTTTCCAACCAAGGCTTTGCTATCACTTTACTTCGCTTTCATGCACAGTCATATCAAATATGGAATCACTGCTTGGGGTAACACATATCACATCCACCTATCATCCATTCAGCACATTCAAAATCAAGCCATCCGTATGATTACTAGCAGCCCTCGCCACTCAAGTGCCTCACCTCTATTTCGCGAAAATTCAGTTTTACCTGTCACAGCATTGTTCGATTATAACTTAGGTATTTTTTTTTCAGACTACTCAACAACCAATTATGTTTTGAATTTTTGACGTGGGTACTTTAGGGAATCATTATCAATCATTAAAATAATAGATTTGCCTTTGAATAACAGCTTGTTGTTATCTAACGTAAAAACTAATTATGGCCAGCAAACATTTCATTTTTCCGCCATTAATCTGTGGAACCGCCTACCACTTAACATTAAGTCTTCACAATCTATCACAGCTTTAAAAAAAAATCTCTAAAAAATCTTCTTCTAACCTGATATGTTTCCTAATATCCTGGTTTTGCTGGTTTTACTTTCGTCATTTGCTTGCGCAGTAGTTTTTTGTGTGCTTTTGTAAACCGAATGCCTTTTTATGTACATTGCTTAACATTTTCGTAAAATGTATATAAAAACCATGCAATACATGTTTCCTTCACATGTTTTATTGTACTTGTTTTCGCTTCCACTGCTGCTTCTGTAACCTTTTTCGTGTACTTCATCATCGCGGGTCCCAGTGCAGTCGCTGACTTCGGGACACTTGTCTGTAAATTTTTTTAAACCATTTTCTTTTTCAACTTGACTAGAAAAATACGTACCCCCACAGAACCCTACTCCATGCGATTTAACCCAATACCCGCCTACCTGCAATTTATGTCCAACGCCCGGTACACTGTACCACCAGATTTGGGAGTGCCAGAACACCCCAGGCCTTGCCCCAATAATCTCCCCCTTCTACAAGCAGTGGGCGAACCGCCTGACGAGCCCGGACCTTGGGATCCAGCGTGAACTGGTGAAGAGGGCCTGGACCGCCAGCCGAGCTCAGGGTATCCCGGAATGGGGAAGCCCCCCACCCGGCGGGTGCCCTAACATCTGCACCAGCTTGACAAATAAAAATGTATTCATCACCATCTTGCATTGCGCTCCTCCCAATGTAAACACGCTAAAGGTTTGCTCAATTGTAAATTTAAATTTACCGCGTTCCACTGCTCCAGGGCGGGTGTCTCGATGCCAGCGCTGCCGTACGGCGGAGGCGTGCGTGAATCGAGGCGCCCTACTTCAACGTTTACAGAACCGCGTTTCCCCAGTCCACGTGCGTTCCAAGCAGAAGGTGGAACCTGTCTAGTGGAGCCTTTCGTAACTGTTGCCGCTTGAGTTCATAAAATGCCGCCAGAAGCTATAGTGGCGTGGGCGACAGCGGGCGACAGTGTGATTTTTTTTCTGCACTGGATGTAGCATTTCATTTCGCAAAAATCAAGCATCTATAAAATTTTTATAAAGGAACATTGTAAATATCCCCTGTGTACTAATTTTCCGTCTTATATTTGCGTAATGTGTTGCTCTTGTTCAACAATGTGGACAAGTATGAACATATAAACCAGACTTAGACGTTTAGATTTGGCTGTGAGTATATAAGACTATTGCGCACACCTCGCTCCAATTTGGCCGGGTGGCTGAATCAAGTCAAAGACAGACAGACAGACAGACTGACCAAAATTTCTGGGTCAAAAAAGACTGTCGTCTTTAAAAGTCCGAGGACACCTGAACACTTCCAGCAGTTTCTGAATGCGAAAGCAGGAAGGTCTACTTGCTTGAATGCCTGAGGCGCTTTGCTTCCGCCTCACGTTGTCGAAGGTGCTCGCCTCCGCTTGAGATGTTGTGCTTTGTAATCTGCCAACCCCAATCTGCAACGACGGACGTCCGTGGAACGCCCGAAAAACAGCCGAACAAACTAGACGGTCACTGTAGATCCAGCAAATGGTGTTCATTTTATGCAGAAATGCATTATAGTCGGGGGTTGTCGTGCGTCCCTTGGCCGGCGTCCGCAGCGCGTCTGATGATGATTGTGGCATGATGCCCCTAGGGATTGGCCAACCAAACAATCCATCACGAATGAATGAATGAATAAAGCTTTATTGCGAAACTACCAGCCGGGTTAGGTACCCTCAGTTCAGGGCACCTCTAACAAATTTCTTTACGAAATCTGCAAGGCGGCGTTGGTCGTTTAGGGCTGGTGATTGGAGTGCTGCTCTCCCTCCGGGGAACGGGCTGCATCCTTCGAAGATGTGGTCCTAATTGAGGGCCTTGGAGCACTTTGGGCAGCTGGGGGTTGGCGTTCCGTTGTAGAGGGCCACTCTGGCTGGGGTTAAGAGGGTACCCATTTGCGCTTGCCTAAAAAGTACTTGTTCGTGTTTCGATAGTTGTGGGTGTGGGCGAACGTACGAGTTAGGGTGATGGCGGAGGTCTTGAAGAGTAATGGGTTTCGGGGGCGTAGGTTCCTGGGGTTGGCTGCGGCTGCAGGGAGCCCGGAGAGCGGTGTCACGGGCGAGCTGGTTGACTCCTTCATTGCCCTGCAGCCCGGCATGACCAGGCACCCAGTAAATCCTTACGTCTCCTTTGATGTTTTGAAAGAGGCTGTGTGCGCTAAGTGGAATGTTATTGTGTAGTATGCGGGTGCATGCTTCTTGTGAGTCAGTATAGATGTTAAGGGGACTGTGTGGGGATGCATGGTGGACAATGGCTTTTCCGATAGCGTAGGTTTCTGCTTCTGTGCTATTAAGGCAGGGGCATACGTCGGAGGAGGAGAAGCGAGCCTCGCACGTACTTACTGCCCAGGCCCAGATGTTCTTAGTAGGGTGGCATGCAGCGTCCGTGAAAACATGTTTTTCATCAAGGGCTCTAGTGATCTTTTTCGAAAAATATTTGGCTCGGATTTGTCGTCTTTCGTCGTTTTTGCGAGCCGCCATGTGCCTAGGTATTGGTGCTACAGTGATGCGGGCATGGTCTTCGCGGGGAATGGCTAGGTTTGCCGTGATTGCCTGATGAGCGGAAAATCCCAAAGAACTTAATAATTCCCTGCCTGGTTGGGTGTTCCGAAGCCGTATTAGTTGATTGTGCCGATGGGCCGCGATGATTTCCTTGCACGTAACATAGAGCCCCGTGTTCTCTATGTGGGTGTTCGCCGTGCAGATAGGAACACCTAAAGCAAATTTAGTCGTCTTTCGAATGAGAGCGTTAATCCTCTCGTGATGTTGATTTGTGAGAGTGCAGTATGGTAGCGCGTATCTAATTCGGGAGATAATAAGAGCATCCTGTAGTTTTAGTAGATCAGCTTCCTTCAGGCCGTGGTTTCGATTTTCAATTCTTCTGCAGACACTGAGTAATTGCGCTCCTTGTCTTAATATATGCGCTACCGCAGAGTCTGCTTTGCCATTGCTTTGGATGTGTAGTCCCAGTATCTTAATCTCCTTGCTGGTTTGGATGGGTTGGTTGTCTAAGTGCAGTTGAATACTTGGAGGATTCCAACGTGGGTGGTGAACTGGGAGGAGTTGGGACTTTTCAGGGCTGCATTGAAGACCGATTTCTTTGGCGGCTGAGCTGATGGCGAGAAGGGCTGTTTGTAGAGTGTCTTGAATTTGTCCTGGGGAGCCTTTCGAGGTTAAATCGTGATGTCGTCCGCATATATGAGGTGTTGGAGGTCGGGTATATTCTTCAAGGCCCTGTGTATTCTTAGCGTGGCCAACGTGAACAGTGTCGGGGAGATCACTGCTCCTTGGGGAATTCCTCGTTGTGGGTGTGGGATAGTAGGCGTTTGGTGGTCTCCTACCCGTAGGGTCAGTTTGCGTTCCCTGAGGAAGTCCCGGATGTAGTTATACATCTTTGGCCCACATTTTGTAGCCTCCAATTCGCGTAGAATTGCATCGTGGGCTATGTTATCGAAGGCTTTCTGTAGGTCCACTGCTACGATGGCTTTGAGTTGCGCCGAGCTGGGCTCCTTTGTGACGTCTTCATATAGGGCCAGCAGGGCGTCCTGGGTTGACAGTTTGGGCCGAAAGCCAAGTAAATTGTATGGGAGGCGGTGAGCGACTTCCAGGTGGTCCTGAAGTCGTCTAAGAGCCATCCTCTCTAATAGTTTTCCCGCATTGGAGGTTAGAGTGATGGGTCTGAGGTTTGTGGTGGTGATGGGTTTTCCGGGCTTTGGTATGAAGATCATCTGGCCCGTTTTCCACTCCTCGGGAAGCGGAATTTTGCCTGCCCAAATGTCATTAATTTTTTCCAGGAGAAATTCCTGATCGGCATCGCTAAGGTTGCGGAGGGCTGGAGTGGTGATCTGATCAGGCCCCGGGGTTTTGAAGCCTTTGCAGGTGTTGATGGCCGCTTTGAGTTCATTCATTATGAAGGGTGCGTCCATGTATTCGTTTTCAGGACCTTGATAGTCTACATACTTGGGGGAGGCCATTGGTGGAACATGTTTTTGCCGGATTTCTGTAAAGAGTTTTTGCGGCTCTTCGTGTTCATTGACCAGTTGGGCTATTTTCTGAGTGCCCACTCTCTTGGAAATTGCTGGATTGAGCAGGTGTCTAAGTAGCTGCCATGTCTTCTTCATACTAAGCGTTCCTTGAAGGCTGTCGCATAGATCCGACCATTGCTGCGCTAATAATTTTGAAGTATATTGATGAATGTAATTGTTCAGTTTGTTGATACGAATACGGAGTGAGCGATTCGTTTTGTTCCTTTTCCAGCGTTTCGTTAAGCTATGACGAGCTTGCCAGCAGTGAAGTAAATGTTTGTCTGCAGCGGGTTCCCCTTCGTATTGTACTGGATATTGCGTAAATTTTTTCCACGCCCGTTTGAGCTGATCGGTCCACTCTGTGATGTCTTTTGCTGAGACTTGCGAGCGGGTGGCTCTGACTTTGTCCCAGTCGGTGAGTTGTTGTCGTCTCCACTTGATACGAGGTGGTGCAAAGTCGATGTCTATTAGGATCATGTTATGATCAC
The DNA here is from genome assembly GCF_048455015.1 of Haemaphysalis longicornis. Classification (NCBI taxonomy): domain Eukaryota; kingdom Metazoa; phylum Arthropoda; class Arachnida; order Ixodida; family Ixodidae; genus Haemaphysalis; species Haemaphysalis longicornis. The sequence goes on from NW_027526445.1 coordinate 48,698,812, forward strand.
TACCGAGATGTTCTTGTGTGTTGTACCATCGGATGTGTAGTCCTGCAGTGGAGAACGTCAGGTCGGGGGACGTATCGCGCTCTACCGAGTTCCCGTGACGTGTGGGCTCATGAAGGTCGTTGTGCAGCACGTACTGATTGGCGGTGGTGTGTTTCACCAGTAGTGCTCCTTTCTTCGTATCTCTGATGTATCCCCAGGAGGTGTGGGGCGCGTTGAAGTCGCCGAGCAATACATGTGTATGGGGACTTCCTAATGGGAGGAGATGGGAGGAGATGTCTTGCAGTTGGTGTTTAGGGGGGCTGTAGATATTCGTAATTATTAGCATCTGCTTGGGAGGGCCGATTTGTAATGTTAGCACATGCTCGTCATGATGAGTGATGTGAGCTAAGAGCTGCTTGCTCGTCAACATTGCAAGATTGGGGTCGTATTGATGCGTTACGTATCCTCTGATGTTCGGTGTTTTACCTGGTTCTTGAAGGGCGATGATGTCCGGTGTTCTATCTTGTGTGTGAAGCCATGCGGTGAGCTCTCCTTTTTTCTTCGGTAGGCCTCGGCAATTCCATTGTAGCACTCTAAGCGGTTGTGCCACCATGTTGTTGCTGAAGAATGCGTAGAATGGAATCCATCTTTGATTCGAGGTTATGGATACGTTGTGAGAATTGGGCGTTTATTTCTTCTTGTTTTTGGATGGACGACAGGATGGCTTCGAGTTCAGTTTGCTTTTGTTGAAGGATGCAATTTTCCCTCTTTATCTCTTGTACGGATGCAGTGAGTGTCTCTATAGCGGACTGGATGGAAACAATGGCTTTCTGAATGGAATCTAGCTTGTCTTGCGTAGGCTCTTCCCGTGTTCGCTTCTGCGATATGTGCTCTGTGTCCATCGGAGTGATGTGCTGGCTGTACGCAGAGCTTTCATATATCGGTGGCGCTTGAGGTGTTGGTACATTTTCGGTTTGTGGATGCATCGGACTAGGTACTTGCGGTGGGTTGGGCGCACTTGGTGGTAGTGAGGGCGTGCGGGGCTTCTTAGTAGGTGGAGGAAGTTGCGGAAAATGTTCTGCTGTATCGGGCGGTGGTGTTTGTTCCTGTGTTTTTGTTAGGGGTTCAAAGGGGTTGTGTAGTTTTGTGAATGCTGCCGGTCGAATAACTTGCGCGTAGCTAAGTCCGTTGTGGCGCTTCGAGGAGTTAGGTGTAGAGTTTTGTCTACTGTCGGGATTGTTGTGCCGTTCGGCCTGCGCTTGCTGGAATTTTCGGGTGGCTAATCGTTTTGCATACTCTTGTTTTCGAGTAATTTTGCTTGACTCGATACGAGCCGGGCATAACTCATCCAGTGCTGAGTGGGGGCCAGAGCAGTTAATGCACTTCGTAATGCAATTGTGGGCTCCCGATTTGTTCTGGAAGCCGCATTCAGGACATCTCTCTGTCGGCTGAGTACAAACATCCTGTCGGTGGCCCAACGCTAGACATTTGTAGCACTGTTGTACCTTTGGGCGATGAGTGTAGCATCGTATTTGTGTGTACTCGTATCGGACGGTGGTAGGGACGTAAGTGCCTTGAAATGTAATCAAGGCTGAAGTGGTTTGGCCCATCATACGTGCGGCCAAGATTTGATATCCTGGGGCTGATAAATTGCGAAGGAGTGTGTCCGAGGGGGTGTTGGCTGGAATTTGGTGAATCACTCCTCGGCACGTGTCGCGGTCTGCTGCGTGGTATACGCTCACTGGATACAGCTGGCCAGAAAACTCTAACTGTTTAACCCGCAGCAGTTTCTCTTTTGCGGTAACGGAGTGAGTGATTATAACTATTATGTTCTTCATGGCTTCTACTTGCATGGTGGTGTTAGCCGATTCATTCGGGGCAAGCTGAGCAGTCAGGCCTAGCTTCTGTGTCACACTGATGGGGCTATGTGAGGCAAGCGCAAGGGTACCCCCTGCCCGTAAAATCAATTTGGTGGCCCTCACCTGTTAGTCCTTGGAGAGGGGATGGTGCCATCCGTTTTCGTCCAGACGGTAGTACCTTTTTGGGGCCATGGCAGTCCTCGCTCGAGTCGGCGTAGTCGGCACTGCCGTGGTCGGGTCGGCGTCACGGAGGTTGACCGAGTGGCCTTCTAACGTGCAGGGTCGAAAATTGGCTTTAAAAATCCAACTTTTCGGCGAAACCAGAAAATTTTGGTGTCATCTTGTTCAGGAAGGTGTCCTGAGTCTTCTGGTGCCGATGGTTTTGGCTGATGGTCAAAATGTCTGGGCGATTTCGGTGGATAAAGACGGAGCGATGTGAAGACGCGTCCAGCGCTCCGAGCTCTCGCACGTGCCAAGCCATCCATCACGAGATAGCTTCGCGTTCAACCACCATCGTCATATTTCCGTAGGAAATCGCTGAAGAATAAGAAGGAGAAGAAGAGAAAGCTGCGAAGAGGAGGGCTGCGTGAGTTTTGGCTACCGTTATCCTCCTCGGCCGGCGTATCTTCCCGATCTGATCCCGGTCGAAGAGCGGCTCATCGCGCCTCGACTCCCCTTCATGAGCATCAGGCGGCTGACTCGAGGCAACGGGCAGTTTGGAATCAAGGGACAAGCGGTGAACGTGCCCATCGACGTATCGAAGGTTGTGCGGTGCCTTCCTCGCATGGTACCCGAGGACGTTGCGTTCGACGTTCACATCAAGCGGAGGCTGATGAGTCCGGCAACGTACAAGCGCGGGTTGGTGAAGCGCGGCAACATCCTGGCTTGGCTCAAGCACCTGGAACACACCCCGCTGTATCGCGCCATCAACGTTCGGGTCGATTGGAGTCGGCTCGATCACTTCGATGACGGCGGCGAACGAGAGGAACCGCAGGAAGACGACGTCGATGATGCTGACGGTGAGTTCGAAACGATTCCCGACGACTTTGACGTGAACGATTCTGCAGTCGGCGGTTGCGCTGAACGCGGTCTCGAAGACGCTTCTCTATAACGAAGCGGAAATGACGGGTGTGGGAAAAGAAAAAAATAAATGATTACGCTCACACTCTCGCCTCTCTCTTCGCCATTAATCGCATCACACTCATCGGTGCACCCAATGCATTTCTGCATCCTCACAATCCCCCTCGGGGAGGTGCGGGGGAATTTTTTTTTCTATGTCCGTAGACATCCGCCGTGAACGTTAAGTTACCACGAAGCATCAAATGGCGTGAACGAAATATAAAAACAGAAACGAAAAAGCTACTCTGCTTCTTAATTAAAAAGATTTTGTGCATGAACACTCTAATTGTATGTTGCAAGTTCCACTTTGTTTCTAAAATTAAGCCCAATTTTTAAATTTTTTTGAAGCACCTCACTGACTCCTACAATTTTCTTTTTGGGGAAGTGTATGTAAGAATTCAGTACTAAGAACTAGCCATGTGAGGCATATTGGCCGTCCCCCCGACTTTGTAACCATGTTTGAATTGCTGTCGCTGTTGCTCTCAAGCGTGAGAGTTAGATTCCTTGTTAAAGGGCTATTAAAGGGACACTGAAGTGATCTGTAGGATTACTAGCGCATTGTAGGCCGGAATAAATAGGCCATGTTTCGACCACTCTGACTGCGTTTACGCGGATTTATTTAGTAGACAAATCAATTCGAAAATGCTGTCCTCCTCTCTGCATCCTCGCCCATTTTATGTGGCGTTTTCGTGTGACGTCAGGAGGAAATGACTTGGCTTGACTGCGCTACTGCACGGCTCGCCGACCTTCCGACAGAGTCAGTCGACCCAGCGTTTAGTCCGCCGGCCACCGACGAATCGTCGCTATTCGTTCGCTCAGTTGAAACTAAGCCACGCAACGTTTGTGGATGGAAGAATGTGCCCTTCTTTACTTTGTTAGTTTGTACACTGTATCAAGCTCCAAGTCCAGGTCGCTCCACAAAAGCGCTGCACGAACGCACATGCGACGCTTCGCTGACTGGTACGCTAGTAGAAAACCTAAGGCCACTTGAAGGCAGGAGAAGAGCCAGCGAAGTCAATATAGGCACTAAGGAAATAAAATCAACCGAAACTATTACTGTACAGCGTAAAACTAGGGAGCAGGAAGCACTTTTTTGCGCTGGGTTAACAAGCACAGCGGTTAGCACCACAACCAAAAATCTGCGAATGCTTTTCAGTCTAAGAAATGCAATTGCTAGACGTGAGCTACTGTGGAAATTTGGGGGACGCTTACTGCACGAGCGCTATACAACAAATAGTCACCTAAGCTGCTTGAAATGCTAAAACTAAATAGAAGTGTAAACCTCATGCTCAGGGAAGTTGTTCGAGCATATGGTTCTCCTCCATCTTACTGCATATGTGGAAACACACCAATTACTCCCCGAAACCATGTACGGCTTCCGCCAGGGACGCTCCACGCAGGACGTATTGATACAGCTACACCATGACATCACACTGGGCACCGGAGCTTCGCCACGGGACACCTGAGCCGTCCTTAGTTTGGATCTCAAGAGCGCATTCGATAATGTAGCCCATGACTCCATCTTACGCGGCCTCACGGACATGAACGTCGGCCCAAGAGCCTATATCTACATACAGGATTTTTTATCTCACCGTACGGCACGCCTTGCAACTCACTCGATACCAAGCGACCACAGTGCGTCAAATTCAGACGAACACCCTCCCTTCCCCAACACTGTACAGCAGAATACACCCTAGTTTATACCGCCCGTTCTGTCCATCCGCGGCCACAGGGGGCCGCCGTCGGGTCCAAGCTGGGCTCGACCGCTGACCCTCTGAACAATATCGGGCCACTAGATAAAGTTTCTCTCTCTCTCTCTCTCTCTCTCTCTCTCTCTCTCTCTCTCTCTCTCTCTCCAGCAATCCCATACAAAAGTATTGTATGGTCGGCTATAGAAAATCCTTTTTATGGTCGTATTTAGCTATTTGGCCCAATAATCTTTAGACTTTTCTATGGCTGTATTTAGCAATGCGTATCGCCATTCTGATGGGTGTCTTTAGCTTCTTCTATAACCGGTTATATGGTTGTCTTTAGCAATTCGTATCGACAATCCTATGGGTGTCTTTAGCGTCTTCTATAGCCGGTTCTCCCAACTGAAAAGTTCCGTATATACGGAATTATGAGAATATGGAGTTCATACGGAGTGTTACCCCCCAAGCGTAATGAATGTAGATATTATTTCTACAAACACGAGAATTATATATGAGTTCGCACAATATGAACGTTTGGCACAGTTTTCGTCTTTTTATCTTCAATATTAGGCAAAATCACGCTCCGTATGATTTCCGTATACTCCGTATATACGGAATTCATATAGACAATGATTTCGCAGTTCTAGTTATCATACGGACTTAAAACAGGTGTCAAATTTTTCAATAGACATGCACTGTTTCATTTTCATGTGCGTCTAAAAATCTTTCTTGTTTTTTGGCGGATTTGTGTTATGCTAGGAACGTACTCCGCATTCTCATAATTCCGTATATACGGAACGTTTTAGAAGGGCTAGCTATAGCTCGAATTACCTAGGCTAGATTTGAGGAGGGACCGCAACAAGCTAGTACGAAAGAAGCCGATAAATGAGCTAACAGTAAGACGTAAAGTAGAAGAATTCAGGATCGCGCTGCAGAACCGATATTCTGCTCTTAACGAGGAAGCCGAGCTTACGACACAGGAAGCCAGCGACAACCTTACACGCATTATCACGGAGTGTGCAGTAGAAATCGGGGGCACCATGGTAAACGTTCACAGGAGACGAAAGATCTAATCAGGAAACGGCAAACCATGACAATCTCTACCGCAGCTGACAGAATAGAACTAGCGGAGCTCTCGAAGTTAATCAATAAGCGTAAGACAGCTGACATACGGAAGTATAATATGGAGAGGATCGATTATGCTGTAAAAAACGGAGGCAGCCTGAAAGCAGTGAAGAGACGTCTTGGCGCGGGGAAAAATCAGATGTATGCACTTAAGGGTAAGCACGGCAATGTCATCACAAATAGGGATAAAATAGTCACAGTGGCCGAGGAGTTCTATAGGGATCTGTACAGTAGCCGGGACATCCAGGATAATGCCGAACGAGACAGTAGTTCAGAGATAGACATCCCACCAGTAACGACCGAAGAAGTAAGGAATGCTTTGAAAGAAATGAAAGGGGGCAAATCACCTGGTGAGGATCAGTTAACAGCAGAGCTCTTGAAGGATGGCGGAGAAATTGTACGTGAAAAACTGGCAAACCTGTATACGCAATGCCTAATGACCGCAATGGTACCGGAATCTTGGAAGAACGCGAACATCATCCTAATCCATAAGAAAGGCGCCATGAAGCACTTGAAAAATTACAGACCGATCAGCTTACTGTCAGTCGTCTACAAGGTACTTACCAAGGTAATCGCTAACCGAATTTCTGCAACCTTAGATTTCAGTCAACCTAAAGAACAAGCAGGGTTCCGTAAAGGTTATTCAACAATAGACTATATTCACACGATCAATCAGGTGATAGAGAAGTGCGCTGAGTATACTGAACCCCTATATATAGCCTTCATAGATTATGAGAAAGCATTTGACTTGGTCGAAACCCTAGCAGTCATTCAGGCATTACGGAACCAGGAGGTAGATGAGCATTATGTAAGAATACTAGAGGATATCTACAATGGGTCTACAGCTACCATCATCCTCCATAGGGAGAGCAGTAAAATACCTATAAGGAAGGGGGTCAGACAAGGAGACACAATCTCTCCAATGTTATTCACAGCATGTTTACAAGAAGTATTCAGAACGTTGGATTGGTAACAGGTGGGAGTAAGGGTTAATGGAGAATATCTCAGTAACCCCAGATTTGCTGATGACGTTGCCTTGCTGAGTAACTCGGGGGACGAATGGCAAAGCATGCTTTCCGCACTGGGCGAACAGAGTAGAACCGTGGGCCTGAAAATTAATATGCAGAAAACTAAAGTAATGATCAATAACCTCGGGACAGCCCAGCGGTTTGAGATAGGTGGCGAGGCAGTGGAAGTGGTAAGCGAATATATCTACTTAGGCCAAGTTGTGACCCCAGATCCCAACCATGAGGCAGAGATAATTAGAAGGATCAGAATGGGGTGGGGTGCATATGGCAGACATTCTGAGATAATGAATAGCAGCCTACCATTGTCACTGAAGAAGATAGTGTATGACAGCTGCATCTTACCGGTACTCACCTACGGGGCAGAAACTTGGAGGCTCACTAAGAGGCTTGGTTCAACTTAAATTGAGAACGACTCAGCGGGCAATGGAGCGGAAAATGATAGGTGTAACATTAAGGGACAAGAAGAGAGCGGAGTGGGTCAGGGAGCAAACTGGTGTTAAAGACATATTAGTAGAAATTAAGAAGAAGAAATGGACGTGGGCAGGGCATGTAATGCGAAGGCAAGATAACCGCTGGTCATTAAGGGTAACAGAGTGGATCCCTAGAGAAGGCAAGCGTTGCAGGGGGCGGCAGAAAGTTAGATGGGCAGATGAGATCAAGAAGTTTGCGGGAATAAATTGGTCACAGTTGGCACAGGACCGAGATAACTGGAGAATAATGGGAGAGCCATTTGCCCTGCAGTTGGCGTAGATAGGCTGGTGATGGTGATGGGTGATGATAGTCGGTTCTGTGGTTGTCTTTAGATATTCGTATCGACATTCCTATGGGTGTCTTTAGCTTCTTCTATGGCCGGTTCTATGGTTGTCTTTAGCTATTCGTATCGAAATCCCTATGGGTGTCTTTAGCTTCTTCTATAGCCGGTTCTATGGCTGTCTTTAGCTCTTCTTTCGTTATGGCTATGGCTATAGAAGAATCTAAAGACACCCTTAGGAATGTCGATAGGAATGGCTAAAGACAGCCATAGAAATGTCAAAAGATAATTGGGCCAAATAGCTAAAAACAACCATAAGAAGGTTTTTCAATAGTTGACCATACAATATTTTTGCATGGGCTGCAGCCAGAAGAGAATCACCGCTACTTGAAACACAGCGACAGCAGCAGCGGCTGAGAAATTATTAGCACGCTGCCATGCCGGCATAGAGCCTTGCAGATCTTTAGAACTTCTCCTGTGGCACTTAGGTTGTGTGCCTAGCTGCATTCTGTATTATATGCTCCGTGAACACTTCAGCTATATAGAGGGAGTGCGAGGTTGCGACTGCAAACACTTCGCCAGTTTTCATTCACAAAAGGCTTTAAACACAGGCATTGAAAGAAAGCAAAACCAAGGGGTTTTGCTTTCCATTCCATTCATTCCATTCATTACATAAAGGGCTACTATCTACGCTACTTCACCACCAGTAAACAGTTGTTCACATACGCCGATCGAAAAACACAGCAGACGCATTCCAACACTCGGGCTCACGCTTAAGTGACTCGCTCGACAGCCACACTACGCGGCACATTCCCCGCGAACGCCCACCGAGACACAAATACCTACAGGTGCTGGGTAGTCCACAGAAAAGAGAGCACTCAGAAGTCGTTCATTACACTCAGTACTCAACGCACACAGCTGCAAGTTCGGTGGGCGCTACTGAAAGAATCGGAGGACTCTTATATTGCCTTGCTTAACTGTCAGGACACCCCTGGTCCAACTGGTTGCAGTCCCGCGCAACCTTTGATGAGCCGTCGTCTGCGGTGAAGGGTGTACCGTGCGTTCCGGATTTGTTAAAACCACGCAGTGTAGCCCCATCTTGAAAAAAGCAGGATGAAAGATATAGCCAGAAGCAGAAACTTTACTTTTACGAACGACATGCTGCTAGACCCCTTCAAGGTTATCCACAGGCAATGCGGTGCGGCTTCAGGACCGAAGGGCCGCAGGAAGAGTCAATGGCCCTTCAGAAACTCCGAGGTATTACTGGGCCAAGACAAAAGTTGAAGTGAATCAACGACCACTATTCCTACTCCTCTATACTCAAGAAAGTGCACCACCCACAGACCACGAAGTCGACCAGTATTCCGACACAACAGGAAGTGTCAAAAGTTAATCAGCAAGCACGCCGGCCCAAACCAGCCCGTTGCAACAGTCGACCAACGTTAGGCAGCATAGCGCCGAGTCAGCGGAGGCTATTGCCCTAGAGAAAAGTACGAAATGCGGCCGACTTGTTCGGCCTACTAAAAGACTCGGCTTCGGCGACAGAAGTTTTAAGTGTTTTGCGTTTTCCGCCGATTGTGCGGAGAATGGTGTTTCCAAGACAGGGTGGTGTTTCCAAGACAAGTGAGGTGTGAAGTGTTTTTCGTTCTTGAGGGCTCTAGTGTTTCCAAAACAGGGAAGATGTGACGTCATCATTATGTGTGTGTGTGTGTGGGGGGGGGGGGGGCTGAGGCATGTGGCCTTTTTATTGGGCCAGGAAAGTCGCGTGAGTCTTAACTACGATCATGCATTAAAAAAAAACAAGAAGATGCGTCCCCATTGTTCTCGTCAATAACAGTTTTGTAGACAAAGAGATACGAGATGCGGTTGTCCCATTCAGGCTGATCTCGAGCCGAGAGATGCGACAGCAGCCCCTTGACCGTCTGTAGCGACCGGGGTGATAAGGCGTTGTTTGTATAGCTTCTGCTCCATTATCTTTTAGAGGTCAAATAACGGCCCTCATCAGTTAGGAGCCGTTGAAGTCCGCTGCACTTCAGGACTGCCTTTAATACAATTGCTGCTTGGTATATTGTGGTTGCGTCTGGAGCGCGCATGGGGACATCTTGCAGTCGCGGTGAACGCCAGTATGGGATATTTTTCCTTTTGTAGTCGTTGGGAGCACTTGCGGTCGTGCTCAACTTCGTCCGAGGTTTCCGCGCCGTATTTCAAGCAGCAGTGGCAGTGTGTCCTCAACTAGGCCAATTCCAGCTTTATAGTTGGTAGCGACCGCAAGGTGGTTCTTTCAACGGAGGTACCGACCTCTTCGAACTCCTGAAGGAAACTAGTTTTCCATGCTTCGGTGTCTTTTTCAGTTTACAGGATGAACGCTGCAATGCAACAATCCGCGATATTCCACAATATTTATCAAAACTTGCTTTCTTACGACCTCTATATGCCTGCACCCCCCCCCCCCACCTCCATGTCAGGATGTACACTTTCAGTTCGTACAACATGACCTAGATATTGCGGCGAGACGCATGCTCGTACAACCCATCAAACGTGGCTGCCGTGGGCTCCCTTATGAAAATGAACTTTTCCTTTCTGTTTACTTTGTGTCTCCTGCATGTTGACTGTGTGGCCTTTCTTTTGACTTTTCCTTTGTGTTACCTCTAGGACATAAACAGGCTGTGTACTTTTTATAGACTGCCGGATAAACAGCCATGATGTTTTACCTTTATATGTACTATGGTAAAGACAAAGTTTAAATTTCTATACGAAGATTTTATTTCGGATGAGAGGTATAAAACTTTAAAAATGACTTGCTTTCTTCTCTTTCTGAGTTCCGCAATGCTATTGCCCATGTGTGTACTCAAGGCAAAATGAAGTCAAAAGACTTTGGCCTGTTTCCCCTGTGTTGCCTATAGGACAAAGGCTGTAAGATAGAACTTGAATCTGCTGTCTTAATTCTTCTGTGTGCCGTAATGCTGTTGCTTATGTATGTACTGAAGGCAAAATGAAGTCAAAAGACTGACTTATGTCTTTTGTGTTGCCTCTAGGACACTGGGAGGAAGGATAACTATTTGTTGCCTTACATTCTTTTTCTGAAGATTGTGCTTCCTCAAGTAAACATAAAGTCGAGCATGTAAGCCTTAATTATACTCGAAAGGTTAAGTTTTTTGGCTTGGCTAGAGATGGTAAGAAACAATGCCGATGGTTTGTGGAAATTCTGCAGCACTGTATACGTTATTTCGTGCTAGTGAGGTCTGATAAATTCGCAGAATTAATATTACCAACTGGTACGTTTGTATGAAACAGTGGCGTAAGAAGGATACATATTGAACGAGGCTGTTCGAAGTGCCTCGTCCCTCCCATTACGAAAAAAAAGTGGGAGGAAGAAGAATATACAGACCAGAAAAAGTAAAAAGAACACAAAAAGCCGAATAGAAAACGAAGCAATGAAAACAAAAACAACCTAAAAAGTGGCTTCCGATTGTCCTAGTCTGTGTTTTCCTTCAGGGTCGTTGTAAAATGGCTTATCCTTGCAACTAAATGCTGAGCGGTGTACTGTTTTTTGGGGCAGAGCTTGCGGTAGAAATATATTGCGACAGAAAAAAAAGGGACACAGCCAGACGAGAGCAACAAGAGCAACAACAATGTCAAAATATAACCTAAGGCAGAAAAACTTTAATCAAAGCACGGTTAAAAAAAAAAAAAAAAAAAAAAAAAGGTCACTGAGCGGGTTTCGAACCTCCGCCCTTTGAATCAGTAGGCGAGTACTTAACCTCCAAGCCACCAAAACAGCACACGATCGGGTCGTAAACCTAGGTGTAAATACTTGAGCTCACATAGTCTTGCTAAGCCTCCATTTGAGTGAATTGTTTGCCTGCGTGGATTTGACGCACGGTGCTTTTGTGTGCGTGCGTGCGTGCGTGTGCGCACGCGCACGCGCGCGTGTGTGTGTGTGTGTGTGTGTGTGCGCGCGCGCGCGCGCTCGCGTCTGTGTGTGTGTGTGTGTATGTGTGCGTATGCGTGTGCGCGTGTGTTTGCGTATGTCTGCGGGGAATAATTTTTTTATCCGGCCGTTCTGTTTGTGAAAAGCCCACAAACAGTGAATGGTGAATGCTTGGACGCTGAACAAAACACAAAAGTCAATCTAGATGTAAATGACGATGATAATAACTTCGTTTGTTAATCCATTTTTATTCGCTTTTGAGTAGCAACAACTTACGACAACAAAAGACGTTGCTCGCATCAAGAAAATATACTGCCATTATATATATGTTTGCTATTATCAACTTTAACAAAATACTATAATGGCGTCTGCCTAGTTTGCTTCAGGGGTGATGATGAAGGAAGAAAGTAACTGCTAAAACTCTATGACTGCCAGATAGCCAACTGTAGTAATAAGTCTAGTCTAGGCTAGCATATATGCAGTCATTGTTATAGGTGCGCAAGAAAAGACGTGGTTGGTTCGTTGTGCGTGGTTTTGGTGGTTTGTTTTCGATTTGCTGGTGTTACGTGAATTACTACGGGCTCCTCCTGCCGTAATATTACGTGTTAGTGCTCTTGTGCCACCTGAAACATCGTGAGTGTTGGCAAAGCGTCTGTGTCGTCGCCGTACTGCGCTGCTGTAGCAAACGCACATCGAGGTCGCCATTTGACAAAATACCTGACAAGTTGTGCGTGCCTACGTGAATCAAGAGTCTCTACTGCAAGTTCCAGTCTGTCGACGCGACGTGTGAAAAATGCTGCGTGTTCTGCCGTAAGTAATTGTTTATCGTGGTGCATGTTAAAATTTTATTACGCGTTGCCGCAGTGCTGTTTTGTTAAACGTGTTGAGTATATTCCTTGGTGTTCGGCTCGCCGCGCTTCTTTTATTGTGAATTACCGGCTGCGTCGGCGCGGTCATAATGAGCTTCCAGGAGTGGCGGGCAGTATGCTGTGTGAGTGATCGACCCCCTTGCCATTGCCGGCAACGAAAACATTATGCTGACGGCCCAGCGGCCGCCGCTTGGCTTGGGTGGATTCGACGCTAAAGCTTGTTGCATGAAAAAAAAAAAAAAAAAAAAGAAAACTGCCCACTCCCCGAATTTTTTTTTTTTTAGGAGGCAGTTGACCCACAGTATATTTTTTTACAGGACGTAGGCAGCTTAGCATTGTTCTAACGGGTAGTTTTCGTTTACGGGTAAAGAAATGCAAGGAGGCTGCATTACATTTGTAGTTATAATACGTAAGAGTTGCATATACGTTGAATTTTCAACATTTAAGCATTGCTAGCAACTTTATAAGTAGTACCACATGCACAAGGTCTTTAGGCAGTGAACATTTGACCAGATAATTGTTTAGACGTCGCAGCTTGAAAACATGCTGTTCCAGCCTGCATTTCTGGTGCAGTCACAGGGCAGCTTTCACTGTTTTAATGCAAGAATTTTTTCCACCTTCCTAAGCTCGTCCAGCATCGTCATGATCAGACAGAAATTCTTGTGTGGTGTGACATTATTTGTAGCTGGCTTGCATAAATTGTGTTGACCGTAACATGTTGAGCATGGGTTGAACGTGTTGATTCTTACAAATATGCAATGTGATGGGGATACAATCACGGTGAGAAAAAGATTCAACAGGGCGTGGGCTTGCCACCGTGCTCCTTCACCATCCTGTTTTTTCGTTTCGTCAGCATTTCAACTTGCCTACCCCTTGGAGGTATTGGCACACTGAAACGTTCACCATGTGCCTCAGAGAGAATTTTTAATGGCGCCATGAAGACAAAATACAATTTTGTGTTATTCGAAAGATTTCGTGTGGTATGGTGCCCCCAGCACTTGTCCAAATGCAAACGATGCTTTATTCACTGAGAAATTCATTAATTTAAGCTAAAATTTTGGTTTTCCCGCTAAATCGTGCATTTTCAGGGTCTGCAATGACATCACAGGAACCGACCGCTCTGCAGCCGATTGGGAAACCTTATTTACCGTTAGTTAACCTAGATGGTGCCACCATACCGTGGCAAGCCGCTTTCTGCTTTTGTTTTGTTTTTACCGTATTTAAACGTGGCTTGTTTTTGTTCAGCGAGAAAATAATCGTTTCGTGAAACATAGTGCTCGCTCCACAAATATGGTCACGTAAGACACCGTTGCTTGTGTCAATCGGCCATTGTTGTCCGAGACAACCCCAAAGCCCCGCAGTCCTGTGCAGCTAAACCAAGCATAGTGCGCGCAGTACCAACAGCAGTACGCATCGGTACTTCTATGCTTACGTGTGCTTTCCTAACCTTTACTGTTGGTCCCACCATTCTTACTACTGTAAAAAGAATGTGCCCTAAATTTAAGCGCAAATAGTTCGTTCGGCAAGCTTATAGCCTCTGCCTAATTCGCGTTTGCTGTTGCCGCCCTCCGCTAACTGCAGAGCTGGCTGGTATGACATAGGTTCTGTTGCGGGAAATGAGCTAGTGGGTCGCATGGCCATTTCCTTTGTTCCTAATTTGTAGCTTATTTGAGTGGAGTTTATGTTAAAAATGGTGTCAGCGTGATTCTAGCAACGGAATCCTTTGAATGAACCAAACTTGTGTTTTCTCTTCATGGCTCCTTTAAAAGCCGTAACTACGTTTCGCACCCTCTGGACCAGAGAATATGCTTGCACAGTGGAAATCTGGGGCCACAGATTTCTACCACCTAGGGATATTTAATAGGCTTAGTTTAACATTAATTCAGTGTAAGGATGCTTCTGTTCCTTTAAAGTATGGCTGAAAGCCTTGTAAGGATTGTCATGTATGTACAGTGCTCACGGATTGAAATGCGACACTGCAAGCGCGTGGCCTGCGCTACATGCAGCGCCGCCAGTAGACGCCTGTGGAAGCTAGGTGTTGCATTGTGGTATACCACGAGGATGAGAGTGTTTTGACCATAAGCTTGCTGCTTCCGGTTGCCAATAAGCGGGGCAGTGGTTCCCCGCAGCAACAGCGGCGTCCATGGACGGCGCTGCATGTATTGGCGGCCACGCGCTCGCAGTGTTGCATTTCAATCAGTGAGCACTGTACTTATTTTTTAGCTTGAAAGAACTGAAGGTGCCTTTTTTGCACCTACAAAAAACAAATTCTGTCATGTCCTGTCAGAGCGAGTATTTCACGGCATTATACCGCATATTTACGGCTTGTTTACTACTTGAACTTCCATTTTTTACAGGGCCAGGTGTTTGACATGGAGGATGTACGTTGTGAGCTACCAGAAGAATTGGCTGCCTCCTGTTTCTATCTATCCTGCACGACCTGTAAGTGTAGTTCATTACGGCTGTGAAATGCATGAAAATCTCGATTTTGAAGGCTGAGAGAACATGAAAACATAGAAAACCATTGTGGCATTCTTGTGGTACCTTAGTGATATTAAGACATAAGAACATTGCAGAGATGGGGCAAAAAATAAGGAACCGATGAGGGTGAGAAACTTCCTGTTACCTTTCTTATTTTTTTTGTCGCATCAGGGCTGCGTCCTTGCTCCATGAATTAATTAATAACGACTTTGTCACCCTTGTTCACTGTGGTAGTTGCGTGGTGCCCACAGACAGTGTGTGGGGATTTTTCTTCTACCGCCTATTACAGATGAACTAGATCTTTAGACTTCTACTCAAAAGTCATATTATTGATTACATTACATGAGTGAAACAATTCCATGCACCCAGAAATAGAATTTAGGTGAATTCACTTCAATGCCCTAGATGCAACTTGTGCCTAGCAGTGAAAAGGGTGTATTACGTGCCTTTTTGCCACTGTGTTTCATGTAGTGTAATGAGTCTCACTGGCCATCGTAGCCCCCCCCCCCCCCCCGAACAGCTATTTACTCTAGCAAATATAATGATGGTCCTAATTGTAGAAGGGTACCCGCCGCGGTGGCTCAGTGGCTAAGGCGTTGCGCTGCTGAGCACGAGGTCGCGGGTCCGATTCCCGGCCGCGGCGACTGCTTTTCTGATGGAGGCGAAAAGCAAAAACGCCTGTGTGTACGAGATTTCGGTGCACGATAAAGATCCCCAGGTGGTCAAAATTAATCCGGAGCCCTCCACTACGGCGCACCTCATCGCCTGCGTTGCGTCGGCGCGTTAAACCCTACAATCAATCAATTGTAGAAGGGTACTCAGCAATTGAAGAAAGAGCTGGGGGGGGTTCTGGTTTGTGTATCAGACTTTGTTTGGAATATTGTTATGTAGCCACGGATAATGCAGGGTTTTTGTAAAAATATAGATTATCGGAGCAAACTTGTGCTCCGCAGTAAACATAAAAAAACACAAACCTCGAAGGAGTCAGCAAAGGGACGTGCATGGATGAGCGTTGGCGAATTGAATGCTGCAGGGTTTCTTTTGCACTCATTCATTTAGATCGAGAACATTTTCAATAAAAAACAGGAAAAGCTAGGATAGGGATCACAAAGCAACACCCTTTCCATATCAAACAGGACTGCTGGTGCAGCATACAAAGGAAAAAGGGGAAAAAGAAGGTTCCCTTAAAAAAGGATGAGATTGCAGGGTGTGGCCAGGTACTTGTAACAAAATATTTTGTAAACAAATCAAATGGCGTGGTTGGGGGCAATATTATGATGTTTATAGTAGGAAAAACCTGCATTATTTCCGAACAGTATGAATGCTCTGTGTGCAAACATATGCAAAAATGCTTGTGTGTTTTTAGCATTTGAGTGCACGTTACAGAGTAGTCAGCTCAAGTTACTGCGGTAGCTTTCCTCATTGCTGGTAAGCATAAACCCTGAAATTAAATTTGCTGTATTCGACCGCTTTAACCCTTTCACTGTCACTGATGTCCTGGTTTGTCTTCGAATTTCTCCTCCACGGTGTCACTGACATACCGGTGCGTTTTCTGTTGTGCGTTGAAAAATTCGTGCCATGGTGCAAAGTTGGCGCACCTGCACTGTTTGTGCTATCTGTTAAATCTTTCTAGTAGCTTGTATTTTCACAAAGTACAGAGCGACCACGCCCAGCTTTCGCTGCTTGGGGGTCACTCCGTGCACTGTACATCTGTTGGGATGAGTGACCACGTGGCACGCGTGCAATGATGGGTGCAAGTGTGCTATCCACCACGTTTTTCTAGGGTTGTTTTTTATTTCTGTTCCCGTGTCTGCTACCCATCGACACAAGGAAATATAAAAAGTGAGGAGCCAACCTAGAGGTTGGTCAGTTCATGGTGATGTACATTTTGCTTTTTGTAAGCAAGCACAGACAAACAAACTAGACAATGCAAGTGCTGTCTCGTAAACGAAATGCACAATAAAACTGCTGGCTTTATAGGTTCCAAAGAACGCGTAGACACAAGCAACTACTCATGATGACGACTGATCAATGCCTGTCTTAGCATGTTCATGCAATTTTATGTTGCCTTCCCTGCCCCCCTCCCCCCCCCATATTGCTTTGTTCCCACAGTACTGCTGCAATAATCTCATCTCAAATGTTCTTGCGAGGCTGTATAAATGCCAGTCATGAGGAGGCCATGAATCTAAACAGTACGTAGTTCTGGGCTGTGTTGCCTATGTAACAGTATGTCATATTTGATGTTCGTAAGCTCATTAGTTAATTTATGTGGTCTAAATTTTGTGGCTAATTTTGCAACCTAGAAGTTACACCTTCTCTTTCAGGATACTTGGTTCAGTTTTGTATGGGAACACTCCTTTATATTTATAAGCATAACCAGCAAATGTTTGAGACGTGTTTGTTTAAACCCCTTCATATGCGATCAATGCGTTTGTCATTTCAGGTTCAAGCGTGGCAGTGGCTATCCCGTCCTGTGAGGGGTAAAGATGAGGCGACACCTGGTGTGGCAGGCGGCAGCAGCACGTATGGATCCAACCTGAATAAAATAGTCAGGTTTGCAAGAGTCGTGTGATTCATGTGATTTTCGTCAGCTTGCTCTTACAGAAACAGCTGCAGCATGAAACAGTGACTGTGGAGCTGGCTGACATTTTCTACATGCAGCTGGCTGTGGGGCACTGTTATTTGACAGCATGCAAAGGGCACTCAAAAGGTGGAAGCTTGTGGGATACGTAGAGGACGGAAACATAAAGGATTCTTGGAGGACGCAGAAAGTCGGTGGCGAAATTTCAATACAGGGGACACACAAGGGACGAATGCGGTCTGTTGCCTTCAAGACATATAGGGGACACACAAAGGCCGTATGGTGTCTGTGTTGCCTTTGGGAGATAGACTGGACGCATGGAGGACGGAAACACACGGGACACTTGGAGTACGCAGAAAGTCGGTGGCGAAATTCCAACACAGAGGAAACACACAGGACGCACGCAGTCTGTTTCCTTCGGGACGCAGACTGTCTTTTGACTGGACATAGAAATTTTCATAAGGGGCCCAAACGTTTGATAAGGCGTAAAAATGCATCACAAAGTCGCCGAGCGCAAGCGAGAGCGGCCGCAGCTTCCTCATGCAAGTAAGGATTTTCTTTTTGTGTTCATTGCACGCAATCTCGCGCTAACGCGCTGCGAGTGTTATTTCTGTTCAGCCTTTGTTGTGTTCTGGCGGAATATGAGGGTCCGCATGAGGGTTCGCATGTGTTGGGGATGTGAAACAGCGCGCTTAGCTCTTACCACGATTTTGACCGGCGTGGGGCTGCTAGTTTTACCTTTCAATGCTAAAAGCTCTAGGTGGTTTGTTATTCGGAGCCTAGCCACCGCTTGCTGCCACCGCTTGCACTTTTATTTGCGGCCCCTTCCCATTGCATGTGGCCCGGCCACCAATGCCTGGCCGTAAAAATGCAGAAGGTAGCCATATATGGTTGGCGTCTCGCTGGCGTCGTGAAATCCCCCCCCCCTACCCGTCGTGAACTAACCTGGCTCGCTCGCCGGCGCGCGCCCCGGCGTGCCCTGAAAACTCTCCGTCGTCGCTGCCGTAGCCGTAACATCTAGGCGTCGTGAAATAGCCGTACTCGCTCCTGCCGTACCCGTAAAAGCTACGCGTTGTGAAATAGTCGTACTTATGCCTCTGCTTACGGACGTTGTAGTTGGGTGTTGAAATCTTGCCGAGCTCTGTTTTTTTTTTTTTTTTTTGACGCATTTAGAACTTTTGTAATAACTATACTTCACGCCCGCCTTACAACTCAGTTGGCTAGAGCAGTCGATTTTGGTTTTACCCAACCGGCTGAACCGCTACGGCTCACTGAAGCCAAGGCCGACGCAGCCAACGCTAGGGTTACGTCCGATAATCTGTAATTATTATAAGTGACTATGGCTGCACAAAGCTAGTCTGTAAATTTTTTTGTAACCGTTTACTTTTGATGAATCAACTTTAACTTTCAAGCGGTTTTGCCTTTGATGAATCAACTTTAAAACAAGCGGTTTTGCCTTTGCATAAATATCAAGAAAGACTGTTTTCTGTTCATGTTGCCAAGCAGGCTTGGGGTAGCAGCTTGGAGTTCCTTCCGTACTTAGCTAGAGGTAGTCCGACCATTTATAATTACTAAATAGTGATTACTAATTAACAACGACCCTGGCGGTGTGAGGAAGCGGTGTGTTCGGTTGGATAAAAATCAACAGATTGCTCTCACGGAGAGTTGCGTTCCTCCTGAACAGAACTTTAGTGACAGCTGCCGTTCCGCAACATTAGCATTCCTTATCGTTCCGTCTGGACGGAACGCTAGACAATGCCTTTTTTGTAGTGCTCTTTTGTTCACCTTATCCATAAGCTCCTCCTTTCTTTATCTGGGAACTAGGCGATACAGGTTTTCTGCCCAATTATGGGGTTGCGTCTGGGGTTTTATGTCAATTTGAGGCCCTTCTTTGTGGGTTATGTTGGGATACATGAGCAAAAAAAAAACCGATACACCAACATGTAGGTGGTAGAATTATTACAGCTTGCCGCATATTTACCCACTAAAAAATGCGCTCAAACCAACTGTGGGCAGTACGAACTCCTGCTAGTTCTCGTTATGTAATTTGTTCAATTGCCTTGGTGTCATTCTGTAGCTGGCTGGAAGAGTCAATAGCTGCATATGCTTCTACCATCCTGAGGCAGACGCTATCAGTATACAAGAGCAGTTATAGGTGTTTTCACACTATGTCCTTTGTAATTGCTCATCTCCAGAGGCAAGCACCCCACGAATAGTTAGAAAGTGCAGGAGTGTCACATGGTTTATGACTCCCACTTTTTAGGAACTATGCACACATCACTAGCGCGTATTTGCACATTTATATGTTTCCTGACATTTTGTTTTTTCTTGCTATACATTTTGCTGGTGCACATGTAGTAAAGAGACATTGTGTTTTACAGAAAACGTGCTGAAAATATGCACAAAGCAGTGCCTCTGATGAACACCAACACTGCAACCATCACGGCTGATTGCAGATCACCTCAGTCTGCGTCAAGTCATGAAGCTATGGCTGACTACTGGGACGGCCTTGGAATTCAGGAGCTTTTGCCAGAGCTTTCCTTTGAGAGGGACGTCAGTGTCCCGACAGCACAGAATGGAGGCGTGTGTGGAAGAAGAGTTGTGTCTGTGGGCCACTTCATGAAGGCTGCTCAAGAGCTTGGCGAACACCGGTGCCCTTTTCCTGGTGGAGGACACTTTGAGTTTGAAGAGGAACGAAGGATTGGCCTTTGGTCGGAGTTTAAATTCCAGTGTAGCGGTTGCCATGAGGTTACAAAAGTCACTACCGACCCTGTTGCAGAGCCCACCCCTCTCGCAGAGAAGGCAGCTCTTGGAGTAAACGATGCTACTGTCTGGGCGTTCACGAGTATCGGGTCTGGGCATTCACATTTGGAGGAGGCACTGTCTGTCATGGAAATTCCTGTCATGTGCAAAAAAACGTTCCTGCGTCGAGAGGAGGCACTTGGAAAGGCAAGTGCTTTGGCATGTTTCCAGGTTTTGTTTCTGCCCTCTCTGTCCAGTGTTTTTGTCTACCTAATGATTCCAAATATTTGTTGGGCCAATTCTTGTTACGTTCGCTTACGTTCAGTTAGAACCAGTGGGTGATTTACAATGTGTCGAAAACTTGCGAAGACCTCAGCTCTTGTCAGTTCTTCAAACTGAAGCAGAAACGCATATAAAAGAAATGAAAATCACTACCATGGCCCACTTCTGCCAAATCAAACAGACCCTTGATATAATGACACCTGAGCATCGCCAAGTTACTGTTGGTCTGTGAACGAGACCGCAATTATGAATGTGCTGCATAAAATCATGATAAATAAGACAGGCCACACTTTAATTTCTAGTAATGATTTTTTGCTGTATGGAGAATGTACAATGGGGATCCTTTCTGAGGGAAGCTTGAACCATTTAGTTGACTGGTTCAATTTTCTGCGGCTGAAGCAAGTAGCTCTAGAGTAATTTTGTCGCAACATTTTTATGCAGATAATTCCATTTTATATACCGTATTTGCACAAATGTAAGACAACTTTCTGATCTCAATTTCGTAATGCACCTTATATTTGCACGCGTTCCTGAACTAGGTGACAAATGTGCCCACTGACTAGGTAGGCTGCAGGGTAGCTTCTGTTGCATGGTGTTTCCACTTTGTGTGGCAGTTTGCAGTGACTTTGAATAGAACCATTTAGGAATGTGTTGCTTATGTGCCATTCCCATTCTTATGGGGTTCCTTCATGTTATAACTGACCAAATAATTTATTTTTTCAGCTTTCGATAGCCTGCTCTCGTGGTTTACGGCATGTTGCCATGAAACAACAGGAGATAGCAAGCCATAATTGCTGTTTTTATGCTATGGCTTGAGACTTCATTCTTACTAACTCATTCAATTTTCCGCACTGCTATGGAGCCTTATTTGCAATGGGCTGTGCATGCAAACAGGAAAAACTCAATTTCAAATTGCCTTATTGCCTCAAATGCAAGGCCAGGATTCTCTTCCATGCTCTAGGCAAAATAGAATTTATATTGTCACTCACAAGGTCCGTGCTACACGGACACATTCAAATGACAAATGGCTCGACTGGATTGCAGGTGCACTATAGCGTAGCAATGGGAAATTTCGATAGACGTTGCGTTAGGACTTTTAAATGGCCGTGTAGCACATGTATAAAACTGACAAAATACGTTTTAACCTGTAGCGAACAGTCACATTTTCCACTACGTTTGATTTTTCAGCAATGGAAAGCTGTGCTCCTGGGACAAATGTTAGAAGCTGGAAAAGAGGAAAAGAGGCTGGCGGAAGCAGCTGGCGATTTCTGCGAGGATGGCTGCACCCCAAAGATTACAGTGGTGGTTGATGGTGGCTGGTCCCACAGGAGCCACGGCCACAGGTATTCTGCAAATTCTGGTGTGGCCGTCATCATAGGTAAGCGCACAAAAAAGCTCCTCTACTTGGGTGTGAGAAACAAGCTGTGCAGCACTTGTGCGTTCTACGCGAGGAAAAATGTTGAGGCAAAAAAGCACACCTGCTACAAGAACTGGGATCAAAGCTCAGGAGCCATGGAGGCAGATGTCCTTGTTGAGGGATTCCAGCGAAGCAAGGAGATGCACGAAGTTGAGTATCGCACCTTTATAGGCGATGGGGATTCGTCTGTATACCACCAGATTCAGTCAAAGGTTGACTACGGTCGTTTTGTTCAGAAGCACGAGTGTGCGAACCATGTGGTCAAGTGCTACACTTCCCGCCTCTATGCCATCGCTAAGGAAAGCAAAGGCGGCCGGCCCATGCTGTCGGGCCCGAGAATAAAGCGCATCAAGAACGGTGCACGCAAGGCTGTCAGTCACTACGCCGAAGTATTGCGAGAGCATCCAAGTAATGAAAGGCAGCTTGCTCGAGAATTGGCCGCTGACTTGAAAAATGGTCCCAAACATGTGTTTGGCTGCCATGACGGCTGCAAGAGTTACTTTTGTGATGGCACAAAAGGTGAAAATTTATTCGAGAAGCTCCCTGCCATGCTCAGAACAAAGATAATGACGGCAGCCAACAGTATTTCTGAAAAAGCGGCCCGTCTCATAACAGATGACACAAGCAACCTTGCTGAAGCCCTCATGTCTCTTGTTGCAAAGTTTTCTGGTGGAAAGCAGATCAACCGGTGCCAGAAAGGCTCTTACGAGCATCGCTGCCAAGTTGCTGGGCTAAGCTTCCAGCTGGGACCTCAGTGGCACGCAAAAACCAGCAAAGCTATAACTGTGACCAGTCAGAATAACCAGTCAGTCAGAATAACTATAACCACTCAGAACTGTGTAACCGCTACTATTGACGCGTATGCTCCTGAAGCAAGAACGCACTAAACGACCAGTAGTCAGACCAACTAGAGCCAAGACGGTGCCCTCACTGGCAGGCAGTAGCTGGTTCATCCAGTCAGAACTGTGTAACCGCTACTATTGACGCGTATGCTCCTGAAGCAAGAACGCACTAAACGACCAGTAGTCAGACCAACTAGAGCCAAGACGGTGCCCTCACTGGCAGGCAGTAGCTGGTTCATCCAGTCAGAACTGTGTAACCGCTACTATTGACGTGTATGCTCCTGAAGCAAGAACGCACTAAACGACCAGTAGTCAGACCAACTAGAGCCAAGACGGTGCCCTCACTGGCAGGCAGTAGCTGGTTCATCCAGTCAGAACTGTGTAACCGCTACTATTGACGCGTATGCTCCTGAAGCAAGAACGCACTAAACGACCAGTAGTCAGACCAACTAGAGCCAAGACGGTGCCCTCACTGGCAGGCAGTAGCTGGTTCATCCAGTCAGAACTGTGTAACCGCTACTATTGACGCGTATGCTCCTGAAGCAAGAACGCACTAAACGACCAGTAGTCAGACCAACTAGAGCCAAGACGGTGCCCTCACTGGCAGGCAGTAGCTGGTTCATCCAGTCAGAACTGTGTAACCGCTACTATTGACGCGTATGCTCCTGAAGCAAGAACGCACTAAACGACCAGTAGTCAGACCAACTAGAGCCAAGACGGTGCCCTCACTGGCAGGCAGTAGCTGGTTCATCCAGTCAGAACTGTGTAACCGCTACTATTGACGCGTATGCTCCTGAAGCAAGAACGCACTAAACGACCAGTAGTCAGACCAACTAGAGCCAAGACGGTGCCCTCACTGGCAGGCAGTAGCTGGTTCATCCAGTCAGAACTGTGTAACCGCTACTATTGACGCGTATGCTCCTGAAGCAAGAACGCACTAAACGACCAGTAGTCAGACCAACTAGAGCCAAGACGGTGCCCTCACTGGCAGGCAGTAGCTGGTTCATCCAGTCAGAACTGTGTAACCGCTACTATTGACGCGTATGCTCCTGAAGCAAGAACGCACTAAACGACCAGTAGTCAGACCAACTAGAGCCAAGACGGTGCCCTCACTGGCAGGCAGTAGCTGGTTCATCCAGTCAGAACTGTGTAACCGCTACTATTGACGCGTATGCTCCTGAAGCAAGAACGCACTAAACGACCAGTAGTCAGACCAACTAGAGCCAAGACGGTGCCCTCACTGGCAGGCAGTAGCTGGTTCATCCAGTCAGAACTGTGTAACCGCTACTATTGACGTGTATGCTCCTGAAGCAAGAACGCACTAAACGACCAGTAGTCAGACCAACTAGAGCCAAGACGGTGCCCTCACTGGCAGGCAGTAGCTGGTTCATCCAGTCAGAACTGTGTAACCGCTACTATTGACGCGTATGCTCCTGAAGCAAGAACGCACTAAACGACCAGTAGTCAGACCAACTAGAGCCAAGACGGTGCCCTCACTGGCAGGCAGTAGCTGGTTCATCCAGTCAGAACTGTGTAACCGCTACTATTGACGCGTATGCTCCTGAAGCAAGAACGCACTAAACGACCAGTAGTCAGACCAACTAGAGCCAAGACGGTGCCCTCACTGGCAGGCAGTAGCTGGTTCATCCAGTCAGAACTGTGTAACCGCTACTATTGACGCGTATGCTCCTGAAGCAAGAACGCACTAAACGACCAGTAGTCAGACCAACTAGAGCCAAGACGGTGCCCTCACTGGCAGGCAGTAGCTGGTTCATCCAGTCAGAACTGTGTAACCGCTACTATTGACGTGTATGCTCCTGAAGCAAGAACGCACTAAACGACCAGTAGTCAGACCAACTAGAGCCAAGACGGTGCCCTCACTGGCAGGCAGTAGCTGGTTCATCCAGTCAGAACTGTGTAACCGCTACTATTGACGTGTATGCTCCTGAAGCAAGAACGCACTAAACGACCAGTAGTCAGACCAACTAGAGCCAAGACGGTGCCCTCACTGGCAGGCAGTAGCTGGTTCATCCAGTCAGAACTGTGTAACCGCTACTATTGACGCGTATGCTCCTGAAGCAAGAACGCACTAAACGACCAGTAGTCAGACCAACTAGAGCCAAGACGGTGCCCTCACTGGCAGGCAGTAGCTGGTTCATCCAGTCAGAACTGTGTAACTGCTACTATTGACGCGTATGCTCCTGAAGCAAGAACGCACTAAACGACCAGTAGTCAGACCAACTAGACTCAAGACGGTGCCCTCACCTGCAAGCATTACCTGCCTTCTCTGACACCAAGTAGTATCTTCAATAGGTGGGAACCACACAGTTACTGCAGTGAAAATACATACCTTGAACAGTTCCCGTCGAGGCAATGCCCCGTACAGCAAAGTAACCGGTTTAACCTGCAACAAGTATTCGTTATCGCTTTCAACTTCCTTCAACCCATTATGTCGCTTTCCTGGTTGTCTATTGCAGAGCAGCCTTGCCGTTATGTGTATTTCTAGATTACGTTTTGCAGTGGAAGCTGGACCCGGAAATGTGGAACCTCAGCATTGTCAGCAGGCATGGCCCGCTGTTCACCAGACTCGGTGAGAGGTAGCAGCTCGGACCAACGGTGGTATACACTTCTTTTTGAGTAACTGGCATAAGGTGTTCTGTATACAATGACGTCGCCCTTCAGGATATGTTTGCCTTTGTTTTTAAACTTTCCTTGTTTCTTTTGTCGAGAGCAGCTTATAATTTTTATGTGCTCAAAAACACGACTTTGCTATTTTATGGTTGAGACAGCCCAAACAGATTTGGGAGCACTTTGGAACAGCAATATTTCAATTTTGGAGCAGAAGAACCTTTGTTTCGGAGAAGTGGCGACATTTATTATGTCGTCACAGGGCTCTGAAAATAAAATTTGTAGCGACGTTGCGGGGGTAGACCCATTTTTAATTAGTTTGGAGTGTTCAGAACACTGAGATAACGTCTAGAGAAAGTGTTTGAGAGTATCACAAGGAATGATCTGCACTACCATCTTGCAAACTTTGTAAACATTATTGAGGCTGTATGCAATACAATGTAAAATAGCGTAAAAATTTTAAAAGTGGGAAACGCTACAATGGTGTTTTTTTTTTCACCATTTCAATGCTGAAATTATTTTTGCAATCTCTGAATACCTTGTACGATCAAATGTGGAGCCAGGGCAAAGTTGCCCAAAGTGAGGTGGCGGCCGTTGCACCATTTCAATCCCCGAAGCACACGGTCACCCCATTCGTAATTTGAGTGACGTTGCTATGTTTAGCCACTTCACTTTTGTCAATATCACTTCACATACATCAATTATTACTACTTGTGCAACCAGTTCTACTATCAGGCGCAGATGCCTGAACACTTCACGGGGACGCAGCGTACACAGCAACCTACTTCTGAAATGTCGATCGCTCGATTCCAGAGGCTCGCGAGCTTGCTGTCGACAACAGCACCAACCGAACGTTTTATAACATTAGAGAGTCCAAAGGATTACTTCACTAAGATGCACGCACTGCACTTCACACTCAAGCACAAGCCACTGCCAAGTCTGGCACCGCATTGTTTTCGATAGACTCCTTGCTTTGAGCCGTGCCACTTCCCGTAATCTTGCACACGTTAGTACACAACAGATAAACTGACTTATTGAGAATCCAACTGACTGCTTAACCTAAACCAGAGAAAGGGCCGGCGAAGCGTACTGAACCCCTTCAACTACGCAGCAGCCGCTCCATCCAGCAGCCACAATTTGTGTTGCCATGCACGGAAGGCCATTTCAATGAACACAGCCAGAGAGCCAATTACGCTTTAGAAACTATTATATACTTCATTTCAGTCTTTCTCACCCTGTTGTCCCATCCCTGTATTTGATAACCATTATGTTATATTTTTGTCTTTTCAGCTTGCTGTAAGATACAAAGGTCTTTTGCCAGTTTGTGTGCCTCTGTAGGGCTCATGACTTTTGCTTAGTGCAAATAAAGGCCTTTGTTGTTACCCTTGCTTGTTAATTTTTGTTTTGCAAAGTTTTCAGGAAAAGCAGCTGAGTTCGGTATGCCAGGAAACAACATGCAACCGCGAGAGGAACATTTACCAGTCGAAAGCCATTGTCAACGAAACTGGTTCCTATTTCGTGCAAAACCTTCATGTAGTTTGCATGTTCAGTAACCTTGTTCATTTCAAGCAAGTGAAGAAATTTGTGTACCATTGCGCGTTGATTGGCAAGCACATCTTTCTTCTGATGAACTTATTGTAACATTACATAGCCGAGAGTATTTCAAGGGTCAATAAAAGTTCCTTCGCAGCAGCTTTGGTGAATCTCTGCCTCCTGCATCCGAGTATGCCAGCTTTCTTTTTTTTATTCACATTCCAAGCGCAGCAAAGTTTGTATGGAGGCAGCGGCGTTGGAAGTTTTGTCTCCAATAAACAGCTGTGTCAGTGCCTGTACTGTTGCAGTTCGACCTCACGTGTGACCTCAAAACGTGTGACCTCAGTTTGCTGGGAAAGGTGGCATCTAACTTTGTTGGCAGAGCAAAATTATGCAATGATCTTGGCGCTGTAATGACCCCGTTGCTGGACGGAAAATTTTCATTCAGCCGAGCACATGCAATATAATTACTGATTAGCTCATTCCTGTCAGATCGAATGCAATCTCTGGAAAATTTGGTGACTGGGTGATGGCACCATAAATAGCCGATGGTGGTGGTCAGTGGCGTAGCCAGAAATTTATTTCGGGGGGGGGGGGGTTGCGTCCCAACCCTAATGCGTGTGTATATATATATATATATATATATATAATTGGTAGTTTTTACAGGACAACATTCAACATTACATTTTAACACATTTGAAAGACAAGAAAACATCCAGCAATAAAAATTTCTGGGGGTTTGAACCCCCCAAACCTCCCCCCCCCCCCTGGCTACGCCACTGGTGGTGGTAAAAACGTTTGCGCAAAGAAAATAAATGTTACGAAAACTAAGGTTAGGTGCACGATTTGAACCTATGCTAGGGTATGCCCGTCCAGTCCCACACGCGTCCCTTGCACCACGACTAATTAGATCTTACTCACTACAAGGTGAAACGGGAAAGCCCGGCCCCGTCCACTGAGCCGCCACGGCCGCAGAGCGCCGTAGAGCACCGCGTACCTCCCGTTGCGGCCAGAGAGTCGTGGGTTCGAAACCGGGCATGGCCTAAGTATTTTTTTTATAGTAGAGTGCGGACGCCGACGCCGCGGGGCATAGACCCGAGCAAGAGATGCTTCGCATCTAAAATAGAAAAGCCCCCCCACCCACATCGATGTGGCAATGTCAACAAGCTGTTTAGGAGATACTATCAGTTGTCTTGTTCAATGAAACGATTCATTCAAAACAAAATGGAAATTGGAAATTAGCTTCTCCGCGAG
Source organism: Haemaphysalis longicornis (assembly GCF_048455015.1). Lineage (NCBI taxonomy): Eukaryota > Metazoa > Arthropoda > Arachnida > Ixodida > Ixodidae > Haemaphysalis > Haemaphysalis longicornis. The sequence goes on from NW_027526445.1 coordinate 48,726,924, forward strand.
TGTATATATGCTCGGTAAAATAAACTCGGAACAACGGTATTTCTACCTGGAGAGTGAAGCTACGACGTAGCAGTCTTCCTATACAGTGTTTTTTTTTTCTTTTTGAATAAAAGGCAACCCTGTAGAAAGTGGAAGGAAGAACGCCGAGCGGCCCAAACAATTCGCTATATGCCATAGCTATTCTCATAGCTATGGTACCACAGACATATTGTGCTGAAGTGAACAACCGAAGTGCCATAACAACGCTTTATTCGAACCATCTTCCCCTGCCCATATTCCCAGATCCCACAACAGGGCCGCTTGGCCTCCTTTTTCAAATAAAGTCATCCTTCTCCTCTCAAACACTTTCAAAACGCCATCAGCAAACAACTACAAAGAGCCGCGACCAGGCTCCCATTCAGAGGGACTTCCTCAGATAGGGAGGGGGGTGTCGTGGGTTGCGGAGGTGAATTCGCTACGGTATTGTGGAAGGGAGGGTGGGGGGTGCTTGTAGGCTCGGCAGGTTCAGCTTTTCTCCAATTTATGTGCAGCGAGAATTCTTTTTTTCTTGAAGTAAAAAAAAAACACTGTTTACCGTGTTGACTCGCGGTGTCCTGCCTAGAGTTCATACAAGAAGCTGCGTGCGCCTAACTCACCGTGAAGGAAAGCCGCAGGGGCCTGGCGGTTCCACCTGGCCCTAAGCCCCCTTCACGGTGCATTAGGCGGACTGTTCACAACGATGTAGCCTCCACAATGCTGTACGCAGCTTCTGGTATGAGCTACCACGCACGAGCTAAGGAAGAACGCAACAAGGGTGAGCACTGACTCGAAACGGGAGCTTATAAGTAGTTATAATCGCATTTGAAAATGAAAAAAAAAAAAATCTGTTCGGTGTTCCCGCTAATGGGTTAGTATTCTGCCTTCCGACCAAGAGAGAAACTACATAGTGCAAGCAGGCCAAACAAACGCAGAAAGGCTTTAGTTGATGGTGTCGCGTGTTTCGATCTTTTTTTTTATATGTATAATAATTCTGAGCAGCATGTTCTGGCGTCGACAGAGAAGCCAACATTGCCGCCGTGCATACGTCGAGGGTGTTGCTGATGAATGAGCAAGTGGAAAACCGCCGTGGAAAACAACCCCCATACAACCTAACAGCAGCGTATATTTACCTTCCCCCCGCCAAATAAAAATAAAACAAGAAAACATCGTCGCGTGTCGCCAAGAGTCCGACCCTCAATCTTGGCCGATTCGTTTCACCCGGCGGAAGCAAGTTTCTGGAAGCAAGTTAGTTCACTCCTCCAGCACCAACATCCTGTTGAAAGGTTAGGATAAGTGGAACCAGAAGCAAGGGAGAGGAACACAAGAACAAGAGGGATAGCCAGCTGCCTTTGGAAGTTCAGCCTGACACAGGTGTAGGGCAGCGACAGCACCGTGAATAGAGATTTCACTGGTAAAAAAAGAAAAGACAGGTGGCCTCACAAAAATAATAATCATAATAAATCTATAACATGGAAGCGTGTGGACCGAAAACCCGTGACATGCTGAGGTGCAAAGTGATGAACAGAGGTAAAAACGAAGCAACCTGCCGTATAGTGACTTACTGTGAACAGAACAAAAAACGCCATGAACGAGAACGAAATCAACGGAAACGCGAAGAACAGAATCAAAGGATTTGTGGAGACAAATTTATACCCATCACAAAAATATAAATGGCACCGAATAGTCCGTACACGGAAGTGTCCGGGTCCCGCGTAAAAGGTACACGCTCCGCGTCCACGGCCATCTATCTCCACACTCCGCTTGCTTTTGCCAGAGGAAAAAGTGCTAGCTTTCTTTCATATTATTCTATTTGTTCATCATCTGTGTAAACAGCGAGAAAGAGAAAGCCTTGTTACAAATGAGAAGGTTTGCCTGGGCGAATTTTGAGATAAGGTATCGATTTGCCTGGATTGGCGGGTTGGTTCACCATTCATGATTACTGCAAACTTCAAACCATCCGCAACCAAATAAATTTGGTTGCAGGTGGTTGAGAAAAACATTTTCGATAAAACGGCTTCGATAAATCGTCCATCGATAAAAAGGCGTTCGATAAAACGGGGTTCGATAAAACTGTCCGGACCCCGTTGCGGTTATAATAGCTGCCACATCTCAAGATGCGCCTATTTGAGATGACATACAAGTGGACTAGAACATGAAAATGGGGTAATGCTGATGGAGAAAACATTGCTTCCTGAAAAATATGCAAATGTGCAATTGTTCTAAGCAAAGCGTTATGCCAAATTGAAATTTATTATTCTTTGTGTTCTTTTTCTTGATCAAAACAAGCTGTATTTTGTCATGGTTACACAAGCCGTTCGATCCTTCAATTCAGTCTCAGAGCAGGTAAAAATACGCGAACGCCGATTTCTCTATGAAAGAAGAAAAAAAACATGAAAGAAGAAAAAAAAAACACGGCGATTTTTCTATTTTTATTAATTTTTTTTTAGTGTGAGAAAGGCAACTTCGGTGGAATGTCAACGCTGGCAGCCGTCGCTTTCTATTTATCTTTATCCGCTCAGTCTATGTGTCTTCTGGCTCTTGGAAAAAATGTCAGCTGCCGGTAATCGCTCGTCCCATAGCGCTTGCTAGTTTTACCCGTACATCTGTAGAGTGCGGTTTGCTAAAAATGGGTCCCGCACCAATGAATCCAGCAAAAGCGAAATTGAAAAAAATATCTCTCCCATGACACCCTAGGAAACCGCGCGAAAACGTGGACGAAGAGAAGGCGAAGACAGACGTGTCTGTTTGCCTTCTCTCCGTCCACGTTTTCGCGCGGTTTCCCAAGGTGTCATGTGTACCCAGCTAGCCCAACGTTTGCTTTAGTCATCTCTTTCAAGTACTGCTTATGGGAGAACGGAAGGGGGAGGGGGAAGATAGGAGACAGGAGGGAACAGTGGCCTTTGATGGCGAATCACGTGTTTTGTATATTCCCGACCTGTCCTCACCATGGAATGTGTTTTCACTCTCCGGATCGTCACTAAACCCCTCTCCCCTAGCATGACAGCGCACCATCCTCAACTGCGGCAGAGAGAGGGAACAATCACGTGGTTTACGCTGTCGATAGCTGGTCACCTATACCAGGGGTTATTGCTGTCTTCTCAGCGGACTGACGGAGATCGTGCGGCAACGGTAAGCAAGCTTATCAGCAATATTTTCTCATTTCTAGCTAAAATGTGTACAAATGCCGGACAGATTTTGTAGCATATTTGCAAATGAGGCCTTCCACGCGTTATCTTGAGGCTCTTGGGGTGTAACTGAGCAGTCAGTACCTATGTAGGTTGTAGTTGAACACATTCCAGTAATGCAGTGCAGACTTACGGCGAAACACAGTTTCTTCATATTCATCATGAAAACCAGCACAAGGAACACAAGGACAAAAGAAAAGGGGACGACGGCACAGCGCTGACAGTTTCGTCTTACTCCTTTTTTGTTGATGGCAAGTACGCGTGGCTTTTCAAACAAAGACAACCGAGTTCACGGTGCAAAATCTAATGGCATCGGTCGCTTTTACTGAATGGGGTTGGGGCAGGAGCGCATTCTCGTTGTTCGGCCGAACTTACACAGTCTGTGATGTTTGCTCGCAGATGTTCACCAACTCCCCTGCGGCGCTGTGGGGGCACCAGCTAGTCGGCGACAGCATGCTGACGAGGCTGGCGGTGCAAACTTCAGGCTTGCCTCGTCGCGCAATAGGTGAGACTGGTGGCAGCTCTATCACTCGGCTACAAAGCTGAGCTGCTAATAGAGAGTTTAGCATAGCGGCTCCCGTACGCTACGCTAAGTTTAGCGGGTCCCGACTGCGCATGCGCGCGCGGGGCGAGGTGCGGAACGAATGTGCGCATTCCTTCCGCGGAGCGGGAGCCCATGCCTTGCTGAGACTGCGACGAATTTGTTCGGGTGAAGGGGGATCTCTTTGCCCTCTCCGCGCGCGCATGCGCAGTAGGGTCCCGCTACCCGCTAAACCTAGCGTAGCGTACGGGAGCCGCTATGCTAAAAATCTCTAATAAGTGTGTAAGCTTTGCGTGTTGCTGACCGCCTGAATTTTCTTTCGCACCCAGAGAGCCCAACGCTTGTACCGGGTTGCCGTGCGCGGAGGCTGATTAGTTGCCTGAGAAACCTCCGCCACATGGAGCCCAGGGTCGTCCTGATGATCGGCACCAACGACCTGCGCCTGGTATGCACAACAGATGCAATTCTGCCTCTGAGCTAAGGGTATGCTCAGAATTTCTGCATCAACACTGCCATTTTCATTCTTTTTTTCACAGGCCAGAACCATGGACGACGCGTACCAATTGATTGCGGATTTGGAGGTCGTATTGGCGCTGTTACTCGGACGCGGATGTGGTGTTGTCGTCATGACGCTGCCGCCGGTGGCCCGCGCTGCGCGGTCCAGCTCCCACTGGCGAATTCTGAATGCCGTGAACGCGTGGATCCTCGGGCTGACTATGGGTACTATGTCTCTCTTTACGACAGTTTGCGGCAGAGAATAACCTGTTCGTTGCGCTACTTTCACGCAGACGGAGTTGTTGCTGTTGAAATCCATCGCCTCTTTGTGCTGGGCAGACGTCGTGTCCGCTATTGCCTGTACGAGCGGTAAGCTGTCCCGGCTACATTGGTTGTAGTGTAATCAACACTGACACATTTACAGGCGGATGGGGTCGGACCGGCGGCTGGACATGGTGCACTGGAACGAAGAGGCGATGGGTCGTGTGAAAATGGTGCTGAGGGACGTGATCGGCGCCTGAACACACCCTCCTCCTCTTCTCAGCAAAAAAAAGAAAAACGGATAAGTATCAGCTGCACTGCTTTCAAAAGAACTCGATTATTTCGCAATCTGTTCATACGTAATTTCACACCGACCATACATTTAGGACTCAATTTCCGTTGCAAAAGCACGTAGACTCGAAATTTGTCTGTTTATTTTATCCTTTACCTAGTGATTTTTTTTCAATTTCACTTCTATATCCTTTTTCCCCTTCAGGTATGCATAAACTTCCTTAGTACGTAGAAAACATATTTTTATAGCTGAACTAAGTGTCCTGACCGCCATTTCACCATTTCGTTTTGCTGGCCGCATCCGGCATGATTATTTCAAGCGTAGTTATAAATAATCAAAATTAGTCCCGAGAACACCCCATTGTATTGACGAAACATTCCCGTGATATTTTATAACGCGCGTTTTGCTATTGCACTAGCATCACTGCCCCATTGCAGGTTAGCTTGGCTCTTCTTATAGATCATTTGTTTTTGCTCATAGCGTGCACATATGTCACCCATTCTTTTTTTCCTTTTTTACAGCGGAGTTCGGCCACGGCCAACTCCCACCGGGAAGCAAGGGTGGGTTGAAAAGCAATTTCCTGCGATCTCCTGCGCTTGCCTGTGGGAGCTGAAGCCGCTGAGCGACGTATATGCTGAAGCTGATATGGTCTTCGCACTTCGCCCCCCCCCCCTCCCCCTCTCATACCACCAGCTGCAATATTTATGTTGGAAGCTAAATAAATATTTCCTCTGACTCGGCGTGCTATGCTCAGTTTCATCCGGTGTAAAGCCGTGATTGCAGTGCAAAGCATGTGGGCTGAAAGGTTCTACGAAATGTTGACTGCCGCAGTGAGATGTTGGTTATATTTTCGAGGCGATCACGTGGGATGCCACAAAGACATGTGATGTCGGAAAAAAAATTTCGAACAGTAGCACCAGGATAAATTCAACAGCGCACCTGTCGCATCCTTTGACCGGACAAAATGCTTTCGGCATCTTTTGACCTCTATCTTGAACATGCATGATGAATTACGTTTGGTGCCGGAAGGCAAGAATAGAAGACAGGCCATCTGATACTTGCGCATATGGCGCAGTCTATTATATTTGCAGTATTATGTATGTATACGATAAAAAAAACTTTTGTGCCAGACTTAGCTTGCAACCCATACTAGGGTCCAAAGGTGTTCTGATTCCGGCTAAAGTTGCCATGACATCAACACAGAGGACATTATTGCACAGCGGGAAAGACGAGGATAGAAGGAAATATGCACGGCCCATGCCGACGATTTAGCGGCGGTTCATTGAGAAAAACCACCTGAAATATATCAAGAGACGCCGATAATTTTCACAGTATCTCTTTCTTCATTCCTTTACACCGAGCTTTCTTTCTGCTCTTTTAGTAATGTGCGCTGGCAATCTTGGCGACATACGTATTGCTCATTCGTCCAACGTTTCACCCCAACAACAGTGAAACGTTTAGTTGATTATTTTGTTTTATTTGTGCTACGCGCGTGTACAGAGCAAAAGCTCTTCAGCGCGATTTCGGAAGCCGAGCGCCGAGCAACTCGCGGCGAGAAAGAAGGCAGGGCCAATCCAGCAACCGTGCACAGCGGCGAACAGAATCGGTTGGTCATGGTTCAGGTTCGGACAAAAGGAGCGTCTCTCCTCGCAAATCGCAGGCGGAGGGGAGGGGACGCCGGTACGGGGAACATCGCGCCCGGAAAGCCTGTGCCGGTATTTTCGTCCGCCACGGGTGGGTGGCGTAGTCTGGTGGCAAACTCTGAACTAATTCCAACATGGCGGGTGTGGGACCGCCACCTTAAACACATCTAGTCCTATAGAACTTCCAGGGTACGCGGGTTCGTCAAATCCAGAGATGGATGAGGAGATCTCGACAGCGGAAGTTAGGGCGGCAATGCACAAACTCCGCACCTCCTCTGCCCCTGGGGCAGACAGAGTTACAAATAAAACTCTAAAAAACCTAGACGATAGCTCAATTACGGCAGTCACTAAGCTTTTCAATCACTGCTGGAAAAAAGGAGAACTCCCGCCTGCTTGGAGACATGCCAAAGTCACCTTTATTCCTAAGCCAGGTAAAAGCCTGGACATTCGAAATTTAATACCTATCTCCCTCACGTCTTGTTTAGGGAAGCTTTTTGAGCATGTTATCCTTAACAGGATTCAAACACACATGGAGAAACACCATATCTTCCCAGACACTATGATAGGTTTCAGACCACACCTATCAACACAAGATATCATGCTCAGAATATCGGAAGAGGTGAAGTCAGTATAAAAAAAACATTGGCGAAAAAAGAAAAAGTTAACTTATAAAGAAAAAAAAAGCATGTACCCGCGAGGATTCGAACTTGCGACTGGCAAAACACTTGTGATGACATATCTAGCGCTCCACATCACTAGGCCACGCGAGGGGGCTGCCCAACAGTTGAAATATAAGGTATATAATGTATAACCAGTTTACACTTTTATTTAGTTTTAGTATTTCAAGCAGCTTAGGTGACTATTTGTTGTATTATTGCGCTCGTGCAGTAAGCGTCCCCCGAGTTTCCACAATAGCTCACGTCTAGGAATTGCATTTCGTAGACGGAAAAGCGTTCGCAGATGCGTAGTCGTGCTGCTGACCGCTGTGCTTGTTCGCCCAGCGCAAAAAAGTGCTTCCCGCACCCTAGGTTTACGCTGTACGGTAAAAATATCAGTTGATTTTATTTCCTTAGTACCTATATTGACTTCGCTGACTCTTCTCCCGCCTTCAAGAGGCCTTATATTTTCCTACTGGCGTACCAGTCAGCGAAACGTCGCTTGTGCGCTTGTGCAGCGCTTGTGTGAAGCGACCTTGACTTGGAGCTAGATACAGTGTACAAACTAACCAAGTAAAGAAAGGCAGATTCTTCCATTCACAAACGTGTTGTGGCTTAGTTTCAACTGATCGAGCGAATTGCGACGACCCGTCGGCGGCCGGCGGACTAAACGTTGGGCCGACTGACTCGGTCGCGGAAGGTCGGCGAGCCGTGCAGTAACGCAGCCAATTGCCAGCTCCTCTCCTGCTGACGACACACGAAAACACCACAGAAAATGGGCGAGAGTGCAGAGAGGAGGACAGCATTTTCGAATTGATTTTTCTACTAAATAAATTTGCGTAAACGTGCTCAGATTGGTCGAAACAGGGCCTATGGACTCCGGACTACAATTTGCGCTCGTAATCCCGCATTGTTTACAAATCACTTCAGTGTCCCTTTAAAGGATGTTTCTTTCACCTGTCCCAAAGTGTGTATAGGCGCGTCCAGGAGGAGGGCCTCCAAGGATTGTATGTGAACGATCCTGAGCTGAACCTTTCAAGCGCGAATGATCTCAGCTGTAGCAATTGCGCCCCCCACAGAAGTGGAACACGTATTTGAGACTTTCTCAGGTTCGGTGCGTGGAGAGCTCCAGCCAGTGATGGCCTACTTCGAGGACAATTTCATTGGGAGGCCGACAGGCCGAGGACGGCGCCAGGCTCGCATTCCAGTCGAGCTCTGGAATCATCATGAAACGGAGCTCAGGGCGGGTTTCATGACCACTAACACTGCAGAGGCTTGGCACAGGGGGTTTCAAGCCCACGTACAGTGTTGCAACCCAAATCTCTGGTGGTTTCTTGGGGTTCTGCACCGCGATGAATCGCTGCAGCTCCATCGCTTAGGGCAGCTGGAGATGGGGGAGCGTTACAAACCGGACCAAAAGTATGCGAAGGTGGCAGAACGAGTGAAGGCCTTGGCCGAGTCGTATAACAACCGTCAAGCAATGACATTCCTTAGAGGTGTTGCCCGAAACATTGCACATTAACTTCGTGCGTCTCCCTTGAAACGTGTGCGACAATGTACCTGTAAAAATGTACAAATAAAAGGCCACAGAAAAGAAAACTGCTTTATTTTACTTGCTTACAGCGATGCATGCAGAATCCTACCTTCTTTCTTGCATCGTCCATCGGATATGCAAACGCAACGCGAATACGCATGCATGGTGCTGTCCGCATAACGCAATAAGGTACGCTTCCCCATTAAGTTGAAAAGGCACCGGTAATTTGCCGTGTGGTGCGCTATTAGGCAGCTGTTATGTCCTACGAAGTTCCCACAGAGGCCATCCCCACGCTTCCCCCGTGACCGCCGCCAAAAATGTATGTAGCGCAACAATAGCCAGAAAATGTATTATTTCGTGTTTTTTTTTCTAGCGATCGATTATCACAACTATTTCAGTTAAAAAAACGCAGTGTTAGCCTACAGGCCTAATTTCCGCCGTAGGCTGGCGCAGTGGTTTAAAAAATTTCGAATCCCCGACCGCCGGGGCGGTGAGTGACAGTATCATCATGTTTTCTACACACGGTTTTTTTTTTAACCAGAAGTTTTTTTGTTAAAAACGCGTGACAGTAACTTTTATTTCACTTTCAGAACCTGCAATAACAGCTGTTTACTTGAGCGGTGTGTGCGGTGCTTTCTGATAACGCAATGCACATAATGCGGTATTAGCGATGCGTTAGCGAAGGAACCTGGTACTTCGCGACACCCGCTTCTGCGAAATTCATTTTCATGAGTGATTGTGTGCGGTTAAAAACCTTTCGTTACTGTTGCCATTTTACTTCTTAGAATGCCGTTAGGGGTTTCGCGGGCGACCGCTTTGTAGTTTGCTGGGTGTATTTTGCGTAGAATCAAGCATCCATATATTTATAATAAAGGAAAAATGCAAATATGTGTTATGTATTGATTTTTTTGCCTAAAATATGCGTATTTTTTGTTTTGACTCAACAATGACGACAAGCATTGACATTGTTGGCATTGCCACCTGACTTAGCCGTTTATAAACTGCTCTGGGTATATAAACGTATACCATACAACTTCTGCATTAACTTTGGCAGGGCGGCTGAATCGAGGGAGAGACAAACAGACATACCGAGAGGCTAAAATTTTTCCGCGTTTAATGATCCCAGGAAACACTATCGTCTTTAAAAAATACTGATAGTCGGGAGCTGCATGTGCCATTTATCTCTAATAGGAATAAAACCCCACAAAATTATGACAACTATAATTTCCGGCAGAACGCTGAAAGTCACAAGCGAACAGTCATGGCAAAAGATATATCTATGTAGAATCCAGAGAACATTGCCGACAGCTTTGAATGTTACAGAAAAGCCTTTTTACCTCCGAATTCAAGAACACAGTAAACCCGGCACTGCTAACGACGATAAGGCCGGGATGGAAGCGTGTGACTACAGGTGCCTCCGGTAATGAATTAATAGTGACGTGGTATGTGAATTACGCTACCAGGAAAAAGCAACGCCCACAAATACGAATGCCAAGATATTTCAATATCTCATTACGTGACAAAGACACGTGTTCATTTGCCCCTGCGGTGACGCTTAATTACGCAGCTGTTATTGTAGTTTCTGGAAAGTGGAAAAAATAGTTACTGTCGCTAATTTTTGATAAAAAAAAGTGAGAGAAAATACATGATGATTGATTGTGGGGTTTAACGAGCCGACGCAACGCACGCGATGTCGCGCCGTAGTGGAGCGCTCCGGGTTAGTTTTGACCACCTGGGGATCTTTAACCTGCGCCGGAATCTCGTACACACGGGCGTTTTTGCTTTTCGCCTCCATCAGAAAAGCGGCCGCCGCGCCCGGAATCGAACCCGCGACCTCGTGCTCAGCAGTGCAACGCCTTAGCCACTGAGCCACTGCGGCGGGTAGAAAACGCATGATGATATTGTCGCTAAAGAAACGAAGTAATGAACAAGCTATACATTTTCTGGCTACGGTTACGCAAATAGACATCTTTTTGGCAAGACCACATAAATGTTTACTGGCCTAAAATAACGCTGAAATACAAGCAACAACAGTTGTAATAAACAGGTTCGATTTGCGTGCTTGCAACTCCCATGTTAACAACGCACGCGAATTAGGCCGCCTCACACGCTCGCTCGAATTCGTTTTCGTACCGAAACGACCTGTACCGAACCGCCCCCGTGTCCCGAAACGCCCGTGTCCCGAAACGCCCGTGTACCGAAACGCCCGTGTACCGAAAAGACCGTACCGAAATGCCCTGTACCGAACCGCCCTGTACCGAAAAGACCTAGACCCGTCTGGATACCCTCTGCGAGGTATTCTAAATCGTTAAAATCTCGTCGAGCTTCGTTAAAAATATGTGTCGACTGCAGAATAATTTCGTTGTCCTGCAGTTGTGGCCACCGACCACGCAGCGAGATCGTAGACCCTCCTTGTCCGTCGTTTTCACCTGCGCGGACATGGCGAAACCATTCCCCTGCGACGCGCCGGCGGGGCAGGCTTTCCTGCGCTCCCAAACTGAAACCGACGTCCGTCGGCACGGCAAAAAACGCTCCTGCAGATTCCACGTGCTGATTCTGTTTGCACGCCCTGCACCTGCAAAGTTGACTTTGTGGGCTTCGCTCTTGTTGAGACTGAGTACAATGGTAACGTGCGACTGTTAGCTGAACGGGGTGATTGACCTTCCCGTGCTAGAAGTGGCCACAACGCCCACCCGCATGCCTGGGGGCTTCCTTCGGCTGCCCGGTAGCTGGGGGGATTATCACTCAGCGCCGTAAGAGCCGAAGACCGGTTAGAAACAGCCGCCTCCCTCCGCGCGCTTCTCGTCCCCTTTTCTCTGGCGGGAAGCCGACTCAAAACCGTTTTCGCTTTACTGCGCAAAAGAGGAGCCGGCGGAACAATAGCAGCGGACTCCTCTCGGGCGCTCTCGGTAAAGCTAGCGTCACTAAATAAAGGCTATTCAGTGACGCTAGGTAAAGCTGTAGCTGTGAAGCTTCTAGTTCACTGCGATTTGGCTGGCGGTCATTTCCAGATAAGAGCTGTTGTGGAGGGTGCCTTTCGTCTCGCACCGCCGGGGCCCAGATACGTTTACCAGTAAGGGGATTGATCATTGAGCGGTGGGGCTTAACTCGTCCGTGGTTGTTGTTGTTGTTGTTGTTCAGCAATTGATACAGCAATAAATGAACGGAACACTGCAAATATCGCTCATGCATTGATTTTCTGTCTTATATTTGCGTATGTCATGTTCTAGTTCAACAAAGTTAAGTATGAACATATAAACCGGGCTTAGACGTTTACATTTGGCTGTGAGTATTCGCTTTTTCCAGCGACGCTAGTAACGCCGCGCGGAATTTGTCCGAAGCCAGGAGATGGTGATCGGCGGACCGGTCGCCCCGGCGGAGGCGGCCGGCGGCATTCGTGCGGCCTCGCAGAAGCGAAAATAAAACAGTAATCGCTATTATAGTAATCGAAAATGCCATATAAATAAACGGAAAAGATAGGCTGAACGAGCGTTCATTTTCTCTAAACTTTCTTGAAGCTATAAAAGCGGCGCGTAAATGAGAGTTTTGGGCCTCATCGGTGTCTGCTGCGGCGAAAAACCCGTCTTTAGGACTCACCTGTGCGTACGTGGTGCTTAAATTATTCTTTGCTGAATTACGGCTCCATAATTTAATAGCTAGTTCTTTGCTGTGAGGGCGCCGAGTTTTTGGGCTTTTTGTATAGCCTTGTGATCGTCTTTTTCAGACACTATTTACATTCACTACCGCATAACATGTCAACCTTAGGTGTTGCTTGGTTTAGGTGTTGTTGGCTCAATTCTACTGCTTCCAAACATATATGCAGCAGAGAGTGTCCAATCCGCTTGCTTTTTTTTTTTTTTCAATGAAGAAACAAGTGCTAACTTTTCGCACGCGAAGGCGAAAAGCAAATGTGGGGATGCGTTTATTGATTATGACTGAATATATAAATAATTATGTTGAAGGAAGATGTTTTAGCAATGCCAGTATTATAACTTTGGGTCTGCTAGTTAAACGCAAGCTCTTGAGAGCATTTGGTAGCCCCCATCCCTTTTTTTTTTTGTCACACGCGTCAACGCACTCAAAAATCTTACCGGTAGTCAAATAAACATAACGTATTTTCAGCCAGGAGATTTCTCTTTAATTATCGCAAGCCAAAAGCGCACCTGTAAAATACTGCCTGTATTTTCATGTACGCTTCCATATCACACGCCAGTGTATGCCACATGCACGACTAAATACGTAGGCTTATATATATATATTTTTTTCATCAAATGCCAACACGTTCGTTTGTATAACCACTTGATACGACGTAATGGGAACCTTGTCTTCGCGGTTTTACTGCCCAAAGTCATAGATACGTTTTACTACACCCAAGCAAAACACCGCAATGCGCACTTATCGCCCACGCGGGGTGCGCATGGGCTTCTGCTTAGTGTACACACAATGAAAAAATTAACACGCCTAAAGTAAAACATACACTGCGATGACGTACACTGAAATAATGTCCTAAAAACTAGCGTTGCACATTCTGCAGCAGGTTGTTTGCCCAATTAGGCGGGATTGTTTTCAAACCACTTCCGCGCGGCCTGAGCCGTGCATAGCGGATTGCCTCGCACACAGCACTTTTTTACACTGCAGCAGACACACCCTGAAACGAATCGAATGCTGTCTCGTAATCAGCAACCTATACCTGTGTTCATTTTTTAAAGAAAGTAGTTGTTTCAAGCGGAACTATGGCCTTTTAGGCCGCTACTTATGCTGGCACGTATGTTGCTACGGGGGCCCGATCACCATCTCGTCCGCCATTGCCGTTCTCCGCAGCGCCACCTGGGGCTGGAAAGAGCGGATATAAGACTATTGGACCGTACGTATTTTACTTTGGCCCGGTGGCTGAATCGAGTTACAGACAGACAGACAGACAGACAGACAGACAGACAGACAGACAGACAGACAGACAGACAGACAGACAGACCAACATTTCTGGGTTTAAGTAGCACAAGAAGGACTATCGCCTTTAAAAAAAAAATTGGCCGCGTATCTGCTCCTTTCGTTGCAAATGCCGTCAAAAGACGATAGTCTTTATTGGCTTTTGCGAAGTAAATGCCTCCCTTCGCTTTACCGCTCACCTCTCATGTTGTTCCTCTTGCGTCGCGCTCCTCCCAAGGTAAAGACGCCAAATGTTTGCTTAAATCATTCTAAATTTCCCGCGTTCCACTGCTCCAAACCGGGTGTCTCGATGCCAACGCTGCCGTACGGCGAAGACACGCGTTAATCGATGCGCCCTACTTCAACGTTTATAGAACCGCGTTTCCCTACTCCACGTGCGTTGCAAGCAGAACGTGGAACCTATATAGTGGAACCTTGCGTAGCTGTTGCCGGTTGCTTTCTTAAAATGGCGCCAGAAGCTATAGTGGCGCGGGCGACAGCAGGCGACGGCGGAGTGAATTCTTTTTCTGCAATTGATGAAGTATTTAATTTCGCAAAAGTGAAGCATGTTTGAATTTTTATAAAGGAACGCTGCAAATATCACTTCTGCATTGATTTGTTGTCTCATATTTGCGTAATGTCTCGTTCTTCTTTAACAATGTTGAGTAGTATGAACATTACACCGGACATAGACGGGTAGATTTAGCTGTGACTATATAAGACTATTACGCAGGCATTGTTTTGCTTTGTCCGGGTGGCTGAATCGAGTCACAGACAGACAGACGGACAGACATACAGACAGACCAATATTTCTGGGTTTAAGGAGCCCAAGAAAGACTATCGTCTTTAAAAAACGTACTTGGCCAACGTCCTACCCTCCTCTCACACGCGCACACGTGCGCGTTCCTCGCTGAGCGGACCCCTCCTGTTACTCTGCGCCTGACAGCCGTGGCTGGTGCGTTAGGTCGGGGAGAGTGAACGAAGAGCACGCGCTTTTGCAGTAACGAGCAGCCATCGTGACAATCAAACAGAACCATGTACGAAATTTTGTTGTGTAAAGTAAAGTCGCGGTCGCTGTACAGTCGCGGTAACGTTGTAGGAAGCATCGCTTGAACATTGAAGCAACGTTTTCTAAATGTTACCCGCACGTTGGGAAAATATAGCTGGAAAGTTACTACAACATTGTAGCAACGTTATTGAAACTTCATGAAAACATTGCTTGAACGTTGAAGCAACGTTCTTTTTGTATGCTAACTGCATGTTAAAAGTGTATATCTAAAGATGCTACAAGACTGTAGCAATGTTATCACAACGTCTGAATGGTATAGGGACATGCTTAAATGTGGTATGCACGTTGCGAAAATGTAGGTTGAAAGTTGCTGCAACGTCATCAGAAAACGTCTCATAAACGTTATTCAAATGTGTCCCGCACGTGGCTGGAAGATTACTTCAAGAGTGAAGCAACGTTGGCGAAAGTCAGAAACAACATTATCCAAACATTAGAACAACACCCTTCTAATGTTGCACCCATGTTGGAGCAATGCTAATAGCATGTTGCCGCAATGTTTGTGGGAAACATTGCACTAAAGTTAAAAAAAAAAACGGACATTAACCACTTTTTGGTAACGTTAAGGGGAAACGTTGCGGAAATGTTCGGGCAACATTCTGTGCTACATAACAATAAATTTCAGTCCTTATTATAACTCCGCTATAATCATCGCCAACTTCAAGTTTTAAGCTGGCTTGTAGGATGTTTTTTAGAATTGCCAGTGAAGTGTAGCCTCTTACTGGAAACTCTAATTATGCTCAAAAGTCGACATTTAAGTGACAAGTTGGGGTTGTTATAATGGTGGCGGGATGCTATATAAGCCCCCGCAAATATTTTTCGAGAGGCTGCTCTCTGGCTGGAAAGATTTCTATTTTTGGCCGGCGTGCGTTATTGAATTCTGGGGTACTCTTCGTAGACAGGTCAAATAAAAACATTTCCAACGACATTTTCACACCTACTATGGCTTTGCGGAAGTAACCGGGGGGAGTTTGTTGAAAACCGAATTGTGTAAATGATGGAGAAGGCGAATAACTTAACGTTGATTGCGAACATTAAACATGCACCGTGCGCATGTTAGAACGAAAATGTTGCAGGCTCGTGCAATTCCTCGATTCAGACCATTTTATTCTAATTTTGACGGGATCCAACACAAATCCCAGTCAAAATATAATGGCTCAAAACCGTTCCCAAAACTATTCCCGTGCACGAGCTCCTTACTCGAACATCGCCAGGTCTCCCTAAGAAACGACAGAGATCTCCATTCACCCGAGCTAAGCTAAGCTAATAGGTTTTGAGGGGGGGGGGGGGGGGAGAGGGAGGGAGGGAAAAGGGCCCCAAACTGTCTGGCCCTCTCGGCAACGTTTACCGCTCCCTCCCTTCCCCTCCCCAACGACCACGCCCTCCAGTACCGTGGCTCCGTTCGTTAACCCTCACGCTCTCTCCGGCAAGGACTCGCACACCTCCTCTCCTCCCTTCTCCTTCGTGTTCTCTCAACCACTGCGCGAAACACCACGTGTTATACGCACCCTCTCCCGGTGGTATATATGTCGAGTGCTAGCAACGGAAACGCCTGTTCGCGCTCCTCACGAGAGGCATGATTCTGGACTTACTGGACCACGCCGACCGTCAATGTGGTGGCAGGGACGGCACCGAGATTTGCTGGTTAATTGAGGAGCTACCACTATACAACAGCCTCCTCCGCCCTACAAGACTCGAGCTAGTCGAGGCCGAGCCAGGAAAACTCTTGCTTAGAACTTTTCCCTCCGGCCGATGCGACTGCAGCCTCGCAAGAGTGAGTGGAGAACCCGCGCTCTCCTCCGTGGTGGAATATCTCGGAAGAGAGCACGAATGCATAACTTTTTTGCAACTCCGCTGTGCGCTTCTAGAGGCTGCGCAGAGCTACGACCGTCGGAGCGGAGAGCGCAGTTCTCCACCGGGTATCCGCTTTTACGAAGCCCTTGTGCACTTCCGAGCATTGGAAGCCCTGTCACTCACGTGCTCCTCTGTGACCGACAACGTCGCCCACTACGTCGCCGAGGTCATCAACAGGAGCGCCCCCACTCTGCGCCGCGTTGTCATCGAGCGAAACTTCACCTCTGCGCGCGGCTCCGACTGCATTCTGAGAAGCCTCTCCTCATGCGAAAGGCTCACAAGCCTGACGTACGGCGACGACATGAACCCTGCCGGCATCAGAATAGTAGCACAGGAGATGACGGGTTCGCTGAGGAAATTGGCTTTGCTCTGCCTTGAGGAACAAGCCCAAGTGGACACCCTCGCCTCCGCCCTCAGCACCTCGATGACTCCTCTGGAAGAAGTTTCTCTTTCTTTGTCGGCGAAAATTTTGGACACTACCGCGTTGTTCAGTGGCGTTGCAACGAACGGTAATCTGCGACGCCTGTGCGTTCAACGAACGGTCGCGCGACGGCAGTGGTTTCAAGTAGCGGCCATGGAATACAGCACGCCGCTCGTTGCTTCCGTCGCCTCTGTGATCAGCAGAAGCAGATGCCTGCGCGGAGTGACACTGCGCCATGTCTGTGTTGACTGTCAAGGTTCCGTTGCCCTCGCAGCAGCTCTGACCGCCAACAAATCGCTTGTGCGTCTGGAGCTCAAGGACTGCAGCTTCGCCTCGGTGTGTCCCACACAGTTGTACAAGGCAGTTCACGGGGACCCGACGCTGCGAGCTGCAGTGCTACCAGGCCTGTACGAGCGGTTCGACACCCGGTAAGTCGGACATTTCTAGGAAGACTTTCGAGCAGCATGCAAGCTTCATTTAGAAAACATGTGTACGCCCAGTTGGGGACGTAATGATTTCTCGATGCCTGTTAAGCTGTTCATTGAACACTCTACGACAAGTTGTTCTCTTTTTCTAAGGTGATAGTCTTTTTAGACCCCTTAAACCCGGAAATTTTGGTCTGTCTCTATGTCCGTCGATTCATTTACCCAGTCAAAAATTTAAAAATGCAACTGGCAATTTTTACTGGCAAAACCTTTCCAAACCACCACATTTGGTACCATACTTAATACTTGGAACATTGTTGAACAAAACAAAAAACATTAGGCGTATTTGAAAAAAAAAAAATCTGCACATAACTGATACGGGGCAGTGGAGTCTAGGAAATTTCGGTGCAGGACATTTCAATGCACGGTCATATCGGTGTACGGACATTTCGGTGCGCAAACTTTTCGGTGACCGAATTATTGGGTACAGGTTTTTTTTTTTTTTGAAACGGCCGTTATATTTTTATTTACGCATACCGTGGATTATGGACAACAATCTAGCACAGTGACAGCATTTTTAGATTGTCGGTGTCAGATTTTTTCAGGTATTTTTAGAAATTGAATATTAGCAGATTTTTGTTCAATGCCTCGTTCTGGGAACACTTGTTGTGCAGCCAACCGGTTGATTTCTTTTGCACGTTTTTTTTTTTTTTTATTGACGACGAGACGTTACATTATATTCGCTCTTTTTTGCGGCATGCAAATCAGCTAATTCAATTAGCCGGTGTTTACGACGGCATAATGCATTTTTTGTGCAGTTTTCTCTAAATACAAGGCACACTCTCACTATCCAAAAAAAAAAAACAGTTTACAAACATTCGGGTGCCGCCAAAAATGCAGAAAATCTAATGAGGAGTTATATGTGGGCTGCGCTGTAACGCTAAAATGTTTTTGCAAACACAGCTGTCCCCAGCTTTCTTTTACAGACAAGTCTAGGGTATTGTCGTGGAGGAAGAGCAGGCCTTTTTGAAAACGGCTGCGATCTCCATATCCCCTAAATGCTAAAGCGCGTACTGATTGTGAGCACAAGTACCATTATTTTCCGTGTTCGAACACACCAAATTCGGTTTTGTGTTTTTTACACACTTACCTTACTTTCATTCGATTTTATTCTTTACACCAACAGCAGCCCCCCTTTCCGCCCCGTCTTCAAGTTTGAGCGTCCCCCAGATTTCTTTTTCAGTCATTTTCACTCATATTTTCGGTTTCCCCTGAATATCTTGCCGGCCTAGCGGAGTCTGCGGTATCCGAGGCATGACCGCATTAGTGCAGGAAAAGAGCGACACATTCATACATTCACCATGAGCTCACACAACCGCTCTGATGCGCAGCAAAAATCTACCCGAAAAGCCCCTGTGGACGCAATGGCCTGTGTTGTTGGCCCCTGTCTCCCGCTCGACGAAAAAGCTTGCTGGCTGCACCCTTCCGCCCGTCGCGGTCGTACCGACGGCGCCCCCTTTCCAGGAGTCGCTCCTTCTTCGCCCTCGGTCGCCCCATCGGCAATTAACTCTTCAACGAGAGTGTGAAGTTGGTCTTGTTGGTCATGCATTCTTGTCGGCTAAGCACGAGGCAGACACAGGACGAGGACGAGCGAGGACGATGTCCTCGTGTTGGTCTGCCTCGCGCTTAGCCGACAAGAATAACTCTTCAAGTCGCCCATGTCATGGGCACCCCAAACATTCCTCGCTTTCTCCCATTATAAGAGAAAAAAAAATGAATAGGCTGTGTTAGAGTCACTAGATAAACCGTATATAGTGACACTAGGCTGTGTAGGGCTTGTGACGCCTTTTGTCATGCCGGCGGATAGGAGATCGGAAGATAAGATGCGCGGGCTGAGATGCTGCGCGCATCGCCGCCCCCGCTTCTCCCCCATTGAGTCAATGGGGGAGCGCGGCTCCCGTTTTGGATGCCTCGGCAACAACGCGCGGTAGCGTGCCTCGGGAGCCAAACGTGTTACTCTTGCAGTGACTAGGCCAGGACGGCGACTCTTGTAAGCGCCACTTCTCTTTGTGGACACCGGCCTAGTGGAATGTTGGAAAGGCCGGCTCCGGATAAGACGCTTCGGTAGGGCGCGCAATTCGGGCAATTAAACGCCGCTTCGGAGTTGCGTGACACGGGGCTACGTGCAAGCCTTGGAGGCGACTTTTGTGAGCACCGCGGCGCCTGATGGCCGCTCTTGCCGTGAGAAACCTGCTTGTCCGATGTTACCGCGTTTTCGTGTGTCCGCCACGTCTGGGAGAGGAGGCGAGGGGCGGGAATTTACTGGGGCACGTTTGGCTCCACCATTGGTGGATTTGAGAGGTCGGCCTGACCAATCAAATCGGCTGCGCGACATACAATGGCAGCGAGGAATGATACTCCCGCGCAAGGTAGGAAACTGAGATTTAATGATGCTCCAACCAATGAAACCAAAAACCTACCGGCGAGGATTAGGCAACACAAGAACGACGTACGGAAACAATAGAGAACGCAGCGCAGTCGCCGAACACTGCGAAGTGGCCGACCACAAAATTGACTTCTCCGGAACGGCCATCCTCGAAAGGGACACCAACTGGCGGAAGCGGCTTTTCCTGGAATCGTGGCACATCCAACGCACCTCTGGGAACGTTAACCGCTCGCTTGGCACTCTCCCTTCGGTGTACACACACGGATTACGTGCCGCAGCGAGGGGCTTTGTGCGAGGCCAGCGAAAGTGAAAGACGCAGCTGCAGCGTGGCCCCAGTCACCCCTGAAGAAGGAGCCGAGCGAGTTTCGAAACGTCGGGTCTTTGTCTATGTATTGGTTGGAGCATAATTAAATCTCAGTTCAGTAACTTCCCAACCAGACAGAAGTCTGTCAAAATGTTCACCTTCAAGATAGGAAACGGCAGACTTAGCTGAGACTTAGCTTTGGCTGGAGACCTGCGAGCCTCAGGGCTTAGTGCACGTAAACCTTGCCGTCTAGGGCGTAATCCAGAGTCGATCGCTGAGACAGGCACGCTTAACCAACTCCGTAATAAACTCTCTGGGGTGGACCACGAAACAACCCGAACGCGCTTTGCCTGTCGCAAAATCCTACTCTCAAATTAAACTGGTTATTTCCCCTGGTGTTCAAAATCCCCCCTGTCGTATGCACAGGTTAGCAGTTGCCCCCTCTCGTGTCCCCTCGACTTCCTCCCTCTCCTCAGCGAAAACGAAGGTTGGGTCGGCTTTTGTTGCCCCCAAGTCGAACAAAGCGGCAGTGGCTGCCCTGGGGTGCAGAATGTCACAATGCGTGCGCGGGGATGTACAATGAGTGCTCCCCTGCTATACTGGTAGGGGGGATCGCTTTCAGGGATAAGGAGTCCCTGCCTTTAAGCAGCGCTAACACCGGAAACACAGGCGTCAGAGTGCCGTGCAGATGAATAGCAGAAGGGACGAAATAATTGCCAACAATTGTGTCCAAAGAAAGGCGGAGTAATGACAAACAGATCCTACCACGTCATTCCAACATTAAGGACGGAATGCGGTAATATTTATTTATTTACCTCCCATCCTCACCCGCCCCCACTTAGGTTATTAAAGTCTTATTTATTTATTTATTTATTTATTTATTTATTTATTTATTTATTTATTTAAAGTTCTCGACAACACCGCAAGGGCCTCCTCGAGGGATGCACTGTGTACATGAATATAAGGCATACAAAAGACAACATATCTGAAGGGAACTAGTAATTCAAAAAAGGGTAACAGTAAATGTGTAGATATATATCAAACAGGCTAGTGATCAAGGAAGGCAAAAGATTTTTTGAACAACAAGAGCTCGGAGGTCGTAGGGAGAGTATGCAGTAATGTACTTTGTTTTTCACTTTGGCGCAGAAACACAAGAACAGAGGGAGAAGTGCACGTGCGACCTCCCTACAACATGTGCATTCAAAAAGTCAAGTTTTCAGGGAGAGTTTAAGAAAAGCCATGTCGTCGCAAAAACTTTCGGTGCAAGATAAAAACAGACTGTTATAGGCATGTTGGCATCGGTCAGCTGGCGCCTGGCTCAGTGCTCTGTCAACATGCAAGCAGCAGTGCGGCCGCAGTGGTCTGCTTGGAACTCGCAGGTGAACAGGTCTTACAAGGAAAGGGCAGTCAAACTTGGAATGAATGCAGTCAAAAAGAAAAACTAGGTCACGCCTGGAACGCCTAATACGTAGCTCATCAAGATTCAGGAGCTTGAGAAGCCCCCCGTGCAGATAATAACTCACTGGTGAGTAAAGGTAAAATACGGTTCTAGCGAAGCGCTTCTGAATCCTTTCTAGACGAAGAGACGACGAAGGGCTCAGACAATTCCAAATGACACTGGCAAAGTCGAGCTTCGGTAAAATTATGGTGCGGTAGAGGGAGACAAAGCATGATCGGTCGGTGAATTCACTGGTGGCCCGGGAAATTACGCCAAGCGTTCAGACACAGGAGTTGGTCAGGTGGTTCACGTGTGAGTTGAAAAGTAGTTTTGCCTCCAATATTACACCCAAATCACGAACTAAAGTAGCGCGTCTTGCGGGTACACCACGCAGGGAGTGTGGAAAAATGAGCGGGGCAGTCTTTCAAGTATATGTTATCAAGATGGTTTTGGAGAGATTGAGCTTCAAATAGTTGCGGTCGCACCATGCCGGAACTGCGTTGATTGTCATTTTGCAGCAGGACGTGATAGTCCGGTGAAGAAACCGCGCGATAGAGCTTCATACCAGCGTCATACGGAGAGAGCGTACAGTGCCTAATAACAGGGTGGATGTCATTAACAAAAATGTTAAAGAGAAGACGGCCCAGTGCCGAACCTTGAGGTACCGCTGATATCATCGCCAAAGGCCGGGAGGTGACGCCTTCATAACAGACACAATTGGACCTGCCTTTTAAATAACTGCCGAACCAATGATAGAACTCACTGGATAGACCGTATGCGGATAATTTGTGAACCCCGCCGCGGTGGCTCAGTGGCTCAGGCGTTGCGCTGCTGAGCACGAGGTCGCGGGTTCGATTCCCGGCCGCGGCGGCCGCTTTTCTGATGGAGGCGAAAAGCAAAAACACCCGTGTGTACGAGATTTCGGCGCACGTTAAATATCCCCAGGTGGTCAAAATTAATCCGGAGCCCTCCACTATGGCGCGCCTCATCGCCTGCGTAACGTCGGCGCGTTAAACCTTACAATCGATCAATCAACTTTTCGGTGCACGAACATTTCGGTGCAGGATGTCTCGATGCAGACGATTCGGTGCACTGAACCCCAGGAATTCTTTTAACAATTATCTTTAATATTTTAATTTCGTCAGACGATATCGCTCGAGATTTGTGTACCTTTCAAATTTTACTTTCGTGCAACATTTTAAAATTGCATTATACAAATGAACAGCCCCAATTCTTTATTCTCAGTGTTACTGAAGCGCTTTGATTTCAATTGTTACGTCCTCCCGATCACTCCGACCCCTCAACCGTCACGAAAAAAATGAGAAGGAAAGAAACCAAGCTGGCTTTTAATTAAAGCAGCACGTGTGCAATCGCCTTTCGTGATTTTCTCTATCACCCCGTCGTCGTTGCATTCGGCTCTACTAAAAAAAAATCGGCGATTAACGGGAGGGCGGGGAGGGGGGGGGGGGGAGAGAACCAGCCTCCTATGTTGGGGGTGCCATTTGTGCCTTTCCACTGTAATAAGTGGGCGCCGAAAGCTTATAGACGACTGTTGCAGCTCTCGCCACACCAGCCGATTAAAATTTTCTGCCTATTATAATGGGAGAAGGCGAGGAGACGTCTGCATCCAACAATGTCAGGAGCGTTAATGTACCAGGCTTGAAGAGTTAATCGCCGATTGGGCCACCGGGACGAAAAAGGACCGATTGCTGGAGAGGGGCGCCATCGGTATGACTAAGGCCCTTAGGCTTTCGTTGCGCACAAAAGAAATTGTGTCAACTCGTAGTGCGTGTATAGCAATAGCATTGCCATGCATCCGGCCACAGTATCGACTTCGTCGGGACGGCCATCGTCGCAGGGCCGTGCCCAGAAATTTTTTTCGGGGGTGGTTATGAATTTTGGGACGGGGGTAGTTTTGTTGAAAGCAACAGTAAGTATTGTTTACGCGCTGCATGGAAAAGATTTCGGGAGGGGTTCGAACCCCCAAACCCCCCCTCTGGGTACGGCCCTGATGATCGTCGAGAACGGAAATGAAGGAAGAGGCTTCTATAAAAAAATAAAAAAAAGCGAACTTTACAATACCTTAATCGCTTCCTTGGAACTCTCACTTTTGTGTACACGCACGGTCTGCACTCCGCAGAGAGGAGCTTTGTGAGATACCTAACGCGTTGAAAGGCGCCGCAGCAGCCTGACCCCAGTCACCCCTGAGAAAGAAAGCTGGTTGTGAAACATCAGCTTCTCCATTTATTGTACCATTGTTTGCAGTGTAATCATAGCTTTTCATTTGTAGCCTCCAAACCAGACAGATCGCAGCCAAAAGTTTACCTTCACTGCATGTTGTGTGGGTCCTACAGCAGAACCCATGGGTAAATGGCCTACCCGATTTCCCATGGTTCCGCTGAATGACGATCATTTGCTACCTCACAAGCACGTGTTCATACGCACTTTTACAGCTATTCTAAGGCACGTCATCCCGCGGCGCACAAAACTTGCACAACGTAGGCAGTTTTTTTTTCTTTTTTTTTCGCACCACTGGTGTTGGGAGTACCAAGCTACTTTGTAATAGTAGACCAAGTGATAGTAAACAAAAACACAAGAAAAGTGATTGAGAGCGAGCTCTTTAAAAACCAAGTTTTACTCGTAAATGATTATTTTGGTAAATACGGCATGAAGAAACTGTGCCCGAGAGTACAAGCTTTCGCGTTCCAAAGGCCTTTGAGATTCTTAAAGTTCGATTGTCGTGCTCTGTTGTCTCAGACGGCATTTCAACCAAATGGCTTTGAAAAACGTCGTGTGTCAGCTCAAAGGTGGCATTTCAGTCAAATTTTATTCTGTTCAAAGGCTTTTGGAACGCTCCTGTAGCATGGGTATTACACCATCCGCAGTTCACTCCACATGGCCGTAAAAATAGCTCGTATTCTTACACGAGAGACACCATCAGCTTTGATAACCAGATTCTTGGCAACTTCACGTGGTTGTCTCAGCCACAAGTTGGAATTGCTGAATTTTTTCGCTCCGCGTTTGAATCCACAGGTCTGTACGTGCGGCTCCGGTCTTTTCGGTGGGTCTAGGTCTTTTCGGTACAGGGCGTTTCGGTACAGGGCGTTTCGGTACAGGGCGTTTCGGTACGGTCTTTTCGGTGCACGGACTTTTCGGGACACGGGCGTTTCGGGACACGGGCGTTTCGGTACAGGACATTTCGGTACAGGGCTGTTCGGTACAAAAGCGAATTCCGGCGACCGTTTGAGGCAGCTAAATTCGTGTGCGCTGTTGACATGGGAGTTGCAAACACGCAAATCGAACCTGTTTATTTCAACTGTTGTGGCTCGTGTTTCTGCGTTATTTTAGGCCAGTAAATATTTATGCGGGCTTGCCAAAAAATGCCTATTTCCGTAACAGTATTCGTAAAATGTATAGCTCGTTCACAACTTCGTTTTTTTTTAGCGATCTACTCTCACCAGTATTTTATAAAACACACCCGCGACAGTATCATCATGGATTTTATCTCGTCTTTTTAAAACATCAGCGACAGTAACTATCTTTTTCGCTTTCCATAAACTGCAAAAAAACTTCCGTTATTAAGCGCCACCGCACGGGCAAAGGGGCCTGTGTTTTTCTAACGTAATGACGGAGATCTTGCAATAATCTGTCATTCCGTGTTTTTAGGCTTTGCTTTCTCCTGATAACGCAATTTCCATGCTGGGACATTATCTATTCATTACCAAAGGCACCTGAATTGGCTTTGTCGCAAAGCGTATTCTGCTGAACGATCCTGTTGACAGAACACAAGAAGAAATGCAGACGAACGAGCGACATACGGCCTCACTCATTGCTATATTCTACGGCCTACTTCATTGCTATATTCGTAAGAAATATCGGGGATAATAGACAGTTGAATAAATCAAGACCAGGTGCAGCTTTCCGGCTTACCGCAGTTCTTATAGAAGTGACTACTACGGAGTTACTGAGCGTAGTGCAATGAATTTTCGCACAGCTAATGCTGGGGAGGGAGCTTGCGATGTGCTTAGTTTAGAACGTTGTTTTACGTGGTCAGTATCAGGGCCATTAATACTGCCCTTTTGGGGTGCATGGGCAGTAACTTTTGACACTTACACAAAAGCTATTCGTAGTTTCATATCCAAGTCGACTACTTGGTCAGTGTAAAATAGAACTTTTCTCTTACGGACTCACTAGGTTCCTGAACAGTTCAATATTTGGGCGGGAACGTGACGATAACGTTTAAGAAAAAAGAAACGTATGCACTTCTGGTAAGCAAAAACTACTAATTTAATCAAATTGTGAGCAACGTTATGCAAGGGGTACATCTTCGTTTGGCGCTTAGATGGCAACTGCCTCCCCCTCCGGGCTCGGTGTGCGTTTGCCGCTGCGCGGCAAGCATTACAGGGGTCGCATTCGGTGAAACATGAATCACACGATTGAGGAGTAATGGCCGTATATGCCCTCCAATTCTGGGCTTTGTGGGCGACATCAATAACAACAGCGTGATTGTTCGTTGATTTTCCGCCTTGCACGTTTCTGCGCTCTTCGGGGTACGGGGCTTCCCGTCGCCAAAGTAAAATGAGCGACATGAAGACGGAAGTTTGAAGTATACAGAAATAAATATGTACACTTATTTACATTAGATAAAAATGGTAATAAGGGGTGACGCATTGGGATGGACTACCAGGGAACGAATCCCTCTTCGGCGAAGCCGATGGGGCGGCGCACCGTAGACTAAAAATACAGAAGCACTCTAATGTTCGTCCCCTCGCGGGGAAGGATTTTTTTATCTACATTCTCGCGCTTCTTATCCTGTCGTCGTCACCCACGTGATCTTTTTCGCCCTAGCGCGTTCTGAAAAATAAAAAATATCCTCCCTTAGCCTCTCGAATGGGTTGCCGTGACTAGCCGGAGCTGCAGGGCGGAATTAGCGACCCGAATGGTAGCGGTGGACCGAACCAAAGGCGAGTGTTTTAGGCACGCTCGGGAGCTAGCACGCGCCATGCACTGTCCTTCCCCGCTTCCCATGCGTCGAGAGAAATTCTCGGAAGACAGGCGACTGGCCCCCAACGTCGAACGTACATCGGGATTCCGCAGCCCCATTGGTCCAAAATCTTGGTCCAGAATAAAAAAAATTACGCGCTTAGGGGTTTTCGCTGTATGAACTTGTCAGTTTGTTTTTTTATTTTGTTTTTGGAGAGGATCTCCAGGATCTATCTTTTAAAGGCGGCATGTGCTCTTATTGTGATTTTAACGCCTACTTATGAATCCGCATACTTTCCAGGTGATTTCTCCTGTAAATATTTGTTGAGGATAGTTCCCCGATCCTCTTTCATTTCTTTACTTTACTCACAAATGGTCTTCGAATTGATTTTTCAATTACTTAGACATTACTTTAAAATTTTTCCTGAGTAGCTTAGTTCTTTTTCCCAAAAGTACCCGATGTGAGCTCCAGAGATACCAATGAGCCACGATCCAACGACACTCCTATTCGGGGACGCTACTTTGACGTGCATGATCGCTGCGGAAAATATTTCTTACGCACTGAACTCTCCTGCGTGCAGTTAAAAAAAATTAAATACCTATTTTATAAATGAGAAAAAAAAAATGGTTTAAGAGTGCAGTTAAAAACTTCGGGTTGTTCACTTACATCATTTCACGCAAGTTGAGTTGCAGCAGTTCATGATAGTCTGCAGCATGCCTGTTGCAGTCGGTACTTGTTCTTTTTACACCACGCGTTTTTTTACACCATAATGTCGCGCGGGCAACTGCTTCTGCGAACATCATTTAGTCGGCGATATTGTGCGGCTCAAAAAAGTACGGATGGGGAGCTGCCGGTTGAAGTTGGTCTCACAAAACATCACGACCATATTATGGCAATTATACTCTGCGACAAAACGCAAAGAATTTCAAATCAGCAGTCCTTGCGAAGATGAATATGTGTATGTATGCTGCAGCAAACATTGCAGAGTGCATTGGACGTCATTACACAAGATTTCCAACTTTTCATTGCCAAACACAATAAACCCGCCGCAGTCCCTGCTAACTACGAAGTCGGGACGGAAGCGTGCGGCAAGATACAATAGGTGCCTTCCGTAATGCATTGCTAATAACGCCTTAAGTACTTGCGTTATCAAAAGACAGCAACACACAAAAATGCGAAATGCAGAGAAATCGCAGCTTCTTCATCATTACGTTACGAAGGCACAGGTTCCTTTCCCCGTGCGGTGGCACTCATTTACGCGGCCGTTGTCGTAGGGACTCCGCAATATGCAAAAGGAAAATAGTTACTCTCACAGATTATTGAAAAAAAAAAAAAAAGAAGCAGGCAGTAATAAGTCGTCAAAAAACAAGTCAGAAAACACGATGATACTGTCACTGATTTGTTATGTAAAATACTGGTGATAATAAGTCGCTAAAAAACAAAACAATGAACAATTTGGTTGTCTAAATGCTACAAGTATCCCAGGTAATATTTGACAAATCAACCGAGGTTCTTTTGGCAGAGCCGCATAACCAACTGCTTGCCTAAAATGACGCGAAATTGTGAACAAGAACATTTGTAATAAATAGGTACGAATTGCGCGCTTGCAACCACCCCGTAAACAACGCGGGCAGCCCAAAGCGCTCGCCAAAATCGTCTTTGTACCGAAACACCCGTGTCCCGAAACACCCGTGTCCCGAAACACCCGTGTCCCGAAATGCCCGTGTCGCCCATGTCCCGAAAGGTCCGTGCACCGAAAAGACCGTACCGAAACACCCTGTACCGAAACATCCTGTACGGAAAAGACCGGAGCCGTTTTTCGGTACAGGACGTATCGGTAAAGGGCGTTTCGGTGCGGTCCTTTCGGTGCACGGACCTTTCGGGACACGGGCGTTTCGAGACACGGGCGTTTCGGGACACGGACCTTTCGGGACACTTGTGTTTCGGTACAGAGACGAATTCCGGCAGGCGCGTTAGGCTGCGCGCGTCATTGACGTAGTGGTTATTTATTATTTACGCGGTGGTTACTTATTACAGGTATGCTTGTTCGCAATTCTGCGTTATTTTAGGCAAGGGGATGGTTATACGGCCGTGCCAGAAAATACAACCTTGCCAGAAATACGTATTGACTGCGACCGGTCTACACGTTCGTAAACAAGGTTCAATCGACTCTCGATAATTAAAAGTCACATAATTAAAAATTTTCGTTCATTGGAAGTGATTTTCTGGTCCTGGAAAATATACGTGCAATCCAATAAATGAAGTTGTCCGATATGTTCAAGCTAACACCAAAGCATGCATCGTGTAATTGCAGGGCATTCTGAATAAAAATCATCGGGGTGGCAGTCATTTCTCGATGAAATTCAAAATTTGTATGTGCTAAAACATGGCCGTCCGTGCTGTGTATTATGTAGGCGCCATCGCAACCAAGGCCGCGAGCAGCCAGATCAGCTGAGACTCGCGCCAGCGTGCGCATCCCTCTGTTTTCGGGTCCTCAACCTTCTTTGTAGCGCACAACGATCCGTGTGAGCAGTTTGCGGGCTGGACGCTACACGCTTCAAGTCTGGACTATCAGGGCAAACCATATCGTGCGCTAGAATTTGCAATGAACGTCAATGTTCTGAACAAAATAAAAAAAGGGAGAAGTGTTGCGTACTTATTTATTTATTTATTTATTTATTTATTTATTCACAATACCCCTAAAGGCCCCCGTGAGGGGGTATTACATAGGGGGGTTACATAGCACACGTGTTGTATTAGCGCAGTAAAGCGGAAAAAAATAAACAAAAAGAAGCAGGAATGTTCGCACTGAAAACGCAACTAAATACACATTGTTAACTTGAAAAAAGTCATAACGCAGTAATCAAATCATTATAGCAAACAAAAAGACAGGAATATAATACAGATGGTTCAAATTCAAGCACGACACGATGTACAATCTATCAGAACAACAAGAACAAAAATAAAATACAGAGCAAAAATAAAAATGTTCAGTACACAATTTCAAGGACGGGAAAAAAAATCCAGAAAGAAGAGGAAAGTGCTAGGTTAGCTGTTGAATTAGTTCCTGGAATTTCGTGTTGTCTTTCTGAGAAGCGATATGAGATGGTAGATTATTCCATTCGACTATGGTACGTGGAATGAAAGACTGGGCAAAGGCAGATGAGTGGCAATTTGTGCGTTTAACTTTGTAGGAGTGGTCTCGGCGAGGGAAAAATGACTGGAGGTGGCTCGAAGAAATCATCGTGAAGTGACGCGTGGTGATACAGCTAATGGAACAGTGATAGGTGGGAAAGTTGGCGGCGATGTACTAGATCAGGTAGTTCGGCGCGACGTTTTAGTGCTGTGACGCTAGAATGAAATGAGTAGTCTGAATATATGAAGCGAGCTGCCCGGTTTTGCAGAGATTCAATATCAGTTACTAATCGCAATGCCCTTATTATGTGTTTTGTTTAATTGGAAGTTCGGTTAATTCGAAGCTTTTTGCGGTCCCCAAGCACCTCGTGTTAACGGGTGTCGACTGTGTTCTGAAATTGCTATTCAAAGCGCATTTAGTAATTCATTTCGAAGCATCACTTTTACTGGTATTCTAAGAGCCTCACTGCGTAATCATCTCAGCAGAACTGAGGGTCAATTTTTTTGACGGAGCTGCCATATTTTGTTACCAAGTATACCCAGCGCAACCAAGGGTGGTTGTTTTGGCTTCCAACGTTTTTTTACGGCGAAGCTTCCAAAACGTTAAAATATTCCATCCAACACAGGAACAGACTTTTTTTTTTTTTTGGCAAGGCCGTATAACCATCCCCTTGCCTAAAATAACGCAGAAATACGAGCAAGACTGCTTGCAGCTCCCACGTTAAAAACGCGCGCAACTTTTGCTGCCCCAAAAACTCGCCCGAATTCGTTTTTGTAGCTGTACGTGCATTGAAATATTTTACATGCAGTGGTTGCTCAGTAGTGCATGGTGCTTCGCTAGCACGCTACTTTGATTCCCGGCCACGGCAGCCGCATTTAGATGGGTGCGACATGTAAAACATACGTGTTCGTAGATATAAGTGCAGAGCTCCAGGCTGTATGAATTATTCGGGATCCGGACAGTTTATCGAACGCCGTTTTATCGACAGTGTTTTTCCCGTGCTTTTCGTGCACCACATTTGCAGTACGGTTTTTAGTTTCCTCCTAGCTACGTTATTTGCAAATATTGTCTCCACAGCGAGCCTATTTGACAGAATATGTAGTCTTTGTACTAGTTGTCTTTTATTCGCGCGTGCTTACTGTTTTTGTGATGCGTGAAATTTTTCTCCACAATTTTCTGGTTCTGTTCATTGCGCAGGTGATACTGCCATAACGAATCTCCTTGTGTTTTCAGTCCCCCTTCTGATCCGAAGAATATCACGGCATTGTGTCGTCTAGACTATAGAATGACTCGATATGCTTCGCACTTTTTTGTATAAACTGCTTTTGTGTCGACACAATCTAATTACTTCGCCGCGTAGGCTCTACACAAGTACGGCACTTCTTGGTGCTTGTGGATCCAACGTCAAAAACCTAGCCAGAACGCTAGAAAAATCTCTCTTGATTTCTGCATTCCTAATTCTTAATGGGCCCTGAGTTCAGTTGCTAAGAGCTTACCAAGCCTTGTCCCTCTGTTCTCGTAGCCTTGCTTATAACTAACGAGAAAAAGGTTGGTTACAAAATTAGTCACCATGCATACTACAGGTTGGATCGTTTTCATCTCTCCCCCTCGTTGCACCCCAACATGTCTGGGGTTTTTACCCATACTCATTTACCTTTTTATCATAAGACATAATAAAAAATTGTAAGATCAAAATATCCAACACTAAAAATAGAGAAATCGTGAAGGTCTACTCAATACCGCGCCGTCACCCGATTACTTGGAAATAAAAATTCAAAAAAAAAAAAAAACGTAAATTGTGATGGAACGGGCAATTGTCGAGTTATCCTAGGTTACCAGTTTCCCTAGTGCAGTGGTTCGCAACCATGAGTGTGTAGGGACCCCTTCAAGGCTTGTAAAAGTGATGGGGGACCCCAGGATGAACCATGTTGATCCGTGTCATAACTTCCAAGAATTTGCACTTGCAGCTAAAGTCTACAACATACTAAAAAATGTTCGCTTTTTTTGTCTGACTTTAATGCTGATGAGTGTCATTTTGCCAAACAATTTGCTCTTGCAGCTAATAGTCACCCAAACACATCCAAGCTGCCTTTTGTGTGTCTGGCTCTCCCGCAGAGCTGGCGTGTCGTGCAAAATGCCAACGTTATACCATGGGCGACGCTACACTAGCTACCCCAAAAATTGAGCGTCATGTAGCGAAGCCACCTTTTTGCGTTTCCAGCCAGGTTTAGCAAAAAAGAAAAATGAAAATGATGAGGTGAAGGGGGGGGGGGGGTAAAAAACCCGGGCCCATCTCCACTAACGTGAAACCGGGGGAGGGGCTAAGTATGCAGTGTATAAATGTATTCTTGGCGCCTTGGCGTTTTTGCCAACGGAGATGAAACTGTTGGGGGAGGGGGGGGGGGTAGAGCTATACAGCTTTGCTGTAAAAGTATCTTGTCTTTGCGCGAAGCTCCTTATCGCGAGTCGTAAACGAGTGTTCCGGTGTTTTTCTTTTTGTACGCGTTACGTTATAGCGCGAGGCGTAAACGAGTTTCCCAGTGTTTTAGTACCGTGGCTACATGAGACGACGACAGGAGATGCCAACAGCCCCCGCCCCTAAGGGACTGCGCCCCTAAAAAGTCTCAGGGAGGGTTTCGCGGACCTCTCAAATGTCCTCGCGGACCCCTTGGGGCCCGCGGACCCTCCTTTGAGAATCACTGCCCTAGTGCGGGATGACCTATAAGGACTTGTCCTACTTGACGAGACGAGCTCACCTAACGAGTTGCTTGGGGCCAGTCAACTTGTGACGAGTTCTCCTAGTCTCCACCACCACTGTCGGAGCCTCACTTTTACTGTCGCCCCCCCACTTCCCCCTGTTTTATTCATATAGCACTAATCTTTCCGAAGTTATGTGCACAATATTTCTCCAGATGCAAAATTGTGACCACATGGTCCGAGTAGGATTCACCTGCAAACCACGTGACTAGAAAAATTTTTGGGGAGGACAAGACTGAATCTTGTAATGATGAACCATGGCGCAAGGGATATATTTGGCAACACCAACCTAAATACAACGTAACACATCTAAGGAATATCGCGCACGGGGTTAGGGTTGCTACTATAGTGGCAAATTCTGTAATATAAACAAGAGGCATACATGCTCGAATGCAATCAATGAAGACGCAAAAATAAAAAAAAATTCTAATAAGACCAAGGTGATCGAAAACGCGGGAAAGACGCGTCAACATGCATAGGCAGGTTTATGTATGTAATGCACGGCAGAAGCAATGTAGAATGAAGCTAACTGCAGGTTAGGTTAATGCGAGGGTCGGTTAAACAAAATAAATCCCGAAAATTACAATGAAAGCCACAAAACCACACTTTCGATAAAACCGACGTAGGTGGTTCGATAAAACGGCATTCTATAAAAAGGGCATTTTTTTTTCGATAAAATGGCGTTCGATAAACTGTCTGGGAACAGAATTATTCCCTTCCCCGCTACGGCATTCCATGTAATCGTATCTTTGGTATGTTATACCCGAAAATATCAAATCTTGATGCAGTACATACAAAGGCCATTAAAATTACAGTGTAGTGAGTATCAGACCTAGCAAAACACCGTGCTTAAAACAATGCATAGAACTAACATCAAGAAGGGCATAAGAATAAACTCAGAACATTCCTTTTAGGCCTCTTTTCTACACTTCACGTTGGAACGATTGGCCCATGGAATCAAGCGCCAGCCCGGCCCGGGCCCGCGGCATTCAGCCTGGACCCGGCCTGGGCTCGCCGATAATCGAGTTCGGGCCGCCCAGGCTTTGGGGTAAGCCCTTGCCCGTGCAGTGCTCTAATACACACTACTGGTTTGAAACATAGAGATGCGCTAAGATTTATGCATGCCATTTGTGGTTGAGAGGTCCTCAATGGGAAACATCTGTCGATTAAAGTAGCGTAACGGCAAATTAGTAAATAAATGTGGGAGAGGCAATGAAAGCAACGCAACCATAATTTTGGTAAAACAAACGTTCATGGTTCGATTAACCAGCTCTACTCGAACAACACTACTTTTTCCTGCCTTGGCTTCGGGGCCAATTTTTCCGGGGCCATTTCTTCCGGGACCATTTTTTCCTACACCCGTGCTCCAGTGCATGTATATGGAGCACCCAGCTTTATTGAAAGAACTCTGAAGGAGAGCCGTCCCGCATTCCTCTTCCGGCGCGATATCTTATTCACAAAAGGGCGCGGCCACTATAGGCCAGACATCCAGCCTCTTCTCCTGAACTTTTTGAAGGACACAAGCCTTTGTGACTCTTGGTGATTTGGCACCAATAGTTTTAAAAGGTGTCACTCGGGCCAAGCAACTGCCGGCGCATCTCGCTCGCTCGCTCGCTCGCTCGCTCGCTCCCTCACTCACTCACTCACTCACTCACTCACTCACTCACTCACTCACTCACTCACTCACTCACTCACTCACTCACTCACTCACTCACTCACTCACTCACTCACTCACTCACTCACTCACTCACTCACTCACTCACTCACTCACTCACTCTGTGTTCAGTCTGTGAGTTTGTTACAGGAAGAGTTAGGTATAAACATATGAGCAATGGAAGTAATGTCTTCTGCATTATTATTTTGAGAAGATCACCGGGGATTGTGTCTTCGAAAGTGCGAAAATTCAGCTAGTGCAAACTGAATCTCTTCAGCGAGAAATATCGAGTCGATATCAACCACCCTTGTGCGATTCAACTAATCCACTAGCTTTATGAAACGGGCCGTCATCGCAATGAACTTCTTTGTCAAGTGTTATACAGTGAAATTTCTGGGTGTACGCAGATATCTGAGCCCCTAGGGCAATGCTTAAGTTGTCCACAATTACATTTAACGTCACTCAGTGTTAAACAATTTACAATGTTCTTCAGGCATCATTTCATTATTCGCATGCCTGACCCTTCCCCATACCGAAACGTGCGCGCGCCGAAACTTTCGCGTGCTTAGAGGTCTGTTTACCGAAAAGACTACTGAAGCGACCTGTGCCGAAAAAGACCGGAGCCGAGCTCGGGGCCTTTTTTATGTGGCTTCTTAGGCCCCGTAAAGCTGTGTACCCGCGACTTTTGGTCCAAGACGTCTTCTCAGAAACCTCGGGAAAACAATGAGGGGTAGTAGGAATAACTAAATGCGATTGAAATGGACCCGAAGGTTGTCAACCATAGCTTGAACCCCCCTTCCCCCACACTCTTCCCCACCTGTCACCAGTTAGTCAGCTTCGGTGTGAAAGTGAAGTTGAAGCTTCTACCTTCAACTTTCGATGGCGGCAGCAAGCACAATCAAGAAATTTTTTTTATATGGTCGAGCGGGGCCCCTGACAGCTGAGGGCCCGGGCTGCAGCCCACGTAGCCCACACCCCCTCCCCCCGCCCTTAATCCGGCCCTGTTGACATCGTGGACGCATTCCGAATCCAACAATAATGATAGATTCCATGAGATGGCGCGAGGGCAGCTATGGAAGGCGGAAAAACTAAATCGACCTAAACTGTGTTTATCGTAGGAGTAGCGAGGCGAGAAGAGAAGAGCGTTAGAAGTGGGCGGGGCCGAGGGGAGAGGCGTTTACGTGGCGGGGGGACGAATATCGTCTTTCAAGACATTTGCAGTGAAGTGAGCGCACAGGTGGTCGATTTTTTGTACACCATGTTTGGCACACCTTTTGTGCGTAGTTATGTCCAGGTTTCTCTCAGTGTACACTTTTATTTATACTCGCAGTGCATAGCCGTTGC
The DNA here is from genome assembly GCF_048455015.1 of Haemaphysalis longicornis. Taxonomy (NCBI): domain Eukaryota; kingdom Metazoa; phylum Arthropoda; class Arachnida; order Ixodida; family Ixodidae; genus Haemaphysalis; species Haemaphysalis longicornis. The sequence continues at coordinate 48,762,304 of NW_027526445.1, forward strand.
TTACCACCGCTTGTTTCAGCTAGTGCATTTGACGTATCGTGGAAGCATGGCTAGCATGTGAGAAGCGAATAACATTCTTCCTTTTTCCCGCAGGATTACCGTGCCGGCGTTCCTGTGCCACGTTGCCGGACCGGGGCGCCTGTCGCTGTCTTTGTCGGCGGGGGACTTGGTTCACGCCCCGTTGGGATGCGACCTGCACTTGCAACTTGGCCACATGGACTTCAGTGCCAGCGAGGCAAGCGGCATCCTCGCGGTCATCGCCGGCAGCCATTCCCTTTTGCACCTGGGAGTCGAGCTGGGCCACGACCGGCGCAAAGCTGAACTCCTCTTGGACGCTGTCCGCACAAACCAGTCGATCAAGTCGTTCGCGCTGTTGCTTACGTCCTGGCCTCGATCTGATGGGGTGCTAGCCGACTGCGTGGACTCTCTCGTCGCCTCCACCACGTTAGAGGAGGTCGCACTGACCATGACCGCTCTTGAAGTGTCCTCCGCTGAATCCCTCGCACGCCTCGTGTCTAACAGCAGGATCAAAAAGTTGTCTGTGAGCGTCTACTCGGCAGTAGACGATGCTGTCCTAGAAGCGCTCGCCCGCGGCATGGGGGAGAGCAAGTTCGTCGTGGAGTTCCAGTTCGCGTGTGGCTGCTGGCCGCCCCTGTCCCGCTCCACACACCGGCTCTTCGACGCGGTCGAGAGGAACATGGGTCTGCTCAACCGAGCCGCAGGCTTCGCGCTAGGAACGGCCACCGATGTCGCCTCCGCGACGGCGTTTGATGCGCTTTGTGATGGCCCAGCCTTGTTTCCTCACGTCGAGCGCCTCAGCAGCCAGCGAGAACACGGCGCGGCACAGCTGCTGGCTCGGGCCAAGTGCCGCATTGCTGGAGACTTTTTTGTCCTGGCTGGTGTGGTGCGCGAGAGGATCGTGTGCCACCCTGGACCCGCCACCCAATTCGACAGCCTCAACTCAGACTGCCTGGCGGCTATTGCACGATGGCTCAAGCTCGACGACGTCAGGCGGGGTAAGCACCATCGCAGCTCACGCTGCCGGTCTAGCAGACACGATCCCGTCTTGTTTGTGCATCGCGTTATTGTGTTCATGTAGGTGCGACTAAATATTTGTTTCCCTTGTGCAGGTTAGGGTGTCCTGTTCGAGGCATCAAGACACTTCCGTACGAGTCAGCCCAAATGCTTCCTAACAGCTCTCCGCCAAAGAATATCCAATACTGCGTGGGCGCAGTCTTGCACAGCTGTAATCGGCAAAATAGTAGAATGTACCCACGCCTTTCGCACTCCCAATTCTTTGAGAATGAACATCCGGGCTTGCATAATGGCTGCCTCCTTCCATGTAGAAGTTGAGTTCCGGAACTTTTCAATGTATGCATACCGCTCTACGTCATATAGCGAAAGTTGCACTGCTTTACATAAATAAATCATGCCTCCCTCCGTCTAACGACGACGATGGTTGAACGCGAAGCCTTCTCGGGAGGCGTTCCTTGATTGTCGTATGAGTTTGGAATTTGAAACGCAGACGGTTTGGATTACCCGAAGCAATCATGTGCAATTTCGTCATAATAGATTGTCTCGGTGGGTTCAGCGGCGTCGAGCGGACTGTAATCTCCTTCGTCACTTCCGGACAAGCCACTAAAATCGCTGATATCTACAGCGGCGACGCTGCGGTCCAATATGTTCCTAATTTCACGAAGTAAAAAAAAATTAACAATAGCAAACAGTCGGAACGGAACGTTAACCGTCGAAAGCTGTATTGGAATGCGTATCACAAGCGACACGAGAAATCTGCCATCAATGAGTACCCACTGTATCAAATATGATACGCGGAAATTTGAAGCAATTTTGTAGAGTGGCCGGACCTCGAAAACGACAACAAAGAAATGATTTAGGTAGCACATTTTTGGGGAAAAAAATTGCCAAATGTAAGACGAAAGAAGTACATACGCGCACTGTTCGGGTAAAATGATGCCGGGGGGATGCCACCGCGCGAGCTCACGGGCGCGGCCATTTTTCTCTAGCTACAAGCAGACAAGTCCCATGGCGGCGCCTTCCTAAACTATACTCACATGAGAAAAGTCCATCATGGTATCAATAACGATACTTTGGGCTTCGTTCTTAGATTAATGCGATTTATCGTAATTTTCTGCCTTTAAAATACAGCGTACCAAATTGGTACGCTGGGCGTTGTGGGGTTAAAGGGACAGACAACCGATTTTTGTCGAGCATATCTTCTTTATCTCAAACGGAAGGGCACCCCTTAAAACGCCTTAACCGGAAATGGTTTTGCAGAAAGCGCCTTACACCTTTCAGTATCTGAATTTTTAGCTCTACCAGCCATATGTGTCCCGCCAAAAAGGAACGCTGGCTACCATGACAGTCAGCCGTGCGGCAATGCGCTTATAACCGGAGTAACTCTGCTTATAACTACTCGTGAGATTAAAAGAGGCATTAAAAACTTGTCCCCGGCTAAGGCAACAATTTCCACCTCTTCTCATTACTTCATGCTGTTTTCGAATCACGCATTGAAAACAAAGAAGTTATTTGGACACGTAACGTAGTGCTACGTATAGACACTACGTGTCGCCACCTTACAGACTTCAGACATTTAAGTAAAAAATTAAAATTGTTTCCGCCTGTTTATTTAGTAATTCCTTGCTGTTACCACAGTACATAAAACTTTGACTTTGATATGAGCTAGACGACATTTACTCCACAAAAATCGGTTGTCTGTCCGTTTAAGCAAACCGTTATTGAATAGAGCTGGCAATAGCTTCGCGGGGGGGGGGGGGGGGGAGAGAGAATGTTATCGAAACCTAATTCGACAGAAGACACGTTATTGGGAGAAGAAAGGAGCGAGAAAATCTGTATAGAGAGGCTGAAGCTATGCATGTCCGCAGTCCCATATATTGGGGTCGCTGGCTGTAACCGAGGCCACGCAATTCCTGGAAGAAGGTCAGGCTTCAGAATAGTAACGGCGCAAGCTACGTGCAATGGAGATTAAGGCGGTCTTAGGAAGGTTACTGCTGTCAGTAATTGGAATCGGCGCAAAAGTGGAGTAAATCACACCTCTATAGTTCATCTCACAAGCTAGCTGCAGCACTGTGGAGGCTACATTGTTATCAATAGTGCGCCCACTGAGGGCGCCTAATCCGCCGTGAAGGGGGACCTGATAGGGTGCCTCGGAGCGGGCGCGCATCCAGGCACCCTAGGTCCTGAAAGGACACTCCCTTCTCCCCTCTCGGCAAGCGGCACCGCACGGCCCCAGCGCCTTTCGTCGCTTCCTTCGCGGTGAGTTAGGTGCCCTGAGGGGGACAACAATGTAGCCTCCACAGTGCTGCAGGTAGCTTGTGAAATGAACTATAGGTACAAAACAGTTGCCCAGAAACATTGGTGCAGTCGACTCCCTTTATCAAAGGAGTACTGAGACGAAAATTTTACGTTCCACTTTTATTGCTTTTATCGATGCTTAATGGTCTGGCGAACCCGAAACAGCACTTTAAATACTTCAGCGCGCGGTAATTAATTACACTGAACGGACTGAAAATCGTTTGTTTCAAATTCTGTTTGTTTCAATGCTGAACGGCTGAGTTGCCTGAAGGGGCTAGGCCTACCATTACGGCGGATATTCGATGACAACTTTCAATAAAAGTCTTGATGGCGACTTCTGTTGCGATTCCGGGCTATATTATCGCTTCCTTTCCCGTGTGTGGAACTTTATTTTTGCCAAAAGTGCCTTTCTGGGCAGCGGTTATGCTTGTAGCTCTGGCTACGTGCACCCGTTTGTCAATGCGCCTGCGCCCGCTCGCCACACGCGGGGCTGCGCGCGTGAAGTGACGTCACGAGTTTTTGACGAGCGCTGTCCGCGTCACTTCTTTTGGCTATCACGGGGTGATGTCACGCTGATGTCCATTTGCTGAGTGCCGCTCCGCGTGCTGTTCCGTCTGCGCGACAAATGAGATCCAATGAAAGTATGTTCTTCGCGTCGCAGCCCGCTCATATTTCAGCCAGGGTATTCTGTTGAGTAAAGGACGCGAACTGTGCAATAATATTAACGCCGGAAATTGGTGTCAGTACTCCTTTAAGAAATCAACGGGGACCGCAAAGAACTTCGAATTTACCGAACTTACAATTAAACAAGGAGGCCAAGAATGACCTTTTTTTTTTTTTTTCAAATCCACAACATGCATCTTCGTTTCGTTCAGAATCTAAGTCAAGTGTACGAGTTAGTTGCTATGGCAGTTGATACTTATCGCTAAAATCGAAGCCTGGAGCGTCCCCCACCCCTCCCAACTGATCAAACGACGCTTTTCGCAGCAAAGAGGGTTGAAAACCTCAAAACAGGGAGATGTGGATACGCTGCCATGAGTCTGAAATAGCCTTCATTGCGATGGCGGGAACATCACCACAGAATACGGCGCTGTTTTCGCGCTTGAAAGTTTTGAGTTTTCTCGGCTACAGCCAAGGAGTCCTGGCCTGAGGACACCCCTCACTGGTCCGGAGTGACTGCACTCACAACAGATGGGATAAAATAAAATTTTCCTCCTCCTCCTTCTCGCGAGAAATAACGTCACATCGATGCCTCTTATTTGAAATAAATACAATTAGCCGATATAATGGGCTCTAGCATCAAATCATCGAACAATTTTTTCCATTGGATTGCATATAAAATTTCCGGGGCCAGCACATCCTTTCTAAGTAACCGAAAATTGAAATTACTCTACTTCGAATTATCGAGAGTTTACTGTAATTGTAATTGTAATAGTATTCGCAAACTGATTCTCTTAACCAAACAGAACAGAAGTAATTTGTCGTTGCCCAATAGTAAATAGCAGCGTGAGCGATGTTATGGCCACACCGTCCTGTACTGGCGCAAGCAAGGGAGAGCTGAAAAGGCCGAGACCCCTGCGAATAATTAGGTTCGAGAGAGGGGGGGGGGGGGGGGGGGGGGTACCGAGGACTCTTATAATTCTAGGGGCGAAGCTCCTGAGTGGCTCGGGCAGTCGGCGTCTCCTGTCGTCGTCGTCGTTCCATGTACTCATGGTACTAAAACACCGGGAAACTCGTTTTTCAACGCCTCGCGCTGGAACGTAACGCGTACTGAAAGAACACACCGGGACACTCGTTTTCCAACGCCTCGCGCTAAAACGCTTCGCGCTTCAAAGACACGAGACTTTTTCAGCAAAGCTGTATACCTCCACCCCCAAACGGTTTCATCTCCGTGAGAAAAAACGTCACGTAGCCAAGAATACACTTATACACTGCATGCTTCGCCCCTCCCCAGGTTTCACGTTTGTGCAAATGGCCCATTTATTTTCGTTTTGTTCTTAGAGGAAGAAAGAAAGAGCAGCAGGCAATTTTGCAAGAGCTCTGGCCGGGGCAGAACAGTCGCTTCAGGCGGGTCCACCAATAAAACGCAAGTTACTCCACGCCTCCGCTTCTCTCGCCTGCACAGGATCGTCGTCGGTGTGCTGCTCGTCCTATAAAGCGCGCGCCCATCTAGCGTCCACAAAAGTCGGTGTCCTCCCGCTCTGTGGAAAAGGACGACCAGCGAAGGTGGTCGTAGTGCAAGGGGTGCACTAAGCATAAGTCATTCATCTGCAATTTTAAATTTAGTGTATACTAAATATAAATTAGCTAAATGAAGCTCGGAAGGACTCGAGCTTTATTCTAGCGGACAAACATGGGGCTGTCCGTTTCTCTCGCGCGTCGTAGGCATTTTACTTTCTGAGTAACACACCAACCCAAACCGCTCGACCATGGAGAACACCAACCAGTCAGGTCGCCGACAGCAGCGTTGGCGATCCCAAGCTCATGCAGCCCTTGACCTCTTCTACGGAGAGATCACACAGCACTACAGGCTGTCGCGTCAGACACTCGCTCCCCCTCCCACAAATCTCTACCCCGAGAGCACGAACGCCATTTACGCGCTCTCCAGACGAATACATCGCCCCATCCGATCCGGCTTCACCTTTTTAACCGCCAGAACTGCCCGCTTTGCCGGTTTTGCGGAGAACCCGGAACGCTACGCCGTATGGCCGGCGGGTGTGACCAATCCCCACTGATTCCCCACAACCTGCAACTTTCTACTGCCGAGCTTTGGGAGAGCGCCCTGGCAAGCACCGGCCTGGACGACCAGCTTCTTCGATGCTGCCCGGGATCAAGGAATCCTGGACTGAGGATACTTCCTTCAAGCTTCAGTACAATCCCACATGTTGATTTAAATGAACGTTTATTCTCTCTCTCTCGCTCAGGTCGCATCGGGTCCGGAGACGTCCACCTTGCGATTTCCCCCCGCCAGAACGGTGTAAATCACCGGTGAGCTAGGGAAGCGCCCCGCTCCCCTTACCCCGCATGCAGGCATAAAATTGCCAGGGGGAGATGGACGCCGCGCGTGGCGAGCAGTACACACGGCTCGGGAAAGAGGCAGCGGCGGTGAAGAGGAGCAGAAAGGGGGGCTGTAACCAATTGACTCCGTCCGTAGATGGCCACGCTTCACTGCTCAACACACAACGCGGGAAGCCAGCATACAAAATCTTAGGGGCACTGACACAAAAATTTTGCATCTTGTTTTTTTTTTATTGCCATAAGTAGCCAGTGACCTACTTATTACCCGTGGAAACCTCATTTGCTTCAGCGTGCGACGATTGTTTAATTAGAGGCATTTTTATTGCGGCCAGTCGCAGTTTCGGTTTCAGCGGGTGCCGCGAAACGATGGATTTTGTGTGAACAAAGCTGACCACGTGACCGTCGGAGGGATATCACAGAGCAGAGCCGCCGTAGCACTGTCGAATCCGCATCGCCGGCAGTTTCTGCGAATGCCCTCACGTACTGATCTCGTGAGCCGTTTAATTAAAAAGCGACCGTGGACGTGACGCAGGCGCTGCAAGTGCAAATTCTACCGCGTCTAAAGAACGACGCGCGACGCTCGAGACAGTGGGTGGCAAGACGCACGCTGGGAGCAGCCGGCCGGTCTGCCTACAGGTCCGCCTACAGATGTGTCTGGCTTAGTACTGCAGCGGATATTCGATTGCCGCTCTCGTAAGCGGTGCAGATGACAATTTTTAATGCAACCCGCCATCGCAACACTAACTCCTTTCTCATATAAGCTGCCATGGTTGGGACTTGGGTCCAATTTCCTGCAGCGGTAACAAGCTATCACTCGAGCTACCTGCGCCGACCTGCGCCACTTCGCGGCCGTGGCCGCCGCCGGCAGAGCGAACGGTGCGGCTCGCTCAGTGGGCTTTTCGTCTCTACGGCGCGTTTTCACGTCCAATGTAAATAAAAAGTAATAAAAATAGAGTGCCTGGAATCGCTATAGAACTTTGGCCGCGGCCAGCTGCCTGATGAGCCGTCGAAATCACGGCGCCTCCGCAGCCAACGATCGGGTCGTTCGTTCTCGAGAGCAGAAGCTCCGCCCTCTGATTGGGGCAGAGAGTCGGCGAAATACGCCGGCAGTGCGCAATCGGCAAACACAAACTCGTGACGGGTTTGGATGTTGTTTATTTAAAAAAATATCCAGGAGGTGTCGATTGCGCGAGGTCCTCCTCTGCTGGCTGCTCAGTTGCGTTTCGCACACTTTAAAATTGATTTTAAATAAGTTTTAGGCTTTATTCGCCGCTGATATTTTGCAAATGATGTATGTGTGTTCACACCAATCTATCTCCGAAGTTATCTCCCCTTCAAAATTTTGTGTCAGTACCCCTTTAAAGTCGGCTTCACCTCTAGGCACACAGATGGCCTGCTGAGAAGACTATTTTAAGGACAGTAGGAGATACTAGTATGGAGGCCCTAACACCTTGGTTTTTATTTTTTATGAATACTCTGAACAGATATAGGCATTCACAGCTTCGCTGTAAAACTCCGTGGACACCTAAGCATTTTTAATGGGTGGCGAATGCTAAAGTATAAATGTCCAATTGAGAATGCGAGACGTTTTCCTTCCTCCTCGCGTTACCGAAGGGTGTCGTCCTCTGGCCGTTTTAGGCGCTTTGCAATGCCATTTTCTTCCGCTTTAGCAGTTTCAAGCGGCTTAGAGTCAGGCTCCTACGCGTTGCGCCTCTGCTCGTTTTTATTTATTTATTTATTTATTTATTTATTTATTTATTTATTTATTTATTTATTTATTAGTAATAACCTCAGTGCCAATGGCATTATAGAGTAGAGTGGTTACATTCATAAGTATAACGAAAAGAAAAAACAAGCAGCGAAGGAAATACATATCAAACGAACATCTTAAACAAAATTAGGCAAAATAACAATAAAGGAAACGCAGCAAGCAAGCATAACTGCACACAATAAAGCCTGAATTACACAATGTTGACAATGACATTTTTTAAAAGCGCGTGATTTACAATGGTTGCTGTAGGAGAGGGAAGGCGATTCCATTCTAATGACGTACGGGGAATAAACGACTGAGAAAAAGCGTTCGTCCGGCTTGATGTTGTGAGCATGATTAAGGCGAGAAGAAACGTATAATGGAGGCAAAATGAATTCTTCGTGCAGATGTTGGTGATGAAATATTTTGTGGAACAACGGAAGTCGGGAAATTTTACGTCGAACTGCTAGGGATTGAAGGTTAAGGGTAGATTTCATTGTTGTTACGCTGGCGGTTCAGTTATAGTTAGACAGGATGAAACGTGCAGAATTGTTTTGCCCCATTTCCAGTTTGTTTATGAAATTGTTAAATGAAGGATCCCAAATAGAAGAGGCGTCTTGTAACGGCAGGGTTGACGACGATGATGAATTTCGCTGCTTGCTTGTTCGTTCGTTCCGCTGAGTTCTTCCACTCCATTATTTTGTCTGTGGTGTACTGTCGTGGACAGACACCTTTCGCTACTGCGGAGTTCAAGCTCGCTCCACGAAACACCTCACGCTATGGAACACTCCCCAAACACGTGGGTTAGAAGCCGCTTTACGGGCTCCGACGCCGACGCCTACTCCTACGTCGGCCTTTTAACTCCATGTGTCATTTCTTGCTTTCGCACTAAAAGCGCACCTGGATGGCGTGTGCAAAAAGCGTCAATAAAGCAGCTTACTCTCCGCGCACGCTCGGGTCCCGCTGGCTGTGACACGACCTAGAGCATGCATGAATGACAAATAAAAAATAACACAAAATGAAACAATGGGCGAGCACTGTTCCACGGCGTTCATCAGGAAAAATAAAATGGCGTATTTTTTTTGTACACGCAAAACTCCGTTTGACACGCACGGTATTTTTATTCATGTTTGCAACATTCTTTCCCGGGCTTTCGCCCTTATTTCACTCCTCCTTTCCTGGAGATGTACAGCTGCGTATTTTTTATTTTGTCCGTTTATTTTTGTCAAATTTTTATTTTTCGTGTTTCGACATTCTTTTCGGTCATTTGTTCGAACAGAATTTCACGCTGATGTGAAGAATAGATGTGGTGCTTTCGCCAATTCTGCATTACTGAGCTTACGCAGTTTTGTTACACCATCGTAGTAGCTGTTGGAGTGGTCAGAAATGCTATTCGCAAGGCGCATAGATGGTGGCGCCGCTCGGCCGCCGATGAGAGAAACGGCGCATGGAGGATCGAGGCGGCGGTCGCCCTGTCTGTAGCGTGCGGAGTGTTTCTTCCCGCCTCGTTTTTACGCAATGGCGAAAAAGTTTAACAGCAACCGGATGTGCTGCGTGCCACAGTGCACTAATCGAGCTGTGCCCAACGAAATAAGTCTGCACTCGTTCCCTGACGATCCGCAAATGAAGAAAGAATGGGTGGTGAAACTGCGAATAGGGAAGTCCGTGACGCCGCCAATGCGGGTGTGCAGTGTGCATTTCGTCGCATCGGATTTCTTCTGGAGCAGTACAGGTAAGCAAACAATCGTTCGATGCTGCTGTTTGCCGTGTTAAAAGACTCTAAATTTTCGCGTAAAAAGCTGAGGCCGTCAGTGGTCTGGCTCAAGTGCGGTGTATTGTTGAAACATGGCTGAAGTCGGCGTCATCTCGCGTGTAGGAATGATGGTTGTATTGCGAGATTAAACCACTTGCCGTGCGTCCCCTTAGAACCGAGCCGTTGTGAAGGTAGCTTTATTTGTTGTTGCCCTCGTATCTCTGAGGCTTTATTTACGCGTCACCGAAAGAATTTCGGAGAGAGAGAGAGAGAATAAACTTTATTTAATGAGACGAGTCAAGCGGGCGGTTTCCTCAGTTCAGGACCCCGTTGGAGCGTTCATTACCGTTTAGGCGTAAACGGACGCTACGTTCACATCGTGTATTTCGTTTAAAACGCTTTAAGCGCTGATAAATAGTAAATCGCTGCCTTCAATCGTTTCCTTAGGCATGTTTACGTTGAATAGTTGCTTAAATATTTTTCAGAATTTAAGCTTTGAATGCTTGAACAGTGTCACAACAAATTAGAACTGGTGATACAAAAACTCATTGTTTGGTTCTCGCACTGCACAGACCCTGAGGTGTGGACGCCTGTACGAAAGCGATTGAAGAAAATGGCAGTGCCGTCTCAGTGCATTCCTGTGCGGAGCCACGAGCATCCAGACCAGTGCAGGCTGCAAGCAGCAACAGCTCGCGCTGAACGAGCAGCTTCGAGGACTACAAATGGTATGCCTTCGTAAACGGTGGCGTTTTTTAATCTGTCATAACTCTTCAATGTGTGTTAAATGCCATTGTCATTCGTGGTACTGAAAGTGGTTTACAAAACGGAGGCAGCAGTTACAACTTTTGTGGTTAATTACCGCATATGAGACACAGTTGTGGTCAGCATCAACTGCATTGTTGTCCACTTAGCATACTGATACACTTTTCTTTGAATGAATAAAAATAACAGCCACCATAGCCACATTTGAACGAGGTGCATATGCCTTCTCAGGAGGTTGTGAACAAGTGAATAATGGCAGTCTATGCACCTATCTATTTTATCTAAAAGGGACTCTCGGTTTTTTTTTTAATTTGATTCTGCAGGGTTGCCACCTGTGACGGCAGGCCCCATCGGTGGAGCTGCTAGAACTGCACCAGTGCAGGATGGTGCCAGCAGAGATGCTCCAGCTGCTGCAAACGTTCCAGCTCAAGATGGAGATGATCCAGCTGCTGCCAACGTTCCAGCTCAAGATGAAAAAGGAGATGATCCAGCTGCTGCGAAAGTTCCAGCTGAAGAAGATGAAGTGGCACAAGCTCTTCTTGAACTTTCACTGGGCAGCAAGGGTGTAGAGGGTGGTCTTGCTGCACGTCTGCTCGAAAAAGGTGTGCAGGTAAACACACACTCACCTGAGCAGAAAACATCTAAACTTGTTGATCTCCTTGACACCGACAGCAATGTGCTTGCCTTCACTGGCTTACAGTCCGTCAGTACATTGCAAACAATTGTTAGTGAGGTGGCTGCAGTCGACCAAACAAACGCAACACTTCCTGTTTATGACCGCGTTGTGCTTGTTCTTGTGCGGTTGAAAACGTGCTTGCCATTCACTTGTTTGGCGGCATTGTTTGGTGTGAGGAGGAAGACTGCCACTAGGCACTTTTATGCCACTCTGCAGAAAATGGCAGCCGTTCTTGAAGCTGCCATACCATGGCCTGACAAGAATGAAATTAGCAGGAATGTACCGCAGTGCTTCACTGATTATAGAGAAGTACGAGTGGTACTTGACTGCACTGAAGTGCAACTCGAGAAGTCGCACTGTGCGTCTTGTCGCATACTGACATATTCGCACTATAAAGGGGTGCATACAGCAAAAGTGCTTGTGGGTGTTTCCCCCGCCGGGCTGATCACGTTCATCAGCAACGGTTTTGGAGGAAGGGCATCCGACAAAGCTTGTGTGGAATAGTCAGCTGTATTACATAAGCTTGACAGCTTTGAAGACGATGTGATGGTTGATAAGGGATTTAATGTGGATGACAAGTGTGGGCAGCTGGGACTTGGTGTTGTGCAGCCACCTTTCTTGCGAAAGAAAGCCCAGTTTACAGCTGAGGAAGCTGCTAAAACACTGAGCACAGCAAGGGCACGGGTGCACGTTGAGAGAGCTATTCAGCGAATGAAGGTGTTCGAGGTGTTGAGGGGACCTGTGCCATGGGAAATGGTAGGTGACCTTGACGAGGTGTTTCTTGTAATTGCAGGCATTGTCAACCTTTCGACACCGATACTGTGCGAAAAGCGATTTGGTGTCAGCTAGAGGCCTGTGGGTGTGTTGTGTTGGGGCCTTGATTGTGCTGTCCGTGTTTGTTTTTCCATTGTGTGATTACAGGTTCCCCCTTCCCCCTTTTTTTCCCTAAATTGTACTCTTTCATTCATGTTGTTCTTTTATAAACAGTTTATTAGCTTTTTACTCCTATAGTGTATTTCCTTGTTTCTCATTGTCCTCTGTCGACTTCAAATTGTGTTAGTGTTGCTAGCCTTTTCGTAAACATTCAAAACTGGGGTTCTGGGCTGAAAGATGCAGGCAACACAGGCATGTAATAGTAAAGGGCTGTAGAATAATTTTGTCAATTTTAAGCGGTCACAAAGACAAAATACAAGCTTGCTTCATTAGGGAGTTTGCCTTGTTCTACTATCTTATTAATTTTACAGTACACTTCAAACGAATGTCGGAAGGGGTAAACTGCGCTAAGGAAGACGCTACACAGAGAGAGGTACACAAAGACAGGCGCAGACTTGCAACTAATGCACCAACTCACCCAACAACAAGTCCTTCTAAACTTCAAACAAACGGTCTAGATATTAAGGCACCCGCCGCGGTTGCTCAGTGGCTAAGGCATTGCGCTGCTGAGCATGAGGTCGCGGGTTCGATTCCCGACCGCGGCGGTCGCTTTTCTGATGGAGGCGAAAAGCAAAAACGCCCGTGTGTACGAGATTTCGGCGCACGTTAAAGATCCACAGGTGGTCTAAATTAATCCGGAGTCCTCCACTACGGCGCGCCTAATCGCCTGCGCTGCGTCGGCGCATTAAACCCTACAACCCAAAAAGATATTAAGGAGAACGGGTGAAGCAGTGGCGGCGACACCAGCAACTTTCTCGCCCACTCCTTAAGTGTTAGAAGGCTTGTTTGTTCAGTCTGAGTAGCAGCCATCAACCAAAGCTACCACCAAGAAATGAGACCTTGCGATCTTTATGGCGCATAGTTTTGCTTTATTAATTCAGTGTAATGGTAATGTGCAGTTATGCTGATGACTACGTTTTAGTGGTTGTCATTTCTGGTGTGCAGCACGAAATTGAGCAGTTTTTTGGAGTTTGCTTTGTCTTTTGTTAAAAAATTATTTCGTGACTAGCAGGTGATAGCTTAGCAGGTTATCAAAGGCTAGTTCTTTCAAAGTATTTTGTCTTCATTGCCCTTCGAAGCTCCACAACATGCAGTATGGCTCTTCATTGAAGGAAGTCGAGGTGTGGGAGGGGGGGGGGGGGGGGGGGCAAAGTAGCGTACCTTAAAGGGACACTGAAGTGAATTTGTCAAGCTCCCGTTTTTGCTTGCACTGCGTAGACTGGCTCAAATTAGCACACTTTTCATCGTTTATTCGGTTGACAAATCGGTAATTATTTTACAAAGCGCGAAAGAAGAAAAACTACCATGCGCGGTTTGCGGCGGCCGCACCAACTAAAGCTGTGACGTTAGGAGGAGCCGCACCGTGATTGGACGATGCCCAAGGTGAGCAACCAAACAAGTTTCGGTTTCGGTTTCGGTTCTGTAAAAAACAACCGTTGGCGTTGTTGGATGGGCATTCTCAATAACTCAGTAATGATCGTACCGCGCTTCTGCCATGTTGTCAGCTGTAAAAATGCATAAAGATAAGCCTCCTAGGACGGATTGGAATCGTAGCATTCACTAGCCGAAACCTACGCAGTGCATGAACGCCCTCCGCGTACCCGCAGACGCCCAAATGTCATGCGCTTTTCCACCATATTTGGAGCTTGCCTCCCTCATGCCTGTGTCGTAAAAAGCGTGTTCGCACCAGGCCAAGGGTCTGTTCATTCTGGCCTGTGCCCACTGCCTGCAAGCAGTCGGTGCTTATGGCAACAGCACGCCAACGAGAACTCGCTAGCGCGCCAGTGCCAGCCTGCGCGCGTTCTGTGAACTAGTTCGTGGAGCCATGAACGTTGCGGCCCAAAAAAAGGTGAGCTCAATATAGAAAACATCGGCGGAAAACGAAAAAGTTAACTTACAAAAAAAAAAAAAAGCACGTACCCGCGGGGATTCGAACTAGTGACTTGCAAAATGCTTGCGGTGGCACACCTAGCAACCAAGACCGCTCGGCCACGAAGCGAGTTTTTTTTTTTTTTTTTTGTTAACGTCGGCCACGAAGCGAGCTCGGCTGGCACCGGTAATATAGGGTATATATTGTACAACCAGTTTACACTTTTCTTTAGTTTTGACATTTCAAGCAGCTTAGGTGACTATTTGTTGTATTGCGCTCGTGCAGTAATTCGTCGCCCGAGTTTCCACAATAGCTCACGTCTAGCAATTGCATTTCGTAGACGGAAAAGCGTTCGCAGATGTGTAGTCGTGCTGCTGACCGCTGTGCTTGTTCGCCCAGCGCAAAAAAGTGCTTCCCGCACCCTAGTTTTACGCTGTACGGTAAAAATATAAGTTGATTTTATTTCCTTAGTACCTATATTGACTTCGCTGACTCTTCTCCCGCCTTCAAGAGGCCTTATATTTTCCTACTGGCATACCAGTCAGCGAAGCGTCGCATGTGCGCTTGTGCAGCGCTTGTGTGAAGCGACCTTGACTTGGAGCTAGATACAGTGTACAAACTAACAAGTAAAGAAAGGCAAATTCTTCAATTCACAAACGTGTCCTGGCTTTGTTTCAACTGAGCGAACGAATTGCGACGACCCGTCGGCGGCCGGCGGACGAAACGCTGGGCCGACTGACTCTGTCTGAAGGCCGGGGAGCCGTGCAGTAGCGCGGCCAATTGCCAGCTTATCCCCTCCTGACGTCACACGAAAACGCCGCAGAAAATGGGCGAGCGTAAAGAGAGGAGGACAGCATTTTCGAATTAATTTTTCTACTAAATAAAATCGCGTAAACGCGCCCAGGGTGGTCGAAACATGGCCTGGGGACTCCGGACTACAATTTGCGCAAGTAATCCCGCAATGTTTACATATCACTTCAGTGTCCCTTTAACATACGGAGGCAACAAAATCACTTTGCTTTATTGTGGCGTCTTCCAAACAAATGTATCGTTTCTTTGTAACTGCGGCCTCTTGAAGTGGTACTCCAGCTGGCTACATGCTGCTCACAACAAGCGTTCTTGCTAGAGGATGTACTCGTAAAAGTTGTCACACTTTATGCGTAAGTTCAGCTTTACCAGCAGCTCTGCCTAGACAAGTTTGTACTAACTTTGTGTTCTGTAGCGCGATTTGACTTGTTGAGTCTGCGTTACCGCATAAAATGTTCTAACAGGACGATCCAGGACGAATAGCTGTCCATACAGGAACGGTGCAGGACTTGGGACGTTGTATGAACAGTCGGGACAGTCCCGCAAAGTCCAGGACAGTTGGTAGCCCTACACGTGTTTTTGATTGTGCGTATCGCCTGTGAATCATGAGTGCATGCTTCATGGTGTGCATATTTTAAAGCCAGAAACCCTGAGTAGGCGCCACTTCAAAGGGGCCCCTCCCCCAGTGATTGCTTACTTCCAGTCTGCTCTACACCAAGTTCATTGTTGTGCAACAAATCTGCCCGTAGAGCACGATCCGGAACTTAATACTTGTACATTGCTGTAGGTCATTTTGCAGTCAATGTATTCTTTTTGTATGGCATCTGGCATTTTAACAACTACATTTTGTAGATCTACCACAGTGACTTCATTTCACTGTTCCTATTCCTAAGCAGAAAGATCCAACCCTTTCTAGAGAACATTTTGCTTTAAGACTATGTTCTACGGCTCCCAAGAAAATACTGAAACAGCACCACCAGCAGAACTTGTCAGTACCTGTCCTGGGTTTTTCCTCTTTTACTCGGCCTGTTACACAAGATGTAAAGAAGTGAAATGTGTGTTGCGTGCAGTTTATGTAGGCGGAGATATTATTCGCGTCTTGCAGTGTTGTTGCCCTTCTTTTTATTGCTGCCGAGGTATTCATTGTTAAGAAAATCTACCAATCCAATGCAAATGATGTTGAAACAAATGCGCATGTAGTGCAAGACGTTCAGTTTATTGTGTCTTAGGCATCAATTCAGAAGCCCTCTTAAACTGATGCTGCCAGTTTCGGCAAAAAGTGCTTGAAGTAGACGGCCTGCAGCTTCCGCACAAGCATGTCGATGTGGTTGTCACAGCGTGGAATGGTCAGAATCAATGGTTCCACCTTGGAGTACACAACAAAGTGTGTGAGGTTCAGGTTCAATAAAAATATCCCAAGCTGAACTTGAGAGAAGTACTTGTGTTTTTGGTTGAGAACAAGGTTCTCTCCATCTTTCTTGATGTAGCGGAGCTTTTTATCTGCAGCCAGTTCTGCGGCCTTCTTTTCTTGTCCAGAAACGGGGCTTTTAATTTCAAGGAGAATAGCCGGCTTGCCCTCCTTGAAGATGACACCATCTGGGCTGTATCCAAGCCACGGCAGTAAAGGATGTACACAAAAACCAACTTGCGTGACCTCATTAGCCATCAGGTTCTCGTACGTTGCGGTGGCCTCTGGTTCACTTTCTTTTCCGTACCGGGTTGCATCATTGCCACGGAAGGTGTCGGCCATCACAGCAGAAATCTTCTCTTCCCATGAACGGTTTTCTTTCGGCACGAACGTGAAGTATTCATGGCACTTGCTGCCTGTTATTCTCACTTTGCGTTCTCTGTGCCACTTCGTGTTTTCTTGTGACCGAGTCTCAGCAAGCATCGTTACCGCCTGCGCCTCACTGACAGCTACGTGTTTGCTGTAGAAACTTTGTTCAGCTTCTGAAAGGTCCTGAGCTGAGAATTTGTATATCTTCAGCTTCAGAGCGTCTTGAAATGCTGCATCATGAAAAAGCATCTGCGTGTAGGGATCCATATCCTGCTCTAACATGTGCGCTAGCAAGGCATGTTCCTTAGTTGTCGGAACGAGTGCAGGTGGTGGAGGGCCAGTCGCTTGTTGCATCCTGCCGTGAAAGTGCAGTGCAAGTGCACTTTGAGGGAGAGCTTTGATGAGTCTTTCCCGAATGGCTTGCTGCTCTTCTGCAGAAAAGTGAAGTCTTGGCTGAGGCTGCACGTGACACAGTTCTTGGAGCTCCCGTGCTTGATACATGGGCGATGCTTTCAGTTTCCCCCACGCCTGTTTGACGTCGGTACACGTCAGAAGCTCCAGGTTGTGGATGCCAGTCCTGTTAATCATGCAAAAGAAGTAATTATACTTTAGTTATCTTTTTACTATAGCTACCTGTGCAGTACGTGGGGTTACATGTAATGGTGGCCTTCACACACTCAAAGGTCTATAAAAATCTGCGCATGGCAGTTTGTGATATGAATCATTTAAGAATATGACGTGCAAGTCAGTTTTGTACCAGGTGACCTGTATACTCTGCTGTGTGAATAAAGAGGTTATTGAAAAAAAATTGTCATTCTTGCCTGTGTACAAAGAGCAGCATTGCGATGAGGTGTTTGCACCGCTGAGAATTTCCAGCTTTGCATGAACAATGACCCTGCAACACATGAAAAACAGCATATCAAACACTTGTGGGCATTATGCAGCACTCTATCCACTGTGCAGACATAGTAAAAATTGCATCTCGTAAGCAGTGGAAAGGAATCAAGCGGGAAGTTAGATTTAATTGCGTGACATTATTTTGATGAAAGGCATGGCACAGGGTGGGAATACACTGGACGGACGCTATTCCTGTTCACGTGTATTCCCATATTGTGGCCGGCCTTTCAGCGCTAATATTCTTCATCAATTTTCACGCATGGGAACTGTATGCCTTTATGAATTCTACGTACTTAAGACGGGCGTCGTGGTATGCGTGCCGTGCTCGTGTAGCTCGGCAACAAAATCAGGCGTCGTTAAATTGCCGCACTCGCTCGCCGGCGCGCGGCCCGAACTCTTACCGTTTCCTGCCAGTACATATTATTTTCTCCCCCCTCCAATTTCTAAATTATCATCTACGCCTCCTGCGTCCTGATCTCTCACCTACTTTTCGTCCAGCACAACTCCGCCAGCACCCGGTCGACGAGTACGCTGTCGGGGCACGCACGGAGAGCGAGTACGGCAATTTCACGGCGCCTGAATTCATTGCCGAGCTTCTCGAGTACGGGCCGCGAGGCGGCCGGTCTCAACGGCGACAGCCGGTATCACGAGCACAACAGCTGCGAAGCGCTAATATTTCACAACGCCTACGAGGCGCCAGCCCAGACGACTCCACTATGCTCGCTTTTACGTCGCTGAGTTGACCCACAATAAAACAGACCATTAGGTGAATACATGCATGTTTGACGCGAATTAAACGTTCTCGCCGCGTCACTTCACAACAACAATGGCACGACCTGACCGGGGCGTCACGACGGTATACTTCGCTTTAGATCACATGCCGGATTAAGCACGCTGGTACTACGATAAAACGAAAAATATGCCTACATACCTTGATGGAGCTGTCGCGTTCGTAGATGAATTCCAGCTCGTGCGGCTTTTTCTTGACATGGGATGTCTGTACACACAGGCCTTGTATCGTCACAGACTGGGAGCTGCACGCCTTTACGCCGCAACAAATGATATGCAGCGAATTCTTTTTTCTCTGGCTTTTATGTGCCGCATTATGTCACCTAACGACAGCTGCCGATGAAAGGGGAGCGGCATCGTGGGGTCAAGTTCTCACAAGCATATGACGCGGCGCAGATCTGCACACGGGGCGTCTGCTGCTATCCTCCATGGGACAGCCATCTTGGATTGCGTTGGGCGCCCCCTATAGGGCGTGCCCCTTGCGAATAAAAAAACACACTGCATAAGGAGAAGCACAAAGCGGCGTTCGCAGCGATCGGACACGTTTTGCATCGCTCGGTCTTTCACGTTCTGTGTGTTTACCACAGGCACATTGCCTGTTATGAAATGTTGCAATCGGGAACCAAACACCCCTGGCGCCGACTAAAAAATTTTGTCGTCCCCTGCGTCCTCCCGCCTCTTCTTCCGGCCGCTCGCCTTCTTCGGTCCAGCAAGTAGGCTTAGCACGCCGGCAAGAAGGCAAGAATTCCGGCGGCAGGGCTCGGCCGCGGCGCTGCTGCCCCGCACGTGGACCCAGCGGAGCAGTCAAGGCAGCTCCATCGTAGCTTCGAGCGTCCCTTTGGCGCCCCGTCGCCAGCCCTGACATGGCAACGACGGGAAAACGGACACATCAGAACGGCAAGTAAATTCTGCTCCAGTACAGCCATCAAACGATGTTAAATGGCCGCCTGAGCCTACAAGTATAGCAGAAAACGCATCGCAGGATCAGTCAAAACGATCCCGCCTGTCGCCTTTGTTAACAACAGCTGCGATGTCACCTGAGGCATCATCGTATAAGGTGGTCATGAAGTCCCGAGTTAACTTCGACATGTCTACAGTGCCCAGTCAGTTTATTCAAGCTGCAGTGGCCACAAGCCTGAACGTCCAGGTTTCCATCGATTTGTCGTGCACAAGCCCACTAATACGATTTCGGTATGCCTGCCCTCCTTGGATGGGCCACCAAGCTCGAGACCTCGAACAACATACAGGTCTCGCAGACAGACAGTGTACACGTCTAGGCATACTTGCCCGCTGAAACGGACTTGAAGCGCTACGTGATCTCAGGCGTAGACTATGGTTAGACGCCTGAACATCTTCGTCAGGAGCTCTCCTGACGTCCGGAACATGGGCACAAGCCACCGTCCGGTATATGGGCACAATCGGCACCTGTCTCGTCACCCTGCGAGGTCCGCCTTCTTCTCCAGATCGTGTAGTGTGCTACGGATGTATATGCGCCTTCGGTCGTTCAAGCCATCTGTTGTATACTGCTACTGGTGCTATAGGCAGGACCACAGGAATTATTTCTGCCCTTATCTACCAAAAGGAAACCCTGAGGATGCCACAACATCGGAGACTTTTCGATGCGGCCTCTGGATATCGAGAGACCATGAGATCACTTCCCGGAAGTGCCCTACTAAGCTGGAAGCCATTAAGAAAATCCGCGAGCGCCGCTTAAAACGAAGTAAAAGGCATACCGAAGCCCGGACGCTCGAACAGGTGCCGGCTTACAACCGATACGCTGCTTTGACACGTTTAGAGAAGGAATTAATTCCCCGCAGTAGAGCATGAACCGTCAACAATGATAACGTACAGTGCGGCAGTCAAGAAGTCCCGTGCAACACGTCGACGTTCGCCACCTGTGCAAGAGCAGCAACCAGTTACTGATTTAGATGAAGAATCTGAAATTGAAAACACGCTGCATACACTGTAAAAAAAAATTTAGTGTCTCAAAGGACGTCGTGCAATACTTCAGCGCCGGCGTGCGAGTATCCGCCCTACGAACACCCAAGCCACGATCGTCTCTGTTCCTCCAGGTAATCAAGGCTGTACATCGTGACTTGGCCATTTCACATGTGCTTAGCTCACATTATTAGCATCACATCACATTATTATGCCATATGAAACTGCGTCGAAGAACGATTACGTCTAACATTTCAATGTAAAAATACCTGCTTACTGCAGCCACTAAAAAGTTAATTATTCAGTTTTAGTTAATTGAGCCACCGGCATCAATAGTCGCCCCTTCATTGTGTGTCCCCCTGGGCGCAAAATCACTGTAGCGGTGCTCCTCACGTAAATCTAAGCGCCTAATTTAAGAAAACCTGTCGGCTTAATTTTGATCCCCCTGCATATGCGCAAGCGATATTTGAAGTCTGTATACGGCGAAATGCCAATTTCAGTATGTTTTATAGGTGACCAAAACCTCATTTGTTGTGTCTAAAGTTACGGTCTCTGGCCACGACGTTCTGTCCTAATGCCAATGCTAACACCGGCAGTGACGTCACACCGGCCATCGAACAAATTCATCATTTCGCCTTAGCACGCAAGAGACGCTTTCAAGCCAGTAACCATGAACTTGCAGCGTCGTTGCGTGGCTCCTTTATCAACACAGCGCTGATGTGACGTAATGAACGGAACTTATAAGGTGCATGAGCATGTAGGGTAGGCGATGATCTGCAGAAGGGGTTCCAGTAGACTTACTGTTTGTGAAAGACTGAAGGGCAACAAAACCCCACGCCTTCATTAATAGGTACGTATGAAGCGTTTGGTGCACGTACTGATAAAAGTGTAAGTCGAGAAAATTCTCCACTGGTTATTTTGTGGGAACCCCTGCGGAAGCGGAAATTTGTGCAACCGGGTATTTCTAAGTACCTTGTTTGCAGCGCTAGTCGGCACCCTTGTTATCTCCGAGGCGCCCAAAAATGTGCGCCTTTATTCCTCCTGCATAAATCACCGCGGCGGTTCAGGGCTGGCAATGCTTGGGGAGTGTCCTAGTTCCAATGAAACTAGTGTTCCCAAACACTAGTGTAAACTTTGGCATGCTGGTCAACCTTGATGCTCTACCAACCAACGTTTCTATAAACGTTGCTACCAACCGTAGCGTCGTTATTAAAGGAATGACGCATCCGACGCATAGGCGTAACTTATAAGATAAGCTTTACACTTGTGATTGTACACTTACCTCATCATCGGCATGGTATTACTGTGAGCGCAGATTTCCTTGTCGCGCATAAGGGTCCAACCCGTACCGATCCATCTCGACCATCACGTCGTGGCTTGCACAGCGAAGACGGTTCTTCTGACCAGCACGCTGTTTAGTCTCAATCAGCACCCAAGCGCAGGGAACCCCGCCAGTCGCCTCCTCCTGGCCCGCGGGCCCCATACGCCAAGACCAGCGTTTTCCGGTTAGCAATTTTCCCCCCGCCGTCGTTTCCGGCTCCGTAGGAGCGATACGCGAAGGACAGTGTCATCTGCTGCAAGATAAAACCCAGCTATATGCCATGTGAGAAAGCAGCTGCAGGAGAAGCAGCAGCAACCTTCGGATAACCGGGTTCACGGCCAAAGAACGCTTCGCTTTACAGATGACTTTTGAGAGAAAATGAATTGCAGATAGTGTGGAGTAGCGATAAAGCAAGACAAGGTTATCACTCTCTTTTTTTTAATTCTGAGACTGTAATGAATGAGACTGCTCGCGATACGGCGCATATATTCGCCATAAGCCTCATCCCCCCCGCCTCCACGCGTCACCAGCCCGTGTCGTCGTGTTGCTCATGGTCGGGCGGTCGCTGGGATCCCGTCTCGTTGACAGCGTGATGCTCTATCAAACCGAGTACCTGGCCGACGCTTTCACGCTCTCCTGTCAGTCCGGTCGAGGAACCGTTAGTGATGCCGGAACTCAGGTTCGGCACGCCCATCCGTCGGTTGTCCGGAACTGGTGGTCCGAAGTCCACCAGGTATGCTGGCCGAGGCTTCAGCACGAAATTCAGGGCGACGGCGATAATCGACAGCACTAAGAAGCAGCAGGTCAACAGAAGGGTGATCCCCATTTCGCGAGGGCTTTCAGTAGGGCGTGGACGGCGGTGGGTCCGCGGTAGCAGTTCGGCGCAGGATGACGTGCTGCCCAGCATCATGAAGCCGTTGTTGGTTCGTCAAGGCAACGGCAAAATCGCTCACGTTAAGACAGCGGGAAAGCCTGAGACTCTTAGGTCAGGCTGCTTCGGGAGGGACGCCGCAGAAGACTCGCTAGACGATGCCTTGGTGTCGATTATGTCCGCAAGCGCTCAGGCACACACTAAAACGCTCACTGGAAAACCAATGGCAGCGCAGGCGGCAGAGCAGGCCTTCGTTGTCATCTCTCTCGAGATGCACCGCCAGTGGTCTCGAGGCTTGTTCCGCGTTATTCTGATGATGATAATTGTCCCCAATTTTTGGCACATATCAACTCAGGGGGATGGGAAAGTACTCGTAGTCAGAGTTACTCAATATAGACAGTTGCGAAACTCCGCTTCAGAATCCGGGCGGCGCTAGCCCCCCCACTCCGTGGAAGCTGAGGGGCAAGTCGACGCGCGCGGCACCTACGAGATGAAAACGGAACTTCGCTAAATTATTATTAATCAAAATTCTTCTGTAAATTAAAGATTGCTTTTTAAATTAAAACACAATAATTACGTAAAATTTACTTGTGCTTTTGCGGCTTTTCTTTTTATGACTTACGGCAGCAGCCGCAAGCACTTGAGTACTGCTTCAACGTCCTGCCGACAGACGACAGGCTAGTCAACTTGCCCCGTGCTTGCCCCGGCGCAGGGGGGCAATCGAAGACCGGCTTTCGATACATGGGGCCTATGGGAAGTTTCGCAACTGTCTATATCCAGTAACTCTGCTCGTAGTAAGCAGTTATAGAAATATTTTTAGCGGGGGTAAAAACTGGCCCGTTCCAGTCGGTAGTGATTTGTTATGTCCCTGTAGGACACGAGCCGATCTTTGCCAGACCATCGCACCGAATGGGCGAATGTGGTGCTATAGGGTCGATGTCAGCTCGGTCGGCGAATCCTCGAGCAGCATCGTGCGCGCACTCGCTCCCGGCCAGGCCGGAGTGGGCAGGTGCCCACATCAGGTAGATTTTGCCGGTCCGCGCATAGCGACGGAAGCCAGATTTAAAGGAGCACTGAGACCAATTTTCGGCGTTAATATTACTGCACAGTTCGCTTCCTTCACTCAACAGAATACCCTGGCTGAAATATGAGCGGCCTGCGACGCGAAGAACATAGTTCAATTGGATCTCATTTATCGCGCCGACGGAGCAGCGCGCGGAGCGGCACTCAGAAAATGGACATCAGCGTGACATCACTCCAGGAGAGGAAAAAGAAGTGACGCGACAGCGCTCGTCAAACACTCGTGACGTCACTTCACGCGCGTGGCCCCGCGAGCGGCGAGCGGGAGCAACACCCTCTCAAAGCGGGCGCCGGTGACGTCCGCACAAAGCGGTGAGGTCAGGCAGGGAGTCTGTTATACACCATTTTCCTTGCTAGAGATGGGCGCCGCCATTTGCTTTTTCTGACCAGACGCTAGCGCCGTCTATGAAGCGACCGCCGAAACTTCCGCGCTGGGCTGTTAAGTGCTCCGTTCTTTCCGTGCGTCTGCTCGGTACCCGTGCATTACCAAGTGAACCGTAGTGGTTTGGCGTTAAGTTAGCGGTTGCAGTGCTTGTGTGTGTGTGTTCTGTTTTGTTTTCATCATATGCGGGCGGATTTTAGGTCCTAATTTGCTGCCAGAGCGGGAATTCCGACCCCGGCTGTTGCGAGCAGCAGTAGCAGTGTGGTGCTGGTGCCGGTGGTGCTCCGCAGTTCCGCGATGCAAACGTATCGGTATGGCACCGACTGACATAGAAATCGATATCGGGGAGTAAATACGTGTTTTCAATGCCACCGTGCTTGTTATGTTCACCGATTAGTCATGTTTACGGAAGCGCGGACGTCGAATTCGGAGCGCGCACAGCATATGTGGGTCACGGTGATCCGTGCTCGCGATGGACTTTCGACGAGGCGATTGCTACGCTGTTGACATTGCAATGCAATATAATCTTTCTTAACTAGACTTATGACGGTTACTGACGAAACGAAATTACCTGGGCGGAAAAATAACACGACCGCACAAAATTACTATTCGAAGGTTGAGCAGAAGGGTCGACGTTCGGGCGAATTAATATTGGTTGATCATGATCGTGATCATGATTTACCTAACTCTGCGCAGCGCATGTGGCCTGTCGCTCGGAGCCCACCTTTGTGAAACCGCTGCTTGCACCGCGAATGGTTTACGCGACCAGCAGTAACTGTTTTGTAATTGTAATACTTTAGATTCCGTGGCAACGCAAAAGGATTAGAAGCTTTTCCTTTGACCGCGTTGTGAACAGGTTGAGCTATTTTGCAAATGCAGCGTTCACGCGTATCGCGAGCTGCGTTTCCACATTTGGCTGCCTGCTTATCCTGCTATCGACCAGCAGTGTGCGATGAAAAAAGTTATCCTTGCATATCGTTTGGCAGTGTAATGCGTTGGCCTCAAAAAAAAAGTAAACAAAACGCCGTGATTTTAAAGGTTAGATTAGATGAAACAGGGCCGTACCCAGAGGGGGGGGGGGGGGGGTTGGGGGTTCAAACCCCTCCCGAAATCTTTTCCAGGCAGCACAAACAACAATACCCCCCCCCCCCCCCCGAAAAAAATTTCTGGGTACGGCCCTGAGATGAAAAGGGTATTGTTTAATGCCAATCGGCTGTAATGACCAAACAATATATGGTATTTTAAATTGACTACAAGGAACCAGAAGTTATTGTAATGTTGTATTGTATCGGCGCTCGTGAAAGATCCCCAGGTGGTCAAAATTAACCCGGAGCCCTCCACTACGGCGCGCCTCATCACCCAGAAGCGTCGGGGCGTTAAACACCATAATGAATCAATTAATTAATCAATCAATGCTGTATGGTAAAGGATAAAGTTGCTTCTAACATTTCAGGGGGTTCCGTTCCCTGTCGCAGTTTTGCGTGTGATAAATGGATTTTGCTCCGCCTGCTTGCCGTCGCACCCAACAAACCCTGGAGTTGCTCGTTGGTACAAAGTCGTTGCGATTTATCAGCGGCATCCACCAATATCTCAACTCGGTGTGTGTTCGGAAGCGATGCAGCAAAAACACGCCGCAACCGCACTGCATTTTCTCCAGGCAGTGTCGTGCACATGCGTGCTGTCAGCGACTGTTTCTCGCTTTCTCTGGTTGTTCAATAACCCACCACCGCGCAGTGCTGACCAAGTGACGTTTGTGCCTTGAACGGCATCGCAGCATTGGCTAAAACAGTTGAAAGTTCCGCAAAAACTAAGCACACGGTGCGAAATACCCCCTGTATACGCAGCGGAGCATACCGCGCCGAGCGATGTTAACAGCCCAGCGCGCACAGGCAACACTGGTCGGCCGCCGAGAGAACTGGTTTGAGAGTATTTTCCTCCTTTCCCGGCTGCTTATGGAAAATGGTGTATATGCACCGTTCGGGATGAAGGCGCGGGAATTTGAAACAAACGATTTTCAGGCCGTTCAATGCAATTAACTATCGCGTGCTGAAGTATTTGAAGTGCTGTTTCAGGTTCGCCAGACCATTAAGCATCAATAAAAGCAATAAAAGTGTAACATAAAATTTTCGTGTAAGTGCTCCTTTAAAGTAGCCATGAAGAGAAAACAAAAGTTTGTTTTATTCGAAAGATTAGGTGTTTCATAGTACCCCAAGCGCTTTCCCGGAAGCAAATGATGCTTTATTCACTGAGAAATAAGGCAATTTAAGCCAAAATTTTAAATCTCCCGCTAAAATTGAACATTCCGAGACGTGTACAATGGCATTATTGAGCCGGTCCATGAAACAGATACTTAGTATGTCGACTCTATATAGCATCCACACGCGGGAGTCGATCGAGACGGCGGCCATTTTAAAAATACTAGTAAAAGCTAGTGCACCCGCAGCCCTAGTCATGGAATCGCCTGATCCGGAGAACAAAACTCTCGCCGAGGAGCTCGGGCTTGCATTTAACAACCTCACACCACAAAAACGCTCAATGCTTCTAAGTGCACGAGCGGCAAGAGTTGTGGGATACGCGGTGGACGGGAAAGCGACCATTCCGCGATAGCCACAACAGACGAACGCCCAGCCGTCGGCACCGCTGCCTCGTCAGCCCCGTCGCGACGGACGAATATAGACTGGTACGTATGTGCCGTATTTTGATTACGGTTAATAATAGTTCAATTTCAGTAGCAGTATCACTTATGCCAGTTGGCCGGTGTCGTGTATGGAAAGCCGTTCGCGCGAGCTCTCTGCTTCGACCAGAAAGATACGAGCGTCAATGCGCGGTGTTTACGGCATTTTTTTCCCCAAGGTCAGAGCGATTTGACGAAGTCGGCGACGAGCGCCAGCATGTCCCAGGAGTGAGCTAACGTAAGGGTCCCTGCCGTAACTGAACAAACTGAAGTTTTCAGTGGTTGTAAACTGGAAACGAGCTCGTAACGACAGCAGCAAGCCAACACCATTCGAAACTTACGCGACGACTGGCACTATCTCGTCGCTTCTTGCTGTTCCTTACTCCCCTCGTTTCTATTTTTACCTTTGCTGGTTGGCGATATGACGGCCAGCCTCCTGTGAAGGGATTACGATACGAAGCAAGGTCGCGGCTGTGCGTGCTGGAACGGTCCGTTGGCCCCGAAGAGCCTCGAACCCGAAAATTCGTCTGCGCGATGGCGAGATGTCGAGCTCGGCCGGCGCTAGTTTCGTACGCATTGGCGCACACGCTTGCGAGTTCGTTCGGACCTTCAACCGTTTACTCCACCGTTCTTTGTCATAAAAAGAATGTGCAGTATGTTTCACGGGCATTTAGCTCGCTATGCAAGCTGTAAGCCCTGCCTAACATGCGTTTGCTTTTGCAGGCCTCCGCCAATCGCAGAGCATCCCCAAGTGACATCACAGATTCTGTTGCGGAAAATGAGCTGGTGGGTCGCATGGTCATTTCCTTTTTTCCTAATTATGTAGCTTATTTGAGCGAAGTTTGCGTTATAAGTGGTGTCGTTATGGTTCTAACGAGGCAATCTTTCGAATGAACCAAACTTGTGTTTTCTCTTCATGGCTCCTTTAAGGATTGCAAGCGCTTCTGGTGAGATTCGCCCTCTCGCAAAATTTATAATGGTCGATTCGGAATCACTGATTACGTATTTGATGTCTGCGGAGGCCGTCATTGCCAGTTATATGGCCGCCTCTTCACCCACTTCTGGTTCGTTCGTCCGAACCGAAATGGAAGCCACCGAATTTTCCTGGCGATTGACTGCCACGAACGCCAGGGCGACGCGGCCTTCGTAATCGGCTGCGTTTTCTTTTTTTTTTATTGCTTTTTTAATCTTCCGGAACTTGTATGAGCGGATTATTTATGCGTTAATGGCAGCTAGCATCAGATATATTACGCCAGTAGCAGATAAATATTTTATGCTGACACCTGCGGCACTTATCCGGGCGTCTGGAGGAACAACTACTTTGGAATAAAATAAGTCTAGACGCACGCGGTGCTTTCTCGCGAGGAGGGCGAGCGCGAAAGCAGAGCGCGTCAGATAACAGCGAAGGGCACGCGGTAGCCTCCCGGCCTAGCCTCCCAGCTGGACTCAACTCCAGTCTGGCCCAGCTTCCAGCAGCGTCGAGAGCTAGCCTCGCAGCCGGGCTCAACTCTACTCGGGGAATGCCTCGGCTGCGTCGGTGACACACAGCGCCTCGTGGCACCGCGCCCAGCACATCGTTTAGACTCGGCGGCGAAAAACACGGGTCGGCTGAAGGAGCACTCCCGAGAAAGCAGAAGCGCAGCGCAAACACCGTCGCGTCACTGCCTGTGGAACATCTTGTAAAATATGGCAAAACTTGTCCTCACCCCTCAACACTTAGCCTAGCCTAGCAAGAACATTGCGAAATCTAACAAAAATTCTCCCACCTCCCCTCGCGGGAACCCCTGTGTAGATGCGACGCATAGGGGGTTCTGTTGTTGTTTCCGTTAGGTTGATTCTCCCATCGCGTGAGACGTGCCGTGAACCACCTGCCGCGGCTATGACGCAACGTGGCGCGGCTATGACGCAACACAATCCAACACAATCCACTTTAATCCAATCCAAATCAAGCCAAGCCAAGCCAATCGAATCCAATCCAATCCAATTCAATGCCCCTCGCGAGAGAGTATTCGCTATCGGAGAGGAGAGGGGGTGAGCGGCGGAGAGCGCAGCTCGCGCGGCGAGGAGAATGGGGGAGTGGTGTGGACGGACAACAACAACGCCGTCTGGAGGGACAAGGCGAGTGAATGAGATGCAGTCGCATCTAAAACTTATCAAAGCCCATAAAAACCTAGTGAAGCTTAGAAAAACCTGAAGAAGCTAGGTCGACCCCCAGCTCTGCTGTTTCTACAGCTTTGCACCACTAGTGCAAGCTGCTCCAATTTGTTTTTTCTGCCCCGTACGCTCCTTCTGGGCCGGCGAAGTTCCCCGTAGACCTAGTACGTCACGTGCGCATAAGTCACAAAAGAAATTGGAAACAACAAACACCAGTGCACGTAAACAACTATCATTCTCTAGTGGAATCAGCCAATGATAGCCGCTGATTCATTTCTTTCACGTCATTGTGGGACCCGAAAAGAACAAAATAAGTAAATTTGGCAGAGCATTAGGTCGGTTGGCGCCCAAGAGAGTGCACGTTTACGTGCAAGCGGTAAGTGAAGGCTTCGATAAAAATAATGTGCGCCACAAGAAGATGATGCACTGGCATAAATATGTAGATTTCTCAACCAGCTGCAGGAAACACGAATGTTTGTGAGTATATTGTAGGGTTGACGAAATATTGTATCTTTTGAAGGAATGTAAAAATTTGCTCCATTAGCCCCCTTTTATAAACAGTAACTTGGCAAAAGATGGATATCCAAGACTGGCAAGGCAATAGTTTTAGTGCTAATAAAACGCATCTTGTCTAAAGTGTATACCTTCGAAATTTGCCGCGCTAGTCAAGCATGATGCTCTACCAATCATAGCTTCATGATTGAAAAAGAACATGTTGGGAAAATAAACAGCACCTCATCAGGCATTGACAAAGTGACACATTTCTTGCCGTATTCAGCAGGAAACTAAAGCTTTACTGACTCGAATGCCCCGAGAGGGCTTAGACCCACTTTAAGCTCATCACACCGAGCTTTCACGCGTCATCCGTCCGCTCACGCTGCTCGAAGTGGTACGGTCGCTGAGAGCCAGTCTCGTTCAAGGCATGACGCGAAATCAGGCCCAGCATCTGCACAACGTCCCCGTGATCTCGGCCGGTCAGTCCGGAGTTGCCATTCATGGAGCTGCTGGTGCTGTCAAAGCTTCCATTGGCCATGGGCGTCCGCCTTGTGGCCTTTACCGCAGGTCTGAAGTCGAGAAGGAGAGCTGGACGGGGCTTGATAGCGTAGCTAAGGCCGACCGAGGCACAAACCAGTACCAGGAAGGTGTCGGTGAAGGCAAGTGTGGTGCTGATTTCGCGCGGGATTCGAGCCAGCGGCAACTTCAGACGTGGTTTCTGCGCCAACAGCTGCGCGCGCGACGACGGCAGGCTCCGTGCTTCCTCCCGGCAGCGGAAAGCCTCCTCGCTTGAGCAGAGCGGGACAGCCTGCGGGACGTCAGTCAGGCTGCCTCTGGGCGGTAGGCCGCAGAAACCTCGCCGGGCCGTTCTTCTATGCGTTGAGGCGCACGCTTGAACGTTTACCGGAACATACAGCTCCCTGCGGAAGCTATATACAGGAACTCTAGTTGCTGCCGCTATCGAGCCACACCACGAGTGGTCTTCTTCATCATTATCTTCTTCTTCTCCATAGTGGCCTCCGGGTTCGTTCCATAAAATGTTGATGATAATAACGATCACCTTTTTTTTAACCGTGACATACCTCTTTGGGGGATGGACAACTACTCTGAAGAAAATAGCCGCCAGAATGCGCTTTTTCTTCGCAGCGTCAAACTCGAAGGTTTGCGGGGTGTGCGTTACAGTACTCTGATCTCCGAGAGTAAGTACAGCCTCCCAAATTTTTAATAATATAGCGGGAGCGACGACCGATCGGTATGTCAGCGCCTTATCACGGTGTTCACCGGCAAAATAGGCGAGGTTACGCGCACGCGCAGAGAACTATCTGTTGTGGGAGCGTCGTCTGCTCCGGTGTTCTTCTCAGGGCAACACACCCCCTGTGTTTCTTATCTTGCAAGGCGGTTCGCTACCGCCAAAGGTAGCTAAGCAGCGTGGGCACAAAGTCATTCAGGTGCAGTGGCAGGGTGTGTACCACTCTCAAGGAAACAGAGCCGCAGACGACACTCATACAGCAGATAGCCCTATGCGCGTGCGCGTACTCTCGCCTATTTCGCTGCTGAGCACCGTGATAAGGCGCTGACAAGCCGGTCGGTCGTCGCTCCCGCTGTATTATAAAAAATTGGGAGGCTATACTCGATGGGCCTACTTTAGGTTACTACTGCATAAAAAGTTCATCCCCAGCTAGGGAAGTAGCCATTTGATTCGCAGTAATGACCGCGTCCGGTTGTTCCGCGTTATTTGGAGGGAGCGAAGTTGTTCCTTGCGCTTTGCGCGTCCTCCCTTGCGGCGCCGCGCGCGCAGAAACGCCGCCGCTTTTTGAAGGCCACAGCGCGCGCAAAAGAGGCGGCGGCGGAGGAGGAAACCGGTTCTCGCCCTCTCCGACGGGAAACAGGGGGGCTTGGATTCCCGCGTTTTTCAGTTCGTCTGCTGCCTCCTACTGAACTGCTCCTAGAATGTTTGCACAAAATGACAGGCGACGACGACCTGCTCGCCACAATGAGCACGATAGTGCTGGTGTGTTCGCTCGTTCTACGACGATGCCGTGCCCAACAGAAAAAGAAACGGCGTGTGTGGGTCCGACCGTGTTGGCGCTACCGGGACTTGGAGGGCCAAGCATGTACTTTGCTGCCTCGACTGCGTGACATTTCTGGGATTTCCGGTCTGGCAAGTGTGGACTGTGCGCATTCTGATAATTGTTGTCCGCTGTTCAGCTTCCTGCGCTGTTCAGCTTCCGGTGAGCACGTTCGACAGGTTGGTGAAGCTTGCCGGCCCCGTGAACGAGAGGAAGGAAACGGGGTTCCGCAAACCTATTTCGGCCCATGACCGTCTTGCCACCACTGTGAGGTGAGAAAATATTTATGCCGTTTGTTTCCCGGGTTTGTAGAAAGAATGCAGTGTGGAAATTCCTGGCAGCCGTGGTCATACATGTAGTGGTGGATTGCGTTTTATCCCAGGTTTCTCGCAAATGGAGACAGCTTCAGGAGCCTCTCTTTCAACTTTTTGATCTGGCGATCAACGGCGTCAGACGTAGTAAAGGACACATGTGCTGCGATCTGGCATATTCTGCGACCGATATATGCAAGGCTTCCCCAAAGCCGGGGGAAAGAGTAAGAATTTAAAAGGGTCGCTTCTCCTGTGCACGTAATCATTTACACTTTGTTGTATACCTCTCCCGACAACAATTTCAGATTGCAGCCGATATGGAGACCACATAAAATTTCCCTAACTGCACTGGATGTATTGATGGCAAGCACATCAACATTGAATGTCCGCCGAACAGTGGCGCCAGGAACCTAAACTACAAGAAGACGTTCAGCACAGTACTGTTTGGTGTCTGCGATGCGCATTACAGGTATTTCGCGTGTGTTTACAATCACAAGTCCAGGGTGACGCTGTAAGGCATGTGTTCTCAAACGGGGTCCGCGAGGCCCCACCGGAAACTGCCTCGCCACTACCATTCTGCCAAACCTTGCTGACAATGCAAAAAAGTGGCTTCGCTGCATGACGGGTGTGTCATGCACCAAAGCCACCATTTTTTTTTTTTTTTGTAGCGCAAGTTGTAGAGTTGGCTTTCTGCACAGCACTCCAGCAGTGCAATAAAGCCAGGCAGACCAGAAACAACATAGAGGTGTTTTTAGCTGCAAAAGCAAATGGTTTGACAATACGACGAGCATCTGCACAAAAGCCGGACGCCATAGACGGATAATGAAAGTGAATGCTGGCGACTTTAGTTGCATGCGCAAAGTGTTTGATATTGTGCCATAGATCGATTTAGTACATCGCGGGGTCGTCGTTTAGTTTTGCCAGCACCGAAGCGGCACCCGGCACATGCATGGTTGATAACTGCGTCTGTAAAGCATTTGAAGTAATAAAACACCTGATTTTTGTATTCGAAGGCATACACTGCCAGTAGTGCACGTGAAATTCTTTTTTAATTTATTTTGTTATGAACGTCCTCATGGGTGGTTACTACTACATTTCAGCTTCACGTACGTTGACATTGGTCATTATGGTTGCGAAAGTGACGGCGGAGTGTTCCAGAGGACCGACCTAAGCAGAATACTGGAGGAACGGCGGCATGGATACCCTCCGCCAGCAAACGTTGGCTCTGCAGGGCTCATTGCTTACCTGATGGTTGGGGACGAGGCGTTCCCTTTGAAGCCGTACCTTATGAGGCCCTACCCTAGACGTGGCAAGTTTTTAATAGTGCACCGTGTTCTTTCTAACGATAACGTGACTTATACACTTATCGCTTATGGACATTTATTTCAGACTTGCAGAAGTACAGAACCCTTGGAGGGGACCGGCGGAATTAAACAGAGCCACCTTGAATTATCGTCTCAGCCGTGCTCGACGCCTCATTGAGAATTCCTTCGGAATCCTGTCCAGAAGATGGCGAATTCCAGAAGATGGCGATCTTTCAGAGCTTCGGTAGAAACAACTGAAAACATCGTTAAAGCCTGTGTGACCCTTCACAATTTCCTCATGAAGGAAAATGCCCTTTCCAAATCTATTTACAACCCTCCAATTTATGTAGACCATGAAGATTGGCAAGGCAATGTGATAGCTGGGGCGTGGAGGGCAGAGACCAGTGGGCAGCCAGCACTCGAAGGACTGGAAAACCAGGGATTTCATTCGTCTAAGTATACATGTTTGTTCTGGCTTAAAACGCAATGGCTTAAAAAGCCATTGCGTTGCGTAGTATTTCGTATTTGACCGGGCATTGTGTTGTCAATTGCCGGGATGCCTTGGATGTGCGAAAGCGGCTGACAGCATATTTCATGACAGACGGAGCGGTCCCTTGGCAAGATAAGATTGTCACCCGTGCTGGCTAAGGTGAGACAAATTCTCACGCTTATTTCGCAGTAGTTTATTTAACGAGTTCAAAAGGCTTCTTGCGCGCTAGGTTCAACTCTTCACTAGAGGCTCATTTCGGCTTTGTGGAAAACATTATGAATTTCAATAATGGCTAAACATTGTATTTTCTTCGGCAGCAACCGAAGCCGGGCAGCGACGTAATTTCCGACGTTCGCCTCCATGTCCACTTCGGCGCTCCTGGCCGCCAGTGCTTTCATGTTCACAGAGCAATCACCCAGTACACCTTGAACGGCCGCCTCGAAGTCATCGGTCGGCTTCAGGGCGTGAAAAGTACATGTATTGGCAAAGATTGCTTTTTTTTTCTGCAAATTCGCAAAGAAATTGGATTGGCACTACTACCGAGATGACGACGGTGTGGTGGCGGTCCTCGTGGCTGACCTTCTGGTAAAAAAATAAAGAAAGTTAGTAGTTGTGTCTTGAAAAGAAAAAAAAGGCATTTCATTACCTTGGAGGATCAGCAGCTGCTGGGTTGTTGCTGCTTGCGCTGCAAAGCAAACACACAAGTCTGTAATTTTTACTGCAGCACAACTGTTTGCTTGAGTCATGCTATGCACTAGTTTGTGTAAATATGCCCATGTGCAATAAAAATACTTTAATGTAAGCATAGTGCCTCGATTGTTTCCTTCTTCATCTTTGTTTATGTAAACACAACCTTTACTATCTGGGAGTAACGCATATGGCAGAGTTCGAAACACTAGATGTACCTCTGTTTTTTATGAACTGTCAAACTGGCAACTAAGGACAAACAGTGAAACTACCAGTGTTGTACACGTTCCTCTAAAGTAGGAACGAAAGCTCGTTCCGTATTCCTTCCCAATTTTGAAAACGAGTTCCCGTTACAAGTTCCGTTATTGCGAAAGGAACGCGTTCCAGTTCCACTTCGAAAATTGGAACGTGTCGTTACATTACCGTTACAATGAGGTTTTTAAATTAAAATATAGTGCCGGATAATCCTGGGGCGAAATTAATTGAGAAATTAAAAACTCACATCGAACTGCGTATATTATACGAATATTAACACCGCCGGAAGCAGATTATCTGCAGATCAAAATATTCAAAAGAAAATATCATAGGCGAATTTTTTTAGGGAGCACCAGACAAACTCCAGACGGCTCTAGGACATTCCGGTGCAGGATGTTTTGGTGCGGGAATTTCGGTGTACGGACGTATCGGTGTACGGGCGTGTCGGTCCATGGACATTTCGGTGTGCGGACAGTTCGGTGCGCAAACTTTTCGGCGACCAAATTATCCGGTGCTTGCCTGTTTGCGACAGCTGTTATATTTTTATTTCCGCTTAACGTGGGTTATAGACAACAATCTGGGGCAGTGAATTCATTGTTTTTTTTTTTTTTAGAAATTCTACATTTATATATTTTTGTTTAATACCTTTTCCTGGGGACACCTGTTATGCAGCCGATTGAATTCTTTAGCACACGTTTTTTTTTTTTCATTTATGACACGTTGTTAATTTATATTCGCTCTTTTTTAGCTAAGACAATAACCGGTGTTTACGATGGTCCGACGCCTTTTTTGTATTTTTTTAAATTACACAACCTCAAATTACATAAATTACATGCACAGTCTCAATAACCAAAGCGTAACAAACATTAGCTAGCCCCCCAGAATGCAGAAAACCTTATGAAAGGTATTACGTCGGCTGGGTTGCCTTGCTAAAATGAATTTGCGAACACACAAGTCTATGATATTGTCGTGGAGGAAGAACGGGCCTTTTTGAAAACAGCCGCAGCTTTTAACGTCCTAAATGTATATTAAGCGCGTACAGGTTGTGCATACAAATTGCACCCAACCTGTTCGGGTAAACCAACCTTCGTTTTATGTTTACATGCCTACGTTCACCACATTTTAATTCTTTGTCCTAGCACTCCCTCCCCCTCCGCGCCTACACGCTCGGATCTCGACCAGATTTCTTTTTCAGTCATATTATTTTCGATTTCCCCTTAAAATCCTACAGGCGTGGTGAAGTTCACGGTCTCCGAAGCATCACCGCAGTGATACAGCAGAAAACTTTACATTCACCAGGAGCTCACAAAACCTCTATAATGTGACACAAAAAGCCACTCAAAAAGCCGCTGAGAACGCAATGACCGCTATCGTTTGCTGGCTAAGCCCTCCCGCGCGTCGCGGTCATACTGATGGCGCCCACACTCCAGGAATCACTCTTTCTTCGCCTTCAGTCACCCCATTGGGAAATAATTCTTCAAGTCGCGCATATCATGGACACCCCAGGCATACATTGCTTTCTCCCACCATAAGGAGCAAAAAAATTGAATAGGCCAGTGTGACGATAGCGGCAACAGTCGTCTTCAAGTTTTCGAAGTCCAGTTGACGCAATGATGAACACAAGCGACACCCCTCTCTCTCTACCACGGGGGCTGGTAGCCGGCGGGGCTCAGCCTTCCCCTCCCCAAAGTAACGCCACCGTAAGTGCGATCGTTTGTTGGTGAGTTTTAAGTAGAACCGCACCGAATGCAACGAATACGAGATTGATTAAGAAAATAATTAAAACCGAATGCACACGCGCTTAATCTACCTTGTTTTTCTGTGGTTTTTTTCGCGGATATTTTGCTGTGGGGGGGGGGGGGGTAGAATGGACTAAAAGCAGCAGCGTGTTGCACCGTTGGGTGAAGTGAAAGCAAAGCGCTTTGGTAACACTTAAAGTAGTAGCGTTGTTCACATGAATGTTAAAAAAAAAAGGTTGAACAGATGCAAATTAACAACGTTAATTTTTACCATCAACTGCAGCAATTGGGTTTTACGTGGCAATGTTCCGCCAGTGTTTAGCGTTCGTTTCCACACACGGTGGCACAAGCAGAAGTCTCGACCGTAAAATCATATCAAGTCACGAAATCACCATATCAAAGCTAAAATGTTCAAAGAATGCCTGGGACATCCCGTGACTCAAAATGTCTCGACCAAGACGTCATGCACCAAGATGTCCGTGCACAGAAATGTCCGCACCGAAACGTCCTGCACGTAAATGTCCGACACCGAAATCTCCAGATCCCGTATTAGACAATCTTTCCCCGCCGGGAACCAATTCTATCGGCCAGACGCGCGTCCTGGCCTTCCCAGGCAAACGATGAAGGGTGAAAAGCATTCTCGCGGCTACGCTATTCACCCGTCGAACGCCGCGTAAGTTCAGCCAGCATGAAAGCAAGCACAAGCTGCGGCCTGCTGCGTGGTTATTCTTCAGTCTTTGACCTTCGAGGAAGCACATACGACTGAAGGGCGGGCAAATTGACCAGCTTATAGGAAGAGAAACGCAGTAGCGACTTGTGGATTTTTCTACTCGAGCCTTGGCATCAAAAATAGCCAAATCCCAGCGATGTAACGGCAGGAACGCCGTTCCTGCCGTTCCTTCAAAAACGTAACGAGTTACCGTCACAGTTCCACCGACCCTTAATAAAACGGTGGCGTTCCTCCGTTCCTCCAAAAAGGAACTAGTTCCAGGAATGCCGTTCCTTGTAACGCCGTTCCGTAGAACACTGGAAACTACGCACTGCAGCCAGATACACTTATAAAACCGAATTTCCTGTAACGGTTCGCCATCGTCATCATCGAAGCTGAGGTCCGCCGGCTTACTGTAACTAAAGGGCACAAAATGTAATGTGCAGCTTGTTGGCTACCACCCGTTTCTATGCTGGGAAAAATAGCGCCAAAGTAATGTGATACATCCTTACATGTTCTGTAGCAGCTGATGGGCAGTACTGGTAGAAGAACTACGACCAGGAAAGACATATTGTGAAGAATTTGCATTGCACCGTCACCACGCGTAAATGTACAAGCAGGTGCTGCTACGTACCCAGCAGAAACTTCCGAAGTATCGGAAATTCTTAGTTGCGTCGATGGCAAGAAGACACTACAGAACAATATAAAAGTACAATTTAATGCATGGTTTTCTCATGGGCAGCGATCACACCATAACAGGTCTGTAGCGTACCTGTCTTCCCCATCCGGAATGTTGGTTGTGGTCCTGAAATTCAAGAAAGCACGTCTCTTTAATAAAAGGAGAAATGGTTTTGCATTAGCGGTTTTGAATTTAGCCGAATAATCGCGAGAAACATTTCCTCCCTAGCATAAGTATGTATGTATGTATTTATTGTACTTAGGAAAAGGAAGATCCACCAACAGGCGTAAATTGTCTCGCCTAGGGGGCGGACACCGGAACGCCTGCTGGTGTAGGGGGGGAGGGGGAGGATAGGGAGAAAAGAATACATAGGAATAGGAGGATAGGGGAGAAGGTTGACATTACAATGCATGTAACTCGCGCAAGGGTAAATATAAAACACAAAAGAGAAAAAAAAGGGAAAAGGGGAATAAGGGTAAATATAAAACACAGAAGAGAAAAAAAAAAGGGTTACACACTGGGAAAATTAACATTACAGAGAAACACTACAGATATAGACAAGACATGAATCTACAAAGGACACAGCACACTTGTAAAAAGCATTTACTTTTTCGCGTAGCATGGCGCATTCTTGAGAACGCTGTTCACGACTTAAAAAAGGGGCCCCTTTGTGTTGACTTTCGCGGCTTCGCCTGGGGCCCCGCTCTTCTGTTTCGCGTCGTGGGCGGTTACAATCTTCACCCAGCGGTCCTTCATATTTTTGAATTTTAGCGCAGCTTGATCGCCTGAAATATATACGAGAGCATTAACAACGCGCCAAAGGGCATGCCTTGCGCGATCAAGAAGGGCCGGAAACACACTCACCGGTTAGCGCGAACTCAGTGCCAATGATATCCCACCGGTTCATTTTGGCTTGCTTATCTTTGAACTCAGGGTGGGTCTTGTCATACAGGAACGGGAACGAACACCACGCAGACACCGCAAGCGCCAGGGTTGCCACTGAGTTTGGAGTGAATGTCGCCAGACGGCGAGCAAGAAGTCGCCAAACTAGCCATTTTTTCTACAGATTTGGCCAAAAATGTCGCCACACTTGATATATGCGGTAGTACCTACAAATAAAGGTTAAGTCTTAAGTCTCCTGCCACGCGCGTGGCACGAGCCCCCCCCCCCCTCCCCCCCGCAATGGCTGCTGCCACGCAGAAGTGACGTCAAGCTAATCACGTGACTTCCTGTGACGTCACAAAACAAACGTCATATTTACGTCATTTGATCACGCCGCTTTTTTGTGTTAACGACGACGGAAGCCGGGGTTCACGTCTTGTGTCCCGATGTTCTCCGCCCGTGGTTCGAATGGCAGGCCTGACGCATCGTTACGTCCTTATCTATAACCCTGTACAGCGGCTGCCTCACGGCGCTTTTTTCTTGTTGGGAGGTGTGCTTGTAATTATTTAGATTGGGTATTTTTTGTGAACTTGCTGTTGCACGTCTTGGTAAGCCTAACTGTCACAAACTCGAGCGTACGAAGTCTAAAAGTTTACCTTATAAATTTTTCATTTTATTGTACAGCGCCTAATTCTTCTTGCAGTCGTTCGATTCATTCAGTTCGGTTCTATTCGCCCGAGACAAGGCTGGAGGTTTCTCGAACGAAGAGGCGGTAACACGATCTCACGCCGGCTGGCCGGCCAGAAAACAACAAAAATAAAACCTCCGCCGCTCCGGTTTCGTCGAAGCTTCCAGTACTTTCGAGGAGGTGCGCGTGGCCTTGCCAGTGCTAAAGAGCGTCGATCATTCTAGAAGGGAGAAGAGTGAAGTTATTCGCTGACGGTGGCGGGCGCGTTGTGTGTTGTGCTCTCCCTCTCCGCGCCGGCACGGTTATAAAAGGAGGAGCCGCGCCTAAGAAAACCAGCTACGTTTGGACGTCGTGATTGACAACGGCACCTGCCAGTTTGTACATCACACCATCGGCGACCCGCGCCCTGGAGGACTCCAACGTACTCCCGGGCCTGAATCACCGTGATCGTCTCGGACGGCCTGGCCTACAGCGAAGCCACGCTTCCCAGGTAGCCGAATCGCCTCCGACAGCGGTGCATCGTCCGGCCCGGTCGATATGCTGGGACTCTGTCTCTCATATGCATCGAACTGTTCGTTTTCTTTTTAGTTAACTGCTCCGCTTCGTATCGTAATATTCATTTGTTAGCGCTATATCATTTTGTCTAATTGGACTGTTTCTTGTATTTGAATTCCATCTAAGTTGTCTGTCATTATCGATCCGTTACCTCGTGCTTAACTTGCCTGTCTAAATATAAGTCTTTGTGCTGTTTTTCGTTCAAGGCTCTTGCTCATTCTTGCCGCTCTGGTCGGCGAAAGCCGCACATCAGACGGCCACCCCCTTTGCCACCTGTGCCCTGTGGATTCGGTGGGGTTTGTTGGCTCTCTGGAGTCGAATCCCCATATCTTCCGACAGTGCACCTAATTTAAGGAAGCGGGTGACACTAACGCATTGTTTTCTGCACGCTGCTTCGCCCCGCTTTTTACATGCTCCTAGAACTGCAGTGTTGTCGTTTAATATTTTGTAAGCTTCACGTTGTCTTGCAGTTCGCGTGCTATCGGCTTTACGCGCCTGCATTCGTTGTCTACTTGTGCCTCGCTTCTTCCATGCCAAGTCTTGTGTTCTAATTCTGGAGTGGTGGCTCAATTATAAAACGTGGGGATCAGTATTTTCCATCGCGTCGCGCCGTGGCTAACGAGGTAGCTGTCTTTGATGACATGCCAACGCGAGCGACGTAGTGACAGCGTGTGCACGAATCGAGTGTCGTCAGGTAGCGCAATCCGACCTCGCATGTAGCTTCTGCAATTTTTTCCCCCGGGGCAGTAGTACTATCGCCGAGAAATGTATCCTGACTATTCCGCAGAAACGATCGGTGCACGCGGCGCTGCAGAATCCGTGCAGGGAGCGCAGCTTCACTTCTGTGGGTGGAGCCCAATTGCCCGTCCAAAGATATCTACTCAAGATACCACTGAAACCATTAGCTGACTGGCTGGCTTCTTGTGCAAGGAGGCTGCAAGCTCCAACTGTGCAAGCATGGGAGAAGTGCAGCCGATAAGATCGCCGTGTGAGCCAAGTTTGGAACTTCTGCTAATAGTCCTTTACAAGTATGGTGTGCATAAGGTTAACAAGTGACAGTTCAGTTATTGTTCATCTATGCTCAGATTTGTTGCTTAGAGTATCATTGTGCTTACAA
The DNA here is from genome assembly GCF_048455015.1 of Haemaphysalis longicornis. Taxonomy (NCBI): domain Eukaryota; kingdom Metazoa; phylum Arthropoda; class Arachnida; order Ixodida; family Ixodidae; genus Haemaphysalis; species Haemaphysalis longicornis. The sequence goes on from NW_027526445.1 coordinate 48,803,069, forward strand.
CTTAGAAAGTCTTAATGAAATGATAGGCAAGGCTTAAAATTACTGCTTGGCTTTTATTTCCCTTTCCTTCGCTCCAGTACCTTTCGCCTCCTCTAACCTGGTTAGGCAACAAAACTTCCTCCTGCATCTGCTTTGAGTATGTATTTTGATAGGCTCGTTCCTTCTTTACTCTTGTGTTTGGCTTGGTTCGAATTGAACATAACCAGCCACAATACTTTCATTCACTCTCAGCAGGATGGGCTAATGATGATGAGAGCTTATCTCGGAGGCTTGCAGTCTATGCACAAATTTCAAGTGGCTGTGACATCTATATGCCCATCCCAAGCACTATGCGGAGTTCAACTTGACACTAATGCTTGTATTCGCAACTGGTGAAGCGTGCTTAAGCGTCTACTGTCCAAGCCTTTGAAGTAGTGAACAGGAATAGTTTCCAATTGTGAGGGGAGGTTTCACATTCTATTGCTTTTTAACTCCGCGCTGTGTAAACTGTTTTGGAAAATTGCTCAAGTGAATTCACTTAGTTGTAAGGGGCATTATAAAATGTCCCACATTTCGTTCACAATGATGCAAGTCTCGTGATAAGCCAGCTGCTAGAAAACACATTCACGGGTTGTGTGTTGTGTGCCCATTAGCTGTTCCTTTTTCTTCCACAAAACGTGCACTTAAACAATCCTTTAAGCCAACAGGCTTAAAAAATAGTTTATCAAGTACAACTTCGGGGTAATCGCTGGTGTCGAGCGTGACATTGCCCACTCCCGAGAGTACTTCTTAATACCTTGTGCAAGAACTGTAGCCAAGGCACGTGCGTGGATGTGAATGTCTGTTGATGTTTGTGAAAGTTGCAGTACAGCTGGAAGGTGTATGGATCATGGGTGGCTTTAACAATAAAATGACGGCTGGACGTACTTTTGCTCTGGTATCAATGAGCAGCATGTGAGCATTGATAAGTGCTTCACTGTTGACATTTTTGTTACACAAAAGCAGGCCATGTTAAGGCCCCCTGGCAAATATTCATGAAAAATACTGGACCAAAAAGCTGCAACACATGGAAACCATGTTGATCACGGCACCTTTCCTAGTACTTCAGTACCATTTATCAGCGCTGCGTTTTTCCCCCTAACTAGTAAACTATCCTAGCGTTGCACCTTAAGCCAGAAATCAAACACTTGCTTGTCAATGACAAGTGATCTGCCAAACTTCCGTGTCTATGCAAAAAGTGAGTAGCTCTACTTTCTGTGCACTGTTCGTGCTGTGAAGCTCCATTTCTAAACAAAATGCCAGGGTTCTTCTGGAAGATGCACAGCATTAAACCGCAACAAAAAAAGAAATAAGCAAGCGATACTTTCTTGCACTACAGTAGAGTCCTGCGGGAAAGCCAAACCAGCAAGTGATCTTTTTCTACAAAGCGCTGCAGAGGAGCCAAGAAAAAGATTCCTTTTTGCGTACACCAAAGCTACGCTGGAAAGCCAAAATGTATGGTGTCTGTTACTGCAGGTTAGCTGCAAGACGGGCATGTTCACGCAAAGATTTATGAACCAGGCTGGCGGGGTAACAAAATCATTGAATGAGGTTACAACATAATGTGTTATGAAAAATGATATAATACTGTTTGCTATAAATAGCAATTAAATGTATAAAATGTTTTTGACACTATGGTTAAGTGGCCTGTTGGAAATCATTGTCAAAACTTAAAGAGCAACATTTCCTACAGCTGCAATTTTGAAATAACAAAGCGTGGTTGGGGCCTGAATTCAGCAGGCATGCTCCAGCTGAGAATGTATAATTGCAGAGCAAAACAATTATAAAGGCCTAGGGAAAAGGTGAGCTTAGTTGAGTTACCACCAAGGTAACTGGTCCACATCGGAGGACCAGGAACCTTCCAGCGAAGCTGTTACCGCCGCTTCCGCCGGGACCTTTCGTGTCCGTTGTCGCCGTTGCCACCCACAAAAAAAGAAGGGATTGAATTGCGCTCACACACCACTCAATAGACCTGGTCGCATTAGGCAAAAGTCCCCCATTGACCAGCATTACAGCTGAGGGCAGCTATGTATACCTGTTCCACGTCATCAGCTGCTGCCTTCTCGGTGTGTGCAAACTGGCGGCTATGTGAAACACATGTTACAACTGCCATATGGCACCTGCGCATGCAGCGTACGGACAAATCGCATATGCGTGGCAATAAACATGAAGCATGCTCGTGCTCAAAATTCGAAATGATGCTTAACGCGTACAGTGAAGTTTCTAGACGCTCAAACAGGGTGTTCGATCTTTGATAGGACATTTTTTCCCCGACATTTTTTCCCCATAAGGTTGTTAATTTCTGGAAAATGGATTCCAAAATTGGTTTGGCAGCCAATGCGATTTTTCGCAGTCCTTACTTTTTTATGTTTGTTAATTTCTTCTTACTGGCTTGATGGCGTAATTGCGAAAACCGAGCATGTCGCCGATTGGAACCCTGCGTAGGAATTAACTAATTACTGAGAGTTGGAGTGACGAATCTCACTTTCGTGGCAGCCTCTCAGTTTCTGGCGCCACGTCAATCTACGCTGAAAATGTAATACACGTCAATGTTAACAACACTTGCGCCACGAGAATTGTATCACTCATGATTTCACAAATACTGGGGTGTCGCGAAGGTGGCTTTCACAAGGTTGAAGAGGGTGCAAAGTGAGGACGTAGCGACGTAGCTACGTTCAGAACCGCAGTTGTAATAGATGAATGCGCACGTATTTAAAGACGATAGTCTGTCTTGGGCTACTAAAAAGCAGAAAATTCGGTCTGTCCGTATGTCTGTGTGTGCCTAGTTCAGCCACCCGACCAAAGTGAAATAACATCTGCGCAATAGTCTTATATACTCACAGCCCAATCGAAACGTCTAAACGTCTAAGTCCGGTGTCAGTGTTCATACTTGTCAACCTTGTTGAACAAGAACAAGAAATTACGCAAATATAAGGCATAAAATCAATACATAAGTGACATTTGCAGTGTTCCTTTATTCAAACAGTCATGAATGCTTGTTTCTTGCGATAGCAAATGAAATACTACATCAACGGCAGAAGGCGTCGCCTGCTGTTGCCAGCGTTACCTCCGGGCGGCATTTAAGAAATCAAACGCAAATAGCAACGAAAGGTTCCCCTATTGGAACGCTCTGTACAGTAGGGCATAGTGGTTCTATAAATGATAGTACGGTGCCTCAATTCAAGCGTGTCTCCGTGGTACGGCAGGGCTGGCATCGAGACACTCGACTTGGAGCGGTAGAACGCGGTAAATTTAAATTGACTGGAGCAAACCTCCAGCGTGTTATCTCGGGAAGAACGAGACGGGAGAAGAACAGCATGAAAGTTGAACGTGAAAGAGAGGAGAGGCTTTTATACTTGGCAGGGGCGCTGCAGTCGACTATCGCCTTTCGGCCACATTTGCGACGAAAGGAGCAGATACGCGGCCATTTTTTTTTTTCGCTGCTTTTCCACACTTAGTCTGGCCTACATGTGACTAGCGCCACACGCAGGTGCTACGGACGGAACTGAAAAGTGTGGTTCATGATCCAATCTTGCCATTGATGGCACCGCACAAGAACCTTGACATGTTTCCGTACATTAGAGCGCTTCCCGATCGTTCTGTCTCATTTGGCACCGACCAAGCTGAGCCCTCATTACTTCGACGTGAAATTGGGCTTTCCCTGACCTGAAACATTTCACTTAAGACGCTTTTCGCAGCGCCCCATGGCGGACTACGGCCGAAACCTAAGGTGCAAGTTTGCTAGGGCCAGTGGTGGTGAGTGCGACGCTTACGCCATCTGACTTATGCTGGCCTAAATGCTCGTGATAAACGGTATATTTGTTCCCCGGGAATTTGACGGAACTATGTATTTTGTCTTATATGTGACCACGTGTAGGTAGCGTACCGCGAAGTCGGAAGGCAGGTCGGGCCGGAATATAGGTCGACCCCCTTATCTTGCTGCCGTGAAATGGGAAACAAATTGGTACACAACATCGTTTCATTGAGGCTACAAGCACTTATTTTGTCCAAGGTTACTCGTTACAGCAATCTCAAATCTTGTTGGACGACTGCTTCTGCCTGGTTGTCTTCCACAGGGCAAGTCATACTCAGTGAAATCCAGGGGTTTGCTTATGGAACACTTCGTAAACACAAGAACATGTCATCAGGAAGCAAGCGCCGAGCAGGCAACACCCATGTGCAGACCGTCACGAGAGACGGTCTTGCAGGAGGCCAGCAAGCGTCTTAGGGTTGTCCCCAGCCATCCATTCGTAGCGACGTCACACGATGCTCGGGAACAAAAGCCACCACCTTATCCTTGAGTTCCAGGTGCACAGCACGGCGTCCATGAAAGAAGGCGCTCCGAGCGTTGCTTACTGTCCCTTCAGCTTACGCCAGGGGTGTGCACTCTTTTCGGTGACACCGAAATGGCACTAGCCGTACATGTTGCCGTTGGCTTAGGCATACTTTTTAGTAATACTTAGGCATACTTAGGCATACTTAGTCACGGTGCAATGTTCGATATCCAAGACATACCCGCCGTCTTCCTTGACTTTAATGAGCCGAGCAAACCGAGGATGTGTACAACCAAACATCTAAGCAACAAAGCGTGATTTTTATTTTGCTCATATATTGCAGCCACCTAAAATTGGTTGAGAATGCACGCAGCGAAATGTCTAAACAATAGCGAAACGTGATTTCATTTTGGTCATCTATTGCGTTCTTCCGAAACTTCTCTTGTACGTAATCTGTAAGGGAACATTTCATAGGATGAGTGAGGTGCTTTACTTGTGCCTACTGATAAAACTCACCTAGAAACTACGGTCTTCCAGCAGAAATTTCCGCAGCCGATGAGACGTGAGTATCAAGGAAAGCTGCGTGAACGAAGCACACTTATTAACTCATGTCAGTTCTTGCCACACAATCATATGACAACACATTTGGTCGTCATTCCAAGAGAGAATGGCACGCATCCGAGAGACTCTGCATCTAACAATAGCGAGAAAATCATGAGCCCTCCAATCTCTTCAAAGGTGCGACATAGAGGTGACAGAGCATCTAGGTGTAAATTTCCCGTGGTTGAACGAGGTTAAACCAGGTTTGTCGAGCGATAGCTCAGTTTTTTTGCGCGCAGTGAACGCGCACACAATGGAACCACAAGGCAGAACACAGACGCCATATCACCGGTCTAGACGCGAAAGTGCACTGAACTTTGATGCAGCCAGCGCCTCCTTGTGTCATTTCCTAACGGCATGCGGTTCTATTCTTTCCGTAGCTTCCTCTCCGCACACGTCCCCTTGGAATGAACGAGCGATTAAACGCTTTCACTGCGCGACCCCAGAAAGGAGATGGCTTGACCTTCGCTGAGCTTTAAGTTTAGGATTGAAGCTACGATGGATGAGCCGTATTATGCGTTTCAATAAGCTTCGCTTTAAAATTTTGCACTTGCGCCACTTTGCGTTACAACAGACCGAAAAGAAGGAGACCAACCGTCTCAATGACTCCCTCCCACACACTTCCACAGAAAGAAAACCATCGAGGTTACTTGCAACATTAATGCCTTGTACTGGAATTTTCCCACGCTTATGGAGTCTTGCAAATGCCGATATCTGGGTGCGTATATCACAGGTACTGTGGACCTCGCCTGGGTTGCAGCCAGCGCCCCGAAGCGATACCCATCAGGTGCGAGGTTATTCTCTCGGTACACTTACAGCGGCCGGCGCGCGGACCGCTTTCACTGCATCACATGAGCCCAATTGTATATAAAGCGCATTCCAGGCTTTTCTGCACTTTTTGCTCGCGGAAGTGACCTGCACGTACCCCAGCAACGCGTTGCAGGTTTCTTATTGCGATGCTTAATTGGAAGGAAGGAAAAGAATGCCCTTCATTTTTTCAAGCACCCGTAGTGCAGGGCGCCTTTGTTGGGAGCTGTGGCCGAGGCTTCCTTCTTCACCCTGGTCATCAGCAGGAGCTGGACTCAACCAACCAAACTCGTCTCCCAGAAGGACACGGTTGGGTTGGCAATGCGGGTAAACGCCGAGTGATTTTGAGGACCTGGCTGCATTCAGCTTTTCAGGCAAGCTTCGTGCGGCTTCCGGAGGCGAAAGCCAAAACTATACCACATGTTCGCGCGCGTATCGAGGACATGAGCCAGTGCTTCCGTATGTATCTGGTCTTCGCCCGGGGCCTCCGTTCCTGATCCGTATATCCATACCACCTGTCAAACCCCCGGGCAATTTTTGAAATCGAAGGCGCTTTAATATAAGAACCGGCTGTGATATGATACCGCTCAGCCTCCCTTTACTTACAATATTCACGGGCGCCCACTACGAGGTGATTCTACCCACAGCGAGAACTGAATCGTAAAACGTGTGCACGTCCAATTTGGGGGAAACTGGTAGTACGTCAACTGCGCTATGTGCGGGCGCCCACCACGCCTGAACCATGTAATTGTGCTGTCACGCTCACAGGATCAGAGGCGCTTGGCGAGCGTGTCAGCGTGCCGACAGTAACGCTCACTTATAGAGAGATCGCAATGACGAATGAAAAATCCCGGGCCATCTCACCAACGGGAAATCTGGGGAGGGACGAAGCATTCACCGTTTTAGTAAGTCTCTTGACTTACAATCAACAGACGATTGGGCCGCGGAGAAGCGCCGCGGTGGGAGGAGCAACCGCGCCCTCTCTTGAGTTGAACCTGATTTAAGCCTCGACTCTCCTCCTCCCGCGCTCGGGAGGGAGACTGCAGTCAAGTCCGGCCGTGTTAAATGAGACAGACTATACTCGGATACAACTCAAGAAAAGTGCGGCTTTTCCTCATCAAAGGACCCCCTTCCAGCCAATGGTGTCGCCGTATCAACGTGACGTCGCGGTAGACCGCCTCCACGCCGCGCTCACGGAAGAAATCACAAAACATGTTCTTCCGCGCTTCCGGACTTCTACCAAAATGGCCGCCTCCGCTGTTCGCGTTCAGTATATTATCTCTATGGTTCGCGTCAAACCGTCGGCGTCGTCGGGCTCTCTGACGACGATTTTTAGTGCCGTTCAGTCGTATTCCTTGTTTGCGTGTTGTGTGCAGTGTTCTTAACATGCTCGGTAATGACAATCGCTACGGTGTTTTTTCTTCTGCTTTGTGAGCGCTCGCGTTGCCGGTAAGCAGCCGCCGCTGCAGTTACTGCAGTACGCTGTGTGATACGAAGCTGTCGTCGTCATCCTGTGCGGGCGTTTGGCCTTGAGCGTGAAGTACCGTTCTACCGTTTAGTCCCTCCTGTGTCTGCTACCCACGTTATCGCACCAGTGTCTGCGACAGGGGGCGATAACTCCTTGTTTATTTCTCGTAGATTACGCCAGCAGTTATTAACGCCATGGACAGTATGCACGGGGCGAAACGCAAGCCACGCGACGGCGCGCGCTGCATTTCGTGAAAGCATATATGTCGAGCCGTGTGTCCCAAGTCCATGTCGGGCGCAAGCGTATTCGCCCAAATTGTGATCAAGTTGCCAAATACAAGAAGCAGAATTTTCGCACTTTTTGACCGTGAATGCGTACGAGCTGTAGCTTGGCTACGTGATGGGATTTAATATGCCACATTTTCTATTTTGTTTCTCGGTTACGCTGAGATACCATTGTTAAATGTGTTAATTGCAACAAGTATGTTTTTGTCGCCTGTTTTTTGTTGGAGTGCTTTAAGTTGTTGTTTCGGACAAAAACCTTTGTGAATTAAATACGAATAGGCATCTGCTTTGAGTTTGCATTGTCTATGATAATAAAGATTCCACAGGAGTGTTACCACTGTAAGTTCGATTTCATTGTCCCGTTTATGCTTTGTGAATGAGCTGTGGTTCGCGATAGTGACATTGCATTAGCTAGATTTCACTGGTATGACCAGCTGCAACAATGCATGTGAAGACATGAAACGCAGCACTGAAATCAAATAAACCACCTTTCAGCTTTTTCTACACATGCGCATGCATATTGTTCACCAGATCAAATTCTTGCACGAGATGTGCATTATTGAAGCTATATAGACACTGCTCGCCTTGTGTTTGTCTCTTAAGTAAGAAGCTGCTGCTGCAATGGTCATCTGCATGCACGTGCTCTAAATTCAAAATAGAAAACAGCTCAGCATTTCATCCATTCTCACTGTTGCGTCACAAGTGGCCGCTGGAGCGAGAAGCTCGCTGCTCCAAGTCAAATAGCAAGCTGCTGCTTGCCACAGCACTGTTCGCAACTCAACTCGTGCAATGTCTACACATATATTAGGAGTGTAAATCACAATGACAGAACATGAATTGATGCCCACTTCATAACACAGGCAATGAAGTCTGTTTGAAGGGTTACGTAGTGATCTGCACTGATTGATGACATGTCGGTTGAGTTGATGCATGGAACAACACATATCATTACACATCGCTGCACTGAAACTGGTCAATGCATATCATACTTTTCTTGCTACGCAAAGGCAAAATCGGATCATATGTTCAGGAGGAAATTTATAATCTCGCCAAATATGCACTACATGAAATTATTCCCATACATGGGAGGATCGATTGAAACCAACCTTGTTTCCCCTTCCCAAAGCTTTGGGGATTGTTTTTAACATTGCATTTTATCCAGTGGAGTAGGCAACAGATAAAACCTATTTATCCTAAGTCCTGCGTAAGACAGCAGATAGGTAAATAGAATCAAATTAGAAATAAAACACCGAAGCAACTTTTCTTGTCCTCACTGCTGTATCCTGTCAGATTTGGCTCAGACAGCTAAACAGACGCACTGCTCAATTATGCATAGCAAATGAAACGAGCAATAAGACACTTAAACAGATTTATTTGTTCTCAATGTTCTACAAGAAGACAACTTCGCTCAGCCAGCCACACGGACACACAATGTTCAGTTACATGCTTTCACGTAGGCATTTAATTTGCAACTTTGTTTCTGCATCCAATACACGCATAAGTGTCCAAACAATGTAAAAAACGTGGGGTGAAAACTCGAGCTAGCGTCTTTTCCTGTAGGTGAAACTTGCCTTTATAGCCATTTATATAGTGTCGCACAAGGAGCCGTAGAGCCACACACTGCAGATGATTCTGCTTGAAGTGAATTTGCGAACTCGCTTGACTCTGCTTGCACACACCTCATGCTACACATGCGAATAGCCATCCTCCCTGTGCAGCTAAAACTATCGCATAGTGCAAGCGTGGCCCTGATTCCAGAAAATAGTTTGGAACAGTGTGGGTTTCCTCTAGCTCGAGATGTAGAATTTTCTTTTATGGATACGTCTGCCACGCAGTGTCTTGTCAGGACTGCATTCATTCGGCCTAATTCCTGCACCACACTGGCAACAAATGAAATCAGAAACCAAGCACTGCAACAGCCTTTTCTGATTCTCACAGCTACATATCAAGGCAACCAGTCCTGAGCCAGCACCACACAATACACCGCTCGGTTCACTACAGCAAATGATATCATGCATCGATTGTTGAAATAACTTGTCATCCTCACTGTCATACTGGAAAATCCCTGTCGACTCTACAACACAGCATACAACATTCAGTAATGGCAAATGAAATAAAAACCAAACACTGCAATTGCATCTTCTGATTCTCATAGCTACATATCAAAGCAATCAACCATGAACAAGTTACGCTGCACACACAGGCTGCTCAGTTAACTCCAGAAATAAGTCTTAATAACGCACACAAACAGCATGTCTGGTCTTCTCTGCTGTCTGATGGAGTTTCTTGCTCCTGCAGCTATGGAAACACACCTACTTAAGCTAAATTGCGCACTCCACACTAACTTAAAGGGGCAAAGGCGGCACTGGCGAATAGCTGGTTGCCTTACACATCTTCAAAGGACTCGATACCAGATAGGTCACTGTCGGAGTCCATGTCATCTTCATCCAGATGGATTATAATAGGTTGAACATGCGCACTTGCTCCACCGTCTCCCCTGAACTTTGTTTCAATGCTGATCACATGCTGAACTGCGTTTGCCCAGAGTTGAGCTGTTACCTTGGCAGCTTCTTCCCTCAGGAGCACCTCTACATCTGCCAGCTTAAATGTGGCATTTCTGGCTGCGACACCTCGTTTCATCTGCGCCCATGTGAGCTCAATGGGATTGAGCTCACAATGGTAGGGTAGGAGCCTAAGCACAATACATCCTGCCCTTTCAGCTGCACCGTCAATACGATATTTGATGTACCGTGTCTTTACAGAGGCCACAAGGCTGAGGAGCTCCTTTTTAAGCATTTTTTCATCCCAAGCAAGTCCTTTGGACGTCAGCCAGTCCTGAACGACCTGTTTGCGCGAAGACGTCGTAGGCACTGCTTCTTCCAGCCGCGAGTGGTACGAGGCATTGTCCATGACAATTACACTACCTTGTGGCAGTTGCGGCAAAACGGCGCCAAACCACCTTTCAAAGCGGGTGCCGTCCATCTCCTCGTGGTAGTCGCCGGTCTTCGTACCCCGAAAGATATCCAGGCAACCACTGACGAAGCCGTCCTCGCTGCCGATGTGCGTTACAATCAGGCGCTGTCCTTTCCCTGACGGCTGCTTCAAACCTGTCGTCAGACCACGCATGAAGGCGTCGTGGTGGGAAGCAACCGTCGTGTCCGTCCAAACAGTCGATAGCGTGTGTCCCGCATTCACTCAGGTTTCATCAAGGTAGAAGATTTTTCGACCTTCCATCCTGTACCTGGCGACGTCGTAGAGGTACTTCTGCTGCCACGCGACAATGTCGTCCCGCTCGATCAGCAGCGAGTTCCGGCCCCTCTTCTCATACCTGAACCCGATGTCATTCAGCAGGCGGCGCACAGTCCATGGCTTGAGAGGAGTAACATCGCCGCTAGCGTTGAAATCCGCAGCAATTGCCTTCACTGTCGGAATCTCATTGCTGCGAAAAAAACGATGCACGGACGACCGCAATGCGCACTTCGTGAAGTCGTCGTACACTTCTGTGCGTCGTCTCTTTCCGGCGCTTCGCGGGCGCTTTCGGGAGGGCGTCGCAACATTTCCGTCGTTATTTTTCATCTCCTTCTTCACGTCCATCACCAAGCTCACGCTGACTCCAAGATCGCTCACGGTCGCGGCCGTTTCTTCAACGCTGCGCTCTGGGTGAAGATACCGCAAACGAACGTACGCGTTCCGGATCATCTCCCGTCCGCAGCTGCAGATGACACGGCCGCTTCTGTTTTTCTTGTACCATCGGCGTGGCGTAGATGGCAACGCACCACAATTCCCAGTCGAGAACGATGAAGCACATTCAGATGCGACTTCTTCGGGATCCATGGCGGGAAATGGGGCCGGCAATGCATAAAACCAGAAGCTGCCAGAAGCAAGCGGCTGAGGGAAAACCCGGAAGAGCAGAAATTCACCATCAGGAATATAATTGAAACTCGCTACTGCAGCTGACGATAAATTCTTTCACGCATTGCATTAAAACGGGCACATAAAGAATTTTAGCTAAGGTTTTTATCTCCGCTCAAAGTGAAGGCGCCCTTACGAACTACTTTTCGGCACGGACGCATTAAGGAAAGCGTGGCTCCGAGCGCTGCCTGCAGGTGCAATGCGGTCGGCCACGACGTCACCTTGATAGAGCGACACTATTGGCTGGAAGGGGGTGGTGGAAGTGGGGGATTAGGCGACGCCCCTTTTTTCTTGACTTGTATCCGAGTATATACGCCTCGAGCGCGGTCTGTAGGGGCGCCACTGAAAGCCACCTAGCGGCACGTTTCGGAAGCAGGCGCGGGAGTCTCCGTTCCGCTCCCCACTGACGCCGCTGCTTTTGCGACATGTTCACGACTGAGATTTAGCGTTTGCGGGCATTGGAAATCTATGTTTATGTGAAGCAGTCACTCTGTTCGCAAATGGGGTGTGTTTACGAGAGTGTAAATGTCTCTGACGCGATCTTAGTGTGGTATATTCGGTCTGTATAAGCGCCAGGAGTATGTCACATGACAGCGTCGCGGAACCGGCGTATGCATGGACCTGATCGTAGTTACACTGCCCTGAATTTACTAGCAGTGTCTCCATAACCACCTGTTCCTCTGATGTTCATGCTACGGGTATACGACTACGATGTAAATCAGTTTTGTGCGCTTACATATTCAGCGAAATACTCATACCTGACAGCACGCCAGTTACTTTTGCCAATAATATGCCTCATATATTGGTCACCACCATTTACAAGCCAGTGTGTGTTAATTTCGGGAATATTCAACGTAAGTACAACGGATAATGCAGAATTATACTCGGGAAAAGCACACGACTAAGAGTCGTCTTGTCGTGAGGTAAGCGCCCGCAAGCAGTCGTCAGCTACTTATATCCTCTGCGACCAGCACTCAGACTGGCTTAGAATATAATCGGCGTCCGCGACTAAACGCTTCTTCGAAATATCGTCACATAGCATAGGGAGCCTGCAGAATAAAGGAGAAACTGAAATCAGAGGGCCGTATCACATACCCCACTTTTTCATCGCTTGCGAACTGCCTACCCTGTATACTTCCAAATATGCGTCCGCCGAACGATGAGGTGTTCGTTGAAAACGAAAAACAAAACAACAGTGAACGCGAGATTTGCGTGTGTGATTACGAAAACGTTCTTTGTGTGATTCCGCTCGGCATTTGTACAAAGCGTCCTCCTCCTGTACCCCCCCCCCCCCCCCCCCTACGTCTCGCGAAATAACCGTGCATTTCGCGTATAGTTGGTCTGGTGAGCCCTACTTGGCTTAAGTTTTGACGAACATCTTTAGCATGTCAGAAGCTGCACTGTATTTTTTGTTTCATTTCCGTTAGAGCTATTATTTTTCTTCCGCACTTGCACAGCATGTATTTTTCGTTGGTTTCATATTAGATTGCCTTGGTTCTTGCTATAAGGCATGTGTGGGCACATATTTAACGACGTACAGGCTGGAAATATACTTAACATTTTCGCATGTCTTATATTCTTATAAAATGCATAGGTTATTGTCCGGGATTGGCTAATCACATCCCCTAAACATATTTTTCTGCGACCTATATATTAGAAACAAAGCCGCATTCTTTGTCCACGCTGCAAAATGAAGCCAACCTCTCACTGTGCCAGAATCTGGTCTAAACGAGGCGACAATAGAATTCATTTGTGCCTGACGTATTTGAAGGTGACAGGGGTGATAGGCTGCTACCGTCGCCGACGCCCGAAAGAGCGGCGACGATGCGCGCAGAACCGCATCCCCGGGTAGCTCTTGCAGGCGATCGCGTGCTCTACAAAGACGCAGCTCCTTGTTAAGTGATCTAAACGTACTCTTTGCTTATAGACGTCACCATAACAAGTTTTTTTTAGCGCGCGGAAAGGCGAAAAGAAGCCAAACAGAACCAAAACACTGCACGAGCCCCTATCAACCACGCAGCGCACATCCCGTCAACGCCGCGGAGAAGCAGCGGCAGGCGGCGCAGCGATCGCGAAGCTCGAGGCGTATACGCCTCGAGCTTCGCGATCGCTGCGCCGCCTGCCGCCGCTTCTCCGCGGCGTTGACGGGATTTGCGCTGCGTGGCTGATAGGGGCTCGTGTAGTGTTTTGGTTCTGTTTTGCTTCTTTTGGCCTTTCCGCGCCCTAAAAAAAAAAACTTGTTATGCTGACGTCTATAAGCAAACAGTACGTTTGGGTCACTTAAAAAGCAGCTGCGTCTTCGTAGAGTACGCGATCGCCTGCAAGAGCTACCCGGGGGACGCGGTTCTGCGCGCTTCGTCGCCGCTCTTCCGGGCGTCGACGACGGTTGCAGCATATCACCGCTGCCACCTCTAAATACGCCAAGCACAAATGAATTCAACTGTCGCCTTATTTAAACCTGATACTGGCACAGTGAGAGGGTGGCTTCATTTTGCAGCGTGGACAACGAATGCGGCTTCGTTTCGAATATATACGTCGCAGTAAAATATGTTTCGGGGATGTGATTACCTTATCCCGGATTACCAATCCCGAGTAATGTGATCACTTATGCCTTTTATAGGAATATAAACCACGCGAAAATGTTAAGTATATTCCAAGCCTGTGCGTCGTTAAATATTTGCCCACACATGCCTTATAGCAAGAACCAAGGTAAGCTAATGAAACCACGCAAAAATAAATTCAGTGCAAGTGCGGAAGAAACATAATAGCTCTAACGGAAATGAAAAAAAAAAAAAAACAGTGCAGCTTCTGACATGCTAAAGACGTTCGTCGAAACTTAAGCCAGGTAGGGTTCATCAGACCAACTATACGCGAACTGCTCTGCTATTTCGCGAGACATCGTTGGGGGGGGGGGGGGGGGGGTGAGGGGAGGGGGACGCTGTGTACAAATGCGGAGCGGATTCAAGCAATGAGCGGTTTAGTAATCCCGCACACAAATCTCGCGTTCACTTTCCTATGTTTTTCTACTTCAACGAAGATCTGATCGTACGGCGGCCGCATTTTTGGAAGTATACAGGGTAGGCTGTTCAACAAGCGATGAAAGGTGTCAGAGTGGTATGTGATAAGGCTCTCTGATTTCAGTTTCTGCTTTATTCTTATGGCTCCCTTTGCCATATGACGATATTTCGAGGAAGCATTAGTCGCGGACGCGGATTATATTCTAAGTCCGTCTCCGCGCTTCTCGCAGAGGAGCAGATGAACGTTTGCTGGCGCTCACCTCACGACAAGAAGACTTTGTCGTGTGCTGATCCCCGAGTATAATTATGCGTTGTCCATCGTACTTTTGTTGAATATTCCCGAAATTAACACAGACTGGCTTGTAAATGGTGGTGATCAATATCTGAGGTATAATATTGGCAAACGTAACTGGTGTGCTGTCAGGTATGAGTGCTCCGCTGATTATGTGGGCGCAAAAAACTGATTTACATCGTAGTGTATACCCGTAGCATGAACATCTGAGGAACCGGTGGTTAGGAAGACAGTGTTAGTAAATTTCAGGGCAGTGTAACTACAATTGGCTCCATCATACGCCGATTTCGCTACGCTGGCCTGTGACACACTCCTGGCGCTTATACAGACCGAATATACCACACTAAGGATCGCGTCAGAAACATTTACACTCACGTAAACACACCCCATTTGCGAACAGAGTGACTGCTCCACGTAAACATGGGTTTCAAACGCCCGCAAACGGTAAATCTCAGTCGTGAACGTGCCGCAAAAGCAGCGGCGGCACTGGGGAGCGGGGCGCGGACTCCCGCGCCTGCTTTCGAAACGGGCCGCTAGGGGGATTTCAGTGGCGCCCCTACAGGCCGCGCTCGAGGCGTATAGCCGCAAGTTGTCTTCGTATACGTGTCACACGCCGCAGAACGCTAAAAAGCATGCTTTACCAGGGAAACACTGCAGCATTTAAAACCAATTTCAATTCGGAATTTAAGAAATTGCTGCTATTATTGCAATTAAATCCCGAGTATTCCTGAATTTTAAATTAGTTTAAATCATGCTACCTTATCTTGCGCCGGTTTTATCCATTATACACAAGTTTTTTTACCGTCGTTTGACAACTTGATTTACAGTGACGGCATGAGACGGCGACAGGAGATGCCGACAACTCGAGCCCTAAAAAGGACCCGTCAACACTCTTTGAGCAGTGCAAGTAAACCTGCGCGACGCTTACGTTACACTACCAGAAATACCTGAGCCAAATATTACACGTGCACGTGAAGCGGTGAGCGCGCAAATCGCTGTGAAAGACGCGGAAAAACCAACCGCGCTCTCTTCAGTTCTCCTCATTATGCACCCCTGGCATGGCCTAAACGACGAAATTGAGGCCATGGCTGTCCGATCGGCTGTCACTGGTCAACGTTGCGGCTAATTTCTCGCATTTCCTGTGACGATACGCTGTCGTCAGCGCTGTGTGCGAACCTCTTCTATACCTGAACCTGACGGCACAGTTTTGCCGTTTCTTTTGTGTTTTGAGTGCGCGCGGAATTTGAGATGAGCTCAACACTTCCCTTTCAACTAGACCACTCGACAACAAACGTTTATTGCTTCAAAAACGCCCTACCAGACGGAGCGCGCGCTTGCGAGCAGGCACCGATGTCTGCTTTTTTGTGGCACCAGACCGGAAATACTCCTCCACGTTGCGGAGAAGTCGATATCTCGTTTGATCTCTTTCACAGCGACGGTACCACACACCATTCCTTAGCAGGACTATATGTACTTTCAATGACCCAGCATCAAGTTTGCATATCGACGAATGGTTTGCCTGTTCTACTGTCCCTGTTACTCCTGTAAGTGTGCAGCGCTCGCAAAATCTTAATCCAAGAATGTACCAACTAGCCCTACCACTGCCATTTTAGGTACGTCAGGAGGTGTCCCTTTGGTGGCACGTTGAGAGATGCTTTGCTATTGCGTTTGTCTGTGCCTAACATGGGGATGCACTCACGAGCCAGAAGACGACGCAGATGGCGGAGAAGACGGTGGACGGGAGGAGCATGTTGAAGTAGTCCAGCAGCACGTCTCGGCAGCCGTGCTCGTGGTACCTGAGGCACGCGCCCTCTTTGCTCTCCTCCACACAGCAGGTGCGCGGGACGAAGCTCCGAGGCTGGCCCTGGCGGCTCCTGGACGATGAGGCAATGCACGATCGCGTGAGGGGCCAGCGCACGTTGGTTACACCAATTTACGCATCAAGAAGCACCCGTTCTTGGTAAAACTACAAGGAAACAGCTCAGATTTCAGGAATAAGTGTGTTAAGCCCGAGTAGATTCTCTCGATTCAACTCGATCCCATGCGACCTGATTTCGCAAAGGCCACTGGGAAGCCTTCTTTACATTCCACCCCAGCACCGCCCCCAACGACAAAGAGAGTTCAGTTCAATTCCAAGGGTACGAATTGAATCGAACGCGACTGATATCAGTCCAGCCATCTCGATTCTATGCGACTGGATCTCTGATATTTCAGGAACTACACTGACCACTCGCGTCGAGCTTCAAGGCGAGAAAAAATGGCTCAATACCGATTCCGAGGCGAGAGTTGAGCCAGCTTAATCCCACTACTTTCGTTGGAGTGAACTCGATTCAGCGGGAAGGTGAGTTGCAGACAATGAAACTCACTTTGCCCGGCTGCCGCCGCCTTCCAGCAGGGCCCCGGTGGTGGCCATGGTCCAGTCGGTGTAGTTGCTCACGCCGCAGCACCGGAACTCCCGGTGCAGGCTGTCGAGCTTGTCGCGCGACGAGGCGTCCATGAAGTACTGGTACATGGCGTACTTCAGGTCCTCGTCCACGTCCGCCGTGGCGTGCATGACGTGCGCGTAGACGACGCACGAGCTGATGGTCACGTACAGGATCACCACGACGGCCATGGCGTTGTACACGCGGCAGCCGCGGGCGGCGTGCTCGGCCGAGTCGCCGTCCCTGTCGCGCCTGCGCAGGTGCCACGCGACGAACACGCCGAACCCGGCGGCAACCAGGAGCACGCCACCACCGAACAGCAGGAAGTAGGCCACCTGCGGTTCACTTCTATTCAGTCGACTGTAGCTACTGCATCATGTCATGTCACAAAGCGCAGTAGCGAGATTCCGTTCCCCTGTGGGTACAAGCCAGGCACTTCCCGTACAACCTGGCGCCATCTGTTGGTTCCCTTCAAACAATACTGATGTTCTTTTAAAGGGACACTGAAGTGAATTTGTCAAGCTCCCGTTTTTGCTTGCACTGCGTAGACTGGCTCAAATTAGCACACTTTTCATCGTTTATACGTTTGACAAATCGGTAATTATTTTACAAAGCGCGAAAGAAGAAAAACTACCATGCGCGGTTTGCGGCGGCCGCACCAACTAAGGCTGTGACGTTGAGAGGAGGGGCGCCGTGATTGGACGATGCCCAAGGTTAGCAATCACACAAGATTCGGTTTCGGTTTCGGTTCTGTAAAACATAACCAATGGCTTTGTTGGATGGGCATTCTCAATATCTCAGTAATCATCGTACCGCGCTTCTGCCATGTTGTCGGCTGTAAAATGCACAAGATAAGCCTCCCAGGACGGCTTGTAGTCGTAGCATTCACTAGCCGAGACCTACGCAGTGCATGAACGCCCTCCGCGTACCCGCAGACGCCCAAATGTCATGCGCTTTTCCCCCATATTTGGAGCTTGCCTCCCTCATGCCTGTATCGTAAAAAGCGTGTTCGCACCAGGCCAAGGGTCTGTTCATTCTGGCCTGTGCCCACTGCCTGCAAGCAGTCGGTGCTTATGGCAACAGCACGCCAACGAGAACTCGCTAGCGCGTCAGTGCCAGCCTGCGCGCGTTTTGTGAACTAGTTCGTGTAGCCATGAACGTTGCGGCCCCAAAAAAGGTGAACTCAATATAGAAAACATCGGCGGAAAACAAAAAAGTTAACCTAAAAAAAAAAAAAAAAGCACGCACCCGCGGGGATTCGAACTCGTCACTCGCAAAACATTCCCCGTGTATTCCTAGCGCCTCAGACCGCTAGGCCACGGAGCGGGACGCAGATGCTTTGCTAATATAGGGTATATATTGTACAACCGGTTTACACTTTTATTTAGTTTTGGCATTTCTAGCCGCTTAGGTGACTATTTGTTGTACTGCGATCGTGCAGTAAGCGTCACCCGAGTTTCCACAGTAGCTCACGTCTAGCAATTGCATTTCGTAGACGGAAAAGCGTTCGCAGATGCGTAGTCGTGCTGCTGACCGCTGTGCTTGTTCGCCCAGCGCAAAAACGTGCTTCCCGCGCCCTAGTTTTACGCTGTACGGTAAAAATATCAGTTGATTTTATTTGCTTAGTACCTATATTGACTTCGCTGACTCTTGTCCCGCCTTCAAGAGGCCTTATATTTTCCTACTGGCGTACCAGTCAGCGAAGCGTCGCATGTGCAGCGCTTGTGTGAAGCGACCTTGACTTGGAGCTAGATACAGTGTACAAACAAACCAAGTAAAGAAAGGCACATTCTTCCATTCACAAACGTGTCCTGGCTTCGTTTCAACTAAGCGAACGAATTGCGACCAAGCAATTTTTTTTAACCTCCTTGATTGCGACGACCCGCCGGCGGCCGGCGGACGAAGCGCTGGGCCGACTGGCTCTGTCGGCCGGGGAGCCGTGCAGTAGCGCAGCCGTGGCGCAGCCAATTGCCAGCTCATCCTCTCCTGACGTCACACGAAAACGCCACAGAAAATGGGCGAGCGTAAAGAGAGGAGGACAGCGTTTTCGAATTAGTTTTTCTACTAAATAAAATCGCGTAAACGCGCCTAGAGTGGTCGAAACATGGCCTGGGGACTCCGGACTACAATTTGCGCAAGTAATCCCGCAATGTTTACATATCACTTCAGTGTCCCTTTAAGAAACTGCTAAAGAGCCCTCCGTTCGACCTCGATGGCCTCGATGTACATTTCCGGGTTCTGACACCGGGGGCCTGGGTGGCCCCAGCGGGTTTAGTAAGTCTCTGCCTTTTTTTTACTGCAAAATCATTTTATTGAGTAAATTATAGGCATTGTTTGTGTTGATTAGGGTGATCTGACATCTTTTTGCCCCGGTTTAGGTGCGGATAGCAGCCTTTGGCCACGTTTAGTTAACGCTCTGCATTGCACCGGAAGTGTACCTGCACAAGAACGTAGTGTGGGACGAAGGCGGCACGGCAAGAGAGTAACCCTCATTCTGATTTAGAAAGAACGAGAAATATTAGACGAGCGTTTTCAGCACAGCCATATTCCCGGGTCCCATTTCTCAACATTGTCCACACGACAGGCGGGGGGCGCTTACGTGCCCGTGGGGGAGAATTGTATGGTTTTTTCATGCGTGTGCCCTACCAGATCAAGAAAGCTATATTGCAATCCCCGACACAGGAAAAATTCTCTGCGAGAACTACGTTATATCATAAACATGTTTTCGATTTTGCTTTGTTCTATCATTTCTTTTCAGAAAGCGTCTATAAGACCCACGCGCCACGGTGGCTTAGTGGCTGAGGCGTTCGGCTGCTGAGATCAAGAACGCGCGCTCGAAACCGACCGCGGTTGCTGTTTTTCTAATTCAGTTGAAAAGCGAATGCGCCCGTACGTGTGTCGTGGCCCAAATTAATTCTCATTTCCAGATTAATCTTCCACCCCAGGTGGCAGATAATAATCCAGAGCCCTCCGCTACGGCGTGCTTCATAGCCCTGGGGTCGCTTCGGCGAGTAAAACACCAAAAATAGGAATGTAAAGTTTCTATCCTGTAAATACTCTTCACTTTTAAACAGTGGAAACTAACGTAATGCTTTTCTTCATCAATGCACCCTGCAGCCATGCAGTGCCATTATCAATTGCACTATATGTTCTCCTTTCCCTTCGACGTCTCTTACAAAACCGAGAAATTCCATACAGCGGCGGTGAACCATCAACGGTGTATCGTCGTCCAATTGCATGCACCTGAGTTAAATATTCAGTGAGTGTTGTCACATTTCTGCATCAATTGCACTTCTGGAATCATAAACAAAAATAAATATTAATTATGAGGGCCAAATGATAGCGCATGAAATGAGGAAATACTGGAAGAGTAGTTAATTTCTTGAAAAATGTGGGCATCTAGAAAGGGCAGAAAAAAATAAACATGCATTAGCAACATGCAGTCCGGAGTCACGACGTAGGCGTGAAACATTTCACGTACATATCTTCTTGCTTTTTTTTCACTTCTTTACCGAAGTACAGGCCCTCTATTCACCATGAAAACTGCATTTCACGGGTACTTCAATTGGCTTTCGACATGCCTTCACTTCTTTAGTGCGAGAAATGCCGTGCCTATGTGGCTGGGCGAAGGCAACGACGTCATGTGAGCCACAGTCTGCGGCTTTGTGCATCCCCCAGAAAGCTTACATATCCTTCCAGTCCACCCTCCCGTAATGTTATGCGACTAGAACGCAGCTAGACGACGCCCTCGTGAGAGCGGCACTGTCCCCGGGTGAAGGACTGACGCGAGCGTAGGGCACATACCATGGAGAGGTGGCGACCGGGCATGAGCGCCAGGATGTGGCGGGCCCATCGGACGCGGAAGGAGACGCCCAGCGCGGACACGCCCACGGCCAGGCAGGAGAGCAGCGCATTGCCCCAGAAGAGACCGTTGGCCAGGATGAGCCGCATGTCGTCGCTTAAACTCGGGCTGCCGAGGCGGCCGCCGCTGTGCGCACTACGGCTGCTCCCCCCCGCGTCGCGTGACACGCGGCTTCGGTGTGGCGATGACTCTTGCAGTGGCCACAAGATGGGGGGGTGGGGGGGAAGGGGGGGGGGATAGGCCACTCTGTGGGTAACGTCGGCACCGATGAAGCGTGATGGTTAGATGTGGATGTCTAGCGATTAAAACCAATCATTATTGCAACCATCTCGTAATGATGGACCTTACTGTAATCCCATATCAGCTTAGTACATTCTTTGTATTTGATTGATCCTACCTGGAACCCGATGTAGCCTCAACGTTTCCTGGAACATATTTAAGTGTATTAAAATAGAACAGCGAATAAAGGAGCCCGAGCGTCACTAGAAGTTCACTATCAAAACGTAGCCTTTTAGTTTTCATCGCCTGTATACTTGCCCAGACAAGGAAGACCAAGTGATATGTCTTTACTTTTTCTGTGAAGTATTTCTGTTTTTCAGAAAACCCGCCTTTTATCTACAAAGAAACGGGGTCACGGATAAACATAAACGCAATATTCTAGCAACAAGCTGCTTATCAGGGAAAATAAGAATGGGCGGCTAAACAGACGATGACAAAGCTACACACAAAAGACATATACAGGCGCCAACTTCCAAGTGGCGCTGGAAGCAGGAAGTTGGAGCCTCTATATGATGATGGTGATGATTGTGATGATAATGATGGTGGTGATGCTGATGATGATGATGATGGTGGTGGTGGTGGTAATGCTCTCAATGTTTTAGGCACGTACCCACAGTGGGGGATTGGCCAGGGCTAACTCACTTATTATAGTTCGTTAAGACTTTAATACACTAATGTATTATCTTTTGTGTTCACTTTTCTCTCCAAGCACTACTCAACATTTCAAACTCGCAATGGACCCAAGGCACTGTTCCAGCCTAGTGGCGACATGCGGATATAACACTTGTCCCGAAACCTCACAAAGCGCTCTCCATTAATAATCTCCGCCCAATCTCACTGACATCATGTCTAGGCGAGCTTTACGAACACCTCACTCATCCTCGCCTTGCCGCCTATCTTGAAGACAACAATCAAGTCCCGCATACGATGATTGGTTTTCGAGCTCACCTTTCAACGCAAGACGTCCTTCTCCAAATCAAAGAGGTTCAGGACCATCTCAGCACATCCACCCCAGGAGCCATCCTGGCTCTAGACTTCAAAGGAGCGTTTGATAATATGTCCCATGCTGCCATCTTAACGAACCTACAAAGCACCAATTGCGGCCTCCACACCTACAACTACGTACGCCAATTTTTAACTGGCCGGACAGCTACGATCGGTATCGGTGACCTCCGTAGCTCTGCTTTCCACCCACCACCCAAGGGCACGCAACCCCTGCAACCCCTTTCTGTTATTGAGATACCAGAACCTGACCCTTCTCTAGATAGTCCCTTTACACATGGGGAACTACAAATAGCACTCAACCAAGGGAAGCATAAGTCTGCCCCAGGACACGACGCAGTCACCTGGCAGGACCTCCGGAATATGCCCCCAGAAGGGCATTCTATTCTTCTCGAGCTTATTAATCGGTCATGGGGATCAGGCGAAGTTCCTGAACACCTCAAGACAACGATCATACACCCTATTCCCAAGGCAGGAAAGGATGCTAGAAAACCTGAAAATTTGCGACCCATTGCACTCACTCCTACTCTAAGCAAGATAATGGAAAGACTGATAAATAATCGTTTGAAGTATCATATGGAACGCACAGGCTGGTTCCACCCAGCTCAAACTGGCTTCTCTCGGAACGCATGACTTTCTATGGCTCCTGCGGCGAGTCATCAACCGTAAATTCATAAAATGCATCCCAGATTACGTCCTCTCTTTAGATATACGCAAGGCTTTTTTGACAATGTTTGCCAAAACGGCATCCTACAGGAGCTGTCCCAGGCTTTTCCCAGTGCCAAGGCACAAGCCTAGATCCGAAAATTCCTGCAACATCGCCCTATACAACTGAACTCTCCAGGCCATGAAGTCACCACTTACTACGTAGACCTAGGAGTTCCTCAAGGCTCTATACTCGGACCAATGCTGTTCAACCTGGCAATGAACCGTGTGGCCCGACAGCTTGAAAAGGATACCTCCGCTCGATTCGCCCTGTACGCCGACGATGTCGTCGTCTGAACAGAAGCGGCCGACTACGATGGCAAGGAAGCCATGCAGTTAGAACTTCAGGCTGCCGTTTTTAGCCTAGAACGCTCTTTGTCCGTCTTCAACCTGGAACTCTCACCACAGAAGACGGAATTTGTCAGCATCAACGGCAAACGCAAAACTGATCTGTCTCATATCTTGACCCTTCATTTCGGCGGTACATCAATCTCATCCCAAAGCGGAACCGTCCGCCTTCTCGGTCTCCAACTGAGCAGCTGCAATAGTCCTCAAGCATGGATTCGGAGCCTCCGTACCACCTGGCGTGCTACGATGCATCTTATTACTCGTATCTCAAAGCAAGTACGGTGGTTCACAACAAGCCTCTTGTCAAACTCTCGCCAGAGCAGTTGCCCATGGCCGGCTAGCATACGGTTTTCCAATATATAACTTCAGCCCCCGGCATCTGCGCGATTTGGAAATATGTACTAAATCGTTCTATGATTCGAACCATCACGGGTCTCCCTCGACACACCAGAAATGATCTTCTAGAGTTGGCAGTTCCTCTTCCCCCGATACGACAACTCGTGGAGGAAACTCAGCTACGTTTTCAAACGCGCCTAGAATGCTCACCGCAAGGACAAGCAATCTTAAAATGGGACGCTTTAAACAGCGTCTTTGAGGAGGCACCCTTTCAAGGTACTATCCCCACATGGGAACGTCCACCACTTGGACTCATCAGACGACGGCCTATACGGCGCTCCAACCCGGCGGCTAGAGAGCGTCTTGTTAGGCATTCAACGCCGGCCCTTCAACGAAAGATTTATGCCGGTGTACGGTCAGTTCGTTAGCAGCATCGTGCGAGTATATCAGTGCTGTGCTATAAAATAAAAAAAAAACGTTGCTATAAAATGTGCCAACATTATACCAACGCTGCCTATCTGAAGATGGAACAAGGGTACATAGATGTTCAGTTCGTTTTAAGGAATAAAGAGTTTTCGCACCTGAAAGTGGATCAGCTTGAGAAAGCAGCTTGTCTCGATTAAAACGAACAGCGACTGATTTCGTACGGGTACGCCGTTGCAGCGCAGCGCATAAGGTGCAATATACTTTGCAAAATGTTTGTGTGGGTGTGGGTGTGTCTGTGGAGAAGGGGAAGCACTCTGCACTACCTCTGCACCAGGCCAGAATTCTTACGCAATATGCATACGTGTCGAACAATTTCAGAGCTCGCCTATTGGCCACTATTGCAAAACGCATCTAACATGCTCAAAATAGGGCAAAATTATTTTATACAGCACCGCCCAGGCCTAAGCGACGCGCAGGCGGAGATTTGGAAGAATAATTGTGCGGTAAGTTGGCAAGCTTTACGCCAATTCACTCCGTACGCGTGCGAGCGAGTACGTGTGCTAGCAATCACTTACCCCCTACCTACATGCAGAGCGCCGATATCTAGGCTACTGTTTCGCGATTCCAGTGCTATGGGGACGTAATGATTTGGCGTAGATGCACCTAGCACTGAAGGTATCAGCCAAAAGATTGCGTGCACATGCCTCCTACGTGCAAATCACCGAGATTCTAACTGCGCCAGCGCTGCGCTCCTCTCACGCCAAAAGCAAACGTGCAGTGAACTCTCGCAAAGTCGTAGCGACGATTTGAGCAATACGTAGCAGTGCGTGTAGTTTGCCAAAGCACGCATCCTGGGTTCCAATGCAAGCGCAATGCCTGATAGCCTGAGACGCCACAGCCGGAATTCTTTCAAATGGGCGCCGCCATTTTGACTACAGCTTCAGTAGAAGTGACGTCGGTGACATCACGATGCTAAGGCGCTATTTAGGGGGGGGGGTCGGTCTGTTCCCCTACGGGATATGGTTTGGGAATAGGCTGCCGGGCGCTTACCGAAGGGGGTGTGGTTTGAGCTCTAGCGTTTGAGGAGTTTGCTGTTGTCTTTGACGGGGGCCTGGAGTGCTACAAGGGACCACCTGTGAAGTTGGCCTTGAACCCTGAGGTGGTGCCAGTCCGCCTAAAGGCAAGAAGGGTGCCCTTTGCACTTCGCCAAAAAATCAATGCCGGGCTTGACAAGCTGCTACAGCAGGGTGTTCTGGAGCCGGTGGACTGCGCGGAGTGGGAAACCCCTATTGTCACACCATTGAAGGGGAATGGAGACATCTGCATCTGTGCAGACTACAAGAGTACCATTAACAAGGCCCTCCAGCAGTATGCATATCCAGTGCTGATGGTCAGCCACGTGTTGGCTTCTCTCTCAGGCGGAACCATTTTTGCAAAGCTCGACTTGTCCCAGGATTACCAGCAGCTGCCTGTCACCGATGAGTCTGCAGCAGCACAGACCATCGTAACGCATCGTGGGGCTTTCAGGGTATGCCGATTGTAATTTGGTGTCAGTGTCGTACCTGGTATCTTCCAAAATCTAATGGAAACCCTCCTACGTGGAATACCAGGTGTAATTGCATATTTTGATGATGTGCTAATTGCAGGGGCGTCAGGTCAAGAATTGCTCTCTCGCCTTCGCGAGGTCCTTCGCCGTTTCCAGGATGCTGGGCTCAAGGTAAAGAGAGAGAAGTGCCAGCTGGGTGTCGCCCAAGTCGAGTTCTTGGGGTTTCGAATAGACGCCGAGGGCATCCATGCGACACCAGAAAAAACACAGGCCATTCTTGGTGCACCTCGCCCGTCAAACAAGACCGAGCTCCAGGCATTCCTGGGACTGGTGAACTTCTATCATGCGTTCTTGCCACACAAGGTCACTGTTGTGGAACCACTACACCGACTTTTGGACAAGAAGGCAACCTTTGTGTGGGGCCAAACACAACAAAGAGCTTTTGAGGGCGCGAAAAAACTCTTGGCATCCAATCAAGCCTTGACGCATTATGATGAGAAGCAACCTCTCATCCTTGCCTGTGATGCATCCCCATACGGAATAGGAGCGGTGTTGAGCCACCGATTGCCCGGTGGCACAGAAGCACCGGTCGCCTTTTATTAAAGGACCCTGTCGAGTGCAGAGCGGAACTATGCACATATCGATAAGGAGGCACTTGCCATGGTTGCAGGCGTCAAAAAGTTTCATGACTACCTGTTTGGCCGGCCTTTACAGATCCAGACGGACCACAATCCACTGCTCGGGTTGTTCACGTCTGACCGCCAGACACCACAGATGCTGTCTCCGCGGATGCTGCGCTGGTCTATCTTCCTGAATGGATACCAGCACACTCTGCTCCACCGGGCTGGGAGGCACTTGGGCCATGCAGACGGCCTCAGCAGATTGCCCTTACAGCACCAGCACCACGATGACCTCTCTCCCGCAGAGGCCGTCATGCTCCTGGACGTGCTGCCAGAACCACCCCTCCATTCAGCGGACATTGCCACCCACTCTGCCAAAGATCGCACCCTTTCACGTGTTCTTAACTGGGTCTGGAAGGGGTGACCAAGGGGCAGCATGGGCCCAGAGTTTTCTGCCTTCACATCAAGGCAGCACGAACTGTCTGCCCAAAACGGTTGCCTACTCTGGAGTGACCGTGTGGTGATTCCACAAAAGCTGCGGTTCCGGGTGCTGGAAGCACTGCATTCCGGACAATTGTCCGGATGAAGGCACTTGCCCGAAGCTATGTGTGGTGGCCAGGCATGGATGCTGCCATCGAAAAATGGGCCCGATGCTGCTCCTCCTGTCAGTAGACGCGGCCAGAGATGCCTCGAGCACCCGTCCACCCTTGGGAGGCGTCTTGGAACCCATGGTCCCGCCTCCATGGGGATTTTGCCGGTCCCTTCCAAGGGCAGACCTTCTTAATTGTCGTGGATTCGTATTCAAAGTGGCTGGAGGTCATCCCAACATCCCCTATGACGTCGCAATCAGTAATCAGTGCCTTACGGAAGCTGTTTGCCACGCATGGCCTCCCAGACACCATTGTCTCGGACAACGGAGCTCAGTTTAAGTCCACAGAGTTTCGAGAGTTCCTGGACAGCAATCTGATCCGCCAGGTAACTTCGGCACCATTCCACCCATCTACGAACGGACAGGCAGAAAGGATGGTACGCACCACCAAGGAAGCCCTATCTAGCATCATCCACGGGAACTGGGCACGGCGCCTGGCAGATTTCACACTGCAGCAGCACGTAACCCCTCACACGACTACGGGGCGATCCCCGGCCGAGCTCCTGATGGGCCGCAAGTTGTCAACGATGTTGGACCACCTGCACCCTGATCGGGCCCCAGAGAAGTCCACACGGTTGGCAGTTTCCCCATCCAAACCACGCACGTTTCAGCCTGAAGATTCCCCATCCAAACCACGCACGTTTCAGTCTTGGCACGTAACTATGCTCAGGGGTCTCCGGGGATTCCAGCAGTGATCTCCCGTGCAACCGGACCAATATCTTGCGAGGTCATGGGCCCTGATGGCCGAGTACTGCGCAGGCATGTGGACCAACTCCGTCGCCGGACAGTCATGCCTACCCAAACAGCGGGTGCAGAACTGGAAGGAACGCAGCCTGAAAGACGACCCATGTCAACGTCTACCCCTGAAGGCTCGAGTTCTGTCCTTGTGGAGCCAGACGCACCTGAGGAGCAGCCGACCCCTGTGGTTAGCAGTGTGCCCCCACAAGAGGGCGAAACCGTTCCACTGACTGTCCCAATGGAGGCTATAGCCTGCATAGGTCGGCGTACTCACTCGTGAGTACACTCATTTGTACTCAAACTCACGAGTAAGTACGATGATGAGTGATCACACACCCAGAAAAAAACAGTGAGTATGATGACGAGTGAGTACAGGGGTAAGTCCACTACTCATGAGTAAAGTACTCATGAGTACACTACTCATGAGTATGAGTACTCATGAGTACAGTATTCATGAGTATGAGTACTCATGAGTTTGAGTACTAATGAATATCAGTACTCATGAGTACACAGTACTCATGAGTACACAGCACTCGTGAGTACACAGCACTCATGAGTACAATACTCGTGATTACTGTTTTTGCGAGTGCTTGCACTCTTGAGTATATGCACTCCTGAGTACAGTAGTGCAAACAGTAGTGCAAACAAGAAAACGGACGACAAAAGCTGCCACCCGAAGACACACAGAAAAACGCAGTTTACGGCCACGGCTGCACCGACAACCCCCGAGCTCCCCTGAGCCCGACCCGGCCTGAGAACAAGAGGAGACGCCAGACGCAACGCGAGTGCTTACGTTCCGTTTCGCTTCCTCACATGTACTTGCCTTCGCGCAGTAAGTCGCTCAACGACAGTGCACCGCGTCAGACGTTTTCTTCCTCTGTCCTGATTTATATGTAACCTGTGTTTTTTTAATCAATTAAACAATTTATTTTTTCTACTTAGTCTTTCATTCGAGCTACGACCTAGCTAACAGTACAGATAAGTTGATTATTCGTGAGTAATACAAATTGAGTACTCATGAGTACAGATTGAGTACTCATGAGTGCAGAATGAGTAGTACTCATGAGTGCAGAATGAGTAGTACTCATGAGTGAAAAATGAGTAGTACTCATGAGTAGTACTCACGAGCAGTAGTACTCATTGAGTACTCATGAGTACAGATTGAGTACTCATGAGTACAGAGTGAGTACTCATGAGTACAGATTGAGTACGAATACTCGTGAGGACAAATGAGTTTGAGTACAAGTGAGTACGATTACAAATGAGTATTTGATGAGTGAGTACGAGTGATTTTGTAAACAGACGAAGTTTTTGAGTCTGAATTTGATTGAGTACAGCGTGAATGAAAAAAATTGTGATTGAGTTTGAGTGAGTTCTTTCTGTTTTGCCGACCTATGATAGCCTGTGGTGCCGCCACCGTGCCTTCGTCGCTCTCAGCGTGTTCGGGGTACCCCGCTTCATCTAAGAGACTACGTACGGGCCCTGGCTGACTGTTGAGTCCAAAGTGGGAAGGGAGGGGTGTTGTGTAGTGTGACTGTGGCCGCTATGTTTAGCGGCAACAGGAAAGACAGCTACGAACATGTGACGTGTGGCCGCTCCACCTGGCGGTTATGAAGTGTTTTAGCGTTGTTTTTCATACGCATGTAGTCAGTTGGTGTTTGCCGGTCAGGAGTATGGCCTGATTAAAATAAACGTCTGTGTTCCTCAACCCACAATATGTAACAGGGTGCATAAAGTGAAGACGCGTCGCGTGTGGGAAGGAGCCAGATTGTATGAGCCGTGGGGTGGTGGTGATGGTTGTGGTTTGCGACGGGAAAAGAAAGGGAAATTCAGTGGGGATATTTTGAGCTCGGCAGGGAGCTCACCTGCATACAATCCAGTGCAGGGGAAGGGAAGTAGAGGGGGAGTGATAGGATAAAGTAGAGAGAGAGAGAGAGAGAGAGAGAGAGAGAGAGAAAGTTATAAAGAGAGCTGTCAGTCCTAGAAAGCTGTCAATCCGGGCACGTCAGTCTGCACTTCTCAGTAAAGGCCAGTGTAAGGCGAAGGTACGGTCTGTCTCTGAGGGCGATAATGCTGGGTTATCTCCGTGAACGAGATCAGTGGGTGACTGTCATCGTGCAGCTCCATAGCACGGGGGGTAAAAGCACAGGCTTGTTGCTGGGCGTATTCGTTGCCCTCCATGGAAGCGTGAGCGTGTGTCCAGATGAGCTGAATGGAACCGTTTGGAGAGTGGTTTTTTAGCACACGCAGTGCAGGTCGGGACACCCAACCCGACTGGTAATTCCGGCAGGATTGTTGGGAATAGGTGACTACCTTCCAAACCCCTGGTTGAGTGAGTGCCAAGGCAATGGCTGCCTCGTCTGCTGCCGTCATGTCTTGGGTCTTGAGTGAGGTACACGCAAGGAGGTTGGTTCTGGAGGTAGCCACGTTGATGGCGAATTGCTGCTCTCGATGTTTGGAGGCGTCTGTGTAGATAACTGCATGATCCCCACCGAGGGTGGTGTTGACCACTTGAGCCCGGGCTTGTCGGCGACCCTCGTGGCGTGAGGGGTTCACATTTCAAGCCAAGGGAGCATAGTTCTTGTCGCCAAGAGTCCGGAAATACATCAAGGGGAGTGACATTCTGTGCTGCCCAGCCAATCTGGTGAAGGATGCGGCAACCCGCCGCAGTTCTGCTCCGTCGGAACTTCTGGTTAGAAAGATGGCCCTCTATGAGCTCTTCCACCGTGTTGTAGAGCCCCGTACTAAACAGCCTCTCTGTGAGCGCACTCATGAGAAGACCAATGGCCTGCCCAACCGCCTTTCTAATCATTATATCAGGCATCCTTATGTCCTCGTTGCCGAGAAGAAGACAGGGGGTTGACGTAAGTGATTCTCGAGAGGACAAAAGCTTGAATTAATCGAAAGGTACTGGATTCCTTGAGGCCTCGCTTCTTGGTGGCAACTCGCCTGATAATGTGTTTGATTTGATTGATGCTGTGTTTGAGGCGCTGCAAGGATACGTCACTCTTGGTGTTGGCCTGTAGATGTAGGCCCATGATCTTGATGCTGGGGCTTGGAGTGACTGTGTTCCTTGTGTCGTTTGACGTGAGAGCGGACGACAAGAAGCTAATTACGTGAACACAGGAGGCGACAGGCTTTAGCATATAGGCGTACTAGAAGTGAGATGCCATGCGTTGGTGTGAGCTTCCTTTAATTTTTGCAACTCTTAGAACATGCGCAAGGCGTGCACAGGGCCGCGAGATTGGCAGTGGGCGCACTGAACTGCGGAGCGAGAGGTCGCGTGATGCCACCACGTGGCATTCAGCGAGAATGCAGGCGGTGAACCCGTAGATGTGATTTGGTAAGTGCACAACCTGTCTTCCCTGTGTCCGCGTGGGCTCGTAGCTAAATCGATACGACAACGGGCTCTCGCTTTGTTAGTCTATTAGTTCCAGGTTCGATTCCTGGCGGTGCCAGTGAGTTCTTTTATTTGTTCGCTGGAGTTTTCTGTTGACACCAACGGTCGCGAAAGAACCCTTGGGAGGAAAAGGTAAAAATCTTTGCTTTAAAACTGCCGAACATGGGTGAGGCAATAAATGTAAAACAGCTGGGGTGTCTCCAGTTTCCTGTTTTAGATAACAGAGGGACCAAGTAAGGGATGAAGTTTCCACAAATATTCTTCCCGAGTATCAGAGTGTTCGGCTTGTGAATGTGCCGTCCTTTTCAAAAGTTTGTCCGCCACGGCGATTGGGGCCGGAGCAGGGGCGCTGCGGTTGCCGCTATCGGGGCTGGTATAGCGGATAAAGAGAGCGAGGGGAACTTTTGATCTTGTCTTCGTAGTGTGCCTGCCGGCCTGGCGGGGTTAGAGCCCCCCCCCCCCCCCTTTTAAATGCGGAGCATTTCTTAGGCTCGCGATGTCACTCGTCGATGTTGTCGGCGCCGTCCACACGCTCACTGTGCATGCGCGTCGCGTCGAGGCGCAGATGCACGTCTCTCTCCCGTACCCTCCTCGCTCTCAACAACAGGTGCGGCGGTGCGGGAGGAGCGCGTGTACCCCGTGCGCTCCGTCGCTCTCAACAACAGCTGCGGCGGTGCGGGGGGGAGCGCGTCTGTGCGCGCATGCGTCGTAGCTACCCGTGCGCTGCGTCGCGCTCAACAGTAACGGCGGCAGGGCGTGTACACGTGATAACGGCGTGGTGGGTGCGTGGAAAGTTCGCGCGCTTGTGTACGGAAGTGTTCGCATGCGTGTCTCTCCCCCGTACTCCTCTCCCTCGAACGCAGGTGGTGTGTATATAAGCGGCGGAGCGCGCGTTCGGAATTCAGTCAAGGGCGTCTTTGCTTGGCTTTCGCTTGACTTGACGCTTTGCTCGACGGCACCAAGCAATAAAGACAGACTTTAACTTTACACTCCTTGCCTTCGCTTCTCCTTCATTCAATAAATAAGAATAATAAAGACGAAATAACAATTAAGCATTCCCAAACCATACCCAATTACGCAACATTCACGGATACCCCCACCACTCTGCGACGCATTTACTCGAGTTCCCCCCGTGGGAAGATGCGGGCGGGTTTTAGGGGCGAAGCTCCTTAGGGCGTGGGTCTGTTCATCCTCGACGTATGTATGTAGCCACCTCTAGTTTAGTTCTTGGATTGTTTACTAGATGGCGTGGCTACCTCTAGTTTAGTTCTTGGATTGTTTACTAGATTGCGGTACTTGTATATGATGAAAAGATGCGCTTGGATTGTTTACTAGATGGCGGGGAGCGTTGTAATAAAATCCGTTCGCTGTTGGCGCGCGCTCGGAGTCGCCCGATGGATAAGGCTGCAGATGTGCGAGCCCGCGAGGCAGAAGCGCTCCGTGGAGCTGCGCGACGCCGCCGCCAAGATCCTGCCGTACGAGAGCGGGAGGCCGAAGCGTGTCGTCTGGCTGCGCGACGACGCCGCCAAGATCCCAGCGTTCGAGAACTAGAGGCCCAAGCGTCACGGCAACGGCGCGAGGACCCTGCCGTACGCGAAGCGGCACGGCTGCGGCGCGAAGAGGATCTCCAAAACGTCAGAGAACGGGAAGCGGCGAGAAAGCGCGCGTATCGGCAGGCAGACCCCGATGCAGTGAGAGCTCGTGAGGCGTCTGCAAAACGCATCAGGCGAGCTCAGCCCCAAGGTGCCGACGCGCGGTTTAAGCGAGACTTTCTAGACGTTACGTTCGGACTCAGATGTAGTGGCCGAACATTCACTAAAGAGTCACGGTTTTACCGATGATTTCCCCTCAGGAGCTTCGCCCACTCATCATCATTCACCCCGTGGATATGCTGTGAATTTTTTTTTTCTCAGATCAAGCGCTTCAGCGCAGGCACTTTGCGCCGCACTTATCGCGCCAGACAATACTACGAAGGCAAGAGGGAAAGTTCTCCTCGCTGTCTTTAGCCGCGGTACCAGCCGACAGCCGCAACCGCAGCGCCCCTGTTGGGCGGCACGCCTGCTGCGGCCACGGTCGCCGTGGCCTAAAAATTAAAAAAGAAAAAGCTGTTCATGTGCAACAATGGGATGCACGCTGACTTTTTTTACCTAAAAGTATGAATGAATGAATTTGTTGTTACAGACTATGGAAAGGAAAGTCCACCTACAGCTGGACTTTGTCTCGCATAAGGGTGTATATACCGGAACGCCTGCTGGTGGGGTGGGGGGGGGGGGGGCGGGGAAAACAGCCAGGCAGGAAAGGGAGAAGAAAGAGTAAGAGAGGAAACATATATACGTATATACGGGGCTATGCACTAAAAATAAACTAACATAACAAAACAAGCAAACAAAAAAACACATGGCCACAGTCCAGTTCTTTTGATTAAATTTCCTACAAATGCAACTGCTTAAGTCATCATCATCATCATCATCATCACCAGCCTATCTACGCCCACTGCAGGGCAAAGGCCTCTCCCATTATTCTCCAATCATCTCGGTCCTGTGTCAACTGTGACCAATTTATCCCCGCAAACTTCTTGATCTCATCTGCCCATCTAACTTTCTTCCGTCCCCTGCAACGCTTGCCTTCTCTAGGGATCCACTCTGTTACCCTTAATGACCAGCGGTTATCTTGCCTTCGCATTACATGCCCTGCCCACGTCCATTTCTTCTTCTTAATTTCTACTAATATGTCTTTAACACCAGTTTGCTCCCTGACCCACTCCGCTCTCTTCTTGTCCCTTAATGTTACACCTATCATTTTCCGCTCCATTGCCCGCTGAGTCGTTCTCAATTTAAGTTGAACCCTCTTAGTGAGCCTCCAAGTTTCTGCCCCGTAGGTGAGTACCGGTAAGATGCAGCTGTCGTACACTTTCTTCTTCAGCGACAATGGTAGGCTGCTATTCATTATCTGAGAATGTCTGCCGTATGCACCCCACCCCATTCTGATCCTTCTAACTATCTCTGCCTCATGGTTGGGATCTGGGGTCACAACTTGGCCAAAGTAGATATATTCGCTTACCAATTCCACTGCCTCGCCACCTATCTCAAACTGCTGTGCTGTCCCGAGGTTATTGATCATTACTTTAGTTTTCTGCATATTAATTTTCAGGCCCACGGTTCTACTCTTTTCGCCCAGTGTGGAAAGCATGCTTTGCAATTCGTCCCCCGAGTTACTTAGCAAGGCAACGTCATCAGCAAATCTGAGGTTACTGAGGTATTCTCCATTAACCCTTACTCCCACCTGTTCCCAGTCCAACGTTCTGAATACTTCTTGTAAGCATGCTGTGAATAACATTGGAGAGATTGTGTCTCCTTGTCTGACACCCTTCCTTATAGGTATTTTACAGCTCTCCCTATGGAGGATGATGGTAGCTGTAGACTGCTTAAGTACCTTCCTCAATTTGTTCGGCGCCTTTCCGACTGGACAAGCCCGGTGCAGGTCATCGATACACGGTGGAGAATGCTCTCTGTAGGAGTTTGCTCGCTCCACAGGCGTTGACCATCCCAATTAACAACTCCCCTCTTACCTTTTCCCGCGCAGTCCACCGTGTCACCCTGTTCTACAAAATCTTTTGATTGGTTGATTGATTATATTACGAAAGCCATGCTAAAACACCGGATACACTGACGCCGAAATGTGCGAAAAAACAGCGGAAGAACAGTGCACTACCCTGGCAATCTTCGTGCCTGCATGACCCTCCCCCACACACAGGAATGGAAGAAGGGCACAGTGGGGTTATCCTGTTGGCAATCCAACTGGGGAAACTATCACATACAAGCCCAAACATCATTAGAGGCTCTCATTACAGCAACAACAACAACAACAACAACAACAACAACAACAACAACAATAACAACAACAACATCAAAAAAAAAAAAAAAAAAAAACTGCGGCGTAGCTGTCTTACTGTGGGCTTGTTGAAAGACAGCTGCCGCCTTCGTGCCATCCTGCGGCTGGCACTGCGGCGTAGCTGTCTTACTGTGGGCTTGTTGAAAGACAGCTGCCGCCTTCGTGCCATCCTGCGGCTGGCACTGCGGCGTAGCTGTCTTACTGTGGGCTTGTTGAGATGCGGCTAAGGAGAACTAGGAGGGTCTTGTTTTCATTTACCTGAATGCTTCTGTTTTGTAGACATCTCAAGCCGTTAAACGAAGCATAATCGGTTTGCGCTTCATGAGCTGTGCTTTTTTTTATTTTTTCTCGACTATTGTGTTTCTGTTTGCTTTCGTTTTTGTGTTCGTGTTTGTGTTGCCACTGTTAAGCCCGGTTTCCCGTTGTAAATTTGATGTGCATAATAAAAAAACTACACAGAGTGACCCGGTGAGTTGTTTCTCAATTGTTTTGCAAGTCCCGTAATTGCTTCGCAAAGTTGATGCAGTTTGTTTATTGTGCCTCGCCGTCCGATTTCTGTTTTATAGATGCCATTGTACAGGAAATTATTTAACGAGTGCGCATTAAATAAATAAGTAACGTTAAATAAATTTCTGTATAATGGCATGTGTAAAGCTGAAATCGGGCAGTGAGGCATCCCATAAAATAGGCATTGGTAATAAAGACTGGCCACAAAGCCAAAAATGTGCATGAGAATTCACGGGGTGCACCCATAGGCATTATCATGGCAACATACTTTGCCAAGCGTTGTCCAATATTGGCCTTCTAGAGCTTGGCCAATTGTTGGCTTGTCACCTTTCCCAAGCGCCAGCCAATAATGGCGGCCGAGGTATTGCCAAGCTCGGACACATTGGCCACTGATGATTTGCCGTGCTTGGGCTTGGCAATTTCTGCTGCTTCGGAACGTCTTGTACACATTAATTGAGGTTCGTGTGTCTTCTAGTCATCTTAGTACAGATGACTTATCAACATCTCACGGAGCTCAGGACGTCGGAGGTCTTGCGCAGGTGTCCTGTAGATATCTCTCTTAAGACATCTTTGAGACATAAAAAATAGACGTCTTATAGCTAACTCGCATAGCGCAAGATGTCTAAGACCTTGCAAAGACCATGACATCTATAAGACGTTTTGTATTCAGTGGGTGGGTGGGTGATTTAATGCTTTCGTATTAATCAATGGGAATCTGCTAACAGTGCCGTCGGGTACTCTTGCGCTATGAAGTAATTTTTGCGAATATCTAACACAGGCGGCAGAAGTGCCGAACTGCTTCCTTGCTGAAATGAATTCGGCCATTTACCCATAAAGGCGAGTACTCTTTCTGGCGGGAAAAGTTCAGAACAGCAAGACCACAAAACGCGACCTCCGCTCAAAGTGTCAGCCCAATGAATGCAGCCTTTTCTCCAAAATACATTTTTAAAGGACGCTCATTTCCCAGCAAACCATAAACAATCTTGTGGATGTCCATTCAATGTAACTTTCCTGATATCCAATGTGCAGAGGATATTCGTGAACGCCCACATTATGTCCACGGGATATTCAGGCGATGTCCCTATTGCCTCGGAATAGACATCCACAAATACTTTCGTCTGGATATCCACAGGATGTCCTTAAAATTCATGGAAACTTTCTGTGGACATTTCACAGATATCCGGACGACATCATACAATGTCCATTTGATGCCATGTTGAGGCATTCTTAGGACCTTATACTATTATTATATAACTATTTATATATTATTATTAGTGACATGAAACCAACCCCAATTTTTATTGCAAAGAAAAATGGTATTTATTTCAAAATCATTTCAATATCCACCAGATGAACCTTGCTGAAGTCCAAGACCTAGAAAACATTAAAAAAATTAAAACAGCACCAGTTAAACGCTTGTTAAATAGCTATTATTGAAACAGCTGCTTACACCATTCTGCCTATTGAAAGAGTGACAGGTTAAAAAAATTGCAATCAACCGGGCGGGTCAAATACTTTAAATACAAATTCACCATCAACAGGCGTGCATATATGAATCGTTTCTTTACTGTGCAGCTAAAATGAGACAAGAGGAAAAACACAGCAAAGATTGCAGCTTTTGAATAAAAACAGTGCCAAATAAACAATGTGATTCAACTTGAAGCCGTGAAAACTTAAGCAAAGAATAAATTTTAAATGTTATAAACCCACAAAAGATTTTCAATAAAGTTATCATGAAGTTAAACAGAACACCAGAGAAAATAGGAGCTGGCAGAATACCTAAGAAACAGGCCGGAAAAGCAAAGGCAAATTTAGTCTCTAAAAACTGTACTGCATGCTAAAATATTACTCAAAAGAAGGCACGTGCTTGGATTCATGTTCACGTGTTCTGTATATTCGCTTCTGAAAAGTTGGGCCACCAGTTGAAATCTTGTGTTTGATCCAGAAATCTTGTTTCTTCAGCAGAAAGAGCGGCAACAAACTTCGCAGCAGCGGCGGCAGAATATACATTTGAATAAAGGGAAAAGGAACGAAATGCTAGGTACCCTTCTCGGAATGGCAGAATCTGGAGAAAACGCTAGTTGTCCTGCAAGAAAATGTCGTATATCTTGGTTAGCTTCAGCTTATTGCTGACATTATGATATTTTCTTACCTGCTACTTCAGACGTTGATCAAGGGGCTGGGATGAAGTTTTTGTGATGTATTCACTGGCAGTCTCAGAAGGAAAACTGGAAGAAAATACCAAGCAGTAATTTGGAGTCGCGAGTAGCATCACAATCGCAAAGAAATACCTTGAACAGAGATTGATGGTAATTATTGAAGTAGAAGTATACGGCCGCGTCCTTGACGTGAAGCCGATCGGTGATCTGAGAACCGTGTGGTGCAGCCGAAGACGGGAACCGAACTTCAACCGTCGATTTCCCGTCTCTTGAGACGCGAAGCCCTTCGAGCAGTTCAGTACGAGACAATTGTGTTCACAACAGGCGAGCAAAGAGCGAGTGAGCGACTGAAAAGCGCGGGAACCGGGAAGCACGGGAACCCAGCTCCCCGTCGGAGGGGGCGAGGATGCTTTCCTCCGTTCCTCCGCCGCCGTCGCTTTTGTCACACGATACGCCAAGCAAGTACGGAGAAGTTGGGAGGGGGTATGCGGCGCGCTGAAGGGGGGGGGGGGGGGGGGGGGGCGAATGCACGGCACATGCTTCGCGCCCCCTCCGAGACCCCTGCATACAAACCCCCCCCCCCCTCCTCGCCCACTCCATAGCAAGTGGAAAAACTCCCACCTCCCCTCGCGGGAACCCCTGTGTAGATGCGACGCATAGACGGAGCGGAGAAGGGACCGCGTTTTATACCGCGCATAACGTTGAGGGGACTGCGTAAGCCGGTCCCAGTAGATGATGACGTTGGCGTACTTGTAAAGCGGCGTGGACTCTAGGTGTTTGAGCCAAGCGTGTATGTTGCTTCGCCGGAGAACGGCACACCGGTTATATGCGCAGCGCGCCCGAAGGAGAGGAAACCGCGAAAGAGAGAGTACTGCACATGCGCCGGCCCCAGCGCGTCTGCCGCGGCTATGACGCAACACAATCCAACGCAATCCACTTTAATCCAATCCAAATCCAATCCAATCCAATGCCCCTCGCGAGAGAGTGTTCGCTATCGGAGAGGAGAGGGGGTGAGCGGCGAAGAGCGCAGCTGGCGCGGCGAGGAGAATGGGGGAGGGGCGGACAACGCCGACGACGACGACGACGCCGGAGGGACAAGGCGAGTGAATGAGATGCTCTGCATCTAAAAACGCGGCCGAGCTTTCTCGCGCAAACCCTGCCGCAGCCCAAAACGAAGAATCTGACGCCAGGCGCGCGCCGGCTCCCTCCTTCCCCCCGAGCACGGCTTTTGAAGCTCCTTTCATGGCGGCCGAGCTCGTGTGGGCCATTCAAAATGCGAAAAGGAAAAGTGCGCCCGGGGCTGACGGCTTCACATACCAGGCTATCAGAAACGTAGCCGAGAGGCAGCGCTCGCGCCATCTTGACTTTGCAACTTCCACTGGTCTACCGGCACCCTCCCAGCTCAATTTGGCCTCCAACTTGTCTCTCAGAACCAAGGGCGTCCGCAGAACTTTTAAGTGCGAATGCACTTCTTAAGCGAGCCTGAATCGTCCGCCGCCGTAGTCCGCATAGCAACAGCTGCGGGTGCGCGCGCTCCTCGTCTTCCTCCTCGTCTTCCCTAGCAACGGGGGGAGATGGGCGCGCGCTACTCTCCTCCTCCTCTCTCCGCTCAGTGACTGCGGGTGTTGGGCGCCTCCTCTCCACTTCGGGGGGGAGAGCTCTCGCTCGCGTAGCGGGCGCTCCGCATTCCGACGCGTGAGGGCGCTCGTGTAGCCCTCGCCGTAACGGCGGGCGCTACTCTCCTCCTCCTCTCTCCGCTCAGTGACTGCGGGTGTTGGGCGCCTCCTCTCCACTCCAAGATCACGATATCCACCGTAATCGCGCAATCAACAACCGTGCATTCGCACTTACACACTCTCCTCCTCGGGGAAGTGCGAGGGAATTTTTTGTAAGGGGGGGCCATCCATTAGCAGAGGGGGGGGGGGGGTACGGTTGGATAGCACAAAAAGGCGCTATTTGTGGTTACAAAAAGTACAAACAGCGAATTAGAACCAGACTTGGAGGATATACATTGTATTTTATTACCGAACAAAGAAATGGACGTAATAAAGAAAATGCGAAAATTTACTGTCACTTTGTAAAGAGTGGCCAGTCACACTGCGTGAGGGTTCTTGACTCACGCCAACTGATCACCAGCACAATTGTTGCGCTAGTTGGTTCACGTACATAACTAAAAAACTTTTCGCTAAAGGATGGGACAAAGGAGAGAACGTCGGTGTCATTTTCTCCTCTCTTCGGCCCTTCAGGGTAAGGTTATTTTAATTGTGCAGCGTTTTTGTAGTTGGGCAGCGTTTTTGTAGTTCATAAAAATATTCGAATTTCCTAGGGGGGGCAGTTGCCCTCCCCCCCTTTTGCCACCCCCCCCCCCCCTTACGGACGCCCATGCTCCCATCCTAAAAAAGAACAAATCTCCCAAACTTTTCTTCTCTTTTCGTCCTATTTCACTCACGAGCGCTGCTTCCAAAATTCTTGAATCCATGGCGCTCGCACGCCTCGAATGCAGTATGCGCGAATCTGCAACTTGAACCCTGAGCAACAGACGGGTTTTGCCGCCAGAAAACGCGAAAGCTACCAAAAACCTTGGCTGTTGTCGTCCTTTTGGACATTCACAAAGCCTTCGACTGCTTACCCCACGAGGCTATTCACGACGCAGTAAAACAGTGCAAAATTACGCGGCCGTAACCCTCATCACCCCCGACGTTACAAGACTGGACGAGGCCCGCCACTCCATCGCGCAAGAACTAAACAAACAACAGCCAGACGCGTGGGTTGCATCATGACCTGCTCGCATCCAAAGCATCAAATTTGGGTGACAAGAGTCCTGCCTACTCAGCGGGCTCGTTACTGGCTCCGTACTGCAGGCTGCGTACCGGTGCTCGTAGAAAATGAGAAATGAGAAAATCAACAGTCCCGCTTGTTCTTCATCCACATAAATCAAGCAGCCTAAAATATAGAATTCAATTCCCGAATCAAACAGAAAGGCAACCAGATTTCGCTCAAATTCCAAATAAAATAACTACCCGCTCTTCATTTAAAACATCAGTTAGAAACAGGCCAGAAAATATTGGAAAGACGGGGATGAGGGGTGATTTGAACTAAGACACACTTTGTGTGGCTGGGGCCCCATATGTACACCGCGTTATGAATGCGAATTCTCAGTGTAAGGAAAAATGTAAATTTGTGGACATCCTAGCAATATCACGTAATGATGTTATAATAACACACCTGCACTGATATCGCATGGATGTCCGTAAGCAGATGATCTTGGGTGAAACATCGTATAGGCCTCCTGCGCTGGAGTTTTGGCGACAGGCAGCGCCCCTAGCGGCCAGCGCCTCTGGGTAGTACAAAAGCAGACGACCCTCGCCGCCCTCCATGTGTTTTCAATTACAAGCCAGAGTGAAAGTTGGTTGTGGCGCTTTGTGGCGAGTTTAAATGACTGCATATTGTAAGAAATAGCCCTTAAAGTATTGCAGAGGCTAAACAAAATAATATCCGCTAAAAGAAGCCGATTTGTCGGCTTTCTTTTAGCGAGCTTTCGCGATGGTCGCGGCGTGGGACAGTATCGCCAGGTCGGGTGGTTTAACTGTTTCACGACAGTTACAGTTTTTTCTTCTTGCGTGCGGTCGACAAAGGAAAGTTCACGAGTAGCATAAACACGGAACGCTGCTCATCCTATATCCTGAGGTAACTGCAAAAGGTTGCTTCAGCGGGAGCATGCAAGCGAACGCAAGAATTGCGCAGCCGACTCAGCTGACACTGCTGGCCTGGCACCGCCTTTGAAACGAGTGGAAATTTTGTTTCG
This sequence comes from Haemaphysalis longicornis, assembly GCF_048455015.1. Taxonomy (NCBI): domain Eukaryota; kingdom Metazoa; phylum Arthropoda; class Arachnida; order Ixodida; family Ixodidae; genus Haemaphysalis; species Haemaphysalis longicornis. The sequence continues at coordinate 48,844,437 of NW_027526445.1, forward strand.
TATTTTCGCAAACTAAATGATTCTTGCGTAACGTTTTACGACGCACGATTTACGAACGGGAGGGTACATGTATACTAGCGAGTAGGTGGGGCAATAGCGCCAAATAAACAAATTAAGCGCTATTAAAGGACGCAAAACATGCACCAAATCACACGCCCGCTGCCTGCAGAGATGTGTACTTCTATAACACCACATAACACAGCATAACATAACACAGCCGCATACACGGCGCGGGGCCCCGAATATTTACATACGATCATCACTGACTGTGTTGGTTTTCTAGTGCAGGGGTCGTCGAATCTGAACGCCAGTTTTGACTTCAAATGGAGTTAGACAGCGAGGCAAGAACAGAGAATTGGCGTCCTCCAGTTGAATTGCACCCCCATCTTCTCACACTTCGCCAGATTATTGTCAAATATTATTAGAAATTCGCTGAATTTTTTCTCTTTGCATTCAAAGCCCCCCTCCTCCCCTCCCCCCCCCCCCCCCCCTTCCGATTTGCCGTCCAGCCCTAAGCCGTGTCGGCGTCATGGAACTCGGCCGTTGCTGACCCTCATTCTAGGCTTAATTATTAAGTACGAACTGGGAATGTATACTGCAAGAGCGTAATTAAGTAAAGCGAGAGCAAACAAGGAAAGCGAGCGGCCTCTTAGTTCGCCCGACCACTTTGTTTTACGGCCACTAATTTCGGAATCGCAAAACAGATTTCACGCTTCTGACGGTCGCGACAATTTGTCACTGAGACACGCAACAAAACGGCAAGCTAACGCTGCACCTTGTATTCGTAACGGCGACGCAAACGAGCACTGTTTAATGAAAGTGCACGCATAGTGTGCAGGTACGCAAAAGAGCGGCACACCGCAGCAGGCGAGCCTGCGGTCCGCCGGACTCGCTGGCTTTTTAAAGCGCGAGCATCACCGATTGCGTCACTCTTCTTGGCTGTTTTTGAGAAGTCTCTGTCCCTATAGAGTATAAGTTTAACCTAGAAATTTCACTTAAAATTTCACTTCGTACGACCATCGATCGGTGAATGTAGCAGACGCCGTCACGGCCCCGGCACTTTCGTCGGCGCTGTAAACGTGTTTAGCGCTGCAAAGCTTTTTCCCCTAATGCCAAGTTGATCGCTGAAATAGATCGGACGCGTCGGGGATGAACTGGTGACCACGTCGCAAAATAATCGGGAGCGTCGAGCTGATTTCGCTTCTGTCAACACGGGATCCTATGGGACCCGCGCAGCTTTGTACTACCCAGAAGTACTGCCCGGAAGCCGCTTGCGCAGCGCCCCCTGGGCAGCGCAGGAGGCCTATGGACATCACATGAATGTCCTGAAATGACATTGGATATTGTGACCATTTGTGGATATCCTATGGACTTTCGTGGTTTGCTGGGTTATTGTTGCTACACATTAATGCATCACTAACTGTGTACTCTTCCAAAAACAACCTGTTTGACCCATAGAGTTTTGTACAATGAAATTCTACGCCTTGATCACTTTCAAAGAGGTTGTATGAGAACCGCCTCCTTGATCCCTTCAAAGGAGGTTTTGTAAAAAAAAATTATACAACCGCGTTGATCTTTTCCAAGGAGGTCAGCTCCATTCGATTCAGACGCGATTCCCTGCAACGCCTGCAACGGTGCAGGATGCGCTGCACCAAAGCGCTCGATTCACCGCTGCACGAGTGGTTCCCTGCACCGCGTCGCTCGATTGCTCATGGTGCGGCAGCGGTGCCGCCGCGGTGCAGAGAATCGCTGCACCATAGAGTTTCACATTCGCGTGCCGCCTTGGGCGGCGCCATTGCAGCTAGCGACGTTCCTCGCTTCCTTGGCTTGGTTAGCCACATGGCTTCTTTTTCGTCTTGAAGCCAAAAGGGTAGCATTGTTCTTTTGTTCATCATCCATGAAACTTCTAAATAATTCCTGACAATTAAATCTTTCTGGAGCTTTAATTTTATAATAACGAAACAAATTTTATTAATCTTCTGCAGTAATATTGTTGCATTTTTGCAGTCAAAGCCAACTTTTCAGCCTGTTCGTGAGCCATGCCAAGGACAAGTGGAACGTGCCTGCTCGGTACATGACGGCACGCTCGCTGAAGCGCGGCTCCCCTAGACAGTTGCGCCAGATTTCCCTCTAGTGTATATTAGTATGAAACTCTATGCGCTGCACCTGCTACGGAGGAGGTGCAGCGATTCGGTGCCGTGAGCGTTGGGGCGTTGCGGGTTGGCAGGCGGCTGCCGGCAGTTGCGGCGACCGCGTGAAAATGTCCGTCGAGCTGGAAGATACGCGGGACGAACTTAGCGTCGCCGCTGATGCGTACGACGCAACCCAGATGGCCGTAAACATCCAGTTGTAGAGGACGACAGGCGATGATGATTAGCAGACGACTATGCCTGCACCTCGCTCGATTGTGAACACGCAGGGGCGCTGCTGACGGTGCAGCCGTGATCAGGGCTCGCAAGCTTGGACGTTCCCTGTCTTCCCTATAGGCGGCGTAAAAATCGACGCCCCACGTGACCAACCTTGACCAACCTAAAGCGCTGTTTTCGACCATCAAGCCCACCAGACGGCGCAGGCAAAATGTTACTTTTGGTATAGAATACAAAACATTCATTCCGTGACTCAAAGAGCCCACACAGTTCGCTTACAATGTGTTATTTAAAAATACTATTAACAAGTTCCGCATCAAACATCCGTTGAGCAAAAATGTACGCAACTTTTTACGAACAGCCGACTGGTGCACCACCTTGTTTCTGAATTCGCAACCACAAAGCCGCCAATTCAAATTGAAACCGCTGCAACGGCCGACCGTTTCAATGTGCGCGGAGGACCGGTTTCGTGACTGTTATTGCTGTTATGTGCTTTTGCGTCCATCAGTTGTTGAGAGGACTGGCAAAACACGAGAATTGAGTGCTTGTGGAATGACAAATGTGGGAAATTCCGCATCGGAAGGCAGCTGTCGAGGCCAGAATATTCGATTCTTCAAACAGAAGGTGAGTGTTATGCACTCCGCTAGAAAGACGGTGCAAAGGAAACCGTTGTCGCCGTCAATACTTCATTTGTGCCCTTCGTTCGAAATCTTAGCGCAAGTGAACGAGTTGTTATGGCAAAAAAAAAAATGTTGTCACGAAAGCGACGTACAATTGCAGCGATCGAAATGAAATGATGTGCTGGCCTCTGTAAACTTGCGGATGTCAATAAACGATTTGTTCTCACTTGCTGCTCACTGTGGTCTGTGCCAGTCGAGGCCATCTGGTCACCTGGCGTAACATCACTTCACTAGCGCGGCGCAAGTAAACACGCGACCAGCGTGCCAGCCAGGAGCCAGCAGGAGCAGCCACGGCCGGACTCGACGCCCCTTTCGCGCGCGGGAGGAGGAGAGTCGAGTCCTGCCGTGGAGCAGCGAGCCGGCGGCCGCCGTGCGAGGGCAGCCATGTTATTAAGGAGCTCAAGCGGCCTGTGCAAAAAGCATCCGCCATGTTTACAAAGCCGTGTTTACAGCGCCGTCAAGCGGGCGTACTGGGTAGTTCACGACGCCGCCACTACGCTTTTTCTGGCACTACAGGCAAAGCTAGACCTTTGCTTCTCTAAAATCCTCCCTGTTCTGTGCCGTGATGCACGGCACCGCGGAACCACGCTGCTGCACTGCACCGGCACCACAGAACTTTCTCTGCAACGTTGCCGTGCACCCCTTCTGAATCGAATGGAGCTGTTATATTTCTCAACTCTTTTTAGCGCTAGTTACCGTACTAGGCCGGGAAGTTATGGCGGCCAGCTTAGGGCAGTTTATCGCTCTAGTACTTTCAGCCTTGTCGTAAACAAGATGGCCGCCGTCGTGTAGGATTTGGTGTTGCGTTCTCTAATTTCATTTCTAATTCAATTTCTTTGAAGAGTCTTTTTCGTAATGTTTAGCTCTTAGGAAGTAAAATGAACACCAGCATGAAGTCAAGTAGGGTAAGTAAGCACCATCCCTCATTCAAATTCTTGTTTGTTTGATATGATTTTTGGCGAATCTTCAGAAATGGTGCTTGGTTGCAGCCTTTTAACTTCGCGATGTTTGATATCGGATAATTCTAAGGTCGAGGCTATCCTGTTTTTGTTTTTTTTCTGCCTTTGCTTGTGGACTGGATCCTAGATTTTCCGGTAGCGGGTTAATGCAATCTGCCTTCGAGCGAGAGGCAGTGGAACTAACGAGCTGCTATTTCGTCTTCACTTCCAGAACGCATGAGCTCACACGGGCGGAATTAAAGCGTGTGCTTAACAAAGAGCAGTCGAAAGTACTCTACCTACTGCTCCACTGTCCTTTGCGTATCCGTAAATTCCTATTCGAAGGTACGTGAAAAACGCTGCTGTCGCTCTTTTTTTTTTTCTGTGCCGTGCTTCGACGTTCCGGGCGTAGGAACGTGGGTGGAAATTTGCAGCCAGGGAAGTTTACGATGCTGTGGCGTGACTCGATGTGAGCTGTCCTCGTCTCTTCGTCGATCGCAAGACGACAGGTCAGCGGTGATCACGACGTGCACGCAGTCTCGATCTGTTTCGCTCGTAACCCGCTACACAAACGCGGCCCGGCGGCATTTTGGCCGAAGTTCACCTGTTCCTACGCCCACAGAGGGACTCATCACATCTCATTCTGTGTGCTCGTCTGCCCGACGTGTTGTTCGTCTGCCACCATCAACCTGCCACCAATCCTTCTGCTAGCGTCTGGAAAAACGTCGACGCCATTCCTTCATTGCGATGTTTGTTTGCGTAAATTTGCTGCGTAGATGTCTGACCGGCGCTTTCCGTTAGGGCTATCAGATTTTTTTTTCGCACGTACTAATTCGTGAGAGCGCGCTTCGCATTTGGAATGAAAGCCATTTAATGCTTGTTTGATCATGCGCAACGTATTTTATTTTAACAAATAACGCGCGAATTTGGCTGCGTAAAGTAATCCTTTTTTGTTACTTCTTTGTCTCTATCTCTGCATAAGCAGTGCCACTAAATACGTGCTGGGAGCCACAGAGAAAATGAAATGCTGCAGGCCACTCACCACTCATCTGCAGCTGCCTTGGTTTGCCGCACAGGCACCGTGGTGTTTAGATGTCTTCTCATGGAGCAGCCACATGAGGATTTTGTGACAACATGCTCTTTCGTTTGCAGGGAAAACGAAAGGCCTCCCCGTATGTGACGGAGGCTGAAAAGGTGAGGAACACCTTCAGCAGTTCTTGAATGTTGCTCAAGGAAACTGTCGGCATTGCGTATGGCAGAATACAGAGAAATGTGAACAGTGAAGCGCACAACCTCCAATGCACGAGGCGTAACCTGGCCACTACGAGTGAAAGCTCTGTGTATGCCTCTCACTTGCATGCTCGGAGTGACAAACATGAAACAGACCTAACCTCCAGCATGTGTAAAGACCTGGTTTGTTTCAAGGGATATCTTGGCCGTCAGGCTTGTTATCATGCAGTACATGCATTTGGATCCAGAGGTGGAGAGTAAGGTGCAAGGCAAATGTTGGATCCTTTTCTCCTCGTTGTCCCTTCAAATACGCATGAAAACAAAAAATGTGTTTTAACTATGCATGCCCAGGACTAAAGGTCACTTCCTGCTTGATTGCGCAGGGATGTTGAAAGGCAGAGCAGGCAGATACACACTCCCGCTGTGTCGAGCAGATTTGTGACCTAACGGGAGACCATATTCTCAAACACTTTGAGAAGTCGCACACGTGCAAAGTGCCTAGATGCAGCATCCATAGAGTGTAGCATGCATTGAAGGCTGTGCGCTCTGTTGTTGCATTTCTTTGCACAGCCAGTGTAGCTATTCAACACTCATTACGTGGCAGGTTAGTTAAAAAAAGGCATCTCTGACAAACAGCCCTGAATTCCCTTTAGATTACCTTGCACACCCATAGGGTCTGTACTTTTCCAACATGTAGTTTCACAAGGCTATGACTGCTTGCTGCTTAGAATTCCTTAGGCCTGTAAGTTGAGATTCAGAGTCGGCTAGCTGGGTTGTTCCTATGTCTATAGCCATTCAGACCTTCTGCCTGTTGCCTATAATGTAGGAGACTGAGCTCCAAAGGCCAGCCAATGGTAGGCTGGTTGCGTACATGTGTCTAGACATGCTGCAACCCCTCTAATGGTTTCCTCTTGTTGAACTCGTGCAATCAGCAGGTCAGTCTAGGCTATTCTAGTGGGTTTCTAGCACGCGTTTTTTCCTAGTCGGTAGTGTTGTTGCAAGAGTGTGTTCAGTCATTGGAGTTTTGGATGATGATCCAGCTATTGCCTACCATGGCCTACCATTTGAGCCTGTTGAATACATGAGGCGGTAGGGGTGACACAGTGTTCTTCAATATGCAGCTGTGGCTAAACTCCGCTGCAGAATCTGGACCATCTGAACACCCCTGCTTTATTGTAACTGAGGCACAAGTCTGTTAGTGCGACACCGAGGGGACAAAAACTGAAATTAGCTAAAGATCTGCCTAAAAAGTAAGCTGGCTTTATAAATTAGGAAAGATTAAATTTGGTAGTGCTTGCTTGTGCTTCCGCAGTTTTTTCCTAATGACTAACAGAAACAGCCGCAGGCGTTCCTGTACTACTTCGTCTTTCTGTTGACAGATGGCAGGCCAGTCAGCTTGCCCCACACTTGCCCTTATTTACCCCCTGTGCGGGGGGGTCAACCGTTTTTTGATACACGTGGCCAATGGGGGAAGGGGGAGTTTTGCAACTGGTGTATATATGTGGAGTGACCCTGGTGCGACTGCAATGGTGCAGGCCCAGCAGAAGATGCCCAACTGGTACTACAACAAGAAGGCGCTGCGCAAGACGCCCTCCTACCTGGATGGCATCTCGGTGGAGAAGGAGCAGCGCTACCGGCGCGAGGGGGCCCGCTTCATCATCAACGTCGGCACCAAGATGGGCCTGTATCCTTCCCTGAATTTTCCCTGTGGTTCCCTAGAATTTCCCTAAAACGTTCCCCAGATTTGTGAGTAGGGGAATGAGCAGCGATTGGGCATTTCTTTTTGGAGGCAATTGTGGAGAGTCGTTACTTTACGACCCTGCCCAAGGGGAGAAGCTGCTGTGGTTGAATCTCTGGTGAATGCTCAAGATCCCCACGGCTAGGAGTCAGCTCCTTGGGCGGTGGCGCTACGAGATTGGGGAAGGGACGTGGTAAAAATTTCTTCCTCCGTACAGGTTAGTTTTTCTGCAGGGAAAAAAAGACTCCCTTTAGTTTTTTGTGTGTTTTTTTTTTTAATTCAGTATTCGAAGGAGGGTATTGAACAGAAAAAAATTAGGGGGAGGGTTTGTAGTGTAAGTGTGAACTATTGCGCCCTGCTTCAGATCCATAAAAGATGAATGGGGAAACAAGGCTGACAACTTGTTTGACATTCTTATACCCCGGCTACACTAGGGTCCGAATGTCATTTGACCCAAATGCCAAGTTGTGCTGCTACACTAGGTTTTGAAATGCCATTCAGCTCAAATGACATTCGCACCAAATGAGCACCGAGAGACATTTGGGATTTCAAATACCATTTGTAGCACTCTCGCACGCAGCGTGTTTGATCGGCAATAAAAAATCTAATACTTCCGTACATAAAACAAACAAAATATTTTTGTGTGTGGAACTTTGTTCACAGTTCATTTACCTAAAATATGCAATCAACATACTTAATTTTCATTCTCTCAAAACCAGTGGGTCAGTTGCAAAAAAAAACTATGCAAACAGCCACCACATTAGAGTCAAAACTGGTGTCTCTTCTAATTCGATATCATCTACTGCCTTAGACTGCTCCTAAATTTGATTGCTGTATTGTACGAAAACGGAACAAGGCGACAACAGCGCCACTACAGCACAGTGAGCAATTGTGAAAGCTTTCAAATGCCATCGAAATTGTAGTGTAGCACGGCGGATTTGAATGCCATTCGGGGCACCCCATTTGAGTCAAATGACATTTGGTTCAAATGACATTCGGATGCTAGTGTAGCAGGGGTATTAGACAGGTTGTTCATTGTTTGTGTTCTCATGCTAATTTTTAACAGTTGTTGCGAGGCATAATCGAATTAAAGCTAATTATACCGTGGAAGACAGAACCGAACTACTTGTAAAGCTTAAACAACATTAGGCCTCTGTGTCTGCCAAGAGGCTTTCCCACTATCTTACCAGATGCACAGTGGGCCATTTGAACTGAATATGCTGAAAAACAGTGCCAAAACAGGTAGCTGGAAAGACGCACAAAAGCGCTGTAGTATGTAAAAAAAATGGGGAATAATTCGGGGAAAGAAAACAGACAGCCCATCACAGACTGTTTGAGCACCAGGCTACTGTTGCTTTATGCTATACCCGCACTGCTTTTAGAGTTTTCGTAATGCTGTTCGCACCCTTTGCTGTAGTGGCCACCTGTGTTTGGTATTGCTTTCATTTCCCAAGCTTGATAGCACTCGTCGAAAAATTTGCGCGTTTGCTGGGAGTTGTTCGAGGGACCCTGCAACACTTTTTTAAACTTTTTTCTATATCTTAAATGCCTTAAAAGCACTGTCAACAAACACATCGTGTACTTGGGCATGGAGCAGTAATTTCTGGCTGAGATTCCATCAGAAAACTTGGAAGCCTGTTCAAGACGATTTTTTTTCTCTTTCCCGATTCCTTGGCGTTTTTTGAGCGCTCAAATTACATCATTACAGCAATGTAGCGGCTATTGTGCACTGCAGCAATAATCGTATTTGATAGCCGCTTTAGAAGAGAGCCAGAAAGCAAAAGAAAAGGGGACGACGGCGGGTAGTTCAGCTGCGACAAGCAAATTGCCCATTGCTGCTCTGTGCTGGTGATAACTACAGCTTTTGCAGTGCTTCCAGACGGGAACGAAAGGGTGAAAGCATTTATTGGAAGTGTTGCAGGGCCCCTTTAATGTAAGCAGGTCATTCATTCCAGGTGCCCGCAAGGACTAGCAGTAGGATCATTGCAGTGAGTTTGTCTCTTTTGTTGCGCCCACTTGCTGTGTGACAACGGCAGCGCCTGTGTACCTTGACTACTACACTGTTGGCCAGACGCTATGACACCATGGCCACAGGCGTGGTGTACTTTCATCGCTTCTACATGTTCCACTCCTTCAAGACATTCCCCAGATTTGTGAGTACACGCACTGCTGGCACCTTGAGCAGTGGCACAAGCGTTCGTTTACAGCAAAATTTTCTACCGAAAAGCGCAGTGTGGCAAGTGCAATTGAACAGTTTAGAAATGGGATGATGATGGAAGGACGAGCAATGCTGTGGTGCTGACAATCGGTTTCCTTTTCATCCTAGCCCCGCCTCTTGTGCTGCTGTGTCAAGTACGCCTTACTGAACACTCGCACGCAGTGTGACATTCTTGCACTGGGCCAAGTTGGCTAGCTTTTACATTTTCGTTTTGTTTTTGTGCCAGTGACACCTAGGTCATTGCTTGTTCTTTGCTGGTCGACTCTGTTTCGTCCAAAATTTGCAAGCCTCTCTAATTTGCACCAATCCAAACAGCAAGTGGAAGTACCTATATTTTTTTTTTTTTTTTTTTTTCAAATTCAGTTAAATTGGAACTGCATGCACCATCAGTGCAGGCAGGCACGTAGGAGTGTGTGGAATAACCCTCCTCTGCTGGTGCGAACTACCGCTCTCTTGAAACAGTGCTCGGGTGACTGCAAACTCTTAACAGAAGTAATCTTACGGGGGACAGGCGAAAAGAGCGCACACTCATTCGGAGTATGCTTCGGAGGTGCTGGCAGGTACAGTGGGACACACAAACAGAAAACTAACTGCATATTATGAAACCACAAATAGGGAAATACAACACAGAGAAGCGGAACAGGTTCATAGAAACATCAATATGCAGATTAAGAGTAGGTCACACCCACGCTACACACTCATACCTTTTAAACGGAACCCCACCACCATCTTGTGAGAAATGCGGACGAAGACTTACAATCCTCCACCTATTGATTGAATGCTTGTCATACCATGACGCTAGGAAACGACACTTCCCCGAACTACACCTACACGATACCCTTACACCCATCATTGTTTTTATCTGATCAACCCCCGATCAGAAGTGAACGCCTTGTAGCCTACCTCGCTGACATTGGATTTTTAGCACTCATCTCATACCATGTGTGACATCAGGGCCACCCAATGCAAATAGTGAGGGTGGTTCTGAGCGTTTTCATAGCGTTCCAGGGACGTCACTGCCATCCCTGCTATGTTATGGTGCTCCCAGCACACACCTAAACATCATCATTGTTACATCTCATCTTCTTCATCTTCGCTTTTTAGAGTAAGGGCCCTCTACACCCATATATACACTATTTTTATCAAGTACATCGCAATCATCGCCATGCCATTTTAACAACAAATGTGACAAAACAAACATTGTCTTGGCGCTCTTTGGCCTCAGACGCCCTTGCGCCAATAAAATATACATAGTAGTAGTGGTAGTGAAAAGAGCGCATGCACCGCTGACTTGATACCACTTGTATGGCAAAGTATCGACTCGTTACGGAGGGGATGAGAGCTAACACGGCTCTCTCGTGTGCACTGTCCCGGAGTTAGGTAGGCTTTGTTGAGATAGGATGCGACACAGTTTGATTGATCGGCACTTGCGCATAATCATTGCCTGTGCATCTACAATCCCTTGTTTTCTGCTTGTTGTGTTTGCCTGTGCGTTTTGTTGGGCATAGTAAACAAACACGCCCTGCATCCGGTGTTGATACCCAACTTGTGGGGCTGTGTAACGTGCAAAAAGAACTTTGAGACCCCTTTATTATAGCGTACTGAAAGAAGACTGTGTGTTGTCTGGGGCCAGTGCGGGGGATTTATTTTGCGATAGAAAGTTCTCGCGAGGAACTCCTGCCAAGACCAGAGCTCTTGGTGGTCTGGTGGGTCGGCAAGTTTCGTTTGTTGCAATTTATGCTTGTTTATTGTCGTGAATAATCTTCTTTCTTAATTTTGGGGCATCGTATCTAATGAAATGCCTTAAGTAACTCTGCAATTTATGAAACTGGAGTAAAAAAGTTGTACGGGGCGCTGGCTTCGGCAGGAGTTTGCCGGTGGCCATCCATTGGCTTGCTCCCGAGGCAGCCGTGCTGTATCTCTTCTAGTACACTGCATGTACGTGTGCAAATGAGTGGCGCGTAGATACGGGAGGTGGGCCTGGTGATGGCAGCCTTTCTTCTGATCGGTGGGGGTGTGAATGATGTGGGTGTATTCGCAACAACGCAGATCACGGCCTGCTGCTGCCTCTTCCTGGCGGGCAAGGTTGAGGAGACGCCCAAGAAGTGCAAGGACATCATCAAGACGGCCCGCTCCTTTCTCACCGACAAGCAGTACCTGTCCTTCGGAGAAGACCCTAAGGTCAGCTGGGGGCATTTGGAGGGGGCACACTGGTCTCGGGAACTTTTTCTCTTTTTGCTTTACAACCAGTTTTCGTGAAACTTTATCAGTTCTGCTCTAGAATGGCTCTGATCTCTGCTGTGCGTGGAGAGCAAGGATGCTGTCAAGATGTGTCAAGAAAAATGTTTTGACGGGCGACGTCAAACAGCTCTTTGGTTATCGGCATGTCCTGCGTTTTGTTGTCCTGTGTTTTGTTTCAAGTTCGAGCTGCTTTTCACGAAGGTTGTTCAGTTTTGTTAGCTCATTTCAAATATTCAATTTGTTTCAATGTAACATAATTAGTTTCCAAAATAATTTGAAATCTTTCCTGATTGTTCTTGAGAATAATGGAGAAAAAAAACTACTCAACAAAAAATTACCAGGAAGGCATCAATTGATACTTGAGGTTGTGGAGAATGCAGTGTTGGAAGCAGTTTTTTTTTTTGTATGGCAACCACATGCAAGTTTACATCAACTCTAACTTTTAGGTTTAAAGTACTCATGATAACCAATTATAAATAACTCTAATTAAACGATTATTGAAACATGAAATGCAGCATCTGTTATCATATTGCAAAGTTTAATCATTCAGCTTCATGCTGCGAAAGAAATTATCTATCTAGCTGTACTACGGGCTGGGAGGCACCGCTCGAGAATTTCCTATCGCTGCGATACTGCTTGCGGCGAAAAATTGGGGAATTGTGGAAAAATTGTCATTTTTTCACTGAAATCGGGCATGTAAGGCTTTTTTAAGTACCTGGTACTGTTCAAGTACCAACGTTTTGGAGGCAGAACTGTGGAAACCAAGAAAAATGTTTTTGGGGGCAATTTATTGGTCCCAAAGACCCATGTGCCTCCTTATGAAGGACAAGAGGGCTACCCAAGTGCGAAAATTTTGCTGTGTTGTAACTTTCTTTTTTTTCTTGTTCACCTTCTGGTGCTTTTATAAAATCTCCAACAAAGAAGTCCTTTAACGGCTATACTGTTGTATTGTTGTTAACTTTGCTTTAAATAGCCTTTCAATAGCAGCATGGTGTTTTTGCAGCAGCCACAGGCATCTTCCAAGCTTGCTCACGAGCCATGCCTCGTAAAAATGAAATGCTGCTCCGTGGTACGCGACAGTGCACTTGTTGAAATGTGGCTCGCGTAGACACAGGCACCAGATTTCTGTGCGGTATACTCTAGCCTGAAGTTCTATGGCTCCTTCAAAGGGCATTTTCTGTGCGATTCAAGAACGGGAAAGAGGAATGATTTGCTAGTTTGGCAACCTGTGGGGAAGTAGAATCAGAAGATATCTGGTGCTCCTAATTCTGTTTGCAGGATTCAAAGGCGAAAGCTACAATTATCAGTCTTGTGTTTGTGTCTCTCTCTTATGCTGTGTTCGGGTGGTCGTTTTAGAACGCTCTGGAGCACTCCGAAAAGCGATTCTCTGTTCGGGTAGTCGAAATCGAGCGCTCGACGTATGTTCGGTTGGTCGTCTCAGAGCGTCGTCCTCCACTCTGAGTGCCTCTGACTGCTCTGACTGAAGTGGGAGCGGCGCCGAAATCTGGAGGCAATCAGGTTACATGACCCCGGCCGCCGCGGCTTGCCCACTCGCGTGCCTAGTCGGTGGCGTTCACTTAGGCCTGGCCAGCGGTTTGTTGTGGGAGTATTTCGACGTTTTTGCTTCTCGCGCTATTACTGAAGGCAGCTTCGCATCATGTCGAAACAGAGACGCCTATTGAGTGTAAGGGAACCGTCTCCACTGCTTCTGCAGCTCGAAATCGACGCGGAGGAGGACAGCAGCTCAGACGATGGCGACTCGCACGTTTATGCGACAAAGTTTGCATAACTGTTCGCCGCACCGCTTCCTGTGTTATAAGTGCAGGAATACGTTCGCAACTTTGGCTTGGAGCTAACGCGTCCGATCTGGAGGCCGCCATTTGTTGAAACACCATGGCCAGCCTGGCTGTTTGCAGTTGCCGTGTTGGCCGTGCCGTGGCGCCACGGTCGCGTGCTGCTCCAAGATTGGGTATGCGTACGGTTGGGGAGTGGTGACTCTTGCTCAGATTGGGGCAAGCGACGCATCGACATACTCCGAGTTGGAGTATCAGAGTGACCACTTGAATACAGCATTAGCTTTCGTTTTCTTCGTCTTTTGACAAAAATTGCGCCAATGGGCAAGACTGGTGGCAATTCGCATGACAGCTTCTGCATGTGACAGCTCTCCTCCACCGTCGCGTGCACCCGTTTCTATGCACGTGCCGTTGCATTCACCGATCACAGGGCACACATTAGGCTAAATCTCGTTCCATTCGGCAAGGGTGCCGGTTACCACTGCAGTTAGCGCACTCGCCAGTGATCTGAGTTCAAATCCTACACAAACCTGTGTGTGTTTGTGTTTTGTCTGTCTATTCTTTACAGCGGCGGCCTTTCTGGTGCCATTGCATTGACGCCGACTGCGACTACAGTCGCCTTTCGCGTTCGCCTTCATATGACAGGTCAAAAGCACACCGCACGTTCCTCTCCCTCTGCCTGTCTCCGCAGTGGTGCAGTGCTGCTGTCACCCAAATCTGAAGAATTCCAGATGCAGAGCACGTCTTGCACATGCGTATGCAGTGTAAACATTACCGGATGGTCGAGTGACATGTGGGTGGCGCGTGTGTGTGTGCGCAGGAAGAAGTCATGACCATGGAGCGGATTTTGTTGCAGACAATAAAGTTTGACCTCCAGGTCAGTCATCCCTATGGGTTTCTTCTCAAGTACGCCAAGTGTCTCAAAGGTGGGTGGGGGTTATGACCCCTCCGTTTCTGTTCCCTACTCTCCTCTGCTTGCCTTGCTTCCTCTCTTGGTGCTTGGCTGCGAAATGTGGCAGTCCATTAGGATGTCCAAAAAACAGATGAAAGTGCTGCGCGTTTGTTCGCTTGGGAGTGCGAACATGATTTATTTATGGAATTATGTGCAGGCCAGTGTGAGAACAGGCTTCATGTGTGTCCTTGAAAACATTACACACTCTTTAATTTAAAAAGCTTGTTTTCAAGGCCTTAACGGTTTTAGACTCTTGATTACTAGAAAACACCATGCGAGACTGCTTAAATTAAGGACTGAGTGAGTGCTTGTTGCTTGCTTAGTGCTCTTTAGTGAAGAAATGTTAGTATTTTGTTGCACACTGTAGGAGCCTGTTTGTGTAACTGTAACAAACAGTCGTGAGGAATGGTCAAAGAAGAAAATGTCGTTGGACTAGCTCCAGCAACGTTCCCATTTTTGGATAATTCACTGTCACTTCAAGCCTCCATTTCCCCCTGAACATTGTTCTCAAGAGTTGTAACAGACAGTTCCACACACGTAGCATTGAAAGTCGTTGGAAGACCCTAAATTTTGCTCTATAAACCAGCGTGAATCTCGTGGAAAAGGGCAGCCTGATTGCAATTTGGGGAGCATAGTTGTAGTGACTGTGTGTGTTTAGTGCTTGCTCCCCTTTATTCCATTTTTGCAAGGGGGGGCCAGAGGCCGTTTGTGGATTGTCAACTGATGTGCTTGGCACTGGGGTGTAGAATGCGTGGCCTGAATGTGCACTCCCTGGTTGTTTTCAGGTGACAAGGCAAAGCTGCAGAAGATGGTGCAAATGGCCTGGACATTCATCAATGACAGGTGAGCCCCAGGGCCTGTGTTGCCCAAAGGGGCCCTTTGGTTTTTGAATCTTTCTTTTCCTTCTTTTGCCTGTGTGGCATAGTTTTGAATTGTTTGGGTACTGCATCAGTTCTCCCTTCCACCTTTGCACACATTCTGCTAATCAACCATTTACGTCATGTTAGCTGATGGTGAGGCTGCACTCATTCACCAGGGAACGTTGTCAAAAGAGCTCTTCATTTGGAATCGGCCACAAAACAGTTGCTGTCTACTGCATTGCCTGTAATGGCCGCAACCTTAGTTTTTGGGGTGTTGTGCTTTTCATCTGTGGCATGCCCTTTGATTTCAATCAGCGGCTTTGATTGGTTCTACGGATCCAAGAACAGCCGGAGGGCATTGGATTGGGCCAAATTTTGTAGTGACCGTAATTGAATGACGAACGGCTAAGCGGTAATCTTCAATGGGTGGCACTGGAGAGGGATGTTTGAGTCGGGTACTTCACAGTGCGAAGTTGCCTCTGAGTGATGATGTGACTTTTGCACTCGTGTTGCGCGTCTAAGTGGAAGGGCCCGGAAGGAAGGTGCCGCCAGCTGCAGGTTCTTTCCTCCCCTGTTGTGTTGCAGCCTGTGCACGACCCTGTGCCTGCAGTGGGAGCCCGAGGTGGTGGCCATTGCGCTCATCTACCTGGCGGGCAAGCTGTCCAAGTTTGAGGTGACCGACTGGGTGGGCCGCACCTCGCGGCACCAGCGCTGGTGGGAGGTCTACGTCGAGGACATCTCCGTTGAGCTGCTCGAAGGTCAGCTGCCAGTCGGGCTTCTGAGGAGGGAGGAAATAGTGTGGGGTGTGCTCCTTTTATGTCGACTCGGAGTGATTTGACGTACCAGCTTATTTGGCCACCTGAAAGGAGGAGCCCAGAAAGCACGGAAGCTAACTACATTGGCTAATTCAGCCTGCAACCAACTCCTTTGTGCATGCATTGTACACAAGAAGTTAAGAAACATGCAAGAACTGAAGATATTCGGTGTGTCGTGCTTGAATTTTTCAAGTCAGCCTGTGTTAGGGTACGAGTCATCTCAAAATGTAAACACTAAGTGTGTTTATTATTTTTTTTTTTTTGAACAGGGGTATTTTTAAGAAGTGCGCAATTGTGTAAACAATACAGTGTAAACCAGACAGGGAACCAAACTCGCTAACACTGACAGTCACCAGCATTTTACTTTCGGGCTCATTTGTGGGATTTGGCCATGGTGTACAAGTTCAGTTGAAAGGCTTATGATGGTGAATGTGCAGGCTGCGCTTCCCTGTGGTTGCCCATTATGTGTGCTTAGGAAACATAGCGGCAAAATGGTGTGAGGTTATTAGCATGGGCTAGGCAACCATCGGCTCTCGCTGTCTGCTACTGTGCGGGTAGTGTGGTGCTTTCTAGGCCATTCACCAGGTGGCAGCACCTCACCGCTACCCGGCCACGACTGCTACTGACATCCTCTTTTACACTAAAAAACAGTGACAAGAGAACCGTGAGGTGTGCACAAAATGTGAGCTTTTACTCCTCTTCAAAACAAGGCGTCGTCTGTTGTCAAATTTGTCAAATGAGAGTAGGAAGAGCCATGAAAGGTGTGATCCCTCAGATCAAAAGAGAAGCTGCTTCATCCTTCGGTGTCCCTTGAAGCAGTAGGTTCCCGATCGCAGAGTGGGCGAGCTGTGCATCCCTGTTCTCCTCTCGTTCTCCCCTGTGTCGCAGACATCTGCCACCAGGTGCTGGACCTGTACTCGACGCCCATCCCGAACACGCCCCAGGACTCGCCCCCCGACTCTCCCGTGCTCCCCGCCAAGGCCGGCAGGCACTCGCGACCCGTGAGTGCCAGGGACGGGGCACGCACATCATTGGCTGGGGGTTGTTCGGCTTTCTTGGGACGGGAGGACGTTTTTTGGGGTTGTCGCTTGACCTTCTCGTTGGGAGCCACTGGTCAGGAGAACAGGATTGTTCTCACGCCTGATTGGGTTTTTGGGGACGGGGCGGTCACGTGGTGCTCACTTGCGATGCCTGCTAATGCTGGCACATTTGGATCTACTCGGGGAAACTGTGGGCGTTGCACTTTTTGCTTAGCAGTGCATTGGGTATGAAATGAAACTAAGCTGCTGGAATCGTATGATTCTGGATGCTGCACTTGAAATGTTTCTTATTGGTGATACATTCCAATGTTGTTAATGCAAAGTCTGGGGAGATCCAACGTTAAGTTCCATAAATGCTGCTGGGAAAGGTATCTCGGATGAGGGTCTGCGCGAACTAGGGCCTACCCTTGCAGGGAAACAATGGCTAGTGGTGGATACGGATCGGTGGCAAACTTATTGGTTGGCTAAACAGTACACTTTGTGCTTGGAACGCCCGAGTGGGAAATTGTGTTCCTTGTAATGTAATGTTGCTTGAGTGACAACTGCGGCACTAGTAAAGCTTGAGGTAAAGTTAGTAGAGGTGTCCAAATATTCTAAACTTGAAATTTCAGGGCAAATAATGCAAAATTTGAAAATTTGATTTTACTTCGAATTGAAATATGCACCGCGTTCCCTCGCTCGCGGCAACGGGCTTTCCCACACTGATCCAATGACGTGGGGTCAAACGGTAAAAGGGAGGCACTTTGGGGAAAAAACAGCTTGAATTTCTTATGTTGACGAGGGTAGCTTGAGCGCAATCTTGTTACCAGTGTGTGAAGAGAGGTTTTTCTTCCAGTGTGCTTCTCCTTTCACTTCCCGATAAGTGGAAAAGGGTTGACAGGACGATCTGCTTCTTTCTCAAAATCCCTCCTTTTACGTTTGAACGAGCAAAACAAGCCCTTACAACTGCTCTACTGAAGTGTGGAAGTGTTGTCCACCAAGAAAATTTGGATTTCCTTATGGGGATAAGAAATATGGGGATTTTGAAATACCGTATTTACTCGCACAGTGATCGCACCCCCAATTTTTCTAAACAATAGGATTTTTTTTTCTCGTTCTCCTCGCATAAAGGTCGCACCTCAAACTGGCCCTGATCAGTACTGTACCATGTGAGTTGTCTGCTCGTTCTCACTGATGATGATGATGGTGCATGGGGACTGAGTGCCGTCTATTGAATGCAGCACAAACAATGCTGCGCATTGAGTTATGGGGGTGTAGCCATGCACGGGTGCTGAAAACAGGGACAACAGCAACCGTAACAACTTACCCTCTGTTTTGTGATGGGGCTGGCTTTGTCCGTCTCATAGCCGTTTGGCAGTGGGGCAGCGTGCCAGTTATACGGCTGCATTTAAGTTGAAGGCAATGATTGTGCTCTGAAGCACGGCAACTGTGCGGCCAGTTGGCGCTTTGACGAGGTTTGCCTCCAACACTGGAGATAGATGCCAGCACGATAAGTTTAGGGCTTGAGAGTTGAGCAAGATAAGAAGACCAGCGATTTTCTGTGTGTTGAAGAGGCAGTGCTGCACTACGTGAAGGATCTCCGCAAAGAATGCTGCGCTGTATCACTGGAACTGATCCGGAACCAAGCGGGCATAATGCCAGGAGGCAGGAAATCCGCGCTCGAGACATTAAGCACAAGCAATGGCAGGACTACATGCCTCATGTGACGGCATGGTTTGTCTCTCAAATGGAGGAGGACTTAGTGCCAGCTGCTGCGTATTAAAATAAGAGTTTAGACTTCAACCAGTTTGTGATTGGGGTCCACCCACGAAAAGGTCTTTTCTTATCACAGACAGGAAATGCCGATCGGACCCCACTGAGCTTTGACATGCACTGTAACAAATCAGCCAAGGAGGGTCTTTTTCAACGGAGTGTCTTCTTCAAGACATTTGGTGCTGAGAAGCAGAGGTGCACTATTATGTTGGCTATGATAATGGACGGACTTTTGTTATTTTTGAGCAGAAGACTCTTGTGAAGGGAAGTTTTCCTCATGGCATCCACATTTGAGTGCACGAAAAGGTGTGGATGATGGCAGACGCCATGGTCAACTGGACCTCGACTATCTGGTGGCAGCAGCTGAGAGCTTCTTTCGTTGCTTCTTGTGGTGCACAGCTTTGAACGGCCACCTCGCCAAAGGTGTTCATGCGAGGCTGGATGAAGTACGCGCAGACATTACTAACGTATCATTGAACAAACAGTTGTAAAAGCTGCATGTGGACTGGATGACAGGGTTCCACCTTGCTTTGATGCCAGACGGCGGCGAAATCACAAGGCCACCAGTCGAGCTGTGCTCTGCACCAGGATTCTGGAAGCGGGGAGTGAGATCGGTGACACCGTGATCGTCGATGAGTTTCAGGAAGACTGGGATACCAATACCAAACTCGCTTGACGCCACCAATGAAGACGACTTGCACTGGGAGCAGTCAGTGATGGCAATGTGGACTCTAATGAGGCAGTGTGTGATGATAGTTTAGATTCGGACTCTGAGTGAGCTTCCATTTGCTAAGGAGTAAACGGAGCACATTGCAGTTCTTGTGCATAATGAATGTGTATGCTTGTCACAAGGGCAATTCTTGTTCAAAATTTATTTTCCTCTGACGGTAGCTGTCTCACGAATTCTGACACACAGCGTATTTACATTCTCTTTCCTGTACCCCGAATTGTTCCTTCAGAATTTTACTCCGTGCATTGAACCCCACCCCCAATGTTCCAGCTTCATTTCTGGAAAAAAAGTGTGATCATTATGCGAGGAAGTGTGGAACATACCAGTGAGGCCCATGCTTGTGTCATGCTCAGACACCCATCTCTTGGGTGTGGCAGTTTGTGGTTTCAACGCTTTTCCGTGCCTTGTGGTCAAAGTGATGAAATAGTGTCTCTCCCTGCCGGCTGTCCCAGTCCTCCCCGCCCAAGTCTCCCGCAGTGGTGGTGGTGCCGCCACCGGCGCCGCAGCAGCAAGCCCCGCCCCCCGAGCTGCCCGTGGTGGTGGTTCCCCCGGCCACCGTGGTGGTGGCTCCCCCGGTGACTGTGGCGGCCCCCCTGGTGGCCCCCCCTCCCCCGATGGCCGGTATGCCCATCCCGACAATCGACAGCTGCTCCAAGGCCGCCATGGTGGTGGACATGGTCGGCGGGCAGCCCCCGCGGCCCCCCCTGCACCACCACGAGCCGAGCAGCGAGAAGGCGCCGCCCCCCGAGGCCTACCGGGGCGGGGGCTACCCGGCACCACCCCCGGGCTACTCCCTGCCGCCCCCACCCCTGCCACCACCGCCCACCTCCCACCCGCCTCCTCCTCCGGGCCAGCCACCCTACTACCACCACCGGCCAGGGGCACCGCCTGAGCCACCCTCATACCCCGGGGCCCACCAGCCCCCACCCCCGCCTCCACCCTACCACGGAGCCCCTCCACCACCTCCTCCCCCTTCGGCACTGCCGCCCTACTCCGGGGCGGGCCCAGTGCTGTCGTACCCACCCCCTCCACCGCCCGGTGGCGGGTACCTGCCGCCGCCCCCGCCCAGGCCGCCCAACCCAACAGGTGTGCCCTCGGTCAGGATCACCCGCATCACCAACTGAGCACACCCGCCCCTGGTGCGCTGAGGCCACCCCCCAGTATCGTCTGTCATCCCCCTTCCCTGCTGCAGGAACGGGGTGCAGTGGGGGGGTGGCCCATGGGTGGCCCCCGTTCCTGCCAGGGTTGTGCAGAAAGCCACCTGAACAGATGCCTCAGGCTTGAAGGGCTGCACTTAGCTGATCCCTCCCCGTCTTCATCACGTAGCTTGTAGCTGCAGCTTGCAACAGCATTCACGCGTGCGGAGCCTTCGTAAGCCGAATGCGATGCACTCGTGTGGTTTGTTTCAGCGGGGGCGCAGTATTGCATGCTGGGCAGAGTTCATGCGAAGATTCTAAGCCTAGTGGGCACCCAAACTGTTTTGAGGGATGCTCCTTAGAGGGGCAACGTGTACATCAATGAACAGGTTACTCGCATCGATTCCTTGCGCGGCTTTAGAAGCTGCACTCATCTCATCTTGTCATGCATTGTGTGTCACAAGGGGATGTACTTCATTTGCTCTCAAGTGTGGAAGATTGTATAAAGGTGCGCACGCTCCTAAGCCAATAAGGTAACTTCTTGTTGTAAAAAAAAGGCAAGGCAGCGAAGGCAACAAAAAGAAAGGCGACGAGAGAACTGGGGTGCTTAGTGGCATTTAGTTGTTCCTAAAAGGGCCTGGTGGGAGTGTGTTACAGGGCAGGCTGAAACGACGTGTACTTTGGTTCGTAGTACCTCTCAAGTTTGAGGACATGGAAGCCTGAGCTTAACAAGGGAAAAAGGGCATTTAGTTGTTCCTAAAAGGACCCGGGACTAGCTTGAGTGAGCATTTCTTGCACATTTTAAGTTTGTTTCTAAGTTTTCTTTGCATTATGGCCCAAATTGCGCACACTGCTTGAAAAGAAGGAAGAAATCATTCACAGTCTCGCTTATGGAAATCATCATAAGCGGGCGGGGGAGAGGAGCAGGAACATACTGCTCATTCAAAACGTGATGTTTCTCTTGTGTGCCATGCACTGTGCACTCTTGTGTGTCTGTGGGTGCCTCCAGTGGGTTTATTCTTTTTGTGCATGTGTTTCAGATGCCAGTACCGGGCCGCACAGGGGACGTTATCCCCCAAAGAAAATTGCTCGTGTTTGAGTAAGCCTCTCTCTACACCAAGTACCTGTTTTTTTTTCTTTCTAGTTTAAAAAAAAAAGTCTTCAACGTGTAAACCCTTACGGTGGTTTCGCAAATTCTCCTGTGGCCGTACTCTGATCCATCTTTTTTCTTTTCATGTTCCTCACGTTGAAATTCTGTTGTTTTGGCCGCTTTGAAGGGGTACTGGTAGACACGAATGCATGTATCTTGTGGCACGAGTGATTGTTCGTGCTCAGAAGCAGGTGAAATGTGAGGAGGAATGGGGAAAAGACTGGCTATTATGACTTGGATAGTTCAACAGAGGCTATAAGGACTGCTGTTGCAGCTTCCATTAACACATCTGTGGTCCTTTTTCCACCTGCGATGCGTACCATCATCCCCATCACATTTTTTTGACGAACTTGTACCGGACTGCGCGCGGTATGGTGTGTTTTGCGCGCAAGTGTACATTACCGACTTCATCCGTAGACATTGGGCCATGTCTGTAAAGTGAGAGGGGAGGTTTCTGTGTTCCGGTTGTGTTGTGTGCTTCATGTTTGGATGGTTTGTGTGTAACCAGTCATTTCCTGCTGTTTCTGTTCGCATTGCTTGTGCAGTGGTGCATTTTGTTCAAATTCTCGTCTAGAAGGGAGTTGAGGGGGAGGTGGGGAAACGTTGACGATGCTGTCCTGTTTCAGTAATTTAAGCGTCATGTTTGCAACGGCTGTGGAAGCATAGGCCGTGTTGGCAGTTTTTCTGTGTTTCCTTTGTGTGGAATTTTTGTTACACCCTCCTCTTGTGTATGAAGCGATCAAGTTAGGTTGTTTCTCTAAAAATAAAATCTTCCCATGGTATTCAGTGTGGTTCTGTGCGCAAGCTTGGATGGGAACTCTGGGTGTCATTACTGTGTACATGGGAAGCACTGAAAACACTTCTAGTGGTCTGTAGTTCACTTGTCAGCACTCTCGAGTACAAGCAAAGTATTCCTATTAATACTTGCTGTTTGAGTCATTTTTGCAGTTTAGTAATGCATGCCGTGTTGCAGTACTAGCAATACTGGCAATACCAGTGGCAATACTAGCATTTGCTTCACTGTCAATGTTGTGGGTGACCAAGGAACCGGGCAGAATGTTAGAAGCGATTGCACCTGGCTGTATCAAATTTACGGGATATTGGAAATAAGCTCAATATTGGGTATGCAAATAGTGAACCTTGTGTTCGAAGGAAATGGTGATTTTGTTTGAATACTTTTGAATCAAAGTGAATGTGTAGCGATTTTTGATAAGGAAACCGAAATTCACAGTTTCTCCAGCGTGCTTCAGTAACTAGCCTGTAGAAAAGTTAAAACTTATTAACTCTTTCGTTACCACGCCTATTCAAATCGATCACTGGTGATTGATGATTTATATTGCCTATTTCGACATGTTGTAGTCGTTTCTCGTACACCTAATGCAGCCAGTGATTAGTCTAGGCACTGCCCTTTTAGAATCAGTTTAAATTTTCCCGCTCCGGCGACATTGAGATTTTTGGCGGCATTTTTTGCGAGCTGAGGCTGCTGCACTTGAGAAAAAAGGATGCAGGTCATGGTTAGGCTGCATTACCATAATATTTTTTTTGTCAAAAGGCTCCTGGCAAGTCAAATACCAAATAATGGGGTCAGCTTTGTAATCCGACAGCGTTGAGAGGTGATAATTACTTGAAAATGGCCCCAGCTATTCACTAATGATCTTTGGTTTGGACAAAGGGCAGCTTTATTCTCCCAAAGCTTATTTCTGATGGTCCCCCGCATGTCTAGCAAGTGTGCCTGACATTTTCAACCAGTTTCCAGCAGTTTCGGTTTCGTTTTCGCATTGCGGAATTCATATTTGGCGCTACTACGCAGTTACCCAACTACAAGCTCATTTGCCATGGCACCTCCGTTGCCCGCTACTGCTCCTCAAAACAAGCATGCCGCTTGCGCTTCCACTTTATCTACGCCTTGCTTCTGTGATAAGAGCTTCCACTGAAAGTCAAGCGATAACACCAAGTCGTCGGGTATCAGTTCAGACGAGGAGAACGCTTCCAATTGGCCTTGAACACCGCCAGCTGTTCACCGGCCAGTTTCGTTTTCATATGAGGGTATTTCAGGAGGTCTAGTGTCGCTTCTTAGTAGTACTGTCTATTCTGACAAAGTCTCCAACAGCCTTTTATTTGTTTCTTTTCAGAATTGTTAGGTGGCGCTGCAATGTAGTAGGCTCGTAGTGCGGAACTCTCTTCACAGCCCAACTGCGGTTTGGTGAGAGCTTGCTGGTCATGATTCTAGCGCATCGTACCTTATTCCTGTAAGCAGGGCTACCATAGTGAGTCAGAACATGATAATAAACCGCAAATGAAAGTTCTGACTGATAAGTGATCATCAGAACGTCAACAAGCATCCACCAAAGAGTTTGGTTCTCAACTCCAAGTGGATTTTTTCACATCGCTTGCTTGCCTTCAATATTGTGCCAGTTATAATCATTGAAAAGGTGTTTTTACATCACGTGGAGGCTAATTTGGGTCTTTAAAGGGAAGCTGAAGCGCTTTCCAAAAAATTTGAGTTAGATTAACAGTTATATAGTTTCTTGCGCTGATTCCGAATATCACATTGAAATTTATCGTACATGAGTCCAAGTGGCATTTATCTTGCAAAAAACGCGGCCCCGTTTGAAAGACGCGCGCTTTTCGTCTTTTGACGCCCCTGATTGGTTGCGCCCGTCATGACGTCAAAGGAGGACACCCTTCGGCCGCGCGGGTTGTCCGAAGCATTGCGAACGATCGTACAGTTGCCTTTGCGGCAATTTAGCTTGCAGTTTAATTTTCGCACATGACTGGAAGTTTGTTTTATAATTTCCCGTGCTGTTGGTTCAGTTATCTTGGAGCTTAAATTTGCTTTACACGACAGAGAACCCCAAAGCAGTGACTGTGACGTCGACTAGTGGGTTCCATCAAAATATTTTTGAATTAGGCAACCAGCATAGGGGGATTTTATACCTTATGTTAATATTAGGTACTGCCTTAACTGTTTCTTATTATACACAAAACCATTTATGCCGAAGATTAATGGGTGTTTTATAAACAATCTACCAGCGAAAAGCACGTACGTGCACTGCGCGAAAAATAGCGTTCATGCGCTGTAAACGTATATGCGAGACATCTTGCCGGTACACGCATAAACCAACAAGCAGACTCTGCTTCCGCATTTCCTTTGTTCGTTGTCGCCCACCCCAGCCCCGTTACTCATCCCCGTACACAGACCCACACTCGCGCGCAGTTTCGGCAGCGGCGCTACGGCGCCTCCGCGATTGCTAGCTGCACTTCGATGAGTGGCGTCTTACTGCTTCGCATGCATTTATTCTGAAAACACTGCAGCATACTAGTGCCTGCTCAGCATTATTGGCTGTAGTAGGGCTTGATTTTCGCTTGTGCGTTGCGCATTCTGCTACAATATTACGGCCACCTCGTTATAATTAACAGACCAGTCGGACAAGGCAGTTACGTTGTAGTTACGTTACTTTAGGTAACAATCACCAAACGTTTGTGATAATGAATCGTTGGCCTGTTTCAGCATTTCTAGATTTAAGCATTTACCGCGCTAGTCGGACAGAGGCCGTATATTTACTCTTCGCTCCTAATTTTTTTAGTATCGTCATTATATATATCACCGACTATCACTGGAGCACACTTGAGGTTCAGTGACAACAAGTGCTTGCCAGGTTATAATATGCAGCCACACGGAATCTTGGGCAAAAAATTAGGCCCCCGCAGTCAACACAAATTATGGCACGGTGGTGGTTCGGAGTGGTGTTTTTTTTTAAATTCCAGACAAACATCTCCTTATCGTGAGATGTATACTTGCAAAATAAGTAATCTGGTTGTCTTGGTTCTTTTAATTTGTAGGAATACTGTTTACCTCTTAGCCGGGAGAGAACTTCTATCAGGATTGGCCCCTTGTTTTAGTTTCGCCAAAAAATTGTTTTTTTGAACACTGTCCTGAGCCCATAGGGAAAGAAAACCGACGCGTTTAACGAAACAAGTATTTCCCGAACAAATGTGACAAATGTAAAACGAAGCATCCCCGGCCAAAGTACAGCAGTATTTCCCATCCTTCCTAAAACTAGAATCTAATGTGAACATTCACGTCCGTCGCATAAAAAAAAAAAACGCATTGGAGCGGTTTACAAAGTATTTAACGTAGTGTAGTATATTCTCTGTCATCAAGTACAGCCACCTCGGCTGTCGCTTCCGTATGTTATCAAGCATCCCGGCGTGGCATTATTCTGCTTAGGAATATGGCATGATAACGTATGCCTCGTTTGGCGTTCGTGCATACTTTTTGAACACGAAAATTGTACAGTGAGTACTATCAACCACAACAACAACAAGTATCATTCACAAGGAAACACGGCGAAAAGAGCATGGCCGAGGCGGCCGATCCGGCCGGAAGTCCAGGTATGACGTTTTTCAGCCGGTTTTCGCCCGCGCTCTTCGGTCTTCCGGCATCGCTTGGCGAGATGGGGGCGGGGCATCGGGCCACTTTTGTTTGCTCATTTGCGCCGCTTCTATTGCATGTATTGCGAAAATATTTCGTACACATGAACTATTCAATGTGTACTTGCTGCTAGTCAACTTTTCTTTTAATTCTAAAACCGCTTCACCTTCCCTTTAATAATGTCAAACCACCAGATTTCTTCTAGAGAACTATCCAAAATAGCAAAACTTGAAATAGAGGTTGGGCTTCACCACATGGCACGGGCACCTTGTGGGCTAACATTTTCTTTTATATCTGACAAATTGTACTGCGCAACTCAATTTTTTTCTAGGACGGGTTTTTGAAATGTCTACCTACAAAATGTATATTCTAAATTTTTTCTACTACAGGTGGTTTATTATACACAACTTACTTTTTTCTTTTTTCTTCGACGCGTGGACAAAAATTTCGAATTTGATAATTTTTTTCGGAATCATTATTTAGGAAAGCATTATTAAAAATGGTGTCGTTGGAAAGCGCTTGGAGTAATCTGCATTGTAGGTTACTGCAATGTGTGCCTAACCAATATGTATAGCACAAAAAAATGTTTTGTTAGACCCTTCAAAATTGGTCAATTTTCCGCGGTAACGAAAGAGTTAAAAAGGCTTTGAAAGCTTTCCCTATGGCATAGAACAGATGTAGAGAAGCTGTCCTGTGGCTTTAAGTTTTATAACTGCTTAGATTTTAGGTAAGGCCAACTTTCATTTCATTGTGACTACATCCACAAGTGTTTCAGTACTAGTGTAGTGCTGTTGTGACTACAGAGACATTGAAGAGGTGGTCATAATTACCTTGTTATAGCTATTAGTTCGTTATAGCCAATGTCCAATGTCCATAGCCTATGGCAATTTGCATGCAAGAGAGAATGTGCTCAGTTGCGAAACTCGCATCATCCCGCAAAAACAAGAAAAACGAGCAGCAAAGAATCGTTACTTTAGTCGCTCCAAACGGCTCATCCATGATCATTAGACAGCAGACGAGCTGACGGCTCACCCGGCAGGGAAAAAGTGCTTGATAGATTTTTGCCACGTCTTCTTCAGGCGAATGATGGCTTTTTCAGCTGCAGCCGCGATTTCGAGTCCATCCTCGCCATCATCGTGAGCACGTGTGTCACATCCTGGTAGAGTGCCTGGAGGAACATCCAGGCACCCTACCAGAAACCGGGGAGACGTGCACACTTGCTTGCCAAGTGCTTGCACCCGTTTTAGCACACTGGAGCTGGTGACCCCTAGCGAGCGCGAGTTTTGAATTGCCGCATCTGTGATGCGACGTTAACTGCTGCGCGCTATGAGACATTGAACTGACAGGTAGCAAATTGTCTGTAAATGCTCGTTGTGGAAAAAAAAGGTATGTTATGCCCATTGTGAGGAAATTCCAGCTTCATTAAAGTGAGGTCAAATACATGGGCATCTATGGGAATTTCAAGAGAAATGACAATTGCTTCGTTATATTCATTAGTTCATTATATCCTGTTTCGTTATAACGAGGTTTTACGGTATATATTCTGACAAGGTATCAATGCAGCTCCCTTTTAAGGTAAAGAAAAAAAAATAGAGGACCTCTACTATACTTCCTGTGGCTGCAAAGTGTTGCTGAGTTTGAGTGAGAATGCAAGTGCCAGCGCTCTGAAGTGTATATTCTGTGAGTGTCGTGCTGAGGAAGCTACTTGGCCATGTAACGCCATCCATCATTTGGCAGACAGTGCTGGCAGCGGTGACTGGGCTACAGGAGATTTGAAAAGTAATTTGCAAATTTGTGTACTCGGCTGCTACTACTGGATATAATTTTTACTTAGTACACATTTCCCTTCATTCATATTCTACGCATTGTGTTGGTTTTTGAGAGTGTACACTAGATTTTCCCCACATTTTGTAGTTGGATGATGCAAGATTGCCACAGGCATCAATTCCGGTGGGCAGGGCACTCTGGCGTGATGGCATCAGTTTTGCGCTTGGCTCATGACGGTGTCTGCCAAGCACTGGCGAGGGGGAGAACCAACTTTACAGCATGGCACAGCGCTTGCTCAACTTGTGTATCCCGTCTTTCTGTTCCGCTGTAACACCATTGTCGGTGAGCCTACTAGCACACTTGCTCCTCTTGGCACTCCAGTAGTCACTGCGCGGATTCCAGGTTCAGGTGGGTGCTCGCTTCTGGCTGCCCAACGTCGCTTCCGGTTGGTGGCGGAAGTGTCTTTCCCCGGACGCTTGATGAGCGTGGCTGATGGTTGGACGGCTTGCACCCATCGCCTGTTAACATTCCTTTGGGACTTACTACTCTGTGACCCACAGGTGTAAAACCATCGCGCACAAATACAAAATGTTTTAAAAATGCATACAAGCATTCACAACGGCATAGTTTCCTTATTTTAGAAGTATGTCACTTCTGTACTGAAATAAACACACAAAACTTTCACTTGCCAGACAGCTAGCGCCATCTGTGAAAACTAGATAAACCAAAATGCGTTTCTTGATTGTTTTTTATTTCTACAACGAAGTGATATCTTTCTGAAAGAAACGAACTAGACCATTAGAAACACTTCTATTTATTGGTAAACCTTTTTGTTTTGGTACACGATGCTTTTTAAACCCGGGGGTCATGAATTGGTAACTTCCATAGAAATGTGATCAGGTGAGTCGCCCTTAAAAATTGGCTCAAGTGTGGGCTTAGAAACTTGCGCTGTCAGCCAACTGGCTTTGCCAACGCTGCAGTGTCAACACCTTCTGGTCAAGGAAGCTTCACCTTGATGTGAAGCAGTACAAAGGTAGACAAGTTTGTCATTTCTTTCGTTACCTTCTGCGGGAGGTTTTGAAAAAAAAATACCGTGCATCATTTGATCATGAAACCTGCGAGAGAGAGAGAGAGTAAACGTGTTTATTGCGAAAAGCAATGGGGAGGAGTCTGGTCAGAGCTCTCTCCCAAAGCTCGCGAGAAGGAATGGAGGGATTTCGCGATAGTAGGGCATGCGCACAGCCCCTACCATAAGAAAGAGCGTCCCGAGGGCTCCGCAGAAGCGGCTTAGCGGGGAATATACAGTGGGGTGCAAGATATGGCATTTAGTGGGATGGGGGAAAGTATTGGTCTGGAGTGCACGGAGCTGCCGTTCCTCCTCTTTTGTCAGGTGTTTATGCGGTGCTAGGTAGGTGATACGTCCCAACTTGTAGTGCTGTGTTATTTCGTGATACATGATCAGCGGGGTTGGCCTCCTGCTCGCTTCCTGGGGCCTGGCGGGATAACACAGCTAGGCTTTCTCATGTAGGGGGGTGACAGGAGCAGGCAGCTTGAGTGCATCCACATTACCAGGGTGCACGATGGTGGAGTTGACCCCCTGGCAAGGATGTAAGAGGCACTTTAGCAGCACCTTTCTGTTGCCCTTTGGCTGCACGTCAACGGTGTATTGCGGGAAAGCCTGTCGCCGCTGGCGAATAACGCTGATACATGTTTACGGCGGTTGATTGCACGCACTCACAGGGCAACAAATTCGGTTCCCAACTAGTGCAAACTCGGCGTGAAGAATATATCTTTCATGTGCTTGTGGCGAGGCATTTCTCATATCCATCAAAGCATAATTTTGTTTATCCGAGCTCATTGTAACTACTGCTCCTTTGTTGTAATACAGTAGACTCACGAACTCGAAGGGACACCAGTATTTTGTTTATCAGAAGTTCTCATAAATATGACTCTGGGCAACATGGTAACTTGTGTTGTAATGAAACATTCATGTGTATTTAATGACACAGCATGTGCACAATACTGAGGTGCTATTCACTCATTTAAAAAAATAAAATCGAATGGATCACTGCTCTGTCTTTGCGTGAGTGTTCAAAACAAAGTTTAAAGGAGCCATAAAGATGACACACAACTTTGTGTATTCGAAAGATTTCGTATTTTATAGTGCCCCCAGCACTTGTCCGAATGCAAATGATGCTTTATTAACTGAGAAATTAATTAATCTAGGTTAAAATGTTGATCTTCCTGCTAAATCGTGTTTTTTTGTTGTCTCCATTCTTTACCGTTAGCAGAGTCCTTCAATGCCTTTCTGGTCATGAAACTTCGCCGTCACTCTATGGGAGAGCTTCGTACGCTGCCACGCCCAACGTTTTTAGAACAATTGTTCTAAAAACGTTGGCCACGCCGCGGCGCTGGTGTTGATCGGAGGGCAGCCAGGGGCGTGGTCAGAGCGCGTTTGGCAGGAAACGGACCACGGAGTAAGATAAAACAGACGCTCGCCGCCTTATCAGCAGTGCGCTTTCGCTTTACGTGTCGTGGGCCGCTGAAATGGACTTATCATTTTGTGAGTGGCGAAAAAATTTGGTGCGAACGGGCATGCTGCTACTGCGTTCCTGCCTGCCGGTCTGGCTATAGAGCAGCGGCGGCTGCCCGATGCCCTCCGATCTTCGGTGGCGCCCCTCGCGGTAGCCTTTGTCCCCGTACGAAACTTGGCCGGGAGTTTCATGACCAGCGAAGCATTGAAGGACTCTGCCGTTAGTTAACCTAGATGGCGCCACCACACCGCGGCAAGCCGTTTTCTGCCTTTGGTTTGTTTGTGAACGTATTTGTACCTAGCTTGTTTTGTTCATGGAGAGAATTGTTTCGTGAAACATGGTGCTCGCTCGGCAGATACGGTGACGTAGGCCAGTGTTGTCTGAAACAACCCCCAAGCCCCACAGTCCTGTGCAGCTAAACCAAGCATAGTGCGCGCTGTACCAACAGCAGTACGCATCGGTACTTCTATGTTTACGTGTGCTTTCACAACTTCCACTGTTTGTCCCACCATTCTTATCCATATAAAAAGAATGTGCTCTAAATTTAAGTGCAGATAGCTTGTTCGGCAAGCTTATAAGTGCTGCCTAATTTGCGTTTGCTTTTTTCGGCCTGCGCCAATCGCAGAGCTGGCTAATACATCATAGGTTCTGTTGCGGGAAATGAGCTAGTGGGTCTCATGGCCATTCCCTTTTTGTCCTAATTATACAGCTTATTTGAGCGAAGTTTTGGTGTCAGCATGATTCTAATGAGGCAGTCTTTTGAATGAACCAGACTTGCGTTTTGTCTTCATGGCCCCCTTAAAAGGAGAATTGTGTTCCCAGCTTCTCAGTTACACTCCCATTGCACTAATGCTGGAGGACTTGTGGTTGAGGTGAAAGCTGAGGTGAAGGTTGACCCCATATAAAATATCGTATCATAAAGCTAAAGGAATCTGTAGAGCTTCTGCATGTTCGTTTTAATTATGCCATAGTAAAAATCTGCAAACCCTGCTAAACGAGCCCTTTATTTTTCCACACGCTACAGTTACTGAAGCATGCCTGAGAAATTGTTGCAGTTACGTTTTCTTATTGGAAATCGCCCATATTCTCTTCGATTCGAGCATATTCACTTTGATTCACAACCATTCAAGGAAGATCGTGACTCGCTTCATACACGCTTCGAAACCAAAATTCACTATTTGCACACGCCCAGTACTGCATACCTCTGGCTATGCCTTGTGGGACAGGGCAAAGCACCGACCATTGGGTGCCAAGGTCGGAGCTGTAGCTTCCAGAAGAGAGAGTGGTGTCCAAGTGGAGCGAACAGTTGGCGGCCCCATGTTCTGTGACATGTGTGCTGCGATTATCACCACTTGTGCTCAAAAAGGGGGCACCTAAATTGTCATGCTAAAGGGTGGTCTAAAGTGAACCAACTTCACCATATGATGAAACATAAAAGCGGACTTAGGGAATGGCTGGTTTTGGCCAATCCCCTGATGGGGTATGTGCCATCCAGCAAGGATCATCACCATAATCATCATCATGTAGCTGCTTGCAGATAAAGTTGGTGCCTGGTGATGCGAAAAGCAATTGTTAAGTCAGGGAAGTAGCATGTGGAGGACAGAGTTGACAGACCTGGCTCAACAGATCACTGCTGTAGCCTTTTCTCTTCTGTTTCCAACTATATTTGGTTTTTACAATGTACAGTAGCTCGCTTTTAAATACATTGAACTTTCACAATTGCTGAAAGCCATGCTGCCAGGGTCATCCAAGGCCACGCGTACATAAGCGTACATGGTGGCTTACTGTTTGACATCAAGATGGATGGGCTGTTCGCAGTTTGTCAAAAGTGCAGGATGCTCGTGTACCCTTACGAGATATTTTCAGTCAAGTTTTCTGACTGTTTGATGTAAGTGAAAATCATGAGGTCGATTGTAGTGCAGCATGTTATACATTGGCAGCAGTTTAGGAACCATTTTTTTCCCTTTGTGATCATCTAAACTCTAAGCCATCACAAAGTGAAATGACAATTAATGCATAAATACAAAAAGTAAAGCCTGTTTGAAATGTGTTCAAAGTCTAATCTCGCAACTCTCCTTTCCTCTTCGTTTTTTTTTTCAGACTTTACAAGTTTTCATTTGTCAGTTTCAAGATGGCATTGAAATCTGGAAGGAAGCTTCTAATGTGCAATAAAAAATTGGCCTTTTGTAATGAGTTTTGAGAAGCACCTAATTTAATACACTAGCAGTTATCAACCACGAATCAGTGCACTTTTGCTGGTAGCTGTTGATGGCTTTTTGTTATAAGGCCACGGGTGCATCGTGTACCAGTCACTGGCAAATCAGTTGCGTTACCTGCTGGCCACTCATTTTGGAGCAGCGCTCACTATTTCGCTATTATCTAATTTCACACTCCTGTAGTCTCCTATCATTCTAAGAATAGCGAATAGCATTAACCAAGTTTCAAATAAGAAAGACAAGACCACGTAGTGCTGTTTTCAAAGACAAAAACGTGTGTTCCCCCTCTTTATTTCGCCTGGGCCACAAGTTTGTACACTCAAAACAAGGAGGAGGAAAAAAGCATGACATCAGAGTCTCAAGGCTCGGCTTGCAGTACATGCCTCCACAATGCAGAGCAAGCTTCTTACGTCTCTGCCTGGTGCCTTTCTCTTTCTTGGTGGGGGGGGGGGGGCAGGACTCTTTTCCTGCTTCCGACAATAATTCCGAAATATTCCTGACGCAGGAAGTGGCTGGCTGAGTTGCAGAGCTAGCATGGTCGATGGCAAAGCCCTGCTGAATATATCTGAACTTCCGAAACAAGAATTCATTAGAGGAAAAAAAAAAGCAGTTAACACGTGTGGCTGTATAGCAGTAAGTTCTTGCTTGTGGAGCAAAATGAGAAGAATGTAATGAGGAGAGTTACAGTCTCAGTCACAGCACAACACAAAAAGATGCACAATATAGATATTACCTGCACATTACAAGGCTGGCTCAGGTGATGCATTTTGTGTCGCGTGCAGCTTAAACTTTTCTAATTGCGTGCCTTGCATTAGTTCTTGCTCGGCAAGCTGTTTTTGGTAGCTTGAACGTCTGTGTGGGCCAGCATCGAACGCTAAGCCAATAAACATTGCCCCTTTTCAGTGCTAATTGTGCAAAGGAATTTTCGCACCACACACATCACTTGAACCGGCCTTGAGTGGGAAACGGACGACTACTACGTCGGCAAAACGACGGTCAAGTCGAGTGCGCTGGGCAGCGCTTCGAACTTTTTAAACACTTTGCGTTGCAGGCGGCACAAGACGCGGGGAAGTGTCGGACGAAACAGCTCTCCTCGAAAGCCGGCAAATGCGCTGCACTCTTTTTGGAAAGATAATAGGCACAACAACAACAAACAGCACTCAGAAAGGTTGCTTCCAGCACCTCGAGAACGCTACGCCTTTATATCTAAACACAGTACCGCGGTACCTCTCTCAACAAAGTATCTCCGTGCAACAATGTTGGTCACAAAATATCTACTCCTTGTTCACTACGCAACTACCTGGCAGGCAGCTTTGATTTTGCTGTGAAAGCCCACGTTTCTATCACTTTGCTGTCTGGGGCGTCCCACCACTGACCTGAAGTGCATGGCGTGTAGGGTGACTGGACTTTGCTGGGCAAATCAGGCGAACTATTTGTGGATAAGAAGCGTTGTTACCTCAGCCTGAAATTTGCACATATCTCGTACACGCGAAATGGGCACAGTGTTCTGCCGTAGACCGACAGCTTTTCTGCAAAACCAGTTCAACGTCGTAAACAGTAAATCGCTCGCACGCGTGCTCAAGCTTGCCTTCGAGGTCTACATAGATATGTACATCTTCACCATAATCGACTTAAGTGAGTGTTTTAAAAGCATGATTCAGAATGAGCACACTAAGGGTGCAGTAGGTCACGTAGGATTAGAGTTTAAATTAGCATTTAGCTGGAGTCAGCCTGTACAGCAAGATTCAAGTCATTGAAGGCATTTCAGAGATGCCCAGGGATGCAACTTGCCACAGGCTGTAACACGAGCAGTTAAAACCTTGTGTGTGTGAACGATTTCAACGTTAACTCACAACGAGTGTGCTTTGTGAAGATGAAAACTAGTTGTGTGACATTTAGCTCTTGTGATTTCAGTTGGGCCCTGCATCAGCTTTGAGCCGAGTTATCAGCAGCTGCTTGCAAGGGGGAGCGACCCTTGGGGTTAGAGACTCCGACTAAATTGGTCCTTTAACCTGTGTCGTCATTACATGTCAGCCCTTGTTACTGCTATCCCAGAATGAAACTGTGGTAGCATGCCTCTTTTAAAGGAGGTTGCATTCTTTTGCCAAAAGCATTCCCTCATGACTATTCTTTCTAGCCTAACTACAACTATCCAAGTTTCAGGAGCAGTAACTGCCCTTGCACTACTTGAATACGTGTTTTATCTTTCAGATGCGTTCTAGAGGCACTCTTTGAGAGCTACAGTTTGAGCAACTGAATTGCATTAACGATGTAATAGTAGCGGAGGGCTAATGATGCGGCTCTGTGGTGGGACGCTCCATGATTTGTGCGGCCCCAGAACACGACGGACGTAGCTTCAAAAAGACTTTGCTCGCACTGGAGTCTGCTGCTGGGTGCAAAAGGGAAGCGCTTGTTGGCACTGTAAATGAAAGACTGGATTATGCGGCATCGTCGGATAAGTGGCGCTAGGATTAGGCGTCACCCCAGCGGCTAGTGCTGCTGGGATGACCTACACTCTGTCGTGTTGCTATTCAAAGATGGCTTGGTCTAAGGCAAGAGGTCTGCTCAGAAGGAAACTTGGAGGCCCCGCACCCAGGCAGGATGCGAATCGGTTGAAATTTGTTTCTAGCCCTAATTCGGAAAAAATGGGCCACTAATCCTGCTGCGAGCACGACGGATTCCGGCTGTATCACAACATGGGCCTCGCAAAAATTCTACACCTGTGGCGAACGTTCCCTTTCTGACGTAGGTTACATTTTCTTTCACTGCTGATAACGTATATATAATGAGCAGCAAAAGTCGAAACATCGCGTGATCAATGCGCAATCTGAAAGCCCCAGCCGTCACAGTCACACGAGGTGCGATACTGTTATTAACAGACGATTATGCGCTATATCTACGACTCTTTCAAAGCACCGAGGAAGGAGAAAAAAAAAAAGCTACTTCTCTCCGCACCACACCAGTAAAGTTGAACGCACCATAAAGTGGGCATCTGACAAAGCAACGATGGAACAACCGGGGGCTACACTGTGGCGACCGACCGGTGGAGACTCTGGACCTTTGTGCACTTTATGGCAGTGATAGTGCAACAGTCAATTGTTAGCTCAAAACTTGCGTCGCCTTAAATTTCCGCACCGTGTTTGGTTTCACCGCAGGTCTGAGATCCTTCACTGCAACAAAGCGTAGTACAGCTACGTACTAATAGATGTGCGGCCAATGGGTGGCAAGCTTTCTTAACCACCTGGTTAGAGCGCGTCAAGGTCCAGGCTCATAACGGCGACGTCGTAACAGCCACGCGACTACCAAATTGTGGTCACGTGCCTCGTTCAAATGCACTCACGAGACAGTTTGCCGAGATTAACCCTTCGGAAATAGGAGCTCTAGTGAAAGTCACGTCACTTTCAACACACAAAAGTTTGAGGAAAGCTCTGCGCGTGCATTATATTTGTCGTCGGGGTGGGGATGTTCAGAGATGCTCATGTGATTCCTCGCACACAGCTCGCATTAGCACTCGTGAGTCGCATTCGGTCCCGTGGTGGGGAGGGTAGGTGCACGGGTCTAACACGTGCTGTCGAGTCCGCTAGACCCGAGTGATCGCACGGACGCACAATGGTGGGAAGAGGGAAGGAGCAGGCTCTGCGCGGCAAGAGTACATAAGTATTGCTTTCTGCGAAGGGCACTGCACTGCGATATAGTACCAGACAACCAGTAGAGCACGCACTTGCGGCCAGGCCGGCGTGCTTTACGACACACTCACTGATAGTCTCTACAATGGGAGTTGCAACGCGGCGCTGCAACTTGATTGGGCACCCGAGAGAAACGGGCGCACACGCACACCGATGGGGTCAGAAAATGATTGTTGGAAATTCTGATTCAAGGCTGAGCGGGCAGCCGGGATCGTGGCCTCGGAGAAAAGGCTCTGAAGGGTTATCCGCACGATTGTTTCACAATTGGGACCACTGGCGTAATGTGGGCATGGTGGTAAGTATCGGTGTAAAATCAATTTGGTCTGTGATTGTTCTAGAAACTCACAATAATTGAGATCAAATGAGGAAAATGTCATCTGTTAGGGCAGAGACAAAAGGTACATATTTTGGATGATTTGATTGTTCGGATCACGCCCTGCGCATGCAGCGGTCTTGAAAATTGATTGACGGCCTCGTTTGGATTGTGCATGGCTAAAAATAATTCTACATTCCTCCCTTTTCTTCTCCTTTTTTTTTTTTGTGCATCCAACAGCACCAAACAAGTGAGTAGTTCAATATAAGCCTTCCGAGATCACTTGCACTTGACATAGCCAACACATATTTGCACTGATCTGCCTGCCACCTAGGCTGGGGATGACAATTGTAGTTAAATTGCAAAGGCCCATATTTTTTTGTTATCCTTTCTTACATCCCATTTCATTGTCTGATGTTACACTGTGGCCCACAAAGTGCTTTCTAGGCATTAGGATTTTTTTCTGGCCTTGACAATAGCTTTAACAAAAGAAGCCAGTTCCATAACACGAAGCAACAAACACAATGTAGAGAAATAACGTATGGAGGCAAAGGTACTCTCCGTATACATAACCCGTGGAAAGGGAAAATTTACAAAGTGCGATTAAAATGGATCTGCAACAATCAACGAACCTCTATAATCTATATACGCACTGGGCAAAAAATACCTGTCGCGAGAAAAATATAAACAGACATATGAACAGCACTATGCGCATACTATATATATATAACACTAGCATACCATCCACTTTTTTCATCACACAGTACACATACACATGGCTTCGCACACAGTGAAAGCACCTCACTGGAAACACATACGGCTAGGTTGAAAAACTCCCCGAGAGCTTTGAAAGACTTTGTTTACCGCCCAGCGCAGTGCCGGGCAAGCTGCAAGTTCGACGAAACTTTTGCGCCGACCTTGCTTGACGCTCTTCTGGACTAGACAGCAATGCTGCTGGACCTCTATCTACTGCCTGTTTGTTCCGAGCCCTCAGCGACAAATTATTGGCCCACCGACAACCGTGCACTCCATTCACGCAATGTTTCTCACATTTCCTTCTCTGCGCACTGATCTGACCATGAGTGTATGACTGTTCTACTTATTATGGCTTGTTTCCGCATTAGCGTTTAAGTAAATAACACTTATGTAAATAAATCCGTGCTCTTGCAGTGACAGTGTCGGTTCTTATGACTCAGTTCAGCAAAATATAACGCTAGTGTAAATCAGGCTGTCCTCACTGGATGTGTTGCTGGCTTGATTTAATACTGCGTCCAGGACTGGATTGTGATTGGTGAACTATGGTGACTGGAATTACACCTGCTTTCTCTCTCTCTCTACACTCGAGGGCCTGTCAGTACGAAAAGCTGTTATTAACTTAGGGCATGTCACATGCCTGCTGGAATGAAGCCAGGAATGCACACTGAAAGTGTGACAAGCCAAAGCTCAGCATTTGGTTGTTCCTACATCTTTGTGCGAAAATTTCACACCACACTTATAGATCGAAAACTCAGAGATACGATGTGTAGAGGCAGGTGCAGTAGTTCACCGTTCTACATGCGCATCTGAACTGGTGTTCTGCAGCCACAACGTACCGTTTTAATCAAAAGAACAGTCTGGTGGGGTGGCATACTTTTCCAAGGTTGTGAAAACATATCAAATCTATATTTTCCAAACCACATACCCCATTTATGTGCCAGCTTATTGCACATTTTCTGTATGTCCCCTTGTCAAGTACATATATACATTTACCCGTATGACATTCTTATCGCAGAAGCATACTCAAAGTGGCTTGTGCGGCTACAAGTATATCCCCAATTTTGACTTGTTAGCAGTAGCCAACTTATAGTTCT
Source organism: Haemaphysalis longicornis (assembly GCF_048455015.1). Classification (NCBI taxonomy): domain Eukaryota; kingdom Metazoa; phylum Arthropoda; class Arachnida; order Ixodida; family Ixodidae; genus Haemaphysalis; species Haemaphysalis longicornis. Next base: position 48,882,877 of record NW_027526445.1, read on the forward strand.
TCTAAAGTCGCCGAGTGAAGGTGTCACTGGCATTGAGCTGCCATAGCATACCAGGTTAAAAACCTAGTCTGCTAAATGTGTTGACTTCTAGTTGTGGATACTCTGCGGGAAAATGCGGGAAAAAACTTTTGTTGTCTCTCATTATAGCTTGTTCTTCGGTCACTTGCCCTGTATCTGTATTTAGGTAATTCCTAGCTAGGGCATGCCATTGTTCCTGGTGAAAGACATCTTACCGAACCGCCTGCATTGTGGCTAGCAACGCCACTGCCACAAAGCAAAGCTGAAGCTGCTGTAAACGTTGCGTGTGCATAGTGCGTACCCGTTATTTTTGAGCTGTTTCCTGATTTAATGGCTTGTGTGTCAACCCCTTAGACAGCCCTCGGGGCCTCGCTCGAAGCGATGAGAGTCACCAACATCAACCTATACAGCCATGCTTAAAAATGAAAGTGCAAATCTTTGTTGGCCCATACAGTTGGTTGACAGGGTTTGAATACCACTGAGAAACGCGTGGAATACAACTGCAAAACCCCAACTCGACTCTTCCAAGTTCCTTTTCACGGTCTAACCTGAGCCACTGACTTCCGAGCTTGTTTTAAAAGTAAGAGCTACTCGAATGCATCCCTTGGACACTTTGAAAGGTGCTTGAGCCTCCTTTTTACCGAAATCCAAGGATGGTAGAGGACCGGCATCGCTGATGAAGTTATCCAGCTTAGTTTTCAGCGCATGCCTCATCATCACCTAAGGTTCCGCAGAAGAGACTGGCATCACGGAACTGTTAAAACTGGACAATCGCTAGTGCCTGTCCTGCAACTTCTTCTTTCCTCCCATCTTTTTCCCAGTTGCTAAGTGTCTACGTCCCCCCTCCTGAGTCATGTGGGTCAGCACAGGATGCTTCGGTTCCGCACCATTCCCGAGAGAACTGGGTAAACGTCCTGTAAATGTACTGTAAATGTCCGTGTGACGTTACGGCCCAAACTCTTGGAGTGCACATAACTTTTGTGTTGGACACAAAGCCGCTTTCATCACTGCGTCATATATAACACTGCCTAGTGGACCAAGCTTCCACGATTCGGACTGACTCATGCGTAATAAAGTTATCTCTCTCTCTCCCTCTCTCTCTCTCCCCAAGATGCATTCCTGTCGAGTGTGGTACATGACCCCTGTGTGAGAGGTGCCTCGTGGTACACGTGGAGGTACACGTGCCTCGTGGTACACGTGGCTGTTGTGGGATTGACGGTGGGGTGCTTGCCCTCGCTACTCGCTGCACATGGGGGGGTTGACGTATCCCAGCAGGTTGAACTCGAGGGCGCTGCAGAAGATGAGGAAGAAGACGTACACCACCAGCAGGAACACGCCCAGCCGCTTGGTCAGCAGCCACTGGCTCCGGTGGATGGCGTAGATCTGCAAGGGGGCGCCAGATATGGGCACAAAGGCTGCCGTCTGTGGTGGTGGCGGCAAAGGACGCTGGCACGGACTGGTTTATGCGAGGCTATGAAGAGGGGCACAGAAAAGGGCGCAGGATACAACCTAAGATTTGAGGGGATGTCCTTCTCAAGGGGAAGTTCTTTGCAGTCATTTACAAATGCAGTCTTGATTTGTAATCGTTCATGAATTAGCATATGTGTAATCGTCTTTTAATCATGAGAAGCCGAAAATGTTTGCTCCCACTCACCCCCACATTCCTGCACCCGTGACCCCAGGGCTTGTTCACCAACAAGTATGCCACTATAGACATATTTAAGAGTTACCTAGTATGCATAACTGCTACTCATTTATTATGGCACACTGACTATAAAAAAATGTCCCCCTTTGTCGCTGATTAATGTCACTTGAGGTTACATGGCATTAATATTTGAGCAGTCTCACCCCTGCATTACCTGTCCTAATCATTAACTAGTCTGCCCTCCTCCATGACAAATTGATTTCCAGCCTAACACTATGCTTGAGAGACAAAGGGGACCATCATTTTAGAGCCAGTGTGCCGTAATACATGAGTAGCGATTGTGCACATATGTATCTATTGCAATTAACGTTAGCTGCTTTTTGCCTGAAGATTTTCGATCATGGTTGTATATCTAACAACATATTAGCAACTTTTTACTTTATGGGGCAGATCTTCACAGTGTAACTTCAAATTATAAACTCTGACCTGCACAGTGGGAACGCAGGCGCTGCTCCTCTCTCGCAAGCTTTTCGTCAATTTACAGAGCCCACATGGCTGAAACTGATGCTGAATTCTGCATTGTTTAGTTTTCAGAAAATCAAGTGTGCGCTCACCGATTTATAAGAAAGGTTTAAAAATTATGTTTGTAGAGCTTAAGTTTCATTTGTAGTGGTGCAACCAACCCTGAGTTAAAAGCTATTGCCCGACTGTAAGGTGTCGTGCACTACAGGAGTGGTGCGATGTATGCATGCAAGAGGAAAAAAATCATTCTTTTTACATATACAGTCTAATCCACTTATAGCAATATCCAAGTGCCAAAGAATTCCCATCATTATAACCGATAATTGTTGTAAGCGGGTTGCGAAATAAAAAGACGGAACAGCGCTCAAAACATTTTATTCGTATGCCAGCAAGGTGGTACTACTACTAACTTGCAGAAAAGAAGCCGCAGTCGGTCAGCCGTGTTTGCCGCGTGTGAAGCTAGCGCAAATCGTTTCCAAGAGCATCTACAGGTGCTTCACCTGGTTGAGGTAAACGTCCTTGGCAGAAACAAAGTCCCTGAGGGACTGTGTCACGCGTTGGGCCAGTAGGCTGTGCAACCGTGTCAGTAGAGTCGTCACTGTTGCACTTTTGGTGCACAATATCACCGGATTCAATCGTTATATCCAATATCGTGGCACTGGAGCATTGTAATAAGCGGTTTATTTTAGCATAGAAACAATACAAAAGTTGACGGTGCCATAGCTCTTCATCGTTATATCTGATATATTGTTATAAACGGTATCGCTATAGGTGGACTCGACTGTATAGCAAAATATGTGGAAACTGAACTTACTGTGATGATGATGGTGAGGAACAGCAGGACGACTGACCACACCAGGCCCCCGCTATTGATGTAAGCCTGCAAAATAGAAGCATTGTTTTTAGGTTGCGTCCGGCGTAACCTACATGCCTCAGTACTTACAAGTGATCCAGGCTGGACCATCCCTGTCTGGATCAGCCATGGCAGTGCTAAGCCTATCAAGATGTCAAAGACGTTGCTTCCAATACTGTTCGCTATGGCCATGTCGCCTTGACCTGCAGGAAAGCAGATCACACCGAAAAAAACGCAATGCCAGGTTGAGAATGGTTGGAATGGCAGACATTAAGAAGCAGATAAATAAAACAATGAGATGTCTGTACCGGTGTGGCTTATATGCCAAAAAATCATGCCATTCTTCTACCAAAGAGATAGTACAAAAGTGGTGATGAAATGAATTGGACACCGTGATACTTCGATGGCAGGCATTAATGAAGACGTATACTTATTAAACCCATGAAGTGCTGTATGTTCCGGTCCATTTCCTTTCTCTAATGTTGTCCCTCACAAATATTATTTGTATTCCTTTACCCTCAGTATATTTCATCATGATGGATTGAAACTGTGTGAATGCTACTGTTGCTCACTTTAAATACCATCATGAGAATTTTTCACTGCGAAATGTTAACTCACGGTTTACGGCTTCCTGGTCACCTATATTTGTGAGCAGTTGCATATCTCTGGTAGCAGCCGAAAGAGCAATGGCGTCTGGCATATGCCTTGTGCACGAAATTATCCCAGGTGAAAATAATATTTTTTCTACCTGGATTATTGAGCTAGAAATTCATTTTCTAGCTCATTTCTAGCTGGATTGAGATTTTGTTTTGGCTGGCTGCAAAATATTACTTCCAGTTAGCATTTGTCAGTCCAGCTGGAAGAAAAAAAAAACCTGAAAGCTGGAAATAATCGCCTCTAGCTAGACCAAGAATTTCCTAGTTAGAAGATGTCGGTTCCAGCTGGAGTGCATAAATCTAATCCGACATGAAGCTGGAGCTGATGATTTCTTGCTAGAAATGCTCTTTACATTTTCACGGTCATACTATAAGCACGGACGGCGGACGCGCGAGAAATGCGAGGAGCGCCAATCCGCAAAGGGAAAGGGAACGTCGGCGTCTATCGCGGCGAAAGGCGCCACGGACCTTGCCACGGACGCGTGCTTGTGACGGAGTCGGCGAGCCCAAAGGAAAAGGGACTGTCGCAGCGGACAGCGCGTTGGTACGAGGAACGGCGCCGCGAGTAGCGCAGGGGTTCAATGTGGCTCGGGATGCAGGACGGGGATACTACGCCGAGCGCAAAAGAATGTAAAGAGTCGCTTCGGTGGTCAACCACCTTCACAGAGTGCAATGACCAATAATTTTTTTTTTCGACGTCTGTAGTAAAATAGCCTCCCTATCTTCCAATTCATCTTCTCTGAGCCAAGCTGCACTGAAGCACACTGAAGAGAACGCTGCGAGGTTCAGAGGCTTCGTGCTTACGGGCTCCCGGATGACATCCATTTGGTCAACGTTCATATCGTTCACAACGTTCAGGTCGCGTTGTCCCGCTTTTCAATGCTGATTTTACATTCGACAGAGTATGGCAAACGCGCAAAGTAGCAGCAGTGGCATCAAAGGATATCATCGTTCAAACGGTTCAAAGGAGTACGCACAGAACAGGGAGGATTTTAGAGAAGCAAAGGTCTAGCTTTGCCTGTAGTGCCAGAAAAAGCGTAGTGGCGGCGTCGTGAACTACCCAGTACGCCCGCTTGATGGCGCTGTAAACACGGCTTTGTAAACATGGCGGATGCTTTTTGCACAGGCCGCTTGAGCTCCTTAATAACATGGCTGCCCTCGCACGGCGGCCGCCGGCTCGCTGCTCCACGGCCGGACTTGACTCTCCTCCTCCCGCGCGCGAAAGGGGCGTCGAGTCCGGCCGTGGCTGCTCCTGCTGGCTCCTGGCTGGCACGCTGGTCGCGTGTTTACTTGCGCCGCGCTAGTGAAGTGATGTTACGCCAGGTGACCAGATGGCCTCGACTGGCACAGACCACAGTGAGCAGCAAGTGAGAACAAATCGTTTATTGACATCCGCAAGTTTACAGAGGCCAGGACATCATTTCATTTCGATCGCTGCAATTGTACGTCGCTTTCGTGACAACATTTTTTTTTTGCCATAACAACTCGTTCACTTGCGCTAAGATTTCGAACGAAGGGCACAAATGAAGTATTGACGGCGACAACGGTTTCCTTTGCACCGTCTTTCTAGCGGAGTGCATAACACTCACCTTCTGTTGGAAGAATCGAATATTCTGGCCTCGACAGCTGCCTTCCGATGCGGAATTTCCCACATTTGTCATTCCACAAGCACTCAATTCCCGTGTTTTGCCAGTCCTCTCTACAACTGATGGACGCAAAAGCACATAACAGCAATAACAGTCACGAAACCGGTGCTCCGCGCACATTGAAACGGTCGGCCGTTGCAGCGGTTTCAATTTGAATTGGCGGCTTTGTGGTTGCGAATTCAGAAACGAGGTGGTGCACCAGTCGGCTGTTCGTAAAAAGTTGCGTACATTTTTGCTCAACGGATGTTTGATGCGGAACTTGTTAATAGTATTTTTAAATAACACATTGTAAGCGAACTGTGTGGGCTCTTTGAGTCACGGAATGAATGTTTTGTATTCTATACCAAAAGTAACATTTTGCCTGCGCCGTCTGGTGGGCTTGATGGTCGAAAACAGCGCTTTAGATTGGTCACGTTGGGCGTCGATTTTTACGCCGCCTATAGGGAAGACAGGGAACGTCCAAGCTTGAGAGGCCTGGAGTACGTGCGGAGCTCATGCTCCACTCGAATGCTCATCGCATTAAAACGAGCTTTTATGAGCCTATTCTATTTCGGTGTAGATAAATGTGGCCTGTTGTTTGCAGAAATTGGAGGCATAACGGAACGAGAAAAAGATAAACATGAACCACAAGAAAATACACAAAATGAAAAACCGAAACCAGAACAAAATCTTACATTACAAGTCAAGAGCCCAGTCAATTCAAGCCAATCCAGTGTTTAAGCTGTCTGGCATAGAGTTTCTCAATATATGAGAAACTCTATGCTGTCTGGTATTTGGTGCGTGAAAGTTTGTTTTGCTTGTTGACACCCGACCATCGTTCGGACTAAAGTTTGTTCAAAGCCGCAGTATAAAAGGCGTATTTCGCGCGTAGCCCAGATTATATTTGTTGGTGACATCGCGAAGCAAGCTAGCGGCAACGATGCAGACGGAGACGCAACTGGGAAGCGACAATCCCGCGCCGAAAGCAGAAACAACGGAAACTCCCAAAGGCATGTTACGATCGGAACACTTTTGACAGTGGTGTGCTCGTGACAGGATTTCTACGATGCTTAACCGTGACGCTTCGGCACGAAGCTTAGTTTGTTAGAAGCAGGCTGTGACTAGTCGACGTGAAAGGCTAAATAGCGGTCCCGTTAGCGCACTCCCTGACCGGGCGTGACCTCGTATGGGTGACAAAATTGGTACTTTGGAATGCACGCGCGTCACGGTGGAGTGCCCATGAAAGTCAGCGCCGTTACCGTATGCCGCTCTGTGATTGCTGACTGCGTTAGCTCTAACAACAGCGGTACTGCCAATCGCGGGCGCGTACTCGAACATACACAACTGAAGTATCGATCGGTTTTGGTTATGGCCAGTGCCTTACATTAAGGAATAATCTAGGTTTGATGCATTTTGTAAAGTTATAAAAATGTTGTGAAAGGGCGCCCACCGTGAAAATGGAAAACGCATTTCTAGCAAGAAATCATAATTTCCAGCTTCATTTCTGACTAGATTGATAGATTCTAGCTGGAATGGACAGCTTCTAACTAGACAAAGTCTAGCTAGAGACGATTATTTCCAGCTTGCAGGTTTTTTCCCTTCCAGATGAACTGACAAATGCTAGCTGGAAAAAAATCTCAATCCAGCTAGAAATGATCTAGAAACTGAATTTCTAGCTAGAAGAAATTTATGGTTCAATAATCCAGCTAGATAAAATATTTTCACCTGGGGCTGAAATATCTTTCTTTGCTTTGGGTTGAAAGGAAGGGGATAAGCGACTTCTATGAGGGCCATACTGCAGCCTTAATGTTCACATTAGTCGAATGGATCAATTAATCTCGCTACAGTTTTCACGATGTTACCCCTCACGCAGAGTTTGTCGGGGTTAATTGTCATTAGCGTTTACTGAAGGCAACTGAAAGTTTAAATCGTCAGTGTCAGACATGGGATGGCAAAAACTGCAGGAATATTGTACACTTGGCTTGGTGTGTATTGTGGATGCAGTTCTGTACATCAAAGCGCACCAAATTTGACTGGATTGCTTGTCGTAATATCGCCTTTACGCGCAGCCGTAGGCATTGATGAAAAAGATCTCCGTCATTTTCGCTGAATGTATAGCATGATTCTGACGATGGTCGTTGGGAATGCAATGCAAGAATGGTCAGCGAATGCGATGCAAGAATCACCGTTGCAAAAATGCACACTAGCATGCAGCCCAGTCTTTTCTTCTTTTTTATTACACGTGATTGGGGAATGTATTGCTGCCACCCACATGCTTGGGTACCAGCACCACATGAAATGAAATACAGTGAAACCTCATTAAACCGTACCTGACGGGGACACGAAGAAAGTACGTACTACCCGGCACTACGGTTTATCCGACTACATTAGGTTAAAAAACATCGAGTTGGGGATTCAGCTTAACTACGTACAAAAAGAAACTACAGCTTATGCGGGTACGGTTTAACAAGGTTCCACTGTAAGTTTAAGCACTGGATGACTTGTTGAGTGAAAAAAGCAGTGGCATCTGGAGTCCATTGCAGTTTCTAAATGTTCAATAAAATATGCTGTTGCGCTTCTTGGTGCATTGCAGCTCGAAGAAAAGGGCGCTAAAAACAGGACCCAAAGGAGGAAGAATGATATCAGTGTCCTTGTTCTTCCTTGTTGTGTCCTGTCTTTAGCGCTCTCTTCTTCGAGCTTGTAGATGTTCACTGGTTCCTTAGTGCATGCCTGTGGAAAAGAAAAAAAAAGGACTGCCCTTTGCTGTGACGTGCTTTATAACGTGTGGCTCAGAAAAAAAGACAGTGCAAAGGATCCAGCGTGTCCATTGCTGTGACGTGTTCTGTGGTTTGTGCATTGAGAAATAAAACACAAAAAAATAGACCACACAGGCATGCACGGAGTTGCGTGAAAAAGTGCAGAAAGTGCCTCTGGTAAAGGCACTTTAATTGCAGCGCACATTGCACCACGTTTCGCACAGCATGGAGTGCCTTCCCTGTGACACTCCATTGGGCACTGAGCGGCGTACCATTAAGCATCAAATGCTGTTGCATTCACAACTCGTGAGAAGTGCTTAGGTGTCCTTGGGAGTTTTTCCCAGCACAAAGGACAGTTCAGGTGAAAAGCAGTCATACAGAGCTTGAGAGTGCCTGGAGGCCTCACAGGCAGCAAGAGTTGCCATTACGTGGTAAAAAAAAGAAAACTCACATATGCAGCACCTATTGGCTGTCGCACTGCACCTTTTGAAGCAATAAATATTCAATGTTGTTGCACCTAATAAAAGACTAAAAAAAGGCAGTACCGTGTTTTCGCGCGTATGACCCGCATCAAAAATGCGAAAATTTCAGTGGCAAAGTAGCGGTGCGGGTAATACGCAGTTTTTTTTCTTTAGTGCAGCTTCATGGCAATGTGCGTGTGCCGTGAAGATGACCTTGTGTACAACAGTGAAGACTGCGGCTCAAGTGATAGCTCTAGCAAGAGCAGTGACACTGAGTGAATTGTGACTTTTGCCTTGCAGTCAGTGTATTCTACTTGCTAAATATATGCTTTTTCTGTCTACATAGTATGTGATGTGTTGCTTGAGCAGTAGCTTTGGTGCGGCCTTTCCTGTACCAAATGTGCAGGCAATACGCAAGGATTTTCTCTTCCGGCAGGCTGAAAGTGAGGGTGCGGATTATATGCAGGGGTGGGTTATACGCGCAGAAATACGGTACGCGCCAAGAAATCTGCATACCAATAAACACGTGCATCTGCAGTAACACCTGCTGTGCTAAATGTCTAGCAGGTACAGGCTGCCTCGGAAGCTGTGAGGATGCCAGGAGATTTCGTGATCTCACAACTCCCACACACCTGAAAAGAGGCTGTCAATATGGTGGGGGTCAGAGAGACGCTACGCACCTTGCCGGGATACTAGCAGGCTGGCATATGCGTCTGGAATGCTGGTGCCTGCTGCCAGGAAGGTGATGCCCATTATCGTGTCGGGGATCCCCATGGTGTAGCCAATCAGCGTCACCTGCACAGCCACACACACCACAGCCATGACGGTGCTGTGAAGCATCCTCTGGTAGGAGAGTACCAGTCTGCTAGACACTGCAGCTCAACCGGGTTAAAGGTGTCCTGGAATAGGGAACAAGTTCCAGCTGGGTATTCCTGAGAAACCCAAAAACCCAAAAAGAAACCCCCTGCAGACACGTGGCAGAAGAATTTTTACGTGCTCAAACTGTTAGTGAGAAACGTAGTCGGAGAATTTTAGCCATGGGTACAAGCAAACGAATTCTGTGGGAATAGGCAATACAAATTATTACACGGCCACCTAATGTGGGAATACAGCGCTTCGTACCTGACCAAGAAGGTGGAGCACATAATTGCGACTAATAAATTCAACTTGCAGTATTTGGTAATTTGGCATGGTGCTAGGTACAAATATCACTTCAGTGCTTTAAAAATATGTGTGTATATGTAATAACAGAACTGACACCGAAATACTACTGTAACAAGTTTGAAGTCCAAGAATTGCACCCCTGTCTTACAGGGAGAATGCTGCTACTAAATTCTTAGTTAACAAAAATACAAAATGGTTCCCTTAGCGAAAATCTGCCTTTTAACGTCCCCCAGTTTTCTTTTACCGGGAATATTGTGTGTGATCAGCTTCTAACTTGATTTCCTGGGAACAGCCAAGCTTAGCTGATGGCCTTTTGCTTTGATTAAATAGATTGTGGTTGCTACAGGGCCTTAGGACGTGGAGTATCTAAGCAGCCCAATGTATGAAGCTGTAAATATATCAAACCTGTTTTGTTAAGGATTTTGCTGGTCAAATTTTCATGCCACGAAGCCACTTTCAAGAGCCCTGCCACCCTCAGCTTGACACAACGCTGGGAGAAAAATCTGAGGGTGGATGCCTCTTGACACTCAACAAGGGCACTGAGAACTAGCATGATGGAAGCTTTTGTAGTTTTCCTTTTTGTTTGGCTACTTGCACCTTGAATGGCCTGCGTACCATACAACCTGGGCATCACTTTGGAGGAGAAGCAAGCACCCTTCTGTAGTGTGTCTATACAAGGGCATCACTGTTGGGATGTCTATAGCGCTCCAGTGGTATACATACAGCCCTTTGTGCACAACGGACAGTTCTGGCGACCATTCTTGGCACCTTCCACAAGAACGCACTGTTGCCCACGAGCACTGGGACTGACCCAGTGGCCAGGAGACCGGGAGGAGGCTTTGCAAAGGGGCTCACCATCCAGACCATGACGTAGGAGAAGACGGCTGTCCAGAAGATGGACATGAAGAAGCTGAGCATGAAGAGGCGCTTGCCCGTGGCCGTGCGGCAGTCGGGTACCGTGTAGTGCAGGGTGGCCAGCAGGGGCGCCTGCACGCACCACTTGAGCAGCCGCCAGGGGCCCTCCCCTGCACGGCACGAGGGGGGAGGGGGGACATGTGTCGACGAGACCATCCCCAGTTGCTACTCTGAATGGAGCCTAACTTCCTCTCATGTCATGGTAGAGCGTGTTCTGTTTGCTAAGGTTGCTCCTTAGAGGCGTGTTCGGCCTGCTTCGTGCAATGCATTCCTGGAAAGTTTTGATGATAGTATGGGGAGTATGCATGGCACTGTACAGGGAGGGCACAATTGGAGTTTGTTCGTTTGATGGAAGGCCACTTTAAAGGGACCCCGCAACACACTTCGAGCAGTGCAAGTAAACCTGCACGACATTTAGCTTACACTGCCAGGAATACCTGAGCCAAAAATAACACGTGCATGTGAAGCGGCGAGCCTGCACATCGCTGTGAAAGATGCGGAAAAACCAACCACGCTCTCTTCACTTCTCCTCATATGCACCCTTGGCATGGCCTAAGGGACGTCATTGAGGCCATGGTGGTCCATTGGCTATCACTGGTCAACTTCGCGGCTTATTTCTCGCATTTCCTGTGACGATCAGCCGTCGTCGGCGCTGGGTACGAACCTCTTCTATACCTGAACCTGTAGGCACAGTTTTGCCATTTTTTGTGTGTTTTGAGTGCGCGTGCAGTTTGAGTGATGCTCTCAGTAATTTTCTTTCAACCAGACAACTCGACAACAAATGTTTATTGCTTTAAAAACGCCCTACCAGCCCGAGCGCAAGCGCTTGTGAGCAGGCACCGATGCCTGCTTTTTTGTGTCACCAGACCGAAATAGACCCCTCCTCATTGTGGAGAAAAGGAGAAGACTCCCCGGCCTGTGATATATCGAAGGCCGCAGAAGACAACGCTGCGAGCCACCCCCCTCTCCGGAAGAGACTGCGCAGCTTTCGTCGCGTTGTCCGCGGTCGAGTTCAGAGGGAATGATTATGAGCGATTTCTCATCGCACGTGGTTTCGGTGATAGTGAACAGATTTTCGTAATTCTTGCGGGAGGAGGGAAGTTGCTGGGACAATAGACTTTACCCCAAAATACATTCCGAGTAGTCGATGGTAAGTGCTGCAGGGCCCCAGCAAGGGTAAGGACTGGGAAGATGTGAACATAAATGCCAGTTGCAATGCGGAAACACCTGCCCACACTCAAGTGAACCTCGTAAAGGAGCCATGAAGACAAAATAGGTTTGTGTTATTCAAAAGATTTCGTGTTTTATAGTGTCCCCAGCGCTTGTCCGGATGCAGACGATGTTTTATTCACTGAGAAATTAATCAATTTAGGTTAAAATTTTGATTTTCCTGCTAAATCGCATGTTTTCGAGGTCTGCAATGACATCACAGGAAGCGCGACCGCTCTGCAGCTGATTGGAAAGCCTTTGTTGACCGTTAGTGAACCTAGATGGCACCACCATGCCATGGCAAGCTGTTTTCTACCTCTGGTTTGTTTTTGATCGTATTTGAACCTGGCTTGTTTTTGTTCAGGGAGAAAATAATCGGTTCGTGAAACATAGTGCTTGCTCGACAAATATGGTCACGTCAGACACTGTTGCCTGCGTCGATCGGCCAGTGTCGTCTAAAACTACCCCAAAGCCCTGCAGTCCTGTGCAGCTAAACCAAGCATAGTTCGTGCAGTACCAACAGCAGTACGCATCAGTACTTCTATGTTTACGTGTGCTTTCGTAACCTCCACTGTCGGTTCCACCATTCTTACTGCTTTAAAAAGAATGTGGCCTAAATTTAAGCGGAAATAGCTCGTTCGGCAAGCTTGTAAGCTCTGCCTAATTTGCCTTTGCTTTTGCCGGCCTCCGCCAATCGCAGAGCTGGCTGGTATGACATGATAGGTTCTGTTGCGGGAAATGAGCGAGTGGGTCACATGGCCTTTCCCTTTTTTCCTAGTTATACAGCTTATTTGAGTGAATTTTACGTTAAAAGTGGTGTCAGTAGGATTCCAACGAAGCAAACTTTTGACTGAACCAAATGTGTTTTGCCTTCATGGCTCCTTTAAACATTAATCAGTGCTGAAGTGGGGGTTCTCACCTCAGCACTGAGGTGAGAACCCCCACTCAGGTTTTCTGAACTGTTCTCATTCAAGTTTTGGCTGATTGAGCAATGACATCGCATATCGGCCAGATAAACTGCAAGGAACAAGTGATTTTGACACTGTCAACAATATCATAAATGCGTAATGGACTTACCCAGTCTGGGAATTCTCTTCCAGTCGGCATCCGTTGACAGAGCAACGTCGACGCTGAAAGTCAAACACCGAAAGCGGTTAACGGGGCTTAAAATGAAATGCAATTGTATTCACTTACTTGCCAGTGTCGGCTTCAAATTTTTGAAAGCAAACACTTGCGTTAGTAGACAGCTTAGATAGCTGTGACTGAAAGCTTTCTTAGTGAGAAATTTGGTGCCTCCCGACTCATAACCCCGCTTCATTTGGTGAACACAGCTTACGGATACAGAATAGCAACCGCTGAAACCGTATTCATCCCTCAGGAGTTCAGGCATGTGGTCCAACTTGCTCAATCTTTTTGTCTTGGCACCAAACAGGCCACAGTGCTACTGTTGTGTACAGTTATCTGAATCTTGCATTACTGCACCTGTGTAGAGCCTGCACAATGTGGCAGTTGTCACTACTCTGAGCATTGTGTCTACACTGGCCTCAGTATACTACCGTGTGTGTGCCTATCTTTTCATCATATGAACAGCAGAACATTCTTTCCTTTTGATTGCTAGTAGCAGGCGAAAGTTTGCTCAACACTAAAACTGGTAGTGGGAAAAGGGTAGTAAAAGGCCCTCTGCCCCTGTGTGAATCCCATTCACGGAGGAGAGCATTGCGTAAAGCTGCACTGCTCTGCTTCCGTGCATCACCCATTTCGGGTACACCCTTGCTCGTTTTTGTGCTGTCGGGGTTGGTGCTGCAAGGTGTTCATGCTTTCACACTTTAACCATGCAGTGGAAGAAGCGGCGGCAGCCCCAGCAGCGGCTCCGGCGTCACGCAAGCCCAACCTGGAGCTCTTGCCCCGTCGGACCATGTCGTTGGGGTCCAGGGAGGTCTGGGAAGGTAAGTGCTGGATCTCTCCTCGCCGGATGCGCTTGTACTGCAACACAGAGGGGGAGCAGGGAAGAGACGGGGAGTGGGGTTTTTTTCAGGTTGGCCGTGCACCGGCGAACACTGCCTACACGTGAACATGTGGGCACTCCTTCACCTGTGATGAATGAACACTGCATGCAGCCCGTACTGTTTTCATCTACCGCTGATACCGCAGAGTTGATGTGCTGTACTGACTCGTGTATCTTTGTTTAATGCTGAAAAAAAAAACGCGGCATCCTGAAGTCATGAACATTTTACGGTTTAGGGAACACACGGTATTATGTTGCCCTTCAGCATCCATTGAACGCCATCTTAAAAAAAAAGCACGATCTATTCACTTTGTTGGTAAAGGGCAAGGCAGCAAGCGGGATGGATAGTGGACATGACAAACACTTGCGCTTGCTAACAACCAAATGAATTTATTGCATCGGGGCACCAGCTTTGTACGTGCTGGTCCAACATCACAACACATAAAAAAGAAGGAAAGGTGATGAGTAAAACCGCAATAATTCATTCCTAAAAACGCACAGCAATGGTGACGGGACACACGTGCCAAGTTGTCAGGTAACAAATCTATCTCTCGCTGAGCGAGTGCTAACATAGTCATTGCTGTGCTGTCCAATGTACAATGCCTTCAAAATCTCATGTCCTTCCTGCTCCCAATACTGGCCCAAGATGCTGCATTTTTTAAATAACGGCGTGCAGCCATAGCTTTTGCAATGCGCAGTGAGTTGACCACCAACAGACTCACTTTGGCGTGTTCTCGCAAACGGTCATTTATTTATTGTAACGGTCACTTGTTTGTTTATTTATTCATCTGTTCAGCTTTGCCCATCTCTCATCTTTATTCGTCTTTCATCTCTGCCAGGTGTTCAAGTGCTGTTTATTTGGCCTACTTATCAAGCGACACGGAGACCTCGGGCTGCCGTCCAGATGCTTATAACGTGACGAGCCACCTACTTTTTAAAAAGCACAAAGTGGGGTACATCCACTGGATGTTTCATGTGGGTGAGAACCGTTTCCAGAGCCCAGTATCTGGAAGTGGGGGTAGCCATTCAAGCAGGGCACCCCATACGGGGCAATGCCATATGTGTGAGACATTATGTGACTTTGTTCTGCGTAGCTTGCACCTGCGGCAGTTTAATTCTATGCGTGGGAAACATATGGGCAACAGATCTCTGCAAAACATGCACCTCATTTATTCAAATGGAAGTCAACATTTTTTTTCCAGCAGCAAAGCTTGAGGCGTTGACCTACAATCGTCACAAAGCAAGATTAACTTACAATAGGTATAGAGAACGTATGCACACAAGCATCACCAAACAGAATCATGGCAGGCCTACATTGAAGCATTATCTCCATACCCTCACCTGTCTCCTACCTACACAGTTGACTTACATTCCTGGCGAACTTATATCCAGATAAATATGGTACATTGGAGATTGAAGACCCGCCGCGGTGGCTCAGTGGCTAAGGCGTTGTGCTGCTGAGCACGAGGCCGCAGGTTCAATTCCTGGCCGCTGTGGCTGCTTTTTTTGATGGAGGCGAAAAGCAAAAGCGCCCGTGTGTACGAGATTTCGGCGCACGTTAAACATCCCCTGCAGGTGGTCAAAATTAATCCGGAGCCCTCCACTGCGGCGCACCTCGTCGCCTGCATTGTGTCGGCGTGTTAAACCTTACGTTCAACTTTGAGGATTAAAGCCATGTTTAGATTGTGTGCAGTGAGTCCACCCTGAAGCACTCTCAGCTAACCTCTGTCAGTTCATTTAGTTTCTGTGCATTGCTTCAGCTGCAATATAGTAATGGTACAACGTTAGACTGTCGGACTCACTGTGTTTCATAATGGGTGTTTTTTGGCATCACTGCAAAGCAAACTGCTAAGTAAATGTGCACCAGTCAACGAAGCCCAAGGAGACCCACCCGAGTCATGACACTCACAAAAAGTATGAATGCTGCTGCTGCACATGAGGTGCACTAAAAGTGTGTGACACTTTCTTTCGAATAAATAGATTCCAAACTCTCACCGTCCCTGACTCTGAGCAGTCGTCACCCTTCATTTCAGAATCGATAGTAGTGGGCTGGCACAAACTGGCTTCTACACTGCAGCTGTACTGGAAACCTAACAGCGGGAGACTGGCATGATTGCAACCAAGTAAAAAAGGGGGGGGGGGGGGGGGGGGAGCTACATTCACTCTTTTTGGGAGCCGACTCTGTCTGAGGGCAACACGGTCTGAAAAAAGGGAAGGGGGGGGGGGAGGGGGATGTTTAGATGGGAAATTGCTTTTCTCTAGTGATGCCTCACGCAGGCAGCAGTCTTTTTTACTGCCTTGAAAAAATGTTTCAGGGCCCTTTTAATGGTGCCGGTAACCTGCTCAGCACCGTTGCATTTTCGAACGGTCATCTGTGTCCGGTTGTCCGGTTGTGAGCCCAAATAACCGGCTCCCTCTGCACAAATTTCTCGATGGTAGTGGCACCCTCTACTTCATTGCTCTGCATCACACGTTGGCGTATTACACACTACAGGTGCTGCTGCCTGTGACACTGTGCTGTATTTGCCTGAAAGCTGCAGTACTTTCGGTGCACTTATAACCAGCAAAACAATGCTCACCTTAGACATCTTCTGTACATAGCCATTTATTCATTTCTCCGCCATCTTCATCTCTCTCATCCTCTATCCACGCTCTTTCCTCCCCTTTCCCTTCCCACACACAGAATAGCTGGCCAGATATACTACCATCAGGCCGACCTTTATGTGTTTCTTCATTTCAATAAAATTCCTCTCTCTCTTTTAATGCACTAGCAGACCCTCAAATAAGTCAGAGTTCTTAAAATGAAAGCTTTCTGTGTGGAACGGATGGCATCCTATCAGAAAACTAATGCATTTCCCAGAGATGAGTTGGTCAACAGGAAAGGTCAGGTAAGATCTCTGGACACGCATCGCGTGCGTGAAGCGGGACGCCCATTGTGTCAAAATGGTTACTTAGAATCGCAAAAAAGGAACATTTCTACATAAGACAACGTATGCATCAATCGTGAAGGAGTGGAATAGTATACCTTAATCTCAGAAACCACGTAATGGTGTACATTTAGGTCACTCGTAGATGCGTTTACTTAGTGCACGAAAAATCATCGCATGGGTTCGTTCATGGGTTTGCGATCCGGGTCTTTGAAGCTTTGACGCCCGATTGGACACTTCCAGTGAAAGTTCGACGCTCTTTTAGCTTTCATGCTTCTCCCAACTTTCATTAGGAAAGGTGGTGAATTTTTCTCTTTTTAAAGAAAAAGACAGAATTGAAAGGTTTTGTGCCGAAGCTGAGCATGACCCACCAGGAAAGTAATTTACCACACAGCACTGCCCCTGCGTTTTGAGGGACAGCGAAGGCAGTTTGTTATCTTTTATCAGTGAGTGATGTGATTCTTTGTTTTCCCTGGATAGCCCAACTTTACAGCATTAGTTTATGCGTAAAGCCTAGTAGAAGAAACGATCGCAGCCATCAATTGTGGCTGCCTCGTGAGGTGTCGTTTGGTTTGCACTGAGTTTCCCTGCTATCCCACTCCTCAGAATTTCAATTTTCATTAACTGCACAGTTCATGTCCACTCTTTGTTTCTTCGTGCAATGTTTTGCGTTGGTTAAAGACGCTCACAGTCAACTAAATTCCGCCCCGCGGACATGTGTCACCAAATTGGCTAGCGGCAAAATAGTGAAAGGGCACTTCTCAGTGCACTTTTCTCAGAAAATTTGCACTTAAGTTAGCCTGAAAAACTCGGAAGATGGCCTAAACATCCCAAGGTTCAAGTTGCTAGAGTTAATGACGCGATATTTACTGAGTGTCCCGTTAAAGTTCACCTTTCTTTGCCGAGTTGTTGAGATCATTTGGAACAGGTGTATGAGAGCGGTGGGGCCAATGGTGCAATAGCTACCTTCAAAGTGATATCTTGCAAGTGCATGGTAATTTTGTGTTCAGCCACCACGCCAGCGTTCGAGGGGAGTTGTTTCAACTGAGCAGGAGTGGATTAGTTTGGCCCCGTGCTACACATGGGTTCCCGTGTGGTGCCCTGTTGTGCAAGAAGCAGCTGCAGGCTCACCTCGTGGGTGACCCTCTTGGCTGCGGCCCAGAAGCGGGTCTTGGGGCGGAAGTACCGGGTCATCAGCATCCGCAGGGCTGCCTCGTACAGGGTGGGCCTGGGGAGAAGAAGGGGGGGGGGAGGATGAGCACACACACACACACACACTGGCATTGCCACCCCTGCAACAGTTCTCACCACACATGTTCACTGTAGGCTCACTGCGGTGGGCATCACTCATTTCTCTCTCTTCAGCCTCCTGGTGTTCCGACCCTCACATGTGAGCCTCCACTGCTTCACTCGTACCCGCACTATGTGATAACCCTCGTCTTGAGTGGAACAGTTTTCTTCCCTCTGAGGCTAAGCTCAGGAGGAACTCGAATTAAGTTCCTTCAACTGTTCCTAGTTGAGAGATCTATAGCGGGCGAAGCAGGAGACACGCGTGCGTGTAAAGCAAAGAGAAAACTACATGCGACACATGCTTTCATGATCCGTTGTTCCCTTTGCTGTGCTTCAACTGTGCTTTATCCATTGTAGCAAAATCGCAAGCTTTTCATATGCGCCATTTGTGCATATCTCAGCATTTTTGAAATGTATGAAGACGTGCTCGAGAGACACCCATCGCCTGCAGTACGCTCTCCTCAACTATGAAAGGATTGGCCAAAACAACCGGGTAACCAGACTTACCTGCGGCGGCTGTCTCGGATCGCTTCGTCCAGCGGAGGCTTGAGGCCCCTGGGCTGGGCGTAGTCGTCGATCTCATTGTTGAACGGCACTGGGGTGAGGGGAGGGGAGATGAAGAAAGGGGGGATATGGAACAAATGTGGCTCGACTGATGACGTTTCTGTATCGCTCAGTTAGGTCTTCTGTTTTTTCATTGTGCTGAAATTCGATTGCCAGTCTGATAACCTGACAAGAGGAGCTGCCATGGATATGCTTTTTGGGTTTTTTTCACCTGGAGTGCCTTTCACATTGTGCAAGAGAAAAACAAGATAAAACCTTCATGTTCCCGAAGAAAATTCCGCACAGTTGGCCACTGAATTCAGAAAAGGAGACGTGTCGGAGTATAGCGTGCCTGTGGATATTTTCTGCGCTCTTGGCAACTGACACTAACAGAGGGACCATTTCCTGACTTTCGTGCAGTGCGAAGGAAAAGTAAGGGGATAGATGCCTTCACCCATTTCACGCTTTAAGAAAAGACCCAGTTATATCTTGGGCCAATGAATCATGTGGCAGGTACTACTTGTTTGCAGTACACTGGGGATTCTGCTACTTGCGTCATTTTTGCGCATGAAGAAAGTTCGAGACTTTCGTGTTAGTTTTAGAAATACGACGAATGCCGAATACATCGTTCTCTGCTGGTATACCATATGGTGATCTATATATGCCTTCCTCCTCCTCCTGCCCTATGAAAAAAAATAAGAAATTTAGTAGTTGATTTGTAATTGTGTCAGTTCAAATTAGGCATTTTTTCTTCTTGATATCGCTGGTGAGGATAGTGGCACTGGTGAAAGTAAAAAGCCGTTAGCAGTTATTTTCTTGGCAGATGTAGTCTTGTTCTGGGAAAAATTCTGCATGACGATTTAAGCGTGAAACGTGATAGCGTTATTATACTCGGCGATGACGAAGACTATCGCACCACGCAGCGCATCCATCACACATGTGCAAAGAGCGAGTGCGTTATGGTGCTTTACACGCCGGCGCTGACGTAATCTCACCCCTAGCCGCGCCTGCAAGCTGTGAAAACTTCCGCCCCTGCCCGTACGCTGTCTGCTGGGGCATCTCCATACGATATCTCGGGGGTTCCAGAGAACGGCGCGAGGTGGCGCTACGGAATTTTTCGCTGACGGTCAACGCCGGCGTGGGGCCCTTAACGCTACGCGTTAGAACGGAAGCTGGATTTTGCGCCTGCATATCGTTCTGTAACTGCCCCAAATGCAGTCCGCTGATGCATCCAGTGGCCCGCGCTGGGCTCGCCGGATGGGGTCATTCTGCATGAGGTCGCTCGTAGCTGTCGTGACGCGCCCATTTTCTGCTTTTCCCTACTTTCACGCCACCTTGACTTCCATAATAAGACACTTCACTGCAAAAGCAACAATTGCTTTCTACCCAATTAGAGTCAAGTGCGCCACATTTGGCGCGCGGGGCAGCTGATGAGAAGTGTAGGTGCCGCGACACTCGTGCATCGAGACACCCTGGCAGAGAAGTGTGTTCTCGAGCACAAGGTCATTGCGGTTTAATTCCATTCCCAGCCACGGTGGCTGCCCTTCTGATGGAGGCGAAAATCGACAACGCCCGTGTGTTCGAGATTTGGGCGCACGTTGAAGATCCACAGGTGGTGGAAATTAATCCGGAAATGCCCGCCACTACGGCGCGCCTCGTAGCCCAGGGGGAACTTCGGCGCGTTAAACCCCACAATCAATAAATCGAAGCCTCCGAAAAAGTGAGGTGAAGTTTTCCCTGCCACGGACTCCACATCGCTGGTGCTCGGACGGTCACTCAGATACGTTGACATTCAACCGACCCCGTGAAGATAGAGGGAAAATAGACCGGAAGCAAAAAAAAAAAAAAAAAAAAAAAACGGGCCATTTTTACTAACATGAAACCTGGGGAGGGGCGAAGCATGCAGTGTATAAGTGTATTCTTGGCGCCTTGGCGTTTTTGCCAACGGAGATAAAACCGTTTGGGGGGGGGGGGGGGGGACAGCTTTGCCGTAAATGTCTCGTGTCTTTGAAGCACGAAGCTCTCTAGCGCGAGGCGTAAACGAGTGCCCGGGTGTTTTAGTACCGTGACTACATGGCACGACGGTCACGACGACGACATGAGACGCCGACAGCCAGAGCTCCTAAGGGGCTTCGCCTCTAAAACAGCGTAACTCGCGCTTCGAAAAACAGCCTGGCTTAGGCGGAGTGGAGGCAGGCTCACCGTAGGAGCTGTAGTTCTTGCCGTCGCATGCTGCCGCCGTGAGGCTGAGCGTCGTCTGCTCCTCCTCGTGGATGCCGAATGTTGTGGCGGCCCACTGGTGGATTCTGTTGTTGTACCTTCGGGGAGAGATATGTGATCGATAAGCATGCTTGCACCGGTTTGATAGTCAGGCTACCAAGAGGCTTTCGGCTGCTACGTTGACAGCATTCGTAGCGACGCTTGTCCGGATACTACATGTCATTCCTTCGCGAAATGAACTGTCTGCTTTAAAATTAACTGAGAGCAACCAGCGGAGACATTGCAGTAGCGGCATATGCTGCTCTGGACAGCCTCGTCCACTCTCCGCCTTTGCAGTTGAGATTTCGCGACGCTGTAAGTACATGTTCATGCAGTGCTTCTGCTTCTGAATCTTCACTGAAAAAAAAAAAAAAAAGTAAGAAAAGAGCTTTGCGAGTTGCATTTGATACGCGCCAAATGGGTTTCTTCTACAGTGGCAGTAGGTATAACCAAAGAATACGGCTTTGTTCGTCCACACAGGCTTTGAAAGAAAAAGGAAGGGGTAGTCGAAAAGTCAACCGAGTATCAGCTGTAAGGGAGGACGTGCGAGATGGACGCCCTTCCCGCACGTGTGGTTGTTTACGGGCGAGACGCAAGCGGGTAGTCGTGATGCTTCGCGTGTGAACGAAACCTTCGTGTCACTCACTTCATGATGTCGATGTAGACACCGTACAGGAGCAGCATGGAGAGGGATTCGTACCACGTGACCTCGCCGTCGTAGATCACCTGCGTTTGCAGCGGGGAGGGAACAGGCGAGGTTGTCGCGCCCTCGAAGTGTACTAGTCGGACAACTTTTCTGGCGCGAGAGGAGTGAACGGAGTCGCTTACAAGAATCAGGATGACCACTGTGAACGCGTAGAAGAGGGAGTCTCGGAACAGGGG
This sequence comes from Haemaphysalis longicornis, assembly GCF_048455015.1. NCBI lineage: Eukaryota > Metazoa > Arthropoda > Arachnida > Ixodida > Ixodidae > Haemaphysalis > Haemaphysalis longicornis. The sequence continues at coordinate 48,904,607 of NW_027526445.1, forward strand.
CCACCACGTCACCGGGACCTCCTGCAGAGAAGGAGAAGGCGGGGAGAGGCCGTGGTGAGCGTAGAACAAAGAAAGTTTTCTTTGCTCTTTGAGGGCTGGAGGTTGACACTGACGTCGTGTGACTATTTAATATTGATCCGCCGGTTTTTTCGCCTACAGATTTCGAATGGAAGCTGAATTTTGCAGTCGTGCCTTTAAGTCGTGCAAAAAAGGGGCAACTTGGCAGTGGAAAAGTAACAGGGACGCCGAACAGTGGATGGTGGTCTCAACTGACAGCAGCAGCTCGTTGAATCCTGTGGCTGATAATATCTCAACTGCCTCGGAGACCTTTTCAAAACCAAATTTATGCAATGCTGCTTTCCGGCGCGTCTCTCTGCACCCCCTCTCCCACACACACACACACAAACGGACAAACAAGCACGAACAGCTAGGGCACTTCCGATTATTTAAAACCACTTTGGTTATTTTTTGTTCACGTTTTGCTTAACCCTGTTCGTTGGCCTACTTTAGAGGTCAACAATATCTAGGAGTGTTTCTAACTGTGGCTGTCATCTTCCGAAGTGACGTCAAGTGCTGCGCAATTAAAAGAACGGTATAGTTAACGCACGCTCTATCACTAAGAATACCTCATTTCTTTCCTCCGTGTTTTTGCCACGCGGCATCGGAAATGATGTTTGAAGATGGGAAGAGAGGAGAGAGTAGGACAGCAAAAGAGAGAGGGTGGAGGGTACGAAAATCGCGGGTAGTGAGAAAACCGATAACAGTTGTTGAGTCTTCAGGTAAGCATCTAGTCCAGTTTCGTGCAGAAAGTTCATAGCGACCTGCAGTATGCCTTAGGGCTCTTCAACCACTACTAACAATAGCTGTTTCGCGTGGATTGCTTTTGTCGCTGTTCGTCGCCCTAACTATTGGAGTTGACAACGTTGGGGAGTGGAACTGCTATAACGCTGTGTTCCCCCCCCCCTCTCTCTTTCTCTTTTTTTTTTTTTTTGGTGGGATGCCTTCAAGTACGTGCATTAGATATCGGTGGGAATACGCGCGCCTGTAAAGCGTGCTTTGCCTGTTGGACAAGATAGCCGCGCGGGAAAGCAAGCTTGCGGTTTGCCGAAGGCCAATGACTGAAGTTCTCTGCGCAGCGTTCCGGTTTTCTGCCCTCTCCGCTGCCTGGGCTAGCGGCCGAAAGATAATGTTGAGCAAGCAGAGAGGAATGTGTGTATAGCGACGTGTCTGCGGACGACCTCGCTTGCTGATTTCAAAGTGCCCAATTTCGCGGTAGTGTGCTTCGCCATACGTGGTTTTAGGAGTAACAGCAACACGGCATGTTCCTTTCAAACCAGTAAATAGGCACTGCTATGCCAAAGCATGTGCGTTATTTGATTGACCCGAACGAAGCGAGAAAAAGCGTGAAACTGAGAGTTTGGGGAGGGTGGGATGGACGTTATGTCAGGGGGAGAATGGAAAGAAACGGAGAGAGGTAATGACTAGCGCCGTGCAGGCTACCTCGGCAAGTTTGCACCCATTCGCCTGTAGGGCTTTTTTTTTTTTCTTCTTCACGCGCAAAAATAGTGGCAGTCTTATCGTTCTTTTTTTTTTCTTTTTTTTATTTCAGGGACTCTGAAGAGGCAGACAGGAGTTTTGACAAATGGGCCTCCGGCCTCGAGTTCAATGCGAGATTACACGCGTGTGACGTGCTAAGCAAAATCGAGAGGTTTTGTTGCTGAGCGAGGTTCTTGTTTGTAGGGCTAACTAACGAAATGGTGCCTTACCCAGCTTAAACGCAAGCTGCAGGACTGAAAACACATCGCGAAGCACGAGTCAGCGAGAAAATGAAAACACGGGCCGTACATGTGCGCCGTCTCTGTAACAAAAGGCGCTGTATGCGTCGTTTGAGCGGAAATATGCTGAAGTGCGGCCTTCCTCCGGCCACTACCGGTGGCATCCCCCTTCTAATACGACGGCGCGTAGGTTTTCGGTGGCCTCACACTCTAGTTCTCCAATCTCGCTCGATGCTGCGCGTCACAGAAACCACGAGCAGTTTGAGTTGGGGCGACAAGGAAGCCGAAAAATCCTACAGCGAGCCTCTGTCGTTGTTCTAAAGTGTTTGAAATACGGTTAGTATTGCAGGTTCCCATTGAGGATGCAGCCAAACCTGATGATGTTGCGTCAGTGATTATTCGTGTCCCGCTTCTCTAGCCCACATGTCGCCGTTCTGCCTTAGTTCCGATTTTTTCGTTTCCAGAATCAATCGACCTGACACGTGCTGTGTAATCGCGTCCTGCCAGAAGCGTAACCGTCCAACTTCTGCGCTGTCTCCCCTAGGGTTTCTGCGGCCCGGCGTTTGCGCGGGAATTCGATCTTTGCCCGTTTCTGTTTCCCATCAGCTTCGAAATCCATTAGTCACGCCCCAACTGCTGCTTTGTACTTTACTGATCAGCGGCACCGGTGGGGATGTCACGACGTGAATGAAGGGAGGTGGCGAAATTGCCATTAACATGCACGCCGCAAGGAACGACCCACCAAACCGGCGCCTCCCGCAGTGTCGGCGTGTGTCCCTCCAGAAAAACAATACAGCAACGCTGCCCGATCGACTCATCTGCAGCCATGGCAGTGGTCGGGATCGAGACTGGCCTGGACCAATAACGGGCACGTTTTAGGCATGTTACTTCGCCTTGAATAGCATTGCGTTTGCCGCGCAGTGACCTCACAGCGCCCCCTGAAGCGGAGGCTTCAAGAAGGCGAGTTCACGGGGCGTATAGACGTCACTAGCTTTGGAAAAATTAGAGTGAAGTTTCGCTTCGCGATGGTGGGTTACGCGCATGCCTCCAGGGCACGCCTACAGTCCGCGCATTTTGCCCGGCGCTTGCTACGGTGTCCACGTGGTCGGCATCCGGCTCGAGTCTTCGGCAGTCTGCAGCAGTCTTATTCAGAAGTCCACGTGGGTTCTCTCTTTCGGCAGGGCAGGGCAGGCGGAGGCGCGTTGCCAAGCTCCTCTTTGTGGTTTTGTCCCAACCGGCGATGTGCACGTGATCGGCGGTCGGCTGTCCACTGTCCTTCTCACGCCTTCTCACGTGAGGAATGTGAAAGGGCGCGCTGCTGTGCTTTCGTTCGTGTTTTTAAAAATGAGGCGCTTTAGCGTTGACCTCGAGCGGCGCCGGTAGCGCTTCCTGGTGGTGGTGGTGGTGGTGATTTATTAACAAAGGAGGGAAGTGAAAAGGCCTGGGAATATTGTTGAACTCAACGGGGAGTTCAACAATATCCCTCCTCCTCTCCCCCTGCACCGGCGCTCGCTTCCCTCTCCCAGCTCGGCGGCCTCCGACTTAGCCTCGCCGAGAACTGATGTTTCGGCGCGAAAAAAAAAAAAAGCTCATCTAAAAGATTGTGCACTAACCTCGGAGGCGTGGTTAGCCAAAAAACGAGCTTATTGTCCTCGTCTCCCGAGGATCGCTGCACACTGAGCTGCTCGCGCTGGCGCCAGTTCCGACACTCGCCGCTACCGCTTCAACTCCTGGTGTCTGGAATTTGGTCCGTGCTTGGGGAAGAGCTGCAACTTCCCTCTTGTTTCGCCCGTCTGCCT